>NW_024080687.1:334053-1713272 GCF_003009895.1 Hyaena hyaena | reverse complement strand
CCTTCATGCCCATCCCCCCCTCCCCCCCACATCCATCAGTCCTCAGTTTTTGTCAGCATTCAAGAGTCTCTCATGGTTTGCCTCTCTCCCTTTCCCCCACCATTTCCGCCCTTCTTCTCCCCCTTGGTCCTCCGTCAAGTTCCTCCTATACGTGCAAACATATGGTATTTGTCCTTCTCTGCCTGACTTATTTCGCTCAGCATAACACCCTCAAGGTCCATCCATGTATCAACAACACTCCTGATCATGATGCCCTGAGGCTTTATAAATTCTGGACATTAATCTGCACTTATGAAGCCTTTCTCAGAGTGGCAAAAACTGCCTGCAGTCAGACTTGCCGCTGATCGGAACTCAGTGGCTCTGTGCCAGAACTGCACCCTGGCCTCACCTAGGGGTGGCGGTAAAAATACTGCTTCTGGGCCCCGCCCCCTACAGAGACCTCCATGTAATTGACCAGGGAGTAGCCTGGCATAGAGAGTTTTTACAGCTCCCTAAACAATTTGAATATGTAGCCAAAGTTGAGAACCACTGATTTCTACTGAAATTCACCCCCTTGGCACCAAGAGACATTTGTAGCAAATTTGTCTAACCACCTTAGTGCTTTTCAGCTTCTGGGGGTCTAAGGATGAGACTGGGCGTGGAGGCGTCAATACAGATGGGAGCAATATCTTGATCTAACCTACTCAGCACATCCTGTATTTGTTTTCCCAGAACCACTTTCTGTTTTGCTTTTACTTCCTTGCTCTTTTTTCTTTCTATAAACCACACTCACTGCCGCTGTCAATTTAACCTGCTGGCTTCCCCTCATGATCAAAGTCCAAGCTGTGTATGATCTCATTTATTCTTGAAATAGCCCTGCAAGTGAGGAGGGAGCCAAGCTTTTGTTCCTTAAGGCAAATCGGGGGCCTGCAGATCAGGAAAGGTTTTATCTGACATGGAATTCATATTACTATTTTACTTCTGCGTGTTTATAGCCATTTTCTTTTTTCTATTTTTTTAATGTTTATTTACTTTTTAGAGAGAGAGAGAGAGTATGAACGGGGGTGGGGCACGGAGAAAGGGAGACACAGAATCTGAAGCAGGCTCCAGGCTCTGAGCTGTCAGCACAGAGGCCGACGCAGGGCTCAAACTCATGAACCATGAGATCATGACCTGAGCCGAAGTCAGACGCTTAACCGACTGAGCCACCCAGATGTCCCTGTTTATAGTCATTTTCACTTACAAAGTGCTTTCACCTATTTGCTCGTGTGGAGTCCTCACAGCAAGTCTGTGGTGACAGTATTTTCATAACCAGGGGGGCCACACATCCTGATGTGCCCTGAACAATTCTTGGTGACACCTGTCATCCTAGCCTACTTATTCATAGCGCCCCTTTCACTCTCCAATCAAGTGTCTTGGTTGGAACAATAAATGATATGATCATGTTATTTATGACTATCCTCTTAAAAGTTTTTAAGAAAGGCTGCTAAGAGGTTAAAGAATTTGGGGGCGTCTGGGTGGCTTAGTCGGTTAAGCATCCAACTTTGGCTCAGGTCATGATCTCACGGTTCATGGGTGTGAGTTCCTCATCAGACTCTATGCTGACAGCTCAGAGCCTGGAGCCTGCTTCAGATTCTGTGTCTCACTGTCTCGCTGCCCACCCCCCACCCTGCCCCATCTCATGCTCTATCTCTCTCAAAATAAATAAACATTTTAAAAAAAGAAGTTAAGGAATTTTTTCGGTCATCAGCTGATTAAAAACCAAACAAGACTCAATCTCATGTCCTGTGTCTGCAAACCTCTGCCCCACCCATGGGTATTACAAAACATTAGGTCAGAACCAATCTACTCAAAGCTTTCTTATTGTTGATGAGGACATTAAATACGTGAGGGCGATCATCTCCTAAAAGTCGCTACGAGGATGTTCTCTGCAAGGAGTATAGAGCAAGGCCAGCAGACTCCTAATGTTCTGTGACATGAGACTGCATTAGCTAAGTATCAGTGAACGGTCATCTTGGATGGCCCTCAAGAGCTTAACTGAGCACAACAAGGCACAAGGCAGAATACAGGTATCTGGAAAAGAAAGAGAAACTCAGAGTCCAAACTGCTCCAGGGGAAGACTGGATCTGAACGTGACCAGGCGTTGTTCAACCATAAAACAGGTGGCATCGTCATTCTTACTTCCCTGGGTTGTCACACAGAAGGCAGACTGTGGCTCGCTAAGTGCTCTCACAGCAGTGAGGTCCCACAAGGTCCCTGTGAGTCACTTTTATTTGTTCTCTTCATTTTTTTCACGTGAGTGAACCAAGGTTCATAAACAGGATGCCAGGGGTCCAACAAGATAAGGTATTTGAATGTGCTTCATAAATCCTAAAATGCTACCACTTATTATTAGTAGTATTATCAGCAACAGCAGCAGTAGTTAACAGATGATAATGAGTTAATGTGGGCTAGAATCATGGGGCCTTGAAGCTCCCTGGGTGACCCGGGTTTTGAATGACGCACCCAGTGGACAGGCCAGGTGGAGAGAAAGTCCCTTCCAGAAAGTGCTGAGGAGGACACATCTGACTCTGGGGTGGCGTCCAGCCTGCCTGGGAGGCTTCCTAGAAACCAACCCATCCTGCACAGCTGAAAGGACCTCAAGCACCAGACACCCTCCACAAGCAGGCCTTTCTTAATGAGACCCACACAGCTAAGAGAAATGTCAGTTCTGTACATTGATTCAGTAAATCAGGACATTGTTTCCCTGAGATAAAGCCTTTTACAACCTGTACAGGATCTTGATTTCACAATCATTTTTCAGCCTTTTCTGGCTCCTATAAATGATAACTACGAGCCAGAGTTTCAAAAAAAGAGGGGGGAAATGAAACCCAAGAGCTTTCCTCTCTGATTTTTTTTTTTCTTCCATCAGTCTGGTTTTTGAGCTAATCATGAAGGCTTGCCTGGTTCTCATGGATTGCTTTCCTTTAGGGGCAAAACAAATAACACAGGCATTTTAGAATTCTTTTGGGGGCACCGCGGGCTGTGCAGTGAGCTTTTTGTATAAATGCAGGAAACCTTCACAACTGCCAAGGCAAAGTTCCCAAGGTGCAGGCAGAATTAGTCCCCGTGCCTAGTAGCGGGGCAAAGGGCTTCTCTGGCTCTAAAGAGTCAATTTGTGTTTCAAATAGCTTTCAGGAACTTGACACTATGAAACTACCTGCTCTCAGGAAATCTGAGAAAGTCCTAGAATAGCTTTCTTCAAGGAGAGCAGCGGGGCTCATGGCTTTGTTAAAGCTCTCCCTGTTCATTCCCTAGGCCACAGGACTGGGCGCTGAGGTTCAGGGCACCTGCTCCTGGCCCTTGGTTCCAACACTGCCCAGCTCTGGAGAGGACATGACCTCTTTAACTATGTGGGTCTGCCAAGGAACCTGATAATCCTGCCCAGAGGGGGTCCCAAAAACCAAACGAGGGAACAGGAGCCACATCTGAGGGGAGAGAGAGAGGTTCAGCAAAGCAAGTTGACAAGTATAATTTCTATGGACTATTTTGAAAAATAAACCCAAAGAAAGTAACACTTAGCCAGAGAAAATTTAACAGACTTCGTGGGACCCTAGGCCAACTGGGGCAGACCACTTACCAAGTCACATTTGGTTTGGTTTGTTTTAGGCATCCAAAGATACCAAAGACCAAAAGCCTGCCATCAAGCTTTATGCAGATCTTATACTTTTTTGGTGACCATCTCTCTGCTTAATAAGCTTGGAGGTAAGGGCAATTTGCCCAAATCAGCACCTTTCCCCAATGCAGATCTATATGCCTTTTAAATTAAGCCGGGAAGCCCTTGAAAGGGACCAAGGGCTCGCCTCCTGCAGTGACCTGCGGATTTCCTGGGAAACTTTGCATTTGAGGGATATTTTCCCCTTCGGGCGCCCGGGCGGCCGGCGGACTCCCCTCCCCCAAGTCCTGGCGACGCTCTCCGCACCGCCCAGGAGGCAGCCCTCCGGCCGCCTCAGGTTTCCAGGCTTCTGCTGCGAGCCCGCCTCGGCGAGGACTGATCAAATGTTTCTTTCTTACGCTGCACCACCCGCGGACGGGGAAATGCCGCCTCCTCAGCCTCCATGCTTTCCCTTCTACAGGTTACAAATGAAGAGCAGCAGTTTGGAGGGGAGATTGTTTCTGCCCGGGGGGGGGGGGGGGGGGGGGGGGGGGGGAGCAAGGAGACTTAATTTAGTGTTTCACGGTGCTCCTTCATCCCAGCCTGCCCCAGGTTGACCTGGGTTTTGCGCGCGCGCTTGTGTGTGTGTGTGTGTGTGTGTGTGTGTGTGTGTGTGTGTGTTTTCATTGCCAGACCTGATACATTTCCTGATACTCCCTTCAGAACCATGATGATGGCAATAATAGTAATGTTGGCGACTGGAGTGTTTGTTTTTTGCTTTGCAGGTCACAAAGCAAGAAACACCTTTGTTTCCTTTTGCTTTTTTTTTTTTTTTTTTTTTTTAGTAGCTCTGTGCAAAAGAGCGAAGAGACACTTGAAGAAATGTTGTTTTTATTTTGCCAAAGAGAATTGTCCGGATCAGCAATGTCCGCTTTTCTTCCCTTCCCTCTCTTACCTCTCTGTCCCACCCAGTTTTAGAAGAAGGGCTCACGGGTCCGGCCAAGCTCCTGCCATCTCCTTATACCTTGAGAGGCCCCTTAAGAACTAGCCAAAGTCGCCCCGGGCAGGGCACTTGGACCCGCGGCGGCGACCCGCCTGCTCTGCGGCGGATTTGACAAACTGCCGGCCAACTCTCCAAGAAGACAGCCACCTGCCAGATTGCGCCGGACTCCGCCGCAGCCGGGGGCCCGAAACGAGGCTCGCTGGTTGCAGAACGGCCACCCAAGGGCGCGCTAGGGCTGGGCTGTCCTCCCTGGGGAGAGTCCGCGTCCCAGCTCCGTCCGCGCCCAGGCACGTGAGCCTGCGCCGCCGGGAGCCCGAAGGCAGGCGCCACAGGTGCGGCGGGCGCAAGGACGCCAACCTACCTTCACGAAGAGTTCGATCTCGGGGTCCCTGTCGTCCCCGTTAGCTGTCGCCGGGTCCGTCATGCCGTCGGCGCCCGGGGCCAGCGTCCCGGGCCGGGGAGGCGCCACCTCTGCGGCGCCCGAGCCAGCGCTCTGCGCTCCGGCTCCTGCGCCGGTTCTGCGGGGGCCCCCACTTGAGAGCCGCGCTTATTATTATTAGTATTATTGTCAGATCTATTTATCAAACCGGGAGCCGCCGTGTCTGACAGATCAGAGTCCCGAGAGATCACATGCAAAGGAAGGAAGGGGGAAAGGTGGGTTCAAGGATGGTAGCAGGTCCCCGGGGCAACAAGTGCCGGGCTGCAGGGAGGTGTTACAGGATCCGCTCCCGTCAGCGATCCCCGCGTCGCCGCCAACGCGCCCAAAATAGCCGGAGGCCGCGGGGCGGGGTCAGCCCGGGCGGGGCGGGGCGGGAGGGGCACCCGCGAGCGCGGCCTCTGCCCGAGCCCCGGCCCCCTGCCCCCGCCCCGCCGCCCCGCGGGACCCGGGCCGGCGCCGCCCACGAGGCCCGGGGGACCTGATGGGAAAGGTAAAGGGAGGGAGAGGGCGTGCAGACGAACCGGAAAGAGGGAAAAGATGGCTTTAAGTCTTAGGTTTCATTAATGATGCTTTAGCTCCTCCAAGTTGCTCTACTATTGGCGTTATCCTCCTGGAAAGCCCCTCCTTGCCTTCGCAGTGCTCAGAGTGGGGAGCAGATGTGGGGAGGAGCAAAGAAGGAAGGGGCCCCGATTAAGAGCCATCCTCGAGCTGGGCCAATGGAGTAAGGCAGGGGGTGGGGGTGGGCAGGGCCGGTGTCTAAGGTAGAGGGGTGAGCCAACCTGGTCAGGTGCGGCGGGAGCCAAGCACCGTGGCTCTCTCACCTTCCAGGCTTGCTTTTTCTTCCACTTCTCTTTTCTTGTCTCGTCTTTCCTTTCTTTCCTATTCAAATTCTGTTCTCTCTTTTGTAGTGAAGTAGGATGCACATATGGAAAAAGGCACGTATCCTAAGTGTCCGGTTCAATGACCTGAACCCACCCGTGGAGCACCCGATGAAGAATTAAAATACTAACAACACCCCCAGAGGCTCCTCTTGGTCTCTCTTCTCTTCCTTTCCTCCTCCCCGCCCCCCCTTCCACCAGAGTAACCATTATCTTAACTTGTAACAGCACTTGGCTGGAATCTTACAGCAAATGCAGTATATATACTCTTGATGTTTGGCTTCTTTTGTGAACCGTTCCGTTTGTGAAATTCACCCATTCTGTTGTGTGTAGTTGTAAATCATTCATTTTCATTGCCACAATTTAGCATTCGTATTTTTGGTTGATGGACATTTGGATGGTTTCCAGTTAATGACTATCATAGATACTACTGCTATGAACATTCTATCAAACAGCCTTTGGTGATACGTGGACACTTTTCTGTTGGGTATATCCTTAGGAGTGGAATTTACACGTTATAAAGTAAAGAATGTTCTTGAATGAACATTGCCAGATGGTTTTCCAGAGGGATTATACCAGTGTATGCTCCCACCTTTCACTGATTTTAAAAATATTTTAAAATTTGGCATCTGAAATCTGGTCAACTTTCATTTGTTTTCTATGCCTTCTCTTTAGCTAATCCTGTTTGTGCTCTCTCTTGCTGTGCTCACAAATAATTTATTTATTTCACAGCTTTGTAAGAAAATAAAGTAGCCACTTCATAATAAAAATACCTAATAGTACTTATTTTGTACCAGACAAAAATGCTAAGCACTGGAGGTCTTAACTTGCTTCATCTTTACAAGTAGTGTTATTATCCCAGTGTTATTCAAGCAGGGGAAACAGGTTTAAAGTACTTAAGTAACTTGCCCCTAGTCATTCAGCTCGAAAATGGCAGATTTGAACACAGACTGAGCCTCTACTCCCAACTGCTCTACTAACTGCCTCTCTCAAACTTAGTGCATGCTGGGTAAATCACTTGGAAGAAACAAAGACTGAATGAAGATTAAGATCCATTTCAGAATAAGAGTCACATGGAAGGAAGACTAAGACTGTCACATGAATTGGGCAGATGAAATGGGCTCCATAAATCAGCACGCAAGCAGATTATTCACCACAATTGGAGTGGGTAGACAAAAAGGCCTCATAAAGCAGAAGGCACTCGGCTGAACCTTCCTGAATGGTCAGGCGTCTGTCAGGCAGACAAGATGGCAGGGTACCCTGACCACCCTTTATGGCAGGCCATTTCCCTATAAACTGCCAAGTACAAGTGCTTCCTTCTCACTGAAACAGTCACCAAGCCCAACTTGCAAGCCCTCACAATACACTAGAGCTTAATCAAGGTGAGGTTTAATTGCTCTCCTCCTCCTCCTCGGTTTCAGGCTTACATCACCAAAACCTTTAGAGAAACAGTCACCTTCACAGCTGTACATTCTGAGCCAATGACTGCATACTTTGGGAAGCACAAGGTAACAGAGGAAGACTAATACCTTCATTGCATGCTGCACAGACTCATCACTTACAGCTCTGGAATGCAGACAATATTCGCCATAGCAATGCGGCAGAGGTAAATAAAAGTAAATGCGTGACATGCCTTTGAGATTTGGTTTTGGGTTTTTTTAGATGCTTTATAGGGTTTATAAGATGCTTTATATATGTGATCATGTTCTTGGCTGTCATCTAAACTATGTATGGTAGAGGTATGGTATGACCTCCGCTTTCCTGAATCCCAACCTAACAGAGTTGGCTTCCATTTTGTTTTCTCCAAACATCTGCTTACTGCTTATTGGAAATGAACCAGTTCCCTTTTAATCTCTAGACAATAGCTTCCATTTGGGCATCTCTACAGACAACTGATAGTTTTGATATTCTAAATCTTCATGTTGCCAAAAAAAAAAAAAAGGTCTGCTTTGCCGATAAAATAGTTTTGTGCATATTTCTAGTTTTTAAGTCCACATTCTGATTTAGTTCAAGATAAAAAGTCTTTGTTTTGTACCCTTTAATATCAAATCATCATTGGTTAGCATCCATTCCAGCCTTGTCCAGAGAAAAACACGTGCTTGATTATAGACTATACTTTTGATAATCATAGTTTCACAAAGTGAGTGCAAGTTTTGGGTAAATATTTACCAGGAAAGCTCTTTAAAAACATATTTAGTGCTCACTTTGCCTGCACATATACTAAAACTGGAATATTACAGAGAAAATTAACATGGCCCCATTGTAAGGATAACATTCAAATCTATGTAACATCCATATGTTTGTATGATTGTTGAAAGCAAAGATGATCACATGTCTTACAGAGTTTCAATGATATGACATAAAGGGTGAAGGTAAAAGGATTTGTTTAGTAGTAAGGTTTCTTACTTCACTTTAAATGGCAAACTATGACCTCTAAGCAGACTGAGAAAAGTTAGGTATGTATGTTGTAACCACTCCTAAAGCAACAACTATAAAAGTTATACAAAGAGACGTAGTAAAAAGCCAATATAGATAAACTAAAATGTAATGGGAAGAAATCTCCAAATAATCTAATAGGTTTGATGGGGGGAAAAAGAGCAAGCAATAAAAACTTATCATAAAATAGAACACCTAAGTCCAACTATTATCAGTATTTACGCTAAATAAAAATGGTCTAAATACATCAGTTAAAAGCTGGAGATTGTTGGATTGGCTTTAAAAAGACACCCAGCTCTACACTGTTATAGAATCTCACTTCAAGCATAATGATATAATTATAAGGAAAAGGATGAGAAAAGAATTACCATTCAAACACTTAATGGAGAGAATAAAGGAAAACTCCTTGAGGTCATATAGGTCATAATGGCTAACTGCCCAAACTGCCCAGGCCAGGTGCTCCCCACACCCGCTTCCTTTCCCTCTGCATAGCGATGACCCCAAGTCACCCTACCCCGATACATCCAGTCAGCTTTAAACACCTCTGCCGGCATGGGTGGGCTTCTTTTAATTTTATAAGCAAACTACCACCTTTGTTCAGGGCTCAGTCTTTGGGGAACCATCCCACTGGGCCCTCTGTCATCATAAAGCTGTGTTCTCCCTGTTCTCCGAGTGCCACTTGAGTTTTCTCCAGTCTCAGTCTATTTTTCCCCAAAACACTAATAAAAAGAAAGTCAGTGATTATATTGATCTCCGACAAAATAGACTCCAGAGCAAGGAAATTACCAGAGATAAAGTTGGATGTTACACAGTGATGAAAGAGTCAGCCCATCAAAAAGATACAACAACTCTAAATGTATACATACCTAATAACAAACCTTCAAAGTAATGAAGAAAATCTGATAGAACTGAAGTAAGAAAGAAACAAATACATGAATATAGTTGGAGACTACAAAACTTTTAGTAGATAGCACAAATAAACAAACAAACAAAAAAAATCATGAAGAATATAGAAGACCTAAACAGTACTATGAACCAATTTGTCCAAATGAACTTTTATGGAATATTTAATCTAAATAACAACAGAATACACACTGTTTTCAAGTACACATGGAATATTCACCAAAATAAGCCATATTCTGTGTCACAAAACAAACGCTATATTTAAAAGAATGAAACAATACAAAATATGTTCCGGCCATACTAGAATCAATTACGTGGATAAAAAATGTTTCTGCAAAACGTCTAAATATTTGGAAATAAAGGAATTCACTTTCAGAAATTTGTTGGTCAATAAAGAATTCTGGAGGATAATTATAAACTCTTTGGATCTGAATGTAAAGGAGCATACAATGTATCAAAATTTGTGGGATACAACTCTAGCAGTTGTATAAAAAAGAAATTTATACTTCAAATGCTCCTTGAAGAAGGGAATAAAGATCTCAAATCTAAGCTCCTTGAAGAAGGGAATAAAGATCTCAAATCTAAGCGTGTACCTTAAGGAACCAGCTAACCCTAAAGCAACAAAGAATAAAATAATAAATAAAAGGGAAAAAAACTAATGAAATTAAAACAAAATAAAACAATGGAGAAAATCAATGAAACCAGAAGCTAGTTCTTGTAAAAGATCAATAGAATTAATAAATTTGTATCTGGACTTGCCAAGAGAAAAAGAGAGAAGATGTATTTTATCAGTATCAGGTGGGATAGCATTGCCAACTTCACAATCATGAGAGGGTAATAAAGGAACAATATAGGCAACTTTTTGCCTATAAATTAGATACTTAAATGAAATGAACCATATCTTGAAAGACGCAAACTAACAAAACTCATTCAAGAAGTAGGAAATAACCCTAAACCATGAAAAACTTAAATACAAAGAACAAACTGAGGATTGATGGGGCCAGAGGGGAAGATGGGTGACGGGCATGGAGGAGGTGCTAGTTGAGATGAGCCCTGGGTGTTGTATGTAAACGATGAATCATGGGAATCTACTCCCGAAGCCAAGAGCACACTGTATTCTCTGTATGTTAGGTAACTTGACAATAAGTTCTAGTTTAAAAGAATAATAATAAAAATAAATAAAATAAAAAACATTGTAATAAAAAAAAAGAAATAGGAGATAACCTGAATATCCCATATACACTAAAGATATCAAATTCATAGTTGAAAATCCTCCAAAAAAAACTGCACCAAAACACAAAAAAACTCCCAAGCCCAGATATTTTTATCAATGAATTCAACCAAACCTTTAAGAAAGAAATAATAGCAATTCTACACAACTGGAATTCCCATACATTGTCAGTGAGAAGGCAGAATTGTACAGGCTTTCTGACAAAACAGTTTGACAATTCCATGTAAAGTCAAATATAGGCTAACCATAAAACTCACTCGTCATCTCCTGGGTATTATCCTAGAGAGATGAAAACCTCAGTTCTCACAGAAGCCTGTACATGAACGTACACCGCATAATTCATAATCGATGCAAACTGGAGGCACTAAGTGTCCCTCAATAGCTAAAGAATAAAAAAACACTGTGGTACATCCATACAGTGATAATACCACTGAGCAATAAAAAAGAATGAATGCCTCCAAAACATGGATGAATCTCAACTGTACATGCCAAGTCAAAGAAGCCAGTCTCAAAAGATTGTATATTGAATGGTCCCATTTCTATGACATTCTGGAAAGGCAACATTATAGTGATGGAGAACAAATCAATGGCTGACAGGAGGAGAGGGAACTACCAAAAGGTAGTACAAGGGAGTTTTTTCAGGTGATGGAACTACTCTGTACCTTATTTGTGGGGGTGGTTATAGATGTTTCTGCATGCATTAAAACATACAGAGCTCTAAACCAAAAAAAGAGAATTTCCCATATGGAAAGTTTTAAATGAGCAAGATTCTTAAAAACTTCAGAAAAAGGTAAAGCCAACATCATTAGATACAAGCTCCAACTTTTACCTGCCTAATGATATTCGCTTGAACCCACTCAGTCTGCCCCGGGTAGCAGCTGTTTCTATGAGAATTAGATGGTTCCGCTCCTACGTTCCTCACAGAGAATCTCTCAGACAGTCCCAAGGGCTTGAGGTTCAAGCTGAGGGGACAAGTGGGTTTTGATGACAGTTGCAGAAGCACTGGTTACATTGTATCTCTGTGAGAGGACCAGGTGGGTGTAGACAAGAGGAAGTGAGTCCTAGAGGAATTACAACCACATGAAGTCATTCGGTTGGGCTGTGAGGAGGGTTACGGTGGGTTGCTAGCTCTATCTATTCCTTTATAAACTAACGTGCCCTTGGGCGTGCCTGACATTACCAATAATCTTTGTCCCCACAGCAGTGAGCCTGCAGTCTCCCAGGGAGAGCCTGGCAGTGGGCTGGACTGCAGCCAAGAGTCTGTGTCAACAATCTTCACTCATCCCACTGATTCACGCATTACTCATTCTCTCCACCAGTGTTTTGGGGGAGCTCGGCTCATGCGCTTTCTAGAACCCCCCAAGAACATGGATTGTGCATATCCCCTCCTGATGGTAAGCGATCTTGGCTCCTGCCTTATTCCTTCACGGATTGAGTTAGGACTTTTCCACAAGAGTAAAGCCTCCCTGAGGACAGGAATGCCGTTTTGTGTCTCTTTTGCATGACCTCCGAACATAACAGTCCCCTCCTATAAACTTTTTTTTAATTTTTTTTAATGTTTTATTTATTTCTAGGAGACAGAGAGAAAGAGACAGCATGAGCAGGGGAGGGTCAGAGAGAGAGGGAGACACAGAATTGGAAACAGGCTCCAGGCTCTGAGCTGTCAGCACAGAGCCCGACGCGGAGCTCCAACCCACGAACTGTGAGATCATGACCTAAGNAGCAGGGGAGGGTCAGAGAGAGAGGGAGACACAGAATTGGAAACAGGCTCCAGGCTCTGAGCTGTCAGCACAGAGCCCGACGTGGGGCTCGAACCCACGAACCGTGAGATCATGACCTAAGCGAAAGTCGGATGCTTAACCGACTAAGCCACCCAGGCACCCCCCCCGCTATAAACTTTTAAACAAACAAAAACCCGCTTATAAAGCAACTGTTAATAATTCAAGTACAAGTATACATGCCCGAAAAAATAGTTGCTGGTGGAATGAATTAATGAATAACTGGAACTTCCATTCATAGCCTCCTCCACTAGGGATTCTGCCCTTATAGTAACTCAAAGGCTGACATCAGTGAAATGGACATTACAGTGTGGGGGTTTTATAGAGATTCTAATTTTGAAGTAAAACATGGAAAAGAGCTGGTATTAATAATAATAGTTAACATTTGCTAAGAGCCCACCATGCGCCTAAAGCTCTGTCTCTTATGAGCTCCCTTCATCTGTATAAGTAACCCCATGAGACTGATGCTATTCGTCCCATTTCACAAACGAGGAAGCAAAGACTTAAAAAGGTGAAGTTACTTGTCCAAGATCACACAGATAATAATAAACAACACAGCTGGTATTGTGACCCAGGTCTGTCCATTGTGAAAGCCCATTGTATTAACCACCATGTTTTACTGTATGTGAGAAGTAGGGTGGGTTTGGAGGAGGCTGGGATGATGAGAGAGACTTAGAAATTGCTGACTGAATTGCAACCAGTGAATGGTTGCGGATAAGAAATGGCTGGATTTGGGGATTCTGGAATCCTCCTTCACTCCGCATAACCTAAGAGACGCCAGAGACAAGCTGAAAAAAAGAAGCAGGGACCAAAATGTGGTACATGAAAAATAAAAAAAAATACCTAGCCCTTGGAGGAAGGAAAACGATGGAGACAAGACGCCAGAGAAAAGTGATCTGAGGTCATGGTCTGTTGCATCACCATGAATTTTTGGCAGGATTTATTGCTCTGGTAATTGTCTCACGTAATGGCAAAGTTCATACTTTAGTCACAGCAAGACCACATTAAAATACAACTATTACATAAATATATTTTTAAGAACCTTCAGCCAGATCCAAGATAAATACATGCATTACAAAATTCAAAAAAAAAAAAATGTTGACCCATATTACTTTTATACACACAGCTAATTTTCTTTTGGCCAACAAGCCCATCTTGCCAACTGACCAGAGATCAAAAAAGGGCATGGTGTTAAAGAGGACCCAGGCTGGAGAGAAGCAAGGTAAGGAAGCTTGCCGAGTAGAAGTCTGCTTGTCCGTGGGTGAGCAGAATGAATAGAGGGAAGTGGGCAAATGCCCATGACCAAACAGATTAGAATTCTGAAAGGAAAAGGGAAGGGTAGTTATAATGATTGACAGCTAGAATCCGTTTGCCCTTTTGTTAAAGGAACCCTGAATTTTCTTTGAAACCTATATCTGCTCCATTCACAGCCCCTTAGGTTCAAGGGGAGCTTAGGGTTGCGCAGGTGACTTGGGTTGGCCAATGGGAGCAGTGAATCCCTGTGAGCACTGTGATTGGTTCAAAATGGACACATGCTCCACTCGGAGCCCATTTTCTGTTTTAAAACAGAAAAAAGTCATGTCTTCTAATAGACTTGCAAAGCAAGCTACTTAGGGTTGTATTTGTGACCTCCTCATTTGCATGTAGTTTGCAAAGGATCATTTTTTTTAAACTGTAATTATATTCTCTAGTTAGGTAAGGCTGTTTCTTTGTAACTCTTAGAAGATGTTTTATGAATCTATGTTATGACATAATAAAAACAGATCATACTTTGCTCAGATTTGGGGCTTTTATCAGAAATGTGCCTAAGAGTCCATCTTTCCTTCCCTTGGACTTATGGAGAAACCAGGATGTGGTCCTGGAGCAGCTGCTTGTGCCCATCTAGCCACTGCTAAGACAGATAATATCGAGAGTAAACCCAACAGAGAGAAAACAAGGGCTGAAAGATGGAGAAAGGAAACCCAGTTGTGATGTCTTGTTTGAGTGACCAGATCCCTTGGTATCTAAAAAATAGATATCCGTAGGGGCGCCTGGGTGGCTCAGTTAAGCGTCCCACTTCGGCTCAGGCCATGATCTCATGGTTCGTGGGTTTGAGCCCTTCGTCGGGCTCTGTGCTGACAGCCAGCTCAGAGCCTGGAGCCTGCTTCAGATTCTGTGTCTCCCTCTCTCTCTGTCCCTCCCCTGCTCACGCTGTCTCTCTCTCTCAGAAATAAATTAAAAATATTTTAGAATTTAAAAAAATAAAAACTGGATATCCATAGAGTTTCCTGTCCTGATGCTCAGAAAAGTCCCTTTTTGTCTCAAACCGTCTTGAGTTGGGTTTTCTGATGTTTTTAACTGGAGATTTATATCCACAGCCATTAGGATCTGCGTAGAATAAAGAGGGCAATGGGAGAGATGGCCCACATGTTAGAAAAAAGATTTCGGGGCTATTGTAAGTTGGATAGGAGTCAACAGCACAGTGATGCACTTTAAAAAAAAAAAAAAAAAAAAAGGCTGCATCCTAAGATGAATGAGAAGCCATATTTTTAAAGTTCCAGACCCTCTATATAGGCACTATTTAGTCTTTCCAGGCTTGTAAGCTAAAATACAAAGTGAAAGTGGAAATATGTTCAGAAAATAGCAAAGCTGCAGAGAAAGGCTCTATGTGTCAATTTAAGGCGGTATGATAAATGATACACTTATATAAGTATGACTCCATGAATTGATTTTATTTTTCAACAGAGAATGTCTTGCATAGTGAAAAGAGCACAGGGCTTGGATCCAACCCTTCCAAGTTCAAGACTTGGCTTGTGTCACGTTCTAGCCCTATACGTTGATGATCAACACTTCCAAACCTTAATTTCTTTTTTTCTTCTTCCAAACCTCAATTTCTTTATCTGTAAATGGAGACAAAAGTGCCCTCCCTGAAGTTAATGTAAAGTTTAAATAATATTATTTAGTAATATGGAGAATGCGTGCAGGATATTGACTATCCCATAAACAAAGATCAAAAGAACTATCTCTCCCCCAAATGCATATAAGGCAGCACTGTGTTTCAGAGGCAGTTTCTCACCTAATCCCTCACTCCAACCCTGTTCATGAGGTAGCTACTATCATTGCTCCATTTTTGCAGAAGAGAAAACTGATACACACGGATTAGTCAGCAAGCATAGCTAACCAGAAAACTCTAGAGTTGGGATTTTAATCCAGGTCTGACTCCCAAGTGTCTGCTTTTAATTGCCTCAATAGTCCTAAATGATAAAGAATGGAATATATACCCTGTTGTCGTTACTCTGACCACGGTGGGTGGCCTCCCCCCTTTATCTGACGGTCTCCCTCTTCTAGCAGCAGTTCTTTAAGCTACATAAAAAATTATTTCCAGAACAGCATAAAATATTTTTGAGAATCTTGCAAATTCCTTCTTGGAAACGGGCAGAATGGGCCTAATCAAATTGTTATTTTATTTTTATAAGTTTATTTACTTATTGGGTGAGGAGGATTGGGTGGGGAGGGGAAGAGAAAGATTGTAATGAGAGAGAGGTAGAAAGAGAGAGAGAGAGAGACAGAGAGAGAGAGAGAGAGAGACAGAGAGAGAGAGACAGACAGAGAAAGAGAGGAAATCCCAAGCAGGCTCCACTCTACCAGCATGGAGCCCAATGCAGGGCTTGAATTCACAAACCGTGAGACCATGACCTGAGCCAAAATCAAGAGTTGGATGCTTAACCAACTGAACCACGTAGGCGACCCACCAAATTGTTATTTTAAAAATAACCTGTCTTAAAGGTATGGACAGTTATAAATGTCCATTATTCCTCGAGAAGTCTAAAAACATATCTCTCTTTGAGTCTTTTTTCCTTTCCATTTATTTCCTTGTATACATAAGTCTCCTTACTTTAGATCTCAGAGAATCATAATGCAACATTTTAATGCTTTATTATTTGCTCATAACTAGGAAGATACAGAAGAAATCTATCTCTGCGGCACTGTAATAAGTGGGTCTTTTTAATCTACATTCAGGAAAAAAGCTTTGATTCTATTTTTGTCATATATTTTTTCCTAACTGTGCAATCTTTTATGATCTGCCAGGAAGATTAGCCTTACTGCTGCAACGCTTGATGGGCAGAAAATCAGAGGATTGTCTTAAATTGCTTCAATTTCCTTCTCCTAGAGAGAAAGCAGAAAGCACTTCATTTTAGTTACATTCAGCAAGCATACCTTGGTCATGGTCTATGCCAGGTAGTGTGCTCAGTGCTGGGGAATAAGTGTATGAGTGAGCCCCAGCCTCTGTTGCAAGGAGCTCACAGTGCCTACCACACAGTGGGGTGCTCCCACTCTTCACCCTATTTCTAGCTGAAGAGGTGCAATGTGTTTGTAAGAACACAGAATTGAAATAAACCTAACAGTATTGAGGAAAGATGCACATTGCCAAAATTTTCATAACCAGAGTAGGAGAGAGATCTACCCTTGGGTCTACACCAGCTGCCTCACAAATGAGTCCTCTCCCACCGAGTCGGCGATGGCCAGTGTTAATTCATCATTTCCACATTCATGTTTCCATTGACCACCTGTTACGCACCAAATATTTTTGGAAACACTGAGTGTATCTTGGGGAATGAAACACTGTGGATAGCACCTGCCTGATAGACCTTACAATACGTTGTAGGAGATAGAAAAACATGTGAACAAGTAATAGACGCATAATCATAAAATGTGATAGATATTTTCTGGGAATCTGGGTTCCAATGCTAAAGAATCACAGTGGAGGATGAGGGAACCCCCCCTCTCCCTTAGGCCATGCATGGGGAAGGCTTATCTAAGGAAGTGACATTTAAGCCCAGACCTTAAAAGGGGCCGGTCATTTGAAGACAGAAAGGAAGAGAGAAGTGAACAGCGTGTGTGAGGGACCCTAAGGTAGGATAAATTATTTTATGCGTGAGAAACTAAAGATGGAACTTGAATTCCTCCATGTATCCCTTTAGGGGTCTATGCCACAAGGTCCCATTTTTACCTTTTCCTACATAATTACATTGACAAACCTTTGGAATATTAATACCTTGATGGAGAAAATGTGCCCAGAGGCTCTCGTTCGGTGAAAAAGTTATATCATGAAGAAATAATGGCGGCACGACTCAATATATGCTGAGTTGTCTTGCTCTATAACGCTTCAGAATTTCTTCAGTTAAATGCACTTTGGAAAGATTTGCAATGTACATTTGTACAAAGACAGACATTAACCTAAGACTCCTTTGCAATATATGCTTTGCACCTCAATGTCCCTCACACTTTGATTTTGCTCACTAGCTGAATCTACAACAGGAAAAACATCTGCAGGATGGCAAAACCCAGTCCCTAAGGCTGATGTTTTATCTAAGTCGTTTTATGATAGAAAATTGCATTGAAATCCATTCAATTCCATTGAAATTCATTCTTTTTTTACCTTGTTTTTTGGGGGATCTCATAAACACAACCATTATCACCTTTTCCTCTCTTGAAAAATTAAGTCCTAGGATGATAAGTCCATCATTTGTCTCCCTTCGACACAGCACAGGGCAATTCCCTCAGTAGACACCAGACTTAATGACCTTCATGAAACCTCCAATGTTAAGGCCCAAAAGGTCAAACTGCTGACCTAAGCCCTGCCTTACTCACGGCACCAGCTCTCTGGAAAAAGTCGCCAAATTAAAGGGCAAAACAGCCTTGCCAAAGTGGTCTGGCCAAGTTCACAAGTCAAAGCCGACTCCTCTGCTCCTTCCCTCTGGTCACAGAGATGCATGTGGGCCCATCATGTGGGTGCTGACCAGCCAAGACCCCTTGCCCTTGTCCTGGGAGATCACACGGCAGTCACAGTTGCCCACCACTGGGTGACATCTATCCTGCAGTAAATAAAGGATCAGAGGGTCCTTGTCTGAACAAGTGCTGACCCTCTGCATGCCCCTGTCCCAAATGAAGACAAAATATCAGAATGATAAAGAGGGAAAGAGCTTGCTCACACTGCGTGCATGCAAAGCTCTGCCTCCCCTTGTTGGCTATTTGAAGATCTGATCACATGCTTCTCTCCTCCAGGAAGCCACTAGCACCCATAAGGCATATATAATCCATTCTCCCCCAGGCCCCCCTTTTTAATACAGACTCTTAAAGAGCAGTTTTAGGTTCACAGAAAAATTAGGCAGTGAGTACAGAGAGTTCCCCTATACTCCCTGCCCCACTCATGCATCACCTTCCCGACTACCAACATCCCACAACAGAGTGGTACATTAATCAGTGAAGATACACTGACCATCATCATCATCCAAGGTCCATAGTTTATATTAGGGTGTATTCCTGGTATCACACATTCTGTGGGTTTGACAAATGTATAATGGCACGTGCCCCCCTCTGTGGTATCTTACAGAGTGGTCTCACTGCCCTGAAGATCCTTTGTGTTCTGCCTATTCATCCCTCACTCCCCTCCAGCTTCTTGGAACCACTGATATTTTTACTGTCCCCATAGTTTTGCCTTTTCCAGAATGTCACACTACATCATAGAACAGGCAGTCTTTACAGACTGGCTTCTTTCACTGAGTAGTATGCATTTATGATTCTTCCGTGTCTTTTCCATTCTCTTTTTATCCCTCGTATCTCATACCGAGTAGGCACTCAATGAGCATTTATTCAATAAGTGGCTTGAATAAATGAGCAAACGAGTGAGTATAGTTCACACACGTTTGACAGCTGTTTACACGGAGGCCTGCAAAGTGTAGGTTCTCTGTCTCGCACCTTCAAACAACCTTAGCATTTGCATGAAATTTCTAGAAGTATTTCTTATTTAACCATAGTAACAGTCATAAATAGTAGAACAGACATTTTTTTTATTATCCCCATGTTAACAAGATCAGGGAACTCAGATTCAGAGAGGAGGAATAACTTGTCCCCGTCCCCTGCACCAAAAGGTAACAGTGCCAGCACAGTCTTCTCTAACTCTCTGGTGTACCTTGGTGCCTTTATACAGTGCATTGTCTCCCCAAAAGCCAGGCTCTGGGTCATTCAAACTGACAGATATTGCACAGGAAACTAATTCATGCTGATTAAGGGTTAAAAGAGACCCTTTCCCCAATCTCGTTACTCAGGGAAGCCCATCTTCTTACAAAGAAGAGTGTCCTTGGCTTTGACCTTACCGCCCATCTCAGTGAATCCATTTTCCTTCCACCACAACAAGCCAACTGCTTCTGGGCTGTGAAATTAATCTCTGGGAAGGAAACTCTGACAACTGATGGGGGAGGAGTTCATCCTCACTCAACTGTAAGAATGCACTGCTGGGCTCCCCCTGCCCCCGTTAGCATCAAAAGGACTTCAAGGATCTGGGCCACACCGATCCATCCAGACCTGCGGTTGTGATGGGCCCTCGAAGGGAAAATAAACTTACCTTGATGTTGTGCCGGGTTATAAGTGACTTATGGGTGAGGCTCATGAAGGCCCCTGCCTTGAAATCCAGTGCCATCCAGAATTCATTCATTCATTCCCAGACTGTAACTTTTAGCCTTCATCCGTTCGCTGAGATCCTCATCCCAGTATGTAACTACCTACGGGATATACCCCTTGGGTGTTTCCTCAAGGACAACATTTCCAAAATGCCACGCTAGTAACCTTCTTCCCCAAATCCTCTCTTAATCCTGTACTCTCTTTGTCAGTGACACTGTCATCTATTCAGTCACCGAAACCAAAAACCAAGCCCTTATTTTCATTTAATTCTTTCATCATCCCAGATCCAATTAATTACCAAGTCCCTACCCAAATCTCTCTACTTTTCATCCTTGTTAACTGCAGCTGCATTGCTTCATGCCCAGATGGTCATAGAATATTCCTGACCACACTCTCTCTTGACCACCCACCTCGCTCCTCAAATCGACCTTCTGCCTGGCAGCCAGGGTGAGCCGTTACAATGCACGGCAGATCACCTAACCCTTGCTAGAGGCCCTTTGGCAGGTCAGCCTGGATCACTCTCCTTGGCATGATGTGATGGGTTGTGACCTATCTGCTCATCGGGACTCCTCTGTCCTGAGTCACCAGAGATTCTGGGAATCCTAACATGGTTTGATTTCCTAAGTATACACCCTGCCATGCTGTACCTCCATGTCTTTGCTTCCATTATTTGACTTTCCTCACACTTCCTCATTCAGCTAACTCTTTCTCATCCTTAAAACCCATGCCTCCATAACACTGCATGCAAACCTCTACTCTTGTACTATTACATTGAAATTCTTTATGAATCTTCTGCCTTCTAGATTTAAGACCTTCAAGAACAGAAGACATCTACTCATCCCTCCATTAATCACTTCTAGCATTATAATGATCACTTTACCCGTCCACAGCCCAACAAATCTTCTAACTTTTTGAAAGAAGGACCGGTGTTTCTTATGTGTGTGTCCCTGCACCCAGCACAAAGCCAGGCACATAGTGTGTGTCTAGACTGGTCTATCTGTCTACAATCACTCATTTGTTTGATAAATGACAAGATTTTATTTCATTCCAGTCACTGTGCTTTGCAGAATGTAACACGTTGCTCCAGTTCTTAAAGTTTACACACTGAACCGTATAAGCAGTGGTTTTTAAGAAGCTGCTGGTTCTGATATCTTGAAGAAGTGGAAAATGAGTCCCTCGTGCTTGCTTCGGCAGCACATATACTAAAATTGGAAAATGAGCCCCTCGCTCTTCCCCCTCTCTGTGGATTTGCTCTCTGTGGCACATGACCATTTGCTGCTTACCAGCAGATGCCATGATGAAAATAAGAAAACACAGTGTGTGACAACACAAGACGAGCCTTGGCTCCTAGGTAAAAGATATGAACAGTTTGTTCGCAGGGACACAAGGATGATAAATATCTGAAAAAGCACACTACTTAGCTACAAAACTGAAATTGTACCAATGAGATACTTTCTCACTTACTTAATTGGTAAAAAAAAAATGTTAAAGACTCATGAAAAAAGTTGTGAGCAAGTATGCAGTACGAGTAGGGAGTGTACATTGGCACAACCATTTGGAGGTCAGTTATCTATGTATTTTTTTAATGTTTATTTATTTTTGAGAGAGAAAGAGAGACACAATGAGAGTAAGGGAGGGACAAGGAGAGAGAGATACAGAATTGGAAGGAGGCTCCAGGCTCTGAGCTGTCAGCATAGAGCCCGATGCAGGGCTCCAACTCATGAACCATGAAATCGTGACCTGAGCAGAAATCAGACATTTAACTGATGGAGCCACCCATGCACCCTAGTTATCTATCAAATGTGAAGACATAATTAGGTCATATGAAGACTCAACAGGCCCATTGATAAGAAACCCTTAAGTGAAAAAGGGTCTAAGGTGCTCACTGCATCATTGTTTGAAATAAGAAAAAACTGGAAGGGGACTAAATGTCCATCAGAAGTTTGATCAGGTACATTGGGTACATCCATATAATGAAAGATATCACAGAAAGAGCATATATGGAGTTCTTTTCCATGACATGGAAAGATGTCAGAATACATTGTTAAATGAAAGAGAAAACAAATTATGGAAAAGTACATGTGTGTGTTTTTCCATTTTTTGTAAAATATATATAATCTTATATATATTGTCTGGAGCACTACACATAAACTGTGAATAATGGTCATTTCAGAATAGTTGGATTAGGAGGGAGAACATTACAATTTTTGCTTTTTATAATTTTTACTTTGTACATTATCTGATTTTTTTTTTACCAGAGGTGTCTTGTCTTTCCTTTTTTTTTTTTTTTTAAGTTTTATTTATTTTGAGAGACAGACAAAGAGAGAGTGAATAGGGGAAGGGCAGAGAGAGGGAGATACAGAACCCCAAGCAGGTTCTGTGTTGTTAGCACAGAGCCTTACTTGAAGCTTGAACTCACAAACCGTGAGATCATGACCTGAGTGGAGATCGAGAGTCCCTGGATTCAGAACCCTCTTCCCTTACCAAAGCTCTCATAACAGGAGATCTTACTTTCCTCTTGTCCATTTATTTTTTTTAAGTTTATTTATTTATTTTTGAGAGAGTGGGGGAAGGGCGGGGGCGGAGGACCGAGAATCTCAAGCAGGGAGCACAGAGCCCGATGCAGGGTTTGAACCTACAAACTGTGAGATCATGACCTGAGCCAAAATCAAGAGTCGGAGGCTTGCCCAACTGAGCCACCAGGCGGCCCATCCCCTTGTCCATTTAATTAACACACACGGAGATCCTCACATCTGCCCACAGAGAGGAACTTGGCGAGTCAGGCTGCAGTCATATCTGCATTTTAAAAGGGCATCCCAGGAGAAGGCAATTGATGACATAAAGGCTAGCAGTCCTACAGGGTATGGGGGCCAGAGGAGTTTCCTAGGACAGTCTGAACCAGAATCACTTAGGGCGCTTCTTAAAAACACATCTCGCTGGGCTCTTCCCACAAACACTGAATCTGAGGGTGGGGCCAGGAAACTACATTTTTGATAAGCTCCTCGTGATCCTCATGCCCCTGAAGCTCCATCGCCGTGACAGCAGAGGGAAAGAAGAGAGGAGAGTCTGGGGCCGGACACCTTCCTGCGGCTCTCCAGAGCCTTTGTGCCTTTAGTCTGCACACACCTGGTGGCCCTTGACAATGTTGGTTTAGGGAATGTAAGTTTTGGTTCCGAAACTCCACAAAGACCCTAAATAGAGGAGGGAGAAGAAATACCAAAGGGTGGAAGCCTAGCATCACTTTGCAAAATAAAATTTCTACCCTTACATGTATTTATCTATAGATTTGTCTATATCTGGGAAGAGTCTTTTCTGCCTTGCCCTTCCTGTGCTGACCATCATTGTAACCAGTAGACCGATCACCGCCAATATATCTGTGTAATAGGAATGAAACTTTTTTAAAAATTACCATTTGATCCTTAAATGACATCTGAAGAGCCCTTTTTAACAATAAGCAGAATATGACCATAAAACCTATGTTAATACAAGGGGTTATTCATTTTTCAGGGTGACATTGATTTGCTTGAGGAGGACCTAGGGTAAGATCCTAGGACTTCTATTCACCACTTGCTAATATAACAGAAACCCACCAAACAAACAAACAAAGATGCTATTTGATATCATGCCAGAGTAGCTTCTGGAAGCTACTGGAAGTCTAAAAATCTTAAAATACTGGAAGCTCAAATTTGCCGCTAAGGAAACCCTTCCTCTGTTCTGTGGGATGACTGGTTCTTAAACTTGGCTGCATCTGGGGACTCTCAAAATGTTATTCTCATCTCTCATCATCATAGATTTCTGATGTTGCTGGTCTGGGGTGCAGCCTAGGCTCTGAGATTATTTGTAAACTACTCACCTGATTCTCATGGGCAGCTTATTAGAGAATTTTTTAATTTTTAAAATTTTTATTTATTTCTGAGAGAGAGAGACAGTGTGAGCAAAGGAGGGTCAGAAAGAGAGGGAGATACAGAATCTGAAGCAGGCTCCAGGCTCTGAGCTAGCTGTCAGCACAGAGCCGGACACGGGGCTCAAACCTACGAACTGTGAGATCATGACCTGAGCCAAAGTCGGATGCTTAACTGACTGAGCCACCCAGGCACCCCAAGAGAATTTTTTTTAATGTTTCTTTATTTTGAGGGAGCGAGAGCATGAGAAGGGGAAGGGCAGAGAGACAGGGAGAGAGAGAATCCTAAGCAGGCTCCAGCTTAGCACAGAGCCTGACATGGAGCTTGATCTCACAACTGTGAGATTATGACTTGAGCCGAAATCTAGAGTCAGACCCTTAACCGACTGAGCCACCCAGGCACCCCTAGAGATTCTTTTTAATCCCACAGATGTAAAGCCAGACCTACCCTCCAGGAAGCCCTGAGCCAGGAAATAATCCTAATTCAGGTGCTTCAGGGTGAGACATGTAACACGTTGTCTACGCACATATGGGTGGTGGGAGCCCATGCTTCAGGTACTGCATCACATCTTCAATCCATCCCTGTTTCCTGCCTTACTGTGTTGGACGGTGCCCTATGAGCTTGACACAGACTACCATCTCACCTCAAGGCCTACTCTCTCAACCTTGTGTCTCAGACCTTTCTCAAAGCAGAAGCAGCCCCCAGCTGATGAAGGACAGAGCAGGCATTTGGGTGTGGGCTCAAACTGTGTCACGTGGGCATTAAAGGAGAGAGTAGCTACTAAGGTTTGGAGAGCTGGATTGCAATTGCTGTGTGGTGTTGAGCAAATCATTTAACCCCTCCATATCGTTAGTTTCCTTATCGATGAATAGAGCTACGAATACCTAATATGAGCTATTGTCTTCAGCATTCAATGACATAAAGAATGTGAAATTATTTCATTTGACCTACAGGCTCAACACATTATACATTTTTACCCGTATCATTTTGCTTCATCCCAAATAACCCTGTAAAATAATTAAGGTAGATGATATCACCGTCATCTTGTGGGGAGAAAATGCAGATCTAAGAAGTTAAAGTGACAAGTCTCAAGTTTCAAAGAATATCAAGGGCAAGACCAGGCTAGGAACTCGGGTGTCTTGGCTGCTAATAGCCACTCCCTCTTCCCTATTTTATATCGTGCTGTGACTTTTTCTTCAAAAGACAGCAGAAATTTTTGAGTCTTTGATGGATATTAGAAGAAAAGAGAAAGGCGCCTGGGTGGTTCAGTCGGTTAAGTATTTGACTATGATTTGGGCCATGATCTCATGGTTCGTGAGTTCAGGCCCCACATAGGGCTCTGTGCTGACAGTGTGGAGCCTGCTTGGGATTTTTTCTCTTCCTCCCTCTCTGCCTCAACCCACTCTCTCACTCTCTCTCTTTAAAAATAAATAAACTATAAAATATATATATAATTAGAAATCTATACATTTAAAAAAAGAAGAAGAAGAAAGAGCTAATGAAGCAGAAAATGTTTTCCTTTAAGCAAAAGTCACTTTGATTGGGACAAGTATAGCCGTTTGTTTCAGAATGTACTGTTCACACAAATGTGTTGTTTAACAGCTACCTGGCACTCATCCCGTGCTTCAGCTCCTTTTAAATGACACAACTGTCTCCCCTCTCCTATCAGCAACTCCGTCTCTCCTATCATTTGGGTTTATTTGCCTCTGGATGTTGAATCTCCCAGAACTGCATTTGAAAACTCTGCTGTAGACCTGCATCAAGCCTGTGCGCACGGCATCCATCCCGGGCTCTCACTGTGGCCATTTGGGCAGAAGTCCCCAGTCATTTTGCGTGGTTAGTCAAGCCGCTTATTAGGCTGGGGCACCAGGTGACCCAGGAGGGGCTGTGTCCGTAGCCCGCATGGGTTTTCAATATCTTCTTCATGCATGACCTTGCCTATACCCTCCCTGTGTTCAAATGCTAAAGTCCTGCCTTTCCAGGGAGACTTTTCTGAGCCTCTCAGCCTACAGTGATTTATTTCTTTTGAAACTCAGGGTTGCTTTTAGCAGTTTCATTCGGCACTTATTTTAACTTTTGCCAATTTATTTCTTTTTATCCTGGCTGTTTAATCTTCAGCTGTGTTCTATTATACATCTCTCCTTTCGCTCTGTAAATCTTGTCTCCTCAACTCCACCGCCATGTCTTTGAGGTTAAGGACAATGTTTCATAGTTTTTTTCATTTGCTCACAGAGCACAGTCAGTGCTAGGATCATGCTCAGGAAGCATTTGTCAAGTAAATGAATGGGTGTTGAACAAACTCAGTGGCCTTGCAGAATAGCAATTATTTTATTAGTGGATTCCCAAGAGGTGAACCTTTATAAACCTTATGTGTTTCGCAGTATAATAGCTGTAATAGCTTGTTTTGAAAATAATGCAGGAAGTCTTAGCCTTGGGAATTCCTTCCAAATTCTTTGTTGGTCTCTTTACTCCAAAATTACAAATAAGACAATAATTGAGGTCTCCAGAGTATATTCTATAAAAACTGAAAAAACTGATTTTAAGACTCTTGCAGAAGAACAAGCAGGAAAAAATTCAAAAAAGTTATTTTTCATCTTTAGTTTAATAACTCTTATTTAACCTCAGCTCTTAACATTAAAAAAATTATGAGATATAACTAACATATAACATTATGTTAGTTTCAGGTATACAGCGTAATGATTCAATATTTGTATATCTCTAACATTTCCTGCAGGTGCTACATTTTACCTCTTTTGCTTCCCTCATGAATATTCAAGAAATGTCTCCATAAGAAGGAGACATCGCCATTCAGGCTGGTGACTGACTATTAATTATTTCTTCTTTTACTCACCACAGTACTAAGGAATCCTTTCCTAAATGGATATCCAAACCTTGATTTTGGCACAAAAATCAAAAGCACAATCTCTTGGTCTCAGTTTATACACTGAAAGAGATCATTGGCAACCTTGGAAGAACAAATTACTTCCGTTGTGTTTCAGGGCAAAAAAAGGTATGTGGGGGCAGGAAATGAAGGCTGTGTTCTGTAAGAAATTAATGGAAGCAAAAAGGAATGAGTCAGTAAGCGAACAGACCATCTACGGAATGGCACTGACATCAGAGGGCTGGCTTCCTTAGTTTACTGAACGGTTCTTGCCCATCCTGGGTGTGGAGTAAGGATGTGGTCATCGCTGGGTGGATAAAAGTACAAGGAACATATAACTGGAGAATCACAGGAAGGACTGGTATTTGGCCACCAATTTACCAAAAGGCAAATCACTCAGTGGGTAGAAGACACGGAAATTGTATTGAGAAGATTAAGCTGGTGACAAGGAGCCTCAGAGTTAGAGGCTGAGACCTGGCTCTTCAGACCAAGCCCAGGACCTATTGTGCTCATAGGGCTCACCCACTAATATTAGTTTTTTATTTGGCAGAGCTCATTGACCCGACCTCTAAAGTACCCATTCTGTGACAGCGAACATCCTAATTCTAAAGTGAAAGGGACCCAGGAGCAAACCTGATCCAATGGCCTTTATTTCTCCCTTTTCATATTCATAGATTAAAAAAAGATGGAGAACAGATGTTTTATCCACAGTTGGTGGATTGCATGGCTCAGTAGTATTTGTTGAAGAAATAAATGAATGTTGGACGCACCTACTTCTGCTGTGACTGCAAAATTTAATCTCCAAACTTAAGAATGCTGCCTTTCAGAGGGGCTTACCCAGGTGGGTCCTCAAACCCCAAGATCCCATTAGTGCCTGGGGGGAGGAGGTAGTGCTCTATCTCTCGGAGAAAAGGAGCAAACAAGGCCTGACCTCCCAGGGGCCCATCCCTGTGATGATTTTGGCAGCTTACACCCCAGTCTTGACTGCTACTCTCTGCTAAAGTCAGTACATAGGAGTCCCAGACAATGGCAAGAGAGAACTTGGAGAAAAGGAAGTTTAGTGGCATCAAAAATCACATGACAGTTTTCTAGAAACTCAGCAGACTCGTCCAAAGTTGGTTTACATTAATGGATATCCATGTGCTAGGAGACCCTGTCTTTCCCATTTTGGTTCATCTGGGGGCCATGCCTTTCTGAAACATTTTGGCTTTCAAGAACATGTCATTGTTTTTATTAAGTTGGATGTTGCTTTTCAAGTGACAGAAAAAAATGTCATGGTATCTGACCTGTTTATCTTAGATTTTGCAGGTAGAGCAAAAGCTGACACATTAGAAAAGATAAATTCACTAAAATTACTTGTATCCTGATACTTAGGTGATGAATAACTTCATATCGCTTGTAAAATCTATGTACTCTTGTGATAAAAATACCATGAACTGCTTAGATAATAATTTGGCTCCAAATAAGAAAATGATTTTGAAAGGAAAAATAATGGAAAACTAAATCTTATTCATGAATGGAAAATCGAATATTCTTAAAGTAACAACCTCTCTGTTCATATGATAACAATTAAAGCTTCCATCGTGTATTTTATAAAATCTGATTTTAAGATTTCTCCAGAAAAACAAGCAGGAAAAAATACCAAAAGCTTTCTTCCAAAAGGAGCAATGATTTCCTTTCTAGATTTTAAAACAAGTGACCATTACCAAAACTATGTGATATTAGATTAAAAGCAGGAAGAAATGATAAGATAGAATATATAGTTCAAAAGTAAATTAAAACTATTATAAGAACTTTCTACATGAAAAAAATAGAATATACAAATGCAAGAAATAATCATAATTCAGAACATGGACACAATCAAATCACGTACAGAGAATATATTGGATTCATACTCCTATCATAGACTTACAATAAATTTTGGTCAAAGCAAAATGATGAACATAAGAAAACTAGAAGAAAGTAAGTATATTATTTCCAACTAAAAAAGGAAGAAACATTTCTGATTCTCTAATTTTATAATTAGTCATAAAATAAGTGTTATAACATCAAAAAACCAAAAGAGCTTAAAAGTTAAAATATAAGTGAGAAAGGACGCCTGGGTGGCTCAGTCGGTTGAGCACCTGACTCTTGGTTTCAGCTCAGGTCATGATCCCAGGGTCTTGGGATTGAGCCCTGCTTTGATCTCTTTCTCCCTCTGCCCCCTCCCTCCCACTTGCACTTACTCTCTAAAATAAAAAATAAATGTGTGTGTGTGAAGAGAGTATATGTTATAAATGTTAAAGGAAAAGTTTTACTATAGAAAAATAAAGAACTGATCTAATTATTTGAGGTCATTATTCAGCTTTCATTCAAAATGAGGTCACAGGAAGGTTTACACACAAGGAAGTGTAGACAATAAATCACCATATGGAAAAATGCTCAAGTTCAATAGCAACTAAAAAGATGTAGACAAAAGAACTTTGAAAGACCACTGAATGGCAATTAAAGTAAATGTAGGCATTGGCAGTACAGAAAACAGGCTTTGGAGTCTGACTGATACAGATAAAGATCTTGGCTTTGCCATGTTCTAGCCATATCCTTGACCAGAAGTCCCAATTTCTCAACATTAGCTTTCCAGGAGGCAACAGGAGGCTATTATACACCTAGCAGGGTTATTGTGAGGACTAAACGATTAGTGTAAGTAAACATTTAGTACAGTACTTAACACATACTGATTGTCTTCAATAATGGTATGTGGCATATAGTGATGATGGTGCTGCTGATGTTGGTGACGATTATGGTGACAATAGCTGATCATGGGGAGGGCAGCAGTTATAAAAGTAATGGTGGCCGTCGTGCTGGTGTTGTTGGTGGATCTGATGATGATGGTGGCAGTGAGCGATGGAGACGCGGGGAGCGGGGGTTGTTGATGAAACCACTCGTGATGTCGGTGACTGTGTTGTGGTGGCATTTTGAAGCTGATGGTGACAGTGGGGATGGATGATGATAATGGTGTTGGGATTGACAGTGAAGGTACCTGATGATCGTAATGGTGTTGCTTTTGGTTGTCTTGGCAAAGGTAATGATCAGGGGTGTGGTTGTGATGTCAGGGGCGGTGGTGGTGGCGGCGGGAGGGTAAAAACACTTACAATGATAAATAACATTTCTTGGTGGATAAATCAGAAAAATAGAATGCTAAAAATTCAATGCTATTGGCCTTGTAATTTATATTTTAGCCTTCACAGAAAGCAATCTAGCAAGATACAGCGAAAGCTGATATATTGTACACTTTGACACAGAAATTAAACCCCTGGGAGTATAGATCAGAAAAAAATCCCCCAAATTAAAAGTGGTCTGGAAATGGTATAGCAATGCTATTTATAGCTGGGAACAATCCGGCGCTTCAACAATAGGGAAATGACTAAGCAAATCATGATACATCAAGATGATGAAATAATATCATGTAGTTATTTAAAGTGAAACATAAAGGAAATATGCATATGAAAAAAATGGTGTTAGAACAGCACAGAGCTATGTGTTTGAATAGTCAGTGTGTGTTTGTGTGCTTTTACCAAAGAACAGAAGAAAATATAAATACGTGTGCATAGAGTTTTGTATAAGTTCAATATTAATTTAGCTTTTTCCTTTTATATACATACTTGTTTAATGGACCCTTAATTTTTATGAAAGATTTTCATGGGACTTGTAGCTATACCTCACTCCAAAGAGCTGGCCCCTCACTGATCAATTCAAGGCCAGCCACCTCCCATCCCTTCCTTGGGGCCCATTTACCACCCATCCTTTAGGGCTCCTCCCAACTCTCTGTGACTCATTTTGTCCTCGCAATGGTCAGGGAGAGCTTTCAGAACCAAAATAATTTTTTGTTTCAAAATGAAACAGAGAGGTCCCAAAAAGCTTCACGGCATCTAGTTGAGTGTACATCTATGAATTTGAATGTGGGATAGATTTGTGGTTGTGTATGGAAGGCCCAGAAGTACTAAATTGTAAATTTGAGGGTAGTTACTTGACTCCCCCATGCCCTCATTTCTCCAGCTGTAAAGGGGAAAAAACGATGATAATGAACTCATTGAGTTATTGCAAGGGTTAAATGAGATACTCCCTACAAAATGTGGCACAGGATGCTTGATTCCTAATGAGTTCATGTTCGTTGTTATTTACACTGAATATTAGCATTGCTCTTACTAGTCTATGTACTCTTCCGGAAATTATCAAGAACTCTGGATTAAATATAAAAGCACTGGGTTACTAGCCTCTCCATCTATCCAACGGAGCATTAGATCAGGTAATTTGTGACATTCTGTGTCTCTTTTGTCTAGGAGACAATTATGTTCCTTTTTATTGATTTTTGCTTCATTTTGGGGAGGATAATAATAAACTCAAAAAATAAAAACTTAAATGGAGTTCCCCTGAAAACTTTATTTTAAAAAATTTAAATATTGCATTAATATAATACTCATGTTTATCTTGTTCAAGTATTCTGAACCCTGTCTTAATTCTCTCAATGGAAACATCAAAAGGTTCTAGCTCCTCATTAAATGTGTTATGCTTATATTTGAAAATAAACAAGCTGATCTCTCTGACTTTTCATTCATTTCTCATTTGACTTGGGTTTCTGCACCTCCAAGTTTTCTCTAGGGTTTTAACTTTCGTGTTTGCTAGTTTTCTTCCTTTGGGGGTTTGTAATTTTTCAAAACGAATTTATTTCAACCCACCAAGGTAGAAGCAACATTGTAAGGTCCACTTAAGAAATGAGGTGGGCAAAAGAAAAAAGAAAAAGAAGTGGGACAGGTAACTGTAAGCCTTAGGACATTCAGAATCTCCCACCCTAACCCGGGTGTTTTTCATCTTCTCACAGCCTCTACACAGCTACGCCTCTGAAACACCCTAGAGGGCGCTGTTTTCCTGCTTGTTACCACCTTGGCCTTGCCTTTGCAATGGGAAAATGGAAAGAAAAGGAGAGAAGTAAATACATCATAAACAAAACACAAACCGTCCAAGCCCAAGGGGAATGAGGGTATCAAGTCTAAGTGCCTCTTTGCCAGGTGAGGATGCAGAATGGTGAGGTGAGGAGCTTGTCCAAAGGTCACTCCATCATTCTTTAGTGGCAGAGACAAAGCTAGAGTCCAGACCTCAGACCCAGACTTTTTCTCCACAGCCTGCTCTTTCGCTGGACAAAACACCATCTCATCGAGTGGGAGGCCCAAACAAACACCTCTGGGCCTGCATTCTCCCTTGATTACTAGTTTGTGTTGCCAGGGGGTACAGTCGCTGACTGACAGCGTAAGGTAAGGGTATATTTAGAGGTGTCAAATTCACAGAGAGTTTCAATAAGCAATTTTTGAAAACTCAGAATGATCCGTTTAGTTATTTCAAATATAAGTTTAACATATTTCATGAAAAAAATATAACGTGTCGATGTTTCCATTGAGAATGAAGGCACTGCCCAAAATACTTTAGCAAGATAAACATTAGTATTTTACTAATGCAATATTTAGCAATTTTTTAAATAAAGTTTTGAGGGGAAGTCCACTCTCTACCTAGGCCACTCGTGAATCCTACTGAATAATTGCCTTACTAGCACCAACCAGTTGCTCCTGGATGGAGTGGTGATGATATTATTGATGATGAGGAGGATGGCTTACATGTATTGAGTACTCTCTGGGTGCCAGGTACTGTGCTAGGTGATTTATAGCCATTGGCTCATTTACCCCTTACAAAAGCCTTATAAGGCATGTAAGATGAGGAAAATCGGAATTAGGAGCTTTAAGTAGCTAGCCCAGAATCACACTTGTGGCAGGCAAAGAATTGGACCGTAAGAATAGACCAGGTTTTTTCATGTGTTTACCCGCCATGTTCTCAAACACCTGTGACTATAGAAAATGCGACCAAGATGAATTACGAGAGAGGGGTGTCCGGGTGGCTCAGTCGGTAAAGCATCCTACTCTTGGTATTGGCGCAGGTCATGATCTCACGATTCATGGGTTCAAGCCCCACATTGGGGCTGTCATTGCAGATCCTGGTTGACATTCTCCCTTTCCCTCTCTCTCTGCCCTTCTCCTGCTCTCTCTCTCTCTCTCTCAAAAAAATTAAATAAACTTTAAAAAAGGACAGATTAAGAGAAAGACTTGAGGTAATGGAGGTATGACGATTAGACTCATTTTTTATCTTTTGTGCTGCCAAATCGAATAAGGCAAATTCCTAATGTTCTAGTTAGGGAGATGGGAGAGTTGCTTCGAAGTTGGAGGTACCACTTAGAAGAGGTTGAGGTTAGGATCCGCATCAAGGACAGGCCAGAAGTTAAACATCTGAACCATGGAGAGGAGGAGGAGAGAAATTCCCTTCACCCACGTTTCCTTTACTTCCCCAGCACAGTTCCCTCGTCTGTTGGCACACGGCACCAAGGTAAGGCGGAGACGCTGTCTGTATCTAACTTGCATAGGGCATGATCATTTGTCCCCGCAGGCTCAGAAGGAATGACGGTCCATCCTTCAGCTCCTAGATTCGCCGGGTGATGGCCCCGCCTGCTGCGTGCAGTGTTCCCCGCTAGGTGCCGCAGGGTTGGCAAAGCTAAGACACGCTGCCTACTTGGACATACTTGTGTTACGGCTGAGAGAAAAGGCTTCCCCAACTGGAATCTGGGGGGCGAAATCATGCTTGATGTCTCTAGGGAGTGTTGCCCAAATCAAAAGCCGGTGTAAGTACAGTAAACGGTCATCCCTGGAAGGCCACTTAGGGCTTCCTTCCTTGCAAAACGTCAGGGGTTCTTTCCTTATCAGACCTTTGGGGAATGAAGTTTTGGAAGGAATTCCTTGCTATACTTGGAGTCTTTTTGACTAATTAAAAAAAAAAAAGCAAACATCAGGATAAAAATAAGCACCTCAAACCATATTTATGCCTTGACATGACTGTACTTGCCAGATGTTTTTCCAAGAGTAATGCTCGAAGAAGGTGTGCAAAGAGAAGGGAGGGGAGGAGACGCAGGAGGTAGTACATGGAAACTGCAGATTTTACCTGCGTCATCACTGTGTTCAAGAGTAAGCCTTCCCAGGGTGCCTGGGTGGCTCAGTTCTTTAAGTGGCCAACCACGGCGAACAATCTCGCGGTTCGTGGGTTCGAGCCCCTCATCGGGCTCTGTGCTGACAGCTCAGAGCCTGGAACCTACTTCAGATTCTCTGTCTCCCTCTCTCTCTGCCCCTCCCCCACTCGCGCTCCATCTCTCTCTCTCTCTCTGTCTCTCTGTCTCTCTCTCTCTCTCTCCCCGCCTCAAAAAAAATAAATATTAAAAACTTTTTTTTTAAAGTAACCCTCTCCAGAAATTTAAATACATTTGGAAATGTTACGCTGTGGCTCTGAATTCTTTTGCTTTAGTTATCATCATGAACTTTCACGTCGCAGGTGAAATGTAAATGGAGACTTGGTCATCTTTCACTTGACACACAGAGAGAGAACAGATCTATTTGTCAGTGCTAGGGGTCTGGATTTCTTCAGGTGAGCCTGGATGAGAACATTTTGGGTAACCTGATTCTTTCATTGATCAGCCATCTATTTCTCTTCCTTGGTTTGTCTTTGGAGGACAATAAAGTTATTAAAGGTGTAAAAATGCAGACCCAGTGATTCCTAAGATTACAGCACAGTTAGCTTTCACTAACCGTCTACATTTTATCCCACTAGAGTCAAATAAAGTGGGAAATCAGCAGCTAGAATCCAAAATACAGCTTGAAAAATCACTGGCAATGAAAACCGAATTCAAAACTCTTGCATAGGTCATCAGGGTTGAGGAAATTCATCCGCTGTGTTTGAGCGCTTCCTTCTCAGGCTTGCTGCTTCCCCAGAACCCCGCTGACACCTAGCCCCACTTTCCATAAATAAATAATTCTTCATTTGCTGACCTGGAGCAGTGAGCACACAGCCTCCCCTCCCCTGCTCTCCTCTGAGAGTAGAATGCCCTCTTGCATTTTTAATGCAACGCTCAAGACTTGTGTGTCAAGTTTCCACAAAGTTTGCCAGAAGAATTAGCTGCCCCTTTTGAATAGGTAAGAGGTCAGAAAATAAACCTTTTTTTTTTTTCTTAATGACAGTCTTTGAAAAATTAAGAGAACAAAACACTTGGTTCTGCCTACTGCATTTTACATTTTTGCAAAAATTGGTTTCTATAATTTTACCATCTGGCAAAACACAGAGAAATTTACTTTATTTGATACAATAACACCCAAGCTATTATTATTTTTCTTGCTTCCTTCCCTTCCTTCCGCTGCAGATGTGGGAAGCATGAGTCACACTGGACTGACTCAGAGCAAGTATGACTTCACGAAACACTCACAGAGTTGGGGACTTGGGGGTTCATCCTCCACAGCACTGGGAACCAGGACAACATTGGCCTTCTGGGCAACCATTTCTTGATTTCAGGATCTTTTGTGGAAATTTACTTAATGCCAGTGGGTCTGTTCCCTGTTTCTAAAACCAGACACCCAAACGAAAGCACTAAGCCAGATAAAAATGTATGTAATGATTATTCAAATCCAAGGTAGGGGCACCTGGCTGGCTCAGTTGGTAGAGCATGTGTCTCTTGACCTCAGGGTCATGAGTTCAAGACCCACTTTGAGTGTGGAGACTACTTAAACACACACAAATACATACATGCACACGCGCACACACACATACATCCAAGATTATTTTATTTTTTAATAAAACCTTTATCTAATTTTTTGTACTGATGCATTGAAACTAGTATTAAAAAGTTGGACATAGCAGGGGAGCCTGGGTGGCTCAGTCGGTTAAGCGTCTGACTTCAGCTTAGGTCATGATCTCACAGTTCATGGGTTCGAGCCCAGTGTCGGGCTCAGAGCCTGGAGCCTGCTTTGGATTCTGTGTCGCTCTCTCTCTCTGATCCTCCCCTGCTCACGCTGTCTCTCTCTCTCAGAAACAAATAAAAACATTAAAAAAAATTTTTTTTAAGTTGGACATAGTTAAAGAAGAGAAAAATGACAAACACTTGTAAGATGGCTATGCAAACAGAGCCCCTATTAACAGTTTGGTATATCTCCTCCCTCTCTGTGTTCTTCGCAGGTTTCTATCTCTCATATCTTACAAAATTGAAATTATACTCTATTACCAGTCAGTATTTATCAAGGTACCACAGTCTTCCACATCTAAATCTTCTCTCCTAATACGTAGTATCCACAAAATTTCAAATATGCCCTGGTCCTTAGAAGCCTTGGATAAATGATGCCCAATGGAGATACGTATATTTGTTATTATTACAAATTTACAAATACAAGTTTCAACAATCACTCTGTGTACAGGCAAGTGTAGACACTTTAGGGCAGGTAAGGGGGAGTGGAAGTTGGAGTGGGAGCCGAGAAGAAGCTACCAGAATGATTCCTTGGTTTCCTGAACCATCTTCTCTACTAGGATTTCAAGAACACCACAGTCTGCACTGAAGGTAAAGAAACGAAGTGGACTTGGCTTCCATAGATGAATCTGGGCTCCTTTACCTGTCTGTACCAACTTCCTTAACTCTGATATGTCATTTTGCACATCAGGACTTTAATTTCCCTCCGCTGTGCAATGAAAATAATCTCTAAGGCTACTTTCTCCTCCAATATCCTCCGATGCTATCTTGTCTGCCTCACCCAAAGAGCTTCCTAGTCAAAGTAAAATTATCGGCAAGACAAGCTCATCAACTCTACCTCAATGGAAACAAAAGAAACATGATGAAGGATTAGCACAGTTTCTCCAAAAACCTGACTGCTCACTCATGGCACTAAGAAGGTAGAGAAAGGTCAAAGCTTCTTTAGTGTCTGGTCACCTGGTATTCCTGTGCTGGAAGTACACACTTTACTTAGCCTCCATGGCCATCAGTGTGGTCCGAGAAACCTCATTTCTTACCTGAACACTGTTGTTGGTTGTTTTTTTTTTTTTACTTCCAGTTGGGTGTATACCCCACGTTGATTTTTTTTACAAAGTTGATTTGAAACTGAGTCCATTTAGAGTCACTACACTACCCTTCTGTTAACAGTGGCTTCCTTGAATGGAAGCATGTGGCAGTGAGGTCTAACACACAGGAGATGTTTGTTCCGGACAGATATCACAGAGCCTGGTGCTCTTCCTTACCGCATGCCCAGAGGAAGTGCGGCGTCCGGGATGGCTCAGCTTTCATGTGTAGGACTGTTGAAGGATCAAGACTGACCAATCTGTGTCTAAATACCCTGCTGGTATGGGAAGATGCTTGGAACCAACCCTCCGACCTAACCCAAGCAGGACTGATTGTGACATGAATAAAACTCAAAAGCCTCGATCCCCTCCCTTGCACTGGTTCCTTCCAAGGTTCAGCAAAGGACCTATGAGAGAGTTCACATAAGCATTTGTTTTTGTAAAATTTGCAGTCAAGTGATACTCAAGCAGACTAGTTAAGACTAGTGTCTCTTTCCATTACAGCCTCACTTTCATCATATTTTCCTTAGTATACGATTCTATTGGGGGTGCCTGGGTGGCTCAGTTGGTTAAGCGTCTAACTCTTGATTTCAGCTCAGGTCATGACCTCACAGTCATGAAATTGAGTCCCACATCGAGATCCGAGTTGTACAGAACCTGCTTAAGATTCTCTCTCTCCCTCTCCCTCTGCTCTTTCCCACTCTCTCTCTCTCCTGCTCTCTCTCCCTCTCTCTCTCTCTCTCATAAATAAATAAATAAATAAATAAATAAATAAATAAATAAATATTTGAAAAAAGATTACATTGGAGTGGCGATGGGCATTTTGGGGACTTCACAAAATGGAAAGTTAAATTGAAGACTATATTTAGTTTGGGTTTAGCGGGATATATATGTGTGATTCTAAGCTATTTCTGGTAATAATGATGTTATTGTCAGATGTCCTCATGAAGGACTGATTTCTGGTAATAATCTTCCCATCCATGTGCTGATCTCCACAGGTCATGACCTGAAGGAGTAAGATCAGGGGTCATAGTGCAATATATACCTGTCCCTTGGCACTAGGCACCAGACAGATGCATATAAAAGAGGAGACTCAAAGCTTGAAATAGAAAGAGCCAGAAGCTAATCTGTGGGGAGTTCTCCCGGTTACCAGATACAGAAAATTACAAGCAAAAGATTTAGTGCTTAGTCAAAATAGTTCTCTCCTATCAGAAATATACTCAATAATGCAGAATAGGGGCGCCTGGGTGGCTCAGTCAGTTAAGCATCTGACTTCAGCTCAGGTGATGATCTCATGGTTCACATGTTCGAGCCCCACATCAGGCTCTGTACTGACAGTTAGCTCAGAGCCTGGAGCCTGCTTCAGATACTGTGTCTCCCTCTCTCTCTGACCTTCCCCCACTTTTACTCTGCCTCTCTGTCTCTCTCTCTCTCTCTCAAAAATAAGTTTAAAAAAATAATGTAGCATATACAGCAACAAAGGCACTGTACATTTTAAAGGGGAAGTACCCCAAATACACTTTATATATTTATAGTATATCAACCTGTAGTAGTTCTAGAAATAATTGCATTTTTGTAACTATCCATTCTAAAAATCAAACACTTATAATTGCATTAGTGGAGAAGTTATCTTTCTTCTGCCCGATAAAAAGTATATTACAAAATTGTTGTAACATGGAGAAACAATGTGTATGTAGTCAAAAAAAAAAAAAAAAAAACCCACAGCGGGGAAAAGGTATTGGAGAAGTGTGGTAGGTACTTAATAAAACAGTAAGTTACTTTTCTGGATTTTTGATGCTTGCGGTATTTGACAGCTTTTTAAAGTTGGTGATTTGATTCATTTTCTCATTGCAAATGAATATTCGCTTCTGCGTCTAATTTTACATTCATGATTGTATAACCGTTTGTTAAGAGGGGTCCTTGATTGCCCAAGCTTCAGGCCCCAGGAAACCTAGATCGACCCTGCTCCTCGCCTGACCCTTGGCATGAGCATATTTTCTTACTCTGCCTCTTCTCCACCCTCCCAAGTTCAAATGCCCTCTCTGTGGGCTCCTTGGCCTCCTATCCGGCTTACATCTCCTTCCCAGACCCTTTGCCTCCTTATTCCAAATCCCATCTTCGCTGCTGCCTGCTGTGTGCCCCACTCAGCATCTTTCCAACCCCATGCTCACCCTCCATTCTGTTTTTCCAGTCCAGCTCCCGGAAGCCAAGTTCAGGACAGGTCCCTGGCCCTCCTCCTTGCTTGGGTAAGGAGTTCAGGCTGGCAGTGGGGACAGCTCAGAAGAGTTCAACTAATTCCTTGATCAGGTGCTCTTCGCCTCTCGGGGGAAGAAGGGGCAGAGAGCCCAAAATGAGCAGTCAGTCACGCTGTGGTGGCTTAGCCATAAGAATTCAGGCTCCAGACCATCACAGCAGCAGGGAAAATGAGCCCTCCTCACCTGGTGAAGGGTATTACATAATCTGAGAATCCAAAGTTGAGAATTTAAAGCTCAGAGTGGTCAGAGACGAGGGAGGAAACAAAGAGGCTTGCTGTTCAAAAGCACTTTCCTAAAGGTCTCCTGTGTTAATAACCCTGCAACCCCCAGGGAAGGGGAGATTTGGTACAGATAAGCCAGTGACACTCGGGGCTGATTTGCTTTGCAAACATGGGCCGAGAAGAGAAGCTTAGAGGCCACTCCACCGGAAAATCTTTGGAGACTAACCCTGGGCCATCTCATTCACAGTCATCTTGCCATCCTCTCCCCATCCTGGGGAGGTCTACATTTTTCATCCTTCAGATAATGATGTCTTAAACCTATGCCCAAGGATAACATCTCCCAGGGAGTTGGAATAGTGACAGGCAAACAAATGTTACAAATGTATTGCTGCGGCTAAATCTTACCTATGCTTCTACAAGAACTTACTCCTCCCTCCCTCCCTCCCTTCTTCCTTCCCTCTTCTTTTTTCACTTCTAGCAGGCAAGGCACATTGGGTAACATAGAAGACCATGAGATTTCCCCAACTATTGAGTCATCTTCAGAGAGAAGGAATTTAAATGCACTCACATATCAAGAAGAACAACGCGTAGTTAAATATCTGCACTTTGGAGGCCGACAGACACAGGTATGCATGTCTGGTCCAGGCAAAAGCCATCAAGCTGGTTATAGGAATAGGCAGACCTAATTTCAACAAGTGGCAAAGCACTGGATTGGCCAAATCATCTGAGGCACAAAACTATAGATTTCATGTAGACTCAAATTGTCTCTTCTTTGTCATCAAATTAACTTTTTTAAAGATTTATATATTTTTGAGAGAGAGCATGCAAATGGGGGAGGGACACAGAGAGAGGGGGACAGAGGATCCTAAGTGGGCTCTGTGCTGACAGCAGAGAGCCCAATGTGGGGCTCAAACTCACAAACTGCAAGATCATGACCCGAGTCAAAGTTGAATGCTCAACCAACTGAGCCACCCAGGCGCCTCTGTCACCAAATCAGTTTTTGATGTGCTAGGTTAATAGCGTCAGTCAGAGGCTATTTCCAAAATGTTGGGAAATGCCGGTTTATACAAGTTTAAGTTTTCTTGACTGACCTCTCTGCTCCTTTCAGAAGCCAATGTGTGCTGCAAATCTGTAAGAGGAGGAAATCGTGCGTAATGTTCCCAAATTTCTTTAGCCATAAGATCCATTTTCTTGTGGGGTATGTCAAGGAACCAGTGTACAGAGGGGTAGGCTTTTAGAAATCATCATCGGTCTTAGGTGATCGCACCATGGCTGTTGCCTGTAAGTATCCTCAACAGCAAACCGTTTTTGAGCCACATGGATGTCAGCAGGCTGGTTTTGTAGTTGCTTCCTTGATCCCTCTCTACCTTCCTGTGGGTCCCTGTGAGCCCCGGGACCATATCCTTATGCAGAGCTACTGAAGCTAATCTACTCAACTGAAGACAACCGTCCTCACATTGTGGACAACTGCAGAATGGTCCACCTGGCCTTCGTGCTGTTGATGCTTCATGCTCTGGCTCTGGCTCTGGTGCTTTGGTTACACTGAATTTTCTAACAGCAACGAAAAAGGGGAGATTTTTTAAAAAGATCTTCTAAGAAATGGATGCCAAGTCAGTATGCCATTGGTCCAAACACAAAATAAACTTGACGTCCTGAGATATTCAACCACATCGTTTCGTGACTCCTGCTTGTAGGAGACGGTGCACGCTCATTGCCAAGATTGAGTCATTCCATCTGAGGGCAAAGTTACTAGCAGATGCCAGACCAATTTATTGCTCTATAAATTTTAGAAATTGAAATACTGATAGATGCATCAGCCTTCCAAACACAAGGATAATATTTCAATAATATTTCAATAAATATCGTTGCCAGGAAAATGGGTGTTTTCTATTTCCTTGCCGTAAAAGGAATATATGGACTCTGAGGAACTTTGGCTTAGGTGACAGCAAATATATTTCAGGCAGAGTGCTGTCTACTAGTAGGTCCCCTTTCTCTTGAAGCTTTTAAGGTCAAAACATTGTCCTTGACATTTACAACAGATTCTTCCATTTGCATCTGTGTATAGATCCCAAGATATTCTAAAGATACCCAAAATACAAAACAAGAAAAGAGTGAGAGCTTCCCCAAATGTTATATATGTATATAAAAATCAAAAGGATATACAGTAAGACCTTGGGTTGCAAGCATAATTCATTCAGGAAACATCCTTGGAATCCAAAGCACTTGTATGTCAAAGCGAATTTCAAGAACGATTGGCTCAGTTGCGATCGTGTGATGTCACATACTACTTGTATTGCCAGACATCACTCGTTTATTGAGTTAAAATTTATTAGAAATGTTTGCTCATCTTGCGGAACACTCACAAAACAAGTTACTTGAAATCCAAGGTTTTATTGTATCTTACATCTGTATATAAAAGCATATATGTGTGTTTGTGTGTCTAATATACATAATCTCATTAAGGCGTCTTTGAGGTGAAGAGGTAGAATTTCTGAAAATGGCCGATACCAACTACCGAAGACATCTCTGTCTCAGCTATCAACAAAGGCCCTTCCTCTAAACTCCTAGAACACCTTACTGAACAACTTATTCACTAATTACCAACTCTGCACTGGTGTTTGCTGTTACTCTCTCCTCTGAGCGCTTGCTGGTTTCTTCCGGGTTGAAACTATGCTCCAGTCCCTGACTTCATGGCAAACTCGTGCTGGAGGCTCAGTAAATGTTTGTTGGGTTGAGTTATTTCAGACCTGTTTGCTAGCTCTGCCTCTACCACTATATCAGTATGACTAGAGACAAATTATTTAACTTCTCAGGGTCACAGTTGCTATATACCTAAAACAAGCAAGTTGGGTCAAATGACGTCCATGATCCTCTGCAGCCCTAAAGACCTTAAAGTCTGTTTCTCTGGCTCAGAGTCTTCACTTGCAAAGTAAGGATAAAGTCTTGATTTAGCCCTAGGTGCCAACCATATAAAGGATTAGGGTTTCTCTCCTTTGTTTTTCTAAGTGCTTCTCACTGTGACCTGTGGCTGGGGACATCTATAAATGTAGGGTGATGAGGTAACCAGCCATATGATATGCCTAGAGAATGATCAGATGGCTTTCCCTTTCATGCTCTAACTCTTGTGACATGTCAACTGAATTTCACAACAATAATCCCTTGTATTTGTTTAGTGTTTTACATTTAATACAATACTGTCTCCTATATTTCCATTTGATACCCTGGCTACCTTACCAAGCAGGAAGCATATATATTATTCTTATATCATAGATATGGAAATTGGGACTCAGATACATTCATTTGCCTAGTAGCACTCAGTAACTATGAATTCAGCCTATGTTTTCTTTCCACATAGTCACTATCTGAGCTTAAGCATCAGGGCTGTGAAGTACGCCTGTTCCTTGGGTGGGGTGAGGTAGTATTTAGGACCCATATAGTCAGCCTCTTTCTGCACAAGCATTCAGCAAACATTGTTAACATCTCCTGCATTCAGGTCCCAGGGCTAACATGATACCAGTAAAGTAATCCAGTATTTTCCACAATGTACTTTGTGAAACACTAGCATAATGAGAATTCCCTGAAAAAATGAAAATCTTGCAGTCAAACCAATTATGTTATATTTATATTTAGAATCCTTTGTGCATGAAGTACTATTGGCAGGTTTCTGCCCACAGACCCTCCTGAGACCCCCCTGCAGAGAAGCAATATGGAAGTATGAAAAAGAATATTCACAAGAATAAAGAAGATGAGACAAAGTCATAACAGACAAAGGATATGGACAAATTTGTGGAGGAGAGAAGGCAGCTAGGAACATGCCAATGGATGATAGAGGACACAGAAAGCTATTGCCCAGAATAAATCCCAAGGGGGCTACAGAGGAGGTGGGGGCTGTGCTCCTTGCCAGGACCCTGGAGAAGAGGTGGGCGTGCACGTGGCCAGTGGTGGGATGTGCAATGTGGGGTTCAAGTGGAGTGACTCACTCAAAGTCTATCTTAGAACTGCTATACTGGACGACGGCCAACTGCCGCCCCAAGCTGGAGGTGGCATTCACCTCCAGGCTCTAAATGGAAGGTTCTTCTTCTCAGGAAACCATCTGATGAGCTGGGGGAGGAGAGCTCAAGCTTCCGGTACGGGTACTGCAGCACCAGGGTAAAGCCTTGCTCACTCTGGCATTTGGAGATCTACTCCCTTCCTGCTCACCCTGAAGTGAGGATGGTTGGTTTGACCTCCTCTGCCTCTCTACCTTCATAAGGTGGCATGGAAACCTTTGACAAAGGAGCAATTAGAACATAAGGTCAGAGTTATTAGAAACTGAAAACGTATCTGCCAAAATAAAAAAAATCAAATGGAGCTGGAAAATAAAGAAAATATTTCAGAACCTAGAGAAAAACACAGAGAGACAGATAATATGAGAGAAATAACAAGAGACAGAGGCCAAACCCAGAAGGGACAACGTCCAGCAAATTGGAGTTAGGGAAAGATCGGAGAATACACAGAGCAGGACTGTGCCTGACACACCACATACTCGGTACCCCTACCCTTGAAGCTGGCCACCATTCTAGCAGCACAGACAAAAATAATCAAGTGCAATGCCAGGGGTGGGAAGGAAAGAAGAGGCTAGGGGAACGGAGCAACGGGAGGTGCTGCTGTGTTGGCTGGTGAGGAGCTGACCCTGGTCACTGAATCAAGTGAGGGACTGAGCCTTGTGCAGTCAGTGTTTGCTGAGCCGAAGAAAGGAGGAAAGTGCGCAGATGGCAGAGTGATGCGGTGCTGAGCTGTTCTCACTTGTCAACTGAGGGCTTCCACTAGATGACCTCCGAGCCTGTCATCATTAGAAAAGGGCCTTCGTTCCCCCCCCCCCCCCCCAGGAAATCCACGTTAACTGGTGAGGACGGCGTTAGTGGTTTCAGGGCACACATCACATCGGATGATGTGTTATGAAACACCAGGCAACGCTTGGTCTCAGCCTGTGCCTCTTTTCTTGTGAACTGTTTCCTCCAGCGCTCCTGGGACTGGGGTTTTATACTGTGGCTATTTTTAGTTGCTGTCCGCAGTGGCTGCTGGGACCTATTGCCTCAAGAGGCTGACGAGAACGTTCCCCCTCCCCCCGCCCCCCAGGGGAGGAGGCATTCCGTTCTGTAATCTTGCCCTGAAGAGCTCTCTAATTGAGATTTGACAATTTGCAACTCGGAGAACTAGATGCCTCCTTCATGCAATGAAAGATCAGGTAGCTGTGCTGTGTACCCAGCAGTCAGCAAGAAACTAAGTTATTCTGGTCGGTAGATCCATAGCTGCCATTCAATACCTTTTGCTGAGGTACAGGGGACTGTTTCTCTCTGGGGCTGATTGATGCTTGGAAAGTCTTGGTTGGGGAAGGGCCAAGGATGATGCTCCTCCTACTGATTTTTCACAAGAGCTTCCCAGGGTCTGTGCCCCAAACGGCGTGTTCCTTCCTTACCAGTCAGCCAAGACACTGACCGGCATTCAGGAAAGCAACTTGAAAGGTCTGGTCGGGAGATTCGGAGCTAAGTATTTAATCTGTTAGTGCTGACACTTCCTTCTCTGCTCCAAGAAAATACGGGAAGGGATGGCTGTAAGATCGCCCACTGCCAACATCATCTTCCCATAGCACTGCTCTGACCTTGCGACTTCCTAGTTTAAAACCTTCAGAAACTCCCTGCTGCAGACCAAATGCGCTTTATAAATCGTAGCTGCCATTCCAGGCCTTCTGCAGTCTCCCGGATATAATTTATTTCTCCGTGCCTCTACCATCAGCTCCCGTGTGCTGCATCCAAACTGTATCATTGAATGTTCCCTATGAAGGTATTTTTCCACCCCCATGCCTGCTATGGACCGAATGCTTGTGTCCTTTCAAAATTCATATGTTGTGGCCCTGAGTCCCAGTGTGGGAGTATTTAGACATGGGGGCCTATAAAGGAAAGGTTAAATGAGGTCATATAGGTGGAGTCCTGAACCAATTAAATTACTGCCCTTATATCAAAAGAAGAGACACCAGAAGGCTCATTCCCCTTCCCAGGAGGACACAGAGAGAAGGCTGCCATCCATAAGTCACAAATAAAGCTGTCATCAGACATACCATGCTGGAACTTGGACCTTAGATTTCTAGGCTCCAGAACTGTGGGGACATAAATGTCTGTCATGAAACCTCCCAGTCTGTGGTACTTTGTTACACAGCCTGAACTGACTAATACAATGTCCTTGCACAAGCAGCCCCTCTTCACAGAGTGTCCCTTTCACTTTCTTTTCTTTTTTTTTTTTTTTAATTTATTTCTAGGAGAGAGAGAGAGAGCGTGAGCAGGGGAGGGTCAGAGAGAGAGGGAGACACAGACTCTGAAATAGGCTCCAGGCTCTGAGCTGGCAGTCAGCACAGAGCCCGACGCGGGGCTCGAACCCACGAACCGCGAGATCATGACCTAAGCGAAAGTCAGATGCTTAACCGACTAAGCCACCCAGGCGCCCCATCCCTTCCACTTTCTATTGGACCAAATCCTTCAAAGGAATTCTTCCTTTTCTGTGAAGGTTTCACAGATCTTCAAAGCCAGTAATACCTTCCTTTTACAACTTCCCAAAGAATATTGTCAGTACTTTAAATTTTTTTCATTTTCTGACTGAGTAATAGTTACTTGAACATATGAAATCTTTCCTGCTGAACTGAAAGTCCTAGAAGGCAGGTATTCAGCTGTGTGTCTCCCATAACTACCTAACCAGCATCTTTAACATGTGAAAAATGATATCTGAGTTTTCTCTACACAGGTATGAAATGCTTTCTGCCTTTGGTTGGAATCTTCACAATCACCTTACAAGGAAGGTATTATTATTCTCATTTTAAAAATAATGACAATAGCTGTATAATTCTACTTCTGTGAGATCTCTAGAATAATCAAACTCATCAAGACAAAAAGCAAGATGGTGGTTGACAAGGGTTGCGGGGAAGGAGGAGAATGGAGAGTTAGTGCTTAATGGGTACAGAGTTCTGTGTGTATATGGTGGTGATGTAGCATGATGACATGAATGTATTTAGTGCCACTAAACTGTACATTTAAGAAATGGTGAGGACGTTAAATTTTATGTTATGTGTATTTTCCCACAATATTTTTTAAATAGTGAAACTGAGTCTCAGAGAGGTAAAGTAACTTGCCCAAGGTCAATCAGCTAGAAAGAGGGCATGCTTAGTTTTGAGCCTTCTATGCCCACTCTTCTTGTTTCATTTCATTCTGGTGATCTTCTTTTCCCGTTGCATAAATTTTGGTGTTCCTCAAAGCTCTATCCTTAGCTTTCTTGGATTCTGGGCTCAGAATTAGAAAAAGATGGACTCTCTGGGTAAACCAAGAACAATAATGTGCCCCCTGCCTACAGAAGCTTCCCTTCAACAGCTGGTTTCTTGGGCAGACTTGGTTAGATGCCAGCCCTACCTCCCTTAGGCAAGCACCCCTGCATGAGGTGTAACCTGCTCAATGAGTGGTGTGTGGAACGGGTTGTCCCAGCCCATGAGAGCCAACTATGTACATCTCTTCCCAACTTCCTGTTTAGTGAGGCCACATTGGCAGCTTGAAATTGGCTTTGGTGGGAATATTTACACTATGGAAACCAGCAAATACTAGAAATTAAGACTTTTCTGCCTAGAGAAACTATTGCTAATATTTCCCAGCACATGGCTGTGCACAGTGTACATACTGGCTTTATTGGGGTCTCTACTCTCATCTGGTATGAACTTCTTTACAATTCAATTGCTGCAAGCTTTTGTTTCCATATGCCAGAGAGATCTCTACATCTATTCCTGTCCCTCTTTCTACTTTTAGACCCATATGTCTGTCTGGTTATTGGGCACATCAACCTGTATATGCCAGGACACATTAAAATGTTGAAAACAACCCTCCTACCTTCAAACTTTCTCCTCCCTAAACTATAGTGTCACAATTCACATGGTCTTCCACACCTGAGTAGGTACACAGTCTCAGATGTTCTGTCTCCTAAATAGTTTTTACTGACCACATGTTTGTCATTGCTTTTTGTATTAGTCCAGACTCTCATCGTCTCTCACCTGTGATATCATGTTGACCGTTCATCTTAGCCAGCTAACTGGTCTACCTGCTCCTTCCATCCTCCTTATTATATAAGAGGTTCATAGCTGTACAAATGTAATCCATCATTATTCTGCTCAATTTTTCATGATGTCCCATTCACTACAAGGTAAAATCCAACTTCCGTAGTTTAGCACACAAAACCTTTCACAGTAGGACCCTTAACTTGATTTTCAGTGTCATCAACTCACTGCTTCCTGAAACTTGGTCTGTGAACCACTTGCTGATTCCAAATACCTTAAGATTATTGCTACTACTATCAGATTACCTTCCTCTCCCCTGCTCTACCTTGGTTCCCTCACGACCTTTAGAATCCAACTCATGTGTTGAGTTGTGAAATCTTCCTGGGCTCCCTCCCTCCTTCTGAAAGATCAACCACTCCTTCACCACACATTATCACCTTGCATGGTCAAGGTGTGTGTGTGTGTGTGTGTGTGTGTGTGTGTGTGTCCCTCTTCCCACCTATGTTGAGTGTGTGTGAGATTCTTATTCATTTTTATAATCTTAGTACTTAGCAGAATTCCTGGCATATAGCAGATACTAAATATAAGTTAACTGGAGACACAAATTTAAAGTGAAGTAAAATGATATCTGTTCTTAGTGATTAGAAAATTTAGAAGGACTTTTCCATCTATTGAGCTCATGTCATGTATCAGTGATTTAGTTAAGCACTTCACTCTGCACTCTCCATAACTAGCCTCTGTGGTAGGTATCATACCATATTCTCCAAATAGCATTATTAGCGATCAGGGATGTCAATCAATTTCCTTCAAAATTAAAGAGTTAGGAAATAGCCAATCTGATATTTGAACTCAATTCTAACTCTAAATTCCATGTTTTTCCCACTACTCCATGATTTGCTTTAACAAGGAAAACATTTTAAGGAACAAATAATGACGACTACGTGTAATAGGGGCATATCTGGGATATGTGCAAAGGTCCATGGGCACAATCTGCAGGGAGCCACTGAGTCTGAGTGGGAGGGGACAAGGGAAGTCTTTTACTGTGAAGGTGAACTTGTGCTCTGTGCCATATATTGCTCACTCAAACCTTTCCAAACCCTCCTGGCACGGCTGGCCTCTCCTAGAGAGACCAAAAAATATTACATTTCTTAGACTCCCTTGCAGTGAGAATCTAGACCTTCTGGTTTCCACCAAGCAAACACATTACGTGTGAGCACAGATTGGCAGAAATGGGCATCCTGTAGCAGCAGTGCACATTGTATATGAGATCTTATGGCTAGCACTGTGGCTGAGGCTTTGGGTTTTCCAGGTTGCTCGTCTGGTGGAAGGTTTAGTGCCTAACACTAGTGCCACAGATGCCAGCAGCATAAAACAGCAACAGTGGGCTTTCTTCTAGAACCATCCCAATATATGGTTTAGTGTTTTTCCAGGCTGTTTTGTCCTTGGATGCATAGCACTTACCCCTGGCTCCTGGCCAACCCAGAAAAATCTATGAATTCCCTAACACTATGTAATAAATCCCTCTGCTTTAAAATACTAGAGTGAAGGGCACCTGGGTGGCTCAGTCAGTTAAGTGTCTGACTTCAGCTCAGGTCATGATCTCACAGTTCATGGGTTTGAGTCCCGTGTCGGGCTCTGTGCTGACAGCTAGCTCAGAGCCTGGAGCCTGTTTCAGATTCTGTATCTCCCTCTCTCTCTGACCTTCCCCTTCTCACTCTGTCTCTCTCTCAGAAATAAATTAAAACACTTAAAGTTTTTTAAGTACTATAGTGGGTTCTCTCGTCTGCAGCTAAGCCTGCCAGCAATACAAGTACTGTCGTGGACGATGATCAGCTCCCCTCCCTCCTGGAGACATGATTACAGAAGTGTATAGCCTGTCTTGGCTATTTTAAGAACAAGTCCACACTGTACATTGATTAGTGATGTGAGTTGCATGTTAGGGTTTAAAACAGATATATATTCGTGTTGTTCATATCGTTTTAGTTTATTTTTGTGTTTCAGTTCATCGGAAGGTATGATATTATTGCTCTAGGCAGAGTCAGTTCAGACTGGAGGGAATCTTTCCTCCTTCTTAATGTGAAATTAGCCTGAGGAATTGAGAGGCAGCAATGTGGCTCCTTCTCAGAGAAAGTGATAATAAATCCAACTTGCCGAGATGCTTGAGGGAGCTCCTGCTGCATGCCAGGCATTGGGACAGATAACTACAGTTTAGTCTTCCAAGCAAGCCTGTGAAATGGCATTGATGGAAAATGAGGCTCTGAGAGGTTAAGACATTTGTCCTAGTTCAGCTGGTTTATGAACAGCCTTGTTGGGACTCTAACCAGGGTTTGACACAGAAGCCCATGGTCCTTCCATGCTGCTGCTCTGCCTGCAGTGGGAGCGAGGAGGTGAAGCAGGATCATCACTTACACTAAAATGAGATGCTCATTGGAAAGAAGAGTCCCAGCAGCATGGGAAAGAAAGGCAATCGAGGGGAGGTGGCAGGCATGGCTTGTTGCCTACCCGAAAGCACTTCCCTTCAAACCTCCTTAACGTATCCTGATTTCCCCCCATGCTCCAGGGTCCTCTTTACCTTGCAGAAAGTGGACCCTGTCCCTGTTCTACAGCATGGCCTCCCCTGTGACTGAGAAGTGAGGAGGGCTGCTCTAGACCTCACCATGGAATCGGCTGACCTCAGCCCAACAGCCAGGCTCCAGGGCTTTCACCACACAGGAAAAATAAAACCCTGCTCTTAAAGCCGTTGTCATTGTTCCTGTCTCAAGCAGGCAGAAGCCCTTCTAGCTCATACAGGGGCTTACAATTCATAGGAAATCTTAGAAGTGTTTTGATGGGATCGCCATAAGACATGAAGAGGAGCCCGCCCAGGAGACGAGGCTTGGAAGTTCTATTCCATCCGCATCTCAAGCTGTGAAACCACCGAGAGCTTGGGCAAACCAGAATCACCTCGGGAGCACATCCTGGTCAACACGCTCTCCAGCACCATTACAAGGCTCAGCTCCATCCCGTCTGGGAGTGGTAACTCTTCTTGCCAATCATAATCCAGGTTGCTTTCTGTCTGAACATGCTGTGTCTTGAGATTGCAAGGGCAGGCAGGGCTTCACGAGGTTCCTCTGCATTTCCTAGGGTATCATTCTCTTAAAAGAACCAAAGAAATGATAGACTGGTCTTGTTAACCCCATGACAGCAGGGGCTGTGCCTGAGGCATTCACCACTGGATCCCCGACACCTGGCACTGAGACAGGCATAGAGGAGACACTCAGTAGATGTCATTCGAATGGGATGGAATTGAATTCTGTTACCCTAGAGGAGCCAGCGGGAGTTAAGCGTCACTAGCCCATTTTACAAAGAGGAGCCAGTTCCGTTTGGGAGGCATGGGCCAACTAGGAAGTAGCAGACAGTGTTCAGGATGCTGGCTGGGGACACATAGATGGAGAACGCCGCATGTTTGCTTTCAAAGAGTTTTGAATCTGGTAGGGAAAAACACTGAAATGGCAGAGAGGTCTTCCATTATACAAATAGTCTCTCTTGTATGATTTAGGTATGGCCCCAGGAAACCCAATAAGACCCAGCCTCAAATTTAGTGATGAAATAGACCCTGCTCAGGGCTCTGAGGACATGAGTATTTTGATAAGAAAAACTGAGGTATTCACCAGGACAGCTCTAGAGACAGGTTGATCTGACCTAAGCAGGATACATTTACCAACTGCAAACATTGGAAGTCAGGAAAACCAAACTGACTAAATCCTGGAAAGATCAAATTAATCTCTAATTTAATCTAATCTTGAATGTGCTCAAATCATTCTTTTAATCTCAATACAGATTATTGAGGCTACTATGGAAAGAAGAGCTCTTCAATTTAAATAGAAGTAAAAACGAAGAGACCCTGAGAAATAGATGGGAGTGGGTTGGTAATGGCTGTATGGTGCTTGTTTTATACCTAAGACTTTTACATAGATGACCCCATTTCATCCCCACATTAATCCAGTGAAAGGTTAAGTAAATGGCCTAACATTGCATAGCCAATAAACATCAGGACCAGGATTTGAATCACATAGTCCAGATCCATGGTTTCTGCTATGAAACATTCTGATGAACTGCCTCCTAAAATGACATAGGATTAAGAAGGACAGTGAATTACTGGGGCCTGGAATCACCCTGATTGCCTCCCTGCCACCCCAGTGCCCACATTTCCTTCAGAGTTTAAGACCTGTTTCCTACATGAAACTTCCCAGATAAATCCAGTCTTCTTCATCTCTGAATGCCTTTAGTGCTTATTGGGTACTATGCATCCTATGTTCTAGAAACTGTTTCTCTTGTGTTAATTTCTAAATGCCTTATAGTGTTAATCCTTCTTGCTGAGCTAGCTGGGCACAGTCTCACAGAAATAATCCCATCTAAGACTTGCTTTTCTATCTCTCACAGTATCGGCACGTGAAGTACAGAGTACATGCTCTATAAAGATTAACTGACCTTTGATTTGAAATGGATGAAAGGGATGTATAGAAAGGTATAGGCAATTGATCTGAGCTCATTCTCACAGCTATTAATTTTTTTATTATAGAATAAGAATCACGTTCACAAGACAATTGTCCAACCTTCACCCTCATATTTTCTCGGTAAACAACCCCCTCCCTTACCCCAGTTAACCTTCCCTGCTTTAACTTGCCAAATTATTTTGTGTAAGGAGAAGGATCCTCGTCTGTGCGTGTGTGTTTCAGGATTAATGCTACATTTGGCTCTAGTGGCTGAAGGGGCAGCCTCTTAGATCCTCAGAGTTATGCTTTGATGGGGAACGTCCACCACAGAGAGACCTACAGTGAGCCTGGAGATAGTCAATGGATACTGACAGCTTTACTGACATTCCCAAGAGCTGATTATTAATTGAAAGGCTTTGTGTAAACGGTTGCCATTTTAAACCAACTGATTTCTGTGAACTTGTAGCACAGGTACTGTTGATTAATGTGAATAATTTTCATTGGTGATTTCTTTATTTGGGGGGCATGACCACCCCTCTGTCTCACTATGAAGCCCAACCTCTTATGTTCAGATGAAGGAGTAAAGGCTCAGACAGGGGCCAGTGACCACACAGCTGGTTGATTTTCATGCCAGATCTTAACCCAGCTCGCCCTACAATAACACTGCCCTGTAGAACTTCTGCAATAATGTTCCATATTTGCACTTTCCATGTACTTAGCCCCATGTAGCTGTTGAGCACTTAAAATGTGGCTATTATGACCAAGGAATGGAATTTTCAGTATTTTTTCACTTAATTAATTTAAATTCAAACAGCCACATATGTATGAGCATCCAACTCTTGATTTTGGCTCAGGTCATGATCTCATGGTTCTGTGGGTTCAATCACCATGTCAGACTCTGTGCTGGTAACACAGAGCCTGCTTGGGATTCTCTCTCTCCCTCCGTCTCTCTCTGACCCTCCCCTCCCCCCCGTGTTCTCTCTCTCTCCAAATAAATAAATAAACTTTAAAAATAAACAAATAGCAACATATGGCTAAAGACTATCATTCCAAATAGTACTAGAATAACTGAGCTAATATGTAGAGGGCTGCCATCATAAATATAGAAAGACCATCTACCAAGTTCCTTCCTTTCTTGACACCACAGAAGAACAGGAAAAGAATATTTCTGCAGAAGGAAAAAGCATGCAGTTACAATGCAGTCAACAAGAGGCACTCATGTCAGTTATTCATCACCACCCCACATATTTGCTATGCAGTTGCTATCATCAAAACCTCAGAACGTTAGTGGTTTCCCAAACAATACATCCTCTTATTTATTTTGGCTGTTGCCATGTTACTGCTATGCACCAAGCCCTGGCAAAAATGGGAGGCTGATGGCTTGTGACAGGCCTGGCACTTCAGTTGACCCACAGGCTCATGAAGGGATATGGAAGGCTCTGCCATAACGCATAAAAGTGAGACATGGCTCAAAGCCCAGATTTCTGATCTTTGTCTTCACAAGATCAGTGTTTTGCACAAAACACTTGGTTTCAGGCCCCTCCTTACAGGGGAGGTCATCTCATAGTTTTGAGGGAGTATCATCTGAGAGCAGAGCTGCCAGTTAATGCATTTTTTGATGGACACAGATTCATTCTGGACACTTGGGGCCTGGGTACTGGAAGGTAGCTTGAATATAAGATTCTCTCTAGCGAGTAGTAAAGTTCATGCCTCCTGGGATTTTCCAAAGGAACTCATGGAGTCACCAGAGTTTGAATGGTAAGAGGTAAAAAGATAAGAAGATGGCATTGCCTTCTGGCTTGTGTTGGTGAATGATTAGCTGCAACATCTGTTTTCCTGTCGCTTCATGGCTGAGAACATTGGGGTACAAAATAAACACTTTGCAAGTGACAACATACTCTTAAAAGTGAAGGGAAAGAAGGAAGTTTAGCAAGAAACCTCGGCCTGAAGGCCAAAATATTTGCTATGGTTGTCTCCCACAAAATCACTTTAATGTCATTATCATTAGATTTTAGACCAGTTGAAGTTTATGACTACATTCCAAACTGTGATTCAAACTTGAATCTTTTCCAATATTTGGAAAGAAAGGAGAAACAACTCAAAAGAAATGGGAATCTTAAAGTCAATCAGGTCAATCACCACTTCTGGCCAGAATGGAGTATAAGGACCCAGATTTATACTTAACAACTAGAACATTACTTTAAACAACTAGGAAAGCAGACCAACTATATTAATTGTTGGTTTCAGACATTGGGGAGGGGCAGCACAGAACCCAAAGAGAGTCTGATAGTCTCTCTCAGTTTAGGAGATAACAGAGTTTGGGGTTTGGAAAGGTCAGAGCAGCTAGAATTCACAGATCTAAATACCAGACTGGATGGAGCTTTAGAGAGAGAGAGTGAGAATGAGAGAGCAAGAGAGAGGGAAGTATGGGGAAAGAACTGGAAATGAGTAGGAAAAACAATCCAAGGATCTCACATAAGACTGCTAATAATTGGTTCCCAGCAGCCAGAGTGGAAAGACCTCCCTGTGTGCAGTAGATGGAGTCCTCAAAAAGGTATTGCTTTGGTAGTGGAACCAAATTAGCTCTACACCATTTTTAGGGTGGAACTTTCTGGACCTATCCTTATAAAGAGTACAAGTAAGCTTCAAAAGGATCAGCTTCATTCCAGGCAACTTAACTGCATTTCAGAATGAGGTACAACATTATTTAAAGGAATACAATAAAATCCAGTATCAAACAACATAAAATTCACTACGTCTGGCAGCCAGAATATATCATCAGACCATGCAAATAACTACAAAAACATAACTCTGAATTAAAGAAAAAGCCCATCAATAACAAAAAACCCATATACAGATAAGATGATAAAATAAGTATTTAAGGACATTAAAATTATTATTAAGCATTGACTCCATATGTTTAAGAAGGTAAAAGAAAACATGAATATAAGGAGAGAATTGGCAATAAGTTCAACATTTAGGTTAAATCAACAGATAACCTGAGGAGTGAGAATTACCAAATTGATCTACAAAGAAATATATCCCTGGATTTCCCTGTATCTGTTAAGTACACTGAATTTTCAAGGTCAGGGAGGGGGGACCTTCCTATCAAGAAACATCTAGTATAGATGCCTCCACAGGCAAATTCTACCAAGCTATCAAAGAAGAAATAGTACAATTCTATAAAAGCTCTTCTAGAAAACAGAAGAAGAGGAAACACATTCTCAACTCACTCTACAAGGCCTGCATTATCCTGACAACAAAACCAGACAAATATATTAAAAGAATACTACGGGCTGATATTCCTCATGAATCCAGATGCAAAAACTTCAACAAAATTGTAATAAATCAAATCTAGCAATCTATAACAATAATAATAAATCACGACTAAGAAAAGTTGATCCCAGATGTGTAAGGCTTGCTTAACACCTGGATATCAATGAATTCATTTCACATGAGCAGAAAAACCACATGATAACCTCATAATTGGCAAAATTCGGTACACATTCATGATTTAAAACTCTCAAAAAAACTAAGAATAGAAAGCAACATAAGACATCTGTAAAAGGCACACAGCTAATATCATCCTGAATGATGAAAGGTTGAATATTTTCCTTCTAAGAATGGGAAGAAAGCAATGATGTCTTTTCCCATGGCTTCTATTCTACAGTACACTACAGGTCCTAGCCAGTGTTGTAAGACCTCATTCTACCAGGAAAAACAAAAAAGATAGGAAAGGAACAGAGAAGGAAGAAAGGGATAAACGAATACAGATTGGAAAGGAAGAAATAAAGAGATCCCTTGTCACAGATGATGTGAAATAGAGGAGAAAATCTTCATGACCTTGAGTTAAACACTCATATCTTAGGAAAGACACAAAAAGCATAAACCATAGAAGAAAATAAAGGAAAAATGGACTCTTTCAAGGTCAAAAACTTCTGTGTTCCAAAAACACTATTATGGAAATAAGAAGTCAAGCCACAGACTTATAATCTATTCACAAAACACTAATCTAATAAAGAAATTGTTTTATGAATATATAAAGAGCTCAAAATTCAGCATAAGAAGATGCAATACTAAAATAATAATAATTCAACATCACTCATCTTCAGGGAAGTGCAAATTAAAACTACAACAAGATATTACCTCACATCCATCAGCATAGCTAAAATCAAAAATACAGGAAACAACAAGTGTTAGCGAGAATGTGAAGAAAAGGGAACCTTGGTGCCCTGTTGGTGGCAATGCAGACTGGTGTAGCCATTGTAGAAGACAGCATGGAGATTGCTCAAAAAGTCCTTAAAAATTCCTTAAAATTCCTTAAAAATAGGGGCGCATAGGTGACTGAGTTGGTTAAGCATCTGACTCTTGATTTCGGCTCAGTTTATGATCTCATATTTCTTGGGCTAGAGCCCCACATCCAACTTTGCAATGACAGAGTAAATCCTGCATGAGATTCTGTCCTGTCTCTCTGCCCCTCCTCTCACTCATGCACATGCTCTTTCTCTCAAAATCAATAAACATTTTAAAAAAGAAGAGGAAAGAAAAGTTAAAAATAAAACTACCTAATGATCCAGTAACCACATTACCCATAATACAAAAACACTAATCTATTTTTTTTTTAACACTTATTTACTTTTGAGAGGCAGAGACAGATCATGAACAGGGGAGGGGCAGAGAGAGAGGGACACACAGAATGGAAAGCAGGCTCCAGGCTCTGAGCTGTCAGCACAGAGCCCGAAGTGGGGCTCAAACCCACAAACTGTGAGATCATGACCTGAGCCAAAGTTAGATGCTCAACCGAATGAGCCACCCAGGCGCCCCTCAAAAACACTAATCTAAAAGGTATACATGTCAAACTGTGGAAGCAGCCCAAGTGTCCATCAGTTGATGAACAGATGATGAAGAAGTGCCATGTACACACACACACACACACACACACACACACATACACACACACACACGGAATATTATTTCATCATAAAAAAGAATGAAGTTATGCCATTTGCAACAACATGGATGGACCTAGAGAGTATAATGCTAAGTGAAATAAGTCGGTCGGAGAAAGACAAATACCATTCAAACTCACTCACATGTGGAATTTAAGAAACAAAGCACATGAGCAAAGGGGCAAAAAAAGAGAGATAAACCAAGAAGCGGACTCTAATTAAAGAGAACAAACTGATGCTTACCGAGGGGAGGGGAGGGATGGGTGAAATAGGTGATGGGGACTAAGGAGGGCATTTGCTGTAATGAGCGCTTGGGGATGTACAGAAGTGTTGAATCACTATCTTGTACACCTGAAACTAATAGAACACTGTATGTTAACTAGACTGAGATTAAAAATTTTTAATGTAAATTAAGCTGCAAGGAAATAGCATTATACATTTACCAGTACACCTAAAACTTTAAAAAAGATTGAAAATACCAAGCACTGGAAAGAAAGCAACTAGAAGTCTCTTACAGATTCTGGCAGTCACTTTGAAAACAATCTGCAAGATTTAGGATAAGGTGAAATATCCGCTGACCACGTGATGCAATAATTCCACTCCTAAGTATTTGCCCAAGACAAATGAAAACATAATCAATACAAAAGCTCACGTGTGCCTGTTTACAGTCACTTCATTATAATAGCCCCAAACCGAGAAAGAACCCAAGTATCCATCAACTGTTGAATGCATGAACAAACTGTGGTGTATTCATACGATGGAATGCTACTTAGTAATAAAAGGAATGAATTGCTAATATATATACTAACATGGATGAATTCAAAAGCATAATACTAAGTGAAAGAAACTGCGCACAAAAGATTACACAGAGTTTAATTCCATTTATGTGATAGTTTTTAAAAGGCAAAGCTATAGCGATAGAAAGAGGATCAGTGGCTTCCAGGAGTCAGAGGGTGGCTGGGAGGAGATTTACGACAAATGAACAGGAGGGAACTTTTGGGGGTGATGGAAAGGCTTTACATCACGATCGTGGTGGGTGTTACACGATTGTATACATTTGTCAAAGCTTATTGAAGTGTACACTTCAAATGGCTAGATATATACAGATTATATCCCAATAAAATTTGTTCCAAAAGGGCAAGGTACACAATGAGACGTACAGTAATATCATAAGTATTAAATACAAGGGAGAAAAGGAGAGCATTTCAAATATGGAGCGTATACATACATGCCAGAGTGTGCACAAAATATCTCAGAAAGCCTATACATGAAGTTTTTAGAACGTGTTGCTTTAGAAATGGAAATGGGGCATCTGAGGGGGGTATGATGGAGGAGAAACTCTATCCTTTGTATCTTTCAAATGTTGAATCATGCAAATACTAAACCTATTCAAAGTGGGAGTAAAGTCAGTCAGGTTCCAAAACCTGCTGATATTCAGTATGATTTGAGTCAGAATCCTGTTCTATGTGTGAACACCTCTCTTTGTTACTCATCATTTCCTCCTTCCCCTATTTTAAAAATCACAGGACTGCATAAGAGGATATTCAATATATACTTCACAGCATGGCAATCAAATACATTTAAAATGTGAAAGAGAGAGGGTCTCTGTGGAATGGAGATGATTTTACTATAGGGTAGAATGAAGTTCCATGCACAGCAGGTTAGAACCAGCTCATCTCATACAACTGTTATATATATATATATAAATGATTGATATATATATATATGAGAAATCTAAGGCCTGGAGAGTACATATGACTTACCCAAAGGTGCACAGCTAGTCAGTATCAGAATCCAGATGGAGACCTAGTTCTTAAGTTCTTAAGTCTTATTATAGAAATAATATCAGTAGAGCAGGCAACCAAGCATGGCTCAAAGTAAACATTCAGTTAAATGAATTTCCCCTTCGCTTCTTACCCCTTTATCAGCAGGCTTTCCATCAGGACTCACCGTCCACCCATCCCCACCTCAAAGTCAAACATCAATGGATGCAGGGACACAGGATAGGGTCTTTGCTTTAATGCCAACCAAATTTCCTAGAATACACTAAAAAGTTTTCCTTAAAAAAAAAAAAAGGACTTCACTGCTCTTCCCATAACCTGTTGAGTTTTAATCAATCTGACAAATATTTATGAGCCCCCCCCACCTACGGGCCAGGCTAAGGGTGGGGGTACATACACAGGTGAATAACATGCGGTCCAAAATGTTTTCCGTATGGTGTTTACCGACCAGTGAGGAACAGCCTTACCCAGATGGTTGTAATATTAGGTGACATGTGGTAAGATGGAGAATAAGGACTGAGGCAGTGTCACGTAAAATGACCTGGAGGTTTAGAAATGGCTTCACAGGTTATTCGAGTCCAGAAAGATGGGGAGAAGGTGGTAAGATGAGAGAGGGGAGGAAATGATATAGACAGAGGAGTCAGCCTTGGCAAAGTCAGGTGAAGCTGAACGTGTCCAATTTGTGGGGAGCTTGGTATTCCTGAGACACAGTGAATGAGGTTGCGGGTGGGGGTGATGGGAAGTGGACCAGAGAGGCAGTTAGATTGTTAGGAGCAGGGGTAAGACTTCGGTGATGCTCAAGGGTGGACTTGATCTTGTTGGCAAGGGGCAGGGCTTCAAGCAGAGAGTTAAGTATCCAGTATGTAGTTCTGTTCCAGGGAATGGTCTTTATTCCATTAGGTGGATGAACCCTTCCTGACAGTTCACTTTGCTCTGACCAATATCTATGGAGCCCTGGTGACAATCCCAGCCGCCCACAGGACACTGTGCTTCAGAGATAAGTAAAATGTGGTTCCTTCCTCAAGGACCTGACAGTCTGATAAATTACTCTTCAGTTAATGGGAGCCCAGAAAAGGATCTGTCATCCACTTGTCGACACTGCAGCCCTCCCCGAGTCTTCTGATTGGCAGCCCTCTCCTGGCCAGTTGGTATTCTCTCCCCAACATGTTGACACTACTCACCTTCTCCTGGTTAATGTGTTTGGTTTGGCCTCTATGTCTATTGACAGACAGCATTTGGTCAATTACATAGCTGCAGAAACACAACGGCAGGCCCAGGAGTGAGGACACATTGCATTAGCTACGGCGACATTGCGAAAACAGGCTGCTCCTTGTAATGTTGAACACTGACAGCTGTGGGAATCCTCCAGTCCTTTGATTCCAATGTTCCTTCAGAGCCCAACAAATCAAATTAAGCACTCAGAATATTGGCTTTCTGCCCAGCTTCTGAATGATGTTAAGAACGTGCTGGGCTTCTCGTCGATGTCTGGGAACTAATGTGAAGGTACAAACGGGCCACCGACCTCTCACAGAACCCCTTGCATTTGGTGGAAATATGGATCCCAGGAATGGCTGCCCATGTTCCCATGCTTCAACTCAACCAGTCCCTAGCCCTCAGGGGCTGTAGTGGGTTGAAGCGTGCCTCCCTCCCCAAAGGTAGGTCTGGCCAGAACCTGTACCTTTCTTAGGAAAAAGAGGGTCTTTGTGGGTGTAATTAAATTAAGGATCTTGAGATGAGATCATCCTGGATTAGGAAGGGCCCTAACTCCATTGACAGGTCTTTATAAGAGAAAGGAGGAGAAAACAGAGCCAGTTACAGGAGAGAAGTCCATGCGATAGGGAGCAAAAGATGGAATGATGCAGGCACAAGCCAGGGGTTGCCAGGAGTCACCAGAGGCTGGAACAGGCAAGGAAGGATTCTCCCCTAGGGCTGCCAGATGGGTGTGACCCTGCCAATACCTTGACTGCAGACTTCTAGCCTCTAGTGTGGTGAGAACAGACCCCTGTTGTTTGAAGGCCCCTAGTTTATGGCCACGTGTCACAGCAACTCTTTGAAATGAATATGGGGGCTTGGAGCACCCCTGCTGTAGCCACAGGGACACGTCTTCCTCCTGCTGTATTGCTCTGAGCATCCCTGGGGGTAACTCATTCCCACCACCCTTTCTTCCTTTATTCAATCATCATTTAAGTAGCTATGGATCGGGTATATGAAAATAGATAAATAGATCCTCCTTCAGTAGTTCACAGCTACAGAGAGAGATGCAGACATTAAGAGGTCATTGTAACATTAAGTGGTATGGGCTGAATTATGTTCTCCCAAATTTTATGTTTAATCCTAATCTCTAGTGCCTCAGAATGTGACTGTATTTGGAGATAAGGTCTTTAAAAAAAAATGTTTATTTTTGGGAGAGTGTAAGTGGGGTAGGGGCAGAGAGATGGGGACAGAGGACCCAAAGCAGACTCTGCACTGAAAGCAACGAACTGGATGTGGGGCTTGAACTCACGAACCGTGAGATCATGACCTGAGCCTAAATCGGATGCTCAGCCATCTGAGCCACCCAGGTGCCCCTGAAGATAAGACCTTTAATGAGATAATTAATTTAAAATGAGATCATTAGGGTGGGCCCTCATCCAATATGACCGGTTGTCTTTATAAGAAGAAGACATTAGGTTATAGATACATACAAGGGAAAGACCATGTGAAGATACTAGATGAAAATGACCACCTACAAGCCAGGGAGAGAGCCTTTGGGAGAAACCAACTCTGCCAACACCTTGACTGAGAAAATAAATTTCTGCTGTTTAGGCCATGCATTCTGAGATAGTTTGTTTTCACAGCCCTAGAAAACTGATACATTGAGGTAAGAGCAATGAGCAGGAAGAGAGGAGGCTTGGTCCAGCCCTGCCTCGAGGGACCAGGAGAGGCATCTGCTAAGAGACGACTTCTAGGCTGGGTCTGAACAGACAATGGGTTGTTTCCAAAAGGGATAGATTTAAAAAGGACCACTTGAGCAAAAGCCCAGTCTTCAAATGGCATGAAAGGTGCAGTAAAATATAAGTCAACATTTTTGGAGGCAAAGAGTGAGTGGGGACTAACAGCTGATAAGGGAGGTCTTGGCTAAAAGCCTGATGGCACATGAAGACCTTTATAGACATGCTCTTCATCCTGGCCTTTTTCTTGGGGACAATGGGGAGCCACTGCCTACCTAGAAACAGGACATGCTCAGATGTGTTCTTTATGTGGACAATCTGGTGACCATGTGGGGGCTTTCTGGGAGAGAGAGTCTAGACGCAGAGTGGTCAGTTGAATAATGGTGACCAAGATAACGGTGGCCAATGGTAGCCAAGATGAAGAGAGTGTTTCAGGAGGTGAAACTGACCAGACTATTGGGAAGTGTGGAAGTAGAAATCTATGTCACTCAAAAGTTTTAGTTTGTACAAGTGGTGATACTCCCCACCAAGGTAGCTATGGATACATTGACATGAAGTTTGCAGTCCCTTAGGGGATGCTTTTCCAGTAGGTGGTTCCCAATATGGGTATTTATTTCATAATATCACATCACCTTCATTTTCAGAGCGGACACAATCCCCGCATGCTGATTCAGGTACGGTTTCTTCATTACTCTTTTGGGAAGATTTCTTCCCATGGTTTCTTGAGATACTAAAAGGTATAGAGCAAGCAGCTGGCCCCATAGAAAAGAAAAGGAGTTGGTTGGGCCCCACATGGTGCATTCTAATCCCTCCCATAAGCCATACAAAACATGAATACCTAGGTAGGGAAAGAGGAATGCATCACAATGATAAATGACATTGAGAGTTCATGAACCCTCTGGAGATTGTCTTCCACACAAAAATTCCCCTAGACTTTTAGAATGTTCCTGAACCTCCTGAAGGATATCTATGAACATCCGGCCCCTCAGGCTAGCAATGCTAGTATAAAGGAAAGCGCCCTGGACCGAGAGGCCGAAGTCCCAGCTTGTTACTAATTTGCAGGCAGCCAAAGGCAAGTTTGTGAACTTCTCTGGTTTTTAATTTTCTTGTCCTAGCGCCAGAATTCTGTGACCTCTTTGATTGATGGCATTGGTTCTCAATGCAAACTCATTCATATGGGTACCCAGAAAATGATTTTGAATAAAACTGGGATCAGTTGTGTTCCAGCACCCTAATTAAGAAGACATTACAACAAGAATAGAAATCTTTGTTCGAACCCGGTCATGGCTCCATTTTTAGAGATGCTTCATTTCTTCCATGAAAGGAGAATTGGACACACATAGCCAGCTCAGACTTATTTCTTCTCACAGTGTTTCCAAGGATATATTTGATGTGTTGTTATTACTGGAAGATCCATTCAGGGCTCTAACCATTTCCAGACATCTAAGTTGTAGCTATAACTTTTGAGTAGTCCAGCCAAGTTAAGACAGATCGCACAAGCACATTTTTTTTTTTATTGGAAATGATGTTAAAATAACATCAATGAAAACTTTGTGCGCAATCCATATACTACCCAGCCTCAAATATACCATAACTAGATATACATGGAGATAATATATAAATCAGCATCACCCTGGCTAGCTTTTTCCAGGAATGTGTATGTAACCAAGTATCTAAATATTTGGATATATCCAGTTAGCTGAATGAATAGATCACCAACAAAATATATAGGTAGTCATTATACACAATGAATTTGCATGCTTGAACTAATTTTGGAGATGAAGCTGACTATCTGTCTGTTTGGTCCTGATCCACACAGTAGGGGGAGATGCTACTTAATTTGCTTATCCATTACCCTAAACATTGCTTTGCTCATGACATCATTCTCAGTTGCCTTTAGGATAAAATGCAAGCTCCTCCCTCCCCGCCCCCCTCCATTATGCCATGCAAGACTGCATTCCTAGGTCTTCAACCTCATCATCTGCTCTGAACCGATGCATAAGTTCTCTCCGCTCCAGCCAAACAGATGTAGTTCTACCTAGGTGCATATTTCCTGAGTATATTTGCTTATGTTGAGCACGCTGCCTGCGGTGTTCTCACTGGCTTCTCAGCTGAGCCACACACCAACATAAAAATCCAGCTCCATTTCTCTCATTCGCTCCGCGGGCTTTTATCGTTTCTCACCTGTGAGGGTGAATTTGTGTTTTCCCCCGCTTATGCTTTTGAAAACTCCTGGGAAGGATATGGAAGGTAAGAGGAACTGTTCTCATCAGAGCTTGGCCAAAGAAAGGGCCCCAGGCCCCAGATGGTGACAGAAGAGAAAGGGACGCCTTGTAAGCCCATAAGATTTTTAAAACTGAACATCCCTACCAATACAAAATTTAAACATTTACCCACAACATAGGTTTACTTATTCACTTGCAAACTATATTAATGTACTACTGGAAGAACTCACTCTGCACATTATTAAATATATAAAAATTAACATTTAAAAGAACTAGACAAAAAGAAAATATTGCTTACTATTCTGCATTCTAATATTGTTTTAAAATTTTTTTTAACATTGATTCATTTTTGAGAAACAGCGAGAGACAGAGCTATGAGTGGGGGAGGGGCAGAGAGAGAGGGAGAGACAGAATCTGAAGCAGGCAGGCTCCGAGCTGTCAGCACAGAGCCCAACACGAGGCTCAAACTCAAGAACCGTGAGATCATTACCTGAGCTGAAGGCAGACGTTTAACCTACTGAGCCACCGAGGCACCCCTAATTCTAATATTCTAATATCCCATGACTTATGTTGAATACCTTACTTTGGGTACCATGACCCCTGAAACAACAGCAGGCTCCAGCACTATAATAATAATAATTACTAACTCTTCTGTGACACTTTCTACTATGCTGAACCGAATTATAAGGAGTCACTCCTTTAGAACAAAGTTTTCAGGCTACCAGTCTAAGAAACATTAACCAGGGCTATTATGTTGCCTGACCTCAGGAAGTCACCATTTACATTTTCTGCCAAAGGGGCCCCTAAATTTGCTCAGTGCACAACCTGTGCAGCCCTGAGTGGAGATCTCATGAGTGCCTAATCAAAGACAGACTCTACAGATGCTTTCCGAGGAACAGGCTTCACGTGAACTAAAGGTGGAAAGGATTTTCAGTGTCATGTTGGTCCTTCCAATGATACCCAAATCTGGAGATTATAGTCATTGCCAAGCAGTATCTCAGAATGGATCATAAGTGATACTATGCATGTGCACACTGATTAAGAGCTAGAACCATGTATCCTAAAATCAAAGACTAAGAGCAGGAAGAGATTATATATCAGAGATGAGGGGACAAGGATCTAAGGATGTTTGATAGCAAATTATTGACAAAGTTGTGTTAGAATATCCTGACCGGTGCTCTTTCCACAATATTACACTGCTCATGTTAGGATCAATTAATGGTCCATTCATTGAATGTCTACTAACTGTTTGGCACAGTGCTTAAAATAAAAACTATTATTTTATAGATGGTTCCAATACATCAGAATAAATGATCATTTAAGCTGATAATTATTGAGCATTTATTACATGTCAGATACTATACCAAGCAATTAACATGGATTATCTTACTCAATGTTCATAACAGTTCTGCAAAGATCCTATTATAACATCCATTTTACCAATGAGGAAATTGAGGCTGAGAGAAGCTAAACAACTTAACAACTTAATTTGCTAAGCCACTTGTCAAGCCATGCAACTTCAAAACTTGCCCTGCGACATACTGCCTTCCACAGTCAGTGGCATCAATTATGTGCTGGACAACGGTATTCATTTGTGCCATTTTTCTTTGCAGTAACCATCATCAGAATACTTTTTTTTCCTTTGCATTAAGCAAAATAGCAGTAATCTGTCTCGTGCTTGCTGTTTTCCTCCCTTTCTCCCTCCTCTAGTCTATCCCTGTCTCTCTCATTCTTTTTCTCTGCTTCTTTCTTTCATACATACGTATACAAATGCAACTATGCCTATAGGTCCCTCAGTTTTAGCAGAAAGCATACAGGCAGTTCTTATGATCCTATGTGGTAATTGCTGAATTAAGAACCCCTCTTGGATGCCCATATAAAGGACTGCCACTCTCACTAGAGGCCTTTCTTTCACAAGATCTCAGCAATGACCCAGAGGTAATTATTTCTTTCCTTTTATTATCTTCAAGAATTGGGTTTCTCTGTCTTCCCTCACAGGACTGTTGGATTTAAGATGTGATGTGTTCATTTCTTATCTAGTATCTGCATGTAGTAAGTACGTTGTAAATGCGGGATGGATGGATGGATGGATGGATGGCAGGAAGGAAGGATGGAGAGAGGAAGGAAAGATGGCCAAGTGACTGTATGAGCACATTTTGTTGCTCAGATGTTCCCAGAGAAGAGGTGCACAGGTTACATAAGAGTGACATCTCCATTCACTCAGATGCTCTGATCAAAACCCCTAGAGTCAACCTTGGCTGTCTTCTTTATACTTCATATCAGCAAAACTGTTGGGCTCTCTTCTTTTTTATATGTGTTTTAAAAATAATTTTTAGTTTAAGGGCACTTGTTGGGATGAGCACTGGGTGTTGTATGTAAGCGACTGAATCACGGGAATCTACCCCCAAAACCAAGAGCGCACTGTATACACCATATGTTAGCCAACTTGCCAATAAATTATATTAAAAAGTAAATAAATAAAATACTGGGAAAAAAAGAGAAGAAAACAGAAATACCCAAAATTTAAAAAGTACTGTTATGTAATTCCATGACTGTCTAGACAAATGAGAAATAACATGAATTCTATCCCCTGAAATATGCTCACTGTTTGTTTATGTTTCAGCATTGGAATGTTATTATTTAAATTTTCGTTAAACTTACCATCTCAACAAGGCTATGTATTAGATCATACTATAGTTAATTGGACCATAAATGAAATAAGCTAAAAATTCTAAAAAATAATAATTTTTAAAATGTATTTATTTTGGGAGGAGGAGGGGCAGAGAGAGAAGGAGAGAGAATCCCAGGCAGGCTCTGCACTGTCAGCACGGAGCCCAATGCAGGGCTCGAACTCACAAACCATGAAAGCATGACCTGAGCCAAAATCAACAGTCAGCCGCTTAACTGACTGAGCCACCCAGGTGCCTCTGGGTTCACTTTCAAAGCCATTGCAGTCCTACTTTGAACTAGCTTCACTGTGGCCACCATTGGCCAATTCACCATCATCTCTTGCCTCCTTTTTCAACTGTCTTCAAACTGTTCTCTCTGCTTCTGCTACAGTCTGCCATCAGAAAGGCAGCCAGAATATTCCTTCTAAAATGCTCTCTCTGATGACTCCCCATATCACTCAGAGTAAATGGGAAAGGTCTTCACTATATGTTCTGTGCCCATTTCCACCTTTCTGGCCTTACCTGCTGGCTTACTTCACCTCCCTCTTGCCCCCACTCCAGCCACACCACCTCCCCGCTCCGTTCCTCACCGTCACTCTGTCCCACTGTGGGAAGCTGAATAGTGGCTCCCAAGCACATCTGTGTTCTAATTCCCAGAACCCAGAATGTTACATTTTGTGGCAATGGGGACTTTGCAGATGTGGTTGAATTAAGGATCTTACAGTGGAGATGATATCTCGGATTATCCTGGGGGGGCCGAACTAATCACAAGTCTTTTTATAAAAGGAACACAAGACGAGTCATATCAGAAGAAGGCAGGGTGAGGAGGGAAGCAGGGAGAGCAACCGTGATGTGACATGGGCCATAAACAGGAATGAGGACATTCCTTCTAGACGCTGGAAGAGGGAAGGAAATAGATCGTCCCCTGAGCCTCCAGAAAGAACACAACCTTACTGACACCTTGTTTTCAGCTCCATAAGATTTATTTCAGATTTCTGATCTCCAGAACTAGAAGAGAATCAATTTGTATCATTTTGAGCCACAAAGTGTGATAATCCTGGCAGCAAGAGGAAATGTGCACCCCCATTATTCTGTTTTATGCTTCTTTACGGCACTGTCGCCACCAAGCATATTTTGTGTTTACTTATTTGTCCATCAGTTCTTTTTCCCACAACAATGCGAAGTACAGGGGAGCCAAAGCCTGGTGCAATTATCTATGGGTTGAATAAATACATAAATGATATATTTTAATTAAGTGGTTGCTCAACACCCTGCAATGTCTGAGCCTCAGTACAATGTTGGTTGAACACATAATAACAAATCTGCGTGATTTTTACACTGACTTGTCTAGAACAGCTGAAAATACACACAAGGGAGTGTAGGTACAGATGCAGCCTGAGCGGTCTACACTGCAACAGCTCAGGAGACGAATAACCCCAGGACTCTATGGCAACCAGCCCTGCTAGGAAGATGGTGAGCTTTAAGGTGCACCTGAGCCCCATCCAAGGTGGGGCTTCCAGCTTTCCACCACCCTTATGCCAGAGCAGGGAGGAAGAAGGAGCCTAAGCAGGTTACCTTTGTATTGTCCACTTCTGCACAAGGAGAGAAGTCCCTGTACTCCCCACTTTCATATGTAATTTCCATCCAACATTGAATAAAGAAGTGCCGTGGGGATGGGTGGAGAATTGAGATGCAGGGATTATGACTGCCACTCCTCTTAGTGCTGCTAATATCATTAAAAAAGAGGTCACACACAGGAGCTGAGGTCTCTGAGTTAACAATTATTCTAAAAAGGATGTAAACTTAAAGAGTTAACTTCAATATTTGCTTTTGGGAACCACAGATCTTAAAGAGCCTGAGGCCACACGTTACTACCAAACAGTTTTTCCTGTTGCTAATACCAGCTGAGGATTCCAACACTTGTGTTTCCTCCTGCTTCTGTTTGGTTCAACACCAGTGGCAGGCTAATTTCTGGTGAAATCAACACTTTTCCAATTTTACAAAGGTCTTGATGTGCCCACAATGATGATGATGGTCATGATGACGATGACCCACCTTGTCTGTTGCATAAAGTTGCATGGATGCTTCTGTCTTGAGACAAATACACCTAGTCCTCACTAGGAATGGGATTTTGTGGTCTTTTTCCTTCCCTTCCCTCCCCTCCCCTCCTCTCCTCCCCCTCCCCCCCTCCGCCCCCTCCCCTCTTCCCTTCCCCTCCCCTTCCCTTCCCTTCCCTTCCCCTTTCCTCTCCTTTGAAACTAACTTTATGGCAAATATGGAAACTGGAAGGCTGCTTGAATGCACCTGCTTGAATGTTATCTCCTTGGTGGAGCCCCTCCTGACTCCCTCCTACACTCTTGAACACTCTGTCCCAAATACCCATAGCACTCAGCTCACTCCTCTATTTTACTGAAATTACCCGTGTGCAAGTTTATCTCATGCACCACTTTGCTGACTTCTTGACAGCAAGGTCCCTCCCTGTCTCCCCCACCCCTTTCTCCCCAAATGCTCAGCGTAATACCAGGCAAGTTTGGATGGATCCCTAAGTATAAGCTAAACACTCTGCTAGGTACTTTTTAAAGACTGTGTGGTAAAATAAAGGAAATACAATGTACACACAAAACAATGAAGGAAAAATACAAAATAATTAATATATGAAATCAGTAAATAAAGTATATTTTATTAGAGGAGTAATTGGAAAACACAAAGGGGAGAAATAAGCATGAATGGGGGGTTTGTGGGCTCATTTTATTAGCCAGAAATAGTATTTACTAATATGTGGTCTCCATACTAAGAAAAGTGTAAATATGAATATTGTCAGGGAGTGGACGTTGGGGGAATATGTTCTGCCTTCTTGATTAATAAAGATGATTTGTCTAGCCCAGAAATGCTTTCTTATGTTTTGACAAATTGTAATAGTCTTTATTGTAAATAGCCTGTATGTAATAAATAGACTATGTATTACAATTACAAGAACTTCATGGATATCCAAAGTTCTCAGTTTATATATCATAAGCATTAAACATTAACACTGGCTGTTGGTCTCTTACTACTACACCACTGAAATCATTTTACTTCATCAGATATTTTAGTTATATTGGTGTCAAAAGGGCAAGATCAGTGACAGAGGTAACGTTTATTGACCATCTATCTGAAGTATCTGTGACCTTAGAAATGCTAAGAAGGAAAACCCAGCACCTGGCTATTGACTTGACTTCCTCTCAGAAGCCTTGGTTTCGTTTTTGAAATTCAAGTTGACAAAGGAAATTTAACCAGACAAGAAAACGTACTTAACGTCTGTCACAAAGGTAAGGATTTGAGCCGCATTTTCTGCTCACTTGTAAGTGAACTCTTAAAAAAAATGCTTTGCCCCTGGTATATAAAAGTCGATGATTAGACACACAATTTAAATGCACTTTCCAATTCTTATATTTTTGAGCAGTCCTGAGTGAACTCTGGGATCACTCATTTATTTTTTACTTCTTTATTTTTTCAATATTTATTTATTTATTTATTTGAGAGAGGAGAGGGGCAGAGAGGGAGAGAGACACAGAATCAGAAGCAGGCTCCAGGCTCTGAGCTGTCAGCACAGAGCCCAACATGGGGCTCAAACTTGCAAATGACAAGATCATGACCTGAGCGGAGGTCAGATGGTTGACCAACTGAGCCACCCAGGCACCCCTGGAATTACTCATTTAACCAGCTCTACCCCTGAATATGTCTTGAGGTCCAAGGACCATGACATCATGCATCTTTCCTTGGACACTCAGAATAAGAAGACACCAATTTCGCCATCTACACAGGCAGATGTGCCTATCAGAGACAGCCCTTACCTTAACAAAGAGGCTAATCTCAGGGTCCGTGGACGTTGATTCATCTTCTTCCAAACCATCAGCAGCAGAATAGCGGGTGGAGGACCTCTTGCTGGGAAAGAAGGCCCTGCTCTGCTGGATAGGGAAGGTTGGAGAAGACAGGTCTTTCTCCATCACGCCTCCATCCTCCTGGGGTTCCGGGTCCTGGGCTGGTGAGGGCAATTCTTCCTGGTCTTGGGCTAGTGAGGGTAATTCTTCTTGGTCCTGGGCTGGTGGATGCAATTCTTCTTGTTCCTGGGCTGGTGAATGTAATTCTTCTTGGTCCTGGGCTAGTGAATATAATTCTTCTTGGTCCTGGGCTACTAAATATAATTCTTCTTGGTCCTGGGCTGGTGAGTGTAATTTTTCCATTGAGCTATTCCAGTCTTCACTGGAGACTGGTGGCTCACCCTGTTGAAGATCCTGGGACTCAGGATGTATGTCATCAGGCAGAAGGTAGTCTCCTGCTTCTGGCTGAGAAGAGGTCAAGCTGTTCTCACCGTCGGCAACATAGACGGACACAGAGTCATATTTGTGGCTTTCCAGTTCAGTGGCATACACCTCATTTTCTGACCTCAGGTCTTCACGGATGTTATCATAAAGAGGGACTTCGTTTTCTTCTGGCAAGCCTAGGGGAACCTCATACACCTCTTTTTTTTGGACTGTGTCATAGATGGTGCTATTATCTTCGTCATTCATGTTCATCGATCTGATAGATCGTTTGCAGGCAGATCTGACTAGATCAGAAATGAATAAAGGGATAGAGGATGCTGTACCGCCTTGCAGAGGAATCAACAGGCTTTTGAAGCTCAGCAACTAGCAACAGCTACCAATGACAGATCTCTAACAATCATTTACCAGAGACTTTAATCAGCAAGCCACAAGTCCACTGGACACCAGATAAAGCTTACACACTCAGTTAACTCCTTCATTGCTGAGGATAGTTTCAAGTAGACTCTGGGGTTTTCCTCACTGCCAGTAGCTCCAAGATTCTTTGGATTAACTAGAGGTTGAATTATCTTCCCAGTGCACACTGAAATTCTAAATATTTAGCCATTGTTCACTAAATAGGGCTCCCTCTTCTAATGCCCTCCAAATGTTGACAACATTCAAGAAGCCCCTGAAATTCACTTCTTCACAATTGTAACTCATCTATTAAAAAGCTGAATTCGTTACACAAAACAATTCTTTGAGTATCAATACCCTATGATACATGAGCTGTACATGCTCCAGCTAGGTGATAAATTCCATTTGCATTTCTTATCTGGAAACACCACCAGGAGATTAAATGGCAGAAGGAAAAGGAGATAAATGCACCGGCCTATAGTCACATCAGTACAGGGTACCCAAAAATAAAGAACTCAAAGATTTATGGCTTTGAGTTTTATTCTTCCCTCCTAAATCCATATGATCATCATCAAAGTCAACAAACTTTTACTGAAGTTCTGTTATGTGCAGGATACCGAATTGAGCACTAGTCATAAGTGTTAGAAGATTCATTCTCTGCTGTTGAGAAACTTCTAAACACAGTTGGAAGACAAGAAAGCAAATCTATACCCTAATGGGCACAGAATAAACTATCCAAGGTTTTCTTAGGGCAATTGCCCCAGGTCTGGGATAACCAGTAAGGAACTAGATACACAAAGCTGCCTCATTGATGTCACTTACAAGTGCCACAAATATACAGGCTCTTTGCTTCTAATCTGGTACTCTATTCTGCTCATTCCTGTTTCCCTTTATCCTACAGTGTACATGGTTCTCTTTGAAGTGACAATCAGAGAGACTGCAAAGGGACTTTAATGTCTAGAAGTCATGTGACCATTAAGAAGCAGTGCAACTGTGGACATAGCACCTGATGAACATCTTGTTAACAAAACTCCATTGTACCCTTAGCTCCAACAACGTATCCAGGAATCTTCTGGAGCAAACTAGAGTAGTATTGCTAGAATTCTAGCTTTGGGGATGGCTCAGAGGATAGATGAGTGGAAGGCGGCTAGAAACAGATTTTAAAGGCTCTTGACGTTAGCCCTTTCTCTTATTGAAACATGAGGTTTGGTGGGTTCAAATCCCTTATAAATCACCATAGCTTCCATAATTAGGCACTGACAACTCAAAATGATTTGAGGATAATTCATATCCTCATCATAATATTAGCGCTGGAGAAAACCTAACATGTCATTTAGTCTAACATTCATTTTACATTGGAAAAAAGCCTGAAACCTAGAAGGAGAAGGTGAATGGTCCAAATTCACACAGAGAGTTAATGACACAGCTGATTTCCGCTGGGATTTCCTAACCCCCAGAGTGATGATCTCCGCTACTCCCTCCCTCCTGAGGCCAGTGTTTTCCAACCTATTTTCATGATCCCACAAGCTTCTCCTCTTACCCCCCAAAGAATCCTTTTTAGATATTTTCCCCCCATGAAATGAAAACACTGCTGATACACTGCATATCCTCTTGTGTATTATATGTGTATCATGCTTTATACGTACGGAAAAAAATAAGCTTTTATCTCCTGAAAACCAATGTTTGCCCCGTTGGGGGTGGTCTTTCTGCTTTTGAGAATTCATGCTTTAACTGCTGAAGTACTTCTGGGGTATAACTCACAATCCAGCACTGGATTACATGCCATTTTGCATTATTACCAAGGAATCATATTCTACAGTGTGAGTACATGTATGCAGCAGGCTACCAGGTCCTTATCACAGTGACCCAGCCAGGCAGTAGAGGCTGGTTAAGTTTAGGGCTTAAGATCACACACATATTTTATATATGTGGTCCTCCTGTTTCCCACCTCGAGACACACCTATCATGTTCTGGTTACAGATTGTAATAGGAAGTCAGTCATTCTGTGAAAATGTCATTCAGCTCGGCTCAAACTCATATAATGGCTCCCCCTACCTCTCAGTAAAAGAGCTGAAGTTCTTAACAATGATCCACAAAATCTGCACCGGCTTTCCTATGCCTGCTTTTCCCCCTTTGCCTACCCTGTTTCAGATATCCTGGCCTCGTTGCTATTCCTGGAACATTCCAGAATGCTCTCTATACAGGCTCTTTACATTGGCTGTTTGCTCTGACCAAAATACATTTCTCCTGGATGTCTGCATAGTCAATTCCCCAAACTCTTCTAAGTCTTTGCTTATACATCCCCTTGCCAATGAAGCCACTCTGTTTAAAATGTCAACCCATCCCAACTCCTATCTGTAACCCCTCCATTGCCAAAGACCCTTACTTGACTTTTAATTTCTTATTCCATAATACCTATCCCCTTCTCACAAGAAGCATATATTACTTTATGTCTAGAATTTATTTTTGATGGAAACCAACTTGACAATAAACTATTTGTAAAATAAATAAATAAAATAAAACAGTAAAAAAAATAAAAAGGAGCACTGAAATAAAAAAATAAATAAAAAGGAGATCTGAAATTAAAAAAAATAGAATTTATTTTCGGTCTTCTTGCACTAAAATGTAAAGGCTGTATGGTCACAAGTCTCTGTCTGCTTCTTAATCATCATCTCAAGCATTTAGAGGAGTGGCTGGCATATATTAGACACTCAATACATTTGTTGAATACATTTCTGGGATGGTTTGATGGTTTCTGGGATGTGTTTAGTCTCCACTGAACACATAAGTTCTATGAGATCAAAGTCCATGACTATTTTATGCATCAGTATATATCTAAAATTTAGCAGAGATCTGACCTATCATTGATGTTATTAAATATTTGTTTTATAAACAACTAAAATGGAAAAAACATGCCTAGAATTCAGGTCCTTTGACTCCTGGCCCACTTTTCTTTCTGTGCTATGTGTATAGATATTATCTCCTGATTATATTTAAACTCATCTAGAAGAACTAATACCTCGGTCTTCCACAGAACTTTGTATGGAGCAAGTTGGCTTGTTTACTTATAAAAGAGAGCCCGTCAATCAATTAATCAGTCAAAAATATTTTGACGGCTTCATATGTATGTTATTTACGACCTAGGAAAAGAAATATGACACATTTATTCATTTGTTTGAGAGGTTCTAAGAATGAGCTTGCATACTTTCTGAAATACAAGTTTGTTTATGTCACTCTCATGGTCGGAAATCTTTGAGGGGTCTTCTACAAGAAGATGTCCTTTTCAAGATCTTTCACAATCAGAACCATACCTATCTGTCCTGTTAGCCTCTCCCCAGAGAGCCCTCCCAAATGTTCTATTCTGCAGCCACATAAGCTGCTCTTCCCTAATGTTTTTCCTCTTTCCAAAATGCTGCCCCTATACTTTTGTATGTGTGTTTCCTCTACTGGGCAAAATTCTACTCATTCTACTATGTGCAAGATATACATAAGACATGATCTTATATGCACCTACAACTAAGGAAATTTACACATTAAAATTCAAGAGAAAGGCTCCAAGTGGGCCTACAGGAGACCTGCTCATTCTCTGGAATGATTTGGGAGCTCATGTCTGGCCTCCTGCTTTGTATGTGCAAAGATTCAATTTGGTTAATTTGCAAAGGGATTTTCAAACTTTGTAGATCTGGATCACTCTAAAAAGAAACCAAACAAACAAAAACCAAAAACCCATCATATTAGCAACAAAAATGCCAATGTATTATTTTACTCCAAAAAAATTGCCGAATTGACTTGTATTTGTCACAATAGCAATCAGTTAAGATACTGTCTTCATGTTATATTTGTGTGAAGTTTCCATGTTCTGAGACAATACCCCATTTTTCAAAGCCAATATCAGTGAGTTTTGCCTTTTCTGTTTATACTGATCACCCTCATTAAGAACTTACCGATATTGGGGCTCCTGGGTGGCTCAGTCAGGTAAGCATCTGACTTTTTGGCTCAGATTTTGGCTCAGATCACCATCTCCTGGTTCATGTCATGTGAGTCCACCTCGGACTCTATGCTGACAGCACAGAGCCTGCTTGGGATTCTCTCTCTCCCTCTCATTCTGCCCCTCCTCTCTCTCAAAATAAAGAAACAAAATTTTAAGAAAGAACTTATCAATATTATTTTTAAGAAAACAATTGCCTTTATTAATAGTCTCTATTGTGCATTTTTCTGCAATGTCACTAATTTCTGCTCCTGTCTTTATTATTTTCTTCCTTCTCTTCTCTTTGGTTTTACTTTGCTGTTCTTTATTCCAAGATAATTGTAATGGATACTTAGACCATTGGTGTTCAGCTTTTCTTCTTTCCCAATTATGCATTTAAGACCATTAATTTTTCTCTAAATATAGTTTTTTCTCTATCCCACAATATTTTATATGTTCTATTTTTATGATCATCCAGGTCAGAAGGACTAAATTCTTATTTTGGTTCTCTTGACTTTTGTTTTATATGTTTTCGAGGCTATGTTATTAGGTGCACAGAGATTGAGAATTGTGTCATCTTGGCACACGGACTGTTCCTTTAATAGAAGATGCCACCCCTATCTCTACTGATATTTTTTTTGCCTTTTTCTGAAATCAGCTTTCTTTTGGTTAGTGTTTATGGATATATTTTCCCACATTTTTACTTTCAATTTTTGTGTGCCCTTATACATAAACATTAGATAGTTATATTTTTATTCATCCTAACAATCTTTGCCTTTAATTTGAGTAGTTGGTTTATAAACATTTTAATGCAATTGCAATGTATTTAGACTCAATATGCTATCTTACAATCTCTATCTTTCAAAATGAGCAAAAGCTTGAAGGGTCATTTCACCAGAAAGTAGCATATGAATGGCAAATAAGGTCGTTAAAGAGACATTAGGAATATTAGCCATGAGGGAAATGCAGTTAAATGAGTTCATTTCATACCACTTAGAACACCTAAAATTAAAAGGATTAACAATACCAAGTGTTGGTTAGGATGTAAAGCAACCAACTATAACTCTCATATGTTGATGGTGAGAGTACAAAATGGTACAACTACTTTATAAAATTGTTTGGTAGCTTATAAAATTAAATATACATGTACCCTATGACTCAGCAATTCCAGCAAATCTTGGAATTGTAGCCAAGAAAAAAAAATTAAAGTGAGAATCATCATAACAGGCTTGTATGAGCATGCTTAGAGAGATTTGATTCAAAATCCAAAACACTGGAAACTTCTAGCAAGAGGAGAATGGACAAACTGCGGTGAACTTATGTGGTGAATATTACTCAGCAATGACAAAGGAATGAATTACTGATACAGACAACAAAGTGGGTGAATCTCATAGACCTTATGCTGAGTGACATAAAATAGTATATTCTAAATGATTCCAGATAATTATGTCAACTTAAAAACATACCAAAGTTTACAGGATTTCTAATAATTATTTTTTTATTTTTTTAACGCTTTTATTTATTATTGAGAGAGAGACACACAGCATGAGCAGGGGAGGAGCAGAGAAAGGGGGAGACACAGAATCCGAAGCAGGCTCCAGGCTCTGAGCTGTCAGCACAGAGCCCAATGCAGGTCTCTAACTCACAAACCGTGAGATCATGACCTGAGCCGAAGTCAGATGCTTAACCAACTGAGGCACCCAGGTGCCCCTCTAATGATTCTTTTAATGGGCACTTGAGCAAAAGATTTTAAGGATCACTTCTATAGACAATGGATAAGAAATGCCCCATGTTAACAACGGACTTAGATTTCCTCCTCTGGGAGTTGAATTTCTTGGGTTACTGTCATTAAGTAGTGAGAGTTAAAAGCACCCCACTCCGGGGAATATAAGCATCCTGTTGAACAAACCAGGCAAAGGAATTTACATGAAGTCCCTGGTGCTGGCGGCATCCTGACCACCAGTGCTGTTAGGTGACCATCAACGGTATCACTACAAAGCTTTCAGAGCAAGGGCGCCTGGGTAGCTCAGTTGGTTAAGCGTCCTACTCGATCTCATGGTCATGAGATCGCGCCCTACATTGGGCTCTGCACTGACAGCATAGAGACTGCACAAGATTCTCTTTCTCTCTCTCTCTCTCTCTCTCTCTCTCTCTCTCTGCCGCTCCCCTGCTTGCTCCTGAGTGCTCTCTCTCCCTCTCTCACAAAAATAAATAAATAAACTTAAAAAAAAACTTTTCAAGGTATGTGAAACCAGTTTATGTAACCCAGATATTGGTTAAGAATGCTTCAATCCTTATATGATAGGAAAAGATAGGAATAAGTAGGCAGAGAGGGAAAGATCAGGACCTGAGGTCCCCAGGTGGAGAAAAACATATTTTGGAACAATGCTGGGAGCGACTGACCACAGCAAAACCCCTAGAGAGTAAGGTTCCTCTTAAGAATGTAACAGACCCCCAACTACGCCTCTCAGGGTTCCCTCAGGAATTTGACAAAGACTTGACTTGTATGACCCCCAAGGAATGGTATGGCCATAGGCCACCCCTCATGCGATGGAAACGAGCCAATCAGGAATGGACAACCCAGCACCTAGAGCTATCAAGTGAATAAGAGTAAGACCTCAGAAGGAACGAGGGAGAAAGGAAAGGGAAGTGTGACCAGAACCTTATAAAATAAAGACCCTTGTCTATTGTCACGGGTATTCACCTTCAAATGTCCCCTTTCTGTAAAGACAGCGTTCATACTATTCTTCCTTTCTGATCTTGTACCCTAATAAACTTTTGCCTGCTGCTCACTTTGTGCTCATCTCTTTATTCTTTGAAGTGTCGAGACAGCGAATCCTGGGTATTGAGATTAAAAAAAAAATCCTGCAACACTTATACATCTGAGGAAATATGTCTTAAAATGCCCAGTTTCATGGATTCCGTCCCCATCCTTTTCCCTGGATCTCTGTCCATCTATGTACTGTTCAGATGCAAAATGCCATCTTTTCACCAGTTTATATAAAAAGCATCCACTCACACCCAGAAATCTCATGAAGATTCTGGGGTCACAGGCAGTAGTTACATCAGGTGGCAGCACTTCACTGCCCCCCCCTACTCCCTACCCCTCTCCTCTCCCTTCCTCCACTCTCAGAGGAACCATTAGTTCTTATAGTTTCTCCAGCAGATTATATATCAGACTAACTCCACTCACGTTTGGTTTTGAGAAGGGGTCTCTTTACTTTCTTTCTCAAACAGAATTTTAAAGAATGTCTTCAGAGCATACCCAGTACCCTCTCAGAGAGAATCTTGTTGGAGATGATGTTCTCCAACTTGCTGCACTTATATTCAGATGTGACAACTTCCTGATGAGACGTTTGGGGACACTCAAGACCCGGTGGCCAGAAACTTCCAAACAGAAGCAGTATCTCTGAAGTGTTTGATCTTTAGAGCATGGAAATGGCTCAACACCCAGGGAAAAGGGGCATAGCCAGGGTACTTCAGACTGAGGGAGCAAACCTCGGGCATTGTTCTGCCTTGCTCTCCCCCCTCACAATTGTTCTTATCAGTGGTGTGCAGATGATGGGAAGGAGAAATGAAGATATGTCAAAAATGTCTGTTTGAAAAGGGCTTGGACTCTGTACAACATTTCGAGGTGAAGGGGTGGGGGTAGTTTACAGGCCTAAATTGCCTACAGAGATAGAGTATTTGACTTTCACTGGGAAATATTCAATTGAGTTGAATATCAGTTCTTTTCAGCCAATCTGAAAATTATCAAACCATAGGCTCCTGGAATAGGAAGAGGTATAGAGACCATACTCTATATCAGGTCCTGCAATGATTGATTGGGCCCTGCTGCATGGGTTAAACCTGAGACTTAAAACGTGACCCTGTAGCCTGAGGTAGCTGAGTTAGCAGGTGGGTTTTAGGGAAATCAGCACAAATGGTTAGCCCCAGACAAGCAAGAAAAAAAGAGAAGGGAAAGATAAATGGATTATATTAAGAAGGGCAAGTGTGTCTCCAGTGCCAGTATCTCCACTTGATTTTCTGCCTTCTTTTCTTCCCCTTACTCATTCCATCATCACCACCTTTTCCCTCTGAGGAGACACATACTTCCAACAAGCCACCGAATTACCCTCTCAGTAATTTTTTTTAATTCAAAAAATGCAAATCTGAGCCAAAGGAATGAATCACTAATGGTAAATACTCATTTTCCACTCTTTAGGGAAGATCTAGTTCTCACTTCATGTCTTTCCTAATTCTCCACAGTCCCATATGTAAAATGAGAGTAATAATATGTGTTACAGTAGGGAATTACTTAGATAACGTCAGTTGGAAGTTTACTGCAGTGCCTGGCTGGCTCTACTATTACTGCTACTACTATAACAATATGAATTCTGTTGTCTTTTTTGGAGGAATAAGCAAACATTGTGGATCCATCTAAAGATAGGAAATCTGAAACTACAAAGGTTACGAAGGGGCTGTAAAATATAACCTATGGCTTTACGAGTTCAAAATCTGATTTTGTTTTCTGGCAAAAACAAAAACAGTTAATTGGCAACAGGGCATATTATGTGTAGTGACAAATAAGTGAGATGGATCTTTGGGGATGCAGGATTTCCAAAGAGGGTGAGGTAACCCCAGGGTGGGGGTGAGGGACCAGGAAAATTAGTACCTTGGGTGGTAGATGAGACCTGGATAAGAGGAGAAGAGAGGGAAAGTTTTGAGATATGACACAGAGTTGAGAACTCACAATGGTAGAGAGTAAATTAGATTGGATGGAGTATGCAGATTATGGAAAAAATTAGAGACAGTGAGCAGTACTGGATTAGACTGTGGGCAGCCTTGAATGCCAGGCTCAGAAATCTGGATTTTATGCTCATAGGATGATATTGAGGATGGGCAGACACGTAACACAAAAAGAAGCTCCGTTCTAGAACCATTTAAACTCTCGCTAGCTCCAAAACAGAGACAGGGGCTCAGGGAACACATTTTCAGTAGCTGGTATTGCTTATTGGAGTAACTTGGTCTACCGTCACCTCCCAGCATGGCATCCGCATTTCAGTATGGGGACAGGGAGGAGATTGTGGGTAAGCCACCTGAGGACTTCGGAGGGTTCTGCTGGGTCATTCCCATCACTGTAAATACGCCCCTCTCCGGAAACTCTCTCGCCCTTGGTGCGCCACCAAACACCAGCGTTCCCAGCCAGGCAATGGATAGCCTTCATCTAGTGGTTGCAAGCTGCTCAATTTCATGCCTCATGCCTCTGACTCTGGCATAAACCCCGCCATAGATCCCTCTTCACAAATGGTTACTTGCATACACCCCCCACCCCCCCAGTTTGACTGCACTTTCTTACTTTCCAAATTGTAAACAGTCTTCCATCCCCTGATTCATCATTAGGTCGGTTGACCCACCTCGGTGCTGTCCATTCTGGAGTATACAATCTGGAAGGGCTCCTGGAGGCATCTCAGGTGAAGTCATTTACGATGTCTTATTACTTAGATGTTTTATTACTTATGATGAGTAAAGAAAACAGGGACAGAGGGATGAGTAAATGTTGGGGGGAGACAGAGGGGATCCTATCCACTCTATTGAATAGGATAGGGAAGGGACTCTATTGAACATGAATGGGAAGGAACAAGAAGTTATGTAAATAATTTAATTAAAAAATCAAGTACCAAAAACATCATTTTTAAAACAGGATTAACTATAGGCCCTCAAACTACAAGCCTCGGGCAGGGCAATCCTTGTTTCATTCTCTCCCTGGCCCTGTCACTGGCCTCTTACCCAGGCCGGGAGTACACACCCGAGCCCCGCTCTCTGAGATGCCCTCCCGCTGTCCCCTGTCCTTCCCCCTTATTCCAAGTGCATCTAGTTTCCTCCCTATGCTGTTTCCAACATGCCCAAAGCCTCCTTGTCTGACCTTTTAGTAGCTCTCTGTCAGCTGTCTAGAACTTCCACTATGGGGAAAAAGCACCTGACCACAGGTTAACTCACAGACGCCCAGACTGGGGTGTCTCCATAGTCGACTTCAAAGACGGACAGGAGAGATGGGCATCCTCTTCGCCAGGCTTCTGCAGACGAGCATAAAGTCACACTGCACGGGTGTTGAAGGAACTCATGGAACTACTAAGTTAACTTAGTTCACTTGGTGTTTATTTAGTACTATATGTATTACTTATATGGTAGCTTAATGGAGTGTTTCTGGACTGAGTACTTTTCAGCTCCATCATTCTGCCCAAAGGGAATGTGCTTTCCTTCTACCACAGACAACTTGACTCCACTGAGCTCTCTCACCCAGGTCCTTCCTCCTGTATATACTTTCATCTCTGGGATGTTATTTCATGATTTGAGAGGTTGCAGGATGTGAATGTTTAGGGATTTGGGTTTTTTCCCCAAACACATCTAGAAAGTTCGGTTCTATATTATAAAACCAAAGGCAATCTATCTCAGGGATCTTCTGAGCAACCTCTCTGCATATTATATACTTGCCTACATAACAAACGTAATGCAAACTGTTACCTGAACCATCCAGGAAAGAGGGAGAAAGGGCTGTGGGTTTTGAAAATGCAACTTGAGAGGCGCCTGGGTGGCTCAGTTGGTTAAGCATCCAACTTCAGCTCAGGTCTTGATCTCAGAGTCTGTGAGTTCAAGCCCCACGTCAGGCTCTGTGCTGACAGCTAAGGATTCTGTGTCTCCCTCTCTCTCTGCCTCTCCCTCACTCATGCTCTATCTCTCTCTGTCTCAAAAATAAATAAGATATTAAAAACAAAGAAAATGCAACTTGACTCTTATAATTCCACTGGGTGGGGGACACATGCCCCAAATAAGCTACCTTTTCATATTTGAGTTTTGCATTTTCTAAATAGTATTGTCTAAGTCTACTGCCATTCAGTTATTCTACAAGAAACACAAGAAAAATATAAAAGTATTTTCATATTAAGATTTCTTTCTGATTACAAATGTGGCTCATGTTTATTACAGAAAAAGATGATAAAAATCATCTGTAATTGCACTACCCAAAGATGATTATGCTAACATCTTCTTAATCCTTTTCTACCCATATGTATATAGTTTCAATTGGAATTACGCTTTATCTTTGTATTCTGCTTTTTTAAAATTTGACATTCTATAGTGTATATACATGAAATCGAAGCGTATTTATATATGACCAGAAAAAATGTTTTTCAAATAGTAAACTCAAGTATTCGCTGACATAATTTGTAGATTTAGAAGATTCAAAGATATCTTTGAATATCTTTGAAGCCAAATGACTTCTTTTTAAATTATTTTATTTTACTCTATCTTTTAAAACTTATATTCAAGTTAGTTAATATATAGTGTAGTCTTGGCTTCAGGAGTAGAACCCAGTGATTCATCACTTACTGATGACACTCAGTGCTCATCCCAACGAGTGCCCTCCTCAGTGCTCATCACCCATTTAGCCCGCCCCCCATCCCCTTCAGCAACCCTCAGTTTGTTCTCTGTATTTAAGAGTCTCTTATGGTTTGTCTCCTTCTCTGTTTTTATCTTATTTTTCCTTTCTTTCCCTTATGTTCATCTGTTGGGTTTCTCAAATTCCACATATGAGTGAAATCATATGATATCTGTCTTTCCCTGACGCTAAACTTCCATGGCAAAAAAAAATTGCTGTGATCATTAAAATTTGAAATTTATGCCCTGTGAAAGTAGGTCTATAGAATCAGGGAATATATGAGATGCCTATAATTGAACCAGAATGATAAGTGATGCAATAAAAAGGAACATTTTTTAAACATTTTTTAATGTTTATTTACTTTTTGAGAGACAGAGAGAGACAGAACATTAGCAGGGGAGGGGCAGAGAAAGGGGGAGACACAGAATCCAAAGCAGGCTCCGGGCTCTGAGCTGTCAGCACAAAGCCCGATGCTGGGCTCCAACCCACGAACCATGAGATTATGACCTGAGCCGGTCAGACACGCAACCGACTGAACCACCCAGGCGCCCAAAAAAGAACATATTTTCATCAGGGGCGAGTACAATATGCAAGAAAGGATGGAGTTCAGAAGTCATCCTCAGAATTTGAGCCCGAGTGCTTTCTGCCTTCATGGTCCACCAGGGGGCACTGTTCCCCACCTTCAGCTGGGACTCCCTGCTGCGTCTGGATCAATTTCCTTGCAAACTAAAAAGCTAGGTGACAGTTGTAATTTACAGATTCCCAGGTCTCATGACTTTTCCCCATTTCCCAACTATTTTGCTTTGAGGATAGGATGCCTCCTATTCGAAACATCTTTAAAATATTGTATTTGGGGGCACCTGGGTGGCTCAGTCGGTTAGGCATGGGACTAACACTCAGGTCATGATCTCTCAGTGGTGGGTTCGAGCCCCATGTCTGGCTCTGTGCTGACAGCTCAGAGCCTGAAGCCTGCTTCAGATTCTGTGCCTCCCTCTCTCACTGCCCTTCCCTGGCTCCTGCTCTGTCTGTCTCTCTCTGTCTCAAAAATAAATAAACGTTAAAAAAAATTAAAATGTTGTATCTATATGTGTCAAGTTAGGGCTCAGTACCCTCGTCCCCTTTTAAAAATTCCTTACAGTTCATTTAGTGAATCTTACATTTTTAAATGGGGGGGAGGGGAGTGGAGTTTGTGAGGAACATTGAATCTTCAGGACAACGCAATAGGGCAATTCATTGTTTTTGTTTGTTTGTTTTAATTTTTCACCTGAGAGAACTGAATTTTAGAGAAAGTAACTTGTCCAAGGTCAGATGGACAGTAAGCAGAGAAGTCAGACCCCAACCCAAGTCTCTTAGAATCCCAGGCCCAATTCTTGTCACTACCCTCTACTTTATAGAACTCCACTTCCCGGGGGAGACTATTATTAAATTCAAATGACGTGTTCTTAGACTTGTTAGACAGACAGTAACAAATAGGACAACATTTTTTTAAGAGTGCTAATCACAAAAATCCTCAGTCTTTTGAAAGTTTTTCCCCCTTGGGGTGTCTGGTGCCTCAGTCAGTTAAGTGTCTGACTTCGGCTCAAGTCATGATCTCACTATTTATGGGTTTGAGCTCAGCGTCAGGCTCTGTGCTGACAGCTCGGAGCCTGGAGCCTGCTTCAGATTCTGTATCTCCCTCTCTCTCTGCCCCTCCCTCATTCATATTCTCTCTCCCTCTCTCTCTCCTCTCTCTCTCAAAAATAATTAAAAATATTTTTAAAACTTTGTTTAGATAAAAAATAAATAAAAGTTTTCCCCTGTTTAATTATTATTTCTTTTTCCTAGAGTTTATCTACAAACTAGGTTTGAATGCGTTTTATTCCAGTCCTGGTTTATCTTGTTGTCTCAGTAATTAGGTACCCATAACACTTTCCCCCAACTCTTAGTTTCTAGCATTCATAATGTCCAAACCAAGCAGAAAATATAGAGTGGTATCTGCCAAATACTAGAATCAAAATTGTTCTTTTTTATATTTTTTTGGATGGGTATAAACATTGGTATGTAAACATCAAGTTATATTTGTGGTCTAAAAAAATATATTTATTTATTTGTTTAAGTAATCTCTACGCCCAAGATAGTACTTCAACTCACCATCCTTGAGATCGAGTTGCGTGCTCTTCTGACTGAGCTAGCCTCGGCCCCATAAAATTGTATTTGTACTCAATTTCCCAACCTCTATTTTGTGGCGCCGGTGGAGTCCTGTGTCTCAATGTTTATGATCTCCTTGCAATCACTAAAGAAAATCTGCTGTCACTGCGAATAATCACGGCACACAGGATCCATCCTATCTGTTTTATGTCCTGAAGTCTCACGCTAAAATAAGACCTCTGCTTGAATGAATGAACATATCTGCATATATCCACGACTATATACGATCAGGCGCCTGTACAGTTACAAGACTGGGCGCATCGGGTCACTGTAGTTTCCATCTTTCTCTCTTATTTGGACTCTCATTCTAATCCAAAAACTGCTCGCTCTCTCTCCCCTCTCACCCCTGTTCACCGAACTCCTGCTTTTTGCCAGGTTGAGCATCCTGCAATGCAGCTAAGATTACATAAATCTTCCTCCTCCCTTCCTTACCTATTGCTCCTTACCAGATAAGGGATGCTTTCCCCACGGGGGCCTCTTTGATCTCTCTGGACTTTGTTCTCATGCCTGTTGGCGCAAGTATCGTATTCGATCCATCATAATAGCATCCCTCCATGGGGACCCTCCCTGCCATCTTTTCTATCCTACTCCATTTACTGAGAACAATAATCTTAAGTGTCTTTTTTTTTTTTAAATGCTTTTAAATTTATTTCTTTGAGAGAGAGAGAGACAGCATGAGCAGGGGAGGGTCAGAGAGAGAGGGAGACACAGACTCTGAAACAGGCTCCAGGCTCTGAGCTGGCAGTCAGCACAGAGCCCGACGCGGGGCCTGAACCCTCAGACTGTGAGATCATGACCTGAGCCGAAGTCGGACGCTCAACTGACTGAGCCATCTAGGCGCCCCACTTAAGTGTCTTTATACCGCCTAAAGCAGTGCTTCTTAAACTTAAATGTGCGTAAAAGCCATCTGGAATCTTGCTGAAATGCAGATTCTGATTCCTATGGATCTGGGGTAGGCCTGAGACTCTGCATGTCTAACAAAGTCTCAGAGAATATGCATACTACTGGTCCACGGACCACACTTTGAGTAGCGAGGTCTTAGGACCCCTTGCACAATAACATTTTACGTGTGGCAGGGGTTAACTCACACCTAGCAGAGAATTAATATTAAAAAGCACTAGCAAAATGCAAATGCCACGAGATAGGACTGTAATATGACAACATCAAACAGTGGGGAGGATGTCTGAGTACCTGGCTTCTCATAAAATGTTCATGGGAATGTGAAACAGTACAGCTACTTTGGAAAAGATCTGGCTCTCTCTCTGTTGTTTTTTTTTTTTAAATTAATGTACGCTTACCCCACAATCTAGCAGTTCCTCCCCTAAATATTTATGTGTCCACAGAAAGAATTGTGTGAGAATGCTTGCAACAGCTTTGTTCACAATAGCCTAAACCTCCAAATACCCCAGGTGTCCATTGATTGGTGCCACCAGGCCCGCCTTGAGTCTTTCTTGGTCAATGTTGGACCAAAAGGCTTCTAATGAAAAGGTGTGAATTACTGATACACAAAAATACGGGGGCGTCTCAAATACAGTATACTGAGTGAAACCACCAGACACAAAAGACTATTTACATATGATTTTATTCACTTTGTATGAAGTTGTAGAAGGCAAAACAAATTTATAATTAAAAAAAAAAAAGTCAGGGGTGCCTGGGTGGCTCAGTCAGTTAAACATCTGACTTTGGCTCAGATCATGATCTCACTGTTTGTGAGTTTGAGCCCCGCGTCGGGCTCTGTGCTGACAGCTCAGAGCCTGGAGCCCGCTTCCGATTCTGTGTCTCCCTCTCTCTACCTCTGCCCCCTGACTTGCACTCTGCCTCTCTTTCTCTCTCTCTCTCAAAAATAATAAAACATTAAAAAAAAATTTTATTTATTATTTTAAATGTTTACTTATTTTTGAGAGAGAGAGAATGAGCAGGGGAGGGGCAGAAATGAAGGGGACAGAGGATCTGAAGCAGGCTCTGTGCTCACAGCAGAAAGCCCCATGCCGGGCTAGAACTCACGAACCTCAAGACCACGACCTGAAGTCAGGGTGCTTAACCAGCTGAGCCACTGAGCCCCATGTATCTGATATTTTAAAAGTAGTATTGGAGGAATCATTATAGTTTTTAAAGAGAAATTAGAATGATATTGGCATTACACTTATTATATCTCTGGTAGGCGGGGAGGACCCACGGCCTCGGCAGTGATGACCCCATGAAAGGAGCTACCAGCCTGGTGGGCGGGGCTCCTGAACGGAGGGCATAACCAGTGCTTCCTGCCCTGCCCCCTCTCCCCAGCCAGGTGTCAGTACCAGTCAATTAGAAAGTCAAAGTACCCGAGGGAGGAGAGCGGCGGGAGCTTGTGCCTGGACCAGAGGGTGTTACACCGTGAACTAGATCGAGAACAACAGGCTAATTGTTCTTTGTTTGCTGCGCAGGGCCTGCTGCCAGTGCAGAGCTGGCCCTGAGAAGCTTCCAGAGCCTGGTGACCAGGTGTGGGCAACCAGCACTGACTGCCCGCCGCCCTGGGGCCTGCTGGGGGCGATAGTGGTGGTAGCGGGGGCATACAGCAGGCGCATAATAGATGGATCAGACATCTCGCACAACTGACAGGTTTGAGAGTTTCTGAACTTACCGGTTTCAGAGTTTATTCTGGAAAAGGACAGAAAATGGTTTGAAAAGATAGGCCTGCAACACTCATATCAACACGGTAAACTCCAGGAAAGTGGGGGATTTATCCCACTGGACTGTAAATGTGCAGAGAGGAGTCTAGCCCAAATACCAAAGCTCTTCTTTGCCTTCAGGTTGTGTGATGTGCAGCAATGGGCAAGGGCAGAAAAATGACCAGACCGAGTTGTCACGGACACTGTAGAATAATCCTTTAACTTCAGGGCAGTCCCCAGGTTGTGAAGAAGAAAAAGGGTCCCAGAAGGCAGGCTCCCTGGAAAGTAAGACTTTCTAGAAAGGAGAACATAATGATTTTGTGATGTGATTACTGTACATAGACAGGGTAACCATTCTGCATCTATAATCTTGCTGTTGGTCTTTTGGATGTATCTACACAGGAGAAAATTTAAATATATGCAAAAGAAAAATATACTTTTCAAAAATACATGCACATAAAATTGTCATGAGCTCTGGGCATTAGGACTGTGGAAATGTTTTTCTTTTTCTACATCTCTAGACCACCTTACTTACTTTATGTATATACATATTTATGTATTTTTAAAACTCAAGAAAAGTATAAAGCTAGTTCTACAGTAAAATCAGCTTAAAATTGCAGATGTATGCTCCTGCGTGTGTGTTTAATTATGGATGGATGTGTGGATACATTGGCCTTTGAGCTGGTATTCTTTGTACTCTATGAGGAGAAGGAAGGGGAGATTTTGTAAATGCACATTTTCTCATTAACATGACTGGCAGAATAGTGATCATTTTGAGAGTATTCTTCTGGAACTTTCTAAAAAGATGGAGGGGCACCCGGGTGGCTCAGTTGGTTGAACTTCCGACTCCTGATTTCCGCTCAGGTCATGATCTCACAGTTGTGAGATCGAGCACCTAATTGGGGTCCACACTGGGCATGGAGCCTGCTTGAGATTCTCTCTCCCTCTCTCTCTGTCCCTCACCCCCCTCTCTCTTTCTAAAAAAATAAAATACAAAAAGTAAATAAATAAAAAGATAGAGGTAGAGATTTATATTTCTAGAAAAGTCTCTCATGCTTTCCTGGGGTAAGTTAAAATTCATAAAACCACCAAAAACATGGCAAGACCTCTCGTCTGCCACTCGGACACAATGTCACTAGTCTTCTTTTCTTGGAAATGATGATATTCAGGTCCTGGTTTCAGCTTTCCAGAGACACATTTAAAAAAATTAGAAAAAAAAAAAAAAAAGAAGAAGAAGAGGCAGCAGACTTGGAAAGGTCCTGGGATTTTCCCCAAGTTATATAGCTCCCCAACTTTGCTCCAGAACTGCTTGCACCATGGGGGTGACAGAGGCTGGCCATTGGCTTTGGCACCGGCTGCAAGAACTACCCTACTCATGCTATGGATTGACACCCACCCTTTCATCTGACCTGCTCCCCCTCAGTATTCCAGCCCACATTGCTAAGACCACAGTGGCAGCCATTTATGGGGGCCCAACTGGATATATATCATTCACGAACTCCATCTTATTCTAATTTTCAGAAGTCATTTTATATACTTTTTTATTTTAAACTATACAAGAAACAGGGGCGCCTGGGTGGCTTAGTCGGTTAAGCGTCCGACTTTCACTTGGGTCATGATCTCACAGTTCGTGGGTTCGAGCCCCGCGTCGGGCTCTGTGCTGACTGCCAGCTCAGGGCCTGGAGCCTGTTTCAGTCTGTGACTCCCTCTCTCTCTGATCCTCCCCTGCTCACGCTGTCTCTCTCTCTCTCTCCTAGAAATAAATAAAAAACATTAAAAAAAAAATTAAAAAAAATAAACTATACAAGAAATACACGAGTACAGAAACAACACAAGACATTCAAATAACCTTAAAGAATATAAAACAAAAAGTAAAAACTCTTCTTTTTTTTTTTAATGTTTTATTTATTTTTGAGAGAGAGAGAGAGAGACAGCATGAGCAGGGGAGGGTCAGAGAGAGAGGGAGACACAGAATCCGAAGACAGGCTCCAGGCCCTGAGCTAGCTGTCAGCACAGAGCCCGATGCGGGGCTCGAATCCACAAACTGTGAGATCATGACCTGAGCGGAGGTCGGATACTCAACCGACTGAGCCACCCAGGCGCCCCAGTAAAAACTCTTCTTAACCATCTCTCTGTGCTTCTCTACTTCCTGCCTTAAGACATGTGCTCTCAGTCTCACTCACCTTGCTGGAGGTAAGATCTGCTGAGCCGAGGTCACTGGTACGTATTGTCCAGCAAAACAGTTGTCAAAATGGTTGCTACAGACTAGTGATTGCTATATGCTTCCTGTTCTCCTCGTTCTTTCCAGATTAATGTCATGTAAATATGAGGGCCCAGGTGAGGCTAGCTCATAAGTTCCAGGTAGAGGGGCAGCGATGTGGATTGGGCCAAAAATGGTGGCCATGGAAATAGCCCAGAGGGCACAAGCATGGTGTGTCTATGATCACCTCATGGCCTGACTGGTCTTCCACCTCTCCTCCACTCTTTTACCATAGATGGACCTTGTGCACTTTCTTCCTCATCTCTAAAACCAAAGCTGGCCTCAAGAAGGAGAGTTTTAATAAGTTCTTCCCCCAAACTCTGTCACTCAGCCTCAAGTCAACTTTACTTTTGGGCTTGCTCAACCTTGTTTCTGATTTTCAATGTGTCTTCAGGGCCCAGTCCTGATTTCGTACCTTATATCTGATCAGTGGATCCATGATACATCACTTTCCCAGTAACATGGCCAGCAAGTCAGATCCTCTTAATCTGGTGGCCTGTCCTTGCTCTCACATGTCTCCTGCCCTGGAATCCCAGTCCAAGAGTAGAGCCCGAGAACCTACAGTAGACCTCTCCAACAGGATTCTATGCCAAAATGAGTTCCTTCCTGCATCCACAACCCTACTCATCTCTTTAGGACCTTCCTCTCTATTGTGAATGGGTATAGTTCACTGGTTATGTCTGAAGATATGGTGGGTCACAAAAAAACAGGAGAGAAATGGTGGCAAAGGCGTGTTGTCAGCTACCTTGGCCACATCAATTGACCTCTTAGGCAGAAGCAGCAGAGAAGTACACCTGTGTGAAAGCTGGGGAAGGAGATACGGTCACTAGCAGCCTGTGCACGTACTCCACAGCCACTGGGCAGCAGCCACATAGAAAGCGCCAGCTGGCCACCAACATTGCTGGTGGCATTTTGCTTCTCCATCCAAGTCCTGTGGCCCATGCACAGTATTGCAGGGCATGTGAGGCCTGACGTGCTAGGACCAGTGTGAGCTATCAGCTGGAGGGCAACGGCAGAGAGCTTCCACCCAGAACTTGGCCTTAAGATGAAGAATACAACCCTGAGAGTGAATAAAACAAGGAAGTATTTCCAGAGCTTTCCCGGGCTGGCTTAACATTGGTATGAATCCCCTGAACAACTGTCTTCTGGACCTTAACGTTAGCTGTACTGGCTCAATTGCCCCCAAGGACTGAGCTCTTGCCTAAAGGCAGAGGGAGTTAGGAGGAAGCGTAGAGAAGAGAACTCAGAATTTGCAATGGGAACCGAGGAGGACATCTTGGGTCTGACAATAACAAACCGTCCTGAACGTGCCCCTCACTGGGCCCCAAATTCCTCACCTGACAGCAAGTAGGAATAGCCTCACACGCTTTCTAAGGTACTTTCCGGCTTTCACATCTGATGAGTCTGTGTTTTTTCGCATTGCTGAAACACGAGAAACCACATAGTTTCGTTCTTACTCAAGCCACTCCACCATGTCATTAAACCAAGCAACAGCCTATTTATATATTCAGTCGAGATGATGCATCTGACCACCACCATCCAGGCATTTGCCTTGTGATATTCTCCTTGTTGGGGTGATGGATACATAGATTACCAGGTTGTTGCAGGAGCAAACTCTTGCCTGTTCTTCTTTCCTGGGCTAGCACAGAGTTATGCACACAGTAGGTCCTCAACAATACATTGGATCACAAGATTTGAATTGAGACATCCAAACTTTCCCACCTGATCCATCGTGGAACAAGGAATGTCCTGAGGAACCTTTGGAGACTTGAAATGAATCTTGTAAAAGATCGAAACCTGTGTGCTCACTGAATTGAACGCAGCCTGACATGTGCCCTGTACCAACATGCTAACTGAACAAATCCAGACACATAAATCTGTTCAGATGGAAATCCTCAGTTTACGAGGATCCACTGCTTAGATGGTTCCTAAAGGACCCAAGAAGCATGGACAAATGTGCCCCAGAAGACCATTCAAAGGAACATACTATAATCTGACCATCTTCTAATGTCCTCAGAGAAGGAATGGGGGTTTCAAATTGGATATTTAGAACCAAACATGTGAATAAAGCTTCTTATATGTAAAATGAGGTTTGAATTCAATCATCTCTGAGGAGTTTTTTATTATTATTATTATTTTGGCTTTCTTTGATTATCCAAATACTTACATTCCCTAGAAATAATCATTTCACACACTAGATGCCATTCTTAGGGAAAAAATATTTTTAGGTTGATTCCAGTACATTCTGTACATATTGAGAAATTGAAAAGAAGAAAAAGTGTGTGTTTGAGGAGGGGATAAAGGATGAGGTATTAGAAGTAGAAACTCAGGTCCGAGGTCATCTTAAAATTTTCTGCTTCCTTATTTGCAAAATGACTCTAGCCATCTTTACATTATAGGTTGGAAAGAGAGGACTAAGAAAATATACATCATAGAGCTCAAAGTGTAATTGAATTTTTAAATTAAAATTTTAAAGCATGAGTCAAGTATACAAAAGACAAGTGCTTTTTAAAGATGTATTTTTATGTAACTTCGCCTTATTCCAGAAGGCACTCGAGGTGGCATAATATAAACTAAAGGTAAAACTCAAAGGAGGTAGAAACAAGGTAACAAATTTGGGTTGGGACAGATACCAACAAAGAATGCCATGTAAAGGATCGGTAATATCTATATACTATAAAGAGATATAATATTATATCTCTCTCTATATAATATATAATATTATATCTTTCTATATAATATATAACATAAAGAGATGTAATATTTATGTAATTATATATACATGTAATTTTATATAATATAAAATTTTAATATATATCTCTCTATATAATATATAGAGATATAATATTATATCTATATCTATATAATAGGTATACATAATATAGAGATATAAAATCTATATCTCTCCCTTATAGAGAGGCACATACTCATATATAGCATGAAATATAATAAGGAATAAAAAAATTTTTCTCTTCCTTGACTTGCTCAATACTTTCTCAAAGTATTCTCTCATCTGAGCATGTCCCATGTGAATATCCCACAGCTTTTTGAGGATGGCAAACGGAAAACTTTCCATTTTACAAGGGACATAAAGAGATGAAGGAATGCACCTGCGGTCACATAGCTCGTTTTGACAGAACTAATAATTGAGATCTTTAAACAAAACAATGGGCTTCTGAAAAATTGTATATAATGCCCTTTCTTTCAGGGCTTTGAGAAATAAGAAATAACTGCCTACCTAGGGCACCTTCAATGGAGTTCTTCCTGAAAAGAACATTAATTAGAATACATTGTATCCCTGTAGCTTAAAGTCTTTACAAAGTCGCAGTTTTCAGAACATTTGAAATTATTGACAATTGTGTAAACTATATTTAGCAAGAGAATTTCAATCTAAGCAGAGATTTAACAAGAATTGGGAGTAGGGTGTGTGACGCTTGTGTGGAGGGTTGATTCCGGCAGCGGGAATGGGGCAGAAGTTCTGGGGCGGGAAGGAGCTCTGTGTCTTTGAGAAGTTAGAGAGGCTGGTTTGTAAAGAATGGTGGGGCGGGGGGGCACCTGGGTGGCTTGGTCGGTTGAGTGTCCAACTTTGGCTCAGGTCATGTTCTCACGGTTCATGAGTTCAAGCCCCGCATCAGGCTCTCTGCTGTCGGCACAGAACCCACTTCAGATCCTCTGTCCCCTGCCTCTCTGTCCCTGCCCTGCTTGCTCTCTCTCTTTCATTCTACAGCCCTCCCCCCACCCCACCCCCAAAAAAAGAAAAGAATGATGTGTGTGACACAGTGAGTCAGAGTGAAGTAGACAATTGCCATATATCTCTGGGAGGTCCTGCACGGTCTGAGTACTACACATACGTAGCTGAGGGAGACTGCTGAGTCCATGGAAGACACGGGACAGTGATATGAGGTTCATGAGTTTTGGCAGGGGGGGAGGGGGGTCCTGCACATTACCAGGTGGCCTTGGCAAAAATCTCGTTGATGGAAAAACAGTTCACCGGGACAAGAAGAGCAGGGTACTACAAATGGGGCAGACATGGGACTCTGGGGAGCAGCTTGGTAACTCTATTGACTTCCTATGGGCTGGACTCTAGCAGGTGACCCTGGAGGACATCTGTGACTGTGTTGGGGGGGCAGCTGGCAGCAGTGAGGCAGGATGGCCCCGGGGGAGTTAGGCCTGGGTGCTGTGGGCAGAGTCAGTAATGGGACCACTATCACCTAAAACAGCAGTGACGAGAAGGCAGGACTCCACCAGCTTCTGGTAAAGGGGCCAGAAACCCACCACCTTCTTCACTGAGGCGGGACCTGAGTGCAGAAGCTGACTTGCTCTTCTTCCCGAATATTTGGCTTTACTAAGTTTTCTGCTACCTGATCTGTTTCTGCATCTGCACAATCTGTTAGGGCCTGGGCTGGGCTGGGCAGGCAGCCTGAATGAACTACTCCAATCCTTGTGCTTTCATCCCACCCTCTAATTGTGTAATGATCTTCTTTTTTTCTTTTTTAACTTTCAAGTTTTACTCTAGGTACGTGTATGAAAAGTTTCCATTTCGTTCATATGATTTTACCTTCATAGAGCACGAACACAATTAATGCTAACCAATTTTGTACCCCTTCTAGAAAAGTGACTTCTAGGAGGCAGAAGCGGCCTTCTGTTTACCTCTGAAAAATATTCCAGTGAAACAAGTCTCTCTTTTATTTTTAGTGGATGGCAGATAGCATTACAGTATGCAAGGCTCGTGTACCTGGAGCAAAGATATTTACGTAAGTCTAAGAAAACCAGTTATGTAACTCACCTGGATGCCTTAGGTTAAACAAGCAGATTGCATTCACGACAGGCCAGAAGTGGGAAAAATCCCAGCCAGTTTTGCTCATGGCAAAGAAGGGAACAGGTATCTCCTGGAATGGATATTATCCTAAAACAATGCAAGGCAGTTCAAAACAATAGAAAAATATCTTGGAAATCTTGGAAAAAGAATCTTGGAAATCTACAATTGTGAAAAGTCGTGCTGTTTTTTTCCTCCTCTTGTATAATATACCTGTATTGTTTTATTAGCGTGTGTGCTGCAGCACTGAGGACAGCTGGTCCCTGACCCTGTTACTCTGAACTTAAGAGTATAGCCATTACCAAACCCCCAGAGTCTGCAAGTAGCTTCAAGAGACAATTTGGGTCCGGCTGGATTCTAGTGTTTATCAGTTTGTACCTTCACAAGTTCATTTCTGTTGCAGACCTCAAGGCTGGCCTGTGCGTTGGTGTATCAGGCTTCTTAGATGCGTGGGTTGTCAGAACTGGCATAGCAGAGGCCATGTAATTCAGTCCCGAGAATCTGCCAGACCTGAATTTGAATACTCACTCTGCCACTCAGCAGCTCAGCAATCTTGGGCCAGGGTCTCAACCTATTTGCGCCTCCATTTCTTCCTCTGTAAAAGCAGTCCTCTTACAGCACCAAGCTCTTTGGGTTACTGTCAAATAAATGAGATAAAGCAAGTAAAGTACTCAGCACAGTACTGGCACGTGGTAAGTGTTAGCGATTATCATTACTATGAGCAAAAACACATTCCCCACCCTGAACGATGGTCAGTAAAAGTCTGAGTTCTGGGGAAATTTATGTAATGTCCAATGTAGTGGAAATTAAATTTTTTGGCATTCTGATATGAGGTGCATGACTGCTTAAAGAGTAGACAAAATTAACTGCCACGAAGGTCAGATGTGTAGTGGAGACAGCAGCTGGATGGGCATCAGGGGAGAAGGGCTCCCTTCATCCAGGGCCACTGCTCACGTGGCTGGCTCAGATCAGGGATGAGAGCTTGGCTTTGACATTAGTAAGCATCTATTGACCTCGAATTATTCCTTGCCAAATTGAGGTTATTCTATATTGAGAGCAGAGAGTACTCATGTTTTACACTAAAACCTCTTCCTAGATCCAAGGGTCCCCTTGGTGTCCTGTTAGTTACATTCCGCTGTGGAACATGGGAGGGTGCAAAGTTACTGCCACCTCATCCAATATTTTCTGAACATGCCTCATTATGAGACATCCCATGTTCATGAAAACTAGAGTTCTCAGATGCCACACAAGATTTACTGAATCCAAATCTTCAGGGGAGGGGCTTAGGATCTTTGGAACAAAAGCCACAAGAGATTTGTGATTTGGCAAGTTTGCGAAACAGTACTGCAAAAAACCAGATGGCAATTGTGGTAGTTAACTGATATATTACTCTATCTGGACTTAACCCAATTAAAACGTTCAGCTTCTTAAACATCCCAAAGGAGTTACGCTAATTCTGGAAATTCTAAGCAGAACCCTAGGGGGATTTATGCATTAGTAAAGAGATTTCCTTAAATCACACTGTTAGGAGGAATGTTTATTAAATTCTACCGACATTGTTTTGTAGTTCCATAGTTTAAGAGAGTTCTGAATATCGTTGGAAGAAAAGCTGTAGAATGATCAAATGGTTAGAAACACCAAACAATAAAAAAGATGTAAAGTAATATAGCTTATATAAGTCCCGAAATGTACCACTTTAGCAAAAGTCTTCATATTTGAGAAGAGATAGTATCCTACTATCCTAAATCCTACTATTTAAAATGTACATTTCCCCCTACATTTTAACATCTCTGAAATCAGAATGTATCTTACAGTGGATTGGCTATAATTTTTCTTAGTGATACATCAAATAATAGGGTTTTGTAACACAGTGTCCTGTAGTCAATGAGATACTGAAACAAAGCACAAGACAGTGGCATTTTCCTCTATTCCTAAACATGCACAAGTGATCTAGGTGTACCGTACCTCTTGCCTGTCCACCTCCACAAGCCTGACCACACTTGAAGGTCCAGCAGCCAACCAGTCTATCCCATCTGCTCACCCAGACTGCAGGATGTAGCTTTTCCTATAGCTCTTATCTGTAGAGCTTATTTTCTTCTGTTTCTCTTGCTTAGCATTTATGTTGCTGCCTGCTCGATCAATGAATTTGTGTGCTACCCTATCACTTTATAAACATCTTGGACTCCAAAATTAAGTGGTAAATGACGTGAACACAGAAAATCTGCCTGTCTCTTGTTTTTCCTCTGGGGCCTAACACAGAGCTCCCATTTGGCAATATTCAATACATTTTAAAGGTGATGGAACCTAGGTAGGGTGACCATATACTGCATCATCCAAACAAGGGCATTTTGGAAAGCGAAAGGGGGCACTGAATATTGATGTGAGATAACAGGCATAAACCAGAGGTATCCGGAGCAAATGTGATCCCTCTATATGTGAAAGTTTTTCCTACTCTATTGTATGTAAACCTTTTTGAGGGAAGGGACAATGTTATATTCACTCCTCTTCCCACAATACAAGCAGGACAGTGCTTCCTACCTGATTACCAAATTAGATATTATTCTTTCTTTATGCACAAAAATAATATGGTCTTTTTTAAGTTTTTAAATGTATATTTTATTTTTGAGAGAGACAGCCCATGTGCAAGCAGGGGAGAGACAGAGAGAGAGGGAGATAGAGGATTTGAAACATGCTCTGTGCTAAGAATGGGAAGCCTGATGCGAGGCTCGAACTCACGAACCGCGAGATCATGACCTGAGCCGAAGTCAGCTGCTTAACTGACTAAGCCATCCAGGTGCCCCCAAATAATATGGGTTTAATCAACCTATACCACCTCATCCCAATGACTCCCCCAAATATATATAATTGTTTTCCAGGAAAATGGAATTATTTTCAAGGACTAACATGCTTTTTTAAATCTTAATCCCTATGAGGATATTGTTCCTTCAGTCAGATGTTAACAACTTCCCAAAGATGTCAACATCCTCACCCCCTGAATAAGTGACTTTGTTACCTGCCTAGTAAAAGGAACCTTGCAGGTGTGATAAGATAAGGATCTTGAGATGGGAAGACATGGTCCTGGGTTACCTGGGTGGGCCCAAATTAATGGTAATCAGAAGGTTCTTTATAAGGAAAAGAAAGGACAAAAGATCAGAAAGATTAGAAAAGGCTACACTGTTGCCTCTAAAGGTAGAGAATGGGGCCAAGAGTCAAGGAATGCACTTGGCCTTGAGAAGCTGGAAAAGGCAACGAAAAAGAGTCTCCTTGAGAGTTTCCAGAAGGATCACAGCCCTGCCAACCTATTCTAGACTTCTGACTGCCACAACTGTAAGATAAAACATTTGTAGTAATCTGTTAAAGCAGCTACAGGGAGCTACTCCACCATCTAGTCCGTGAGAACCAATCACATCCCAGCTCATCCTCCATCCATTTTTGGACTCTTACAGCTGAATGGAACTTCTGCATGATTTAACCTCTTCCTCTTTTGGGCTTCGCTGACAGCATTTACTTTGCTCAACAGGAATGTAAGCAAGTATTTGCTTTTCTTATCCCCTTTTTAGATAAGTGATAGAAACCTAATTAAAGTTAGCTTAAACAAAGGGAGAACTTACTGAATCGTGTGAATGGAAAAGCCCAGCGAAGGAGCTGCAGGTAAACTTGGATTCAAGTTTATTGGTATCAGGCTCCATCTCTCGGCTCTGCTTTCTCTACCTTGGCTTTATTCCCAGGTTGACTTTCCATTTACGGTGACAACAGAGGTCACCAGCAGCTGCAACAGGCTTATAGTCTACCTATTTAGCAGCAGCTGCTGAAAGACGGACTCTCAACAGTTTCAACAAAAGTTTCAAGACTGAGTCTTTTTGCTTTGGGGCAAGGGCAGGTCCCCATCACTGAACCAAGTCCTGCAGTCGAGGGAGTGCGATTGGCTCTAATAGGCCAGGCTTGGGGCAGAGTGAGAGTGACCAACTCATCCCAAGTTGCCTGGGACTTTTCTGGTTTCAGCACTAAAAGTCCGGAGCCCCAGACACCTTCAGTTTTGGGCAAATGGGGATAGTTGGTCACCCCAGGCCTCCGTGCTGGAAAGAGGGGAGATGTGCTCAGCCCCAAATGACTCCCATAGACCAACTGTGAAAACAAAGTGGTTTCCTGGAGGAGCCGCCAGAAGAAGAGGACATAAATGTCATATAGGCAAAAGCAACAGAGAGATGTCTTCACCGTTCTCCCTTCTAGATGAGAGATGCCTTGAAGGCTGGGACTGAACTTTACTTATTTGAGTATCTTTTAAAAAACTGAGGTCGTTTCTTTCTACCTAGGCAAGTCTCAAAAGAATTTATCGTGGTACAACTTTATTAAATACTTTGAAAAAATGCCTTTAGAGTGAAGAATGTCAAACATCGAATAGTTCATGATGGATAATACAGATTCACTGTTAACAGGAGCATTTAAGAATATTTACCATCTTACTTGATTGAGGTTATTAAAAAAGCCACCTTTCAGAAAATGGGGTGGGTGGAGTTTTAGTGACACAAACTTTCAAAATCACTGAAGCACTGTGACTCTCCCCGTCCTTTCCACTCCCTATATTAAAGACAAAGCAGGCATTGTGCTTACATCAACATCTAATATATACTAAAAAGTGAAACTTAGAATACCTTCCTAAGTGATTTCAGATTCGATTCACTAGTTTCAGTTTTGTTGCTTAATCAGACTGAGCAGTGGACAGGAATTGTTTTCCTTTGGGCGGGGTGTGGCTTTTCCTGTGAAACTTTTTTTCTGTGACTTCTAACTTCTGACCCATTCCTGCCAGCAATGAATTATGCATCCCAGTTAGGAGTTTAAAAAGAAATAGCTGCATAAAGAGCTATGTCTCTGATCTAGAAAACAGGATTAAAAATTTTTAAGTATTGTATGCTAATGCTAAATCTTGAGTCTAGCAAATGGGGAGAATAAGGGAGAAACTGCCTCTAACAGACTGTTCCCAAACCTGACATTGGCTGTGGAGGCAAAGACTCCAATTGTAATTAGTGTTTGTGAATTTAGCCAAGTCAATTCTCTTTGAGGCTCAACATTCGTTTGTAAATGATGAGTTTAGTTTATTGCTCCTGGCACGTTTCAATCTCTAACCTAAAACGGGTTTAAACTTTCTCCATATCTTAAGATTTATATAAAATTCCTTTTTCAAGGGCACCTGAGCGGCTCACTTGGTTGAGCGTCGGACTCTTGATCTCTGGTTGGGTTGCCATCTTGAGTTTAGTGAGTTCAAGCCCCTTCCCTGTCTCTAAGCTGCACTGAGCCTGCTTGGGATCTCTCTCTGCCCCTCCCCCGACCACATGCTTGGGAACACACTCTCTTTCTCTCTCTCAAAACAAATAAATAAACTTAAAAAAATTCCTTTTTCAAGAGCTGAACTGAAAGAGTATTATAAACGAATGTTATTATTTTGCCAGCAAAATAAAACTATATATATATATGTATATATATATATATCTGAAAATCACTTTGGAAATGAAAACTTTATGATGGTGTTATGTTTTGGTTTATTATCATTAAATCCCTCCGACAAATCTATAGTGTGCTCCTGGGTGGAGTTTCTGCACTTATTCTACCTCCCTCTCATTTGAGAAAAGAAGTTTGGTTTGGGAAAGATCTCAGCTCAAGGTTTGGACTGAATTGATACTTTAGTAATTCCACATTCTTTGCTGGCTTAGATTTGGACATATGACATAATTCTAGTTAACATAACTGAAGGAGATGGTTGCTGGAGGCTTCTGAGACACGGGAAAACAAACCCTAGAAATCACTCCTGTTGCCCAGTGGAGGTGAAAAATGAATTATATGGTTCCTGTTGCTTCTGTTGTATTTATTCCTGGAGGAACCGAACGCTGAGTCTGTTAATAGCCCAGTGGAGAGTTAGAATCTAGCACATGGTGATATTGCTGAGTTGCTTATTTAACCAGTCCCGAAGCCTACCCTGCCTCTGGACTTCTTGTTTCACGAGTTTATAAATATCCTTATTAGTTATGCCCATCTGAAACACGTTTACAGTTGTGGTTGAAATAGTAAATATTTGAAGGATTAATAGAAGCTTGGTGCCAGAAGATCCTTATGAATCATTTTGTCCCCCTTGTTCTCAAGCACGTTGTCTGTAAGAAGGAAACCAGACTGCATAGGACTCCCTGTTCTGACCCCGCCATGTGGGCAGTGGCCATGGATGAAGGGAGCTCTTCTCCCCCCACCCCCCACCAATGCCCATCCAGCTGCTGTCTCTCCTACACATTTGACCTTTGTAGCAGTCGATTTTGTCTTTAAGCAGTCATGCACTTCGTGAAAGAACAAACAGAATATGCACAATCATGTGCTCCAATGCCAGAAAAGTTATTTCCACTACATTGGACATTACATAAATTTCCCCAGAACTCAGACTTTTACTGACCATTGTTCAGGGTGGGGAATGTGTTTTTGCTCATAGTAATGATAATCGCTAACACTTACCACGTGCCAGTACTGTGCTGAGTACTTTACTTGCTTTATCTCATTTATTTGACAGTAACCCAAAGAGCTTGGTGCTGTAAGAGGACTGCTTTTACAGAGGAAGAAATGGAGGCGCAAATAGGTTGAGACCCTGGCCCAAGATTGCTGAGCTGCTGAGTGGCAGAGTGAGTATTCAAATTCGGGTCTGGCAGATTCTCGGGACTGAATTACATGGCCTCTGCTATGCCAGTTCTGACAACCCACGCATCTAAGAAGCCTGATACACCAACGCACAGGCCAGCCTTGAGGTCTGCAACAGAAATGAACTTGTGGAAGTACAAACTGATAATCACTAGAATCCAGCCGGCCCCAAATTATCTCTTGAAGCTACTTGCAGACTCTGGGGGTTTGGTAATGGCTATACTCTAAAGTTCAGACTCATGGTGCAAAACTTAGACCTGAGTTTCTAAGGTCCACTATTGCAGGTTACTAGTCCAGGTACTGGGTTTACACCCAGGAAATCCTCAATGCCTGAAAATATTAACATATGATTCACATTCTTAATTCATTTAATGGGATGTTTGAAAGCACCCACTGGAGCTACAATATTGAATATGAAAGACACTACCCTCGGAGCTTGTATTTTAAAGTGAGAGAAGGCATGAACCAAATGAATCAAAAGTTCCATTAAATTCAATAAACGTTGAGTTGAGTACCTTTTCTACTCCAGGTTCTGTATTTGGCACTGCAAATACAAAGAGAGAAAAGATACTGCCCACTCTTTACTGAGAATACCAGGGTGACCCAAGTGTTAACAAAAAAATCTACTTCTCGTTGGTATTCTCTCTTTCTGGTAGTAAGTTTAAAGTTGCGTTCTTCGGTTTGACAAAGCTTCCAATTAAAGGCAGGAGCACAGTCCCATATGTATCTGTCGAAAGAGGTGCGCATTTCACAGCTGGCTCCCTGCCACAAGAATTGTGTTTCTGTGTTTCTTGTAACCTAACTTGTAAACTGCCCAGTACCCAACGTCGCGTGCAAAGGCGCTCACTCTTCCAGTAAAACGGGTACTTTGGGTACAATCACATCGTATTTATTCCAATTCATTGGAACTGGCTGAAGCTGCTTTAGCCTTGTGCTGGGCCCTGGTGCAGCCAAAGTCGTTTTTCCTGCGGACACCGAAGCAACCAGGTGCACATTAACTAGGGGCGAACTGGGCTTAGCAATAGCCAGGGCCCTTTCCTGGACTCGCTGGGTTTCAGCTCCCCTGAAGGCCACGCAGCCCCAGGATGATATGACAGGGGCGTGGTGGATGATAGGCATGAACCTCTTCGAGGTCCAATGCTAACCCACCGAAGCCGAACTCTTCGGTTGGGGGGGGGGGGTAATCTTATTCTAACCAATCGCAAAGGGAGTTACATTTAGCGCGGCTCCGGCAACCAATCAGGGGAAACGTCTCAGCCCCCGCCGCCTGTCGGGTTCCAGCTGGTTGGCAGCAGGTTCCGCTGTCGCGCGCCGGGCGGCTGCGCACAGTCGGTAGCGGCCCCAGCAAAGCGGTTCTCTGGGAGGTTGGGGCTGTTAACAACCGCGGCTGGAGCGGTCGCCATTGCGCAGGCGCCTTAAGAAGTGTCTCGCGGGTGTCCCTTCGGGTGTCCCTTCGGGTCTCCCTTGGCCCCGAGGACCCACGAGCGCCGGGTTCCGCCAGTGCTGAGTTCCGCGTGCAGGCAGCGGGTGAGTGTGAGCCTAGCGCGCCCGGCCTTCCGTAGGGAAATGCCACCACGTCCTCAGTCGCCAGGGGATTTGACACTAGAGGTGATGGGAACCCCCCCTCCCCCATCTCCCAGCCCCAGGGGAGCTGGCGGGGACGTCTCCGAAGGGACCCGGAGGCGCAGGGACAGAGCTGGGCGCGGCGAGGCAGAGGGCGTGGGGGAGGCGGAACGAGCAGTTGGCAGGTGCTTTGGCATTGGGGGTGGGGGGTGAGGCTGTGGTGTCAAGGGCGGGGAGGGCAGTGGGCTGACCGCGGCGAAGGTGGGCCGCGCTGACAGTGAGGGGAGGCGGGGGGCGGGGCGGGCGTTTGCATCTGTTTAAATATTAGATCACAGTTCATGGTCATTGTATAGTCAAATTTAAGAACTCATTTCCTAGAAAACCAGGCAGCAAAGGTAATATTTACGTGCTTTTTATAGGCTGGACGCCCTGTTAAGCACTCTCGAAACAATGCTTCCTTTTCTCGGTACAGCAACCCTATGAGATAATAGCGTCCCAATATGCAGACGAGGAAATTCCGGCTCAGAGAAGTGAAGAGACGTTCAACATTGAACAGCTAGTGAGAGACAGATTCAGGTTTACACCAGCCCTGACCCCAGAATGCTTTTGCATACTCACCAGGTGATCTGCTGGACCTAAGCCTGCACACCCGCCCAGTGTTATAGGAAGTGAGCTGTTCCGTTTTGATATTATGGTTTTCTTTCCTTTCTTCCTTCCCTCCCCCCTGAAGTTGTTCCAGGCTCTTTTGATGCAATTAAACTCATTTGAAAGCAAGGAGGAGATGTGGGTTTTTTGGTACATTTTTAAAAAAATGTTTTATTTATTTCTGAGAGAGAGAGAGAGAGAATGTGAGCAGGGGAAGGTCGGAGAAAGAGGGAGACACAGAATCTGAAATAGGCTCCAGGCTCAGAGCTAGCTGTCAGTACAGAGCCCGACGTGGAGCACGAACCCACAAACCTTGAGATCATGACCTGAGCCGAAGTCAGATGCTTAACCAACTGAGCCACCCAGGTGCCCCAAGGAGGAGGTATTTTAAGTATTTTAGTATAGCTACAAAATATAATTTGGGAGAAATCTTGATGAGAACACAAGAAACACAAGAAGTAACTGTTTTGAAGATACCTGAAAATTTTGTGTGGGCTTGAACATTGGAGAATAACTTAGAATCCTAGAATTTTTAAGACTGATAAAATCTTCTAGAGAGTATTTGTGTTTTTTCTTTAGAACACTGAGAAAATAATAATAATCTAGAGGAAATCATCAAAGTTCCCCCGGTTCATAGACAATAATGCTATTTTATTTTAAAGCTGTATAAAAGCTTAATTATACATATTTGTAAAGTCTTTAGAATAGGGCTGTTATATTACAGAGCAGATGACAAGCTAATGGTGATGAAAGTCTTTCACCGTTTCTTGTAACTGTTACACTCTCCACTCCCAACTTGCCACGGGCTAAGAATGCCAGTAGGAATTGCCTGACATACATTCCACCCAGGTAAAAAATCACCCTAGATGACATTGAGCGTGGTCTGTCCCCTGAACTGACAGCTACTTACTACTTCTGATTGCTCTTGGGAGTGGGAGTATAGTGCAGTTGAGTCTGCTTTGTTTCTTCTCTCTGCTATTTTTATGGTTTGAAAAATTTCAGAATTTTCCTCAAAGTTTAGTAATATATAACACCTAGTGATCTTGAGTTCTTGAAAATTACTTGAGACCTTGTCACTGGTATTTTGTTGATATTAGATTGATACCCTGTGTTAGAATGAAACAGAATGCAGTATGCGTCGATATGGATGCTGTTAATGAAAGATACTGTGGCATGAAAAGCTTTGGTAATCGTTTGGAGTTTATTACTAGTTTTGTCAACTTGCTGTTACTAGACTTGTAAACTGGTTGAGGGCATGAATTAGTAAGTGCATAATAAAGCTACTAAATTGCTTTCTGAGCTTGGCCAGTCACTGGACTTCAGCTCCATTATATTGAAAAAGAAGGGGTCTGACTAAATTGTTTCCAGTTATTTTACAGTTGCACAATAATTCTGCCCTTCATACTACAGACTTTCTCCTACCGTAACAGCTTTGTAACTGGGATGGATAAAGGGAAACTAAATTTGAAAGCCTGTCCTGTACACTGAATGCATCCTCATTTCACAAACACTGAAACTAAATCTGAGAGAAGTTAAGTCTGCCTACACTTGCCCATCTACTAAATGTGAGCTCGAGCTCTGGGATCTTTTTGATTTCAGCACCTACAATCTTTCTACTCCCTGCTTCTAAGCCTGGGGACAAGGATCCAAACAGTCTGTGAACACAGTCCTGAGCCCCAGGATAAATAGCATGTGTACCTTGAGCATCATTTTCATTCAAGAATTGGAGAAGAAAGATTTTGATTTATATTTTTAGATAGAGGGTCCGACACAGGTTTTCGTTTTGCTGTTGTTTTGCATTTGGAAGGTGGTATAAAACATTTTCATGTTTTTAAAAATTTTTTTAATGTTTATTTCTGAGAGAGAGATAGAGACAGCGTGAGCAGGGGAGAGTCAGAGAGAGAGGGAGATGCAGAATCTGAAGCAGGCTTCAGGCTCTGAGCTAGCTGTCAGCACAGAGCTTGAAGCGGGGCTCGAACCCATGAACCGTGAGATCATGATCTGAGCTGAAGTCGGACACTCAACCGACTGAGCCACCCAGGCGCCCCAAACATTTTCATGTTAAAATACCGCAGGTCTGGGGCACCTGGGTGGCTCAGTCTGTTGGGTGTCCGATTTTGGCTCAGGTCATGATCTCATGGTTTGTGAGTTCGAGCCCCGCGTCCGGCTCTGTGCTGACAGCTCGGAGCCTGCAGCCTGCTTCGGATTCTGTGTCTCCCTCTCTCTTTCTCTCTGCCCCTCCCCTGATCACTCTCTGTCTCTCTCTCAAATATAAACATTAAAATTAAAAAAAAAAAAACAATAACACTGCAGGTCTGTATTATGGAGTACAAATTTCACATAATTTTGGAGGTACAATGAGACATCAAAGATGTTTCCTGTTTTCTGGCAGGACAGTTCAGATGCTTTTAAGATTACAGTTTCATTCCCTCTTTTGTTGTTGTTGTCGTTAATATAATAGTTTTATTGAAATGTAATTCACACATTATCCAGTTCACTCATTTAAAGTGTACAGTTTTGGGGCGCCTGGGTGGCTTAGTCGGTTAAGCGTCCGACTTTCGCTTAGGTCATGATCTCGCGGTTCGTGGGTTCGAGCCCCGCGTCGGGCTCTGTGTTGACTGCCAGCTCAGAGCCTGGAGCCTGTTTCAGTCTGTGACTCCCTCTCTCTCTGACCCTCCCCTGCTCACGCTGTCTCTCTCTCTCCCTCCTTGAAATAAATAAAAAATAAATAAATAAATAAAGTGTACAGTTTTATGGAGTCATAGAGCCATCACTACAGTCAAGGTTAGACTGCTTTTCATTGCCCCAAAAAGGAACCTTATGCCCATTGGAATTTACTCCTCATTTCTCCCCAACCCCTTGCCCCAGGCACTGCTAATGAACTTTCCATCTCTAAGCGATTTGCTTATTCTAGATATTTCCTCTAAAAAGTCCTTTGAGATCTTTTGTGAGTGCCTTCTTTCACTTAGCATAATGCTTCCGGGTTTCTCCAAGTGGTAGCATACATAGCACTTCATTCCTCTCTATTAGTGTCAAATAATATTCCATTGTATGGATATGCCACATTTTCTTTATCCCATCACTTACTGGGCATTTGAGTTGTTTCCACTTCTTGCCCCTTACAAATGTTGTTGCTTTGAACATCTGTGTATAAGTTTCAGTGTGAACAGATGTTGTCATTTCTCTTGGGTATACAGCAGTAGTAGAATTTCTGGGTAATAGGGTAATCCTTGTTAAACTTTTAAAAAACTGCAAGAATGTTTTCCAAGTGGCTCTACCATTTTCCATTCTCACAAGCGTTGTATAAAAGTTCTAATTTCTTTACATCCTCACGAACACTTGTTATTATCTTTTTTATTCTATCAGTCCAAGTGGGTCTGAAGTGGCATTTCATTGTGGTTTTGATTTCATTTCCCTGGTGACTAATGATGTTAAACATCTTGGGGCACCTGGGTGGCTCAGTCGGTAAATGTCTGACTTCTTGGCTCAGGTCATGATCTCATGGTCCCTGAGTTCGAGCCCCATGTCAGGCTCTGTGCTCACAGCTCAGGGCCGGGATCCTACTTCGGATTCTGTGTCTCCCTCTCTCTGCCTTTCTCCCACTTGTGTTCTGTCTGTCTGTCTGTCTCTCTCTCTCTCAAAAATAACTAAACATTAAAAAAGTTAAAAAATAATAAACAAAAAAACCCCATCTTTTCATGTGCTTATGGGCTCACCTTTAGAGAAACGTCTTTTCAGATCCTTTGCTCATTTTTTAACTGGGTTGTTTGACTTTGTATTTTTAAGTTGTTATAGTTTTTTTTTTATATATATTCTAGTTCCAAATCACTTAACAGATAGATGATTTACAAATATTTTCTTCTATTCTGTAGGTTATCTTGTCTTTTCTCTTCTTTCATGGTATCCTTTAAAGGACAAAAGTTTTTAATCTCAATTTAGTCCAATTTATTTATTCATTTATTATTATTTTAGGGGGAGGGGTCACTTTTGCTTTTGGTGTTATACCTAAGAAGAAGGCTTTGCCTAACCCAAGGCCATGGAGATTTACTCCTATATTTTCTTCTAAGAGTTGTATAGTTTTAGCTCTTACTTTTGGTCCCTGAGCCATTTGTAGCTAATTTTGGTGTATGGCATGAGCTGAGGGGTCCGGATTTATTCTCTGGCATGTGGGTATCTAGCTGTCCCAGCACCATTTATTCTCAGAGATAGATAACTCTGCCGAAAAAGGCTTAGGCATACTATGATCTTCTGTTTGTAGTAACTCCTTGATGGGCTTAGTGTTGAAAACAAGACTTTACAGTGTGTGGCTCTAAAGCACAGCATTACAAAGACGTTTCGGCGTTGTAGGACAGAGTTAAAGCACGCCTCTGTTTGTTCTTTCAGGACGCTGGCCTGATTCATAACTTTGATTATTTATGCTCCTATGGTGAGTATTATAGATCTGAAAAATGTAAAGCCCTTTTCCCTTGATGTGTGGCACGTATATATGTAAATTTTTGTGGGCATATACTTAGTAACATTAGATATGTATTGAATGGTTTTTTAATTTTTTTAATGTTTTATTTATTTCTGAGAGAGAGGAAGCAGGAGCAGGGGAGGATCAGAGAGAGAGAGGGAGATACAGAATCTGAAGCAGGCTCCAGGCTCTGAGCTGTCAGCACAGAGCGTGACGCGGGGCTTGAACCCATGAACCGTGAGATCGTGACCTGAGCCGAAGTTGGATGCTTAACCAACTGAGCCACCCAGGTGCCCCTTGAATGGCTTTTTAAAAAAATAACCTAAAAGAGTGGTGGGGCAAGACTTCACGTGCAGGAGGAAGCTTCAGGGTGTTTGGAAGCATGCACCGTTACTGAAGAGCTGTTACAGGCCACGTAGAGCTCCTCAGATAAATGGCTGTTCTCTTTTACACGTCTTTGTAGTACATTTCAGGCAGATTGTGATGGTGAAATGTGGTAAAAGGAAAGTAAGGTTGGCAATCATTTCTGTACCTGTTTCATAGTAATGCGTGTGTGGGGTGGGCCTGGGCCCTGCAGGGGCTTGACCCCTGGGCTGGAGTGTTATATCTGCACGGGAATGCTTGGAACATTTTTTTTGTGCGAGCATCCCGATCAGAGCCATACCCAGGAAAGATGAGGTTGGGAGCAGGTACTGGGGGAGAAAGGGGAAGGTGAATAAGCTAGGAGGTCAGTGACAGGAGGTGCTAACGGCTTTAAGAAGAACGGCCGGGCCGCCGCAGAGATGGGAGAGGACGGGAAGCTGCTCAGAGTGCTGGCTCCTGGCTTTTCCCCGGGCCTGACCGAGCCGGAATTTTCTAGGTGTGAGGGCTGGGCAGCTGCACTTGTAACGAGCTTCCCTCCATGATGTTTAGGTCTCCTGTGCTGTCATAGACGCTATGCAGACAGAACTGACAAGGCTGGAGCCACATGCTTTGTCAGGGCAGCTCTGTATGAGACAACGGGGAAGCCCTTTTACAGGACTGGGAAGCTGAGGAACGGAAAAAGATGTGGAGGTGCGGACAGTGCATTGGGTTTGGCACGTACCAGACCTGGCTTGCCAGAACCGCCTGTGCGGTGGGATTGCTGGGACATGTAAACTGGTTACTGGGGGAAAGAGCCAGGGCAGTAAATCCTGTTTCTAAAACATGTGTTTAAGAGTGTCTTTAAGGTACTGTGGCACTTGTTTGCTGTGTCCGTTGACTCTTCTGGAAACACACACCTGTGCATGGGAACGTAGCCATACTGTAGAGAAAACAGGGACTCCGCTAAGTCCAGCTTGCATGGAGACCTGCCACCCCCCCAACCCCCCCGGCCAGTTCTGAGATTGCTGGAGTCCCGGGCAGCAGCCTGCACAGTGTCGTCGTGTGGCCGCACTTGTACGGATGGTCCGGGTTGGGGGGATGAGTTGCGCATGAATGCTCGGTCAGGGGCACCAAATACCGAGTGGGAAGAGACATGCTGTGTCTGTCTCGCTTCTTGAGAGTTGGTACTGCTGAGCTGCGGCCAGGGCTGTGTCTGTGCAGAGTGTCTCTTAACTCTGGTCTTCGGAGCAGTGGCTTGATTTTGTCATGGTGTACTGCTTTTGGTCTCGTGGACGGCATCGGCGACAGATGGTGTGTGCACCAGCACCCAGAAGGCAGCCCCACTCCAGTTAAAGTGGTAGGTGTTTCAGACCCAGAGAGCCTCATTAATGAGATTCTGTGCCTTTTTGGTCTTTGCAGTCGTTAAGTCCCTGGTTCCGAGAGGGTGACAGCTTCAGTCAACAAACGTTTGAATGACTGCATGTAAAAAGATCATCTACCCGGTGTGTTTGAAGGAAAGAAAGTCTCTGTCTTCAAGTAATCGCGGTTTATTTGGGAGAAAGAACAACACACAACCGATGGCTCATGCATGAACTTAATCATCATGTGAGCTCACTGCTGCTTATGCCTGGGACCTCTAGCTTCATATCCCCGCGGCCATCCCTTGGGTCTTCTTACTCTGAAATAATGAATTTGCTCACCTCACTCTGACCACAGCCTCACAGCCTTGCAGCTGCCATCAAAACTTCCAGTCCAGGGGCACCTGGGGGGCTAGTCGGTTAAGTACCAACTTCAGCTCAGGTCATGATCTCCCAGTTGGTAGGTTCGAGCCTGGAATAGGGCTCTCTGTTACACAACAGAGCCTGCTTCCGATCCTCTGTCCCCGCCTCTCTCTGCTCCTCTCCTACTCATGTGCACATGCTCTCTCTCTCTCTCAAGATAAATAAACTAAAAAAAAAAAAGAACCTCTAGTCCAGGAGCCTCTCCACCTCATACGTGTATATCAGCTTCACCTCAAGTGCCGCAGGTCAGACTTTAGCCACTCCTTAGGATAGTCAGCGGCCTTCATTACACTTCAGTTTCTGGCAGAATCTCACCGCGCAGGCAGGACCAGCTGCCTGTTTGCTCAGGCCTGTGGCAGGGCCGCCGAAGGGCTGGAGAAAACCGACCAACAGTGTCTCTAACAGCTCATGACACCCACGGTCAACTGACCACCAGTCCTTACTGTTTCCCTGAACTCTCTCCCCTTCTCCACATTGGCCATTTGAGACTTTCTCTGGGTCTCCCAAACCTTCGAACCTTTCACCAAACTGCTCCCTCTCAGGAATCGCCCCTGCCTCTTGGAACACAGAGAATGTAGCTCCCTTCAACCCCAGCCCTCACACCCGTTAGCTAACTTAATAGCCTTTGATCCCTCTCTCTCCTGTTACAATGAAAAAGATATCCCCTCCATCTAAAGTGAACCATCCTACTTGATTCACCTACCCTGTCTTCTTTTTTAATTTATTTTTAAAATGTTTTATTTATTTCTGAGAGAGAGAGAGAGAGAGAGAGCGTGAGCAGGGAAGGGTCAGATAGAGGGAGACACAGAATCTGAAACAGGCTACCGGCCCTGAGCTGTCAGCACAGAGCCGAATGCGGGGCTCAAACCCACGAACTGTGAGATCATGACCTGAGCCAAAGTCGGATGCTTAACCGACTGAGTCACCCAGGCGCCCCTACCCTGTTTTCTTAAGGATCAAAGATGATAGAGACTGAAGACAGGGAGATTTATTATGGGAAAGCTGTTTTTATAATCAGTGGATTGTTGGAAAAAAAATAATGAAAAATCAGGAGAGCTCTGAGCCTGGGGTACTAGGGAGAATAATTATGTTCTTGATAGCAAAAAGGAAGTTTAAGGGCTATGGTGATGAAAGTTATTTCAGCAGCTGTTGGATTTCTTCAGAAGTTAGCGTGGCATCCAAGTCCCTATAGGCATCGTCTGTCTGTCAGCCTCATGTAAATACTAGGAATGGATCTTTTTCTCAAGTAATATTTACTTCTTATCCTTCTTTTCCTGCTGGTATTTTCAAAAGAAACTGGTGCTGAGCCAGTATGGTAGCATTTCCACCACCTATTTCTGTGGGTTAAAAGGAACTTGGGGGGTGGATGCCTGGGTGGCTCAGTCAGTTGAGCGTCTGACTCTCGATATTGGCTCGGGTAATGATCTCAGGGTCTTGACATCAAGCCCCACTTCAGGTTCTGTGCTGATAGCATGGAGCCTGCTTGGGATTCTCTCTCCCTCTCTCTTTCTGCCCCTTTCCTGCGTTCACACATGTGTGCTCTCTCTCTCTCTCAAAGTAAATAAATAAACATTAAAAAAATAAAAGGAACATAGAGTACCCATCATTAAACTGGAAAAATAATCTCCTTCTCTGGAGCCCCCGAAGGCTTGGTATTATTTCTGTTTTGTGCAAAAGGATCATTTTTCTTTCTTCGTCTGTTCTTTTTTATTAAGTCTTTTTAAAGTAATCTCTATACCCCACATGGGACTTGAACTTATACCCCGAGATCAAGAGTTGCATGTTCACCGAGTGAGCCAACCAGGCACCCCTGTTCTTATTAAGTCTTTAAGATAATTTCTGCTACTACAGACAAGCGAGGCCACCAAACCCGAGTATCTGTGTGGGATGTAAGAGCGGTCCATATCCCTTTCAGAGCATGAGGGCTGGAGCGGGACATACATAAATAGGAAAATGGACAAGTAAAGCCAGTTCCCCGCCCATCCCCCTCCCCCAGTTTTAGCTTTATTCAATTATCCTTGAGTAAGTGGTGTTATTTAATTTTAAGTAGGTATAAAACTGGTATGTAAACAGTTTATAAATGTTGATTCTCTTCTCCTGATGGCTAAACTGCTGAAACATAATCCAAATCAAAACAGCACTTCCACTTATGAACTGTGTTTTTATATTTTAGGAACCCTGATTGCTCTCCTTCAACACATTCATTATGAAGTTATTAGTAATACTTTTATTTTCTGGACTTATAACTGTTTGTAGCAGTAACTCTTCCCATAGTTTGCCACCCAGGTTACTACTGGTATCCTTTGATGGTTTCAGAGCTGACTATCTACAGAACTATGAATTTCCTCATCTCCAGAATTTTATCAAAGAAGGAGTCCTGGTGGAACATGTTAAGAATGTTTTTATCACAAAAACATTTCCAAACCACTACAGTATTGTGACAGGCTTGTATGAAGAAAGCCATGGCATTGTGGCTAATTCCATGTATGATGTAATCACAAAGAAACACTTTTCTGACTTTGATGACAAGGATCCTTTTTGGTGGAACGAGGCAGTACCTATTTGGGTGACCAATCAGCTTCAGGAAAACAGATCAAGTGCTGCTGCTATGTGGCCTGGTACTGATGTGCCCATTCACAATACCACACCCTCCTATTTTATGAATTACAGCTCTTCAGTGTCATTTGAGGAGAGACTAAATAATATTACCACTTGGCTCATCAATTCGAATCCACCAGTCACCTTTGCAACACTCTACTGGGAAGAACCAGATGCAAGTGGCCACAAATATGGGCCCGAAGATAAAGAAAACATGTACAGAGTGTTGAAAGACATAGATGACCTTATTGGTGAGCTTGTCCACAAACTCAAGGTGCTAGGATTGTGGGAAAGTCTTAATGTGATTATTACAAGTGATCATGGGATGACCCAGTGCTCTAAGGAGAGACTGATAAACTTGGACCTCTGCATTGATAATTCAAGCTACGCTCTTGTAGATTTGACTCCAGTTGCTGCTATCCTTCCTAAAATAAGTAAGTAAACTTTCAGCTGAGGGATATTTGGGAAGGGGGCAATTGAACTAGGAGGGTGTGTGAAAGAATGAAGCTCTGGCTTTTTGTAGTGTAGTATCATAATTCTTAAACTTGCTCAGGGTGAGATTCTGTGTTTGTCCCCTTAATGTACAAGTCTTTAAGCAGTTAGCTTAGGGTTCACATTCAAAGAGATTATTTCTCTGCTTTTTGATTTATTTCTTAATTATTCACGCTAATGGAAAAAGACATTTATGTCCTTAAAAAACGTCTTGGATGTTTGTATGAGATACACTGTTTATCCACTGATCTTAGAATTAGTAATAATATGTAATTAGTTTATGTTTTCTTAGGAAGCTATATATGAATATTGTCCCCTCTTGTATACAAGTCTACCAGAGAGAGTCACAAAATGAAAAAAGAGATATGTGAATGCTTGGAAACACAGAGGTGTGTGTGTGTGTGTGTCCCCAACAATGTCACATAATTGTTATTGCTCTGATTTTTTAAGAATTAAAAGTGATTTAATAGATGGCATTGTTCAGAATTTATTTCTAGTTATTTTAGTTTGAAATCTTTTCTTTCCTTAGCAGTCAATTGTGATTTGTTTTCCTTTACTGCTTCCTTTTTCTTCCAGATACAACAGAGGTTTATAACAAACTGAAAGCCTGCAACCCTCACATGAATGTTTACCTCAAAGAAGACATTCCTGCCAGATTTCATTACCAACATAATAATCGAATTCAGCCTATTATTTTGGTTGCTGATGAAGGCTGGACAATTGTGTTAAATAAATCATTACTGAAATGTAAGTATTTAGGATATTTCTGTTGTATCTTGGGAATAGATCACTCATTGGGACATACTTCTGTTAACAGGGTGCTTTGATTTAGAGATGTCAACACTGTGTAATCAGTTCACTTTTTGACTGGATAATTCATAGGTTTTCATCCAACAGCAATTTAAAACCATATTTCACCTTTAGAGAAGAGGTGGGTGACCTTAAGGGCAAAGGTGTAGGCATACTCTCTTACCCACGCTGCGGTTACTTTCAGCGACATTCCAGGTTGGCTTTCTTGATTTGTATAAAATGGGAGAGAAGTAAAGAAGTGGTAAAAGGGGGGAGATTCGACCGTTCAGATGCCTTTTTATTTTTTGAGTGCATTAATAAACATCGTCCCAGTAACCTGAAGTCTTTCCCCAATGATGAAATCACTTCCTTGAGTGCTATTGCTCTTTGGCACGCTGGGAAAGATCCAGAAGGTAAACAAGCAAAAACCTACCAAGTACCCAAAACAGGTGTGTCAAAATCTCTCCTAAAGCTAAGGAAATAATAGGGGAATAGTTACAGGTCTCTCCTGAACCAAAGCTTATTTATCCATATGTTAAGTTCAATTTCAATGCTTTTTAAAAAAATTGGTTTCATAGTCTGTAGCAGGAGTCAGAAAACTTCTGTAAAAGACCAGAGAGTAAATATTTGGTTGTATAGGCCAACTGGCCTCCATGTCAGCTACTCAGTTCTGCCTTTGTTAACAGGAAAGTAGCTGTAGATATTACATAAACTGACATGGGGTGGGGGGGGAGGGTTTGCAGTGAAATTTTTTTTTACAAATAGTTTATTATCAAATTGGTTTCCACATAACACCCAGTGCTCATCCCCACAAGTGCCCTCCTCCATGCCCATCTCCCCTCTCCTCCCCACATCCATCAGTCGTCAGTTTCTCAGCATTCAATGCAGTGAAATTTTGTTCACAAAAACAGAAGACTAAATTTGGCCAGGGGCTGTCACGTGCAGACCCCTGATCTATAGCACATCAGAAGCTTCAGACAAGGATAAGACTAATGGTTATTGGAATTTATATGTTCTTTATACTTATATACTCACTATTGAAAACTGAGAAAATACAGAAAAGTTTAGAAAAGAGGGGAAAAAAATATCCATTATCCCTCCATACAAAGGTATGGGCAGATGTTAATTGTGGGAATTTCCCCCTTCTATACCTTTTTGCTATTGCATATACATGTACATTTTTATACTCTTGAAATCGTAATATCTATATATAGAGTTTTATTGTTTTTATTATATTGATCACATGCATTATTCTTATTATGAAATATTTCAAACATAAAATTAAAGGGTAATGTAACAAAAACTGATACACCTTCCACTTGGTCATTTGCACTTCATATGAAAGCAGGAGCTTAGTATGTTAAAAGGGAATATTTGCCAAAATAAAGCCCAAAACTGAGATTCCAGTATTGGGGTCATATTAGGGACTGTCATATCATGTTAGATTTGGAGTTACAGGTTGGTGATCTGGTTAGACTTCACAGTCAGTACAAGAATCCCTTCTGTAATATTCTCAATTACGTGGCCATGCAGATGTTAAAGTGTTCATTAGCTGTCAGTAAGTCAGGTGTATATTATATAATCCTGTTTCTTAGCACAGGAAGAACTGACATAGGTAAGGCTGCCGATTCATTTCTTCCCCATTTCCTGGATGTACTCACTTTTGCTCTCTCCGGTTATTTGGACCCTCAGCCCACCCACTCTTTTTCTTTTATAATCACTAATGCTCTTTGCATGCAAACAGTGCTGGAAATTGACAGTTGAAATAAGTGGGGCCAGAACTGAAAGACAGATACCTCAGGTCAAGAAACAGTTTTAAAGTCTCAGGTCATGACCAGTTGGAAAAAGGGGTGTATGTATGAAATGAGGGGACATGGCTGAGTTGAAAAAAATAGAAAATTTTATTTCTAGCCCCCATCGGGTCCCATTATTCAGAATTTCAAAGGATGGGAATTACACTGGCAAGAATCAGTATATTTACATTAGAAGCAAGTTATTTTGTAATAGAAAGATCATTCTTTCTGTTAAGTGCTAACATAATTTTTGTTCTTTTTTCAGTAGGTGACCATGGTTATGATAATTCTTTGTCCAGTATGCATCCGTTTCTAGCTGCCCACGGTCCTGCATTTCACAAAGGCTACAAACACAACACAATTAACAGTGTGGATATTTATCCAATGATGTGCCACATCCTGGGATTAAACCCACGTCCCAACAATGGAACTTTCAGTCATACTAAGTGTTTGTTAGTTGACCAGTGGTGCATTAATCTCCCGGAAGCCATTGGAATTGTTATCGGGGCGCTCTTAGTCTTAACCACGCTAACGTGCCTCATAATATTCATGCAGAATAGACTGTCTGTACCCCGTCCATTTTCCCGACTTCAGCTGCAAGAAGATGATGATGACCCCCTAATTGAGTAGCATGTGCTGGAGTTTCTACAGAGTATCTTTGATTAGTCACGAAACCAAGGATACATTCAAGGGATGGTGTTATAACTATGAAAAATCTCCTCTGAAAGACAGAGAACTTAGACCAAGCATGCTAGAGTTATTCTGTTTTTCCTTGTGTTTTGTTTTGGTGCATCAGATAATACAAAAAACCCTGACCATAGTAAAAGTTGCTAGTAAATGGTTAGTCAACACCACCTCTTTCTCTAACTAGAAACCTTTTTTTAAGAAAAATATTGCCTCTGCCTTTTTTTTTTTTTTGCAATGAAGATTTGACATAGTTTTGAACAAAAACATACCCAAATTTAGTAGGCATGCTTTTCTAATAAATTTTTATACTTGTAACTGAAACAACAGAAATCTTTTTGCAATTAGTGGATTTTATGTATCAGGAAGGAAAAGTTTTCTATATTTTTATATTTATTAACTTTAATAGAATTTGTATCCTATGTAAACCTGTGACATAGGAAAACCTCTGTGATGGTTAACAAAACTGGTTAAGCAGGCAGGACAGATCTAGCATATGAAGAAACGCTTTTTAAGAAAAGCTACTCTAGAACACAAAACAAAGACCATGTGATACAAAACCCAAGTCTTCACCATTGTGTCTTTGTTAAGACCTGTAAACTGTTGGAGCCTCAAAAGATATCTTTTGAAGATTGTTGCTAATAAGAAATTAAGAAAATAGAATTGCTTTCCTCTATTTGTGCTTAATGCCTTTATGTAAGCTATTCATTTGTGTGCGTGTATGTGTCTCTGTGCAAGTGTGTTTGTGTGATGAGTATGCAGACTCCCTGGGACTTAGAGAAAGTGTCAGAGGTAGGCTCACTTCCCCAGAACATGGCTCTCAGGAGAAGGGTATATTTGCACTTCCTATTTGTTTACTTTCTTCTGACTCACAAGCTAAAATCCTAACTGAAAAAAGCTCATCAGTTTTTGTTGCCATTTTTTACTTTCTCATGTTATCTTAACCAGAGGTATCCAAGTCTTGCAGCAAAATTTGTGATCTGAATACAAATCTGGTTTCAGTTGGGTCAGAATGAGAAAGAGAGATTTTGATATCTACCTTTGGGACATTATGCCTCACGGAATTTGGTATCTTTTGATCTTTTCCACTATTCAGATGTTAAAAGTGGCAGAAGAAACTCTTAAGCTCTGTTAACCTTCTGTAGCCTGAGTGCTGCCTCTGATTTTCTTCAGTGTTTGGTTCGTAGAAATAATCACTCTGCTCCTAATTTTGCAAACATACCTGTTCAGAGCCAAGCATCTGCTGTGAAGAACGGCTGTCCTACCTTGCCAGGTGGTACTTTCTAATAAGAATTAATATGCAGAAAGTGAGTTGTGGTAAACTAGATTGTATCTGTTACAGGAAAAACTGGATTTGAGAACCATCCATTGGGACCCGAGGCAAGCCATTAGCAGTGTGATCTTCAAAGTTCTGACAATATGAAAGAAACTAGATCACTGCCTTTCAGATAAAAATAAATTATCCACAGTAAATATGCAGCCCAGTTAAGTGTTGATCTTTTAGGATGGTAAAGAACAGTGCTGCCAGTCATCAAACATGTAATTCACCCAGTTTGGTCACTGCTAATTTTGTGATCCTAGCATTTGACACCTATTGTTTGGGGAGGTGCCTGAGAAGCATTTGTAGCCTGCACAAATAGTCCATGCTATAGGTCCGAAGTTGACTGTATTAAAAACAGCATCATAAATACATGAAATAAAACCAATAGGACTAATTTTGCTTTCTGGCAGATTTTTTTTGATTTTTTTCCTCACATAAAAGTTATCCTAAAAGGTAATAGTATTTTTTCTGAACAAAATAAAAATTTCTATTTCAATTTCCATTAAAAGAAAAAAAACAAAACAGATGAGAACAGTCACATTTAAAACAGTGGACACGTTTTGAAGTATCTAAAATAGTAAAATATTATATACGAGCTCAGTAGAGCTTGGTCCCTGCAATGCCATGAGTTTTAGTGATTGCCTTCATTTGACTGGTGGTTATGAGTTTCGGAAATCTATACCCAGCATCCAGCCTGTGAGTGGATTTCATATAGGATGGAAGAGGCAGGAATGTCCCGTCAGTGTCCTAACCTCTTGAATAAGACATTTACATTATCTGTCTTGTCTTTCATTCCATTCTCAAAATATTAATCAACATTGTAAAATTTTTAATGTACATATGCTGATGGGACAAAACAGTATTTAATCAAAGAGATGTTTATATATTACATTGAACTTTGTGTTAATTCATTTGTATCTTTAAAAAATTCTCATTGTTCGGGGCGCCTGGGTGGCTTAGTCGGTTAAGCGTCCGACTTTCGCTTAGGTCATGATCTCGCGGTTGGTGGGTTCGAGCCCCGCATCGGGCTCTGTGCTGACTGCCAGCTCAGAGCCTGGAGCCTGCTTCAGTCTGTGACTCCCTCTCTCTCTGACCCTCCGCTGCTCACGCTGTCTCTCTCTCTCCTAGAAATAAATAAAAATATTAAAAAAAAAAATTCTCATTGTTCAAGCCAATGACTCCTCTCGTGCATTGAGAAATTCTTTTAGCAGAGCTAGCCTTTTACACTAAGGTTCTGGTGTGTATTTTGTTAAATCACGGACTCATATCCTGACGTGGTTTCTGGGTGATAGAAAGCATTTGGCTCCAGGAAACATTTAACTGTTAAGGACAACAATCCTCAAAGGTAATAGGAATACTGTTTATGACGTGGTTTTTGTTAATTCCGTGAGCGAATTCGGAGTAAGGACATTTACGCGTTGCTAGTAGAGAGATGAGCGTAGCTGCCTCCCAGAGTCAGTACTTACGAGGGCGGTTCTGCTGCTGTTACTAAGGTGCAGGTTCTTCCGGTAAACATGAACAGAATTCTAATAGAAATGATTTCAGTGCTCTGTACTGTAGGCTCTGTGCTATTGTTTCATCAAGCTTGATATAAGAACTGAAAGATAAATTATCGGAATATTAAAGAATTAAAAATGCCTTTGCCTTGTTGTTGGGTGTTTCCCCCTCTTGCCCATATCTGGTAAGATTTAAGGATGATGGCACTTAATTCCTTTTATTTGGAGGTTTTACTTCATTGTGAATACATAAAGTTACAAATGAAGGACAAAGATGAGATGGGAAGTGTGTATTTCACAGTCACTTCTTAAAATAGTGTGTAAATAAAATGACATGAGTATGCTTTAAAGAAATCTTTATGTGGTGCCTTAAGTTGAAGTAAAATATATTTTGACTATATTGTTTGGATTCATTGTTAATGACTTTGCTTATGATTAAAAACTTCTTTGTGAATAAAAACGTTTTTACTGTAATTATTAAATAGAGAGTGCACTGTTACTGAGTTTTTAATTTGTCACCCTACAAAACACACATACTGTGGTAGATATTGACCTGACCCACAGTAATACTGCAAAAATCCACACGGGCATTCATTACAGATTTTTTTAAAGCCAGGATTAAGTATATAAACATTTGACCAAATTTTTATTTTTTAAAATGTTTATTTATTTTGAGAGAGAGGAAGTGTGAGCAGGGGAGGGGCAGAAAGCGAGAGAGACAGACAGACAGAATCCGAGGCAGGATCTGAGCTGTCAATGCAGAGCCCAATGGGGGACTCAAACCCACAAACTGTGAGATCATGACCTGAGCCAGAAGCTTAACTGACTGAGACACCCAGGTGCCCCTCAACCAAATTTTTTTTTTATATTTTTTTTTATTTATTTCTAGGAGAGATAGAGACAGTGTGAGCAGGGGAGGGTCAGAGAGAGAGGGAGATACAGACTCTGAAATAGGCTCCAGGCTCTGAGCTGGCAGTCAGCACAGAGCCCGACGCGGGGCTCGAACCCACGAACTGTGAGATCATGGCCTAAGCGAAAGTCGGACACTTAACCGACTAAGCCACCCAGGCGCCCCTCCTCAACCAAATTTTTAAAACAATGTATACAAGTATTACAATCTAGCATGAAGACACCATTGGAAAGAAAGTCAAGATAAATTTTGTAGAGCTTCCAAAACTATAATTTATTCGTGTACAGTAGAAGGGAAGAAGTTTGAAAAAGCTGATTACAAAACTCTAGAGGTGAGGGGGGATTAAAGTATTTGAACTGTATTGTATAATGGAATACTACATGGCAATGAGAAAGAATGAAATCTGGCCATGTGTAGCAACATGGATGGACCTTGAGGGTGTTATGCTGAGTGAAATAAGTCAGGCAGAGAAGGACAAATAACATATGTTTGCATGTATAGGAGGATTAGGAGGAACTTAACAGAGGACCATGGGTGAAAAGAAGGGGAAGAATAGTGGGGGAGAGGGAGGGAGGCAAACCATGAGAGACTCTTGAATGCTGAGAACAAACTGAGGGCTCATAGGGGTGGGGGAAGAGGGGAAGGGGGATGATGGGCATGGAGGAGGGCACTTGTGGGGATGAGCACTGGGTGTTATATGGAAACCAACTTGACAATAAACTAAGAAAAAAAAAACCTGTTGTGTAAGTAGGCGTACTAATCGCCTACTATTCACAAAGTTTCCTCTAGTAGAGAGCAGTGATAAATTCATCTCCTATATGCATACTGAGCAGACACTGCTAGGAACTTTGGGAGAAAACCATAAAAGGTACTTTACTCTAGAGGAGAGCTCTGCAGCATCTCACAAGTGGTAACGTTTTATACCAACAAATTATATCTGCTCATGGTTTAACTCTTGCTGCCGAGATCCGTGGATATGGAACCATTTTCCAGGCCGTGTGCTTCCTGAAGTTTGGCTGCTAGCATCACATCTCTTTCCCTGACCCCCAGCTTCCTTGGGGCCTGTACTTGGGTATCATTACAGTCCTCCCTCCCCCAACACACACACACACACACACAGCTTCAGAGAACGTGAGAATCCATGTGAGCCTGTTGGGTCCTGTTGAGTTAGGCTGCAGAGGACTGGTTTGCTTTTTTTTGGGCACAAACCCTTTGGATTTTCATTTTCATTGTTCTGTAAACATTTTGTTTTACTTGAATGGTTTACTTAATATTTTTCAAGGAAAATAGATACTAAGGCAAAAACCTCCCACATACATGCTGATCATAACATGTTCCGTATTCTTCACAGTTGTGTGTGCGCAGGTGGTGGTGTTGTCGAAATTACTCAGTCCTGTGACTCATATCTCATGGCCATAGTACCTGGCAAAGGCAGGGTCTTACCCAAAAATCAAGCCAAACTGCCGGGCAGGCCTTCTACTTTTCCGGGTATCTTCTACCTCCTTGACTACAGAAACCCGATTGCCACCATCAATAAACCGCATCTAGGGAGCTCCTCCACTGACGGCTAGAATGAAGGTTTATAGATGTGTCCAGTCCAGACTGCCCTCCTGTGGTGAAGAGCAGAGTTGCCGGGGACCCAGGCAGCATTCTTCTCTTAACCTATCAGGCTTACTCAACCTCACCTTCAGAGGCGGTGGAGCGTGGTGGGAAGGATCAATAGGAATTAACCCCAAAGCAAATCCAGACAACCCCAGTCTATAAACATATTTTATAAAGTGGTTCCTATTGGTGAGACTCAGACCCAGTACTACAGACTTACCCATTGTTTGTACTATCCACTGAGGAGAGAGAGATCTTTTACACAAAATTTTTGGTAAGCTTTTTTTTTTTTTTTTTTAATAGTAAAAGTTCTGTTTTCAGTAAAGTGATGGAGTATGTAATTCAACCCTTTTGGTGAGGCACAGAAAATCTAGATGAGGTATAAAAGACCTGTGCTAAGGCATTGAAAAATTACAAAGAAAGTGAGAGATCAAGAGGCCACAATTCAGAAGGGGGAAACCTATAAAAGGGAGCCCCTGATGGCATCTGTAAATTCTGGGAGAGGCAGTGGAGGGCCTAGAAGCCAACATAAAAAACTGGGTGCAAGTGTGGAGGGAGAGAAAAAAAGATAAAAAAAAGACAAGAGAAGCAAAACATTTAAAAATCTTAATATTAAGCGTATTTTATACTGTTTGGCACACATAAGTTTGAAAATACAAATGAAATGGATAATTTCCTAGGGAAAAGATGAACAAAACTGATTTCAGTAGAGAAAGGAAACTAAAACAGGCAATTTCTGAACGAATTAAACATTGGCAAATTATAAACTAATCTACAACAAAGTACAGATCCAAAAGCTAATAGTCTTGTTCACTGCCTCTTCATTAGGTTTGATTATCATGAAACATGTTTTAGAAAAAAATATGTGGGTTTTTGAGGTGACTATCACATGGATACCAAACCTGATAAAAGTTGAACCCCCACAATGAAACTACAGACCAATATAGAATAAGGGAGGAGGGGAGGCAAAATGGAAACTCAACCATATCAATAACTAAATGTAAATAGACAACATCCCAATTAAATGGCAGAGAGTGTCAGATTAGATGAATAAAAAAAGAGCCAGCTGTATGTAGTCGAGTCTTTAAATACAAAGGCAAATTGAAAGGAAAAGGACAGAAAATGATACACCATGCAAACTAACCATAAGACAGCTGGAATAAAAAGTCATCTTCAAGACAAGAATTTTCAGAGATAGGGACATTTCACAATGATAAAGGACAAATATATCAAGAAGACAGCAATTCTAAGTGTTCATACCTAAAAGCAGAGCTTTAAAAAGTTCATGAATCAGGGGCACCTGGGTGGCTCCGTCGGTTAAGCGTCCAACTTCGGCTCAGGTCATGATATCATGGTTTCTGGGTTCAAGCCCCACGTCAGGCTCTGTGCTGACAGCTCAGAGCCTGGAGCCTGCTTCGGATTCTGTGTCTTCCTCTCTCTCTGCTCCTCCCCCACTCATGCTCTGGGTGTCTCTCTCTCAAAAAGAAACATTAAAATTTTTTTTAAAAAGTTTGTGGCTCAAAAAGTGATGGAAATGAAGAAAGACTCCATAAAAATAATTGAGTTTAGTTCTCCTCTCTTAAGTAATTGATACAACTAGACCAAGAAAAATATCAGTAAGGATGTAGAAGGCCTGAGTGGTGATATCAACCATATTCACATACATGGCATTTAGATATTATAGCCCCAACCACAGACGACATATTCTTTTCAAGTGCACGCAGAATTTCACCAAGATAGATCATATGCAAGACAATGAAACAATTTTCAGCAAATAATCTCAAAGGATCGTAATCTTACAAAGCATGGTTTCTGACCACAATGGAATTTATAGATTCAGTAACAATAAGATCTAGAGAAGCCTTGAATATTAAACAGTACACTTGTAACTAGCATACCAAACTCCGTAGAATGTAGCTAACACAGCACTTAGATGGACATTTATAACTTTGAACGCTTATCTTTGAGATGAAGAAAGGTTCAAAATTAATGATTTAAGCTTCCACTCTAGGAGGCTAGTAAGATGAGGAAAATAATTCGGAGTGGAAAAAAAGAAATAATAAACATAAAATCAGAATTCATGAAATAGAAATGACAAATAATAAAGCTAAATTTTTGCATTTTAAATGTTAAAACTGACAAGCCCTTAACACGATTGACTGAAATAAAAGGGAAGTAGCACAAATTAGCAATATCAGTAATAAAAGAGGGGCCATCACTTATAGATCCTACTTATATCAAAAGACTATCAAGAAAATATGCCAATAAGTTTGACAATTTTGATAAAATGAACCAATTCCTTGCAAAAATACAACTTAACTAAAACTGATACAAAATCAAATAGAAAATCTTAATAACCTTAGGTCTATCACAAAACTTAATGTGTTATCAAAAACATCCCCCAAAAGAGAACTCCCTAGTCTGGGTGGTTTCAGTGATTAGTTCTATCACACATTTCTTAAAAAACTATTTATTTACAGAGCATGTATGCACTCAGGGGAGGACGGAGGGGCAGAGAGAGAGAGGGAGAGAGAATTCCAAGCAGGCTCTGTGCTGTTAGCATGGAGCCCGGTATGGGGTTTGAACTCAGCAACCTATGAGATCATGAACTAAAATCAAGAGTCGAATGCTTAACCAACTGAGCCACCCAGGCGCCCCGGTTCTGTCACACATTTAAGGAGGAAATGATTTTACACAAACTCTTACAGGAAATGGAGGGAAAAGAAACATATCCAAATTGGTTTTATGAGGCCAGTATGACCCTGGTACCAAAATCTGACAAGGATGTTAAAAGAAAACCATAGAACAATTTGCCTATGAGCAAAAATGCTTTAACAAAATACCTAATGGAGTTTGGCAGTATATAAAAGGATAAAACGCATAAACATGTGAAGTTTATCTCAGAAGTGCAACATTAGTTTTGATATTTGAAAATCAATGTTATCCTCTATATTAATCAGAAGGGGAAAATCATGTTAATAAATGTGGAAAAACCATTTGCCAAAATTCAGCATCTATTATTTAAAAACAAAAAGAACTTTGGAAGAGAACTTCAAGCTGATATATTTGCCACGGGCCTAACATCATACTGAATCATATCATAATAATGTAAACAGACAGCTAATAGACTGAATAGTGAAATACTCAATGCTTTTCTCCTAAAATCCAGAACAAGGCAAGGCTGTCCACTGTCATCACTTTCATTTAACATTGCATTCGAGGCAGTAGCAACTCGGTAAGGGAAGAGAAAGAAATCATTTGAGAAGTGAAGAATAATAAAGCTGTTATATCCACAGATGACATGATTATACACACAGAAGATCCAAAGGAATCAGACAAACTAGAAGCTTAACAAAGTTGCTGGATATATGGTCAATATATTAAAAAATCAAGGGTATTTTTATATATCAACAGAAAACAAAAGTTTAAAACCAGTATCATTTATTCTGGTATCAATAAGTGTGAACTATCTCAGGATAAGCCTAACAAAATACACGCAAATTTTTACACAGGAAGTTAGAGCATCGAGAGGAATTGAGAAAGACCAAAATAGTAGAAAGCTGTACATCTTTCTAGGTTGAAAGATTCAATAGTGTAAAGATCATCAATTCTCCTCAAATTGGTCATTGCATCCAAGCAATTTCAGCAGTTTTATTTAATGTTTATAGATTCTATAAGCTGACTTAAATTTATGCAGAAAGGCAAAGGGCCAGAGCATCTGGGGGGCTCAGGTGGTCGAGCACCCAACTCTTGACCTCAGCTCAGGCCATGATCTCGAGGTTTGTGGGATAGAGCTCTGCATCGGGCTCTGTGCTGACAACACAGAGCCTGCATGGCATTCTCTCTCTCCCCCTCACTCTCTGCCCCTCCCCAGCTCATGTTCTCTCTCTCTAAAAAATTAAACATTAAAAAAAAGAAATGCAAAGGGCCAAGACAATCTTGCAGAAGGATAAAGTGATAGCACTTACTCTATCAGCTGTCAAGAATTCTCATAACGCTCTGCACAGCAAAGGAAACAACCCACAAAACTAATGGGCAACCAACGGAATGGGAAAAGATAGTTGCAAATGACATATCAGATAAAGGGTTAATATCCAGAATCTATAAGGAACTCACCAAACTCCACACCCAAAAAACAAACAACCCAGTGAAGAAATGGGCAGAAGATATGAACAGACACTTCTCCAAAGAGGACATCCAGATGGCCGACAGACACATGAAACGATGCTCAGCATCGCTCCTCATCAGGGAAATACAAATCAAAACCACACTNCCACATCTTCTTGATCCATTCGTCCGTTGATGGACACACACACCGGTCAGAGTGGCTAAAATGAGCAAATCAGAGAACTCTAGATGCTGGCGAGGATGTGGAGAAATGGGCACCCTCCTGCACTGTTGGTGGGAATGTAAACTGGTACAGCCCCTCTGGAAAACAGTGTGGAGGTTCCTCAAAGAATTAACAATAGAACTCCCCTATGATCCAGCAATAGCACTGCTAGGAATTTGCCCAAGGGATACAGAAATGCTGAAGCATAGGGGCACATGTACCCCAATGTTCATAGCCAAAACATGGAAAGAGCCTAAGTGTCCATCAACGGACGAATGGATCAAGAAGATGTGGCTTATCTATACCACGGAATACTACATGGCAATGAGAAACAATGAAATCTGGCCTGTGTAGCAACATGGATGGACCTTGAGGGTGTTATGCTGAGTGAAATAAGTCAGGCAGAGAAGGACAAATATCACATGTTTGCACGTATAGGAGGACTAGGAGGAACTTAACTGAGGACCATGGGGGAGAAGAAGGGGGGAAATGGTGGGGGAAAGGGAGAGAGGCAAACCATGAGAGACTCTTGAATGCTGAGAAACAAACTGAGGACTGATGGATGTGGGGGGGAGGGAGGGGGGAGATGGGCATGGAGGAGGGCACTCGTGGGGATGAGCACTGGGTGTTATATGGAAACCAATTTGACAATAAACTATTTGTAAAAAAAAAAAAAAAAGAATTCTCATAACGCTGTAATAATTCAGTATGGTGTTGACACAGGGATAGACAGATGACCAGAACTGATGACCTTGGTAAAAATGAAGAATCCGTATACCCGTGGCTGTAGTAGATATCCCTTGTGTCTCAAATCCACTCAGCCTACACCTTAACCCCAGCTTCAGCCTGGCAGAGCTGCTCCCCACAGAAGCAACCTGACACTGCTTAGCCTTGTTCTTTATGGCCCGGACATGGTGGCGCTGGGTGCCTATGAGCTCACACTTGGCACTTGTGCATGCACTACCCAGAAATCCGTGGAGTTAGTACCCATGCAGCCACCCCTAACCAGGGGGGGTTTGGGAAGTTGACGGATAAAGTTTTGCATTCCTCAGGCAGACAGTCTTGCGATTTATTCCCTAAGGCTCCTAGGAAGGTGCTGTGGGGTTCAGCACCAATCATAATAGTGGCCAACTCTCTGACTTATGCTTGTTCTAGGCTTTTCCACACTTCTTTTGCTCCTTGTTCCTTACTCTTCTTTCTTGGGATCAATTGACACAAAAATTGCCTATATACAAGCCTAGGTCTCTGCTTTTGGGAAAACCTAAGCTAAATAGTGGCTTTAAATAATATATCCAAAAAAAAACCACGTATACATGTGTGCATCAAAAGACATGTAGAAGAATACTAAGAGCAGCATTATTCATAGTAACATTGAACTGGAAATGATCCAAGTATCCAAAAACAGAATCCAGATGGTGGTATATTCACATAATGTCATCCCACGAAGCAATGAGAATAAACAAAGCAAGGCTCACTCAAGAACATGGAAGAACCTCACCTGGTCTTGAGCGGAAAAGAACAAACCTAAAAGTATACCTCATGATTATTTATATAAAATTTAAAAGTAGGGGCACTTGTGGGGATGAGCCCTGGGTGTTATATGGAAACCAACTTGACAATAAACTTTAAAAAAAAAAAAAAGTAGGGGAAATGCTTCCATTACATTCCAAGTCAGGAAGGACAGTGTTTCCTGTAGGCGGACAGGAGTGACTGGGAAGAGAACTGAGGATCTTCCTGGAGTGCTGGTGATGGTCTATTCTCTAGTTCTCCTCTAAAGTGAAAATTACATGGACTTATTCACTTTTTAAAATATATTTATTTACTTAGAGATAGGGAGAGAGAGAGTGTGTGTGTGTGTGTGTCTGTGTGTGTGTCTGTGTGTGTGCAGGAGTGGGGGAGGGGGTGGGGGGAGAGGGAGAGAGATTGAGAGAGAGCGAGAGAGAGTACCAAAAAGGCTCCATGCTGAGCCCCATGTGGGGCTCAATCTCACGGCCATGAGATCATGACCTGAGCCAATATCAAAAGTCGGATGCTTAACTGACTGAGCCACCCAGGCGCCCCTGCCCCAATTCAATTGTATTTTTTTTTAAGTTTTTTATTTAAATTCCAGTTAGCATACAGTGTAATATTAGTTTCAGGTGTAGAATATAGTAAATCAATGATTAAATACCATACACACTTATCACAACCCCACCAACCATTTCACCACCCCCACCCCCCACCCACTTCCCCTCTGGTGACGTTCAGTTTCTTCTCTGTGGTTAAGTCTGTTTCTTTTCTTTTTTTAAAAAATAGTTTACTGTCAAGTTGGTTTCCATATAACACCCAGTGCTCATCCCCACAAATGCCCTCCTCCATACCCATCACTCCCCCTCCCCCCACCCCATCTGCCCTCAGTTTGTTCTCAGCATTCAAGAGTCTCTCATGGTTTGCCTCCCTCCCTCTCCCCCACTATTTTTCCCCTTCTTCTCCCCCATGGTCCTCCATTAAGTTCCTCCTAATCCTCCTATACGTGCAAACATATGGTATCTGTCCTTCTTTGTCTGACTTATTTCGCTCAGCATAAACCCTCAAGATCCATCCATGTTGCTACACATGGCCAGATTTCATTCTTTCTCATTCAACTGTATTTTTAAAAAAATGTTTATTATTTTTGAGAGAGAGAGAGAGAGAGAATGAATTAGCAGGGGAGGGGCAGAGAGAGAAGGAAACAGAGTCTGAAGCAGGCTCCAGGCTCCAAGCTGCAGCATGGAGCCCGAACTCACGGACCACGAGATCATGACCTGAGCCAAAGCTGGAAGCATAACCGACTGAGCCACACAGGTGCCTCACAACTGTATTGTTTAAAAAATGTTTTAATGTCTTTTATTTATTTCTGAGAGAGAGAGAGAGACAGAGAGAGAGAGAGAGAGAGAGAGAGAGACAGCGTGAGCAGGGTAGGGTCAGAAAGAGAGGGAGATACAGAATCCGAAGACAGGCTTCAGGCTCTGAGCTAGCTGTCAGCACAGAGCCCGATGCGGGGCTTGAACCCACGAACCGAGAGATCATGACCTGAGCCAAAGTCGGACGTCTAACCAACTGAGTCACCCAGGTGCCCCTACAACTGTACTTTTGAAGGTAAAAATATTTCTTCCTTACATCTGCTTTGTCCTCTATTTCTGGAATACATATACCATTTTACCTGTCCATTAGCCAGCTGGTGCATTAATACACACAAAATTGCAATATTATCTATAAGCTGTCTATAAGCTGGGGTTTTTTTTCCCCCAAAGAAAGCTGTTCTTTCCAGGGTTTTCTCTTTCTTCTAAGAAAATACAGGTAAACCATAGGTCTCCCCAGCGTGACTACTTCAGACATCTGAAGAGCAGCTTTGGTGGCTGGGATGAGAAGAGCTGAGTGATCAGGCAGATGATAAAACTACTCAGGTGGTAGAAGTCTGTGACCTTGGCTTCATCTTTGACCCCACTGAGCACTCGGTGAGTGGGTGTCCAAAAACTTCATTAAACAAGGCTGTGATCTCAGTTCCTCTTGTTTTAATACCTGTAGCCTCTAAGGGCTATTCTGCCGATTTCTGCCATCAGGTGTCCTTTAGGCCTGCCCTGGTACGGTGCAAACAACTCAGACACAGTCCCGCCTAATTCTCCTCTCCTAGCTCCTCACGGCCCTTTTTGGGAACTGAGTGGCCTACGTCGCTTGAGCTCTCTTTCACCTCTGGATCTGCAAATGCTCAAGTCTTGAAGACGCTCATACTCACTGCACGGTACCAGAAGGAAAACAAACATCGTTGTATCCAATTTGATTTTTAATGTGATTAGCAGTGATTCGGTTTTCAAAGAAGCAGATAAGTACAGAACAAGGGAAGACATTGCTGACACGGTCCCCAATCTCTTCTGTTCAGAACAGGCCAGTGTTGGACTGTGTACGAATGACATGTATATTCGTGGTGTCCTCATTATTATATAATCAGAGCAAAACGACTCATCACAAAATAATAATGAATTTCATGAGAGAAACAGCATGTTTAGGGCGAACTTGTCAGTATTTGAGGCTTTTATTTATTTATTTATTTTAGGAAACATAAAATGAAAACCCAGGTCTTTTAAAAAGAAATTTTGAGAGGAAACACCCACAGATGTGTCCCCTGTTGGGAATGCATCTCTCCAAAATTCAATGTACAAAAGTCATCACGTTTCATTCCATTTTCAACAGTTTTGACTTTCTTATGCTCCCAGGTTAAGGGGACAGATTTCTACCGTATTCAGGAATTAGTAGAAATTTCATTCAGTTTGAACAGGAAGTATTCTGCGATGCTGGCAGAAAAAAAATTGTCTTTTTCAACCAAGCTAGAAGACGTAATTGTCAATAAAGTGCGTTTTGCGTAAGAGTACCCATTAGGAGAGTATTTTAAAGTGCAATATATAAGGTACTTTAAATAGTGCAAAGTTGCTAAATATATACATTATATGTGCAAGTCCAACTAAAGCAGGATTTTATCTACCCCCAAACCAGAGAGAACAACAGAAATATACTTCCTCACTTTTTCAGGTGCGTGTATTTATAGGTGTGTGTGTGTGTGTGTGTGTGTGGCTGTGCCTGTATATGTTTATAACTGTTTAATGATCTGTGCAAATGTCTGAAATTCATTTCCTAGAATTTGAAACCTTGAAACACTGACATCATTGTACAACCTCCACTTCCAAGTAGCATTAGGCTTGTAATAAGGGTTGGGCTATTTCAGCCTGCATGTCTGGTAAGGCAGGTGTTTGGCTGCGAATTAAATGTTTAAGGAAAACGATAAAAAATACGATCACCAGAACGCTGCCAAGAGAGACCCCTAGGAAGTACGCGTAGGACGCCTCGTGCTCATCCTCCCCCGGCTTGACGCTACCATGGATGAGTGTAGGACTCTGCGTGCGAGGAGCCACGCTTGGGGCTGTGGGACGGAGCAGATCCTGGACATTCCTGAATGACCCGTTGTGTGGCATGCCGGTGATATTGAGGAGGTGACAGAGCAGGGGGTACAGATCTGTGGAGTTCATGGCTTCCTTTGTGAAATTCTTTCTGAAGGCAGGACCATGGGCTAAAAATATTGGATGCATTTCTGCTAATGCATTATCGTAACCATGGTTGCCCACTGGAAAGAGAAGACAAATGAGTAAGTTAGCCAACCAGATGGGAGGAAAAGGAAAAATAAAATTTGTGTCACCGAATTTCTGAACTGAAACACGAGATCTATTTAATTTGTCTTTTAAAAGAAGATAATCTTTTATGAGCAATCTCTTTAGTTGCAAACATCACAGTTCACTTTAGAAAATGAAAACTCAAATGACCACAAATCTTTCTCACAGGCTGAAGCTACCAGAAAGAGCAGAGGAGGAAGAGCAAAGAGTAAAGCTGAGCAAAGTCAGGGAGAAATGAGTGACTGTTTTTTGTTTTTTTGTTTTTTTGTGGCAGGTCAACTAATATTCAGCAAATATTTGCTCCAATTATGCTCTAAAGATAAAGGGATAAAGCTATTATTAGTCATAAAGACAATCAAGTCATGATTACCAACAAAAGGGGCAACACAAATTAAGGAAACAAAAGACGCCACAAAAATCAAATCCCCAGTGACAGCTACAATCCACTAGCGACGTTGGTGGTTTGGATCAAAATACAATTTAGCACTGTGTGTGCTTGTGTGGCTACACATAAAAACTTTAGAAGTCTTCTCATTGATCAAGAGATATAAAACTGAAGGTCGAAAATTCCTGCATAATAGAAACTGCATTTTAAAGGCATGTGTGCCTGGCATATCAGGGTGCGAGGGGAAACAGCCACTGATGGGAAGATAGCAACCTAAGACTACTTTATTTTATTATTATTTGTTTAATTAATTATTTATTTATTTTATTTTAGAGAGAGAGTATGAACTGGGGAGGGGGTGGAGGAAGAGAGAGAGAATTTCAAGCAGCCTCCACATTCAGCACAGTGCCTGATATGGGGCTCAGTCCCACGACCAACCCTGAGATTATGACCTGAGCTGAGCTGAAATCAAGAGGTGGATGCTCAACGGACTGAACCACCCAACGCCACCCTCCCCATCAGGCTTTATTTTAAAGGCGGTGAGAATGATTAGCAAATCAGTCTCTATATCCCATATTCACTACAAGGAAACAGGCAACCAGAACACACCACTGCAAATGAGAACATTCTATATCAACTCCTCTGCAAGTCATGAACTGACCCCTAGTCGTCTCCTCAAAGTCGTTCCAAGTCTGCCTGGCATGATCCATCAGAAGAAGTCATTCTGAATGCCATGATCCTTTTTTGAGTTTATTCAAGTAAAAATAATGTTGGGTTTAGGAAATCACTAGTCATTATCTGACTAGTAGGATGTGTTATTCTAGGTAATTAATTGCTGGTAACTCTGGGAAATATGCCATTAGGTAATCTGTAATGGGCTAGATGATGGCTGTGCTCACTTCCATGAAACGCTGGCATCTAGACTCTCAATTATGAAGGCAAAGATAATACTGTCATATCACACTTCTTCCTAGAGAATCAGATTTGAAATGAACTCATGCCTTATAAACGCTTTCCCATAAGTAGGGACTTCCTTTTGTAGTGGCCCTAAACATAACAGCTTGATCCAACAGACAATATTTAATAATGGATGCCTAAGGGCAGTGAGACTATGCGTGAGACTCTGTGGCAGGGGGGACACATATAGCACAGACTGTTGGGCTCTACCCTCACATTTTCTAGGAGCTCTGGGGTAGGTCCAAGAATTTGCATTTCCAATGAGTTCCCGTGTGATTTGGATACTGCTGGTCCAGGGAACATATTTGAGAACCATTGCTTTTGGACATTAGGATTTCATTCTCTTGTGGAACTCAGGCTGAGAAGGAATGTACTGGCCAAAACTTATTTGTTGAAGAAATAATTACTTCATATATTTGTTGAATAAATAATAACATTTAGGGGAGCCTGGGTGGCTCAGTTGGTTAAGCATCCAACTCTTGACTTTGGCTCAGGTTGTGATCTCACGCTTGGTGAGTTTGAGTCCTGCACTGGGCTCTGCGCTGACGGTACAGAGCCAGCTTGGGCCTCTCTCCCTACCTCTCTTTCTTCTGCTCTCTCTCTCTCAAAATAAATAAACTTGGGGCACCTGGGTGGCTCAGTCAGTTGGGCGACTGACTGTAGCTCAGGTCATGATGTCATGGTTCATGAGTTCAAGCCCCACATCGGGCTCCCTGCTGACAGCTCGGAGCCAGGAGCCTGCTTCAAATTCTGTGTCTCCCTCTCTCTCTGCCCCTCCCCTGCTTGCACTCTGTCCCTCTGTCTCTCTCTCAGAGATAAATAAACATTAAAAAAATATTAAAACATAAAGCTGGGTGACTAAATTATAAAAAATAAATAAACTTAAAAAATAAGTATGTTGGACATAATATAATGTAAATAGGAGCATTATTAAAGTTTTTCTACCAAAAATAGGGGTGACCACTCTATTGTGTCACCAAACCAAAATTTCAAGAGAATACCTTGAATTTACATTAACGGTCAGGTACACATCTCCTCAGAGATGGCAGTCCCTTTCGGAGCAACTCCACTACCATAAGAGCTATCTGCATCACACATGAAAGTCTGAACGTACAGAGGCAACAATTATTCTCATGCCCACCGCCCCTGCAAAATTTTTTTGAAAAAAAAAAAAAAAGATTTTTAAAGGCTTTCTTAAAACAGCTCCCCTGGTGGGATTAAATACCAGCTTACAGATCCTTATCTGTAGGGAAAACCTGTCTGAAGAACCAGAAGCCATGTTCCTATATGCATGTTGCCACTATGACTCCCATATGTGCTACAAGCGCTATGGCCAGCCAACTGCTTTTCCTTGTGTCACCAGACCGGTTAGGGACGTAGTTCCACATTTCCGCACATCTCTTGGATATACTAAGGACCGATGCTGCAAAAAGCATGTCTATATCGCTTTGATACACTGCGGTTCCTTCATCATCCAAGTCACAGAGGAGAATCAACTCCCAGGGAACTGAGTGGTAGTCACGTCAAAGTCTATGTCAACCGGGAAAGCCGAGCCCGCCCACGCAAGGTAGTCTAAAAGGGGGGCAGAGGGGATTTCATATGGGGACTGGATACAAAAGTGTGAAGAGCTGAGGAGGCACACAAGGGATGGTAAGGTTACCCAAGGATTAGGAACAGTGGCCATCTCCTCTTCTCTTGGCCCTGTAGGGCTGGAGGGACAGAAGGGGAGAGGTGGTGTTACCAGAATCCAAAAGCCAGGGCTACCCAGTAAGAGCTTAGGCTGTAGAGAGAGAAGTTGGCCAGAGGCAGCTGTGATCACAGAGGAAATGAAGTCACTGTTGGAGACATAGCCTAAGATAGAGAAGGGGTGGGGGCGGGGGGGACAAATACACTGGCTTCTTCAAACTCCTGCGAGTGTCTTCTATTGGTCAACAGGTCAACACTTACCAGAAGGCAGTTTGCAAAGGAGCCTGTGAAATTTAGTCTGTAGGAGTCAGTCACTGGCAGTACAAAGTAGAGCAGGGAGAGGCAGGGGGTTTGAAAGGAAATGTGCAAATGACAGACCCCAGAAAGAAGAGTAAAATCCTGTGCATGGCTTTTCCATCTAACTTGTTAATAGCTACACAAGAAAACAATTACACATTAAGGATGGCAGAAAGCACATTAGTTTGAATGTTTGAATTTCAAATGGGATTGCCATTGTATTTGAAATTTATTCTCCACAATTATATCGCTAGGTATTAGATTAAATACGTCTTGACATGACTATCCATGCCATATGCACTTCGTTTTAGAAATGTTTCCAAGGTACAAAACAAAGTTGGCCTTATTTGGTAGAGTTGGAAAGGCAAAAAAGAAACAAACACAAAACTAGCAAGCTAACAATTGCAAAAAGAGATTAAATTATTATGAAATCAGAACATAATAGGGTGCAGAAAATAATTCAATTTCTAAATTTCAGTTATGCTTTTCTCAGGAACATGATGGTTATAGTTAGCAGTATAGGGCATGCCGTGTATCTTTGGTCTGATGGCATCAAGAGAAGTAAACACTTATGAGATTTCCTCTTTTTAAAGAGGAAATTTTGATTTTGATTTGCTATTAATGTATGACACCAACTAGTTATCCGATCAGTAAATAAACTGCTGTATTACCCATAGCCTCTACATTAGCAAATAACAGTGCAGAATGGGAAGAAATAGTATAACATACTTACACAGAAAGCTGTCTGACTTATTCTGTAAAACGTACCACCCTTCATCAGCCACTGCTATGATTGGTTGAATCCGACTGTTGTATTTGTAATGCCATCTCTCCGGAATCTCTTCTTTTTTGTAAACAGTAAGATTAGGATGCGCATGAACTAGTGCTTCATAGACTTCATCAAATTTACCTAAAAGAGGAGGGGTGCGGAGAGTCACTCAGAACAAGACACTCACTGTTACAATCAAAGACACCACCATGGCAACAGGGGTCAACTAACATTTCTTCCTTGCAGACACCCCACTGAGGTAAAATGCCAGCAGGCAGAACATGACAGAGAGCCAGATACTTGAGAATTCTTGTCCCTTCTAGGAGAAAATCTCGAGGGGGAAACAGACATGATTAATCTTCTGTTGTAAGTAAATTCACTTTACAGAATTGAGAGGACACGCTATAGAACTAGAAATCTCTACTCTGATTTAAAGACTTAACCACACACATGCTCATGCACGCACGCGCGCGCGCACACACACACACACGCACGTGCACACACACACACACACACCAACTTGTGGCACTAAGTAAAACTTCTAGGGCACTGAAATACCTAAATGAAAACAAAGAGCTAAGTTCTGAGAGATATGAGTGCAGAGAATCTCTAGACCAGAAAATATGCTGACTGGAGGATGAGAGAGCCCTTGTGAAAGGACAGATGTGCAGTGGAAAGCAGCTTGTAACATGGAAAAAAGTTCTTTAATTTTTTAAAATTTATTTTTGACAGAGAGACAGAGAGAACAACTGGGGAGGGGTAGAGAAAGAGGGAGAGAGAGAATCTCAAGCAGGCTCCATGCTGTCGGCACAGAGCCCGATGCAGGGCTCAAATTCATGAACCATGAGATCATTACATGAGCTGAGACCAGGAGTTGGAGGCTCAACCAACTGAGCCACCAGGCGCCCTGAAAAAGTTCTTTAAAACACTGGAGGTGTGGCAAAGTACTCCCTGAAGCTTCAAGCCATGTATCTGGGACAGGACCTTTAATCCTTTTCTTGTTTTTCAAATCGATTTGTTGGGGCTTCCTCTCTGCCTCTCAACACCCCAACAGTGAACACACTCCACGTTTATAAGGAAAACTGAAGAGTTAATGTGATTTTTCTCAACAAAAGACTTGCTATTTTATACTGAATTTGCTAATAAGTCAGTATTCAGGTGCATATATATATCTTAGCATTCATATCATAGTTTCATATGATCCTCTTAATTCTCTTGTGAAGAATATGATGCTCATTTGTGAAGTATTCAAGCTTCAAAATCTGTTCTCATTTGATACCGAAACTAACTCTAGACGGTGATAAAATAGAAGTCCAAAGTCTGAGGTTTGCTCTGCACTTCCTTTGTGAACTGGGGGTGTTAACCCTGAGCTTGATCACCCGTCTTTAAAACTGAAGTCACACTTAGGTGACGAGGTTGGTATGAGGCTTTGAGGAAAGGTTTGTAAGAAGTTCAAGGTATTGTTATTATTTCCTCTATTTATAGACAGGAAAAACAACTCTTCTGATTGACCAACGCTCTCTCCTTCCCATACTGCACTGCTTCCCTATTAAGTAGGTCCTGCAAAAGGATCCATAGAAGGCTTTAGAGCTTCTATAAAATCACTGGAATTGCATGAAAATTCTGTATGTTTTTCCCCTTCACTTTTTCTGAGAAAGGAGGCTGTAGCTCTCATGATAGTCAGTGATTCGAAAATGGCTAAATTCTTGTGCCGTAGGCATAGAGAGAATATCAATTTCAATATTCTTGGAAAAAGTGAAAAATGACATGCCGAGAAAAGAGATTTGGTCTTTTCAGAATCTAAGGATTAAATCCCAGAATATTACCAATGCACAGGCAAGCATTGGTAATATTTCAATGACGGAAACAAAAATTCCCCACTCCACTGCACTTGAGTCCCAGCCCCAGAAGACGATGCGGTCAGACTTACCTTCTTTTGGCAAGATGGCCGCTACTGGAGATTGGTCAATCAGAGTATAGTGGTCTTTATCCAGATACTGATCAAGTTCTATTACCCTTTCTTCAGAACACTGGGTCATTCCGTGATCGCTTGTGATAATTAGGTTCAGAATGTTCCACAACTTTGCCTTTTTCAGCATTTGTATGAGATATCCCAGCTTCTTGTCAATATCCGAAATGACAGGCCCCATGAGCGGACTCTCGGGTCCCAAATGGTGGCCCATATCATCGGGGTCTTCCCAATAAAGAAGACCAAGATTTATGGGCTCTTTTGATGTAAACCATTCGATAATTTTGGCAACTCTATCTTCAAATGAAACAGACTCATTGTAAGGCATGTAGTGAGTAGGAAAGCTATTATGTATTTTTACATCAGCTCCAGGCCACATGGCTGCACCACTAGAATGTCCCGCCTTCTGATTTGTGATCCATATCGGCGTTGCTTCTTCCCAAAACTCAGAATCATAAATGCTCATGTTATCCAAGGAGAAAGATTTATTCAGAATAGGATCAAACATGTCATTTGCAACAATCCCATGATTCTCTGCAAAGAGGCCAGTTACCAAAGTATAATGGTTAGGGTAGGTCTTTGTAATAAAAATATTAGTAACTTGCTTCACATGAACACCATACTTCATGACATAATGAAAATGGGGTGTTGGAACTCTATATAAGTAATCCCAACGGAATCCATCAAATGAAACCAGTAGAACCTTTTGCTGGTCTGGTTGGAGAGAAAACGTAATTGAAAATATTAATGCAGCAAGTATGAAGGATACCCAGAGAAGTTTTGAAGTCATTTTCAAAGTATTTGATCAGTTCAGTGCAAGAGAATCTGTATAAAAAACATATAGAAGTTAATGGCAATAATTTTTTTGGTAAAACTTAATACCTTACCCACATCCAACAGTGATGATACCCAGTAATCTCAATAATACCATAAATCACAGCCTGGAAGAATTATGTTGCCCCATGTGACCTGGAGCCACATGCATAATAAACTAAGTTTAGCTGCATTTTAGAAACTCCTACTTGTTTATTCATTTTTGAGAGAGCTAGCATGAACAGGGGAGGGGCAGAGAGAGAGGAGACACAGGATCTGAAGTGGGCACTGTGCTGACAGCAGAGAGGCAGAGGTGGGGCTTGAACTCTCGAGTTCATGACCTGAGCCAAAGTTGGACGCTCAACCAACTGAGCCACGTGGGTGCCCCGATACCATTTACTTTTAAGAAAAACAGAAACTGTTGCAGAGGATTTAAACTTCTGATTTCTGGTCAGAAAAATTTATATAGTCAACTTCCTATGAACACATATTTATCATTATGGTCCTTGGTAAAGGGGGGGTAAGAGGACCAACTACAGGAATCTAGAAACAGGAAAGTACCATTAGCAAGTCCAAGAATAATGCTTAAATTATATATATATATAATTTAATTATATTATATTATTAATTACATTATATATATATATATATATATATCCCTCTAATTTCAAAGCCAAGGCCTTATGTTTGGTTCATCATGGTTAGGGATATTACTGGAGAAAGGAGAATATAGATGAACTTGTTTTTTTGAAGTGACATAAAATTTGTGATGCTCAAATATACTTGTGAAATATAATCAGCAGCCATTTATTAGTAGTTAAAGCCATAGCCTTCTTTAAATGAAAACAATTAGTTTCTGAATTAAATACAAACAGAAACATAATTCTCCTGATGCTAAAGTTCATCAACATTTAATTTTAGGAATATGTGTGAAAAAGGCAGTTGACGGGATTAAAGGCTCTCCTTGGATCAATGTTGTTGAGTGGCTGTTGTTTAAAATCTGCATATACTTCTAAAATGTGGTTATGCTAGTCAGGAGAGCTAAGAAAACACATATGGATAAACAACACATATGTAAATTCTGTCAGCTCTCAATGGGTTTGCAAATCAAGCAAGGATCTTTGATTCCCTCCTTTCCTTGTACATTCTTGCAAGAAGGAATTTATAAGCCCACCAAAACTTGGATCCATCCACACTTTGGGCCAAGAAGTCTCCTCTGAATTCAGCTTTTGCCACCTTCCTAAATTGAATATGCTGACGACATATTTTTTTAATGTTTATTTATTTTTGAGAGAGAAAGAGAGACAGAGCTCTAGCAGGAGAGGGGCAGAAAGAGAGGGAGACACAGAATCTGAAGCAGGCTCCAGGCTCTGGGCTGTCAGCACAGAGCCCGATGCGGGTCTGGAACTCACAAACTGTGAGATCATGACCTAAGTTGAAGTCAGATGCTCAACTGACTGAGCCACCCAGGCGCCCTGAATATGATGAAGACATTTTTACACCTCAAAAACAGATCCTGTCTTGCCTTCTTGCTATATTACAGGTACAGGTAAATAAAAACTACTCAGCATGCCCACTTTGCTTTCAGATGCAGTATTTTTAAACTATGATTTCACCCTACCTAGGACATGACCTAAACTGAAATTGCTTTAGGTATTGGTCTCCAGACAATGGTTCAAAAATTAAATTTAAAAACTCTTTTCTCAGATGTCAATAATGTTTCCAGTTCTGGAAGGAACGTTACAAATCAATTCCAATAAGGAACTGGAAATATGTTTACTACCATCTGGCCGAGGATGCTGTTTCCTCTCCCCTCTTCCGTTCTCCTTCACCTTCCAAACACAAGGAAGGCTGTTATGAAACAAATATAATTTAAGGTCAAAAAAAAAAATCAACTATATGAAACACCTGATTTTCTTCTAAGTAAATTAATTTAGCAACTGTGGTAAGAAGGAAAGAGCTGCTTTGCTGAACAAAGGAAAATAAACAAAGGCTAAGTGTTGCCTACAGCTTAGGAATGTTTGGTAAGGAGAACCAACATGATCACCTCGATGACATAAAGCAATAAACAGAGAGGTGGGGGGTGGGGATGAAAGAAATCTCAGATTTCGTTCCTTTCCATCCACAAAACGCTGCACAGTGCAGCGCAATCCCTAGTTCTGGGTCCGGATTTCACCGGGCTGCTGTCCAGTTCCTCCTCCCCTCCAATCCTTCCGCCACAGACAGCCTTAGAAATAGAGGAAAGGGGAGCCAAGATACGGGGAGAAAAGGAAAAGTTAAGGAGGGGTCGGGGTGTAGAGGGGGAAGAGACGTCGACAGGAGAAGGAAGTAGCGCCCATCTCCGCTGGGATTCACTGAGAAGGGTCTCGGCGGCGTACGCTGCGTTCCCAATTCGTAGACCTCCACCCACCGAGGCCGGCAGGTGCCCGCAGGTGGCCTGTGCGCTGGTGCAGTGGAAAGTTGGGGGGGGGGGTCTGAGGGGACCACGGGAGCCATGAGAGTCCCCTGCAGGCAAGCCGCACACTCCCCTGGACTCTTACCCTCACAGCGATCCGGACGATCCGCATGGGCTTAGGACAACTGGATGGTGGGTCTGGAGGGGGCTCCCTCCCGCAGACCCGGGCCGAGAGCTGGGAGGTGGCGGCAGAGCGAGGGGAGCCCCTTGAACTTGCAACGGCTCACCTGCAAGCAGCCTCAGGGCGAGCACCTGACCAGCACCGCCTCCCGGCCGCAGATCCCGCCTCTTGGCTCCCATTGGCTACGGTAGGACAGTTCCCTCGGCTGGGCTCGCCAAATCGAAGCCGGGCTCCTGTGAGTCGCCGCACCGCCTGTCAATCAGCCGGACCAGGGGGCGGGCGCTGCTTGCGTTTGGAGGGTAAAGTGGCAGCAGCCTGCGGGAGCAGAGGGTCACGGGGAGGCCGCAGAGACCGGGCGAGTGTGCCCGGAGCTCCGCGCCCGCTGAGGTCCGCTCGCTGCCGGGTCACACACCCTCCCGCGGTGTGCCTTTACTAATCCGGGCCGCTGTGTTGTCATGGGGGGTGCAGAAAGATCCTAAAACGCTACCCCAGTGGTTTGTCAACACTCACTGTTTTGGTTACAAGTGCTTTTATTCTCTGATCTGATCTCTCAAGGTTTTTTTTGTTATTCTTTTTTTGTCTTATCAAGCACTGGGGACTCTGTACCCTAGACTTTGCTCGGGGGGGTGGGGGGGAACTCGCGAACACCCCAGGAAGTCGATGGGCCAGTGAAATTTTAACTGTTTAGTAGTTGGCGTGACCTGTGTTATCTCAGAAATATCTGTTTTAAAAGGGTTTAATTCTGCAGCCCCAGTGTTGCAAGATTTTTTTTTTCAATATAAGCCCCAGAGTTTTGGAGTATGAGGTACCAGCGACTGCTCAAAGTCAATCAAGCCAGATTCAGGATTAGATATCTGCACAGGGGGAGAGGCCACTCTGATGGTTTCCTCTAGGCTCTAGGCTCTGCTTCTAGATTTGTTCCCAAATACGCAATCAGGCCACAACCATCAGGTCTCATTTCTCTTTCAGGAAGTCTTCTGGTTTGTTAGTGGCCCTGTTGGCTTGTGGACATGTGCGTGGTTTGTCAGTTTCAACTGAGCTGTATTTACCATAAATTGTAAAGAGACCTGGAGCTCCCTTGAAAGGATTTGCCCATTACATGATCCCCTGGCCTAATTCTGACCATCTTCCAATGGAAAATAATATCTACCTGATTGTCACAATTTCGATTTCCACATCTAATTAGCCCACAGAACTGAGCAACACCAGTGGCTCTGGCTCCTCTCTGGCACTCCCGGTCCCTGTCTGGTGTGCTGGCCCTGCAAAATGAATAGACATTCTTGCAGGCAATTAAACCAGGGAAACATTTTGGTCATAGCTTTTTTCTGTTTCTCTAAGCTTCTGGTGGAGGGACAGCCCCTACCCCAATTTGCTTTCAACTGATTGCATCATATCTTCCCGAAGGGCATCTGGGCACTCTTCCGTGGCCTTTTATTTGTAGTACTTGGGTTTATGGTTTTCCACACGTGGGGCAGGGATTAGAGAGTCTGGTTTCGGTGGTTAGCCAGACCCCACGACAGTGAAGTCGTACAGATTGTTCCAAGTTCCCCAGGCCCTGTCCTTTGAAATTGCTCAAGCTTGGAACGGGGTGGCTGGACATTATAATTCCTTGTCCCCCACAAATAGGCCAGCGCGGTGTTCTCCCAAACACTCAAAGAACAGCGCATGCTGACTGGGGAACAGAAGGAGCGAAAACCAGACTTTTATCTGGGTCACTGAACAATGTTGGACTCTGTTCAGATGAAGACACTCAGCCTTGCTCCGCAAACTTTCTATGGAAGCCGTGATTGTATTCGCCAGCCACCTTCGTGAAGTGGGCACGCTACAGCTGTTAACCACAGCGCACAAGGTGACCGCAACTCAGGAGAAGCTCGGGGAGTGTCAAAGGCTCTTCCCAGAGCTCCCTGTAAAGTTCACCTGATGGGCTTGTTCTGTATCTCACGTCACTACTGGGGAAAAACTCGGGCATGAATACTATAGACAGAGGAATGATTGTAAAAACGTGGACTTCCTGCTTACACATCTGTACCAGATCTTCTGCCCTGTTGCCTCAATTTCTGTCTAATTGTAATTGCTACCAAGCAAATCATGGTAACATAAGTTACAGGCCGTTATTGACTTTTGTGGACTGTTCCTTTATTTTATGCTATTAAATTAATATAATCATCACTGAGCTAGTAATGTGTTTCTGAGTAATGGGGTACCAGATGAGTCAACTTCTTTCATGAGCTTTGGAGCAGGAAAGGGGTCCCTCTGCCTGTGTAAGGAAGTTTAATAGGGTCTTGAAGGCTGGATTATTTTCTTCCTCAAGAGCTAGAAGAGGTTTCTGCTAAAACTAAAATATGATGTGTACTTAATGACATAGCCAAGATTGTCTCTGCCACAGAAGTTTTGTTTTCAAAACTGGTCTCTACCCATGTCAGGGAAAATGAGCAAATGATTTTACAATTAAAAAAAAAACCCTGGTGGGGGGGGGCTGGGTGGCTCAGTCGGTTGGGCGTCCGACTTCTGCTCAAGTCATGATCTTGCGGTCCATGGGTTCAAGCCTCGCATCAGGTTCTGTGCTGGCAGCTCAGAGCCTGGAGCCTGTTTCAGATTCTGTATCTCCCTCTCTCTCTGTCCCTCCCCTTCTCATCCTCTGTCTCTCTCTGTCTCAAAAATAAAATAAACTATAAAAAAATTAAAACAAAACAAAACAAAAAACCCTGGGGTGCCTGGATGGCTGAGTCGGTTAAGAGTCTGACTCTCTGTTTCAGCTCGGGTCATGATCTCATGGTTCATGGGTTCAAGCCCCAGCTTGGGTTCCACATGAACAGTGCAGAGCCTATTTAGGATTCTGTCTCTCTCTGCCCCTCCCCCTGCTCATGCTCTCTCACCCTCTCTCTCAAAAACAAACAAGAAAACAAAACCTTTAAGGTTGCAATACCTTATACCACAAACTACCCAACTGAAAGAAAGTCTATCTCATGATCCTCTGCAAAATGTGGGTCTCACATATTCAACAGTCATAAGTGAGGAACCGTTGGGACTCTGTTTCTGGACTGACCTTGATTCTTGATAAAAAGTAGGTCTTTACTAATTTGGACTTAATGGAAGTTCAGCCTGATGAGTTAAAGTTGAATTATAGATTATTCAAGATTTATCCCAAGTATTTTATGGCTATTAGTAATTTAGGCTGCTAATGATATATCTGTACCTATTAGAACTATATTCTCACACCAACAATTATATTTTTATCCTCTGAGAACTTTAGGCAAGCCAAATATAACCTTACAAACTTCTTTGTGTTCTGGTGTTTTGTAGATTGTATTCATGTGTATCATTTTCATAAGGCTGCTGTAACAAACTCCGAAAACTAGGTGGCTGATAACAACAGAACTTTATTCTCTCACAGTTTTGGAGACTGGAAGTCTGACGTCAAGATGTTGGCAGGGCCATCCTCCCTCCAGAGGCTCTAAGAATCCTTCCTGTCTCTTCCAGCTTCTGGTAGTTTCTGATGTTCCTTGACTTGTCACAGCTAGCTCCAACCACCGCCTCCATGGTCACATGGCAGCCTCCTCTGTTTGCCTCTGTGTCTTCACGTGGCCTCTTATAATGACACCCACCACTGGAATGAAGGCCCACTTCAATCAAGGCGGACCTCATCTACACGTAACTAATTGCATCTGCAAAGATCCTATTTCCAAATAAAGTCACATTCTGAGGTTCAAGTTGAACGTGGATTTTGATGGGACCCTCTTCAACCCAGTACATGTAGCTGGCAGAATGTTTCATTTATTGTTTTTTCAGAATGTGGTGTTCTCTAGTTCAGCCTAGATCAAAAATTCATGAAGAATGGTTAAAATGTCTCAAATTGAGGAAACGGACAACATCTCATGCTGACAAGGATGCAGAAGAATTGCAACGATCATACACTGCTGGTGGGAATGACGAAGCCACTTTGGAAGATAGTTTGGAAGTTTCTTATAAAGTTAAATATTCATGTATTACACAAGCCAGGAATCCCACTAGTATTTAGTATCTAGTATTTAGACTAGAGAAATGAAGACAATAACCTCTCAAAATTTACAGGCACATTTTAGTAGCAGCTTTATTCCTAATCATTAAAAACTAGAAACAACCCAAATGTCCTCAACTGTGAATAGATGAGCAAATTGTGGTATATCCATTAGTGGGATACTACCCACCAATAAGAAGGAATGAAGTGGTGATATGTACAGTAACATGGGTGAGTCTCAAAAGCATTCTCTGTTCTCTGATTTCACGAAGGACTCCATCTCCACCTCACCTGGGTATGAGCCACCTGCTGGCCTATTTCCTTCTCTACTGTCTCATTAGGACTGTTTCATAGGAGAATCCATCTAGTGTGAGTGGATGTTTGCTGATTTACTCATCTGTTCTCGCTTAGAACTAAAAACGTATGTTGGGGCCCCTGGGTGGTTCAGTTGGTTAAACATCTGAGTCTTGATTCCATCTCAGATTGTGATCTCATGGCTCATAAGATGGAGCCCTGCACTGGGCTCTGTGCTGACGGTGTGGAGCCTGCTTAGGATTCTCTCTCCTCCTCTCTCTGTCCCCCACCCCAACTTGTGCACGTGCTTGCTCTCTCTCAAAATAAATAAATAAACATATAAAAAAAGAACTAAAGGCACATGCATGTCTGGATTCGCTGGCCAGAGTTGCTCACGGTAATGGGACAGAGTAAACTCACTGACCCATCCATAGAGATTTAACCTACTATTTTCTAAATAACAGCTTCATTGAGATTCAATCCACATACAATAATATTCACCCATTTAAAGTATAAAATTCAGTGTTAGCCACCATTTAAGGTCTCCCAGACCTGCTTTAACCAATCAAACATTCACTCATAGGACATGAATAGAATAATGAGACTATTTTACATTTGTATACAGCTTGATAGTTTTTGATGTACGTTTTGAACACCTTCACCAACCAACCGTTGTTGAGTTTGTTTCTCATGGCCACTCTCTACATTTGGTGAAAATGAGTGTCTTTACCCAAGCTACATATTTAAACATTTGAACACAGGGCAAAGATAATAATTTCTACAAGAGGAGCAGACAGAAGTGATACAGAAATACACAGGACTGAGAAATTAGTGCTGGCTGAAGAAGACATTGGGATTTCATGGCAATGGTAGGCATGGAGAGGCTGGTGTTCGAGCAATGTCTCGAAAGACAGGAGGGATTTCCCTAGAATAGATGGAACACAGAAGATTGCAAGCAAACTCCTAAGGTGAGAAAGTCCAAGGTATATTTGGGGGTAGTGAATAGAGACCCCCATACTAACAGGCCTTGAAACCTGGACCAGGAGTTTGGAGTTGTCCTTGTGGACGGTGGGTGGGTGGGGGCAGATGAAGGTTTTTGCAGAAGGGCACATTGTCACCAGAGCAATAAATACCACTTTTCAGTCACTAGTGTTGCTAGGTGGCACTATGGCCCAGCACACTGACATTTACCTGATGTCAAGGCTTAATTGACATCGAAATGAACATTACTTCTTCAATTCATTAGGCGGGAATTGCCAGTTCTCATGCCATGGCTCAGATTAACCCATTCTTTGGACTCTTGTACTGAAAAATGGAAAGTACTTGGGCTTTTGGTTTCGTTCACATTGAGAGTCGGTATGCTTTTCTTTTCTTGGTTTTTCTTGGCCTATTCCTTTTTTTTTTTTTTAATTTTTTGTATAGTTTATTTTTTAATTTTTTAGATAGAGACAGAGCATGAGCCAGGGAGGGGCAGAGAGAGAGGGAGACACAGAATCTGAAACAGGCTCCAGGCTCTGAGCTGCCAGCACAGAGCCCGATATGGGGCTCAAACCCACGAACTGCAAGATCATGACCTGAGCCGAAGTCGGACACTTAACCGACTGAGCCACCCAGGCGCCCCTCTTGGTCTATTCCTAGTGCACTGTGTGGCCATGCTGTCATGTCATGTGTTTTCAGTGCTACCACAATTTTAGGATGTGAACCTATCATTAAATCACAGACTTGTGAGTCAGAAGAAATAGGCATCAGCACACATGAGTATATGCTTCCCAGTCATTTGTGGAAGCGACTTCATTGTCATATGCTGTAAGTTTTTTTGCACATTTTTATTAATTATAAAGTCAACAGGAAAGGGGATGGTGTACAGGCAAGGTGAAAAGTAGAAGGGGCATTTTAAACGTTCCCAGAATGGGTACTATAGCCTCATTGAAGAAAATATCAAAGCACAGTAGGCAGCCGGATGTTAAGACTACGAGAAACATAGAAGAGATGGGGACAGTGGGACAATTATAAAGCTGGAATAGTGGTCACCTGCATGGAAGAGCAAGAGAGAATCCCAAGCAGGCTCTGCACTCTGTGCTGAGCCTGACACAGGGCTCATTCTCACAACTGTGAGATCCTGACCTGACCGGGAATCAGGAGTCAGAAGCCTAACCAATTGAGCCACCTAGGAGCCCCTAGAAGAGATCTTTTTTAAAAGAAGCTTAAATGAGCCTCTCATCTGTTTGAAATGTATCTTTAAACCACTGAGTTTGGGGCTTTCTTGGCAACCACGGCTTAGTTACCAAAGTAATTAACTCAGTGCCTGTCACACAGTAGGACACAAGAAATATAAATGTATGATGGCATCCAGAAAATTAGTCACTGCAAAAATTAAATCCAAGAAATAACGTTACAAGTGTTTGCAGACCAGAGACATAACAGCAAATAGAAAATGTAAACTCCATTTAAGAAGATGAAAGGAGAAGTGATCAGGCTAAGAAAGAAAGGATATAATGGAGCAGTGGGCTGTGAATGTTTGCTGTAAAGACCAAATGATAAATATTTTAAGTTTTGTAGGCCATGTACGGTGTCTGTTGTGTTTGTTTGGATGTTTTGGTTTTGTGTCTTTTTAGAATCATTTCAAAATGTAAAAACATTCTTAGCCCAATGACTATATAAAAACAAGGTGGATGGGGCGCCTGGGTGGCTTAGTCAGTTAAGTGTCCGACTTTCACTTAGGTCATGATCTCGCGGTTCGTGGGTTCGAGCCCCGCGTCGGGGTCTGTGCTGACTGCCAGCTCAGAGCCTGGAGCCTGTTTCAGTCTGTGACTCCCTCTCTCTCTGACCCTCCCCTCCTCACACTGTGTCTCTCTCTCTCTCCTAGAAATAAATAAAAACATTAAAAAAAGAAAAAAACAAACAAGGTGGATGCCAGATTTGGCCCATGGGTCTCTGTTCTAAGGATTTAGGCCACTCACCAAATGACTCCTGACCCCTTTTCTTTACATTGTCAGTGCTCTTTTTATTTATAGATCACAGTAAATTCAAATTTTGATATTAACCATTTAATTTTTCTAGAGCTCAATATTAGTAATCTTATGAAAACCCAACAAATAAATTGTTAATCTCAGGGACAGAGTCTCAAGTAGGAAACAAGAACGTAAGAGAAATGTCAGTCTTTTTAAGGTCTTTGTAAAAAAACAGGGTGGGGGGAGGGGAGAAAGAGACAGAGAAGGCAGTGGAAAAGTAAAACCAGCAGTAAAAAAACAAAGAAACAAAACCAGATTAACCCAGAGCTACTTACTAAGAGTCCCTGAGTGTTTGTTTTATTTGTTTTATTTGTTTTTAATTTTTAAATTTTTTTAAAAAATTTATTTCTGAGAGAGAGAGAGAGAGACAGCATGAGCAGGGGGAGGGTCAGAGAGAGAGGGAGACATAGAATCCGAAGCAGACTCTAGGCTCTGAGCTGGCTGTCAGCACAGAGCCCAACGTGGGGCTCGAACCCACGAACCGTGAGATCATGACCTGAGCCGAAGTCAGACGCTTAACCGACTGAGCCACCCAGGCGCCTCACTGAGTGTTTGTTTTAAAAAAGGAAAACAAGGAATTATTCTTTCAGGCTGAATTTTGACCTAGATTCACATGCTGCCCAAACAGTCCCTTTTCTAGAATCACGGAGCATATTTTCACAGGAAGCTGTTTTAAAAATGAGATACTTTTAACTCTATTTTGTAAAGTCGGCTCTGATTGAAGATGAACCACAGAAGCCTCTAAACTGCACAATTTACTTCGGAGAATAGTAAGTAGAAAAATGCAACCTATTCCTTGTTTTGGCCTTTTTATAAGGAAGTAGGCTCCCTGACCTCAGCTTTTTGAAAGATCATCCTATTTTGAATATCCCCATGTCATTTCTGGATTTGGTTGACCCTTCAGATGGTGTTGATGCTTTGGAGTTTCTCTGGCCTGAAGACTGAAACAAAGGAGTCATGAGATGGTGAAATGATCCAGAAGGGTGTGGGTGATGGTGTCCTTGAATGAGTTCAAGTTTCAAGGCCTTCCCTGGGTTCTTGGTTAGGTTCAAAAAGTCTTGATAAGAGTGTAGATGAAATGTCCACAGGTGTTCAGCCTGAAGACAGACTTGACTTTGATGATCACAGGGCATGTGGAAGAAAAGAGTACAGGAGAAGTGTTTGGAATAAGGAACAATCACCCTGCTTACAGCACGCTCCGTACTAAACTCGCTTGTCAGAAGTTGGTGATTCCAAGCCTTTCCTTTTCATGAGCAGCTCACACACAGGTATTTGTTTAAAAAACAAAAAACAAAAAACACCAGGGATCCAGCTGCCCTCTTGCTCAGTTAAGAGATAAATTGTAGGGGCGCCTGGGTGGCTTAGTCGGTTAAGCGTCCCACTTTCGCTTGGGTCATGATCTCGCGGTTCGTGGGTTCGAGCCCCGCGTCGGGGTCTGTGCTGACTGCCAGCTCAGAGCCTGGAGCCTTTTTCAGTTTTTGTTTCTCTCTCTCTCTCTGACCCTCCCCTGCTCACGCTGTCTCTCTCTCTCTCTCTCCTAGAAATAAATAAAACATTAAAAAAAATTAAAAAAAAAAAGATAAATTGTAAAGAAATCCAAGAATATGACTTCTCGTCTGCTCCTCAACAACCTGAGCACAGGCTGTTATTCTAAAATGCCCTTAAGTAGAGAGAAGCTATAAATGCTTTGTCATAGTATCTCTTAAGAAAAGTAACAGAGGATCATATTGGGGAGTGTTAGAGATATAGGTCTTGAATAGAAAGGAAAAAGTGAAAAAACAAAGATAAAATTTTTTTTAAAAAAGCCAAAGTTGCAGAAAAGAATGTTAGCAATGGTCGTCCCTGGCTCTGCCTCTTTCCTGCCCCATCTAGCTGTTTCTTCAGAAGCATCCCAGAACGGACCATGCTTCCCTGCTGCACATTTTGAATACAAATTTTAGATCACCCTGGACTGAGCCAGGTAAGCCCAAACCGAGACTGAGATACAGAATCCAAAGGAAATAATTACTAGAAATTAATAGAACTCAGAGCTTCCTGGAAGCTATATATGACATAGAAAGAGTGGGTGTCAATAGGTGGCTACTTCTGATCTGGGGGAAAATATGCTTTAGGACTCCCTTAGACATTAGAATTTGTACAAGTATAATGTAGTACTACTGTGTTCTAGCTATTTATCAATGTGGACACAATAGATTTTCTTAATTGCCCCATTACAAATGACATAAGTGAGGCACAGAAAGGTTCAACGACTTACCCAAAGTCACCCAGCTAGTAAGTGACAGAGCCAGAATTAATACCGTGGGGGCACACTTGGAACCTCAGAGTTAGTATAGATTATTTTAAGCTGGAAACATTTGAAATTCAGCAGCTGCAGAAAGAAGGCTTCTCGGTTTCCCTTATCTGACCCAAAGCAGAAATTTCTGAGAAATGAAGACTGCCGTTAGTTCCATCTTAAAAGCAACTTCTACTCCCAAGAGAGTGACCAAGAGTAAACCTGCCTCAAATCCCCGCTCTGGGGGAGTACGATGGACCTCAAAGAAGACAGAAAGACCACTCGCTGTCCATAACTTTGTCTCCTGTTCTTCTAAGACCCATTTGCATTGCCTAAAGAAACCTATTTGCTCTTCTCATGGAAGCCTTTCTCCCCTCTCCTACTCCACTGAGTTAGCTGTATGAGCCTTTAACCATTTAATGAGCCAGCCCTGGTGTGCGAATGAATATACTCTTTTCTCCCATTAGAATCTGCTTGTTATCAGTTTAATTGGCAGGATCATCAGAGGACAGAGGAAGAAAGCTTCTCCTGTAAGAGAACAGAGGAGAAAGCTTTTCCTCCTCTATAAAACCCAGGCATTCTGGCTACAGAATCCATGCTTTAAACCAGGATTTGTCAATTTCAGCACTACCGACATTGGGACTGGACACTTTTTTGTGTCCGGCCGCCCTGTGCACGGTAGGGTGTGAGCAGCTTCCCCAGCCTCTGCTCACTAGATGCCACTCCTCTTTGTGATAAGCAGACATGGGCTAAATATCCCCTGGGGGGTGGGGGGGGTGGGGGACAAAATCTGGGCCTCTGGCTGAGAACCGCTGCTCATTAAGCTGCCACTTTTTGCTCTGTCATCTCATTTCTGGGGAGGGCTTTCCTGATCCTCTGTCAAGGCTCGGTCAAGTGCTCTGTGATTCTGTAACACTTAATGCTGATGATTACTGATACTTCTTGAGATCTTACTACGTTCTAGGTGATGCCTAGCTTTTTACATCTAGTTGCTTATTAATCCTCACAAGAATCCCTTATGGCAGGATCTACTGGGGGAATATATGGAGTTTGGGGACATCCGAGACTCCGTTTTGAAACTCCCGTTTCCTTTCCAGCGAATGAACTCTTGAGCTGGGCCAAGAGCGGCAACTGTTTTACAAGCAGTCGCTCACGAAGTTTCCACAGAGCACCTGGCACTCCGACCATCAGAGGACAGTAAAATTAATACGTACCAGGGATAGTTTCAACGGTCAGCACCCAGGAAAATAATCTGCAAGACAGAAATCAGAAGTGGCTAGACTGCTCAGTACCAAATTAGCAGGGTTTTTTTCTTCTCTTTCTTATCTAAATCACGTGGTTACCCCTCCCTCTTTCTCATAAGAGCCCCCTACTTGACCCACACGAGTGCAACGCTTTGCTGGTTACTCCAGTATCTATCTGTGCTCCCCGAATTGCGATTCTGAGACCCAAACGAAGGCTTTTGTTCTTTTTCAATTTTGCCTCCTTTTCTGAATCGACGTGCTGTTTGTTACTTGCTCCCGTAAATGAGAAACTGGACTTCGCAAGGTTAAGATCTTGCCCGAAGGCACAGAACCAGGAGCCCAGAAGCTGGGATCCACAGAGTCTGTTACTTTCCACCCATCATTTGTGCTCTGAACCAGCCGCTGTCTTACATTGTGAGGCCCTATTTCGCTTCCTCCATGTGCCTGTGGACTTTTTGCAAGCAGATGCCAGTGTGTCCTGAACACCCACCACACAGCACTCAGCTCAATATTGCTTAAGTTTTTTTTTTTTTACTGTTTATTTATTTTTGAGAGACATAGACAGAGTGCAAGCAGAGGAGGTGCAGAGAGGGAGACACAATCCCAAGCAGGCTCCAGGCTCTGTGCTGTCAGCACAGAGCCCGATGCGGGGCTCGAACTCACAAACTGGGAGATTATGATCTGAGCCGAAGTCGAACGCTTCACTGACTGAGCCACCCAGGTGCCCCTCAGCTCAGTATTTCTTAAGTGAGTAAGTAAAAGACAGTGGGTTAACATCTTTTTAGCTCCAAAGGCAATATTGTGGAAACCACGAAGGAGAATGTCCAGGAGGTACCTGATATCGAAACACTCTGCATTAGAAAAACGTTGAGAATAATGTGGGATATGTGCCTGGATGTTTCTCTGTTTAAAAGCGTATCTTTAAAATTTGTTAAATTCAATTCAAATGATCGGAGAAAGAATACAATTAAATAAACTGCACGTTCTCCCTCAAAAAACAAAAACACAAACAAAACAAAAACCAAAGCAACCACCCCCCCAAAACCCACACATTCCTTTAGGGTGTAATCATTTCATTCCAAAATGGTTTAACAATTTTTTTCATCCCAAATAGGACTTTACAGGTAAATATGTTTAATGATGAAATGCAACACAGAGTTAATATAATTTCCCCTCTCCCAGAATGAAATATTTTCTAGGATCTCAGAATCTCAGCCCCAGGTGGGAGGCCGAACTGACGTGTAGGCCTCAAGGGCAGGCCACTCACTCAGTGGATTTGTCATACAGTTTACCTCACAGCTCCTCTCCCAGAGTCCATCTGTCCTCACTTCACCAGAGAAGCCCACGGAAAGAACATTGAGGGGCACCTGGGTGGCTTAGTCGGTTAAGCGTCCGACTTTCGCTTAGGTCATGATCTCGCGGTTCGTGGGTTCGAGCCCCGCGTCGGGCTCTGTGCTGACTGCCAGCTCAGAGCCTGGAGCCTGTTTCAGTCTGTGACTCCCTCTCTCTCTGACCCTCCCCCGCTCACGCTGTCTCTCTCCTAGAAATAAATAAAAATATTTAAAAAAAATAAAATTGAAAAAAAGAAAAGAAAGAACATTGACCTTGGAGTTATAACCAGCTTAAGTAAGTCTTGGCTCTGCTACTTACTAGATGAGTAACATTAGCAAATCTCTACCTCTCTGGTAGCTTTCTTTATCTGCAGAATGGGGAGCTTCCCGGATCTTTTCCTTGCTTCCTAGTGGCCTCGTAAGGTTAAATAATAAAGAAATATATTAGTGACGTTTTTAAAACATTGTGATTTCTCCTGCGCTAGCAGAGAGTTGAACTGCATCAGGACTGCTGGAAGTGGCTACTGGAAAGACTGTTCTGCAAGCAGTTGTATGAGGGCCTTTGTGTGGCTCCCTGTCCGTTTTTTGGGTGGTTCTATTTTTGTGTTTGTCACTCTCCCTCCCAGACACGATCAGCATTGCGGGGGAAGTCACAGCACGATTGTTGGGGGCATTAATCCGGGGAAAGTTACACTGTGATCTCTCCTGTCCCCAGCACCCACCAGTCCCCAGCCTGAGGGAATTGTAGATGGTGGCCTTGAGGGAATAAAGGAACCATAAAGCGTGTGACCGTGTGACCGGAGGGGTTTGTGGGGCAGCAGGAAGGGGCAGTCCAACGACGCTTCTGTGATGGTTTGGACCATGCGGTGGCTTCTGAGCCGATTGTATGTACACGTCCCTCCAGGGTTTTGTGTGTGGTGTTTTGTTTTTTTAATTTTTTGATGTTTCTTTGTTTTTGAGAGAGAGGGAGAGAGTGCCCACAGGGGAGGGGCGGGGAGAGAGAGAGAGAGAGAAAGAATCCAAAGTAGGCGCTGCCTTGTCAGCGCAAAGCCCGGATGTGGGTGGGGCTCGAACCCATGAACCACAACATCATGACCCGAGCCAAAGTCTGTGGCTCAATTGACTGAGCCACCCAGGCGCCCCCGCTTCCAGGGTTTTTAAGCTTGTGTTCTCTGGGTAACTCCTCTCTCCATAGCTAGCTTGATTTGGACAAAATGCTGTTTCTTGGGCAAGATCGGGTTCACCATGTGTAGGAAGAATTACATATTCTATTTCTGTTATCCTTTCCCTCCTTTCTAGCTTCATTCAGCATGAACTAACAATTCAATGGATCTTTCAGAAAATGAGATTCTACAACTTCCGTTAATGTATGACTCTAAATTCTATGTTAGTGGGAGCAGTTAGATCAGGTCAGGAAATGGGTCATTAGAGTCTTTTTTTCTGAAGAGGTGGGAAAAAAGCTCGGGATCCCGCTAGAATTATGCAAGTTATTCTTCTGATTTTTACATGTTCTGCTGTTTTTCTCCGCAGAAGTCAAAGGATGTGCTGACAATGAGAAAGAATGACATCTGGCCACGTGTAGCAACATGGATGGACCTTGAGGGTGTTATGCTGAGCGAAAGAAGTCAGGCAGAGAAGGACAAATATCCTATGTTTGCACGTATAGGAGGCTTAGGAGGAACTTGACGGAGGAACAAGGGGGAGAAGAAGGGGGGAAATGGTGGGTGAAAGGGAGAGAGGCAAACCATGAGAGACTCTTGAATGCTGACAAAAACTGAGGACTGATGGATGTTGGGGGGAGGAGGGATGGGCATGGAGGAGGACAATTGTGGGGATGAGCACTGAGTGTTATGTGGAAACTAATTTGATAATAAACTATTTGTAAAAAAAAACAAAAAACAAAGGATGTGCTGACAGTTTTTGCTTCACCCTCATTATTAGGACTTGTATAATCTGAAACCAACTTCCACACTGATTTCTCAGTATGGAGAAAGGCCTTTCTTTTCTGGAAAATAGTGATAAAAGGTGTGTGCCCGCGTGTGTGCGTGCGCGCACACACACACACACGCACCCAGACAAAGTTGTGCTGTGTCTAGCCAGGTCTTGGAATGGAGCCACCACTTCTTCCCAAGCAAAGAATATTTCTTCCCAATAGAACATTTGTTGTTACTGTCCTAACTGGGAACTGAAAGAACGATTTTGTCTTCAGTGATCAGGAGACTGTGGGCAAATTTTCTTTGTATTTGCACTCCTGGGTTCTAAAATCACCGTCCACAGGAGAAAGAAGAGAAGAGAACACTGTGAGAAACTGTGTTCCAAGGATTAAGTGGCTCTGCCAGAGAGAGGCTGAGTGGATCCTGTCTCAACCCTGTTTGGGAGTTGGCGATCTAAATGAAGTCTAGGAAAGAACCTGGGTTTGTTACCATTTTTTGTTCCTTGGATTGTGACTCATCAGCGAGCCCTGAAATCAATTCATCCTGAACCGCTTTGGCTCCACAACTTCTTTGGACTGAGATTCTAGGGTCAAAGTTAAGGTCCCCAATACTGAGCCCAGGCTGAGATGCTGGCTGCCATTTCCTTTTTTCTTTTTCTTTTTCTTTTTTTAATAGTTTATTGTCAAGATGGTTTCCATATAGCACCCAGTGCTCATCCCAAAAAGTGCCCTCCTCCATGCCCATCTCCCCCCTTCCCCCCCCCCCACATCCATCAGTCCTCAGTTTTTGTCAGCATTCAAGAGTCTCTCATGGTTTGCCTCTCTCCCTTTCCCCCACCATTTCCGCCCTTCTTCTCCCCCTTGTTCCTCCGCCAAGTTCCTCCTAATCCTCCTATACGTGCAAACATATGATATTTGTCCTTCTCTGCCTGACTTATTTCGCTCAGCATAACACCCTCAAGGTCCATCCATGTTGCTACACATGGCCAGATTTCATTCTTTCTCATTGCCATGTAGTATTCCATTGTATAGGTAACCACATCTTCTTGATCCATTCGTCCGTTGATGGACACTTAGGCTCTTTCCATGTTTTACCTATTGTGGAGAGTGCTGCTATGAACACTGGGGTACATGTGCCCCTATGCATCAGCACTCCTGTATCCTTTGGGTAAATTCCTAGCAGTGCTATTGCTGGGTCATAGGGGAGTTCTATTGTTAATTCTTTGAGGAACCTCCACACTGTTTTCCAGAGGGGCTGCACCAGTTTGCATTCCCACCAACAGTGTAGGAGAGTGTCTGTGTCTCCACATCCTCGCCAGCATCTAGAGTCCTCTGATTTGCTCATTTTAGCCACTCTGACTGGTGTGAGGTGGTATCTCAGTGTGGTTTTGATTTGTATTTCCCTGATGAGGAGGGATGCTGAGCATTGTTTCATGTGTCTGTCGGCCATCTGGATGTCCTCTTTGGAGAAGTGTCTGTTCATATCTTCTGCCCATTTCTTCACTGGGTTGTTTGTTTTTCGGGTGTGGAGTTTGGTGAGTTCCTTATAGATTCTGGATATTAACCCTTTATCTGATATGTCATTTGCAACTATCTTTTCCCATCCGTTGGTTGCCTAGTAGTTTTATGGATTGTTTCCTTTGCTGTGCAGAAGCTTTTAATCTTGATGAGGTCCCAATAGTTCATTTTTGCTCTTGATTCCCTTGCCTGCTGCCATTTCCTGAGGTGCCCCAAATTCTAGAGGTGTATCTCTGAGATTGCTTTTTAACCTGGGGTTTCTGGTTCATTGGTTGTCAAGTTCATTTAGCAGTTGGTGACAACATGTTAAAAATAATAAAACAGAATTGGGGCTCCTGGGTGACTCAGTCAGTTAAGTGTCCAACTTCAGTTTAGGTCATGCTCTCACGGCTCGGGGTTCGAGGCCCTACGTGGGGCTCTGTGCTGATAGCTTGGAGCCTGGAGCCTACTTCAGATTCTGTCTCTCTCTCTTTCTCTCTATCCCTCCCCAGGTCACACTCTGTCTCTGTCTCTTTCAAAAATAAACAAACATTAAAAAGTTAAAAAAAATAAAACAGAATATAGTGAATTGGAAAAGAAAATATCCAAGTGCATCACATGTAACAAGTACAAGCATTATTTTGTAAAACTTTATTTCAGTTTCTACATACCCACACACCCAAGCACACAGATATGTATTCATGTATTAAGTCTCATTGTAAAATGTACTTTCTTTTTTAAATCCTAGTATAGTTAACATCCAGTGTTACATTAGTCTCAAATATACAATATAGTGATTCAACAATTCTGTTCATTACTCAGTGCTCTTCATGAAAAGTGTACTCTTAGTCACTTTCACCTGTGTCTCTCATTTGCCACCCACCTCCCCTCCGGTAACCACCAGTTTATTCTCTATATTTAAGAGGCTGGTTTTTTGTTTGTCACCTTTTTTTCTTTGTTGGCTTGTTTTCTTTCTTTAATTCCACATCTGAGTGAAATCATACAGTATTTATCTTTCTCTGACTGATTTCACTTAGCATTACATTCTCTCTAGATTCATCATGTTATTGCAAATGGAAAGATTGCATGCTTTTTATGGCTGAACAATATTCCACCATCTCTCTCTTTCTCTTCTGCTCTTAACAAGCTCTCTGTTTTGTGAGGGTGCTGCATGATATGTAGGAAAACAATTAGAATATTGCAAAAGGGAAGAGCACCAGAAGATGATGTGAATCGCAAAATCTTTTATAAGAATAATGGCGATAGCGACCCATTTCCTTTAGCTTATCATCTCTGTCCTTATTATCTCCTCAGATAAAAAAAAGTCGATAGTGGTGCCCATTAGGAATGAAGCTGCAGGTAACATTAACTCACCTCCAGGTGGCTTCAACAATGGGATTTGTTATCTCACTTAAACGCAAGCCCGGGGGAGATGATTCCAGGTTTGGTTATGTCAGCGGCATAGGAGGAACCCAGCTGCCTTCTGCCTTTCTCAGTCTGGCTCCTCAGGCTTGCACTTCTGTGATCATTAGGTGGCGGCCGGAGTGCCAGACACCTCATCCTTCTTCTGTTTCCACAGGGAATGTGGTAGGCTGAATAATGCCCCCCTCCCCCAAAATATCCACATCTTAATCCTTGGAACCTGTGCATGTTATTTTATATGGCAGAAAAGGACTCTGAGATGGGGACCCTGAGATGCGGAGAGCTTCCCAGATTATCTGAGTGGGCCCTAACCTCCACCTCAGGTGTCCCAGTATGAGGGAGGCGGAGGGAGATTTGACACCACCCTGGAGAAGAGAAGGCAATGTGACTGCAGAGGCAGAGATTGGAGTGGTGTGGCCACACTACAGAATGTCAGTGACCACCAGAGGTCATAAGAGTGAAGAGACCCAGGCTCCCCTAGAACCTCTGGAAAGAGCGTGACCACACTGACTCCTTGCTTTTGACCCAGCGATACGGCTTGTGGACTTCTGGCCGCCAGAACTAGAAGAGAGTAAATTTCTGTTGTTTCAAGCCACCCAGTTTGTGGTAATCTGTGATAGCAACCATTGAAAACTAAGATGGAGAACAAAAGGGAAATTTCTTCTCATGTTTCCTTTTCCAGAGAGAAACCCTTCCCAGAAAGCCTACTGCAGACTTCTCTTTAAGTCCTATGAACTAAGTTCTAGCTTCAAGGATGCAAGGAGATAAGTATCTGGTCTTTTTAGCCTCTATACACCTCTATTGACAAGCACAAACTATGGTATGATTTGGGAAAGGCATCCAATAGCATCTGCCGTTGAGTAAAATGACCACTTCATGGACAGACAGGGAGAGAGATGTGGACATAGTGCACTGGCCAAACCCCATCGTCAAGTACTGGTAATATAAAGACCACCAGCATGGGAGCATCATCTGTCTTTCTCTCCAAGCAAGTCAATGGATTCCCACATTCCTCTGTAAGGGAGGGAAAGAGACACTGCCAAAGAAGCTGGCCACTTTTCCCAGGGTGAGTTTTTACCCAGCCATGCCTTGGCTGACCTTGCTGAGTAAGCACACAAGCAGGGAAAATCCTTCTGGAGGCAGGTGGGTTTCCTTAGCAACCTCAGCCAACATATTCTGTCTTCTGACTCCTGATCTGTCTTCCTGGATGTTGTCCACAGGTAGGTGAAGTATGGTCTCAGCGTCACACTCCCGTATAGATGACTTCCCTGTATTTCCAGCTTCCTAATTCATATGTGATAGTCATGTATGTAGCATTCCCAGCTGCCCTTCCCCAACTGATTTGGGACCAGGGGAAGGAAAGCCTTCTTCTTACAACATTCAGGGTTTGGTACCCATGGACCATTTGCCTTTCGTGCAACCTGAGCTGGCTGAAGGCTTGAGACCCTGGAATAGATTGGCTTCTACTACAAAGATAAAGAGAAGCCCTTGCCAGAAGGCATAGGGCATTTTTTGGAGTTAAACACCCTTCAGATCTAACTAGTAACTCCACCCCCAAGTAAATGTATTTTCTTTTTGCTTCATTAATTTTGAAAATGTGGATGGTTTGGGGTTTAGCTTCCAGACCATCATAAAAAAAAAGTCTCGTCGTTTGGAAGAAACCCTTTTTTTTTTGGATGCTGTCAAGTTAGACTACATTTAAAAGGAACCCACAGAGACCACCAGGTAATAGAATGGCTTTTTGCCCAAGAAATCATTTGGAGGCAAATGCTTCCGCTGATCCACAACATGGGCCTAGTGAGGTTTTGAATCTATTCCTTATGGGATTGTAGCTCTCCTACTGGGCCGTTCATCTGATTTTTTATTAAAGCTCCATTGACTTGTTTGCTTAAGGAGTTTCTCCTACAGCCAATACTCTTCAGAGAGCAGGTGCAATGGGGCTCCAGGCTCTTAATGGAAACTGACAATGTATCACAGGGGATGGAGGCCTTGAAAGCTTCCAGCAGAAGATGGATGAGGTTCTCTACCTGTAGTTCATTCGAAGACTAGTTCAGCAGTTCTGTGTCTGAGTTAACTGCCTGGGTCTCTGCTGTGCAGAAAAACATTTGTCACTTTGGCTCCATTTGCTCACCTTGCAACTAGAGTTCTTTAGCAGTGGTCCCAGGGCGTTAAAATCCTTCACCTCGCTGGGAGGTATGGAAGGAACTGGGAGAAGCAGCCAAGTGAAATGGCCCATGGAGACCACACACCCCTGGGAAGGTGATCAAGGCAGACAAACAGTATAAGAAGCAGAGGACAGCCCGACAAGGCAGATGGAATCAGCCCCAGGTGGGATTGTACCATGGTCTGAAGACAGTTTTGTAGCCAACTATTATAAGGATCTTCCCTTTTCCTCCACGTCCCCCCAGCCTCTCATAAACCTAATGAAGCCTGCTCCCCATTTGTCAGAATCATGCCCTCTTTCTGCTTAGACCTATCTGCCCCGCCCATGGAAGTGTCCACATCCAGTGGCTAGTCTGTTGAGAGCTCAGTTCTTTTAATCCGGTCAATGAAGTTGGGTCCTTGTTCTTATGAGAGCCATGTTCTAGAGCAGTGCTCTCTCACAGAAACGTAGTTAAGAGCCACAAGGATAAATTAAAACTTTTCTAGTGATCATATTGAAATAAAGGACACAGGTTAAACTGATTTGGGAGCATGTTTTATTTTATGTTCTAAAACTTACACAAAATATTTTCACTTCAGCATGGGGCACTGGCCACATTTCGAGTTCTCCGTAGCTAGTGGCCATCAAAGTTCTGGAGTCAGTTTCTTTCCCATGTTCTCTGCACTACAGGAATTCTCACGGCAGCATTTTCAGCCTGCCATTGGCATTTCTAGGCAGCACTTGGACTGGATACTTTGCAGCAGGTGAATCCTCACGGGTCCCTGATTTTATACTTGTTAGGCACAAATTCACTTTGCATATTGCCCATCTGATATCTGTATGTGTAGGTCTTTCAAGCTCCTAAAACGTCACTCTTGAGAATTTTTAGGAAGAGGTGAAATGAGGGAAAAAGTTTCATAATACTAAATATACTCCTGTAGGCAAAGTCTAAGATCAATTCTCTAAAACCTTTGGAAATTAAGGGCTGATGCTGTCTATGGTTATATCAACATGCTTTTCTCCTTCCTCTTTTGTTTGTTGTCTCCAAGGTTCTGCCTTTTTTTCCCCCTGCTCATGCTTTTCTCTTCTCTTTGATGCTTCCTTGACATAATATTGGAACTTTGAATATGTGAAACTCTTTTCACTGTCAGGAATATAATTTTTATTTTTCATTTTTATTTAAAAAGTTTTTTAAACAATGTCTATTTTTGAGAGAGAGACAGAGCATGAATGGGGGAGGGACAGAGAGAGAGGGAGACACAGAATCCAAAGCAGGCTCCAGGCCCTGGGCTGTCAACACAGAGCCTGATGCGGGGCTTGAACTCACAGGCCACAAGATCATGACCTGAGCCGAAGTCGGACATTTAACCAACTGAGCCATCCAGGCACCCCGAGGAATATAATTTTTAAATAAATGTAGTAAATTAATAGTAAGAAGAGCAAATAGAGGTGCCTGGGTGGCTCAGTCAGTTAAGTGTCCAACTCTTGATTTTAGCTCAGGTCATGATCTTCCAGTTCCTGAGATGGGGACCTGTTTTGGGCTCTGCACTGACAGCATTGAGCTTGCTTGGGATTCTCTCTCTCTCCCTCTCTTTCTGTGCCAGCACCCCCCCCCCCACGCACTCTTTCTCTTTCAAAATAAATAAATATTTTAAAAATATAAGAAGAACAAATAGAGTATATTATAAAGTTTACACAACTTCCCTGAGTTTATACCATCTATAAGAAGCTTCCTAATGCAGAAGAATAGAAATTCAAATATTGGGTTGATTGAGGTTGTGACCTTGGTCCAAATTTCTGACCCAAAATTTCAGATAAGTGAGTCGCAGGGTACTGAAACACATATCTGTGAGGAGAGCTTTCAACTGCAAATAACAGAATACCTGACCAACCAATGGCTTTCGCATGACAAGAAGCCTGAAGGCAGCTGGATATTGGCATCGGTTCTGCTGTTTGGCAATGTCATCAGGGACACAAACTCTTTCTACTCCAGCATCCTTAGTGTGTGGCTATTTAACCACATGCTTATTATCTCGTGGATGCAAATGGCTGCTAAAGCTGCAGACACTGAATCCATCCATCTATCTTCAAGGAAGGAAGAAGTTCTTAACACTGAATCCATCCATCTATCTTCAAGGAAGGAAGAAGTTCTTAACAGAAGAACGAAACAATTCCAGGAACCGTGTCCCTAGACATCCAAGGCTACAAAACAGGTTGGAAAAATGTGTGTGTAGCTTTTTAGCCTCCAATGTGGAGGCTTTGAGAAGAGACTGTCGAGGTAATGAGCAACCAAAGACGGCCACAGTGTGGCTCTCTAATAACTCGATAGTAGCATACATGTACTGAGGGCTCATTAGATGTAAGATAATATACTAAGCTTTTTACAGATATCATTTCATTTTCTCCTCAGAACAATCCTTTGACATATGTTTCCTATTATTATTCACTTTTTCTTTTTAGTTTCAAAACTTAGACCTTAGGTAAATTAACTTACCCAAATCACATGGGATCCCCTTTATTCTCCATTATCAGCAAATAACAACACTTATTGCTATGTAGGTCCTCTGTTGCATGACTTACCATACTTTATCCAACTACTTGTTTAATATTTTACTCCATGAAAGTGGGGAAAGAGAGAAAGGAAGGAGTCAGGGGTAACATTGTAGTTTCTGGCTTGAGAAACTGCTATAGGATGGTCTGTCACCTGGGAGAGGAAGAGTAGTTTTGGGCAGACATTATGTAAGTTCTGTCTAGGGTGCATTTAATAGGTGGTGCTTGTCAGTCAGCCAAGTGGCTGAGGGTGATTGGTGTGGGGAGTGCAGGAGAAATTGCACAGTTAGAACTTCTCACTTCTAAGAGGTTGACCATCACAATGAAGCCAATATCACCTTCTTAGATTTTCTTTTTTTTTTTTTTAATGTTTATTTAATTTTGAGAGAGAGAGAGAGAGAGCAAACGGGGAGGGGCAGAGAGAGGGAGACACAGAATCTGAAGCAGGCTCCAGGATCTGAGCTGTCAGCACAGAGCCTGATGTGGGGCTTGAACCCATGAGCCGTGAGATCATGACCTGAGCTGATGTTGGACGCTTAACCGACTGAGCCACCCAGGCACACCAAGAATTCCTTTTCTTAAGAAACAAGAAAATAAATAGTTCTTCTAAGAATGTAGAAGAAACTTAGAGATGACTGACACATCACAGTGGCTTATTTTCTGTTCACTAACACCGTGGTGGGTAGCTTCTAAGATGGCCCCTGATGGTGTCCATCTCCTGCTATTCACATCCTCATGTAATCAACACACAACTGCCTTGAGTGGTTTGGACCTATGACTTGTTTCTGATCAATAGGATAATGGCAAAGGTGATGAGATATCATTTCCACGATTAGGTTACAAGAGATTGTAACTTCTGTCTTGCCAGCACACTCCCTTTATGTGCTCTCTTAGCTCTCATGATTTGCTGAAGTAATGGACACGTTGGAGAGGCCTATGTGACAAGGAAGTGAGAATGGGCTTGGCCATCAGCCAGTATGAACCTGAGGCCCTTGGCCCAGCAGCCCTTGAAGAAAAAATCCTGCCAATAATCTGAATGAGCTTGAAAATGGATCCTTCCCCAGTCAAACTCTCAGATGAGACCCCAGCCCTGTCAACAACTTGATGCAGCCTGTGAGAGACCTGAAGTACAGGACTCAGCTGGGCTGGATCCCTGACCCACAAACATAGAGATAATAAGTCTGTGCTGTTTAAACAACGAACTTTGTGGTAATTTATTAAGTGGTAATAGATTTAACACCCCAATTTTAGCTATGAAAGCAGAGACCAGGCCCCTGTAATGGTTAGCTGAGGTATATGCTTACCTAATTCCAAGAGCCAAGGGAAGGTAGACTGTCTCTGGTGATTCAGAAATTACTGCAGAGAGATTGCTTATACGTGGAAATAAATTACCAGGTTGGCCAATTGAAACCAGAACTGGAAATCAAAGCATTTGGTTCACAGGAGAAATGAGAAACCCTAGGTGGGATGCAGCTGTATTTAGGGCAGGCTCTGAGCAGCGGCAGCTGGCATATGAACTAGGCTGAGACTTGCTTTGGGAGTAGGCTATGAGCCTCAGGAGGTCGATAAACATTAAACATAACCATGCAGTGAAAGGCTTTAGGCAGGGTTGTGAGAGCTAAGTGATCATCAAGGGGAATATCAAGGGAAGTTGTAGATTTTCCTTTACTGGAATCTGTGAAAAATAGAAGTGATCTTAACTTGTTAAATAAATGACAAAAACTTTAATTGATGATCAAAATCATTCCATATCCTTGTTCTAGAAACAACTTCCTTTGTCACCGTTCTCCTCTCCTCTCTTCTTACATGGACATTCTGTATTGGTCCGCATAGGCTGCTGTGACAATATAGCCATGAGGTGGGTGGCTTAAACACAGAAATTTATTTTCTCAACAGAGAGAGATCTCTGGTGTCTCTTCCTCTTGTTATAAGGATGCCAATTCTATCATATTAGGGCCCCACGCTTATAAACTCCTTTAATATTAATTACCTCCCTAAAGATCCTATCTCCAAATACAGCCACATTGGGTGTTAGGGTTTCAACATATTGAATTCTGGGGGATGCAATGCAATCTATTAGCCTTTCCAACCACTAAATTCTATAAAGTAAACTCAGGTAGGGCAGGAGCTTGAATTGTCTTTTCCACCAAGATGTCTTATTTTTCAAAGAACTATTTCAGTGCCTGGAGCATAGTAAGTCCTGAATAAATGTTTGTTGAGTGAATGAATGATGGTATCGTTTTCTTCCATCAAATTGAGAATGCAATTGAGGAAGCCTATGAAAATGGGTCAAGTAGCCAGGTATTTATTCTTTCATGGACGGTTTTCATGTGGTCTTATATAAAGTTTTTTGTTCAGTTTTATTATCATTTTTATTTATCGTTTGGATTTTGAATCATCTGATTTATTTACCCATTTTACTCATTAAGGATTTATTGAACACTTACTAGATGCTTAGCACAGGACCAGGTGCTACAGGTCAAGCTAAGCAGGATAAAGCACCATCCTTGCTCTCAAGGCACTTGCCATGTGCCTGTTGAGGGATGTGGTCAGCCCAGGAAGCAGTTATATACCCACACAATTAAAAGACATATAACAGAACCATTGAAAAGATCACACTTCCCCTCCCTGAGGACTAATAAGAGAGTACAGTCCTAAATAAAATACAAAGGATACCTGCTAGCTAACAGTGGAGATTTCTTTATGTCAGAACCGTTCAAGGTTTGATGGAAGTAGCTCAGGTAAGCTTAAGAAACACTTTGAAACTCATTAGTGTAAACGTCTACTGTAAAGCAGCTGAGATCAATAAAATGCGACTTTGGCGATGGGTTTCCAGCTTCTGCCATAGTCTCACACACAAATAGGAGCTGATTCAAATTTTTATCTTTAGAGGTTCAGGAAAGGGAGAAAGGAGGACAGAGAAAGGAGGGAAAGGGCTGGTGGGTAACCTGTCTCCAGAGGCAGGTAAGGGGTGGGAGGGTCCGCATGTTTTTAGGATCCCCCTTGCCTGATCTTCCCAGACTGGGCCAGCATCTACAATGAGGTCCCTTAAATCTTTGCTGCTGTTCTGGGAATCTCAAACAGAACCCAGAATTGTCCCTAGTTATATTTAAGCTAGAGAGGGAAGCCACTACGAGGTGGTATCACATCACAGTCAGACCTCCAGAACACTGGCCAGCAGCTCCGCCTAGCCCTGTCACTCATTAATCTGAAAATAATGTGACTCACCTTTTACGTATTTGTATTTTTGAGTTTGACTTATTTTATGATGCTTCCCCCAATATTTATGACTTAGTTAGCTGCCCATGTGCCCCGGATAGATCAGACACAACCCTCTCGGCACATAGGACACTGATCCTCATTCGTTCTCATGTTTCTGCCTCTGGATCTCTGAATCACAGGACTGAATGTCAACTTCCACCATCCAGTTTCAGAAAGAAAGAATGACAGAGAGAACGAACAAGGATCTGAGATTGCCTCACTAGAGTGTGCCACTCCTGGAAGAAGTCTGCCTCTCTCTGGGACCGGAAACAATCTTCGTTACACACAAACCAAGCCTTTGTGCTCTCTTGGAAATCACCTACCTGGAGCGGAACTTGAGCAGATCCAAGGGCAGGCGCAATGGCAGTGCCTGGGCACTACTGCCATTCTCTCTAGAGATCTCACGCTTTGCGCCTCTGCCAAGCTCTGCGGTGTAGGGTATTCCGCCCATGGCAGCGGATAGTTTCCTGTGGGGGTTCAGTGAGGTCAAGTAATACAGCATGCGTGAGGGCACTTTGTAAAACCCGAAGGTCCAATGATAACGTGTGAGTTAAGCTGCTATAGCGGCTACTGTACCATTGGGAGTGGAGTGCAGTTTCTTCTTCAAAACTGTGGCCTTCATGGGCACCTGGCTCACTCAGTCCATTGGGCTTGAGTGTCTGACTTTGGCTCAGGTCATGATCTCACAGTTCGTGATTTCGAGCCCTGCATTGGGCTCTGTGCTGTCATCTGGAGCTGGCTTCTGGATCCTCTGTCCCTGCCCCCCTGAACTTCCCTTGCTCTCTCTCTCTCTTTCTCTCTCTCTCTGTGTCACACACACACACACACACACACACCCCTCCAACAACAACAAAAAAACTATGGACTTCAGACCCAGACCATCTGAGTTTGAAGACTAGTGCTTTGCTAATTCAGGCTTCCTCATGTGCAAAATGGAGGAATACGAATAAAGATCAACTTTTGTAGTCTGTTGTGGGGATTAAGTGAGGAAAGCTATGTATAGGACAGGACTCAGAACAAAGTCGTCAATGAATGTTCGTTATTGTTCCTTCAGTGAACAGAGCTGGTGGCTAACTTTTCTTTGGTCTCCTTTCCTTTATGCTAGGTTTTGAGTTTGCGCAATCACATATATCACAGTGGTCCAGCCAAAGGCCACAATGAGGTACATTTAACTATTAGGAATTGTAACAGAATAACAGAAAGAGGTAATGCACTTCTGTAGGCTAGGGGAGATCATCACCCTGAAGGAAATCATGTGTAAGGCCTTGGGAAAAGCATCGGGTGTTAGAAGTCGTTTGTCTGCTGCTGTTACCATTTGTGGGAAACTGATGGAGGTTTAAAATCTACATTTGCGTCTCTCTTCTCTGGCTTCACTCAGGTAGCTTGGCGACACGTTTCTTATTGTGACATATCCAGTAGATAAAAGAGCCTCAAGTCCTATTTTCAGAAATTCTGTAATTGTTCAGAGGTGAAAGTGTATGAATGATGATGAACGAGAATGGTCCTTTCCAGAGGATGCCATGCCTCTGACCCTGTGGCAGTCTAAAGGATATCAAAGTCTTCTGGTCAAAAAAGATGCAAATGAAAGAAATCCACTCCAGTTTCTGGCTACACATGGTGAATGAAACTCATGCGTTCGTTTTTACTTTCTTCAAAATCCTAATGGAAAGAAAAAGATAGTTATAAGCCCCCAAGGACAAGGGGAATGGAAAAGGGGAAGAGAGACAATATTTTGGAAGCTAGACAGCTGAAGAAAGTGTGGCTACTTACTCCCCAGACTAGAGAGAGCTAAAATCTCAGCAGGTGTAGGAGGCGGGGGGGGGGGGGGGGGGGGGGGGGGGGGGGGGGGGGGGGGAGGTAATTGTCCATGGGGAAGGACCTCAGTAATATTAAGCACCAGATTCCCCTGAAAGTGGGGGTACAGATGGGGATAGAAAAAGGAAGATTACTTGAAACATGTAATGAATAAGACGCAGTCAGAATCCTTACTCAGCCTCCCTGCCCAGCCAGGCACAGGATTTCATTTAATAGACTATGGTCATTTTTGATTGTAAAGATTCCTATTCCCTGTGGTGATGTAATTTGATGTTTTCTGTTGTGGTTATTCCTCTTCAGGCTTTCTAGAAGCCAGAGTCCCTGGGGAGATGCCAGTAGAAACATCTGGGTGTCAGGGATAGTGGGTACAACTGGGAGCTGTGGCGGTGGGTATGGTGAGCCTCTGTCCCGAAAACAATCGGCAGACCGAGGTCGTCTCTCTGTTGCCTCCTGAATACAGGTTGCCAGACTTCAACCCTCTAGGCAGGAGGTTGGACAACTCTTCTCTGGAGAAACTGATTCCCTATGAATGTTAGTTAATGATAACATACTAATCTTGGTCCAAGTTTATCAAGGCAGTCCTAATATCTTATTATTCTTAACCTGGTGTCTGAGAATAAGAACAAAGTCAGTGGTTTTCTTGGTGGGTCACAAACCCTGGCAAGTGGGGATGACTTTAGTTTTATGCTAGTCCGTTATGTGCAGAACTGGTGTGCTTACCTGAGACTATTCTGTTCTTCCCAGTAGCGCCAGGATCAGCTGTTTCCCAGAACTCTGGTGTGCTCCTGGGGTAGAACTTCCTTTCTGGAAATCACACTGTAGCATATTCAGAATCACATTTACTGGAAATCATTGGAATGGCCATTGGCAAAGCTTCATCTGAGCCTGAAGCATGGCAGTGATACCTGAGTATTTTAGTCAAAATACCGAGGTCAGCAAAATGCAAAGGATGGGCTGTGGAGAGGTGCAGAAAAGGCAGTTTGGCCAAACAAATAATTACTGGAGGAAGGGAAATTGTAGACTTGGAGTACTTTCTTTGGTGAGCACTCTACACGTTGAAGCAGTTAAAAGTATCTGGTCTATGGTCATAGCTGGGTCATGAGTTTGATTTGGCCCTTGGTCTTGAGTGGTGTTTAAAGTGCTCAGGAATCATGGGAGTGAGGGTCTTGTTAAAATGCAGATTCTGATTCAGTAGGTCCTGGTGGGGCTGAGACCCTGCATTTCTCATCTGTCACCAGCTCGCTGGGAAGCCTGTGCTGCTGCAGGCAGTGCATGGAGCACCCTTTGAGGATCAAGAACATAACACTTCCGGGATTTGGTCACTGCACCGTCCTGGGGCAGGGGGTGGGGCCGTGGGGGAGGATTCTGTTCCAGCTGAGTGCAACGCCTGGCCACTCAGTGGAGGGTCGCGAGCCACCAACGCGCCAGCATCCAGGGGCACAGGTGACTCCCCTCTGAAGGGGGAGCGGGGACTCAGATCACTGCACCCACTCACTACAGCACATTGTGTGGATTGTCCTGTGCTCTGCTTGGCATCACTGTGAAACCAGCTAGAATGTTGCTTTAAGAAAAAATGACCTAGGGGGCACCTGGGTGGCTCAGTGGGTTAGGCGTCCGACTTCAGCTCAGGTCATGATCTCACAGTTCGTGGGTTCAAGCCCCGCATTGGGCTCTGTGCTAACAGCTAGCTCAGAGCTACGAGCCTGCTTCAGATTCTCTCTCTCTCTCTGACCCTCCCCTGCTCACGCTGTGGCTCTCTCTCTCTCTCTCAGAAATAAATAATTAAAAAGAACGTTAAAAACTTAAAAAAAAAAAAAAAAGAAAAAATGACCTTGTGGGCAGGTGTAGAATCTGTTTGGGAAATAATAACGATGTTGCTAATGATTGCAACTTATCAAGGAGGCCCCACATTCCTGCCCAGCCCTAAGAGGTTTCCAACTCAATTGAGTGAGAATGGAAAATAGTGCAAAAGAGCCAGGGAGGTATCATGCATAAAAATTGTCAGCACAAAGTATTTCAACCATTTCAGCCTATTCTGGGTTTTCTATTTCCAACTTGTATCAAATGCGCTTGGGCACACACACGCACACACACACAGTTAACCTTGGACATGGCTTCCTTTTGGAAACATAAAAAGCTCCTGAATCAGCTCCAATAACATCTCCCCAGACTATCTTTGAAAGGAGCAGATGAATGAGTTTGACAGAGAACTTTTGCTTGAAATTTTCCCCTTTTCTCAGATTGCGTAAATTTGAGGGGAGAGCCTGCCAAGAGCTCAGTGACGCTCTGCATGGTGACTTCTGGCAGGGACACTCTGTACCAGCAGCTAAATGAATGTTTTCCTGAAACACTGACTTATCATTCTTGATCACTTGCTTTGCTCCCCCTTTCGTGCACCAAGCCCTTCTAAATGACTTGGGTAGGGACAGGAAAAAAAAAAAACACACACACACACAAAACTTTGCTAGAACCATGAAAGAGACTGCGTGCTGATGTCGGGTGCTGAGGGTTTACGTGGCAGATAAGGTTGTGGTGATGATGAACACAGCTAGCTATTCAAAGCCATCTTTTCAAGCCTAAATTCGGTTCTAGGGGGTCAAGTCTTCACACTCGAGTATCTGGATGTTGAGGGCTGTTGCTTTGCGTTAGGATGCTTCTCTCATCTCACAAGATGAATTCAGGCACATACCCCCTTGCTGAAAACCCCTCTCTTGTGCTTAAAATGAATCCCAAGCCCCCTAGCTTGGCCTGCCAAGTTCCACAGAGCCCAGGCCCCGTTCCCTTCCCCCTCCCGCCCCTGCATTGAGGGCTCGCTTACCGCATCCTGTACTCCGCTGTGCTGATGACACCTTACAGGTCCCTCCAACATTAGAAGGACTTTCCAAATCCATGGCCTTCACCCTGCTGCCTAGAATGCTCTTCTAGCCCTTTGAGGGCACATTTTTCTTCAGTTCAGCTTCAAGGTCACCTCTTCGGAGAGGCTGTCCCTAACCGCCATCTTCCACTTTGAGTCTTTATAATGTGCTCCTGCTTTTCCTCACTGAGCTCGCCTACCAGAACTTGTAATTCTTTATTTGCTCATTTCTGTGTTTGCCATCACTTGCCCACACGAGCCCGCCTTCCTGAAACGGCAGGGACAACATCTACCGTGTTCACTGCTGTTTCCAGTGTCAGGCACACAGTAGTGCCTTGGTAAATATTTGTCACCTGAATGAACAGGGCCTCCCCCAGTGCTTAGGTTCTTTGTTTTCTATTTTATAAAATACTAATTTATAGAGTTTAAAAGAGTGCTATGTATTTGTGGGAGCATCTCACAGGCATCAGAGGAATGAGGTGTGTTTTTAGGATGAAGACATTCCAAACCCTTTTTGCAAGCAGTGGTTCCTTCCTCCTGTTCTCAGTTGAGGTATAAGTTACATACAGTATATTTGTGCACATTTGAAATGAGTTTTACATATGTATACATCCAAGGAGGTCTAGATGGAATGCTTACATAGCTTCCTAAGGCTGGGCGTATATCCCCCCTCATTCAATACCCTCCAAAAGGTAACCACTACTATAATGTCTATCTCTATAGGTCAGTTTTGACTGTTTCTTAACCCCATAAATGGAGTCATGTATCATATATTCTTTCATGTCTATCTCTTTGCTCAAAAGTGTGGTTTTGAGGGGACCTAGGTGGCTCAGCTGGTTAAGCATCTGACTCTTGATTTCGGCTCAGGTCATGATCTCTCCGTTCCTAAGCACAAGCCCCACATTGGACCCCTTGCTGACAGCAAAGAGCCTGCTTGGGATTCTCTCTCCCTCCCTCTCTCTCTCTCTGCTCCTTCCCCACTCACACTGTCTCTTTCAAAATAAACAAACATTAAAAAGGTGTGATTTTGAGATATATCTGTGTTGTTATATAGCCCAGGAATGTGTTTTTATTGCTTTATAAATTTATTTTGTGTGAGTGTACTCTGGCTTATTAGTCATTCTACAGTTGAAGGACATTTTAGGTTGTAGCCAGTTAATGGCCATTATAAGCAATGCTCCTGGAGGACATTACTGTACAAGCATTTTGGTAGACGTGAGAACTCATATCTGCTGCTTGTATGTCCTGGAGCCTCGGAGTGGAATTGCTTCCAGAGAGGCATATGTTTGGCCTTCAAACGGTGTTCCCATGTGGCGGTACCAGTTTAGTCCACCCTCTCCATATCGTCACCAGTGCTTCATGCTGCCTTATGTTTAATTTTGGCCATTTGGATGGGTGTGTGGTATCCCCCCTGGAGGCTTTGATTTGTGTTTTTCTGATGAGAAATGATGCCAATACTTTTTTAATGTTTATGGGCCATATGGGTTTTGCGAGTATGTGTGTGTGTGCATTGAGTTGCCTGTGTATATGGAGTACCTATTTAAGTGTTTTGACCATTTTGAAAAGACAAATTGTCTTTTTGTTATTGATTTGTAGGAGTTCTTCTCATGTTTTAGTTCTAAGTCATTTAAAAACTCTATGTGTTGCAAATACCTTACCCCAGTCTGAGACTTTCCAGTTAGCTCTCCTAATGGTGTAATTTGAGAAACAGACGCTCTTAATTTTAATGAAATACCATGTACCCATCTTTTATTTTATGATAGTGTGCTTTGTGTTCTATGTAATGAAATTTTTCCTACTTTGGGTTTCCTATAGTGTTTTAAAGTAAAGAACAGTGTGGGAGAGATGTTTTAACAGGGCCGGTGGCACATTTGAAATGACCTTTTAGACCAAGATGGCTGAGGCATGACAGTAAGATAGTTCCCCTTATGAGAGCCCAACCCATCCCTTCATGCCTTGCTCAAATCCCCGTTCCTTCAGGAGATGGTTGCCAACCAGCTACCCCCTCTGCTCCTTTCAGTAAGAGCTCAGAGGAGTTCATCTCATCAGTTATTAACTTTTTAGAAAGACTATTATAGGCTGAATTGCACTCTTCCACGATTACCACTCAAAAATAGGTAAGACAGACAACACAGAAATTATACTACACGGACAAGGAGTCATTCACCAGGTATATTTGAAGTCTAAGCTCTTTGAGCTATACACGTGCACAAATGATTCAGTTGGTGGAAATCTCCCCTTCCCCTCCATATTTAAACTTTTCAAACTTAAAATAGTGTTAAAGAGGTTTGTATAATGTGCATCATGGAAGTGCTGAGGCAATTCTGACTTTCAGAGCGCAGGAGGCTCTGCGGAAACCCGTCCAGGAGTCCTTCCCGTTTCTTTTCTTCTGGGAAAAGTCCCTCTTCCCTCCTCCCCGAACCCAACCTAATGAAAGAAGTACTTGATCTGAGACAGATTAGCATTGAAAATTTTCAATAAATGTCACCAAGACTAACCAGTTAGGTCATACCCTCCGCTGTGTTTTTATTTTGTGTTAACACAAGAATGGTCATTTTAACTTTCACTAAATTTGGCTGGAAATGACTGATGGTATCTGCTTTAAAACACTTAAAAAAATTAGTTCCAAATATTTTTCTCATCCAGATTGCCTCAGAACTTGCATTCTGAAAATTCTGAATAGTTTAAAAAGTCAAATGACGCTCAGAAGACTAAATGAGATTCAGGACAAAATGGCCGACTGACTGCGGCAACTCTCCGCGTCTCAGGAGCTCAGAAAATATTTCTTCCACTAGAGGGCAGCATTTCCCCACTCCTAAATCTAATCTTCCATTTGTTAAGGAAAAACCAAAAACCTCCACAGCAAAGGAAAGTCAAAGCATTTGCTTATTATACACTCCTCAGATTTTATTTTTAAAAGGAGCCTTCCTTTTTCTTACGGAAACTCAGGGTTTTACAAGCAACGCTGTCCTCAGTTTCACCTGTACTGTGTCCAGTACGATATTGCTATATTCACAGTAGAACGGACTTTAATTTCTGAGTGATCAGTCTGTTTTAAGTTCCTGATGAAACTTACATACACCTTAGTCAAAAACCACAACAATCCTTCCATAAGTTGGCTATGTTCTTGTTCTTGTGTGTTTCTCTGAGGCTTGGGTAATGAAAGCATTTCCCCACTCCATTATAACTGGCATTTGCATCTAAAGTGATTCATTAAATGTACAGGAGTAGATAGATGAGGCCTTGCACATATAGCAGAAGGTAATGGTTTTACAGGTGTATCTTCTGTAATGCACTTCGGGCTACAGAAATAGAAATCTCACATGTGACGAAAACAAATGTTTTTGAGCAACATGGCCATTGCACGAGTAGGCTTGGTATACATGTATCTGTTATCCTTCCTTTTTCAGATGCTCAGTGGCTGCTACGTTCGTTCAGGCGATTTAGCTTCATCCAAATGGTCTATAACGGACACTTGCATCCTCACTTTATTTAAAAACAAGTGTTTTCGATAGCAAAGATGTTGGCTAATCATTTATATATTGGCATGAGAAGTTGTGTGCCCTTTCGAAATTCAGCATTCTCCATAATAGAGTGTAATATTATCAGATTATCTGTATTAGTATATGAATGCATTCATAAGCAATGCACGTATCATGTTTTTAAGCAGCTAATGGCTGAACAATCACTAAATAAAAAACATCCAGATTTTAAAAGCACAGCTGAAACATTTGTACAAATATACAAAGAGGAAAAAACAATCATTCAGACACCATGAAACTTTTGTAATAAATAGGTTTGTCTGAAATCGGTCTCTATCACCCTGGACAAGCCTCCCCAGTGAGGCCGGGAAAGTTCTATACGGAAGTGGTGTTCAAAATCTACTGAGGAGTATCTTTGGGGCCAAGCTCAGTGCTGCCTCCAGGAATTTTAACAGAGCTATGAAGTACAGACTCAAAATAGTGGATATACCCAGACTTTTTGAGCTGGATGATGCTAATAACTTTTCTAATTCTAGATAGGACACGGCTGGATGCTGACAGTCTGTGAGTTATAGTATATCCTCGAATCATGAAAATAAATGCTGGTGATCATGCATGTCCTGGGAATGTCAGGATGCGGAGGACTGAGTGAGACCAGACAGGGATATCTCATGCAGTCGAAGTCAAGTTTACTTATGGTCCTACTTAAGTGGCCAGGAAGAAACAACGCACACACGTCAGGACTGAAACAGATCACAAACAACACAGGTGCTATTTGTTACTGATGTCTCTGGCTTGGATCGAAAGGAGAGAATGGGCTTGGAGCAACACAAGAGAATGAAGATATAGGCTGTGCTGATTCTTTAATAAGAAAATACTACTTTTTTTTTTTCTAGAACCTTCTAAATAATGGATTATGCTTGATGGGTATGATATGATCAGGGAACATATCACCTTTTCCTAGCCCTTTTGTCCGAGAGGCTTGATTACAAGGAAGGAATCTCAAACAACCAAACACCCAGGGATTGAAAGGCAATTATTTTTTTTTTCCGACGAACAAACAACAGAGGAAGAAGAAGCATGATAAAGAGGAGACAGATACGATCGCTGAGGCAGAGCGGTGAGCTCAGTTGGACACGGAGGGTGGCAGGCCGGGACGCCGGGTTTGGATGATTTTTGGCTTTGGGGAAGTCTTTGGATCCTCTTCTTCCTCTATGTCACTGTCACACACGTGCACAACGACACTCGGGGTGGACTCAGTCCCTGCATGGAGCTCATACTTCTCTCCTGAAAAGCAAGAAAAATGGAGGTGATAAAGGAGAAGGGAGCTCGAAGAAGATTCTTTGGCAAGTTTTGTTCTGGAAGTAAGAAGAAAGTTTCACAGTGTCTCAGGAAACCTGGATCTTCTCGAAGGACAGCGGGGGCATTGGAAAATGGAGTGACAGCATTCTGCCACTGTGTCCCTGTTCTACCACCTGTGAACCAGACAACCCTGAACAGGTCACTCGCCCTCTGGTAGCCTTGGCATTCGCACCTGTGAACTTCCACATGGTCATAACTACAACCCACAGGATGGGGGTGGTGACTGAGTGGGTCTGGTAGCTAGTTCTCAGTTTCTATTTCCCATCATTGTCGCTAATTGCTGAGTGACCTCGGGCCAATAGCTTCACCTGTTCACCTTCTGGACAGGACAGTCTCTAAGGTCTCCTCCATACTTCTTATAGCAAGAGCTGCCCCAAGATGGAATAAGGCAGGATCACCACTGGTCTGGGATTCGTGGTGGTTCCTGGGTGATGGGGTTAGATGACCGTCAAGGTCCTTTCAAGTTCTAAGAGTCTGTCCTTCTTGACTGGCTCATCTTATAGTCAGATCGCTGTAAGCTGACTGGCTTCCTGTTACTGTTTTACCTCGGGAGGTATTTACTGAGCATTCCCCATGGTCTAGCCTATTGCTGGTGATAAAAGCTATAGGCACAGGAGTACAGACCTGCGGCCACATGCAGACACAGCAAGTATCAGAAGATACTTGGTAAGCACTAGTGAGGCAATATATGTTAAGGACCGTGGTACCAAACTGTAAGGAGAAAGTAACAATGAAAGGCTTCCCAGTCAAGGTGACGATTGCCATAGGTCTAAATGACAACCAGAAGCCCTCCAGAGGGTCTCCATCTGTATGCTTCTAAGTTCTCAGCTTAACTGTTGACATACTCCTCTTCGTCGTCTCCTGACATCCCACCCTTCACTTCCCAGCCTTCACAACAGGGGAAAAATCTAAAAACAAACAGCCACATGCTCATACCTACTGATAAAGGAAATATGCAACTTTCATGTTTGTGGGCTCTGCCCCTGGGCTCCCAGGGCAGCTGTATTTTAACATTTACTAAGGTCGACATGACTCAGCAAACCCTTTAAAGCATGAGCTGTATTTCTGCTCTGAGAACTTGTCTTAAGTCAGGTTCATTAAACAACAACAAACAACAGGGGCACCTGAGTGGTGCAGTCGGTTAAGTGTCTGGCTCTTGATCTCGGCTCAGGTCAGGATCTCACAGTTTGTGAGTTCAAGCCTTACACTGGGCTCTACCCTGATGGTGTGGAGCCTGCTTGAGATTCTGTCTCTCCTTCTCTCTGTCCCTCTCCAGCTGTGCTCTCTCTCTCTCTCAAAATAAATAAATAAACTTAAAAAAATTAAAAGCAAAACCCCAAAACCAAAAAGGGAGCATTCCAAACATAAGAAAAACAAAAAACCCTCCCTTGTTTCCATAAAGATTACAACCATGCAAAGACTAAAAACATTAGATAAAGTCTGTACCTGTCTGGAATGTCCTTTGTTGTGACGATTTGTAATTCTTCCTGTACAAAGCACATATAACCCCACCCCAAATGTTCCTTCCCCGGAGCCCTCTCTTCTTTGTAAAGCTTGGGTATTCTAGGCAGCTCTCCTAACTTGGGCTCAAACAAAACTCACTTCCTTTCTCTTTAAAATTTTAGAAAGGGCTTGCTCAATTTTGTATCCTCACTACCGAAGCAGCTACTTTTCTCTGGCCTAGGCTCCCCTCTCTTTGCGAGTTCCCTAAAACCTGCCCTCCCTCCAGGAAGAGAGGCAGACACCACCCAGTCCAGGAGCCTTGCCCGTCATCCCCAATCTGTAGCCGAAGTGTCCCTTGTGGACGACTGGAGCAAGGACAGTCAGCTCCGGGGCTGGGGTACTGCGTATGTGCCGCCGCCAACAGCCTGGTGAGCAGCCGTGGTGACAACAGCAAATGCCTACAAGGCACAGGTTTAAATTCTGGGCACTGACATAAAGGGGTGGGGAGCGCTCTCAGTGTAACAGGTGCAAAGCTCATCTCAGTGATGCTGGAAGGATGTGAACGTTCAGAGTCAGCTGTTGTTATGGGGGGAATTATGTCTGTCCGCAAAGACGTCTAAGTCTTCAACCCCAGTACCTGTGACTATGATCTTAGAGGGTCCTTGGAGAGGCCATTAGTGCGGATCTCTAACCCAGTATGATTGGTGTCCTTATGAAAGGGGACATTAGGACACACGCGGTGAGGATGTTCTGCCCACAGCCCGGGAGCTACCAGGAGCTGGGAGAGGGGCCTGGAGCAGATCCTTCCCCAGCACCGTCAGAGGGCGTGAGGCCCTGCTGACACCTTGGTCTTGAACTTGTAACTCCAGAACTTGAGTCAATACATTTTTTAAAAACATTTATTCATTTTTTAAAGAGAGAGAGAGGACAGAGAGAGGATCTGAAGAGGGCTCCACATTGACAGCAGAGAGCCCGACATGGGGCTCGAACTTGAGCCAGCTGCGAGATCATGACTGGACCCAAAGTAGGAAGCTTAACCAACTGAGTCACCCAGGTGCCCCCATACACTTTTTTTAAGCACCTCAGTTTGTGGTTTTGTGGCAGCCTGGGCAAACTAGTCTAGCCTCATGCTGCCAAGGGTGTTCTCTTTCTGTTAAGACTCAGAGAAGTCTTTGTTGACCACCCTTGACATCCTGGTGTGGAGAGCAAAGGCTTTCCTGGGTGAGGGAGAGGAATAGTTCACAAAAATGGAGCCTTTCAGCAATAGGATTTCCCCGGTTATCAGCAGTACCCAAGAGGGACAGAACTAGCCAGAGCCATAGAAATAGGGCTCATAGGGGCACCTAGGTGGCTCAGTCGGTTAAGTGTCTGGCTTTAGCTCAGGTCATGATCTCATGGTTCACGGGTCAAGCCCTGCATTGGGCTCTGTGCTGACAGCTCAGAGCCTGGAGCCTGTCTTCGGATTCTGTGTCTCCCTCTCTCTCTGACCCTGCCCTGCTCATGCTGTCTCTCTCTCTCTCTCAAAAATAAATAAAACATTAAAAAAAAAAAGAAAGAAATAGGGCTCCTAAAAGCTCTATCATTTAAAGTCTAGATTTGGTGAAGTTGTGGGGAGAGAGAATGGTGTCAGCCAGTGTGAATTCCCTGGCGGAAGTGAGCAGATGTGGACGGGTGTGGAATCGGGAGGGGACAGAGACAAGAACAGGGGCGGAACCAGGACAGAGATACTTGCCCGGCCCCTCCGCTCCCCTTTGTTTCCCCGGTGGACAGCGGAATGGAGAGTTAGCACTCACGCGACCACATGGTAATCCACTCTGAAGCCATTATGCTATACTGACGGCTGTGGTGTACACACCAATGCCATGTCCAGCTGGCTTAACTGCGTTCCATTCTCCTTTATTGTGTCATTTTAAGCAACATCTCCAGGTAAAAGAAGCACGTGCTGAGGAGAGGAACCAACATGAAACCAGCTCTAGCGGGAACATTGCTGGAGGGGCGCTGGGCCAGGGGTGGGCCGACCCGGTGGGTGGCATCTTGGAGCAGCGCTTCCCAAACTCCTGACAGGTTAGTGGCAGTGACTGTTAAAAACAGGGTGGCCCTCGGGGCGCCTGGGTGGCCCGGGCATCTGACCCCTCATCTCCACTCAGGTCATGGTGTCCGGGCTTTGTAGGTTCGAGTCCCGCACCAGGCTCTGCGATGGCAGCACGGAGCTTGCTTAGGTTTCTCTCTCTCTCTGCCCTTCCCCCACTTGCGCTATCTCTCTCTCTCAAAATAAATAAATAAACTTAAAAAAACAAACAGTTTACTAGTATGAGGATGCAACCCTGCCAATTCTGACTACATGACGTCTCACACCTCCTTTGGTACCCAGCACCCTCTCTGTCCCCCCCGTGCATCGTGGGGTTGCAGGGCAGCCTCTGTTACAGGGGTTCATGTGGCAGCCTGGAGGCTGTGGTTCTGCCAGGGCACGGGCACACACCTGGCACACCTCCTCCCTCCCTCCTGCATGCTAATTTTTCACTAGAAGTGGTAACGGTGCAGGGAGAGGGACGCTGGGAAACATAATGGGGAAGCGGCATGGACTCAGCAGCTTGGCATCGGCCCCCCCCACCCCCCCAACTAGCAGCTCGAATTAATCTGTGGTCTTCCTTCTCATCTTTGTTTCCTGGGGGGCACAGCAAACCCCTCCTAGTGCCACAGTGAACGGTGAGGAGCTCACTGTATCCAAGCTTTCCGAAATGCCTGTGCTCCTTTGGGGATGCTTTGCAATTCTGACCAACAAGAGACAGAGAAAGACCTGAGTACGCAATTAAGGCGGTTCTTTTTTTTGCATCCAGGATTTCTTCCAGGTTCTCAGGTTTGGAGGAGTGGCACTTCTACGAGAGACACCAGTGGCTGTTGGAGGCCAGCCCGTTGCCCTCCAGGCTCTGAGCTGTCAGCACAGAGCCAGACGCGGAGCTCGAACCCACGGACCCGGAGATCATGACCTGAGCCGAAGTCAGACGCTTACCCGATGGAGCCACCTAGGCGCCCCTATATTTATATTTATATTGTAGTAAAAAGTATATAATGAAGCTAGCCTTTTAAATACGCCATTTGTTTGCCCAGGCTTGCATAAAGAACACTCCTGTAAAGATACCTCCAGTTGCGATGTGTTCACCAATTCCACCATGAGCGCTTTCCTTTCAGGCCACGTGTGCGGGGGGCACACTCAGGATGGGGCAGGAAGGCCCGGGCGATGCTCCGTGCAGGGCAACTTTATGTCATACACGTCGAGCTAACAAAGTCAGACTGCTTGGTAGTAGAGAGACTACTGCTGTGATCCCATTAACTCTGACATTTCACTGTTCTATTTTTGGAAACTTTCTTACTATCAAAATCCAGCAAAGCTTAACAGCTGCTAAGAGCCCACAAAATAAAAAAGAAATGGCTTAGGTGTTGCTGGATTGAATTTTTCTTTTTTTGGCTTCTCTCTCCCTTTGGGCTCCAGCTAATGCCTCTGCCTCGAGGGCTGACGTCAATGCTGTCGCCCCGCATGGTGACCAATGGGGCCGCGTGCGGGACAAGGAGCCCATGGGGCCCTGGCCACACAGGGTGGCCCTGTCCAGCCACACCACACTGAACACGGCCACAATATTTTTTTGGAAGGACAAGCAGAGGATCGCCCGTCACACTTCCCATCCTGAGTTCTGTATTCAAAGTGTCCTTTCCCCCGTGAGCAGAAAGGAGGCCAGAACCAGAAGCTTCCAGAAAGTACATCGCACGGGGTTTCCCACCTACCCATGTTGAAATGAATTCCCAACCAGCACATGCAAAATCCTCCAGCACGTGGCCAAAGTTTAATTGTCATTCAGGCCTTTGGAAGTGACATAGCTGTGGCCGCTGTTCCAAATAAATGCCAAATTCTGTTGCTGCTTTTTCCGAGTGGATGACAAGGTCCCGATTCCTGCCAACTCCAGAGGATGTGGAGGCGCCCCGGGCTGCCTCCTGTTCTCAGGAGGGAGAAGGTCGCATCCTGTGTGAGCGGGGGCCCGGGAGATGTGGGGACATCATTCTGGCACACTCACAGAGACGTGCATTGGTGACTGCAGGGCCAAGTACCCCTGGAAGTTCTCCATCATGCTGCCCCCTCTGGTTTATGGGCCAGGAGTTGGTCCTTTCTTGAATTCTCTCTAAAATAATCTGTGCAACTATGCGCAGTGTCTAAAAATCAGTGTAAAGCGATGTGTTAAGGGCAGGAAGATGGTGCAGCGCTATGTTTACATATATTAGAGCAGAGCTGACACCGTTCAGATTTCTGGTGAGAAAACTCTCGAGATGGCAGGAAAGGGAAACCCTCCTGGGACGTGGGTGCCTCCTTGCACAAGTCCTTAACTGAGCTCTGCCAAGGAGATAAAACCCCCCATCCCCGAGGCTTTCAAAAGACTGCAGGGTTTAGCAGGCGTGAGACTAGGGTTCGCTCTATTCCTCACATGGCTGCCATTTGTCTCTGAAAGATTCTCTCACTGGAACATCCTGGGCTCCCACTTTCCATCTCTATGAGATGCTATGTCCTCAGACACCTGCATCTGTCTGGCCTTATGGACGTCTCTGCAAAAGTCTCCTATTCTTCTCCACACTCACATATCCACCGTAGAATTATTTATGTTCCCTGTCAATCTACATGTCCCCTCCGGCTCTCACATTTCTCTGGGAGGTTCTGTCTATAGGTGTCAAATCTGTAGAGCTGGTCATCCTGGGAGCTTCTCTGCCTTCATCCCCGGCAGTTAAGCCACCACAGAGCACTATTCAATACTGCTCTGGAACATTTCTCCGTGGCTCCCTCCCTACTGCCTGCCTACAATGCCTGTGCCCACAGCTCACCACTTCCCACCCAGGTGCTCTCAGCAGGTTACCCCACCACGGGAACTAACATCCGCTGGCAGAATAAGCCTCCTAAAGCAACATTTGGAGGCACCACCTCATTATGGGCCAGTGATGTGACACCCAGAGATGTAATATATGCCTCAGTTTTCCTCATCCACAAAATCGGAATAACCATCACATCACGACGCTACGAAATAAATATTTCTCAGATGCTTTAAAGCCCTCCTGACACGCATGACATAATTATTTAAGGTGATGCTGTGGTCAGTGCGACTGCACAAAATAATTCACTGTTTTCAATATGATGAACCAACCTAGTCCTACCACAGATGAATAACTGCCAAGAGCTTTTACTAAGCTGAGTCACCGTTGGAAACAGTGGATGGTGACCTGCCGAGTCACATGAAGGGGGGAGGGTGTCATAAATTCCGACCCTCAAAATTAAACGATCCTTGTTCTCTTTACCACTCCCCCTCCCCCACTGGTAAGTTTCTCTCTTTCTTCCTCTCTCCCCACCTTTTGCTGCACTTGTGTTCCCATAAGAAGAAACATCTTAAGTTGCTTTATAAAGGCGATCTCGGTTTTCTTTCTGAGATGGCGTGAATCACTTGTTTATAACGCCTAATTATATCACCGTTTCCATTATACATTTGTTGTTTCACCTGGTGATGTTGAAGTGGTAGCCGTGGTGACGGCTGTGACTTCAGGTGTATGTAAAGGGTCGATAAATATATTACTGGTTGATGAAAGGCCCCAACCTTGGCCGTTTAAGACACGTGTGTGCAATGTCCAGTATGCACTCACACATGAATCTGTCTCCTGTTGTTTAACATGTGTAAGTTTTAGCTTTTCAGCTGAGCTGAAAACCAAGTAAGGGTGGGTATTTACCCCATTTTCAGTGTGCCTGCAGTGCTAGGACAGGGAGGTATCATGGAAACTCACCACTTGCTTTAAATACAACTGTTTACTGCACTAAATGCCAGATGCAGCTCTAAGTCCTCATGTAAGCTGGATATTTAACTCTGACAACAGCTCCGTACTGTGGGCGTTGTCCTGTCTAGTTTATGCAGGAGGAAACGGAGATCACAGAGGAAGTAAATAGCAGAGCAGGGATTCAAACTCAGGCCTGTCTGACCTCAAAGAATGTGCTCACACTCACTCTCTAGTGCTATCTGTGCTCACATGTGACAAGAGACACTATGGAAAGGAGCTGCATTTAACTTTCACTTAAACATTTTTTTTTAGGGGCGCCTGGGTGGCTTAGTCGGTTAAGCGTCCGACTTTCGCTTAGGTCATGATCTTGTGGTTCTTGGGTTCGAGCCCCGCGTCGGGCTCTGTGCTGACTGCCAGCTCAGAGCCTGGAGCCTATTTCAGAGTCTGTGCCTCCCTCTCTCTCTGACCCTCCCCTGCTCACGCTGTCTCTCTCTCTCTCTCTCTCTCTCCTAGAAATAAATTAAAAAAAAATTTTTTTTAAATGTCTATTTTGAGAGAGAGTATGCATGCGCATTCACAAGTGAGAGAGGGGCAGAGAGAGGGGAACAGAGGATCTGAAGCGGGCTCTGTGCTGAAAGCTGAGAGCCCGATGTGGGGCTCGAACTCACGAGCTGTGAGATCATGATCTGAGTCAAAGTTGGAAACGTAACCAAGTGAGCCACCCAGACACCCCCTAACTTTCACTTCTAATATATCTTTAAGGCAACTTACAGTTTAGTGACTATTTGTTTCTAGCTAAAAAGGAACTAGTTATTCCTTCTGCATCTTGCCTCTTTGTTCTGGCCAATTGCTAGTTATTCCAGGCATGGTCTCCTTGACAATGAATCTCCTCAAATGATAACACTTGATCACTATAAAAAGAAAGGTACTATACATAATAAAGGGATTTGGTTTACATCTCTTATGGTAGCTTGGTGTCTGGGGGGAAAAAATCTTTGTTTCCTTCTGGATTTAATTTTATTAGCTTTCATATTTAAAAATTTTTTTTTACCGTTTATTTATTATTGACAGGGAGAGACAGAGCATGAGTATGGGAGGGGCAGAGAGAGAGGGAGACATAGAATCTGAAGCAGACTCCAGGCTCTGAGCTGTCCTCACAGAGCCTGATGTGGGGCTTGAACTCACAAACCCTGAGATCATGACCTGAGATGTTGGATGGTTAAACGACTGAGCTACCAGGGCGCCTCTATTATCTTTCATGTTACAGGCAAATTCTCAATAGGCAGGCTAGTGTCATAGCAGACCGACTGTGTTTGGCAAAGATGGTCATCATTTCTTGCTAACATTACTCTTCAAGAACCTTGCCACTCACTCACAGAGGACTGTTCCCACTGTGGTCCCGCCCCTCAAACCTGGACAGGTCTTTATTTTAAAAAAAATGTTTTTAAATGTTTAGTCATTTCTGAGAGACAGAGAGAGCAGAGTGTGAGCGGGGGAGGGGCAGAAAGAAAGAGAGAGAGAGAGAGAGAGAGAGAGACTCAGAATCTGAAGCAGGCTCCAGGCTCTGAGCTGTCAGCACAGAGCCCAACATGGGGCTCGAACACATGGACCTCGAGATCATGACGTGAGCTGAAGTCGGATGCTTAAGTGACCGAGCCACCCAGGCGCCCCTGGACAGGCCCTGATGACTGCCTTGACTAGTATCCTGTGGTAGAAGTCACCGGCGTGAATCCTGAGTTAGGTCACAAGAACGCCATGCACTGCCATCTTGCTCTGTCAGGATGCTCATTCCTGGACCCTCGCCTCCACGTTGTAAGGCAGCCTATGAAGAGGCTCCCGCGGAGAGGAACCAGGGGCCCTGGCCCAGAGCCTGGCTGAGCTTTCAGCCGACAGCCACCCGGGCTTGCCAGCACTGTGAGCACACCATCTTGAAAGCTGGTTTGCTGGTCCCGGGCTGAGCTGCTCAGCAACACTGCATGAGGCAGAGACGAGCTGTCCCCCCAGCCCCGTCTAAGTAGCAGATGTGTGAGCAAAGTAAGTGATGTTGTTTCAAGGCCTCCCTGTTTCGACAGTTGCAATCGATGCCACTGGTCATACACGCTCTTTTTGTTCAGAAGCGAGCTAAGCTGCTGCAAGGGACTCGAAATTAATTGCTTGTGTTCTACCTTCTTTTCTGTGTCCAGGTGCTACATCAGACTGGATGCCACCCTAGTGCCTGTCCTTCCTTCCTCAGGGACGAAGCTCCATTCGCGAGCCACTAGGGACCTCTTTCTGTGGTCGCTCTCTCGCTCCCATCCAGTGGAAGTAGAGTGGCAACTCTGGGGAAAAGATCTGCCCCTGCTCAGCTCACCCTCTCCACTGTTTCCTGTGGGCTGCTCCTGCTTACAAAGGTCCTGTGACCTTCTCTGCTCTGGGCCAAGTGCCAAGGCCCCCGGAGGAGACCCAGCCCTGTGTGGGCCGGTCTGTGGCAAGCACAGCGGGTTCAGCTCTGGGTCCTTGAGTTCGGTGTTAGGAAGCCTGGGCCGGTGCTTACCTCGGCCACATTCTCAGCCTCAGTATTTCATCAGGAACAAAGCTGGCACTATTCATCTCGTCTGTCGTATTCTTATCTACCCTTCAATGAGTTCTTAAGCCAGGAGGGAAAACAAAGGCATCTGTTATTAATCTGCTCTGAATTTTAAGAATGGATGATGGCTTATCAAGGCCAGTGCTAACAACATTTCCAGCAGGACCCTAGAGAGAGAGCCATGCTGGGTGCTGAGCACTGAACTTTGGCTTAAATGGACAGCCCTTTATATTTCAGTAAGATGAGGAACAGGGATTCTAATATTAAAATACTTTTAGGCTTGGGGGTGCCTGGTGGCCCAGTCGGTTAAGCGTCCAACTTTGGCTCAGGTCATGATCTCACAGTTCGTGGGTTTGAGCCCTGCGTCGGGCTCTGTGCTGACAGCTCTGTGTCTCCCTCTCTCTCTGCCCCTCTCTGCTCATGCTCTGTGTCTCTAAACACATAAATAAATAAACATAAAATATATTACAAAATACTTTTAGGCCTATCATATTTAAAAGGCACTGCAAACCCCTCTTCCCAGTATTTTTATCGTGAATGTGCTATTTTCAATAGGAAACAGGAGCATCAGCTGTGATCTATGCAACAAGTTAATGTGGAATTTCTATGTGTTAGTTTTACCAAACCTGTTGCCTATTGGTAGAACTCAAAACAGGGACTGAGGGAAGAGTTCAGCATAATTTGAAATGTGCTTGAAAGGTATTCACACTTAGGGGCACCTGGGTGACTCGGTTAAGCATCCAATTCTTGCTTTTGGCTCAGGCTGATGATCTCACAGTCTGTGAGTTCAAGCCCTGAATCAGGCTCTGTAATGACAGCACAGACTTGCTGGGGATTCTCTCTCCCTCCCTCTCTCTCTCTCTCTCTGCCCCTCCCTTGCTCATGCCTTGTCTCTCTAAAAGAAATATATCAACTTAAAAAAAAGAAAGGTATTCACGCTTAGATTTCCTTTCCTTTCACGTTGCAGGCTGAGGACTTACAGTTGGCAGGGTGGGGAAGGTGAACAAGGTTATCAAGCCCAGTATAGCTCTCCCCGCTATAGCCCCAGAGACAGAGGCTGCTGGCCGGGATGTAGCTCTCAGAGAATTGAGGCAAGGGGCGGGACAGCCCCTGCAGGAAGCAGGGGTGGGGTGACTTGCACTTCCTTTCCTCTGCCAAGACACGGGCTGCTGTCTGAAGTCACAGTGTCTTTTAACCCTCCCTCAATCCTGGTAGTGCTAATGCTGGTTTTCTTGGGGGCCACACGTGTTCCTCAAGGGAAGGAGGAGTTATAATGAAAAACACCAGGAAGTTTCCAAAAGCTATACCACCCTCCCCCTCGCCCCCGCTATGTGATTTAACAGTATTTTTTAAAAAAATGTTTTATTTATTTCTAGGACAGAGAGAGAGAGAGACAGCGTGAGCAGGGGAGGTCAGAGAGAGAGGGAGTCACAGACTGAAACAGGCTCCAGGCTCTGAGCTGGCAGTCAGCACAGAGCCCGACGCGGGGCTCGAACCCACGAACCGCGAGATCATGACCCAAGCGAAAGTCGGACGCTTAACCGACTAAGCCACCCAGGCGCCCCAGTATTTTTAAGTTCTCTACCAGCATTCCTGTCTTCCTCTATTTTACCAAAGGGAAGCAAAGAAAGCATATGCGGGTGTATATATATATATGCGTGTGCGCTTGCTCATGTGTCAGGAAGGGGGAGGGGCATGGGTGGCACTTCTCCAGTCGGCTCCCCTCTCTCACCCCTCTTCTATCTGCTCCACACTGGTACCTCTGACCCCTCCTAGGCACTCCTTGCCTCTATGTCTTTCTCGAATTGGAGAACCACCTGATAAATACTGCAAAAGTGTAACTAGTATGATTCTCAACCAAGCATGCTAAGCTCCCAGTGGTGTCTGGAAATGCAATAGGGATTTATTTTTCATTTTTCATATTTTGGTTTTCACAGGGTCTGGGGTGGGTGTGGATACTGGCATTTAGTAGGTGATGCTCAAAGATGCTAAATGGACTACAGTGTGTAGGACCGTCGATTCCAAAATATCACAGATTTCACACTAAGAAACATTGAGCTAAGAGCTTAATGTAGGAACTTACATCTTAACAAAAGGCTAATATATGATTTAAAAATCAAGTGGCCAAAAACAGGTAACATACACTGAACATTCATCACGTCCTGTGCTGGACATATAGATCATATGGGTTATCTCATTTGATGCCTGGTTTTGCTGTTGAGGAAGCAGAGAAATGAAGACACTTTCTCAAGGTCACACAGCTAATAAAAGGTGGTGCCTGGATTTACACTCGCATCCCAAGTTGCAGTCATCATCGTCAAGCAAGAGAAATATCTTTTTTCATGTTGGAGCCTTACTGACAGCTACAGAAATAGAAGAGGAGGTATTCCAGGGTGGAGGAGCTTCCTGGAGACTTTTAAAATCACAGCTGTCTATTTACAAGCTCAATCTGGGAGTGGAGAAAGAACTCATTTTTTAAAGTAGAAGCGGAAAGAGGATTCATGATTAAAAGCAACATTCCAGGGAGAGAAGTCCTTTGTGATTGTTTTCTCTCTCTGATACCTCTGTGTTTCCATGAGCTCACATCTCATTTTGATAGACCCCCAAAGAAAAATGGGGGTGAGGGTCAAATCATTGAATAGCAACTCTGTCCCTTGTCCTTCACGCAGGAGCTGCTTCTGTTCATGAATGTCCTTGAAGCTTGGGAGGCAAAGAGTATAAAGCAAAGCACAGACCAACCCAAGCCCGCGGAAGGTTCAGAGAACAAGGCCATGTAAATAGCCACCACGGCCAACACAAAGGTTAGGCTCATTGTTCTCACTGGCAGGGAGACGCAACTCCAGGTGCTTTATGTATCTGAATTCACGTAATGGCGCAGGAAACATCTTTCAGAGGATGCCCTGCTAAACAGTACTCTGCTCTGAGCAGAATGATCATAGCACCCACCATGGATTTGATAGTTTCTACGTGCCAGGAACTGGGTGGAGTACCTCATGTATATTAATCATGAGGACAACTGATTGTCTGAGGACCAGAATTAGTGGTTGAGCCAAGGTAGTGGGAGGTATGGACAAGAAAGACTAAAGAAACCGTGGAGGGAGGAGGGTTGGGAAGATAAAGGAAGACTGAAGCCTGTGAGGTGGGACTTGTCCACACAGGTGAGCCAAAAGTAGCAACATAAGGAAAGAGAGAGATGCTTGGTCAGAGAGGTATGAGGTTTTCCTCTCTGGAAAGAACCATCGTTGGATCTTTGTTGATATTAGGGGCCTGGCTAAGGGCAGGGTTCTAGGGATGGTCAGGTGTCTTTTCTATTGTTCTACCCACATATTTTACCCGGGAAAGAAGAAAAAGAAACATTTTATATTGCTACTTATCAGTGATTAAAAATAACTGTGGGGGCACCTGGGTGGCTCAGTCAGTTAAGCAGACAACTCTTGATTTCGGTTCAGGTCGTGATCTCACAGTTCCGGGAATCGAGCCCTGCGTCTGGTTCTGTGCTGACAGCACCCAGAGCTTGCTTAGGATTCTCTCTCTCTCTCTCTCTCTCTCTCAAAAATAAATAAATAAACTTTAAAAAACATAAAAGTAATTGTGGAGTACATTCTGAGAAGAAAAGCTTTTCAAACATTTATTTTTCCAGGGAAAATTCTTTGAAAGGAGGTGGAAAATTCTGAGCATGTGGGGGGTGGGGGTGGGGAGGGAATGACGGAGGAGACAGTGTGAGCGGAAACCCTGGAGCATGACGGTTTTATTTGCTTTTCATATCTGTGATCAGGAAATAGCAGTTGTTGAACAAGAACTGAGGCTTATATAATAGTCATACCATATGTACCCAAAATATAGGTGTTCATCTACATTTTAAAAAAAATAGAATTTGCTCTACCTTTGAATCAATGAGCCTGGAATAGAAACTTTCTTCCCTATAAGTTACATGAATTCATGAAATATATTTCGCAGGTAGAGGCAACGTTGTACACTAAGCAGCAAACCAGCAAAACTGCTTTACTATGGCATGTTGTGATGGAGAAGATTTTGGAAAAGAGAAAAAAAAAAGGCTAAATATAGCAGCTGCTCGCAACTTGAAACTTGGGCACCATTTTAAGCCCTGCTCTGCAGTTAACTAAAATTGATCTCCCTAACAAGATCTAAAAATAGCAGGAGGGAAAAAAAGGAACAGACAATGACTTTTCATATCGTTCCCTGCAGGCATTTTCAGTGACAATGAACATGACCTTCCAGAGCCATCCTAGAGAGCAGAACAAAGGCTGGCATTTCACATCTCACTTCTGATTTACCACCCATTTAGTACATTGTAACATCTTTGTGTTTCCATTTTTGCTGATTGGTGTAGATAAGCCATCTTGCTGGGCTGGGTATTTGTGTTTCCTATTTTGCTTTATAACTGAAAAGACCAGAGCCTCTCGTACTCTTTCTGGAGTCAGGAGTGATAGATATTATAAAATAAACAAAAATGAATATTTGATTCATCTTCTTGGTCAAAGCCCACCTTGTCTTGTCTAGATGATTGTTCGACGATGGGCTTCTTTAAATTCACCAGTGGAGTGCTCTGTTTGATCTAGATGGTAAATGCCCTTTAACAGAGCAGAGGAAGGCAAACCTACACCAGCATGTCCCAGAGGACGGGAGAGAAAAGCACCGAATGGACCTCAGAGGCCTGATGTAATATGTGTGTCGTAGGGCGTTACCAATAAGCCCAGACACAAAATGTGGAGGAACAAATCGTGTAAGTTGTTTCCCATTTTCAAAACTCCCTTTTGCAACACTCTTGAATGTCTTCTAGAGAAATTAATTTTACCATTCAAGAGACCTCTTGGTTTCTCACACGTTTCCGTCCCCAGAACAAAGGCGCTGGCTCCATCAATTCTTTCTGCTTCTTGCCAGTGGCAGAGGCACCTGTTTTACTTCCCAGCTGTGTAGCCTTGGGCCAGCTACTTACCCACTCAGTGCCTCATGTTACCCAGCTGAATAAATGAGAAGAACAATTCCTATCTCACAGACTTGCTGTGGGCATTAAATGAGATAATACAGTAAGGTGTTTAGAACAGTGCCTGGCCTGTAGTAAGCCCTAATATATGTTTTAACCATTATTTCTACTTAAAATGTTTTCCCCAATTTATCTATTTTACTTACTTTGGATCAAAAACAGAACATACAGTCTTGGGGACAAGAGATAAGAAGGTTTGAAACTGTGCCTCTCCCATTTTCCTGATATAAACTTGTTCTCGCCACCATGAATAGAAGCAGACTTGCTTCCCCAGGGTGGTGTGGCCCTCTGCCTTAAGAGGTGTCCTAATAGCCTGTTAAGGATTTCAAAGGAATCTCACAGGCTTGGGTTGGATCGCGGTTCCACTGTAAATGCATTCCCCACGCTTATTTCAAGAGCCTCTCTGGAAGTTCCAGGGAGCAGAGCTGGCCTTCTCTGGAAGAGGGTCACCAGTGTTTCTTTCCTGAAGAAGGAAAGGGGGCGCCATGTGACCTCTGCTTGTAGGAGCCTCCACGAAAGGGTCTTGGTTATGTCCATCATTGCCTTTCAGGGTGGCTGGACGCGTTCGAGTTCCCACTGAGGTGGGTCCCTGAGCCTGGACGCCATCTTGCCCTGGATCCGGGCTCCATGATGCCCTTTCTTCAGACTTAATTCTTCCCGGCAGCTTCAGATTTCCACAGCTCTTCTCAGTCACTCTGCTCTCCTAAGTTTGTGGGGTTGGTCATCCCTCTTAGGCAAACCCCATTCCTTTGACCCTCTGAGTTGCTCTGTCTGCTCTCATTCTGCTGTGTTTCCACACTCCCTGAAGGGAGGCAGCCATCCCTTCACGTGGAATGAGTTATCATTTGTTACTGAAATGATTCTGCCAAAGGATTAAAAATGAATCTCACGAAATCATTTTTTTTCCCCCAAACGGAAATGCTACAAGTCCTCTCCTTGGAGAAAACATTAATTTAGTGTTGCCTGACGCAGCCTGGCGAAAGCCATAAGAAAGCAACAATTTGCCAGGGTGACTGGGTGGCTCAGTCAGTTAAGCGTCCAACTTCTGCTCAGGTCATGATCTCACGGTTCGTGGGTTCGAGCCCTGCGTTGGGCTCTGTGCTGACAGCTAGCTCAGAGCCTGGAGCCTGCTCTCTCTCTGACCCTCCCCTGCTCACACTGTCTTTCTCTCTCTTTCAGAAATAAATAAAACATTAAAAAAAAGAAAACAACAATTTGCCAGTGAAGGAATTATCTCTAGGCAGGCTAATGGCTCTGATCTAGTCACTCATTCATGCATGCATTCATTCATTCAATATTTATTGAGCATCAACTAGTGCAAGGTGCTTTCAGGCGCTGGGTGTACCAGAATGAATAAAACATGCTCTCCCCCTCAAAAAGTAGAGAAGATTGTGAGCCGATGATAGAAAATTACCAGAGGAAGGGAGCAAGCATTTGTGCCAAGTGCCAAGAGGCGACTGAAGACGCAAGTCCTTGCCTGGGCATCTCGTGGGGCGGGGGGCAGAGATGGGCATGGGAGGGACTCAGGGTGTGGCTGTACTCCTTCACAAGTGCAGCGGAAAGGGCTACCAGGGGCCCAGGCATCTAATCTAACCTCTGTGATATTTTCAACTCAGTTGTTGGCTCCAGATCTGTGTGGAGCGAAGAAGCTTCAAGGACACAGGGAAAGGACAAACGGGAAACTAAATAAAGAGCAGCAGCCTCAAACTGCTAGCAAAGAAGGCAGAGAAAGCTAGCCCAGAAAATACATCTGAACAGCAGCTGTTCTAGGGGATGTGGTGTCAGTCATCCCTAAAAAAGCAGAATACCCTCATATTCGCCCTTATACACACAGTGCACAGGCTTTCATTTGCACACTCCCTGGACCCGGGTTTGGCTTTCTGAAAGTCACAGTGGCATTAAAGATAATTGCTGATTCAGGATCAGGATAAATGTTTTGCTGGTGTCATGGCAGAGAAGGCCTGATGTCCGCTGAGTCCACTGGTATCCTCAATAAAAGGCCACATGGTGGAGTCAGAAAAATCAGTTTGGACACCTGTCTCTGTCACCACCCACCTGTGTCACCTTGAGCAAATTTCTTCACCTCTCTACAGCTCAGTGTTCTCATCTGTAAAATGGGGGTGTTAATAATTGCTCTTGGGGCGCCTGGGCGGCTCAGTCAGTTAAGTATCTGACTTTAGCCCACGTCATGATCTCACGGTTTGTGGGTTTGAGCCCTGCGTTGGGCTCTGTGCTGACAGCTCAGAGCCTGGAGCCTGCTTCGGATTCTGTGTCTCCCTCTCTGATCTTCCCCTGCTCACACTCTGTTTCTGTGTCTCAAAAATTTAAAAAAAAGAACATTGAAAAAAGTTTAAAAAAATGCTCTCTCTGGCAGAGCACTTCAGAGTACATTTACCAGAGTGCATTCTGGGCCTGGGGAAAGTCAAGCCCAGAGGTTAGCAGAACAACTCAGGTAAAAGGGATGCATTTTAAATAACTATTGATAAGTTATTCACAACTCTAAAAAGAACTCCCTTTTATCCCCCTGCTGCCTCTTTAAGATCATTTCATTCCTGGGGCGCCTGGGTGGCTCAGTCGGTTAAGGGTCTGACTTCGGCTCAGGTCATGATCTCATGGTTCGTGGGTTCGAGCCCCACATTGGACAACTCAGAGCCTGGAGCCTGCTTCGGATTCTGTGTCTCCCTCTCTCTCTGCCCCTCCCCTGCTCATGCCCTGTCTCTCTCTCTTTTAAAAATGAATGAACATTAAAAAAAAATTTTTTTTAAGACCATTTCATTCCTCCTTCCTCCCTCCTCTGTGCCAGGCTCTATAAGCACCCCCTCTGAGGCCTAACTCTCATGCATTCCATTTCTTCTGCTTCCATCAGACCCAGCCCTCTCCTGTCCCTCGCAGTGTCTTCCAGACCTGAGACTCAGCACCATTAGCCAGCGAGGGTATCCGAGACTTGCCCTTATCTTGTCTTTGCACCAGCTTTGTGAACGTGAACCACAAACGAGTTTCTTTTCCAATCTTGGATAAAACATGATTTGAATTTACTGAATTACTGGCTCCAAGTGAGTGGACCTGGGGCCAGCTGGGATCTGGTGGTCAGAAAGTCTGACTTGGCCTGGGGCTCCCTTGTACAATAGTGAGGTAGGAAGATCACTTCCTGGGAGCCCTGGCCATGTCCGCAAGTGACTTCTCCCCTGTCAGGGCCTCTGGGCTTCCTCTCCTGTAAAATGCAGGTTGGCTGACTCCTATCTCCTCCAGCCAAGAACTTAGTGATTCTCTGAAGCTCCACTTACTGACATTCAAACAACTGTACAAGGTGTACAAATGTGTTCTTGTCAGTATCTGGGCATGAGAATCAGGCTGGCAGCTCCAAGTACCTTGGCTCCAGTCAGTCCATCTAGGGGTGTGCCTGCCTGCTTCTGGAGCGTTCTGCATTACTGTGGGAAAGGACTGCGCAAGGCTTAATGTGAGAAGACCCAACTTATTTTACACACTCTACATTTACCCGCATCACAGACCTGGCTCTTTGTGTGGAAAGTGCATTAGCTCAGCATTCCTGTCTATGGAGCAGGTTTTCAAAGAAATAGCATTTCACGAATACCTCTCTTATTATTACGTTGCTTCTTCTATCAGTTCATCATAGCTAGGCACCTACTGGTCTCACGGTGGCTCTGTAAGGATGGAACCGATGGCCGTTGTAGAGGCCTCAAGAAGCTGAGTGACTTGATGATAATTAAAAAGAAAGCCCAGAGGGGCACCTGGGTGGCTCGGTCCTTTGAGCATCTGACTGCAGCTCAGGTCATGAAAGTTCCCAGGAACCCATCAACACTGAGCAACCCAGAACAGTGGGCCCCTCATAACCAGGGTCTTCAAATTTCAGTCTCTGCATGAATCATTACGTGTTACGATTAAAACTGCAGACTTCTGGGGTGGGCGACTGTGGTCCACGTGTTTCTCTGAGACACTAAGAAATACTGGTAAGTACTCATGCTAAGTCTGTCATCACTGGTATCTGTCCCTTGGCTACCGGTGGTTCTTGATAGTGATACGCACCTTATAATCACCTGGGGAGCTTTTTAAAAATTCTGATACCTGAACTTGACCCAAGTCAATTAAATCAGAATCTCTTAGGGTACAGTCAAGGCATTGGGATTATAGTTTTAAAGCCCCCTCTCACATCTGGAGACCAACTCGTAGAGCAGACGCAATGGGGATTATTCTCCCTTGGGTCCACAGTCCTGAAACCCTCAGTGGTACTGGTTTCAGCCCCTGTACTTTCCACCATGTCCCCTCCTGCTATAATACAGGAAAAGTACTGTCAACCAAGAAAAGAAGCTGAGCCAAAAAAAAACCATAAAAAAACAAAACAAAACAAAAAAAAACCACAAAGAAAAAACACCAACCCCAAAACATCCCAAAAGCATTTCTTTGGAGTCTCAGAACTGTGGCAACCCACATAGTGCCCCTCGCCCCAGGGAACAAAAGTCAAGCATTTTTAAAGACAAAAGGGAAGGCTTGTATATGTTGTTTACAAAGAATTCTAATGGGTGTTGGTTGCAGAATATCTTGGCCGAATAGAATTGGTTGTCAAGGTTGTCACTAAGCAAAATCTCTTCCAATGGAAAGTTGCAGGCTGAGTTCTTGGAATATCTGTGGTTTGGCCCAAAAGTTCATGGTCCCACCGTGTGAGGACGTGCATAAGGCCCATCTCCCGGATGGGTCTCCCAGCTCCATTTTAAAACCCCTGACATAAGCAACTTGGTTTCATTTCACCTTTCTTAATATTTTAGAGTATTTTTCCAGCAAGGCGGCAACGTCTGAAAGTGAAGACATCACTTGGTTACAAAACGTACAGAAATTCTGGGTAAGTGCTTAGGAGATATGCATGAGGGTGTTAACTGTAGCTTTTTAAAAAATGTTTATTCATTGTTGAGAGAGAGAGAGCACGCAAGCAAGTAGGGGAGGGGCAGACAGAGGGAGACAGTGGATCTGAAGCATTCTCTGTGCTGACGGCAGCGAGCCTGACATGGGGCTCAAACTCATGAACTGCAAGATCATGACCTGAGCAGAAATTGGACACTTAACTGACTGAGCCACCCAGGTGCCTCCCCTTGTAGCTTTGATTGTAATGGGAAGAAACTGGGAACAGTCTAAATGCCCAACTCGGGACGGGATGAATAAAGCATGATGTCATATTCACCCGACAGGATACTGTACCGCAGGGAATGAGAGAAGCTGAGCCTCCTTTACCAACACTGGAATGAAGTGACTGTAAGATTTTTTTACAGTTAGAAGCTATTGTGATCGGATTCTTGGGGACCAGGAGACTTCACTTTGGCAGGAAGACTGTCTTGTTTCAGAGGATTAGTGGGCTTTCCTACAGCAGCAGTGAAAGAAGGTTGCATAGCATAGAAGCCTTGTGCTAGCTCACAGAGCCCCTTTTGCCTATTCTGAGGAAACAAACAACTTCCTCCCAATACAGAAATTAGGTAGCTCTTTCCAACCTTGAAGTATCTGCATTGCAATGCAGAAGGTGCGCGGACAGGCATTTTAGCACCAGTTCCTGAATTTCAGTTAAACAGGGACAAAGTCGATGCTGCCTTCCCATCCATCAGCCCTCTCGCTGTCCACACAGTGCAATTAACCCATTAGAAACGCACATGTTATTACGAGCCCCGGATTTCAAGGCTGTTAATCTTGTTTGGCATTTCTAGGTTGCTGACAGTGTTTATTTTGCAAAGGGGTCGCAAAGTGTACCTGGTCCTAGTTTGGCCACGGCATAGAGGAGGTCGTAGTTGAGGACTGGCGTGGCGTCACTGATGGGCTGCCAGCCCACGGGCGGAGACGCCGGAGGTGAGATGAGGAATTGTTTGGCGGGCTGTGGTGGAGCCAAATGCAGCTTGTCACCGTCTGTCTCTGGAGTCTGAACCTTTCAAACAGAGGAGAAATGAAGACGCATTATTCATTACGGCCTCAGATGTTCCGTGTTGGTACACGAAGATGCAGAGTCACATTTTGAGCCTGTGACAAAGGATCCAATGAACCAGGCTATAATAATAATCACTACTTACCACACACCATATGCTCAGTTATCTTGTTTCATCCTTAAAAGAGTGGCTCTCAACTTTCAGTCTGCATCATAATTACCTAGACAGCTTACTAAAGCACAGATTGCGGAGGCCCACTCCTGGAGTTTCTGATTCAGCAAAGCTGGGGTGGGGCCCGAGAATCTGCATTGCTAACAAGTTCCCAAGGAGGCTGAAGCTGCTGGTCCCCAGGCTCGTCCCTCCCTCCTGACCTCCCACCCTTCTCTGCTTTTTCCCCCTCATTCTTTTAATTGAGGTGATATTCACATAATATGAAATTAACCATTAATGTAAACAATCAGTGGCATTTAGTACATGTCCAGTGTTGTGCAATCACCACCTCTACCTACATCCAAAGCATTTTTTTAATGTTTATTTATTTTTGAGAGAGAAAGACAGAGACAGAGGACAAGCAGGGGAGGGGCATAGAGAGGGAGACACAAATCCGAAGCAGGCTCCACGCTCTGAGCTGTCAGCACAGAGCCCGATGCAGGGCTTGAACTCACAAATCGTGAGATCATGACCTGAGCCGAAGCTGGACGCTTAACTGACTGAGCCACCCAGGTGCCCCCAAAGCAATTTTTAAAAAGTTTATTTATTTTGAGAAAGACATAGGCAATGCAAGGGGCAGAAAGTGGAGGGGAGGGGACAGAGAATCCAAAGTATTTTTATTGACTCAAAGAAAACTCTGTACCCATTAAACAGCTACTACCATTTTTGCCTCTAGTCAGACCCTGGCAGCCACCAATCTACTTTCTGTCTCTAGGGATTTACCTATTCTGGATATTTCCCATTAACGGGCTTATAAAATGTGACCTTTTTGTGCCTGGCTTCTTTTACTTGGCATACTGTTTTGAAGGTTCATCCATGTGGTCGCATATATCAATGCTTCATTCCTTTTTCTGGTTTAATACCATTCCAATGAAACATGGACCACAGTTTGTATATCTGTACATCCCCTGATGGACATTTGAACTGTTTCTACCTTTTGGGTAGTCACAGTAGTACTATACATGAATCTATGTGTATATGTATTTTTTTTGAGGCCTATTTTCATGTCACTTAGATATATACCTAGGAGTGAGTATTTGCTGGGTCAGATGGTACCTCTGTGTTTAACTTTTTAAGGAAATGGGGGGTTCAATAGATGAAGAAACTGAGGTTTCTACAAATCACATAGTTACTGGCACCATGGGAGCTGAACATGGGTCTGAGGGCAAAGTCTAAATTCTTCTTACTTAGGTTTTGTTTTATTTTATTGTGGTAAGAACATTTAACAAGAGATATTTTCTCTCAACAAATTTTTAAGTCTACAGTATATTATTGTTAATGTTTTGTTGTTGTTTATTTTACTTGTTTCGAGAGAGAGAGCGCGCGTACACAGGAGGGGCAGAGAGAGAGGGAGAGAGAGAATCCCACGCTGACAGTGCAAAATCTGATGTGGGGCTCAAACTCACAAACCTTGAGATGGTGATCTGAGCTGAAATCAAAAGTCAGATACTTAACCAACTGAGCCATCCAGGTGCCCCACAGTATATTATTGTTGACTATGGGTACAATGTTGTACAGTAAAGCTCTAAAGCTTATTCATCTCGTTTAACTGAAATTTTATACTTCTTGATTAGCAACTCATCATTTTCCACTCTTTCCAGTCCCTAGCAACTACCATCCTGCTCTTTGGTTCTATGAATTTTCCTATTTTAGATCCCTCATATAAATGGAATCATGCTCTACCTGTCTTTCTGTGACTGGCTTATTTCACTTAGCTTACTGTCCTCAAGTTCATCCATAGTGCACAATGCCCATACTATGCAAAGCAATATGTGGATTTAATTTAATCCTTATCAAAATTGCAATGGCACTTTTTTACAGAAATAGTGAAAAAGCAATTGTAAAATTCATATAGAACCACAAAAGACCACAAACAGCCAAAACAATCTTGACAAAGAGGAACATCACACTTCCTGATTTAAAAATATATTATAGAGCTACAAGAATCAAAACAGTAAGGGACTGGCATTAAGACAGACATATAAACTAATGGAACAGAACAGAGAGCTCGGAAATGACTCCAAATACATAGGGTCAACTAATCTTCAACAAGAGTGCCAACAGTACACAATGAGGAAAGGACAGTCTCTTCAACAAATGGTGTTGGGAAAACTGGATATCTACATGCAAAGGAATGGAATTGAAACCTTAGCTTACACCATACACAAAAATTAACCCAAAATGGATTAAGGATTCAAATTATAAGACCCGAAATTGTGAAAGTCCTAGAAGAAAATAAAGCAGAAAGCCTGATGACATTGACTTTGGCAATGTTTTCATAGATATGACACCAAAAGCACAGGCAACCCAAATAAAAATAAACAAGCAGGACTATATCAAGCTAAGTCTTCTCCATATAAAGGAAACTCTCAACAGAGTGAAAAGGCAACCTGCAGAATGGGAGAAAATATTTATAAACCACATATAGGTTAATCTCCTTATTCATATATAGGATGAGGAGTTAACTCCTATGACTCAAAAGCAAAACAAACACCGAAAAAACAAACAAACAAAAAACCCAAGAACTCAGTTAAAAAACACAGGGTGAGGACGTAAATGGACATTTCTCCAAAGAAGACACATAAATGGCCAACAGGTTTATGAAAAAATATTTAGATCACTAAGTATTAGGGAAATGCAAATCAAAACCACAATGAGATATCACCTCACAGGTGTCAGGATGGGTATTATCAAAATTAAATAAATAAATGAAAGACAACAGGTGTTGTTGGCAAGGATGCAGAAAAATTGGAACCATCATGCGCTGTTGGTGGGAATGCATAATGGCATAACTACTATAGAAAACAATATGGAGGTTCCTCTAAAAATTAAAAAGAGAACCACCATCTAACTGAGTAATTTTGCTTCTGGGTATTTATCCAGAAGAATTGGAATCAGACTCGGGAAGAAATATTAACACTCCTGTGTTCACTGCAGCACTATTCACAATAGCCAAGATGTGGAGACAACATAAATGTCCATCGACAGATGAATGGGTAAAGAAAATGTGTCATCTACATACAACAGAATACTATTCAGCTTTAAAAAGAAGCAAAGTCTGTTCTTTATACAATGCCATCTTCATAGATTCCAAAGGTGGGAACAATGTTTATTGACCCAATGGCATGGGATCAAGATATCTAATGATGAAGGGAAGGCACTGATGGAACTAATATGAGAACTTTGATTTTTCCATTGCTGGGGACTTTGTGAGCATTGCCAAGAATTGTTCATCCCCATTTGGAATAGCCAGCACTTATTTTTGGATGAAATAAAACACAAAATTGATTTCCATATGTTTGTAATGTTTTTTCATGAATTGGAGTCATTGGAAAGATATATAATTCACTAAAATATCATATAACTGTAGTTTAATTATAACCCTGCTAGGAAGTTTAAGAGTAGTTGGGATTAGACCATTTTTTCTTTTTTAATTTTTAAAGTTTATTTATTTATTTTGGGAGAGCAGGTAGGGGACGGTCAGAGGGAGAGGGAGGGGGGATAGGGATTCCCGAGCAGGCTCTGTGCCAACAGAGCTGTGAATCCATGAACTATGAGATCATGACCTAGGCCAAAATGACGAGTTGGACGTTTAACCGACTGAGCCACTAGGCACCAGGCACCATAGGCATAGAGTATTCTTATTACAACTACTAGCTGGTATTTAACGCATTTACCAAACAATAGACATTTTAACACACAATAGTTCATTTAATCTTCCTAAACCAGCAGAACAGTGTGTATGTCATTTTCCCTATTTAAAGGTGAGGAAGCTGAGACCCACTGACATAATGTAATTTGCCCAGGTGAGAGCTCAGGCTGTCAGCCTTCAGAGCCTGCTTTCTAAACTTCTGCGATATCCCTGCCTGGGAATCAGAGCATAGGTTTATTTATCTGTGAACTAATTATAGACTACAAACCAGTCAAAGTAGAAAGGGCTCCATTTATACTTTTAAAAAGGCAAAAAACAAAACCCAAAAACAAAACCCAATAATAATGTAGAGCAAGAATTACCTTACCTGTGCAAAGTACAGTTTTAATTTTTTCCCTCTGAACTGGGTTTCATGAAGCTCTATCCTGGCTCGGGCTGCAGATTTAGGATTGCTGAAGTTTATTCGGACACGTCTGAAACTCTTAAATAGCTGGAACGTCACACAGTCATCGTAAGTCCGAAACAGACCCTCAAATTTTTCCTGATAAAAACAAACACAGAGGAAAATCCATGGGTCATGTATCTTGCACGATACCTGACCGATACAAATAATTAATAAATAAATAACAAGTAAATAAATAGGCTGTTCTCTGCATAAAATTCAAGCAGCACACTAGTAATGCATGATTTTCATCTGTCAAGCCGTTACCAGGTGCTACATATGCCTATGGACTCAGCGCAGGGATTCCTAATCTGGGTCCAGGGATCCATAGAGGAGCAGTGAATGGGGTTTGAAATGCATAAAAACCCTGAAAATTATGCAAAATTTTGAGTAAGTTTCTCTGTACATGTGTTGTTTTCTGGGGACAGGGATCATCTTTGTCATAAGATTCTCAAAGAAGTTTATTAACTCTCAAATATTAGAGCTGTTGGAGTAAAGTATGTGGTAGACAATACACTTGGTGGCACTAGTTCGATGGTGTCATGGGATGAGTCTTGGACCATGAAATGTGTGTAGAAGCAAGAAAAAGCCTTTGAGAAAATTTTCTATCTTTCTCTGACAATGCCATGTGTTCCAAACGGTATACCATTGAGAAACAAGACACTTCTCAGTCCTTCAGGAGATTCTCCTGGGTCCCTGAGTGGCTGTGGGGAGCAGAAATGTCTTTCTCCCTACTGCCACCCATCCTCTAGTTGACTTTGCTTTGGCAAAGCAAAGCAAAGCAAACAAACAAACAAACAAACAAACAAACAAACAAACTTCTATTGCATTAAATCATGGACATCTGGAGATCATTTTATCCCCACAGCATAACCATGCCCATCACAATACAAAGTAATGATTTAAAAATTTTGATTCAGTACAATTTTCAATTCAACCTAACAAATCTCTATTAAATGCTCACTTATTGCAAGGCCCAGGCTCTAGGCTTTAGGGGAGGATACACAGATGAGGATTACTGCGTTCTGGCTCTCAGTAGTGTAACATACTATTGTGAGAGGCAGACACAGACACAAATGTGAGAATGCCCGCAAGGCTGGGGAAAGGCATAAAAGGAAAATTAGAGAATTAAAAAAAATATATATTAATATCATCTGTCTTGTTCCTCTTAGCTTTAAAAAATCCTTGCTTACAGTGTATGTGAAGTTACTGTATGTTCTTAGTGGAGACATTGCTGCTAAGTAAATACCTTCTATTTAAACAAATAAGCCAACAAACCCTGATTCTTTTATTTCTACAATGAGTACAAGTGGGAATGGAGATACACCAAGGTGCAGCAAGAGTCATTGAATTTTGATTTGTGAGGGTCCTAAGCCATTTCCTCCCTCACTTCTATCATTTCACACATCAGGATCCGGAAGTCTGAAGAGACAAGGACCCGCCATGTTGACATGGGCACTTAGTGGCAGAACTACAACCAAGCCAAAGTCCTTGTGACCCTGAGTATAGAGATGCTTTCAATATACAAAGAATCACCCTGCTGTGCTAAGAGGAAGGGAGAAGTTCTGCAGCAGGAGCAAAAGATGGGGATTAATGACCCAAGGCTTGGGTGTGACCACATCTAGGAGAATCAGCAATGTGAAGCGGGACTGTGACGTCACTGATCTCTGGGGTTGTGTGGGAAGAAGAACCCAGATGTCAGAGAAGTTCTCCCCGTCTGTTGGGCCTCCAGATGAACATGTCTCAGACCCTCAAGTGCATGGCTCATGACCCTTCCAAAAACTCGGCTCGTTGCTGAGATTCTCCAGGCCGTGCCTATTGTTCCTTCCATTTTTGATCCTGTGTCTTTTTCTTTATACCCTATCTGTCCAGTCCAGAACTATAAATGATACATTCAAAGCAGTTTTTTTTTTTTTTTTAAGGTTCATAACATTCATGGAGATGTAAGGGGTTCTTTCTCCCCTTTTCAGACTGAGTTCTTAATCCCATTCCTCGAACAAGAACAAAACAAGGAGAGGATCAAACGAAGAAACAAAACAAAGACAGGAATCTTTCCTTGTCTGTTCCTTGAGCAGTTTTTCCTTCATCTCTCACATCATGGGATCAGCCGACCCCTAGGTCTGGGGCCTATGCCACCATTCCAAGAAGGCTCATTAAAGAATTATTCCCCAGCAATATTGTGTTTCCCTGAACAGGAGTCCCGGGGAATACAATGTTTTCTGGTTCCTCGCAATGACAGTATCTTCAGCTACTCACATCACAGCTGGTGGTTTAATTAATTTGGGAACTTTTCAGGAATGGAAGGAATTAAGAGATTAAAAGCTCTTATTTCTAGATAGAAATACTCATATTTCTTAGGACAAAATTCTTGGGTCTTCTTTGTAGCTCTCTGTCTTTCCATTTCTAGCTTGGGAGTTTCACTTCCTCATCTCCGCCCCAGGGCCTGAGCATGGACAGTAAGACCAACTTGGAGGGGAGGTGTTCTTTTCCTTTGACTCTAATTCCTTGTTTGCATTTTATCTTTCTTCTTTATGCCTCACATCTTGGTTGTTCAGAGCCGTTAGGCCTCAAGAGCCTGGATTAGGGGAAAAAAAAATCAAAGAGCCTTGGCCTTGGGTTTAGGGGAGGGCTGACAATGAATGACCTATATGCCTACTCCCTGGGAGGCTGGCAGATGTCAATAACTGAAGGCAATTGTTTTCTTCACTGATCTTCAAAAGAGGGCCCCAGGCAGCTACTGCATCAGCTAGAGTTGGCAAGTGACGAGAACCTCTTTGCTTCTTGTTTTGGGCTTAGGCTGATCATCAAAAGAGGTCTTTCACCAAACCTGAACTCAGGGGCCAGGGTTTTCACAAACTCTATAATGATCATCATCATCAACTAACATTTACTTGGCTTGTCTTCTCTGTACAAGTCTTTTGGGGACTTGCAGTGGCAGTTGGTGACAGACAGCTGGCCAAGAATTGGGGATTCACTAGCCATCACTATTTTCTTCTGCTAGTGACATGACAAACATTTCATGGTAGAAGTGACAGAGCATGAGAGGAAATTGGTTAGAGGCAGGTACAACACAGCGACATCTCCTTGGGCAAAATGGTGTCCTGAACACAGCTAGCCACAGGGGTCTCTCACCTGCTTAGAGCAAATCTATGGTTTCGATGTCCCGGTTCCCCCTAGACACACAGTGATACTTTGTTATCCCCTGGTGGCCAGTTTCCTCCAGACTGGCATCCCACACGCCCAATAAATTCCTCATTTCCTCAACAGTTAGTTCCCTTTGTAACCACTGGCTTGAAAGAGTTCCATAGCAGTGATCTCAAATGCAGGTCTCTGAATCTTGCTACACAGTTAAAAATTAGGGAGAATCCCGAAGAACTTTCGTTGGTTTCATTTACCAATGTTCATTGTACTGGAAAGTTAAAAATATATACATTTATAAATATATTTGAGTAATAGTAATAAGTCCATTAGATGCTAAAATAATATTTTTATGAAAAATAACTCTTCCACGGCAAGAGGAAATTTAGTGAGATCAGCATTTTTTTTCATTTCTGGAAGTTTCTTTAATTTCTGAGTTAATAGAAGATTCCTGAAATCTCACATTTGTTTCTATGTTCAATCTGTTATACTATGTGATTTTGTCTGAAGGGTATGAATCAAACCTGGCCTCACCCAAATACATGCTTGGAAAAGGGAGGAGTAACTTAATAGCCTTTCAAATATTCTTCGAAATTCTTTGTGAATATTCTTTCCTGGTACTTCATCAAAGCTTGACAAGTAGTAGTTTCTTAAAATATATTACAATGTTGAATCTGAAGCTATAATCAAATAACACGTTTATTTGATTATGCTAAGATCCATTTATCTATTTTGCACCTTTAACTTAAAAATAATTTTTTTAAAAGTTTATTCATTTTTCAGAAAAGAGAGAGACAGACCCTGAAGGGGGGAAGGGCAGAAAGAAAAGGTGACACAGAATCTGAAGCAGGCTCCAGGCTGTCAGCACAGAGCCGGGCGCCGGGCTTGAATTCGCAGGCCATGAGATCATGACCTGAGCTGACGTCGGATGCTTAATCGACTGAGACACCCAGCTGCCCCTAATGCTTTTTTTTTTTTTTTTTTTTTAGCCCATGCACGATTCTGTAATGATGTACATTGGCCACTTGAAAAATATTGGTTCCTTGAGTTATGCAGGTTTTCCAAAAGCTCACTCATTTCATCACCCAGTATAAAATGTCACATTCATTAATATTACCACCTATCTTATCAAAAAGTCTTTAGAAACTGGAAAGCTGGTAGATTAATGTTGGTAAATACAGACTTTCCAAAATTCTAAGTTTTGCTCAAAAGTTCCTTCCTAGTCATTGGCGACAAACACTGACAGTTATTTTCCTTGGAGGAGTAGCACACTCATTCATTCACTTTTGAGAAAATATCTGCCAAATATCTAAGTCTGCATAACTCTAGTTTGTCAGTTAGTTATCCTTTTAAGTAAAAATGGTGTTCCATGAGAAAAACAAATGCCTTGAGTTCAGCTTAGGACAGCTTAGAACATTTCCTCAACTCAAACAGCGTATCTTGGGATGCCACAGAAGTATACCTGGGGTACTCCCCATTTTGTTATTCAGATTATTAAAAAAGTGTATGTTCAAGGATAAAGAGTTCATAAAATTAATATACTTATGGCTTCATCAGGGACATTATTTTCTAAGTTCTTTTTTTAAAATTTATTTTGAGACAGAGAATGAGAGTGAGGGGACACAGAGAGAGAGGGAGAGGGAGAATCCTAAGCAGGCTCCATGCTATCAGCACAGAGTCTGACCCAGGGCTCCATCTCATGAACTGTGAGATCATGACCTGAGCCAAAACCAAGAGTAGGATGCTTAACCCATTGAGCCCCCCAGGTGCCCCTATCAGGGACATTTTTAAGTAAAACTGGTATTTTCTTTCTTAGTTACTTTTATCCTTTTTTAAATCTGTGAGTGTGTGGCTGTGTAGAGTACAAATAATACTGATATAGTTTGCCTCTACTGCATTGACTCATACCACAGTACCAGCAGTTTTAACCACCATTGCTTTTGCACCATGGATCTAACTGTCAAAACAGTTGAAAAGGAAAACTGTGGCTTAGCCTTATGGAAACAATTTTGACCTCATGGAAAATGATCTTGCAGGAGTCTGTAGACCATCCTTTGAGAACAGCGGTACTATAATATCTCAGAGAAAGGTAAGGATCTAGTTGGCTTGGGTTGAAGACAAGCAGTCAGTGAGAATCCTAAGGACACAACATAATGGAAATCTAAGCAGGGCTATCATTCAAGAAGGTGTTGCTATAGTAACTGAATGCTGCAGGGAAGGCAAAAAGGATGAAGAAGGTCTTGGCCAATGGGAGACCACTGGTAATCCTACTGAGAACTATCTGAACAGATTGGAGGTGAAACCTGGATTATTATAGATGGAAAAGTGAATGGAGAGGGAAAGGTGGAGAAAGAGAGTGTGGTAAAGAGAAGGAGGGAGCTGGGATGATAAATACATAGGAAGTCAGGTCACGGCAAGATTTTTAGGAGTATGGGGAGATTCCTGGTTGATAAAAAAAACTATAATGAAGGAAATAGAGGAGACAGGAGAGAAGAGGGGGTAATGGAGACAAAAAGAAGCGGCTTCAGAGAGACTTGTAGACACTTCTTCTCATGAGAGAGGAGGTGATAGGTCAGGATGGAGGAGTTTGGAAATGGAACAAGCAAGACTGAAGATGGCTTTTCATCTTGGGGAAATGGATGGTGAAGTCCTCTGCTCAGGTAGGGAAGGCGAAAGGAGACTGAGGCCTTGAGAAGCTTGAGAAAGACTCAGAACAGCTGCTGTGGTCAGAGGCAAGGAGAGTAAATGTGGATGAGTCAAAGAACAGTGTAATGGGTTGAATTATGTCCCCTCCAAAGGATACGCTCAAGTCTCCAGTACCTCAGAATATGACTTTATCGGGAAATGGGGTATGTGAAGATGTAACTAAGAGGGGGGTCATACTGGCATGGGGTGGGCTCTTGTCCAGGATGATTATTGTCCTCATAAGAAGATAACCATGGGAAGACATAAGGAAAGTGTCATTTGAAGACAGAGGATTGGAGTGACGCAACTATAAGCCAAGGAAGGCCAAAGACTGGCGGCAGATTGCAACTTCCAGAAGCTAAAAAGAGACCAAGAGAAATGCCCCTTCAAGTTTCAGAGGGAACACCGCCCTGTGGATGCCTTGGTTTTGGTTTTCTGGCCTCCAGAATGGTGAGATAATACAGTTTTGTGACTCTAAGGCACTCTGGGGTATTTTGTTACAACAACCCTAGAAGACTAACGTAGGCAATTATGTAGCACTAAGGGACCGAATGAAATGGGGACCTGATGGTTTTAATAGAGCCAGAAAATACAGCTATGCCATCTTTTTCCAGCTGAGTGATGATGAGCGGATAGCTGGGCCATTCCAGAGCGGGCTGTACAAGACAGGTGTGTGAGGCGTGGGGAGTGGAAGGAGAAGGAAGAGGGATAACTTGGTTCAAATATGAACACTTTGGGATTTTAAATTCCCTGCCTTTAAATGTATTTGCTTTTCTTGAGGAGTCTGGGAATTGTGGAGACTGGTATAGATGCACTGCTACAAATGGAAGTATTTGTTGCTTTACCTGGAGGAACTCACTGCAATTTTCCTCAAATCTCCTTATTTCATCACTCTTTTAACTATGTGGGTATTATTTGTGCCTCACATTTTTGAAAAAGTTCAAACATGGCTTATGAAGAACATACAAGAATAAAAGACAATAAAATAACACAGGAACTGAGTATCAAAAAAAAAAAAAAGGAAAACAAAGGTAGAAACATAAGTTGGAGCCAAGAAGGTCCAGTTATTCTTTTCACACGAGGAGTCTGTATTGTGAGAGATTTATAAGCACAGTGCCTCTAACAGGACACCCTCCTGAAAACCAGAAAAGCTTCCCATGGGGTCTTGAACATGTATCATGCATGACTGGGCAACAATTTGCTTCTAACCTTTCTCAGCGCTAACATAAGGCACTCCCCACCAGCGATACAGTTCTCTCAGGGTCCATAGGATAGAGAGGAGCCTGACCTTGAAACCAGGCAGAGGGATCTGTCCAGGGTCCTCACAAAGAAGCTCCAGTGATGGAAAGAATACTGTCCTCAGAAATGATGGAACAAAACCATGTAGCAGGTGACCAAACAACATGTGAGCGACTCTTGTTTTTTAAACTTAGGAAGACTTAGGAAGGACTCAATGCATTCTACTTGATTGATTGATACAAAACCCTAAGGTATTTTACAGAAAGAATATTAGAATATTAAAATATTACCTTCGATTTAACTCCAAACCAGACAGGCTGCAGAAAAACAATTCTGTGTCATGTATTATGTCTCCAAATCTTGACTTTTCTGATCAGACTCTCCGAGGGAGAGTTGAGATTGTTATTGTCCTTGAATAACATATGAAGCAAATGGAAGCCGGAGAAGTTAATGACCTCCACAAAGTCACTCAACTACCCCGTTAGCAAAACCAGAACTAGTAAGCGCACGTTGTTTCTACGATGTAAATGTCATTGAGAAGATGCAGACAAGAGAAGAATGAAAAACAAGAACAATAAAAGCAGCTTTCCTTGTCAATCGGAAGGAACAGATCTATCCTTGAAGACACGGCTGCTGGAAGAGTCCGATGCTGCCTTTATCTGCATTCCAAACGATGCTGTCTGCCTTTATATATTTTTCAATTTTCTCACTTACGAGCCCTTTGGGTATGAATTATCTTAATAAGAAATGTGGTGTCTTTCAAAATCACAAGGCTCTCATCTGTCACATAATACTTCCCAGAAACTGCTGAAGAATGAAATAATTCATTTCGGTTTATCACCTCTCCATGGATTCCACTGATGAGTCATGTGCAAATCCCATGTTTAAGGATCATAGTGGATTTTACGGGCTGCTCAGGACGATCTCCTGTCACAGGGACCTGCTGCTGTAAATCTTCCCTAACGCAGACTGCTTGTGTGAAAAGAACATCAGGCCTGCATGAGGGGGGAGTGGGGGGGACTTTTACTCCTGGATTTTAACCTGCCAGATTTCCTTAGGCCAGCCAGGTTTGTATTAAATCCTGTTTCATTTCGTTTGTGGTCCTGATGTTACCCAGATACAAAATCATTATGAAAAGGAAGGTCTCAGCCCTTTTTTACTGACAAAGAAGTGAACAGACCTCGTGTCACGTGACTGCTTTGGGAGAAGATAATTCACCGGTAAATGCACAAATGCCTTTGTCCCTTCTCGCTGGAGTCCTTGTGAGAGACAATGATCTAAACTCTAAAAGGACCCACTTTGTCCTAACACCTCATCACCTGCTTCTCTCAGCAGAGTGCTTTTCATGGGCTGTGTTCGAGTCTGTTCTTTCTTTCCCACCCTAAAGCTCAGGGTGGCTGGATAACGTTTCTCTGCGGGAGTACATTTTGACTTCTTTCTAGTGGAGGAAGCCTCCATTTTCCTGATTTTACTGTGCTGGCATCTAGACATAGAGAATTGGAGAAACAAAGCCCAAAAACCACTCTAAGTCCAGAATATGTACAGGGGCTACAAATTGGAATGTTCTTTGAATGGGGGGTCAACTGAAGCTTTGTGGAGCTTGAAGTTTTGAGAACTCGGGAAACCTTCTTAAGGCAAAATAATACTAAATGGGCGCCAAAGTGGAATATTTTATTTTTAGTTTATTTTTATTTATTTTGAGAGAGAGACAGCAAGCAGAGGAGGGAAAGAGGGAGAGAGAGAGAGAGAAAGCGAGAGAGAGAGAAAGCGACAGAGAGAGAGAGAGAATCCCAAGCAGGCTCTGTGCTGTCGGCTCAGGGCCCTATGCAAGGCTCAAATTCACGAGCTGTGAGATCATGACCTGAGGCAAAATCAGGAGTCCGATGCTTAACCAACTAAGCCACCCAGGTGTCCCAAAGTGGAATATTTTTTAATGGCAATACGAAATTCTTACAAAATTAGTGTGCGACATTTTACAAAAAAAATATATGATCCTGTGAAACACATCGTCAGGGCCCTGCCAGGGCCTGGGTACAGGCCCATGCAATGAGGGCCTTAAAGCTGAAACTTCATTCATTTGCCAGGAAATATGCCTCAGAGAATGACAAGTATAGTGCGCCATCACAAAGGAGTCTGGAGTCCATGTGTACGGAGCAGCTCAAATAAGGTGCTTGTATGATTCTCAGTTAAGGAACATTTCCCCATGTGTTTGGATCACCAGAATGAAAGCCAAGAAACTCGAATTTGTCAAGTGTCGGTTCATTTATCATATAGATGGCTGAGTATGTCCCTACTATACACACCAGCACCCACTTTGTAAATATCCAAGATGGAGGACTGAGGGAGAGCCAGTGAGGGGCGCTTAGAACCTGTCTCAACAGCTGGACAGTAAAGGATGGTAAGTGTCAGATGAGTGGGCCAAGAGAGAAACCGACAGGTGGCGTTGTCTGTGTGCCTAGGACCCTTGCGGGGTCTAACTCTGTGCAGCTGCCAGCACCTGAGCCCACGGCTTGTTCTGGGAGGTCACCCTGCCCACCACCACGAGACCCCAGGGGACATGGATCTTGTCTGTACCAAGCAAGGTACCACTTGTGGATGGCTGCATGCTCCGTGTCTGACGCAGAATGTTTTTAAGCATTGAATACCCAGAGTGGGGAGGGGCACCCCCACATGTACTGGGGCTGAGTAGGGGGTAAACCAGGCAAACTCGAGACCTCAGAGAGAGTAACTATGAGCACAGATCTCGATTACATGCCACAAATGGGACATATCTGCATGGTTTTAAATACAAAAAGAAGGATCTGATGATCCTTTTATAGCCGCCACATTTCAGTTTACAGTATCAGCGTTGCCTTGGTTCAGGGCATCTCCTGAGGGCTAATGACAGCTTCATCCTTCTCTGGGCCATCAACTCTTCTTCTTTGATCATCAAGCTGCAAGAGCGCCTATGGCTGTCCCCAGCTCTGACTAGATAGAAGCTCTAATTGTGCATGTGTAATTGATGAAATGCACGGCCTCCTTTACAGCTTGTAAGACCAGGAATTGCATTTTAACTCTATTTAAATACTGTTCTACCTATTAGGTATAGGTAATGAGAGGGCAGCGTGATGCCATGGCACTAGCACATACTTCCATAGTTCAAATCCTGAACACAGGATTTGTGCAACCTTGAGCAATTTACTTATCTATTTGACACCTGTTTCTTCATCTGTAAGATGGACTAATAACGATATCTATGTTATAGGGTTTCCCTGGACATTCGGTGAATTAGTATGTGTAAATTGCTTAGAAAGGTACTGAGCATGAGTGTGCTCATAGCAGATTGGAAGAGAAAACAATGTTTTGTTCACATGTCTGTATTTGGCCTGCCAGCCATAGCTATGCAAATCCCCCTATCCCCGCCAATTAGGGTGGGGTATATCTATATCTGTGTCTACATCCAGCTATATTTATATAACTATCCTTGCTACCTGGATCTAATCCTTTACTGACTGTAAAGAGCAATTACAGGGATGCCCAGAGTAATACCTCACATAAAATTAAGTCTAATTATACTAATATGATTTTATTGATGTTATTATCTACTTAAGAGGTAGAATCCAAATTAACCATCATTATTTCTTTCTTGGCTGCTAAGCTTTAAAAGTTTTCTTTACAAGAACAGCACGGTAAATTAAATAATTCTGAGAAGGAATCCTGACTGGGTAATTGCTGTCAATTGTTCCCTTTGGAGATCCTGTTCCATCAGCAGGGACCAGGGCTCAGAGAGAAAGAGAGCACATGACAAAGGTGCCAGCTACTACCAAAAATGTTCAAAGTCAGGGACATAAGAGATTCATTCAGCCCTTCACACCTGGCTCCCTTTGCCCCTCCAACACACTTCAACTATCTTTTAGACAAGCCCCTCTCCAGAACTCTGTTCCCCATATTCAGCTTTTTCCTGAACACTTCTATAAAGATATCCAATTGGTGACTTAAACTTAATAGTTCCAAAGCCAAATTCTCTGCTAGGGCCTCTAATTCTACTGCCTCCACGCCCCTCTCTCAATGAATGGTTTCTATACCCAGCTGCTCGAGCTAGGAAGCCGTGGGTCACCTGATCTCTTCCCTCTTCCTCACTCCTATATCCTACTGTAACTCACCCAGACCTGTGCTCTTCCAACACTTCACCTTTGCACCAATTCCTTGGCTTGCCACATCCCTCCCTATTACTGCACTAGGTCTCTCTAGATTCAGTTCAGCATACTTCGAAAGTATGCTGCAAGAGAGGTCTTTCTAAAAGACAACATTCTGATCACATAGGTTGTCTATAAAATCCTTCGGTGGCTTCACACAGCTGTTCAAATATGGCTTGGCTTAGCATTAAAGGCCCTTTATAAAATGGCCATCACCCACCCCCTAATCTCATAGTCTACCCCTTTGCAACCTTTCCCCTATACACCAGCCAAACGTCCACTCAAAGGTTCCTAAGGTGAGCAATTCTGTACTTCCAGGCCTTCCTGCACCTTCTCCTTCTTCTGCCATTGACACCTTTCTCCTTCAGATCACTTTTCCCCCCGTGTTCTTTTTATTTCAGTTTTATGGAGGTATAGTTGGCCCATATGACACTGCCTAACTTTAAGGTGTACAACATAATGGTCTGAGATATATACAGATGGTAAAATGATTACCATAATACATTGAATTAAAATAAATCATCTCAACTAGTTGCCAAGCTCTTTTCCTGTGAGGAGAATGTTTAAGATCTACTCCCTTTCCAACTGTCAAATCTACAACACACTGTGTTATTGACCACAGTCAACATGCTATATGTTACATCCCCGTGAAGTACGTTCTCATTATTTCTCTAGTACCAGCCTTCTCATATATGAGAAGTCCCTCTGACTCCAATCCTGTGGAGGTTAAGACATCCTTCCAACTGTGCTCCCATAACACAGTGATCTAGTTAGTGAGGGTAACTGCTTCCTCATTAACTAGACTTTAGAAACTTCAAGGGCAGAAATGGTGTCATTTTTACCATTGGGCCCTTTCCACATGGATGCATCATTGAGTGCCAGCTGTGTACAATCCAGGATGCCTCACTATGGGAAGGGTTCCCTTGGTAATGAAATGAACAAGGCAATATGAATAGAACAGTCTTCCCCTTCTCCCCCATGCTACCTTTGGGTGCCTTGTCTCTTCTCTTCAAAGTCATTCTTCCATAATATCCATAAATGTGTGGGGCACCTGGTAGTGCTCAGTTAGTTAAGCATCTGACTCTTGGTTTCGGCTCAGGTCATGATCTCACAGTTTATAAGTTTGAGCCCCACGTTGGGCTCTGTGCTGACAGCATGGAGTCTGCTTGGGATTCTCTCTCTCTCTCTCTCTCTCTCTGCCCCTCCCCTCCCTTTCAAAATATATAAATATACATTTTTTAAAAAATCAATAAATGTGTACTGAACACTCTACTATAATAGGGAAGCTGATGTCAAATTAGACACACTTCTTTCCTGAAGTTATTCTTGACCTCTTCCTCCAACATACCCTCTCCCCATTTAGGGTTAGCCTCCACTTCCTTTGATTATTTCTCACACTCTGAATCTCATTTCAGAATGATGGGTCATCAAAGTGTGTGTGTGTGTGTGTGTGTGTGTGTGTGTGTACATGCAGGAAGATTCAAGAAAGACTTCAGGGAATAAATGGTATGTGACAAATGGATGGAATACTGATGTGTGGAGGGGCTTTTGAAGAAGCTTTCTGTTCCGGGCAGGAGAGCAGGATCATCAAAGGATTTATATATTCCTATTAGTCTGATGTCACCTCTAAGGAAAGGCATACTGGGGGACTGAGGAAAAAGATGACAAAAGGAATCATATTTCCCCTGTGGCACATTCACAGCTGTTATTAAATACTTTTAGAATTGCTGTAAATGTGACCCAAATGAGATTTGAGATTTTATTATTTTAAGAGTCAGCTCATACATGTTTCTTACAACATTTATTTTCCTGGAAAAATATATACTCCACTGACTACATTTCCTTTGAATTCTAATTTCTCTGACACACATGAGACAAAGAGCTCACCAGCCCGGAGACCAATTTTGGAAATGACCCCTTTCCTGAATGCCACTCTGTGTTGTAATTGAAAGAGGTAGGGAATGTACCTCTGACAACAAGTAGTGTTCTATCTTTTCAAGACTGAAGTGAGGACTCTGTTTTAATACCGGGTGGTCAATAATTGATGAGGAGGACATTTTTAGTATGTTTAATGTTAAATTAAAGGGCTAAATCCTAAATATGTTTCATATCACATCCTCTGGAAGATAGGCAATTTAAAATTTAATTCATTCATTTTACCATTTGGCTTATGATCAAAGCAAGCTTTTCAAAGGCAGCACGGTATCCTTAACTTATTTTTCCCAAGAAATTGAAATGGCATTTGCATTCTTTGGAGAGGCAGATAAGAGCAACTTTTTATGACTCAATCTTTATATCTAGAAAGAAAAGGCAGTTTGTTATGCTACTAATGGTCTTCCCCACTATTTTTTTCCTCCTTTCAATTACACTTTTTCTGTTTTATTTGGGTTCTATCCTCTGTTCTTCACATAACGGCACAAAAAGAATACTTGTTAATGATAAAACCTTAATACGGTCAAACCCCTCATGTTCAAATTCCCTGAGATTTGAAACTAAAAGGTTTGTTTCAACCTGTCCCAAATCTGGGACACACGGCCACCTGAATGAAAGCTTTCCAGACTGAAACATGAGAGCCAATACTGATCATGGCTGCCATGGATCTCCTAAAAACAAAACCACCTCTGCAGCTGTAGCTAACATTGAGTGTAATTTGGGATTGCAATTTTGCACAGCGCTTAAACTGTCACCTGGACATTTATGAGACAGCCAGCCCCTCACGAAGCCCCTTACATACGATAATCCATTTCAATCTCACAATAAAGCCTCTGAGGCGGATGGAGAAGCCCGGTCCTTCTGTGGCTAGCCTGGTCAGGGACAGAAAGCACATCTCATCCCAGAGAGTCTAGGAGCTGGAGTTATGGTCAACCTCTACGTCGCCCCACTGAGGGCAGAGAGGAGCTGTGTTGATATGGCTTTATCCCTTCTGTTGCACCTCACTCAATGGGACAGATGCATCTTCTGTCTTCAGTCGACTTTGCTCATGTACATGTCATGGACCAGAGGCAGCGTAAAGAATTCTAGAATGACTGGAATTCCTAGAATGACTGGAACCTGAAAAGAAGCTTCTGGCAAAAGGATGGGAGCTTCACATAAGCATTTCAGCCTAGAAGTTTCTGCAAATAGGATCATAGTAATGAAAGTATGTTTTTCCCACAATATACACATTTGTGTGTGTGCATGTGTGTGTGTTTTACACACAAAAGCTCAAGATGGTTGAATATAAGCCTGATGTAGGGCCAAAACCATTGCCAGCCAAGAAGAACAATTTGACAGAGAATTCCCTTCTCTCCCTGTGGCAGCTGAATGCAGCCAGTAACTTGTCGTCAGCATCCACTATCATGAGAATCACCACGCCGTGGATTGCCCAAACCAGGACACTTTATACTGTGATCTCGGGACTGTTTAAGGCATGCTGGATATGTGGTCGTCTCCCGGCTGGGCCTCTGAAGCAGGGATGGCAAAGCTGTGATCCTCAACACCCTAGAAAGACGTGACAGTTCTGCTGATGGTCAGTCCTGTTCTGAACGTGCAAGCCTTCTCTGCTGTTCACAGCAGCTGATCAGGCACACTTCATAGACTTTCTAGTGTGGGCTACTTATTTGTAATCTAATGAGACGGATACAGAATACAATTTTAGGGCTTACTAAAATTCATAAATGAGTGTGTGGAGAGATTCTATGTAGGTGTTCCGCTAAGAAGACTGACCACTGCACAACCATGCACTGCTGCTCACGGGCACGAATATGTCTTAGCTGTAATAATAATCGTCAACACTTACCAGACCTTCCTAAGTGCAGACACTGTTCTAGGTGCTGTATGTCTTCCTGACAGTACAACCTGTGGACCTCAGGCCAGCAACAGCAGCGCCAGGGGCTTGTTAAGCAAGCAGCACCTCAGCCCCAGAAAGCCCCTAGACCTACTAATTCAGGATCTGCATTCCAGCAAGATCCCCAGGTGATCAGCATCCTATTTAAGTTAGGGTAGCACCGGACCAGGAGACACGGGTTGGGCAATTTGAGACTTAAGAGCTTCCTGACTCAGTGAATAAACTGATTTATGTAATTGTGCTATTGGGAATTATCAGTGCTGTCCTTGGGTCTTAGCAGTTTTCAGTATTTTTTGCACTAACTGATATAGTCGCAGAGTTATGGTTAGCAATGGTACCCACTGATTGCTTTGTTCTTACAATTACTACATTGTTTATTATTATTATTATTTTCATGTTTATTTTTGAGACAGAGAGAGAGAAAAAAGCATGACTGGGGGAGGGGCAAAGAGAGAGAGGACAGAGGATCCGAAGCAGGCTCTGTGCTGACAGAAGAGAGCCCGATGATGAACTCGAACTCATGAACCATGAGATCATGACCTTAACCTAAGTTGGACGCTTCACCGCCTGAGCCACCCAGGCACCCTCACCACGTTGTTTTTACACTGATTATGATCTTGCTGTTTGCAAGTTCTTTGTTTTCCCTGGGCTCTTTTCCCACACAAGGGAGGAGTCCATCGGGTAGGTGAGGTGCTGTGTTGGAGACTTCCATGGACAAATGAAGAGGAATACCTGAAAAGATTTCCAAATGTACCAGCTGTGGCTTCAGCTGATCAATAATGTAAACTGCAATCCGCCTTGAAGATTGACAAAGCAATCTATTTCTGCTGTGTATTGCTTAATCAAGGCACATTTGAGACCAAGCTGTACATACATAAGAATCATACCAATCTCAGCTTTGCAACATGAATGTAAACATCAGACCTCCTTCTCTCACTCAGTTTTAATGACTTTTCCCAAAGGTTCCCAGTGATCAAGTTAATCTCTTAGGATAGTAGAGGTGATGGATTCCAACCTCTTGACTTGAAAATGGCAAGAGATAAGGCAGAGAGCAGTAGGTGACACACTCAATGTCTCATCACTAGTCAGAGGCAAAACTGCACTAGAATTTGGGTCTTGAATGTACAGACACAATAAAACCTAAAGACATTACAGCAATGTTCTTTTTGTTTATTATTAATTTTTTAGGTTTATTTATTTTGAGAGACAGAGTTGAGGAGGGACGTGGAGAGAGGGAGAGAGAGAATCCCAAGAAGGCTCCATGCCAACCCACAAACCATGAGATTATGACCTGAGCTGAAACCAAGAGTCAGATGCTTAACCTACAAAGCCACCTACGAGCCCTTACAGCAATGTCTAAAATCAAGAGTCTCCCCTGATATATTGTGACCTTGTGAACAATGCAAGGCTTTGAATAATCCAAAAATATTCAGAGGTGTAGTGCTGGAGATCATGTATTCCTTGAAACACCAGGTCTGTGGTACTTTTCTTTTAGAAAATTGCAAATACAAATTTCATCCCAATTTTCCATATCAAAAAGCCAAGGCCAAAAGACGTTAAGTGATTTGTTAAAGGTTACAGGCAAGCAACAGTACTATGAGGTCAAGCATTGGTCAATTTTACTTAAGTTTATCAGAAAAAAGATTTAAAGAAAAAGAAGAAATTGCTGACTTTCAGAAAACAGTTCTTCAAAACAAAGAGTATTAGCTTCTTCAAGGAGTCCTCTGAAGTTTTATTTTAAAACTTTATTTATTTATTTATTTAAAATGTTTTATTTATTTCTGAGAGAGAGAGAGACAGTGTGAACAGGGGAGGGCCAGAGAGAGAGAGGGAGACACAGAATCTGAAGCAGGCTCCAGGCTCTGAGCTGTCAGCACAGAGTCCGATGTGGGGCTCGATCCCACGGACAGGGAGATCATGACCTGAGCCAAAGTCAGACACTTAACTGACTGAGCCACCCAGGTGGTGCCCCAATTTTAAAAAGTCTTAAGGAAAATGGGCTTGTTTCTAGCTATAACAGCTAAGTCGCCCGTCTCTTGAAAATCAGAAGATAATGCTGATGTCTAAAGCAACATTTGAAACTTCTGTTTTTTCAATTAAAAAAAGATCCTGAGCCTACCTAAAAAAAAAAAAAGTATATAAAAAGGCATATAGGTAAAATACCACGTAAGACTATCAAAAACACTGGTAGGAAATAAATGGCAGCAAAGGGAAATAAGCACAACTGGTACATATAATGGCATTAAATAAACCAACCAGAACTATCTGTGACACGCTTAATGGTCCTTCCTTTTAAATTTCCCGACATGTGGGGGTTTGGATTTGTTGTTTTGGAGCACATTCTTTGTTTCAGTCCATCAATGGCACACATTTTCGCTCGTTTCATTACAGAATCCCATCTGCTTCATTTTTCCTTCCTGGAATTTCTAAATGTCTTTCTATTTTCATTTAAGAGAAGAGACATAAGCTCTTAGTTAATTAGTAACACCACAAAATTGTATGTCCAGGTTCCTAATTACACAGTTTGTTTTATATCCAATGGCGTCTCGAAGTCACTTACCACAGACCCCCAGCAATGCCAGGCCCTCTTTCCATTGGTTAAGCTGTAGGCCTGTTGTACATCAGTCATGACAAAGTTTCTTTTCGTCTCAGTCCTGGGTTATTTCCACCACTCTATGTATCTCTTATCTTTCTCTTTCACGAATTAACATCTTCTGCGGTGTGGGAACACATCTTTGAGTAGTCCCCTCCCCCATAAAGGTGACCAGTAGCGAACATTCTGGGTTACTGTATTGACAAATATGTACGCATTTTGCCATCACATTAGACGATAGTCCCAACAAAGGCCTCAGCAAATCTTGGGGCATCTCCAGGTCAGCCCCTTACATCCCTTGGATCAGTCATTGCATGAAAGCTGTCCATAGAGAAGGGCCAGGGCCATGGTGAGATGGCTCCCTGCTCTCCTGGGCTGGGGGCACTTTTCACAGGGGGACTCAGCTGAACACCTTCCACTGCCAATGCTTCAGAGACTGGGGAATGCATGACTCAGGTGTGTTGGGAGGACCTGGAGGACTCTGAGGGTGAGGGTGCGTGGGTGGGATGTGCTGGGAGGCCTCAGAACACAGAAGCTGGGAGGTGTCAGCTGGGTGCGGGAACCCAGGGGTAGCCAATGAGGGTGACTTGACTCTCGGGTGGGGGCTGAGCCTGCGGCACTGCCTCATAGTCATTTTGAAAGTTATTTGACTCAGATTCCCTCAGGCTCAGCTCTTTCTCCTGTGGCCCCAACACTCTTCAAGACGCCCCACTTCATTTCGTGATTGCTTACTCACAGGCCAAGCCTGGGAACACATGCTGAGGCTGCTGCGAGCCTGAATGCAGAGGCGCCCTGTGAGAGCTGTCCTCAGGAAGCCTTGCTGCTCCCCCTGGATGGCCAGTGTGATGCTCCCGGAGCTGGGGGCTCCTCAGGGGTCCATCCCACCACAGCCTGCTCCTGCCCAGTGGATGCCACTTGCCTGCTGTCTTCCAGAAGGATTCCTGATCTGCTCATATGGCACTTTCTCCTATTTCCAGTGCCATGGATTACTTCTTCTTGCTATATTTGTTCCTGCCATTTTAGAGAGATTTTAGCAGAGAGAGGAGTTCAACCCCTTCTAAGCCTGCTATTTTGAGCCAGAAGAGCACCGGGAACTTCTTGCCAAATGACACTGGGTTGAGCCACACAAAATTGCACTTTATGGAATTTAGAAAAAAAAACATCAAATATTGGTAATTTCACGTGGTTCAGTCTAACGAAGACTAAGTCCAGAGGGCATAAAATAAGCCAGATGAGCCAAGGAATACCTTCATAACTCTCTTTAAGGAAATCATTAATCATCAACTTTTAAAAAAAGGTATCTTCTTCTTTTTCAGGAAAATCATTCACTCTTCAAATCCAAGGCAGGGAACTTATAATTTAGCCCTGGTGCAGTGTCTAACACCGCACTGGACATTTTCTCCTCTGTGATTTCATTTAATTCTGTAATGATGATGTAAAGTAACATTCTAACTGGGTTAGATGCCAACATTGGTGTCTGTGGAGGATACGTTTTTAACATTCATTTTTTACTGAAGTATAGTTGACATACATTATTATATTTGCTTATTATTATATTTGTTTCAGGTGTACAGCATAGTGATTCAACATTTATATACATTATGCGATGCTCACCATGATAAGCGTATTCACCGTTTGTCACCAAAGTTATTACATTATTATTGACTATATTCCCTATGTTGTACTTTTCATCTCCGTGACATATTTATTGCATCACTAGACATTGGTACTTCTGAATCCTCTTCACCTATTTTGCCCATCCCTCCACTCTGCTCCCCTCAGGCAACCACCATTTTGTTCTTCCCAGTGGCTACTTCTGCCATTTTATGTATCATCTACCTTCCTCTTTCTTAATATTTTCTGTTATGTGGGAAAATATCTTTGAGTAGTCACCCTCCCCCCACAAATTTGACATATGGCACATATTCTGTGTCCCTAAAAAACTGGTGAGTGTCATACACACTGCTTCAAGGTACAGCAAAGCAGGGGACCCGGCTCTGTACTGTGGTGATTGGGCCAATGAACACCAACCTTTAACACTTTTTAGGCATAAGCTTCACATCACTGAAACTGCAACAAAGATCATCCCTTTTTACAGATGAAACTAATGTAAAGAAGTTAAAGACATTTCCAAAAGCTACTCTGCTAGTGACAGGGCAGCTGGGGTTTTAACACCAATGTTTGTCCTGTGTCCTTTTCAATATAGCACGGCTCTTTCAAGTGCTTACAATGTGCTGCCCATTGTTATCCAAAATAGCTGATAGTGCTAAAAAGATGGACATCCCAAAATATTATCATCCTAACAAATTTCTGAGCCTTCAGAATGAAGTTAAATGCAGAATACATCCTTTGCAAGATCTCTCTCAACTTCCACCTGCCCCTCACCTCCAGCCTAGTAAAACTATCAAAGCCTCCCTTGACTATTTTTTAAATGAGGTTCTTCCCCTCCCCCAGCTTTATTGAGATATAATTGACATGTATCGTGTAAGTTTAAGGTATCCAACATAGCGATTTGATACATGTATAGATAACAAAACAATGATCACAGTAGGGTTAGTTAACACGTCCATCACCTTACCATTTTTATCTTATAGTTTTTATAGTTACCATTTCTAATTTGATAGTGAGAGTCTATTCTATTAGCAACTTGCAAATATATCTTACAATATCGTTAACTAGAGTCACCATGCTATATGCTATATCCCCAGAATTTATTCATCTTATAACTGGAAGTCTATACCCATCTCCCCCCTCCACATCCTGTTCCTGCCCCTACTGCAAATTTGTTCTTTGCTTCTATAAGGTGGGTTTTTTTCCCCCACGTATAAGTGAGATCTATAGTATTTTCCTTTCTTTGAGTTATTTTACTTTGTACAATGCCCTCAAGGCCCATCTGCCATCCATGCTGTCACAAATGGCAGGATTTCCTTTCTTTTCATGACTGAGTAATGTTCTACTGTGTGTGAAGACTACATTTTCTTTCACCATTCATCTGTTGATGGACACTTAGGTTGTTTCCTTGTCTTCGTATTGTAAATGATGCTGCAGTGAATATGTGAATGCAAGTATCTCTTCAAGGGCTACTTCATTTCCTTTGGATGTATATCTAGAAGTGGAATTGGTAGATCATAGGGTGTTTCTATCCTTAATTTTTTGAGGAACCTCCATACTGGTTTCCACAGTGGCTGCACCAATGTATATTTCTACCTCTTTGATGAAACTATAGTATTAGCCTCTTGAGATAAGGAACAATGACTGTTCCTAACTTAGTTGGTAGGTTTATAGGGATTAGTTTTATTATAATTCACAACTTGTAAATACATTACATAAACACTTCTATTTACATTAAATATTATGCAATAAATTACACAAAAAGGAAAACAATTGGAAGAAGATACATCAAAATGTTTTTGTTATGAAACTGTTAATATTCTTTACCTTTTTTGTTTTTTTCCCCCAATTTTTCTATAAATAGGTCATGTTTCTATAATTAGAAAAAACACAAATGTTGTCAAGCGTAAAACAAGCTTTTTTAAATTAAAGTAATATTTTCAGCCTGTTTTATTACTGCTAGAAATAATTAGTTTCATAAGTTTGTTCCAGACTTAGTAAATAATTCTATAAAAGTATAGAGTCTTTACTATTTTTTCTTTTTTTGTCCTGAGTTTGGCTTTTGTAAGTTTCTAATGTTTGTTATACTAAGAAGTTATGAATAAGGGCTATGTTCACCCTCTGTAAACCCCTCTCCCACCCTGGGTAAACATCTTTCATGTAGGATTTTTTGTTTGAGTTTAAGGGTATCTAGTGTTTTCAAATGTTCTAGAATATTTTACCTGTCTTGCTTTTATGCCCTTGTAGGCCCTAGCTATGTTTTTCTCATGGAATGGTAACCAGAGCGATGCTGTTATTTATTTTAGGAGCTAGTGTTCCAAATACTGGATGTAGGTGGTGCATCCTGGCACATTTTTGCCCATGCCCTTTCTGATGGTACCAACACCATGCTGTCCTTTTGGCCACTGAAGCATTTGGGTTAATAGACTATCAAAAATTTGTTTCTCCTTTCACTGAAGATGAAGGCATGAACCTCACAATTGTTCTTTCTCTGTTTCATCCATGAAAATGTGTTCTATATTACCACTAATGATGATAATAACATGAACGTCAGGTGTTTTTGTTGTACTTCAGATTTTACATATTGCTTTTACCCATGTAATCTATGTTTTACATAGATTATATCTTAATGTTCACAATCCTCTGAGGTATGTTGAGAAGCATTATTACTGTTACCATTTTTCAGATCAAAAAAGATTTAAGGAGCTGAAGTGATTTTCCTTTGATGAAGTCAATCTCTTCCTTCTATTTAGAATACCTGAAAATTATTACCATCTTTTTTTGATTACCTAAAAAAAAAAAACCTACTTGTGTAGGATTTTAAAAATGCATGGATCGTATCCATAAACATATATAAACAGTATCCTACAAATCTTGCAAACATTAATGTATTTTCTCCTTGTTCAGTGCAGAAAGGGTATGGATGTAGACTTAGCCGGATGGCTATGTCCCACCTACGGCATGGGCATTTTGGTTGTTGCACTAATGATGATCATCTCCTCTTTAGAAAGCTAAAAGAATGTGGCCAAAGGCGGGGAAAATCATGATTTGTGTGTTTCTTTTGTAAATAAGCCTAACCATTGCATTTGGGTCTTAGGCGAAGTTGGCCCATAATCAGCTCTGTGAAAGGCTAGATGTATAAAATGCTGATATAGATGATGATGAGAGTTTGGGCTGAATGGGATAGAGCATAGAGGTTTCCTGTGGATCACATGGCCAACACAGTGTGGACTGTGATTGTTTTACCATCCAGTTTATCGCTTCTCTGTTTGTAATTCAGAGCTTAACACAGAGCTTAGTTCAGATGAGAAGGGGTTCGACCTGCAAACCTTTGATAACACATGCAAAGTGCTTGCTGACCTCTGTTTTTTGGAAGGTTGGTTATATTTGTTGAGGGATGTATTAGCTGATGCTTTCTTTCTTTGAATCCTATTACTCTATTCAGGTAGCTAAATGTGGGTCAGATACTCCCTCAGCTGTGAAAGCAGAAAACAAGGGGGTCAGATTCTCAGCTTTCAAGTTCAAAGATGAGATCCAGCTACTAATATAAATATTTAGAATATGTATGAAGTCAGTTTTTCCCATCAAAGAAGACAAAAATTCTCCAGACTAGAGAGAGAGAGAGAGCTGGAGAAGAGAGAAATACTGTTATGTGCTGATATAGGTCTGAGTAAGGGCCCTACACTCTACCCTAATCTTGGCCAAAATTTCAAAGGGGCAGGTAGAATTCTGGGATTCCCAAGTGAGCTTGGGGATCTGAGAACAGACAATACCTGTGCCTCACTTCCTTGGAGGGGGAGGGTGTCTAAGAGAGGAGCAAGGCTCCAGAACCATCCTCACCACACCCGCACACATACTATTTTGTGTAGTAGTGTGGACATGGTTGTGCAGCATGTCCAAGTGGAGAGGGCCCAAGGCAGCCCCGGTGGACGTCCTGTAGCTCTAGAGTGTCATGAAAGAGCTTTAAGCACTTTTTGGGTTCTTTCAAGAGGATTGCAGATGTGGGCAGAGAGAACAGGAGACCCATGGACTCACCCTGTAATCAGAGCAAGAATAGAGAATAACCTAAAACAAAGGAGCATAGGGGGGAGAAAAAAGAGAGACAAATCAAGAGACAAACTCTTAACTGTAGAGAACAAACTGATGGTTATGAGAGGGGCGGTGGGGAGGGGGATGGGTGAAGCAGGTGATGGGGGATTAAGGAATGTACTTGTCATGGTGAGCACCAAGTGTTGTACGGAAGTGCTGAATCACTGTATTGCACACCTGAACTAATATTACACTGTATGTTAACTGGAATTTAAATAAAAACTTGAAAAAAAAGAATAGAGAGTAACTTCACAGGGCTGCAGATGGACATATGGGCACTTCATGCCAGGACAGGTGGAGGCAGAGGACTGGGACCAGCAACCTGAGGACAGCAGTGGATGTTTGACTGGCTACATTTCAACAAGGCCACCCTCACCCCCAACAACCCTGTGTCACCACTGTGAAAAGGTGTAACGATTTTAAATTCAACATTGGTTTTGATGTGGTCTAAAGTGACTGAGAAAACCCCGTAGCAATGATGAGAAAAGCCAGAGTGATTTTTAAGTTGGTGGGTTAGCGTTTCACAGCAGATACTACTTTGTCCAAAAATAAAGGACATTATTGCTCTCATATTCCTGAGTCTATGGCCCAGAAGGTCTCTATCTTCTAGCCTCTCGAGAGCTCTTGATGAGAATATAATCACAATGCAATACAGTTGGCAATTTTGCTAAGACTGGACTTGGCCCCCATCTTCTTCCAAACACAGACCTCATCTAAGCCATCGGATGGCATACATCATCAGTTTAATTTTTTTAGTGACTCGTCACTAAAAGTAATGAATGCTTTTTTTGTTAGCTTGGTATAAGCATCATTTACTTTGTAGTTCTTGAAGAAAAAAAGCTATTTGGTTGTCAAGACCAGTGATGACAAAGGGCTTATGGAATGACCACAGAGCTACATCCCCCACCTTGCTACATGGCTATTGAAACATAGGCTCTTAGAGCCTGGTTAGTTTCTCCTGTGCTATTTATACAAATGGCACATAAAAAATAGTAAAGTCAGATTAGAAAGTTTCCTAAATGTGGGATATGATCGACAATTCTAACAACAATGGAGGCTCATCCATTAGGAGTTCATCACCATTTCAGTGAGCTGGTTTCTTTTCCAAAATGAAAAGTGTTCCAGAGGAAGAAATATGGGGTTAAGAGCATGTGTGTAGAATTCTACTGGATGTCTTAATATACCATAAAGAATCTCCGAAAAGGTCAGGCCAGAGCTTCCAATGTCTGCCTTCAGCTATGGGTGTCAGCGGCACCCATCATAAGGCAGATGTCACCACAACACAATATTTGAGGAGAGACTAGCCATTGGAAGTGGCAACTGTGTCCAGGAGTTCATGAGGTGTGGCCATAGCTAGGGGTTCTGTAGCTCCAGGATTTTAGTTCCTCCATCAAAAGGGGCATCCATGAGACTGTCTGGTCTGCCTCAGCTAAAACAGGAAGAATGTGTTTAAATTCTTATCTCATCACAATCGAACTGTCCTTGTCTCAGATCTTGTGAGCTACACACAGTCTTTCCTTCCAAATGCTGCTTTGGGGAACACTTTAAACATGAAAGGCTGTTTGTGTTTGAAAGAAGCCATCCCACACTCTCATAAATAATGTAAATCACAGTCACACTTTTGCAACGTGCAAGCATGGGAGTTGAAATTGCATTGAAAACTCTCTGGACTATGTTAAGTCATCCCTTGGCTATGCATCAACTACTATTTATTTCATCTTGATGGAGCCTTTGCTTCCCAGGTAAGTTGAATAGAGTGGCGAGTGTGTCTACCTCGTGAGCTAGGCATGGCCAGAAGCTGGCTGAGAGCTAAAGAGGCAGTGAGTGGCAGCTTCCAGCAAATACTTGGGTGGACTTCCCTTGAAACTAGATGTGAGTTTCATTAAGTTCTGGAGCAGATACCATCAGTACTATCGGGCCCTTTTGTGGTACTGAAACATAAATGCTGGTTGAGAATGTAAGGCTCAGCCTGGAAGCGCAGGAGGAAACAAAGCTTTATGCTCTCAAAAATTTAATTCAGAATGGTGGGTAAAGAAAAAGGATCAGGAAAACTGTCCTGTTGAGTTGCCTTTCTGTTCTCAAGTCTCTGACTTGTCCATTTGTAGGACATGTTTCCTTTCTATTTATATATCCACCACTGTTGTATCTCAAATGGGCTCAGATTTCCAGATGGTTATTTACCTGGATCAGGTTAATTTTTCTATTATGAAGCCCAGTGATCTGAGTAAAATACCAACCTCAGTGTATTTTCCCACAGGAGAGGGAATGGCTATTTCCAAGGGAGAGGACTACAGAAGTTAATATCCAACCTGGGATATTTGTGGGTATGAAAGGCGTTGATAATTCTGCTAGGAGGATGGGTACCTACGGGGACTGCATTAGGCAAATTCGGATGCATGGTCTCCCTACACATGGATCACAAAGAACAGTTAAAAATATCACTTTCTTCAAAGAGACAATGGCCTTGGTATCCAGATATGCTCATTTACTTTACTTTATCTTTTTTTCTAAAAAGATTTTAATTTCATTTATTGTCTGTAGAGAAGGAACACTCTCTGTGCCCTTTTCTCTACTAACTATTCTTTACCCATGCCAGGGGGAGGCATTGCTGGGGCAATATGGATGTTTATGTCCCTCCAAAATTCATATGTTGAAATCCTAACCCCTAATGTGATGGTGTTAGGAGATGGGGCCTTTGAGAGGAGACCGGGTCATGAGACTAGAACCCTCGTGAGTGGCATTAGTGCTCTCATGGAAGAGGCCACCGAGGAAAGCTCTCCTGCCCCTTTTACCATGTGATCTTACAGAGAGAAGATGGATTTATGAACCTGGAAGCTCTTTACCAGACACTGCATCTGCCAGCAGCTTGACCTTGGACTCTCCAACCTCCAGAACTGTGAGAAATGAATGCCTGCTGTTTAAGCCACGCAGTCCATGGTATTTTTGTTATGGGAGCCTGAGCTGACTAAGACAGGCAGGGTGTGGTGGGTGTGAGGTGTGGGGAAGGGAAGGATTCTGGAGGGTTATATTAAACTGACTGCTTAATCTAATTCTGTACCCGTGAGTTCCCACTCCTCCTAGTCTCACTCTGTGCTTCCTGAATAGGGAATTTAAAAAGAGGAGGACCATAATCTCTGAGACAAGGTGCTGAATGAAGCTACAGCATTTAGGTAACCAGGACACCACAAGGGCTGAAATATGTGGTCAAGGTTGAATGAACTTGTTCACATTAGGTGCTCAATAACAGAGCATCTCTGTAGAGGTGACTTAGCTCTATCAGGAGACCCAAAGAGGTCTTTGAAGTCACAATGAATTTCCCTGACTATAAAGAAAAAAAGTTATTTCACAACCTTTAGACCACTCCTTGTGCATTTCCATCCATTCCCTCTTCTTTGCACAAAAGATGTCACCTAAGTCACCCACCATGAAAGATGGGCATGTACCTCACTTCTCCAAGACTTTAAAGACAGGACCCTTTTTTCATTCTTCGGAGTATTTTAACTTTTTTATTTAGCCATAATTTCCACATTTGTGGAAAAATTGCAAGAATACAATAGTACAAAGTGTCTGCATATACTCTTCATCCAGATTCCTTACATGTTAATATTTTATCACATTTGCTTTAGCCTTTAATCCTTCCCATCCCCCCCCCCACCCCCCCCGCCACACACATACCACATACCACACACACACTTTATTTTGGAATCATTTGAAAAAAAAGTTGTAGATAAGATGCCCCTTGTCTTTAAAAATTTTATGTATATTTACTAAAACAAGAACATTCTTTTACATAACCACTGTATAGCTACCAAAATCAGGAAATTAACATCAATATAATACAATAATCTACCAACCATTTTCAATTTTTGCCAACTGTTCCATTAATGTCCTTTACAGAAATAGAAAATCCCATATCATGTGTTGAACTCAGTTATCATGTCTCTTTACTCTCCTTTGTTCCGGAACATCCCTCAGTTTTTGACATTGATACTTTCGAAGTGCTCAAGCCAGATACTTTCTAGAATGTCCTTCAGTTTGGGTGTGTCTGCTATTTTTCCTCATGATTAGACTAAGTCATATGTCATCTCTAGAAGTCTGCTGCAAGTATTTTAAAGTCTCCTGTACTGACTGGATGCTTATTTTTCAATGGCCAACTCATCCCTAAAGCTGGTGGTTCATCTTCTACTCAGCAACCGTCCACCTTGATCCAATGTGGCCAGTGACTCTAAATCTTGGCCATGCTCTGGAGCCACTGAGGCTACACCAGATCCCATTAACCAGAATCTCTTGGGTTGAAATCTAAACATGGTATTTAAAAAGTTTCCCAGGTGATTTTAATGTGCAGCCAGGGACTCTCCCCTACCTCCCACCCTCTTTGAACAGGTGCTAAGTCTTCTTGGCAAATGTGAGAACTCACATTACTGGAAGACCTTTATATTCAACCCATCTTGCATTAAACTTAATTCATAAAAGCCAAAGTCTTGCTTGCTGAGCAAGGAGAATTGTTGGCTCTCTCTATGTCCTACCACTTGAGAGCTGAAATTCTTCATTACCTAATAAACATATATGGGTACTTTATGTCATCAAGCAACACCAATAAAGGGCCTAACCGTCTCTTTCTTTAGAGATGCAGAAGCAGAATAGTCTTCCTCTAGAACAAGAGGATTCTCAGCCTTGGCACTATCATCTTGGCACATTTTGCAGCCAAATAATTCTTTGCTGCCTGTGCTTATTGCCAGCCCTGGCTCTTATCCAATAAATGCAATAAGTATCCCCTAATTGTGACAATAAAAAATGTCTCCAGACATTGTCAGACGTCCCCTGGGGAGGGGGGAATTGCCCCCTGTTGAAAACCACTGCTCCAAACCTCTTTGCCTCTCAGTTTTTGATCAAACTACTCTTCAAACCCATCTCTACCTGCCTAAATTCCACTTGTCTTCTAAGACCGGCTGTATTAGGACCAGTAGAATGTATATGTGGTTATAACCACTGGCTTAGTTATCAGATCGTACTGGGTTTATGTTTTCTCTCTGCTTCTTACTGCAGGACAGCCTTGCTCAAGGAACTTGGCCTTTATAACTATCAGCCTTCTTGTCTGCAAAATGTGAACAATAATAGCTCCTTCACAGAATTGTGAGAATTCAGTGAGAAAATGTATAAAACACATCTGATCAACAGCAACTGCTCAAAAAAAAAAAAAAGGATTTCTTAATGAAATGGTTCCTGTAAAGTGATGAGAATAGAGCCTGGCACATGATAAGAACTCAGAAGATATTTGTGGTCATCGTCATCATCCTCACTGATGAAGACATTCTGGCACAGAGTGACTAAGAGTCTTGGTCAAGGTCGAATACTCCCAGCAAAATGCTCTTTACCGTACTCCAAGCTTTAAAAGATCAAGGACAATTCCAGGAAAGATGAAACTATTGGCCAGATGAGCTCTGGGCAGTGCTGTAATAACCAGGACTTGGCAGTACAGGTGAGATGATTAATCATTCTGAATTGGAATAAGTCAGAACAAATGCTGTTCAAGGGAGCATTTAAAAGCACAGAATCCCTTAAATGCCATCTTCTGAAAATGATTTTTTTTAAAGGGAACAGAAAAGTACCAGGAATACTTTAATCTCTTTAAGCGAAGAAGTGGAATACCGGATCTGGACGTTTATAAGGTATCAACCTTAACTGTTAAAAGAACCTTTGTCTATGAAAACAGGCAGGTGAACATGGTGAATATGACTACTCCGGGTGAAAAAACTACCAAAAAAGGGCAGGAATCACCAGGCATCCAATAAACATGTTATAAGGTAGAGAACTAAGGAGACTTGTTCTCCCTTCAGAGCTATATTTAACTGGGATCCTATCAGTTCCTACGGAACCTTGGAGAATTACATCTACTGCCAAGAGGCAGCAGCTTCTTATGAAGTAATAAGCAGAGGAGTCCATTCATCATATCCAGTGGGTTGGCAGCTTTTGTCATCCTGTTCTTTCTCCCCTTCAGTAAAGAAGCTGGGTATTAATCATACTGAAGGACTCTTGGTAAAGTAGTTAGCAAGCTGTAGGTGCCTTGGTGAGGTGTGTGGGCACACAGCAGGCATACCTGTGGTATGGTGTGTGTGTGTGTGTGTGTGTGTGTGTGTGTGTGTGTGTGTGTGGCTTTTTTATCCAGGAATGGAATTCCTACAATATTCCAACTATAATCAGTTGTTTTCAAGGGCCATGGTAAAGTTATTTATCAATCAGCCCATTTCTAGAGCAGAAAGCCCCATTCCTAATGATAGAGGCCCATGCTGTGCTAGGCTCTCTTGTTATTGGTTGTTTGGAAGGGCCCTGAGGGGAAGGGTCAGACAGCTGGGACTTGGGGTGGGAGGGCATAAGGGGGGGAAGGAGGAACACTCAAGGACTCTGGGTAGCAGCAAGCTAGGAATGGTGACAGGGAGTTAGCTTGATATTTTAACAGGTGTGTGCAGTCTAATACCAATCTAGGAGGTGTGTCCTGTATAGAGCGTCTGGCTTTATTTTATAAGCATAGGTTTGCAAGGCTGGCCATCAAGGGAAGAGTTTCTGAAACTTGGGTCCACCAGTTGGTCTGTGCATGAGAATCCCTTGGTTTGCGTGTTCCAAACACACATTCCTGAAATGGCCGTCTGGGAAGGTGTGTTTTAAACAAGCTTTCCAAGTGATGCTTGAGGAGCTACAGGTTTTGATTTATTCCTCAAAGGCGTAGTCAAGGAATAGGAAGATGCCAATGATTCAGAAAGAAGACATGATCCTACAACAAGTGAAAAGAAAGACCTAAATTATTTAATTAGAAAGAGGGAAGGCCCGATGTAATGTAACAGCTTTTCATACACCTTCTATTAGCACATGCTCCAAAAGGCACTTGAGGGAAAGAACTGAGCTAACCCTTTTTCCCCCCCTCAGTTTTCTGTTTATTCTTATTAGTGACTCTTAATTTATTAGTAGTCAGAGGTAGCATGTTTCAGCACTTATTATATGTAAGTTAACATTCCAAAGACACCGTAAAGACCTAGTATTTTTTTATTAAAAGATTTGCTAAGTATTATTGCCTCTACTTTACAGATAAGGAGACTAAGCCTCAGAGAGGTTAAGTAACTAATTTGACCAAGGCCATAGAGTTAATAAATAGCTGCATTTCCCCAGAATCTATATTATTAAACACTATACTAATCTGCCTCCTATTATAACCTTTAATAATACCTTTCTTTCACTGAATAACAAATATATCAGAAACACCATGAGGCCAGGGACCACTTCTGTCTTGTTTACTTCTACATTCACACAGTCTAGCAGAATCCTGAGCTGCCCAATTTTTTTAACTGCATAAAAGAGAAAATGTCAAGATGTGTGTTTTAGAAGAAATAATTTACATTTTCCCCTAATAATTTGAATATGCTTGTCAAAAAGAAACCACTCAAATAGCCAACATGCAATTTAGGTCACTGTTCTATTCTTGTGGTTACTGATAACTCAAATATAGGTCATCCAACATGTAAAGAGAAAATAATGCAATCTCAATCCTTAAATTCCTCTGTAAAGAAGCCCTCTATCTTCATCTATTGAAAATGCTTGTGTTCACTTTCTAAATCACACCATGACACCACAGCCTGCTTTGTGGACCACTGAGCTAGAGCCTAGGAAAAACCATCCATCTTTATGATGCAATGAGGGTGTCATAGTAATCTCACGCTGGGAGTTATTGATGGGCCAAAGCCTACAGATCAATTTGGCAAGTACTGCTTTGAGGCTCTTCCTGGCCTTCAAATGCAAATAGAGCATTAAAACCTTTCCCAAAAGCCAATTCCAGGGGCAAAAGCAGAGCTCCAATTTAAGCTTATCTTTTCCTCTAAAACTTAAACGTGTAAAATAAAACCTTGGGTTTTTAGGGTTAAAAGGAATCTTAGGGGGACATCCAATAACCCTAGTTTTCGGATACCCCTCCCAAGACGCATGTGTGGTCTTAATCTTAAGACTATTTCTTTCTCCTCAACACTTGCTTCCCTCCATGGTGGCTTGCCATTAACATAATACTTTGATTATAGCTCCTGTAGGCTAGTTAACTAAGAGGTAAGTATCCTTTTCCATTTACTTATAATGTTTTAAAAGAATTCTTAACTACTATAATTAAATACAAATATAGTACAAAATGATTGCATGGATTTAAAATGGAGGAAAAAGAGGTGGGCCTTCCTTTAGTAGAAATAACATAATGATGTGTACTGACCCAAGACCTACTTGGGGCCTGGTTTCCTTTGCATTCCACAAAACTTTCTTTTTTAAAAAGTTTAAAAAATGTTTTATTTATTATTTTTCAGAGAGAGAGAAAAGAATGCAGGGGAGGGGCAGAGAGAGAGAGGGATAAACAGAATCTGAAGCATGCTCCAGGCTGAGCTGTCAACACAGAGCCGGACACAGGGCTCGTTCTCATGAGCTGTGAGATCATGACCTGAATGGGAGTTGGACGCTTAACCAACTGAGCTACCCAGACACCCCCTCCGCGAACCTTTCTAAAGACCTAGACACTGAATCCAGGGCACAGCTGGTCATATTGCAGGTGCCAAGTGACTTAGAAAAAAGGGAAATAAGGCTGATATATATATATATATTTTTTTTTGTTTTGTTTTGTTTTGTTTTGTTTTAAATTATGTTCTGGTAAGCTTGGTTATAGCATTAAGCTATAGCATTAAGCTCCTTTGGATAATACTTTGTTAGATATATACATATAGATATGTATCTATATAGATATATAGATATAGATATAGATATATATCTCCCTGCAATTGAAAGATAGTTTGAACTATATGTAGCTTTAAAGAATAAAAGGATAGAATTAATATGAAAAGGAGTGAATTTGTTCCTTCTCCTTACAAAAATGGTGGGGAAGGGTTAAGAATTCTAAATACCAAGAAGAAGGGAGCACTTCTTAATCTCCTCTTGAACTGCATAAAAAGGAGAGTGCCAGAGACCACCATTAAGAGACATCAGTGTAGGGGCGCCTGGGTGGCTTAGTCGGTTAAGCATCCGACTTTCGCTTAGGTCATGATCTCACCATTCATGGGTTCAGGCCCCACGTCGGGCTCTATGCTGACTGCCAGCTCAGAGCCTGGAGCCTGTTTCAGTCTGTGACTCCCTCTCTCTCTGACCCTCCCCTGTTCACGCTGTCTCTCTCTCTAAAGAAAAAAAAGAGAGAGAAAAAAAAAAAAGAGACATCAGTGTATGGGTGGTGGTGGTGGGAGGGAGAATAATTCAGCTATCATCTGTGCAGGAAGGTCTGGGATCTTAAGCAACCAGCTGCATTTGGAGGGAGCCCATCACAAACCTTTTGATCACGAGTGGCCTCAGGAAGAAGTACCTCTATACTCCACAGGACTTTTGACTCCAACCTAGAATTTTCTAGGCAGAGTTAAAGGAAGTGCTTGACTAAAGCTTGGGGGTAGGAAGGAGGCTTAGATTAACCAGAGCTGCCGCTTCATGAACTGTTGAGTGTGAAAAAATTGTGTATTTTTCATTTATAATCAGTGTCTGAATATTTGGTTGAAAGGCTTAAGGGCCCAAGTATGGCCCTTAGGCTGGGGTAAGGGTACTGAGTCTTCACACGGTAGAATCACCATGGTGACACCAGGGACCAGGGGGAAGGAAGGCAGGGGACCCACCCCAGCAAAGACACTCCAAATGTCCCTCCCGGCCCAGAAGGGTCAGAGGATGTCACAGCTGTCTAGATGGGGTAGTCTGCAAACATAGGCTTCAAAATTAGTAAAGGGAAGAAAAATAACTGATTTTAATAAAATGCAATAAGCCAGAATGCTTTTAGTGGCATATACACTTGGTAAATGAGGAACTGACATTTTGACTTTTGGCTATTCCTGAATGGACACGAAGTTCTAGTACACGGAGCAACTGATTTTGCTGAGGGAGGGAGCCTGAGTCATGAGTGGGGCTGAGTGGGCCATCCAGTAGAGAGAGCAGACGGCCATGTGGCTCTCACAGTCTACATCATTTCAGTGTCAGTTACTCCTGGTTACTGCATCCCTGGAACTCTGATTCTGAAAAGCAGATGGGATTATTCTTTACTGCAGTTTATTGGGGGAAAACAATGCACCATGGCAACATTCATGGGATTTGAGAAAATACCAAATAGCCACCCTTTAATACAGATCTTAAGACACTTGTCCGTCCTCCAGAAAAACAACACAGATTCTTTCAGTCCTTAAGTTTCTCTTTTCCACTTCCTGGAGTCAGATTCTTTACCACACAGTCAGTATTTGATTATATGCTGTCTTATAGTACCTGTTCATTTATCAATATGTATTTGCCTTGCTTTCCCTAATATTCATGGGTTCTCTAATGCAGGCTTGGTCTTAATTTCTTTTCTTTTTTTAATGTTTTTTATTTACTTCTGAGAGAGAGAGAGAGAGCATGAATAGGGGAGGGTCAGAGAGAGAGGGAGACACAGAATCCGAAACAGGCTCCAGGCTCTGAGCTGGCTGTCAGCACAGAGCCCGATCTGGGGCTCGAACCCATGAACCATGAGATCATGACCTGAGCCAAAGTCGGACACCTAACCCACTGAGCCACCCAGGTGCCCCAGGCCAGGTCTTAATTTCTTTACCTTCATCTGAACATACATATACATGCCCAATCTGGAACCTTACTGAACCCCATTCTCTGTGTGCATGTAACTGTCCATAACAACATGTAATATGCTTAGTAGAATGTGTATTTAAATATATAAATAGATATTAAGCTCCATCACATTTCCAGGGATGGTATCTGGGGCTCTGCATTTCATATAATCCCTCTAGGAGTGACCTGATGCAGTGGTCCAAGATCACACTTTAGGAAGCACAGGGAGAGGGGGGCTCTTACTCCAATTTATCAGATGAATGTATTCCTGAGAGTTTTTCATAGTCAAGAATTTCAGGAAGAATGCAGTCAAGCCCTCTGCCCCTCAGTGTCCCCTTCTGTACCTTCCATTCTCAAGTAGCAGCCACAGGGAGCTGGGGAGGGGAGAGACTGACTGCACACCCCCACAAAACACTGTATGAAGAAACTAAAGCAGTCAAGCAAATGAAACAGCGAAAAGAAATATGCAAACATGGCAGTGACTTTTGGAGGATGAGGCAGCTTTTGTGGCACTGAAGCTTTGTCTCTGATGAGGAATTCCTCCCATTAAGGAACCCAAGGCACCAGCAGGAGAGCCGGAATGAGGAGAGGGGAGATTCCTGGACCTGGGATGTGATCTCCAGTGGCTGTCCACCTGCCCACCCGTAAGGCAGGTCCTGAGTTCACCAACCTTGTATCCCCTTCCTACTCTGGAAAATTAGAGGCGGATTAGAGGATTCTAACACTAGATGATTAGGATTCTAATGCTGAGGACCTGAGAACATGGCTATTTATCTAGAGACTACATTCCCCAGCCTCCTTTGCAGGTAACTATGGCCATAAGCTAAGTTTGAGCCGTTGGAATACAAGTGGAAGTGATGCATGTCACTTCTCAGTCTCTCTGGTTGTCCTCTACTTCATCTTTTTCCTTCTTCTAGGCTGAAAAATGGAGAAAACTGGAGCATTCAGCCACCTTGTACCCAGAGGTGGAGCCACATAGGGAACACGGCAGGGCTTGCTGCCAGGATCCTTGGATGATACAGTGGAACAGAGTTACGGACCCGGAATGGATTGCTGGCTATCTCCAAACTGTTATGCAAAAAAGTACATCTGCTTCTCACATAAGGCATTGCATCTTTAGTTCTCTTTCTTTCTACACTGCCTTAACCTGTACTCTAACATAGGATTTTGCCCATCTAGCATGCTTAGAATATGTAGGGAAAACAGAATCATGAACTAATGCAAACTAGGATTTGTGTAGGCAGAATTAACAGTCATGATATCTTGTGTCGTAAACATGATACATCAGTGCTGACATGTTAAATAATGAGAAAGAGAAACCTACAGCAAGATGAATTGGGGGGAAGCTTACAGGAGGTCACTTTATCTGTTCTGGGTTTATTCTGTTCAGTGACAAATGAAATGTGGCATCACTAGAATTTTATTTGAACTCTTTCTCCCCCTTCGTAACACCCATATCACCCTTCAATTTTCTAGGAATTATTGTTCCCGACCAGTTTTCGTGTGCCCCAAATAATTTTTTCTTTAAAAAAAAAAAAAGGCAAAGAATCTACCTCACAAATCCAGGGTAAGTGAAGATGGAAATGAATCATTAGAGCAGCGTTCATATGGTGCTGTCAAGTTCATAGGCACTAGTCAAGATACATGATTAAGCACATGAACATGGAAGCCTGAAGGAAACACTTCTATCTCATAGAGTCAGCATAAGTATTGGAAATAGAGCAGCAAGATCATGATGATAGGGTTAGAGGAAATTACAAAATTTTAGGGGGGAATTTGGAATCCTGATTAAAATATGCGGGGAACAGTAAAATTGATACTATACATTTCCTCACAATTCCTGACCTAATAAGCTAGGTATAAGCACAACCAAGACTGATCCACGAAGCACTGCCCAATCACTGGCCCAATTACATCCTGCACCTGACAGACAAGTTGAAGTTCTAAAGGATCTCTGGAGGAGTTCAGGTCCAGGGGATGTGAATGCAGCTGGTTGTTAGGTCTAGGAAAGGGTAAGAGAGAACAAGGAAGGCTTCGATCATGAAATAAGAAGGATAAAGTTAATCCGTGTGTTTCTTTTTTAAAAAATTTTTAATGCTTATTTATTTATTTTAATTTTTTAATGTTTATTTATTTTAGAGAGAGAGAGAGCAAAAGCTGGGGGGAGGGGCATAGGGGCAGAGAAAGAGGGAAGCACAGAATCCAAAGCAGGTTCCAGGCTCTGAGTTGCCAGCATAGAGCCCAACACAGGGCTCAAACTCACAAACTGTGAGACCATGACCTGAGTTGAAGTTGGATGCTTAACTGACTAAGCCACCTGGGAGCCTCAATGCTTATTTATTTTTGAGAGGGATAGACAGAGCTCAAGCCGGGGGGTGGAGGGGGTGGTAAAGAGAGAGGAAGACACAAAATCCAAAGCAGGCTCCAGGCTCTGAGCTATTACCACAGAGCCTGAGGCAGGGCTCGGCCCCATGGACCATGAGATCATGACCTGAGCTAAAGTTGGATGCTAAACCAAATGAGCCACCCAGGTGCCCCTAATCAGTGTGTTTCTATGAAGTCTTTTATTTACATCTTAAAAATTCAACAACAGAGTAAGGAAAAAAAAAAAAAAAGGCTGAATCCAGCTGAACTGAAAGGCTTCAGTACAATTAACCAGTGTTTTCACTGATGTTATTTTTGCTTTTTAAGTCAAAGCAAGAAGGGTGGGAGACAGGGAAGGAAAATGAGAAGACATGAGTGCCATTTTCCTGATGTTGAGTAACAAACACTGTGCAGTGAGGCTGCTCTGGAGTAGCACCAGAACAGACACCGGGCCAGTGGGACCAGGCACCCTTAGCTTCAGGAATCACCCCTTCCAGGCATGGCAGCCCTTTGATTAAAAGCTCAGAGCTGAGGGTGCTTTGGGAAGAAAACTAAGTGAAAGCTTGTGTCTCTTTTCTGGTTACCAAAAAAGAATTTCCCACACATAGGCACCTTAAATTCTATGTTCCCGCATAGACAAGGTCAGCCTCATCTAGAACAAAACATTCCAGTTCCCAATCACAAATGTTTTGCAATTCTACAGCCTTACTTGGCTAGGATTCCTTTCATCAATGTCTTTCAAGGATACATCTGTCTCTGAAATGCAGTTTTGCCATGCCCTACGCGTGCCTAAGAAGGAACATTTATTATATAGTCACCTACATACTTTTCCATTAGGAGCCGCTGGCGAATAGAGAGGGATTTGAAGTGATGAGTGGTTGTTTTAAGCAGACAGACCAGTACTTGCAAAGGCCCAGAGGCATGAATGAGCAGGCAGTTTTCAGCTACCAGGACAAATAGTTCGGATCTTTCCAGTTGCTTATTGATGCGTAAAATTTTTTACACTCCAAAACTGGATTTAAAAGGCTGAAAATGCAAATACCTTCTGAAACTGCCCCATCAGCAAACCTATTACACTACATTGTGATTAGCCAGTCAGGCAACTGGTATAATGCCAATCTCAGTTCTTTCCTGTCCCATAGAGAGAAGCCTATAAAACAGTAGTGCTCAGAAAGCTACGAAGAGGTGAGGCTATAGATGCTGACTGACTCTATACTTGAGAGACTGGTTGGTCTCCAAATCATTAAGCAAACCAATCAAATACATCACAGGCATACAATTATTATTTCAGCTTTCTCCAAGACAAATGTGCTTAATAAGTGAATCTTGGGGGAGTGCCTGGCACGAGCATGAGACTTGATCTCAGGGTCGTGAGTTGGGGCCCCTTTTTGGGTGAGGAGCCTCCTTTAAAAAAGTGAATCCTGGCTTCCTAATATAAGTAATTGATTCTGGATGTTCTTATTATGCTGTCCTTTTGACAGATCCTTGGGGAAGACTTCTTTGTTTTGTTTTGTTCTAATTGTACAGCAAAAGTTTTGTCAGTTTCCCTTTTTAAGACTTTATTTTTTTTTATTTTAGTGTGTAATTTAAGTGAAGCTTGAATGGTCTGCTGGAATGATACAGATGCATTCTCCGATAACAGAATGCTATGGTCTGAATATTTGTGTCCCTCCATTCCAAAATTCATATGTTAAAATCTAATAGCCAAGTGGTGATATTAAGATGTGGGGTCTTTGGGAAGGGGTTAGTCATAAAGATGGAGCCCTCATGAGTGAGATTAGTGCCCTTAAAAAGGAGACCCCACAAAGCTCCCTAGTCTCCTTCTGCCATTTGAGGTTACAGAGAGAATGGTTGTGTATAAAGAAGCTGGCTTTCACTACGTGATCTTGGACTACATGAACTTTCACCCCATGATCTTGGACTTCCCAGCCTCCAGAACTATGAGAAATAAATATCTGTTGTTTATAAGTAGCTCAATTTATGGTAGTTGGTTATAACAGCCTGAAGGGACTAAGGCAATAGATAAGTTTATCTTTTCCAAATGAATGTGTTTTCTAACCAGCAAGTAAATGTGAGATGCATTTTCCGTCCATCCTTCCATCCATTTATCACCCTGTCCTCCTGCCCTTCTCTATATTCTTCACGTCTCACTGTGTTCACCCTAGAATTATGTTGAGAAATAAAATACTATGACAACTAACCTCATGAATTTCCAGTTCTTCGTGCTTAATAGTAAATGAATTTTGGAGATAATAAAATCCATGCTAAAGAATTCTTTTTATGCAACTTCATAATCCAGTATGGACACTAGATGTATGGCAACTATACAGTCTATACATAGGGGCTTTAATAAGCAAAATACTAGGGTTCTACCTACTTGGACAGATGAAGAGTCAGAACATTATTATAATAATCAAAGTGGGATACAATTCCCAGCACAAACAGAGCCCTTTTTAGAGAGAGAATAGCAGCTTCATTCATTCCTCCTTCTACTTCTTCAGTCTTTATTGTGTATCTACTATCTGCCAGTTATTGTTGGGAAAGCAGAAACAAAAGACTTGTCTCCTTTGTGAAATGGAAAAAAATGCAGTGTGGTGGGAGCTGTGGAAGAGGCTTGTCCAATGCTATAAAAGCTATAAGTAGAGAGACACATAATTCAGACCCAGAGGTCACGAGTAGTTCCCACCTAAGGGAGGTACCTTCTGATTGAGTTTGAAGGTGACTGGCAGTTTGCTAAGGAAAAACAAGGGGCAGGTGGACAATGGTGACGGGGGCAGAAAAGAGAGCATATTGTACAGAAATGAGGCATATAGGACAGATACATTATTTTGAGAACTGGAAATAGTTCAGAATGGCCTGTGGTGTATCTGTGCGTATCTTGGCACAGCAAGGGCAGACGGTCAAGGGCAAAATAACAGAGGGCACTGTGTGCCAAGCTGGGGGATTTCAAATTCACTTGGAGAGTTATAGGGAAAACAAAGGGTTCTTAAGGAAGGCCTGAAGTTCAGAATGACTGCTCACACATACAAATTAATAATAATAATAATAATAATAATAATAATGAAATAATACCTTACTATAAAAACAAACTGAAAACATAAATAGGCAATTCACAGAATAAGAAATAGTTATAGCTAATAAACACAAAAGCATGCTCAACTTCATTTAGAAAATGCCATGGTTTTCATTTTTCAATTACTGAATCAGAAAATACACTACTTAAATGTGAACATTCAATTTTGGCAAATGTGAATGAGACATTCAGTCTCAAACATTACAGACGGAATAATTTGTTACTTTTTTTTCTGGGAAGCAATTGAGTAAAATATATCGAAAACCTCAAAAATACTCATTCTTTAACCCAATAATTCTCCTTCTCACAACTGATCTCAAGGAAATGAGAAGAGTTAAAGATTCAAGCACAAAGTTTTTCACTGTGTTAATTAAAATAATAAAAAAAATTAGATCTAATTCAAAGGCTCCACTATAGAGGAGCCACTAAATTATGGTTTATTTGTTTCATTCTCTGGACTGTGAAGTAGTCATTAAAATAATATTTTAAAATAATTTCTAATGATATGGGATAATGAATTATGCTTTATGGGAAGAAATCAAGCAAAAAACCGATATACGGAGATGATCCCAGTGGTGGTTAGAAAATACTATGCATTCAATTTTTTTAAACTGGAAGGAAATGCATCTATGTGTTTATAATAGTAATATCTGAGCTTTAAGATAATGAAAACCTTTCATTTTCCTTGTTATTTTCCAAGGCATTTCCCAAGGTTTAAGAAAAATAGTATGAGCACATATCATTTCTACATTTTCAAGTTATTTTTAAAAAGAGCAATATTAATTTAGCTGTGATGTGCCGGCAAAACCGGAGGGTGACAGATGAAGTTCACCTGCAGGGTAATCTGAAAGACAAAAAGAGGGGGCCGGGGCCTACGTGGTGGTAGGAGATGGAGAAGAAAAGAAAGCCTCCAAGGACATTAAGGGAGAGTCCTCAGAAGAACCCATATTGCTTGGCACAGGGCCACAGGAAGAAAGAGGAAGTGGGGTGGCTCCCAGAATCTTGGAGATCCTGGGGAGGAGAGATTTGCAGGAATTAGGACACGAAACATTCCACCTTGAACACGTTTTGTTAGCTGTGCCTTTGGAATATCCGTGTGGAGATGGCCAATAAAGAATGCCCTTTACAGATCCAGGCCTCAGGTGACAGCCTTGGGTCTGAGGGACAGGCATGGAAGTCATCAGGATATATGTGAAACTTGACTCAGTATTTGGGATGCATAACATAGAGATGAACTACGGGCCAAAGACAGAACTTAGAAAGATTGACCTTGGAGGGAGAATGGAAGAAGAGAAGATCAGAATGAAGATGAAGAGTAGTTGGAGAAGAGAAGAAAAGCACACGAGAAGAGCCTGACAGAAGCCCATGAAGGAGTTCATTCCAGGAAGTGGAGAGGGGTGGCCTGTGTGGAAGGCTGAGGAGGGGGCGAGGTCAAGACTGAGAAGGGTCCATCACAGGGGGCAGTAAGCAAAGGCAGTTTCCATAGGCAGAGGATGAAGGCAGGACTTCAGTGAGTTGAAGAGAGATGAGAAAGCATGGGAAAACAGCCTGCTATTGGAAGACCCTGATGAGTGAAGAAAAGAAAAAATGATGGGAAGTGGCTGGAGGGAGGCATGGCTTCAAGACTGCAGTCACTGTTAGGTTGGAGGACACCTGGGCAAGTTTGCAGATTGAAAGGAACCAGGGAAGGGGGAGTGGGGTTGAAGATTCAGGGGTAAGAAGGATAGTGATGGATCCAGGAAGGCAGCAGAAGGTAGGATCCAGAACCAAGTATTATTTTAGGCCAAAGAGGAAATACTTCTTCCAGTGAAATAAGAAGGGACGAAGGAAAGAAGACATAAACTTATTAACAGCAATACTCATTAACCATAAGGCCAATTCTTGTACTAGTGTTCAGAATGCCCTGGAGTCAGGCTGCCTAGGTTTGTATTCCAGTTACTCCATTTGGGGAGGTGCAAGATATAGGAGAGGAGGGGGTGGCTTTTGCTAACACTTCCTGAGCATGTACTGTCCAGTAGTTGTTGTTCTAAGATGCAAGCAATATCATAAGGCAAGTTCTGCTATGATCTCCACTTTTACTTATTGGCATAAGTTAAAGACTTGCCTTAGATCACACAGTTAAGAAGCAGGGGGCTGGTATCAGCTCAGGCACATGGGTTCTGGAGCTAAGCTACCTGGATGCAAAACCTGTTTCCATCACATGGAAACCACTGTGGGTCTCAGTTTTCTAATCTGTAAAAAATGAGTATGATATTGATTTAACCTCTTCCCTTGTCATGAGAATAATAAATGGGCTAATACGTATAGAATACTTAAGTAGTCCCTGGACAAAAGTAAGCACTCAATAAATATTAGCCATTATTACTATTGTTTATAATAGTGAGACATTGAAGGCCCACCTAAATGTGTAATAGAATAGGACTGTTTAAATGGATGATACAAGGGTAATAGCAAAGTCTTCCCAAAACCTAAAAATCAGAATAGCTCTGAAGAATGAAATTGTGGAAAGTCACCTATTAACCAAGCAATAATACATGTAACTGAAAGGTGCCCTCAATCTGGAGCCCTCACCATAACCTTGAACATATTTGAAGCTCTTGAATTCAAAATGAAGTTGGAAAACATGCCCCACTAGAATTGGCAAGGGTGTTCTGGGTCCTCCCAGTACTTTGAAGAGGCTGGGGTCTCCAGCAGATCTGCTCCGAATACAGATGACATATCTAACAGTTGTTACTGGTTCAACTGTGTCTACCCCCAAAATATATGTTTGCATTCTAACCTGCAGTACCTCAGAATGTGACCTTATTTGGAAAATACAATTTGTTAGAGAGATAATCAAGGTGAAATAAGGTCATTAGGCTAGGTCTGAACCCAATGTGAATGGTGTCCTTATAAATAGGGGAAGTTTAGAAAGACACACACAGACACACTTCATGCCATGGGCCAATGAAGGCAGAGAGTGGGGTGCTGTTTCTTCAAGCCAAGGAATGCTGAAGATTGTCAGCAAACCACCAGAAGCTCAGCAGGATCCATGGAGCAGATTCTCTCTCACAGCCCTCAGAAGGAACCATCCTTGCCAACATTGGACCTCAGACTTCTAGCTTCCAGAACTGTAAGACAATATATTTAGGAGTTTAAAGGTCACCCTGTTTATGGTACATTTTAATGGTGGCCCTAGGAAACTAATACTGTAGCCATAATGCTAAGCCATTAAACATACAGCTCTTGCTCTGGTTCTATGATCACCAAGAAATCTTGGGATTATCTTTGACCTGCTGCATGTTGATCTCCTTACATGGAGAGCTAGTCAGAATATGCGAAAACCAGTTACACTGTGGTTCTATTTCTCAGTGTATATTAATGAGCCATGGCATGGTTTATACAGCAGTCTCTTATAAGTTTGCATGTGGTCCAAGGAGATTGAGTCACTCATGGAATATTGACAGTCCCAGCTTTCTGAGTCACAAAAATGGAGGATTATTAGCTAGAATGTAATAAAGACTTCTACAAGACAGTGTCACCTGTTGTTTTCTCTGATGGCAGATTTTGGGAGTCATGCATTTCCTTCTTAAAAATAATTACAGTAGTCAGAGAGTTTAATTAATCCTTAGTAGATCCCATCTGACTTCGAAGATAAGCTAATAAACAAATGGATGCTTTTGTTTCTCTTTCCTTCCTTAAGGTTGCGTTTACTTAATACATAATTCTTTGTATATAATTGAAGTTGATATTTTATTATAAATTTTTAAAATGTAAATCAATCTGTCTTCACTATAAATCATTAAAACTTGAGTCATAATGGAGGGAGTAACAGCAGCATGGGATAAAGGTATATGACACCAAGAGGCCATCCTTCCACCATCTGGCCTCTTATTGTACGTAAACAGTCCTGGAACAAGTGCCTATGATGGCCTAGAAAGTTCCAGGAAAAGAAAAATGGCATAAAAAAACTACCAACCCCCTCTGACAAGATTCATTCCAATACTAAACCATCCTCTAATGCAATAAGTTAAAAATATACCTTCTGCAAATCTTTCCCACTACCAGTTGCCAATCTTCATGGAGTGGCTGCATAGGTAGCTACTTACACAGAGAAGATTCAGCGCCAGGCCTTGAAGAACTCAAATCCTGCCTCTTTCCATGATGCTCTGGTGCACCACCTAAAATACTCTAAATTCATTCTTCATTTTCTTTCCTTACAGTGAAAACTCTTCTAATTTTTTCTCTCTTTTCTAAACCCTCCCCAAGAGAAACTCTGAGATAAAGCCTCAACACAACCAGGAGTATCCCTTTATTATGTTTTCAGGACCTGGTCCTGAACTTGCATGGTTCTGCGGCATGGGGACCCTCTCACTGCCGCAGGGACCCCAGTGGGGCATCCAATTTTGCAAGAAAAGGATTGTAGTGAAGAGGCTCTGCAGACAATGATTGGCTCAGCATGGGTTCTGCCAGGTCTTCAAGATGAGAAGAGGCAGCCTCTTGTTACTTCCGAGGGTGAGACTATTCTTTCTCCTTAAGGGAGTAATCAGAGGACAGCTCCTTAAGCCTGGAGCAGTGAAAGGGTTGTATGCAACCAATGCCTCTCCTTTACCTCCCGTGGGGTACTGAAGTGTTAACCAACCCAAAGTTTGAGCTCTTACTGAAATAACAACCACTGCACAGTCTGAACAAGTAGAATCAACCACCCCCAAAATACATACATATATGTAATATATGTATTTTATACACATATGCTATATATAATATATATGTATATAAAATGTGGAGGAGAAATATTAAAAAGCGCTAGGGTTTTCCACAGATGGATGCAACAGAAATTTTTTTCAGAATCCCTCAAGGACCAAATTAAATTTCAATATGTCTATGTATTCTAAAATATTTGGATAAATATAAAATATATTGGATCCACTATGGATCTGATCATTCTAATGCTAATATAGACTATTGGTCTCTAATTCTTTGAGTTGATAAGAAATCTCCATCTTTTTCATTTATACTACTTACTAATTAGTGACAGAGAAATATCTTAACACACTTTTAGAATGCTTCCTGCTAAAAGTAGTTAAAAATAAAGGAATTGATTCTAGGTTTCTGTGAAAATCACTCGAGTGTAATTCATTCTGCCCAAAAATGTTTAATGGCGAGAATGTGCAGAGAAGGAACTAATAGTCTGAGGTGAGAACTTACCCCAAAAGGGGAAAAAAATAAAGGAGAATAGAAGTGGAACACCTTGACACAAATTTTGCCTGCTTAATATTCTGCTGAAGTTAAACTGCCTTGAAAGCTCTAGTCAAGTCCTGAAGGTCCAACAAACATCAGAAGAAATTTGTTAATTTATGTAAATTGCATTACAAAGTCTGTTCTATTGCTTAATGACAGAGTGCCTAGCATTAATATTGGGGCTTCAAAATGCAATTACCTTCTCAGCAGCTTACACGGGAATAAAAATACTAAAAATAATCTAATAAAATACTTTTCCTTCAATACTCAGAGATGTTTTAAATGCTTTCCCAAGTTAGGTGACATTCTTCCTAGTTGTAAATAAGACTGATTTTATGTGTATGTCATAAATGTCATTCAATGTAGGGCAATAGCATCATGACAGTGCTTAACTAATTAAAAATAATGTTGGGCTGGGAGTAGCAGCAAGGGACATATCAAGCAAACCTGGTACCACCACGCTCTCCGAGGTCTGACTTAGGCTTATTGACTTTGAACTTTACTCTCTACTAATGGCTCAGTTTTTTACAATGTAGTACTACTAGTACTTATGCTAAATGAATGTGGTTTTTATTTGGTAAGTCTTAATATTTTCACAGGCCAGAAGATCCTGCCTCCCTTTGGTAAACACCACACAAACTAATCACAGTTGGAAACTCTCTGTATAAAAAGTTAGCCAACTTAAAAAAAGAGTAGAAACTGCTTTAGTTTGTTTGGGTTGTAATAACAAAGTAGACTAGACTAAGTGGATTGTAAATAGCAGAAATTTATTTCTTACAGTTCTGGAGGCTGGGAAGTCCAAGATCATGGTGTCAGCAGATTCAATATGTAGTGAGAGCCTGTGTACTAGTTCATAGATGGCTCTCTTCTTTCTGTATCGCTATAGGGTGGAAGAAGCAAGGGAGTTCACGGGGAGCTCACTTTTATAAGTGCACTAATCCTATTCATGAGTGCTCCACTCTCATAACCTAAGCACCTCCCAAAGTCCCCACCAATAAACACCCTCACACTGGGGGTTAGATTTCAACATATGAATTTGGGAGGATACGAACATTCAGTCTATAGAAGAAATCAAAGTATCATCTGAACAGAAGCACGGTGCAGTTTGAAGGCTACTTTCTTAGGGTCATGCTATCAATGCATGTGGCTTTCAAGAGCACCATTACTGGCCACTCCAATGCAAACACTTTTAGGACTTGTAGTTCATATCAAAGAACCTAATCAGAATGGCTGTCAGTAATAATAATAATAATAATGATAATAATAATAATAACAACAATAATACTAACACTGGGTACCTGTTCTGTATCAGAGATTTAATTTGCATTAATCTCAGTCATTATCACAATAACCCTGCATATTAGGTTCCATCCCCAATTAACAGATGAGAAAAGTGAGCCTCAAAGAAATGATGGGGGGCCTGTTATATATCTAGAAACAAAGAAAAGGTGGGTGGCCTACTATACATCCAGAAACCAGAGATCTCCAGAAGCCTCCATGTAGGACCCTACACAATGTCTGGAAATAGGAAAGCAAACTTACGTGAACAAAACATAGATAGACATCAGCAACTCATCGCTCTTCTCAAGGATTCCTGAACAGAGTTTACAATTTAAAGCTGATAAGGGGCACCTGGGTGGCTCAGTTGGTTAAGCTTCTCTTGATTTCAGCTCCGGTCATGATCTCATGACTGTGAGATGGAGCCCCATGTTGGGCTCTGTGCTAGGAGTACAGCCTGCTTAAGATTCTCTCTCTCCCTCTTCCTCTGCCCCATCCTTGTTTACATGTGTGTGAGCACTCCCTCTCTATCTCAAACAAAAAACAAAAACAAAAACAAAAAACAGTTGGTAAGCATTTGACTCACTCATCTACACTTAAGCAAATTAGGGAAACTAAGATAATGCTATAATAATCAGGAGTCCAGTGTGTCCTTAAACCACAGGTCCATAGACTACATATAAAGAAAAAAAATCCTCAAGTTTAGACTCAAATCGTTTTTATTTTAATGTCATTTGAATATGCATGAACATAGAACTAGGTATAATCATCTTATTCTTAAAGCTCATATAAAATTATTTTTTAAAAGCACCCAAATGTTCAAATTTTCACAAAGCCAGTACAGTTCAAATTAGCAGTGTCTCACAGTGATAACGGGGTGCTGGCCTGTCTACACAGGATTGTTCCAGTGTGGCTCACAATTACCATCCTGTCCTGAGAATACAGCTTTTCCTCCTTTTCTTGTGTGGAAACCCGACCAACTAAGAAGCTTCAATTTCCTTTCCCTTCTAATGGATTAAATACTACACTGTTCTTTTCCACTAAAATAAAAGTAGTAGTGACACTTGGTGCCTTGAAACCCCTGCAGCAAGTTATTTGACTTCTCTCTGCTTCCTCTTTCTCAACTGCAAAATGGAGATACATAAATAGGACCTATTCACACTGGATTATTGTGAGGATCAAGTAAGTCAATAAATGTAAAAGCTGTCACAATAGTGTTTGTCACAAAGTAAATGCTCCTGTTATATATATATTATTATTATTATTATAAATACAGTTATTAAGAAAAATATAAACATGGGAACTGAGATACAGCTTCAATGCTCAATTGGTAATAAGGTGATCATACCAATGATTTAGAATCTACTTATATTAAATTTTTGTCATACACATGAAGATAGACTAATGAATTAAAGACGCATATTGTATGTGTATTGTAAACTCTAGGGCAACTAGTAAAGTTTTAAAAAGAGACTTTAAAGAATACAATAGTTGAGATAAAATAGAATAACCAAAAACACTCCACCCAAAAGCAGGCAGAAAAAAAGAAGAAAGAACAAAAATAGATGGAATGAACAGAAAGCAATTAGGAATGTAATGGACTTTGATCTCATCACACTAGCAATTACAATAAATGTAAATGATCTAAACAAATGAACTAAAAGACAAAGATTATCAGATTGGGTAAAAAAAGCAGCACCCAACTATATGCCATTTGACCAGAAGTCCACTTTAAATACCAAGCCATATATAGGTTTAAAGACAAAGAAAGGAACAAGATATAACATGTAAACACTAACCAACAAAAACAAAAACAATAAAACAAAAAACTACTGAGGCTATATTAAAGTTTTATTACCACAGAAAAGAATACACAAAAATTTAAAATATACAATCACCATGTCATATCTAAATCTCTGACCTGTAATTATTTCCCTGTTAAAGAGCCACAGATACCTGAGAAATAAGACTAGGAAATTAAACTGAATTCATCTTACTTAATACCTTGCCTCATATGCTTTAAAGCTACCATATCAAATTTATTAATACCTTTTTCAATTTTATTCTTTGAAAACAAGATGTTATGGCATTTATTTGTTTGAATGGAATTAAGATAAAGTAGAACAATTAGTGAACAGAAAGGTTAGACTGAAAGTTGTATATGAATTCTAACTAGCTAAAAACAAATTTGAATTCTTGTCATGGATTAGGCACATATTTCACTATTTAATGACTATATTCTAAAGATTTCATTTAGCCAGAAGAAGAAACTAAAATGGGATCCTATTTTTGGTATACCCCAGGTAATGTAGGTTAATTATAACAAAGTAAAACAAAACAGCTTTCTAAAGGAAAATTTTAGTAACTGAAGGGGCAGCAAGACTCTATTATCATTTAAAAAAAACTGAGACATAAAAGAAAAATCTGGCATGGGTAAGCTGAAACATCTTGTCCCACAGTGAAAATCTGGGCCGTATTTCTTTCTTGTAGGAAGAAATGAGAATTCCAACACTAGTGTTAGCATAGAGTAGGTGGAAATGAAGGAAAATATTTATCAACATATAGTTAACACTACTGGTTTTAAAAGACAGAGATGTGGAGATGCTTCACCAAGAACAGACAAAGCAGAGTCTGCTAACAGAAAATGACATGATTCAATAACTGGGAATGTCTCTCATTCACTCTGTACCTTAGTATCTGTATCTGTAAAATGAGGACTAAGTCCTCTTAGGATGGCTATTAGGACTGCAAAGGTGCACAGGGATGGGCCTCCAGATAGCTGTGCCTGTGCTCAGGGATCATGGAACCTTGACCAGAGGTGAATAGCCCAGGGGTAGGCATTGTATCCCCTGATGTGGAACAATTAGATTCTCTCAGGCATTTGACATTTCACAAACAAGTTAACATATTCATTAATTCATTCCACAAATATCTTTTGAGTGTCTACTAAGGCCACTGTTCTAATCTCCGTTGAACAAGACTGCGAAAGATATCCTCTTTGTCCTTACATTCTATTGGGAGATACAGACAATAAGCAAGGAAATACTAGATGCCTCACAACATTGAAAATATAAAAATGCTGAAGTGATGAGAAGTGACTGAGTAAGAGAGCAGCTACTTCAAGTTGGGTGATGAGCAAACTATCTCTGGGGAGGTGATGAAAAGGAGACCGTCACATAGAAAATCTAGGGGAAATCATTCCAGGCAGAAACAGAAAGAAGGCCAGTGTGGTCTGGAGCATAATAATAGGGAGTGAACACGTAGAGCTGAGTTTAGACAAACAGATCAAATCACGTAAGGCCTTGTAGGACATGGTAATGTGGTTAGATTTTATTCTCAGTGCAAGAGGGAGCCATTGGAAAGTTTAGTCATAGAGTAACATGACCCAATTTGTAGTTTCAAAAGACCACTCTGGCTGAGTGATCCAGAGACTGGGGTAGGGACTGAATTATAGTAGAGCAAGAGGGAAGCAAAAGACTTGTCAGGAAGTGACTTCAGTGTCCAGAAGGAAGGTGATGTGCCTATGGCTACAGTGGGTAAGAAGTGGAGTTTGGAGGTGAAATCAGTAGTTTTTGTTGACATGGGGGTGAGGGGGTGGTATGGGAAAGAATACAGTCAGCCAGGGAAGACTGCTTTGCTTACAGTCTGAGTGACTGGGTAGTTGATAGTACAAAAAAAACTTCCTAAAATGGGGAAGACTGGAGAAGGGGCAGGTTTTTTTGGAGGGGTGAGGGTGGGGGAATCCCAGAATTATGTTTCGTCCAGGTTAAGACTGAATGCTGTATTAGACACTGAGTGATGTGCTAGGGTCGCAGTTCTGGGAGATATCAGAGCTGAGTCACATTAACGGTGATGTCCGGGTGAGCATCTGCAAACTCTGCTACCCTCAAGGTGGTCCTTCTGCTTTGCTTTTCCTGTGAGTGCATAAGATGCTCCTACAGATTTTCAATCAATTTCCCTTTCTTGCTTAAGTAGGTTTTCATCATGTATTGTTTGCAATCCCAAAGGACCTTAATGTATCTTGTTGTTAAGAAGGTCATTTCTAAGGTGCTTTCTGGCTTCACTATTTTATGAAGCTAAGAAGCTGTTTTATAACTAAACCTGGTGTCAACTGAAACTCAGGTCATTGATGACAGGCTGAGTAGGCACTGGCTACACTAAAAATAATGGCTATTCCTCACTGAGGACAAGCTATGAGAAGCCCGTGCACTAAGGGCTTTGGCATACTTTATCTCATTTAATCCTTACAAGAACAACTCTGAACTGGTGGTGACTATCCTATTTTGCAGATGAGAAAATTGAGGTTCAGGGTCTTATGTGACTTGTCTGAGGTCACAAACAGTTGTGTTAGAGCCAGAACATATGTGTTACATTCACTACAGCATTGGCTATAATTACCTGATCTGCTGTGGTAGGATTCTAAATAGAGTGTGCAGAGTTCCAAGATCTACCCCTCTTCAGCCCAGGACCCTGTGCTCCTCAGTGTCATTCAGCAAAGCAGAACCAATACAAAACACACATCTTCATATTGGCCTTGGGTGGGAAGGCAGGTCACTGGGACTTTGTGATTTGGGAGGATACGAGATACTTTCAGCAGTCAGCCATTTTACAGGTTGGGAAACTGAGGTCTAAATAGGCTACTAATTAGCCTGGTTAATTAGTAAAGGGTTAACATTTAAAGACCACGTTTCTATGGTCTATGTCTAATTCAAAAATTTCCAATGTTATTATGGTACTATCTCCTCTCCTACTCGACAGTGAGGTCTTGGAGTCTTTCCTGAAGAGATGGGTCATCTAGTTTATGTTCTCAACCCTTCCCCATAGTAATTTATTTTTATTGAGATTAAAGATATACATATAAACTTTAAGCATACAGTTCAATTATTTCTTACAGTATAATCACCATCAACGTTAACTAGTTCCTAGCTACAGATATAAAATCTTTCCAGCACTTTGGAAGGTTCCATTCTGCCCCTTACCACCTTCCCCACTCCCTGAGGTAACCACTATTCTGAAATCTATCACCATAGATTAGTTTTGTCTATTCCTAAATGTTATTCAAATGGAATAATAGGTATTTACTTTCAAAATCTGTCTTCTTTTACTCTATGTTATAATTGTGAGATCCATCAATGTTGTGTATAGTAACTTACTCTTTTATACTGCTGTGCACAATTCCATTGTGTGAATAGATCTGGACTTATTCATCCACTCACCTGGTGATGGACATTTGGGTATTTTCCCTTTTAGAACTATTATGAATAAGGCCACTACCAACATTCTGTGTGTGTTTCCTGGTGAACATATACAATCATTAGGGAAGGTGAATTACTAGATCATAGTGCAGACATACATTTAGTTCTAGAAGACACTGCAGTTTTCCAAAGTGTTTGTAATAATTTTCTCTCCTACCGGCATAAATGAGAGTTCCAGTTGTTCTATAGTCTTTCCAACCCTTGGCAATGACTGTCTTTTTGCTTTTACCACTCTGTTGGCTGTGTAATGGTATCTGATTGTGGTTTTAATTTGTATTTCCCTGATGAATAATGGTTTTGGCCATTTGGATATCTTCTTTTTTGAAATGTCTGTTCAAGTACTTTTCTAGCTTTTAATTGGATTGTCTTTCTCTCACTAATGTTTAGGATTTCTTGATATATTCTAGAAATGAGTCCTTTGTCATATATGTATTGTGAATAGCTTCTCTCAGTCTGTGGCTTGCATTTTTACTTTCTGAGTGGTATCTTTTGATGAGTAAGAGTTCTTCATTTTTAATAAAGGCCAATTTATCCATCTTTTTATTACGGTTAGCGTTCTTTTGTGTCTTGGTTAAAAAATCTTTGCCTACCCTAAATCTTGCCTCTTTAAATTCAGGAAGCTCAGAAACCATTTGGAAGTTGTGTGTATTTGACAGGTTTGGAAAATGCTGACAATTTAGCTTTTTTCAGGCACAGGAGAGGAAAGATGTTGTGAGGTCAGCAGGGAAGGAGCACAGTGGTGCCCAAGCAGGTGGAAATGTAGGGGATGCTTTGGAAGGCACCCCTTATACCTGGAGTTGTTGGGGAGAATTTTTTCTTGAGAGAAAATAACGTTAGCAACCATCAGACAAATCTGACCTATATTGAGCCTTGTACTGATTCCACCCCCATGCTTTTGATAAAGACAATAGTCAGCACCTCACTTAGCAGTTACTGTAATCTCCTGACCAGATTTAGAACAGGGTCCCAGCAGAGTGCCGCAAAAACGGTAGATGTGCAAACAGCCTTCTGGCTTTCTTACAACAAGATGGACTATAAATAAGTAAGGAGTCACAAGTATCCATGTTTGTACTGAATATTTCTAGTTCATCAATTCATATTCCCTTGGTCCCACCTGTGTCTTACTCCATCCACTGCTGTACTAACCAGTTCTGTGTGGGTTCTGATCAGCTTCATGGAGTTGCAACCTAAGCGTCTTGACTCACTTCAGTGCCTATTCCTTTCCATTCCGGGCTTCTCTGCTGATACAGAGGCAGATACCCCAAGAACATATTTGGTATTTATGCATGCGCACATTGAAGGGGAGGGGGGTTACAATACGCGAGGAGAAGCTTCAGGCCACGGTGGTTGGGAGCCAATGAGTAAATGATTCCTGGTTCCTTTCCTTGGATAGAAGTTTCTGTACAATGTTTCGCAGAGCTTCTTGGGGTTTCCAGGGAATCCAGCAACCAGCCAGCATAACAGGGGCCTGATCCACTACCCATTATTTTTGCACTGGCTCCACCTCCTTCCCTGCTTTCCTCTATGTGGCCTCCATTTCTAGTTGTTAGTCTGCACTCACCAGGAAAATGCTTGCATTTCAGTTTTATTTCAGGCTTTGCTTTCTGGGCACCCAGGCTAGGAGGGCACTCAGCAGGACGTCGGCTTGATGCATTTGATTTCATTAGATTTCATTGGAAATCTAATCCAATTCTAATTCCATTAGATTTCAATGTGGACCAATTTTACACTTTCATAGCTTCAAAGGAAGACTCCTAGCTTTTCTAGGGAAGGTGTCATTATGAATAAAGTCCAAACAATTGGCTACATACTTCAGCTATAAGTTATAGATAATTTATTCAAGAATCAACGTGAAAGGGGCAGCTGGGTGGCTCAGTCAGTTGAGCGTCTGACTTCAGCTCAGGTCATGATCTCATGGTTTGTGGGCTAGAGCCCCGTGTCAGGCTCTGTGCTGACAGCTCAGAGCCTGGAGCCTGCTTCGGAGTCTGTGTCTCCCTCTCTCTTTCTTCCCCTCTCCCACTTGTGCTCTGTATCTCTCTCTCTCTCTCTCAAAAATAAACATTAAAAAAAATGAAGAATCAACATGATTCTCTGTTAGCCACAGAGCTGAAAATATTTTTCTGTAGACTGCTGTTGGAGAGGGTCCAAGACCAGCATCAAAATTTATGTTGCTTCATGAGCTAATCAAGGCATTGAAATTGGTTAAACCAATTCAATATATGAGGAATGTAGTAAAAATCTGACTATCCAAGGGGGCGCCTGGGTGGCTTAGTCGGTTAAGCGTCCGACTTTCACTTAGGTCATGATCTCGCGGTTCGTGGGTTCGAGCCCCGTGTTGGGCTCTGTGCTGACTGCCAGCTCAGAGCCTGGAGCCTATTTCAGAGTCTGTGTCTCCCTCTCTCTCTGACCCTCCCCTGTGCACGCTGTCTCTCTCTCCTAGAAGTAAAAAAAAAAAATCTGACTATCCAAGAAATATGAACTTGTCATTGACTCCCACAACCAGGGCATAGTCATGTCCTCAACTGGAGGCCTTTTTGGTCATGATTGCCATTTTGTATGCCTGGTACCACTCGTGGTAAGCTGAGGTGCTCAGAACATGTTGCTGAGGTGGTCAAGAGGGAGTCTTTCTAGGTACTGCTGAGGCAGTAATGAATGTATGCTGTGGATAGAGCCAGCATGCTACAGAGTGGGGCTGTTGTGTGCAAAGTGCCACCTGATGTAAAGGAATGTAATGAGAAGTAGGCAGTGTGTCAATAACAGTGTGACATCTGAAGGGGCTGTGTGGATCCAAGATTGGCTTGTTTTCATGTCTAAAGAGCCAAACAACGAGAGATGTCAACAGATGGCTCAATTGAAATCACTTTCTCCCTGGCCCGCTCAGTGCACTTCTCTTGCAGAAATCCCAGGCCAAGAATGATGCTGTTTATCACTGAATACAGAAGGCACATCAACACTTCTAGACCAATGGTCAACCCCTGCTCCTACAGGCTCCTACAACCCCAGAGAACTACACTTTATAGCTTTTCCAGATAAATGTACATGTCCTGAAATTACCATCTTCACCTTGTGCGCAATTTTGAAGGCTACGAGACAATGTAGAAAAGAACAGGGAGGGTTAAAGAGAGATGAGGATGAGGATGGTGATGGTGACATTTCTGAAGTTTCTGAAAGTCCGTTTTCTCTGCTCACACAGCCTACTGGCCTCCCATTTTGTTTCGGCTGCCCTCACATTTATCATACTCTGGTTGACTTGACCATCCTCTCAATAAGTGTGAGAGTTCTCTTTGGAATCCTCAGGCTTTCACATCGTACCTTGCTCATTGCAGTAGCTCAGCATATGTTTCTGGAAGGCTTCTGAAGTCTTTGCCCAGATGTCATCTTCTCAAAGAGGGCTATCCTGGCCACCATGTGAAAATTTCCACCCCCTGTCCCAACTCATAATACTCTCCCTTCTCACATTGCTTTTCCTTTTTACTATAGCACATATTACTCCTAGCATACTATGTAACCTATCTATCTATAATTTTCCCTATCATCTCTCTCCTCCTGCTAAATGTTCCATGGTAGTCATTTTTGACTGTTTTGTTGGGTGGCATATAATGGGCACCCAGGAAATTCTGATTGAATACAGAACTTCCATCTCCAAATGGAAATTTCTGTTTTTGAATGCACTCAGAGCTAGTTTATTCCTCCCCTTCTGATTCCAAATCTCCATTTAGGAAAAACACAGCAATATTTCTAAGTCACCAATTAACAATATTTTTGCACTGACTCTATATGCCAGGCACTGTGCTGGGTGCTGGAGAAACAAACATGAAGAAGACAGGGTCCCTGCCTTCGAAGAGTTTAGGGTTAGTGAGGGGACTTCTCCAAACATGGGCTAGTGTAATACAATGCAGAAAGTATGACGACAGAGCCACACACAGGATGTTAAGGAAACATAGAGGAAAGCATGTGCGCCTCAAAAAGCAGCTAGGGCCCTGGCAGAAATCAAAGCCCTGGTGAGCTGAGGCTTCAAGGCTGTATAGATATTAACTAGACAGTATATGTAAGGATAGAGGGAGGAAGACACAGGGTCATGGTGGTAGTAGAGAACAATGAGCCTCAAAGCTCAAATGTCTATGTTCAAAAGGTGATGAAATTGTTTTCTTGTTGTATCACTCATTCAGCATATTGTGCTCCTGTTCTGTGCTAAGGTGGGGTTGCAGCAACAAACAAAAAAGATAAACATTTCTGTCCTCATCAAGCTTACATTCTATTGAGAAGGGACAGTTAATAAAATAAATAGGTATATTATATAATATATTATGAAATAAGTGCTATGGACAAACACAGAGCAAAGAGGAGGGGTGGGGGGAGGCAGAGATGTGTACTGCAACGCTTGGCGTCCAAATACATCCACCTCTCTGTGGATCCTCCTGAAACCTTCCATTAGCAATCTTCCTGCAGACAGTGGTGGCCAGCCTGCCATATTAGAGGCTTTTCTGAAGGAAGGAGGAAGAAAAGACGCCTTCGTGTATTATAGTAATGATCATAGTAATAACAATTTCTATTCCAAAAAGGACTTTCCTGTGAAAGCCCTCAAGTAATTATCCAGCAAGTGGACGAATGAAAGGACATTCACAAACAGGAATCAGACAAGGAATCAGAGATGGCCCGGTGCAGCGCTGAGGAGCGCAGGTGCTGAGCCAGGCAGCCTGGGCGGGGTCCCAGCTCTGTCACTTCCAGGCTGGCTGACCTGGGCAGTTGCTTAATCTTGCAAAGCCTTACACTCCCCACTGTGAAAGATAAATGGTGGTGACAGTACTTCCTCTACATGGGGGTGTGGAGATGCAATGAGATGATGTGGAAACACAGTAAAGTACAGGGGTTGGCAAGGAGTAAACACTCCTCACTGTCCAATGTTACTCGTAGAGCCAAATATGGTTTCATCACTGACCGTGGAGAACACACACCCTTATCTTAGACAGATTGGCCTCTTTGTAGCACAAAAAGGTGAGAAGCCAGAACTAAGGGAGAGGCGAGGCAAATGTTAGGTTGGGTGGGGCTGAGGGTGCTTTTTTTGGCAGAGTCTAAGGTAGAATGAGACCAAAGCATCTAAGCACCGAACTGCCACGTGAGTGGGGGAAGCAGCAGTAGCTGCTGACAGCGTGAAATGTGGTGTAAGTTGGGCAGACCTGTCGGATAGGAGGGGGGAATTTATAGCCATGTCATGTAAATAGTAAGCTGAAGAAACTTCAAGTTTAGTCTGGAAAGGAAGATGTGGATGTGTAAAGGATGCAGAGTAATTGTCTTCAAAGAACAAAAGCTGGGGAGCCTAGCTGGCTCAGTTGGTAGAGCATTAGACTCTTGATCTCAGGGTTGTGAGTTCAAGTCCCACAGGGCTTGGACCTCCACGGGGTACGGAACATACTTGAGAAACAAACAAACAAACAAACAACAACAACAACAAAGAACAAAAACATTATTTTTTCTGGCAAACAAAGAGCGGACTTGCTCTGTTTCCTCAAAGAGCATACTACTCTTACTACCAGGACAAATGGGTTGAAGTTACAGGGTGGCAAAAAAAAAAGAATAATCATGAAAACAGTCACCATAAGGAATGGAGGGTGGGGGGGGGGGCTCCATCATTGGAGGGGTTCAAGGACAGGCTGGAATACTGGAGGGAGATGGCTACATTAAGGAGGGGCCCTTCGTTGTCTCTCAAGTTCTTCCCCACCCTGAAGTCCTGACTTATAGCCTCAGCAAAGGAGGCAAAAAGTAATGAGAAGCCTGGAGGGCTCCAAGCTTGAAAATAATTTTAATAAAGCTGATCAATAAATAAGAGATCGAGGTGAACCTGCTGATAAGAAGTTTATAGGAATAAAGTCAGGAGGTGATGATAATAAAGTCCATCCATAAAGAGTATCCCAAATACTGTTTTGCTTAATTCTCACCACAAGGATTAATATGACCCTCATCGCCATTTCATACATGAGCAAAGGAGACTAGAAAGCTCAGGTCTCTTGCCCATGCATTCTACCAGCAAGGGAGACCTATAACTTGACCCCAGTTTTCTGACTTCTAGCCCACTAAATTCTTCCCAGTTCACTCTACACAGTCTCTATACAGGACTATGAAAGGGTATAAAAAATGGGTGTTTAAGGAATGATAACAGCCTCATAGAAAGCCTAATGGAGAGCCCATGTTTTCTTCTTTTTCCTATGTAGGCTAGACTCCTGGGGTCCTGTGATCTTCCTAAATTATGGTTCTTAACACTCTGATGATTCCCATGGCTCATGGTATTTATTACAATGCTTTGGTTGGTGTTCAAGATCATCCACAGTATTAGCTATCCTCACACCTCCCTCTACAGCATTATCTCCCCTACTCCGCATATACTGCTATAGGACAAATGTAGGAGAATAGAGAGTGGTGGGGATTGCGGAATGCTTGCTTCATTGAGAAGAGGAAACTTAGCTCATCGTGAGCCAGGAAATGGAGGCAGGAGGTGATGACAATACAGTTCTTGAGGACTGTCCAAAATGTTGTGTTGAATTCTCACCATAATTCTGGGAGGTCAATGGTAGCCTGTAGGGAAAGAGATTCCGTGATGCCAGTTCTACCAACTCTTGAAGAGAAGATAGGACATAGATTTTAAGTGTAGAATCTCCCTAATTTTTAAAGGCTAGCAATGAATTACGTTTAATAAGACAACATGGTACAGGACAAATAAAACTAACCTATAAATCTGGTTCATAGGGGGCCTTTTTTCAACTTCCGATCTAAAGATGCATCTTTTATTTATTTATTTTTTAACAAGTAAGGTGTTATTTTTAAAAAGTATTGAATTACTTATTTATTTTGAGAGAGAGACAGAGAGAGGAAGTGAGAGAGGGGCAGAATGGGAGAAAGAGAGAAAGAGAATCCCAAGCAGGCTTTGTGCTGTCAGTGCAAAGCCCGATGTGGGGCTCAAACCCATGAACCATGAGATCCTGACCTGAGCCAAAACCAAGAGTCGGATGCTTAACCAATGCAGCCACCCAGCACTCCTAAAAATGTACCTTTTATATGAAACTGGTCTCCATTTGTCCAACTTGAAGGGAGCCATGCTTCCTGGAGGCCCCATATTACTAAATGTGCACCTTTCTTAGAGCATTTACATGAGTCAGCACTGCTAGACTGTGAGATTTTGAGGGAACAAGTTTTCTAGCCTTTGAGGATTAACATGGTACTCCATTCACATTAGGTACTTATGAACAATTTGTGAACCCGGATTTAATAGAAAGAGACTTGAAAAGACTTGGTTTTGCTTACAGTTGAAGACAATAAAGGGGGTTGATGAGAAAGGTTCTGGACTCCAAGCTGGGGTGATGACAATAATTGCCTGGAATAACCGTGTAGGTGGATCAAGCAGGAGGTTCAAGGGGAAGTTGAGACATTCGGAGTTTCATATTATGCTCATTCAGACTCAAGAGGTTAAAGGACTTTTTGGGTTTATTTCATTTCCGTGTACAAGAAAGAATCTGGAGCTGGAACACCATCAGGAAGTCTTTGTAAAATTTTTTTGTGCTTAGAGCTTCTATTCTGTAACACAAATTAGGGGGAGGACTGAATGAGGGCACAGACTGTCCTGTTCCAACACACTCAGTAGAGAAGCTTTGCTTCCCAATATTGTAAAAAAAAGAATGAAGACGGATTCATATTTCTTACAAAGAAATCTCTTAGTTGACCTAACGCAAGGTTGCTGCTTGCTTTTCTCATCTTAGTATTGGCCAATAAATAGCAGCTTTTAATAATTTTCGATTTTTGCCATGGTGTTGAACCAAAGGAAGCAATTGGTATCATCAATATTAGCAACATCATGGGGGAATTTGTCTGTGTTATCACTTTTGCAGACTTGAAAGACTTGATGTATTTTTATTTTATTTTTTCGCTAAAATGGTTGATGCCCTACACAGGAATGTTCTTCAGAAAATGGTGTGGATTTCAGAAAAATGACATATTTGTGGCTGGAGTTAATATGTGATCTATAATAGAGCAGAACCGCTGTGTCTTTAACAGAGCTAAATCTCATGATTGGACTCAGATGAATTTAAGCTATTTCCATCATCAAAGTTTAGAGAGGAAAGAGGCAAGAAAAAGAATAGCCATTTATTGAGTGGCTATATGGTTTAAGTACCTTCTTATTCCATTTATGACACCCTGAAGAATAGCATTATTATATCTACTTTACAAATGAGAAAACTGTGACTCAGAGATAAAGAAAACTTCCCAAGACTACAAAACTAGTCACTGTTAGAGTCAGGGTTCCAGCCCAGGCTGGTCTGGCTTTAAAACCTATTTAGAGACCTCTGCATGCTGCCCACTGTTCATCTTGGGATCTTTCCTTCCAGTGGACTACCAGAGAAATTAAATTACTTGCTCCTGGGTCAGCCCTCCTTCTGTCTCCCCACAGCCCATTATGCAGGTGCATCTCTGAAGGGCAGAGAAAGGCCGAAGACATCTCAGTAGCTCTGGGGGCAAAGACTTGCTGGCTTATTCATCATAATTCTAGCCCTATCCAATGACGTCAAAGAATCTGAATGATACTCTGGATCCGACTGGAGATCATTTGCCATCTGTTAAGAAAGATCTATCTGCAAACACACAGAACTACCTCAGCGGTTAGCAGCAGTACATAAAGCTGGCTAAGTGTGCAGGACACCTAGTCAGCATGGACATATGGCAAGTGCCACGGCACTGAAATGGGACTGGAGAGGCTGCCTGCTGGGCTCTAATTTCACCAGCTGATCTACAGGGAAGTGGCCACATTGGAGAGCACTTGGTACGTGCCATGCTTTTCAAACGCCAGATCAAAGCTTGCCTGTTTTATGAAACTTGACAAATTTCTCTTAAGACTATGTGTTCTGAGGATTCATTAACTCCTTCTGTGCTGTTATTCACCATAGGAGAATTCTGGAATGTGAGTTAAATCATTCATTTAAAGGGTACAGGTGTCACCTGCACCAGAAATTGCCACTCATCCCTCACTATTCACCTTCCTCTTCTGTTTATAATCCTGAGTTTTAGTTGGGCACAGGGCTACCGGGAACATTCTCAGCCTCTCTCCCATCCAGTGCTATTTATGTGCCCATGTTTCCAGTTGAATCTAGGAAGTGGTGATGTGGATCTGTGCAACTTTTGGAGGCTGCCCTGATAGGTGGAGACGCTCCCCTCCCTCCCCCTTCCTCCATCATGCTGAATAAAACAAAACCAGCAACAAACTCTAGTACCATTAATTCACTGCCCCATCTAACTTTTATTCAGCATCTATTAAATTTTGACTATTGTACTGAAGCAAGACTGCTGGCATGATGGCAATAGTTAACAACAAGGACATGGCTTCAAATGTTTCTTTCTCTTTGCTCTGTGGCTGCTAAATTCAGGGAATTTAGGCCCTAGGAACGTATCTTAGCAATAACATAATATTAAGTTGTGGTCTTTTATTTGTTTGTTCTGCACCTGTATTTGCTTTCGGGAGGAGCTTGGAATATTCTAGGTCCTGCATTTAACATCACCGAATTTTTATTCCCAAGTTGTTAAAAATCTGAAGAGGCCTTAGGGCAGACTTTTTGTATAAAGGACATCTGCTTGTGATCATGAGTTTGTCTCCTTCACCCACAGACTAAGCAATTCCCCAGGGCTGGGATTAGGATTTAGGATTTAGGAATTAGGATTCTTGATTTCAGATTCCCGGCTCTAGAGGACAATCACTGCATGCCCACTGGATGAAGGGACTTCCTGAGTACCTCAGTGCCAAGAGACATACCTACTTTCCCCCCAAAACAACCCTGTTGAATGGCAATCTGATGATATCCTCCAGACCTGTTGCCTTTCTGTTTTGACTTCTTTCCTCTTTAAAAAGAAGAAACAGGGGCGCCTGGGTGGCTCAGTCGGTTGTGTCCGACTTCGGCTCAGGTCATGATCTCACTGTTTGTGGGTTTGAGCCCCGCATCGGACTCTGTGCTGACAGCTAGCTCACAGCCTGGAGCCTGCTTCAGATTCTGTGTCTCCCTCTCTCTCTGACCCTCCCCTGCTCACGCTGTCTCTCTCTCTCAGAAATAAACATTAAAAAAAAAAAAATAAGAAGAAGAAACAGAGGGATAACCAAAGGCAATTAACAAGGTAGTCTGGAGATGTCAGGACTCTGCAGGCCCTCTTCCTGTCTGGCCAGGGCTGCGGCAGTCTCCTCCCCTTTGATGGCTCCACAGCATTAGCCTTGGTGTGGCTACAGTCACATTATAACCAGAGAGGACTTTGTGTCAGAGCAAGCGGGTGAGTCACTCCTCTACTTAAAATGCTTTCTGTGGCCCGATCTGATTGGAACTGAGCATAAGGTCCATCTCCTTCATTCTGTGGGCCCGGCCCCTGTATCTTCCAGCAACTACCCAGGCGCCACTTCTTAGTAGCATCACAATTTCCCCTGGTATTTCTGCTCTGACGCAGGCCCTTTCCACTCCCAGAGACATCCCCTCCTACTTCTATCTTTCCTTCACCTATCCAACACCTACTTAACCTACAAAGCTGTAATTCAAGAGTTAACTCTTTGAGGAAGCCTTTCTTCATCATCTCAGACCACTCTTTTATAGATTCCCAAAGCATGCTGGGCTTACCCAAACCATAGCGTTTTCTAAACATTATGTAACTATTTACCACCCTTACTCCTCCACCAGCCTGTGAACTCCCTGAGGGCAGAGGCCTGTCTCCATTCCTGAGCTCCCAAGTATAGAAGCAGTGCTTACTACCCAACAAGTGCTCCATCATTTTGATAAATGTGGGAGGAACGGATGAGATGTCTCATAGGCATCAGTAATAATTTATTGATCACCCATACCCCAGTAGCCCTTAACCTAAATCTGCATCTTTCTTTTACATAAATAAGAAAAATCAAAAATAAGACGTAGCATGAATTCAGGTCTTTTTGCCTCCAAAGACCAAGTTGCTTTACACTAAACAATTATACCAAGTTTACTTCCAAGAATGGTACAACGAGAATGTGAAATAAAAATAAGCAAACTTTAATGTCTCTATTGAGGGGGTACATAACTTGGGGGAACACTTCTAACCTGAATTTCTTATTGAGAGAATACTTCCCACCTGCATCAAAGGGTTGGCATGAAAAAGCATTCAATGAAAGAGAGCTTAGTCTTCTGAAGCTTATGTAAACGTTGATTGTTGTTAATAATAGGGCGTTATTTAAATATAGAATATTATTTTGCTGAGCACTACAAAGTATGGAACACCTCTTTACAATGGGAGAATATAAAGTAGATCATCCACTAACCGGCTCATTAATAATTCAGATATACTGCTTCTTTATCCAGGCAATGAATAGTAGTGCTTTTAGTTCAGTTCTTGTGTGTGTGTGTGTGTGTGTGTGTGTGTGTGTGTGTGTGTGTGTGTTTTAAGTATCACAGACTTGTTTACTAGTTTTATGACACAAGTTAATAAGGAGTCAGAGGTAGGTGCACATGGCAGGTACAGAGTTTTTAGGGCAAGAAGCCTATTAAGCACAAGAGAAATTGAGCTCGGCTTGGGTAATTAATCTAATTTCCACCTATCTCCGCAGTTTTAAAATAGAAATGAGAAGTGAAGGTCAATATTGAAAGTATTGCAATTACAGTGTAGTATTACTGTGGTGAAAATAGTCTAGAAGTCCATTTAAAATTCCTGCTCAGAGAGGTGTTTAAATCTCTTTTGAGAGTTCAATCTCTCTTTACATTACAGGGCATCTTGCCTTAAACCTCTGTTCTGCCATATTTACCTCTCTGACTGCTTATTACACCTGACCTTTTATTGGAAAACCTAGACCTTCCCTTTCAAAGAAGCTAGTCTAACTGAATGTTCAAGGATACTGAGAATTGGAGCCCATCATTCCTTTGTTAACATACATTTGCTCGATGTTACCACAAGGTAGTCTCTAGAAACACAGCAGTGGACAAGGGGAAAAGCCCTTGCCCTCATGATGCTTGCATTTGGTGAGAGGCGATGGAAATAAACTCATAGCGTGTCACCTTGGGATTGTGTTGTGACAGAAAACAAGGCAGGGTGAGGGGTGGAGAGGGGCCCGCAGTCTGTGCTATTTTAGATTGGGTGGTCAAAGAATGGCTCTGGAACAGAAGAGCATGCCAGGTGGCCTGCCAGGTGGGCCCTAAGAGCACTTAGAGCAGAGTGCGCAGTAAACGCAAGATAAAGAGGATGCCTGGCATGTGCCGGGAGCAAGATAGTTAGAGCCAAGTGAGAGGAAGAAATACTCAGAGGAGAGGAGACAGTCAAGGCAGTTGGGGCAAGGTCCAATGAGCCTCGAGGACCACAGCAAGGACCTGAGCTTTATTCTGAGTGAGCTGGGAACCACTGAGCCTCTGAATTTTGGCCAAGTCGGGGTGGGGGGTTTCCAGCCCGCTTCCCTTTCCATTAACTCAGTCACATCAGCAACTTCTGCATGGCTTCACTCCCCCCACCCCCAAATGGCTGCGGAGTGAGGATACTTCCTGTTTATCCAGACACTTCATTTCCTGCCACCTCCTGCTCTCAAGGGGAGCACTTACTTAAGGACATCTGGAAAAGACAGGAGAAGTCACAAACCAGCAAAGACTGACAGCCTGAGAACCGCAGCATCGCTGCCGCCTGTCTGGGTCTGTGGTTCCTCACTCGTTTGCTAAGCCAGTGGCTTCCCACTCCGGCTCTGTGACCTCGGAGTGTCACTGAGGGAGAGCACTACTGGCCCTGTGCAAAGCTCAGTTGAAAACTGCAGAGGAAGAGTCTGATATAATTAGGGGCAGGTAAGGGTAAAGTGCCCTGGCAAAATAACTCAAAGCTATATAAGAAGTCTACGACTATTGAGGATGATGATAGAGATGATGGTGGTGATGAAGGCTAACTTTATTTATGCCTGTTCTGTCTGCTGGTCATTGTGTTAAGTTTTTTATATACTCAAATGCAGGTGCTCCCCGCTACTGACCTAGGAGGTAGATACTATTATTTTCTTCCTTTTGTAGTTGAGGAAACTTGAGGCAGGTCTCCTTGCTCAAGGTCACAGAATCCGTAAGTGTCCAACTAGCCAAACAGAGAATTCTAGGTATTAGGGTGTCTGACTTGGAGGCTGGGGTTGCTCCCTTCTCACATACCCTATGTGAGCAAAGAAGGCTTCTTTGGAGGTTGAAACAGTGTGGTCTTTTTTTGGGGAAAAATGAAATGGAGTGGAATAAAGGCCAACACTGCATCATGACAGAACACAGGCTTCTGCATCCAACAGACTGTTAATCTCTGTATCTCTGGAGTCTCGTGTGAGGCCTTGAACAAGGAAGGCACTCAATACATATTTGATGAATGAATGAATGAATGAATGAATGAATAAAAGCACTCTGCAGAGTGCCTGACAAATAGTAAGTGCTCAATATATTGTTGCTATTATTAAGTGTGCTTGCTGCTGATGCTTCCTGTTCTAGGAAAGGTAGCCTGAGATGACTGTCGTAGGCAATACCTAAGGCTCAGTGAAGTCACAGAAGATGAAATCCATTCTATTGGATGTACTGTCAATGCAGGCAATGATAATACCTCAATAAATCTTGGCTCATGAACAAAATCCCAGTCCCACCTTCCCCTTATGAATTGTGTTTTATTTACTGTGGGGGTATCCTGGGAGAAAGCTGAGTTTTGCCTAATTTGGAAAGCACTGTCCACAAGTAAATGATTATTATTGGGATTAGCACTCTCACCACTGCTGGTCCATAGTTCTTCACAGATCGCTCCTCCCCCATCAGCAGAAAACAAGAGCTGTTGCGCCAGGTGTTATCAGTCGATTGGTGAGCCATTGGGTTTTCCAGCACTTTCCTTCCCTCCTCCCCCTGACTAGATGGCATTATTAGATTTGGAAACAAATTTTAAGATGAAACCCAGAACAGATGCTATGCCTAGGATTGTCACAATGTTAGGCTTATTGGGAAAAGTGCAATGGTCTCAACTAGATTTGTAGAAAAGTAGTACTCCTACCTCTGATAAGAAATACAAACCAGAAAGGGTGTTTTGAACACTAGAAGAAATACTATATATGAGTTCAAGGCCTTATCCTCTAAGAGTTATATCTTTTTTCCCAATAATTAAATAATGGGTTGTTAATTAATCCTTAGGGATTAATCCTTTTCTTTTAACTTAAGAATTTTTTTCCTGTTTTGAAGGATGAAAGCTGGTCCATGGTCTAATCTAACCATGGATTAGGATAAATTTGAGAGAAGGATAAATTTGCTAACATCATCTTTCTAGAAGTGGAACGATCAAGATCTTTCTGAAAACCTTTAAAAATAAGTGTTCATAGTTCAGTGCTGGCATACTGGATTCTGCAGAGAGCAACTCTGTCCCTAGACTGAAAAGATACACAGGTCCCTTTGCTCTATAATAATAAGAAGAAAAGGGCATGGGTTTCCTAGTGTTTCCCCTGACTGCAGGAATTGTTTAGGCTTCTGTTCAACTTTTTTTTTCTTTCTTTCTTTTTTTTTTTTTTTTTTTTCCAGGAACCTTCTCTGGGCTCTTAATCCTCTGATAAGTTTAAGAGCTAGTTATATAGGCCAGAGTAGAAGAAAAGAAACCATCCACAGCCATGGAAAGAAAAAAAAAAAAGAAAAATATATAGTCTATATATGCAATATATTGTCGTGTGTGTGTGTATTTTCCACCTAGATACATTTAATCAGAAGAGGAATATGAAAGCACATATAGTGAATATTTTCAAGGGTAGGTCTAACTTGGTAGACATTTTATTCCCAACTACATTTAAATTCTCCATTCTAGATAAAGTGGAGAGGACATAACTTGTACCCGCTTGAAATACTCAATTAATGATATTACATACTCTTTCTAAGTTGTATTTGGAAGGAGCTTAGATTTAGTGCTGGAAAAGGATACATCCCCTTTCTGTAAAGAAATTCTAGGCCACGCGTGGGCTGGAGGGTTTATGATCTCCCTGGAAAACTAAGCTATTCACCACAAAGTCATGACGACTATTAAGCTTAAGACCTCAACAGATCAAGTGATAATAAATGATTCAGATATCATTTTCCTTCTTATTGTCAATTCTAAGCTTCATCAGAAAGTACTAAAAGAGGCTATTATAAATTATTGATAGTTGTATTTGAACAGAATCAGATGCAAATGGTACTCTCTGAGTTTTACATTTAGATCTATTGCTTTAGAGGGGCAGTGTTAACAAGGATGTTGTGTCATTGCTGTCGCTCAATAAATCTGGCACTCAGATTAGAAGTAGAAACTGTGAGTGTCTCCATTACTTTCCAACAGTTAAAAGACTCTTTAAACAGATAAGCAAATTTTTAGTTGACTTTCCCGCTTGACAATGCCATTAGTTGAAAACTATACCTTGTCTTCTCCTAACATGACAGGTGGCTGAGAAATCTGTCTGTTAACCTTCTCAAGGAGCATCTGTCACTTGCATAAAATCACTTCATCCAAGTCTGTGAAAGATGTTTGCTACTTTCTTCAGAGGCAAGAAAATATTCAGGACAGCACCTTTAAGAATAGTAGGTTTCTCGGGCACCCTCCTACACTGTTGGTGGGAATGTAAACTGGTACAGCCCCTCTGGAAAACAGTGTGAAGGTTCCTCAGGAAACTAACAATAGAACTCCCCTATGACCCAGCAATAGCACTGCTAGGAATTTACCCAAGGGATACAGGAGTGCTGATGCCTAGGGGCACATGGACCCCAATGTTCATAGCAGCACTCTCCACAATAGCTAAAACATGGAAAGAGCCTAAGTGTCCATCCACAGATGAATGGATCAAGAAGATGTGGTTTATCTATACCATGGAATACTACATGGCAATGAGAAACAATGAAATCTGGCCATGTGTAGCAACATGGATGGACCTTGAGGGTGTTATGCTGAGCGAAATAAGTCAGGCAGAGAAGGACAAATATCATATGTTTGCACGTATAGGAGGATTAGGAGGAACTTGATGGAGGAACAAGGGGGAGAAGAAGGGCGGAAATGGTGGGAGAAAGGGAGAGAGGCAAACCATGAGAGACTCTTGAATGCTGACAAAAACTGAGGACTGATGGATGTGGGGGGGAGGAGGGATGGGCATGGAGGAGGGCACTTTGGGGATGAGCACTGGGTGTTATGTGGAAACTAATTTGACAATAAACTATTTGTAAAAAAAAAAAGAATAGTAGGTTTCTTAAAGGATTTTTGGGGTTAATTTCTAACATTCAGTTTTGCATTAATTCCTTTATTTTAAAAAATGACCTCAATTCCAGTGCATTTTATTACTGGAGAGACAAGTTATTGTTTTGCTAGAGGGTTATTTAAGATCTGCTATGAATCCGCCATCCCACCCGCCCTCCCAGACACTCCCTTGTGGTGTTCAGAAACTAAAGTGAACAGATATATGAAACAAATGTCGTTTCATATTATAGCCACCAAAGACAGTATGAGAGTTTCCGTTAACATTTGGGTTGCTCTCAGTTACCATGAATACTCTAGAGGATTTCATTCTTTTTTTTTAAAAAAAAATTTTTTTTAATGTTTTATTTATTTCCAGGAGAGAGAGGGAGAGACAGGGTGAGCAGGGGAGTGTCAGAGAGGGAGTTACAGACTCTGAAACAGGCTTCAGGCTCTGAGCTGGCAGTCAGCACAGAGCCCGATGCGGGGCTCGAACCCACGAACCGCGGGATCATGACCTAAGTGAAAGTCGTACACTTAACCGACTAAGCCACCTAGGCGCCTCGGATTTCATTCTTTTTTGAAGACTAAATCATATACAGTTCAAAGTTGTCCGTGGTACTGAGTGAGTTTCTGAAGACCCTGAAAGAACTGTAAAGCTCCGGAGAGCCAGAAGGTCAGGGTTACAGTCAGACCCTCTACCCTGCACTGTGTCTGCAAGAAGCAGGAGAAATAGGCATGAGGCTTGACCAGCTCTCCTCACGATTACCCAGGATTGTTCCAAAACAATCCGCGATACTCATTGCCCACATATTCACTGTGTCACCTGTCTGTCTCCTCAAAGCAGGGTACAAGGTGTATCATACCAGCTCTGCTCCATCCTTCTCCTCCTACGACTCCCACCAAACAAAACAAGTAATTTGAAATTTCCAGGGGTTCAAAATGACAAAGAGATTTCATTGTATTAAGTGGCCGTGATGTGCTGGTTTCTTACATAACTGACACAACAGCATGACAGACACCATGAGTCAGCCACCTCATGCTATTGTGCAGAAAAGAAAACAAAATACACAGAGCATTGAGCATTCCCCTCTGCATGGTTATCATGTGTCCAGAAAAGGTAAGAGACTTGCCCAAGGTTACATGGATTGGAAGGCTACTGGGAAGATTTCAAAAGCAGAGGAGAGAAAGTAGGCCTTATGAGTTTAGCTTAAAAAAGCCCTGGGCTTTCTGAAGTGGGGGGCAAGCGTAAGTCCTGTAGGAACCCTAAGATTCCAAGCATATGAAGAATTATGCTGAGAACAAATTCCTGCTTATATTACTTCCTCACCCCCAGAGAACCAACAGGCTTAAAATATAACATGGGGAAATCAGCCTAAGCACAGCTTCTAGAAAGGAGAATCTTTTAAAAGTCTAAATAAGGACATAAGATAGTAATAGCCTCAGTAGGTCTCTGAGTGAATGTTTGATTGCGATAGGCTAAATGCGGGCCTGAGTAAAACAGCGGAAATTCAACTAAGATGGCCTCTTTCATCTACTGTCCCCTCTACTGGAATGCTTTGCCCTCAGATCCAAATGTGGCTCTCTCACTCACTTCATCTGGCTCTCTGAATGACATCAGAACAGTGACATTTCATAAAGTGTCGCCTCCCAGAAATGCTTCTTTAAATGGACGTCCATCCAAAGTGGTGAATGGAATTTCTGGAGAAAGACCAATATGGCAGAACTCTATTTGCCACATTTCCCCCTCTTTCTTGGTACTATTGATTTAGCAGCTTTGGCAAAATTTAGGAAATTGGAGCCTGAAGGACCCCCAATGCAACCCCCTCCTCCAACAGTTTATCCCCTCACAGCTTCATTTTTCTTCATAGCTCTTATCACTACCTGAAATTACAGAACACATCTGTTTGTTTCCTAGTAGATTGTCTACCTCCCCTATTAGACTATACACTCCACGAGGGCAGGGATGTCTGTCTGGTCCATCTCACGGTGTCTAAAACACCGCCTGGCAAGTTGTTAAGTGCACCACATGTGTTTTTGAAGGAATGAACAAATCTCTAGTATCTTTGAAACTTTTGTTTTGCTGATAAGATCTGTCATGTTAATCCTGCCTGTTTCCTAATGAGAAGAAAGGAGTTTGTGAGCCCCTGTCCCCTGTATGACTGCCCATGGAGAAGAGACTGGATCTATGGAATATGAATCAGGAGCCCTCGACCCCAGAGAGGAGGCATCCACCTCTTTTCTGTAGGAAAGGCTTTTATTGCAGAGAACCAATAGCCCCAAGCTTGGACGTCCCCACGGGGACGTGGAACATTCTGCTGCAGGCTACCTCTTTGGCTCTGGGAAGGCCACCCATGGTGGCTAGCCGTGGAGAAGAGTGTTTACCGTTGGCTGGGAATAAGGTGGAAGCACTGAGATGTGGTGAAATGGCCAAAAGTATTGGGTGAATCTCAACATTTCTGACAGCTTAGAGACACTGCTTCGAAAACTGCATATATCATATCTTCATTTGGGGGCTACGGCTCAAAGTGTTTAAGTAGCGGTTATCTAGATAGTTCTTGACTGGCCCGATCTGCACTTATCTGTGCCCAGGAGAGACAAGCCGCTGACTTTATATGATAATCTGTGCCTAGGCTCCGTTCAGATCAGCCAAGTTAGAAGTTCTGGGCTTGAGGCCTCGGCATTGTCAATATTTTTTCAAGTTCTCCAGGGGATACCATTGTGCCGTCAAGTTTAAGAACCACTGGACTAAAGTGAAATATAAATTTCATTACCCATATTTAGATCCCTTTCACTTTCTCAAGGGTTTGGTTCCCTGTAGAGGAGGAAGATTACTTTTAGAAATATGAGAAGAATACTGGACGAAATCAACCCTACACACACACATGCACCATCTACAATTCATCATATCATTTCCCTTCTATTGGGAGTGCTTCAAATTTCTTCATCTTTCTGAACATTCTTATACCATAAAACAGACTGTTAAGTTTATACCACCACCAACGGAATTTCTGGAGAAAGACAAATATGGCAGAACTCCATGTGCTTGATTTCTTCCTCTTTTTGGTACTATTGCTCTAGCAGCTTCGACAAAAGTTAGGAAATTGGAGCCTGAAGGACCCTCAATGCAACCAGCTGAGATCCATCATTGAGGACAAGGCTTTCTCAGTTGCGATAGGATACTAGATTTGTATATGCCTCTCCTCCTTTCAAATAAACTACTGCATTTATGAAAAGTGCCTCTGGTTGCATAACCATGCTCTTCCATAGGTGATACATGTAGAAAATGAGAGTCTGTAAAACGCAAAAAGGCCTGAGATTAATCAAGCTGGTTGCAGGCAGGGGAGACAAATCCTCCCTAGGTGCCTCCTTTTCTCTAACACTAATTATTAAAGACTTTGAAGAAAGGGAAGGAAGGAACTCTTCGCTCCACCTTGTATCGGGGATTGGTGATTAATGAAATTTACCTTGGGAGAAACTTTGGCGCCAGCATTTTATATCTGAACATCTCTTCCTGACAATAAGCAATGCTCACTTTTTTTCTCAATAAACCTCTTTAGCCTGCCTTAGTTTGTTGATTTCCCCCCTTTTTACCAAGCACAAATTAGGTCTTTGCTTGATAATAATGTCACCATTTTACATTAAATGATCAAATGTCTGAAAGGAAGAGCTGTGTTTTCCAAGTTGCTAGTGGTGTGTGTGTGTGTGTGTGTGTGCGAGCGTGCGCGCACGCATGTGTCTGTGTACATGTGTGTTGGGGATTTGGGAGGGAAAACAGGCTGTGTGGCCTGTCAGTGTAAACTCAGCTGGAGTTCGGACATTCCAATTAACTGACAAAAATAACCTATCATCTTCAGAGAATGTCTAAAAAGATGACAGTGACGTTTATGGTTATGGCTAACAGTTATTGAATACTGAAGATGTGTCAGGCACTGTGTTAATTACTTTATGTGTATTATTCTCTTTAATCCTCCTACCAAGCCAATGAGGTACTACTATTATCCGTACATTACAAGTGAGAAAATAAGGTGCAAGAAAGATCTGACCCAAAGAAACAAATCCGTTGTGATTCAGTGGTGTTTAGCAGTAAAGACATCTAACACATGTTTCTGGTGAGAGTCTTCCCAGAAAGCCAGAAAACCCCAGGAATTTCTGATGAACAGTGTCAGCTGCTTTATAATCAGGCCCTGCCACACTCTGCTATTTCCCTTCCAATCCCTCACAGACATCCTACTGCAGTCAAATGCATTGACTCACTTGACTGCAAAACGGAATGCTTCCCATCCCCATGTCTTCTCCTTTCTGTATCAAAATCTACCCATCTTCGAGTTCAGGTCTCACTTTCTCCACGAAGCCATCCCAACCACTCAGGCACAACCAGCTGCACAAATTTTGTGTCCCCTTAATTCCACAAAACAACCCCCTTTAAGAAATATTGCATGTCTTTATCACACACACACACACACACACACACACACACACACACCCCTCCATCATCTAAGTGTATTTTAAGCTCCTTCCATGGCCTGGCATATTGTAGATCTCTGATACACAATTTCTCATTATCATTTCTTGGACCCCCAAAAGTTCAGATTATCTTATGACATTTGCAGAGTAAGCATGTAATCAACAGAACAAGCATGTAATCAACAGAACTGGTAAGGACAGAGGGAACTATATATAAAGTTTTGCTTTACATACACATAATTCTGCTCCAGCAGTCGCTGGAAGATGTCCCTCTCCCCAGTTCCCCACACTGGACTTTGGGTTGGTTTTACACCGGAGGGGCTTTGATGGCTGCTCTCTCTCCGGAAATACTATGGCAGGTGTGAGAGGCAGGACAGGGACTCCCTGCACGCATGTTTCCATTCTGGACCCCGCCATAGGCAGCACCAAACCATTATATTCTAATTGTCTGAACCTCAACATGATGGGTGGTAGACACTTCCACAGCACTGGCAGAAAGGGTCAACACATCTGAAATACGCAGAAACAACAAAACAGATTCTTGAATCCACGTCAAGATTCAAACCGCAGTCTTGAACGACAGAGCCAAGTGTTATAATGCTAGGGAGCACAAAAATCCCCACCCGGGAAGCTACCGGGTATCACCTACACACTCAACAATAAAGAATTCAGGGTCTTCCTTTAAGTAAAGACTGAGGTGAGGGTGGCAAATGATTATGTAGTGTAATTCCCCTTTTCTTCCTTCTGTTACACAATGAGTAACTGTCCTTTCTATGTGTGTGAACTGTTTAAATAAGAAGCTTCTGCTTGTTCTTCTTTTCACTGCGAGAGAAGAAATCAAAATTCCCGTGTACAAGCACGGAATCTTTTTCATAATATAACACCAAATGGAAAAAAAAAAAAAAAAAGGCTCACTATCATCAGGGGACAATCACCCATGACAATTAAACAATTGCTGCAGACAATCTGTGAGGACCAATAGCCTCGAACGTTCCGTCTTGAGATGCAAAATTTGTTTATGCCTGAACTTTCTTTATGGCCAGCCGCTGAGGGATAATGACTTGCTTCCTTTGCCTGACAAAGAAAATGTAGGCGGCTGCCCTCCAACTTTGATTTGCAGGGAGCTTGAGATTGAAACAGACCAGCTTTTGTTCGGTTGGAAGACCAGACCGGCCACACCACGGCACAATGAAGTGACATGCCGTGAAGGGGTTACTGTCCAACTCTCGGGGTGTCCTGGGTGCAGTGTTTATGATGTGTGCTTTTTTTCATTCAATCGTTGATCTAATACCCCTCTCCACATTAAGGACCGGCACATTCTCCCTATTGACACAGACCGGAGACTACGACAACATGTCTATTGTGAAAGGGACGACTGGGGATCTCCTAACAGAACAGGCAGAACAGACCACGGCAGACCTTTTCACATTCAAAATTAATGTGCGGCGCGGGTCCCTCTTCGAACTTAACTCTAATTAACACCGGCATGCACTCACCGCTGGCATTTCTAGCGCTGACTGGGAGCTGAAAACTATTCACCAAAGTCCTCTCTCCTTAAGCTAAAAAGGCTCCGCCAAGCAGCGGCAGTAACGGCAACAATGAAAAATACGATGGCAGGTGCATACCTTAACCTCCTGATTGGTAAAGACCTCGACGTCCACCACACAGGCAACCAGAGTGGAAACATCACAGTCCATGCTAGGGGCTGGCATTCCCCCTCCTGAATTTGCAGGCAAGAGCTAGGCGACCTCAGAGCTGTGCGGGACGGGAAGAGCCTCCAGGTGGACGCTGCCGTGGCCGGCCGGGTGCCCCTGTGCCCTGGTGATCGCCGGGGCTCGGCACCTGCAGCCCGCTCCTTCTGCACGCACGCAGCCCGCGTCTGAGGCTGCACAGCAGAGTAATGAACGGCCCCGGCTCTCTCATGGCAATGACATCACCACAAAGACTGACACAAGCTGAAGCTATTTTTTTCCCCCAAGCCTTTTATCTCGAGGCAGTGCAGTGGAGCAAATTGAACATGATTATGTGCTAAATCTGAACTCAGACTAAATCAATTCGGGCAGCCTTAGCTAGGAACTGAGTCATAGCTGTTGTTTCAGCCGAGTGCTTATGTTTGCAAAAAGCAAGGGGGAGAATCTGACACCAGCGGCTCTGCTTTGGGAGGGTGGGTAAATAAGTCTGCAGATGAGCCTCCTGAGGTTAAGGTGTGACAATTTTCTGCCTCGGAGATGAGCAGGAAGTTGAGGCATTCTGCAAATTGCTTGGCTTCTGTTAATTGCCCTGTGCCACTCGGCGAAGCCACACATGTTCTGGGCATCCTAATGCATCCCGGGCATGGGCTGAATAGAAATCCATTCTTGGAGTAACTAAAGAGCTGGTCGTCAGTCATTTAGGCAGCCTGGTAAGAGAAGATAATTAGAGGTCTGTGAGATTCTATTTGAAGCACATAAGTGCAGACCAGTTACTCTAAAAGCACCCTTCCAAGCACAGGATTTCAGGCTGTCTCCAAGGTCATTCAAACCAAAAGCAATCATGGAAAAGGAGTTACAGCAAACGTCTCATGTGGGGACAGATGGCAGGGTCTAATGGGCAAATGCGCTGATGTGGGTCATTGTCAGAGCCTCGGGGATCGATTTCGCCTGAGACTTTGAACATGTCTGGTTGCTTTTTCCGTCTCTCTCCCTGATTGTGAATCGTTGAGGGGCAGGGCTGTGGATAATTCACCTTTCTATCTTGAGACTTGAGTCGAGTGGCAAGAGTAAGCGATAACTGTTTAATGAATGAACCAAATGAACAAGAATAGCCTTCTTTGAAGGTAGGAATGAACAGAGGAAAATATCGGATTAGCTTTTAGTTTAGCGTTAGTTGCAAAAGTCCCAGTGGAACTCACTAACGTTCTAGCAGGATCTATTCCCAGTAGGAGGACAGTTGCGTCACTGATGGCCATTGGGGCGTCACAATTTGCAACAGATTGAAGCCTTTCTAACACATGATTGGACAAAAGTGTTCCAATTTGGCATGCAGATGAGAAAGGTGACTTTTCAGGCTAAAAGTACATGTTTGGTGGTTGCTCCTCATTGCCCCACATTTGAGCCTAATGTTCCCCTCCAATGAGACGTTTCTCACGCTAAATAGAAGCAGTTCACAAAATATTTAGACTGATGAAACTGTGTGTGTGGGGGGGGGAGGGCACTTATTATGTGGTCCCAGGGCATTATGGGGAATATGAAGTCATGTATGCAGATAATTTAACTCACACTTACTTAGTGAGGACTATTTATGCAAAGCTCTACAGTGGATGCTCTTAGGGATAAAATGATGAATATGCAAAATTCACCATCCTCATGGGGCTTAAAATCCAGTGGAGGAGATAAGACATGGAGACAAACATCTACACAATGAGGCGGTGGCAATGGCGATGGTGGCTGAGGAGCCACAGCATTTAGTAGGAGCACTAGAGCTAGAGCAATGGATGATGAAAGCAGCTGGGGCAGGTGAGCATCAGGAAGGAGAATGTGGCCTCTGCTCTGATCTTGCAACATGGGTAAGGCTGTGGCAGACACAAAAGGGGTGAGGGGATCCCATCATACAGGGACAGCCGACTAGAGATGTTCAGACTAAACAAAAAATAGGTTATTTGAGGGACAAGACACATTGAAGCTTAAATTTGGCTGAAGCCCAGGGTGGACAAGGGAGCAAGATCCAGATGACTCACAGCATTGAGGGACCCTTAGTGTCTACCCAGTGAACCACGGAATTCCTGGAAATGTTTTTGAGAAAGTAAATGGAGGTTATATACACATAAAGTATATACAAAGATGAATATAACTTTGAATACCATTGACAGAGGCAAATATCACTCAAGATGCAAAACAAAGAAATAGTTATTCATTTCATATGCCATAGAGTATGTGAAAATTTACTATTTTAAAGTTTCATACCATGGGGCGCCTGGGTGGCTCAGTCGGTTAAGCATCCGACTTTGGCTCAGGTCATGATCTCGCAGTTTGTGGGTTTGAGCCCCGCATCGGGCTCTGTGCTGATAGCTCAGAGCCTGGAGCCTGCTTCGGATTCTGTGTCTCCCCCTCTCTCTGCCCCTCCCATGCTCATGCCCTGTCTCTCTCTGTCTCTCAATAATAAACAAATGTTAACAAAAAGTTTCATACCAGTGACATGCTGGTAATTGCTTAACGATCAGCACTCTGAAAGGGAAAGCCCAATGTGTAGTGTTTCCTGATTTCTGTGGTGTAAATATTCTTATCATGGCTAATTTCAAGAAACCAGTATGAAGTCACTTCAATGTGAAGTTGGGAAGCGATGCCTATGTCTGTTCACACCGGCCGCTTGAGCTGCTTCCTGCACACCGTTAGACACTCACAAAAACATTTGTTGGCAGGGGCTGCGTCCAGCATGTGTGTCCAGAGTCCGTCAAGGAACAGCAGGGCGGAAGGAGCATTTTAATCACTGAGATCTGTGCATTCTTTCACACTTTCTATTTAGGAAAGGACACACATGTGTTATTTCAAGAAAAAGAATCCCGCGATGATCAGCCTTGGCCAGAGGACGTGAATCTATCCGGGAAGCACAGCCCCACTCAAAATTGTACCACAGGTATTTTTTCCTGATGCATCCTCAGTTTCTCCACTCTGATTTGTTCCTGCCTTGGAGATTCCTTCCTTTGCTCAAGAAACCACTAACTTTTGGCTCTCCTTCTTTCAATTCAAATGAAATGTCGATTCATTTATATTAGCATCAAATGAAGGATAATACAGTCTTACCCATCACAGAGGACTCGGTATTTTAACAAGTGATCAAATATTAAGCTGAGTAAATAGTGTTTTTAGAGTGGATTTATATACATTAAGAGCATATGATTCTATTTTTAAAGTTTTTTTTTAATGTTTACTTATTTTGGAGAGAGAGAGAGAGAGAGAGAGAGAGAGAGAGAGAGAAACATGAGCAGGGTGGGGGCAGAGGAAAAGGGAGGAATCCAGGCCCTGAGTTATTAGCACACAGCCCAACGTGGGGCCTGAACCCATAAACAGTGAGATCATGACCTGAGCCAAAGTCAAATATTTAACCAACTGAGCCACCTAGGTGCCCCGGAGAGAGCATACAGTGATTCTAAAATAACATTATTGGGTTTTCGAAATAGGTTGGTTCCACAAATTGGATATGCAATACAATTCTCTTCCCTCTCACCCTCTCCTGCCCCCTCCCCAGTCCCCTTCCTGCCTTCTTTCCTTCCTTTCCCCCTTCCTGACAGCTGAATCCTGGCACAGCTTTGCTCAGGGGCCCCCTTTCCAGCTGAAGTGGCCATAAAACCGCAGGATTCATCCTAATCCGCGGCTCTTCCAGTGACTGACCACATTAAGAAAATGGATGCAAATGATGCAGACGCCTTAGACAAACATCACTTCCCTGCCCCTCTGGCCAGGCAATTCTTGCAGTCATCTCCAAGTGGCTAGGAGAAGATGTGCACCTTTCAACCCCAGAGGCAGCCAAATCTGCCTCGCTACTGAGCATAGATCTTCCCATTACCGCTATGAGGCGTCAGAGGCTTTGCTCCTTCACCGTGTCTTTCCGGATCACTTGTTTTTAATGTTTATTCCAGAAAATCTCTAACATATTCAGATGTAGAGAGAATGGAATAATAAGCCTTCACATACACACTAGCTAGGTGCAAGAATAACTCTGGGGATCAATTTTGCATCCTCTCTGCCAGTGGGTCTCAGAGTGTGGTTCAAGCTAGCAGCATCAGCAGCATCTGGAAACTTGTTAGAAACGTAAATTCTCGAGTCCCACCTAAGACTGAATCAGAATTTCTCGACGTGAGGCTGGTTATCTGCAGTCTAATAAGCCCTCCGGGTGATTCCAATGCAAGGCCAGCTCTAAAGATCACTGCTGCAGGTCCCCACGCACACTCACGCCTGGTTATTTTGAAGCAGATGACTGACGTTGTGTCATCTCATCTGTAAATATTTCAGTATATGACTCTGAAAGAGAAGGGCTCCTTTTTGGAAATCACAATACCTATCATCACACGATCCGAGAAGAAACAGTAACTCAGTATCATCATCAAATATCCCGCCAGTGTGCACACTGCTCCAAACTGCCAACGTTCTCTTCCCTCTCACCCTCTCCTGCCCCCTCCCCAGTCCCATCCTGCTGTCCCCTTCCTGCCTTCTTTCCTTCCTTTGTGGTTTGTGTATCCACGTTGGGACCCAAATGGTGGTGTCTCTCATGTCTGTTTTAATCTGTAGAATCCTCCTACATCCCTGCTTTTTTTCTTCTTTGCAGTTTGTGGTTGATGATGAAACCACGTTATTTGTCCTTTAGCGTTTCCCCAGGTTGGAGTTTCATGAGGAGCCCCACACAGTGTCATTTAACTGGTTTCTCTGTTACCTGCAGGTCTCATGAGTTAGATCCCGAAGCTTGATAGATACGGGTTTGGCATGAGTCCTTCCTAGATGGTGAAGCATTCTTCCATCGGGGGTATGTAATGCAAGACTGTCTCTCTTTTGTGATATAAGCAACCTTTCATGTAAATGCCTAGACTCATTCTTTGATTAGGATTTGCGAAATAATGGTATTCCTTCTTCATGCATTCGTGGACTACTTCCATGGAGAGGAACTACTTCTCATCTACCATGTAGTTACTCTGAGGTACATTTTTGTAAGACAGGCAAAACACACACTGTACTCTTTTCCTTTATTAGCTAGTGTGTGTGTGTGTGTGTGTGTGTGTGTGTGTGTGTTTAAATAATTTGCTTCCTTATAATCTCTCAAAGAAGATCACTGAGTTTTTTAAAAAAATATCATTATGAACTTATGAATTAAACATATTCAATGAATTTAAATCCATTGTAGTTTTATTTTATTGATGCTTAACTGCCCAAATTTGGCTGGTGAGAGTCTAATCAGGTTGGCTCCTCTGTCCTTTTGACGCAATCCTAGTGTCTTTGAGGGCTACCTCTCCTTCTAGCATGACAAGATATTCCAGGCTTATCTTGTCCTTTTTCTGTTCCAGATAAAGAATCAACCATTTCTCCAAGGAGTCTCAGTTCCATTTAGCAATTATTTTAACATATTTCCAGATCATAATCTATATACTTATAGAGAGGTCTCTTTGCACTGGGTTGGTTATTGTTTATAAGCATTTCAGTGGACAGAGCTAGGAATTATCTCAATATATTTAAAAGATAGCATATGAGGTCAGACTGATGATTCCAATTCAAATCCACGACTACAGTGTTTTTGCTGAAACCCATTAGTCTTCTATCTGTATCCCATTTCTTCAACATCAAATATCTTGGTCGTTACCAAAACCATAATTATTCATTTGCCTTATCCCATAATATACGTACTGCAGTCTTGTAATTGCATTATTAATACTACAAGGAATGATTTAAGATTCTTTCCCAGTTCTTTTGTCCTTTGGGTACATCCCATAAAGGAGATAAAAATTACTGTGTGTTATAGTCATTTGAAATAGTTACTCTATCCCATCAACTGGATACCAAGTTAGGTATCACTAGTTTCAAAAATTTTTATTTTTAGAAGCATTTACTTTTTAAGGTTCATTTGCTTCCAAAATGTTTCCAAATTTGCTTTCTTTTTTTAAAAAGTAACATCTTTGAGTTCATAAGGATTATTGGTTCCATTCAACTTAATTGTGTTTTATAATTACAAAAATTTGGCATGGTTCAAAAATCAAAACTACAGCTCTACAAAGAAATCTGGCTTCTATCCCTGTCTCTCTCACCCCATCCCCTCCCTCCCTCCCTCCCATACTTGTTACTATTACTTCATCTTTATTGTTTATCCTTTCTTCGGTTCAAAAAAAAAACTAGCAAATTTATATGTATATTATTTTTCCTCTCTTTCTTAGACAGATGAGAGCATACTTTGCACACATTACTGTCTTGCTTTTATCACTAAAAAAAAACACGACCCTAGAGATCATTGCATAATAATATACAGAAGTGTTTCTATTCTTTTTTTTTTTTAATGTTTGATTTATTTCTGAGAGAGAGAGAGAGAGACAGCATGAGCAGGGGAGGGGCAGAGAGAGAGGGCGACACATAATCCGAAATAGGTTCCAGGCTCTGAGCTGTCAGCACAGAGCCCGACGCAGGGCTCGAACCCACGAACCGTGAGATCATGACCTGAGCTGAAGTCGGATGCTTAACTGACTGAGCCACCCAAGTGCCCCACTATTCCTTTTTATAGTATTCCACTATGTGGATATGTGAGGTTTGTGCAACTAGATCCCTATTGATAGCCATTGTTTCTAGTCTTTTGTTTCTGGTCGTTTGGCATGAAATGGTACAGCCATGGAGAGACTTTGCTCATGTATACGTGTTGTTGCTAGATCCAGTCAAATTCTCCATCGCGGTGGTGCCATTCTGCTTCCTTACCAGCAATTTATGAGAAAGTGTTTCCTCGCAGAATGCGTTGCAGAATGTACTGGACATTTGCCCATCTGGTGAGCAAACTATAGTTAGTCTAGTGGAGCTTTGATTGGCACTGCTGTGATGGTCACATTTAAGGGATCTTTCTACACATGTACTAGTACAGCCTTGTTCTAGTCAATATCCCTGACCCTTTCTCCAGGTAACTTAGGTTGTTTCTCACCTGAGCAAGCAAATGTCCTAAACCTACACCAACAGGCCTCACTGAGTTTTGTTCCCATGACTCTTATGAACAGTGAGCAGGGCTCACTTCTCCCCAGCAGGCAGGTGTCTGCTCCATGTCCCACATCCGAGAAGCCTGCCCTCATCAGTCTCTCACTAAGTAGCACCTTCTCACTATCCCCTTCCTCTGTTTTATTTCTCTTCAAAGCACGTACCACCCATGGATGGTATACATTTATTTGTGTAGTTGCATTTTACCTCTCCCGTGGGAATGCAAGCTCCATGAAGGCAGGGCTCCCCTGCCTTGCTCACTGCGGCTTCCCTAAGTGCCTACAATGGGGCCTGTTGTACTATGAACGCTCAGTGAACATGTGTTGGGTGAATGAATAACTGAGTAAGTGAAATCCTTGTGCTTTGAGAGCCAGCTGAGGACAGGTGCTGCCGGGAACATGGACAAGACAAAAGTATATGAAATGAGTCCCTGTGAGGGAGGAATGAGCCTGAGAAGGTAGGGTGAGGCCAGTGAGGTCACTGGGCTGTGGAGATGGTGGGGGTGGAGGCAGGGGAGGGCCATAAGAAGTGAGAGGGACACTGAAAGGGGAGAAGGAGGGACACAAAATCAAATGTCCCCATTCTGGGGCACCAGGGTGGCTAAGTCGATTAAGCGTCCGACTTTGGCTCAGGTCATGATCTCACAGTTCATGAGTTCCAGCCCCATATTGGGCTCTGTGCTGACAACTCAGAGCCTGAAGCCTGCATCAGATGATGTCCTTCACTCTCTCTCTGCCCCTCCCCTGCTCATGCCCTTTCTGTCTCTGTCTCTCAAAAAAACTTGTAAATATTTTTAAAAACATTGTACCTGGGTGGCTCAGTCCGTTAAGCATCCGACTTCAGCTCAGGTCATGATCTCACGGTTCATGGGTTCGAGCCCCATGTCAGGCTCTGTGCTGACAGTTCAGAGCTTGGAGCCTGTTTCAGACTCTGTGTCTCCCTCTCTCCCTCCACTCACATTCTGTCTCTCTCTCTCTCAAAAATGGATACACATTTAAAAAAAAAAAGTCCCCATTCTGTAGCAGTCCCATGCTATGTGGCAGGTGCAGTACCCTCGGTCAGACTCAAGGACAGCCATTCAACCACTGCCCAAGTAGCACCTACCAAGGTCCTACAAATCTCTGGCAGCGAATCCCCTAAGTGGCATTCTGAGGAAGCCATCATCATTTCCACTTTGCCTTGCCTTCTTCCCCAGTTCCCAGGGTCTTATACCTGCCTGATCCATCCTTTAATAAGAAGACATACCTCCCCCTGGCAACCTTCACATTGGAATCACATGGTACATTTTACACTAAGCTCTGCTATGCCTAAGAAGCTGACATGCTTGAAAAATGACAGGGATGAAAATAACTAGGGTGTTTGCTCAGCACCCCTGTCTTTGGACATTCAGTTCTCTGAGAACGGCTCCTCCTCCTTCCACCCTGGATTCATCTGAGGGGGCCCTGATCAGACAAAGCCAGTCAGATTCTAAAGAGGGTTCTCCAAACCCAGCAACTGGGAAACCCTCCCCTCCCCTCCGTTACATTAGAGGTGAGGGAGTTGGCATGACCTTAAACTCCTCCTAAGGTATTAGGAGTTCCAGGATGGATCTCTGCAAAGAAAACCTCCTCTCGGAAACATCTTTCCATCTCCAACGGCTTTGCCCTGCTAATCCCTCTTCTAGGTTTTCAGCTATCTAACTAGTTTTTGGGCCACCTACTTTGGACATCTTCATATTGGTCTGATATCTACCTCTACCTGAAATGTCATATTTACTATTTTATTGTGTCTCAGTTGAATCCTGGGATTTATCATCCTGTCATACATCATTTAATTAGGGCTAACCTTTGAAGTCACTGCAAACATTTATTATCATTGTGTTATTTAAATTTCACAATAGGCCCCATTTAAAGAATGAGGAATTAATTTGCTGCAGTTCAAATAGCTATAAAGTGGTAGATACAAGCCACTTGTCTCCACAGCAGAACTCTGAACTTCTCTAATATCTCAACTTTAACATGGTGGAGGAGTAAACATGAACACATCTTTACTTTGGGGAGAATTCTAGTAGGGCTGTGAAGGCTGGATTGGAAAGTCGCAAAGCCTTATCTTCAAGAAGATGATGTCAGGGATAACACTGGGTTTCTTATAGAGATGAAAGATTCCATCTACCAGCAAAATCAAGAAAGCCTTCGTGAAAGAGGAGGGCATTTGATATGGATACTAGGTAGAACAAAGATGCATCCAGATCGTATGAGCAAGGTTAAGGGTTTAAAGACTGGTGTACAGGCCATTTAGTTGGGATGGAAACCGTGAAGAGGGCCACGGTGAGTTATAAGATCTGAAGGGAGGCCATGGCCTAGTAGATTAGGACTGTGAGTCAGGGCGAAGAGTGACTATGTGTCACTCAGTAAGATGTGGGATCTTTCTAAAGATCATTAAAAATCTGTGCAGTAAGTTGAACTGGAATGAACATGGACTACAAATTTTCATAATTCCAGACTCTTTCCAGAAGGCACTGAGGGGCTGGATTATGGAGACACAATAGTAATATAAGGAAAGGGGTGGATAGGAGAAACACCATGGAGAAAGAATGTTTAGGATTTAACAATTAATTGGCTGCCTGGGTAATGGTCTGAGAATAAGAAGCGACAAGAGAAGGGATGCAGGTTGGAGGTTCCAGAAAAAGGAGAAGGGGAGGCAGGGAGAGGAAGAGATTCTAAAGTTCCAAGCCTCAGTAGATAGTGGTAACTTTATCTGAAAAACAAAACTTGGTTATGTAGGTGACAAGAGTAAAATGTGAGCAGTTTCATACATCCATGACGGTTAGATACATGTTCACAGTTTTTCATTTTAATCTTTAACTAATATCATTAATCTTTACATTGGTACGAAAAAAAGCAAAAACAAAGGGTAAGCATAAAACCTGAGATTATGACTCATAGTAGTAATAGGTACTAGTCTTCATAGGTATTAATCAGGGATGGACATTATTGAAAAACTGTTATCAGTCAAAATCTAGAAACATGCCATTTCACCCCTTTCCCCCCACCCTGTTCTTCTCATGTTAAAACCTGACATGGGGAAAATAACATGCAAATCTATGAACAGTGGTCATTCTACACAACTATTCCTACTCTTTTGAAAAGGCTAAGGCTTTAGTTTGCTGTGTAAATACATGAAAGTATTTGATAAGTCTTACTCCTTATTTGAAATTAACAACTTATTTTTGAAGCACAAAAATACTTCTGGAAAAGAAAATGTACCACTTTAGACATGAATTTCTAATCTTCTAGCCAGGTCTGCTACCCTCCCTGTGTTCCCCGTCTCAATTTTGGCAACATCTTCCACCCATTCATCCTGCATCATAACCTCAGCCACCCTTGATTCCTTTCACTGGCAGACACCACGGGTGCTGGTTGATCCAGAGACTCAATGAGGTTGTTAAAGGGCCCTATCTGTGATTGAGTCTTCTGAAGGTCAATGTCATTCTAAAGCTGATTCCCAGGGTGGCTGTCAGTAGCAACCACTGCCACTCTTTCATTCTACAATTGGCCTACTTAGGTCACATATTCACCTCTGCACATGACTGCGGCTGGGGTAAGGAATATGTTGATTGGCTTAAACCAATTTGAACCTGCTCCTCCAGTAAGAAGTGGTGGTAGTTTCCCCTGAAGTAGGGCTGCATGAGCATGGATGGGCGTGCAAGCAATCTCTGAGTTAGGATGAGCATCCATCGATGGCTACCACTGTTTCAATTCCATACCTTTCAGAATAGGCTCTTGGTTGCAAATGACAGAAAGGACTCTTGGCTAACTAGCAGAAAAGCAGCATGTAAGGAAGTTATCAGATAGCTCTTGCAGAATTAGCAATTTTGAGAAACAGCTTCAGAAACGAGGTTGGGATGAAGAGGGTCTAAACTGCAGAAGATAACCTCCAGGGTGATGCTGTAGGGACAAAAGAAATAGGGCACTACCACTGGAACCCACAACCATCAGACTCGCCACTCCTTTTCTGCTGCTGTGAGTGGTATATAACTATTCCTATGACTTTGTGTAATACTCTCTGGAGTCAAAGTTCTGAGTGTGGTGTTCAGTTGGTCAAGCCTGAGTCATGTACCCCAAGGCCAACTGCCAGGATATCTAGTTAGGGAAATTTTGGTGCCCATGGCCTCTCAGCAACAGGTGGTAGCCCCGCCAAGGGTCATAGAGGGGAGGCTTCCTCAACACAGAACAAGAGGGTGATGCCAGCTCAAAAATAACAAGGGTCCATTATCAGCCTCCTATCCACTATGCCTCCCTGCCCACTCATTTTTTTTAATTTACTGCCACCAGATTCAACTTTGTGGAACTAGTTCTAATAATATCACTCCCCTGGCTCAGATATTTTCATTGCTTTCTTATTGCTGGTAGAATTATAAAAAAAATTTTTTTAATATGTTGACACCAACCTACTCCTCCAACCATTTTATTTTCCTAACTGCTTCTCTGCACACATCCTATTTTCCAAACAAAATGAACTTCTTGATATATGCCATGGTATTAAAAGTATTCTGCCTTTGTATGGGTTGTTTCCTATCATTGGAACTCACTCGTTCATCCACCCATTTCATTCAATGGTTATTTACTGAACATACTATGTACCCAGCACACAGCAAAGCACTGGCCATAGAAAGATGGTAAGTCACTATCTCCTTCCTCAGGGAGGTCATGGTAAAGGTAGTAAAGACTTACAATATGATAGGACAGGCTAAGACAGAATAGAATATTATGTACCATGAGTTATATTTTCTACAAATGATGTTGGTACAAAGTGTACTAGAGAGGGGTGTATTGTTTCCCTAAGAAAGGGATACTTTGTTAAACTACGAAACTTAACTAATTTGGTATTCTTCCAGATGCGCAAGCAAGTAGGAAGATGACTATGAAGTGTAGGTGGGGCACGGAATGATGTAGGGAAGTATGAGACACGATGAGTAGACTCAGTTTGCAGAAATTCCCAGGTGCAGTGCGAGATGAGTGGTAGAGAGCCATGGAAAATGCACCCAGATGGTTAGGCAAGGATCTGACCATAAGGAGTTTTGTGAGTCACCGACAGGAATTTCAATTTTGTTCCACAGAGAGAACCAATGAAGGCTCTAACAGTAGCCTCTTGACTCTCCCTGCCTCTAATCTCACTGCTATTGTATTTATCTTGCAAGCAACGGGTGGCCAGACAGACCTTTACACTAAGGACCTATAACCGTATTACTCTCTATGAGAGTGGAATGCAAAGTTGGAACCAGGACTGCATGTATGCAAAAGAATATAGTATGGAAATGTTAAAAACCTAACAGGGAAACAGGCCACTAAGACCTTGTGTTGGAAATTTCTCAGGCTACCTTAGTAGCAAGGTAGGCTCTCCTTAGCTTCCACCGCTAAAATAATGCACATGACTTCCATATACATAATGCACAAAGCCATTACAGCTCCTACCCCGCTGTATGGTTTAAATGTCTTATTGTACACTCAGCATGTTGCTAAACACAAAGCATACAGCAAGTAATGAAGGTAAGGTCTGATAAATGGGTAAAAGAATGCATGAGTGAAAGACAAAACAGACTAATGTATCCTCACTTCCTTTCGTTGATGGATTAGCTCTGAGTTGTTCTACCACAGGAGGAGCTCAATTTGCTTTAGATTTTGGTGCTTAGTGTGAAGTCTCCTGCTCCAACACCCTATTCTTTAACTCCCCAAGCTTTGAGAGTCCTGGGGGTTTATACTGAAAGAACTAAGAAGTGTAGCCATGAAGCCTCAGAGGCATTTATGTGTATAAAGAGAAGTGGCTGAGAGTCCACCAAAGGTCTGTGCTCTTCCCATAGCATAGAGCTGGAGTTTACCTATCAGGGCTGCAGTTCCCAGTCTAAGGGTGATGCTGTGACTGCTCAGTCCAAGGGAGTGGAACAGAATTAGATATGCCACTTTCAGAGTTGGCCCCTAAGACCTGCCTGCAGGATCCTCATTTCTCTTCTTCAAAATGATCATTGGAGCCAAGTTTTGAAGATGGCAGAGTCTATATCAGCCTAGGTCTCTGAATGACCCCAAGGATCACATCCCTATTTCCTTCAACCTCCTCCTCCATCACAATGTCAATGGAGTTTATATGAGTGGGAAATAAACCTCCCTTTTGGTAAGACCCTGAGATTCTGGAGCATATCTGGTGCACCAGATATCATTACCCTAACTACTATAGTATCCATGTGTATGTGTGTGTGTTAAAGTATGTGTGAATGCGAAACCCAGTTTTCTATAGAATCAGAAACAAAATGGAGATAGAACCAGAAGTAAGACTATTTAATCCTTGAATGTAGAAAATCTTAAATGGCTTCAATTAGCAAGTAAGCAGGTATCTGTGGTGTTATTTGATGTATAATGTTTAGTATGTGTCAAGACAGAGACCAAGGAAGAAAATGGAGCTTGAGAAAAGAGGTTGAAAGCAAAAAAGATAAAATGAATAATTTCAAAAAAAGACCTTCTGGTAAAGTTCATGATTTTTTAAACAAGTGAATTAGAAATAAGCACTCTTTATGACTGGTGAGATTTCAAATAAATAAGTCAGTCATTATGGTTATATGTAAGAAACATAACTTAGAAATAATTAGAACTAGATTATGATTATATCATTGGATCTTGTCAAGCTTCAGAATACTAATGCCCCACACTTTAAGATGATTCCACTTGGAAAAAAAAAAAAAGATTCCACTTGCCTAAAAGTGTCCCTAAAAAGGGACATCAAATGAGTTGCTGTATATCTCTAAACACTCTAGTGCTAGCCTAAGAAGGCAGGCATCTAAAAAAGTCAATCTTCTTTCATAACCCATATCTTCTTTCAATGACTTTCCCTTTTGTTGTGGTAAATCCAAAAGCTAGAACACAGAAAAGTAGAGAGGGAGATGTAAGAAGCTGCATGGAATGCACGAAAGAGAAGTTTCTGGTAGTAGATATCAGGCTGATGATACATATTCGTACCACCTAGATTGGGGTTTGGGTCAGTGGTGTCTGTTGGGCATGGCAATACCTTCAGAAATTTCCAAAATTTTGAGAAATCACATTCTTTCTTTGACTGAGATGTGACTTTTGAGTGTTTCCATAGAATTGGGGTAGCAAGAGTAGAGAAAACAAAAAGATGGCTGGGGACGATTGCCTGTGAGCTCAAGGGAAAAAAGGGAAAGAGATTTTCCAGTTACTTCTCAGGTAAGCCAAACTAGTGCATCAGTACACGTAAGAAAAAGAAAAGAGTCACAGGGAAAATGCTGTAGAAAAAAATAAATATTGTACATTTGGTGGGGGGGAGGGGTTTCTTTGCGCTGTCACCGGGACACCTGGTAAGGAACGCAAGTGGAGAAAGATGTGGAATTCCAGCAGTGGGATCATCCTTGAAGTTATGAACGAGGAAGTGTTCAATGAGCACAGCTCTAGGATACGCATTTGAATCGTGGCTTTTGTTATTTTGGGTGGAGTGCAAATGGAGTTTGCAACATTCTGTTAGTAAACATGTAATAATCTTTGGAATAATCTTTGTAGAATTCAAGGGGCTTTACAAAACAAATGAAACTCACAGAAACTTCCACTTCCTATTAAATACATTGAGTTGCAAGAAACCATTGGCGCTCTCTCAAAAAGAGAGACACACCAAGGGTGCAACCACTGCTTTTACCCCCTTCAAGAGAGTTAACAAGAAAGAAACCTAAGTGAACTAAATTGCATAAAGTGATGAGTGCTTCTCATGAGATAAGAGATGAAGTTTGCTTTCATCTTTCATGCAATAGTGAGAGAAAGAAGAATCGACCAGAGATAGGTATAAGGATGGAGGAAATAAACTCCTCAGGACCGTTTATGGTTTCAGGTGGGCTAGAATGATGGATTTGAATCCCAAAGAGTCCCAAAGAGCACATCTGTAAAGCCAATACTTTCTTTATCCAGACCAAAATGAAAATGAAGAAAATAAGATCTATGGAACATCATAAAGCATTGAAACATATGTATAACTAGAGTCCCAAAAGTAAGAGAGAGAATGATGCAGAAGAAATATTTGAAAATATAATAGCCAAGATTTTCTCTAAATCGATTAAGGATGTCCATGCATCCTTCCAAGAAGCTCTTTAAACTTCAAGACAAGGACACGCAGATACATTATAGTTGAACCCCTAAAATTCAAAACTAAAAAGAAATATTAAAAGCAAGAGGAGGAAAATGACATACATATGTAAGTATGGAGAACAACAATAAAAATGACAACTGACTTCTTATGAGAAACAATGGTAGCCATAATACCATGGAATAACATATTTAACGTAAAGAAATAAAAATGATTAACTATCAACCTAGATTTATGTATCCAACAAAAAATGTCTTTCAAATACGAAGGCACACATGTATCTGTTGCTTGTGAGAATGTACAAGAGCACAGCCACTTTGGAAAACAGTGTGCTAGTTCCTTAGAAACGTAAACGTTAATTTAAAATCTGACTCAGAAATTCTACTACTAGGAATTGGGTAAATAGCCAAGAGAAATGAAGATGTATGTTGACACAAAGACATGTATGCAAGTATTCATGGTAACATTATTGTAACAGCCAACAATTGGAAACAATACAAATGTCCATGAACTGGTGAATGGATAATCAAAATGGAGTATATTCATACAATAAAATGCTTCGTCAATAGAAAGGAATGAACTACTGACATGCTGTAACATCGATAAGCCTCACAAACATTATGATAACTTAAAAGAAGCAGAAGATCATATATTGCATAATTTCATTGACCTGAAATGCCCACAAGAATGGATTAATGATTGCCTGCAGTATGGATTAAGAAGGGCATTGTCTGCAAATGGGCATGAAGAAACTTTTGGGGAGAATAAAAATATTCTAAAACTAGATTTGGTGAGGGATGTATAACCCTAAAAGGCCACTAATAATCACTGAATTGTGAACTTAAAATGGGTGAGCTTTATGGTATGTAATTTTTGCCTCAATAAAATTGTCAAACAATATGAAGACAAAATTTTAAAAAACTATTTTCAACAACCACATACACACACACACACACACACACACAAGATAGGAGAACTCACCAACTGCACATCTGAACTATTAGAAATGATAAAGAATATTCTTTCTATCAAGGGAAGTAATCTCCAGTGGAAACTCTGGTTGGTAGGAAGGGATGCAGAGCATTAGAGGGGTGAATTTATGGGTAAATAACCAAGACCTTCAGATTGTATTTATTTTAAAACTCTTTAGAAGATTATTTGTTATTCAAAGTAATATAACAATAATGAATTGTGGGGTTTATAGCACGTGTAGAAGTTAATTCTATAATAAGAGCATAAGGTTGGGTAGGTGAGAAAGGAATTACAATGTGATGCTCTTCCTTTGTGAAATAATGTAACATACTTGAAGACTGTGATATGTTAAAGATACATATTATGGTCTCTACAATATGAGCAGTCATTAAAAATAACGCAAGGAGGACTAGCCTAAAAGTCCACAGAAGGAGATCAAGTGGAATACTAAAAAAACAATAATAATAATAATTGATTTACCCAAAAGATGACAGTAAAGGAGAACTAGAGTAACATAAACTATATGGAACAAATAGGAAACAAATGTCAAGATGGTAGACCTAAACACAACCATATTGATAATTAAGTGTGAAGGGATTATAAACACTTGAATTAAAAGGCAGAAAATATCACACTGGGTAAAAAAGCAAGAAAGCAGGAAAGATTATCTTTATATTCCACACACATGGGGGTATGAAACAGATTTTAAATCTAAAGACACAGACTACTTAAAAGTAAAAGATTAGAAAAATATAAACCATGCAAACAACATAAGAAACTTGGGTCTATATTAATTTCACACAAAGTAGACCGTAAGATAAAGAGAACTACCAGAACATAAGGATATAAGAACAGATATTTTATAATTTTAAGATCAAGAAAATAGAAAGTTTTCTTTATCTCTGTCTTTAAATATCTTAACTCACCCAGCTCTTTTCTCATATCTCTGGGATATAAAAAATTATATTTAAGAAAATATAACAATGTTAGGTATGGATGTAGTTAGTAACAAAAAATCAAAATACATGAAGCAGAATTTGATAGAATTAAAGGGAGAAATACAGATCTACAATCACAGTTGGATATTTTACAATAGAGATTGAAAAGAAAATTAATTCAGGAATTAATGGAAACTAATAGAACAAAAAAATCCTCTCAGAAATTAATAGAAAAATCGGTAGAGATGAAAAGATAAAGAACATTCGAATGACTCTACAAAGCAATTTGACCTAATTCCCATTCATGGAACGCTGTATCCAACAACTGCAGAAATAAAACAAGTCTCAGTAAATTGAAAAAGATAAAAATCATGTAGATCAGAGGTTCTCAAAATATAGTCCAGAGAACCCATGGGGTCCCAGACACCCTTTTAGGAGATTCATAAGGTCAGAATTACTTTCAAAGTATCAAGACATATTTTTCCTCTTTTATGCTCATTCTCTCATGAGTGTACAGTGGAGTTTTCCAGAGACAGACTGACTTGTGATATCACAAGAGACTGAATGAAGAAGTGTGAAAACCCAATTGTTTTCCATCAAGACAGACATTCAAGAGGTTTACAAAAATAGAAGTCAATCTCACTCTGTTCACGGTTTTTTTGTTTTGGAAAATAAAATTATGTTTCATAAAAATGTTACTTACATTATAATGTTTTTTAATATCTTAATAAATATTTTTAAGCTTCTGTTTTAATACACAAGATGATAAATATAAACAGATATAACTCAAACAAAAGCTCTTTGGGGACTTCAATAATTTAAGAGTGTAAAGATGGTGAGACTAAAATTTTTGATAACCACTGGTAAGGAATATATTCCCTGAACACAGTGAAGTTAAATTAGAAGTCAATAAAAATATGACATTTAAAAACTCCCAAGTATTTGGAAATAAGATAAGACTCTTATAAATAATCATAACAGGAAATTTAAAAATATTTTAAACCAAATGACAATGATACAGTATATCAAAATTTGTGGGAGATAGCTAAAGCAGTGCTTAGACTGCTAGGAATTTACCCAAGGCATACAGGAGTGCTGATGCATAGGGGCACATGTACCCCAATGTTCATAGCAGCACTCTCAACAATAGCCAAATCATGGAAAGAGCCTAAATGTCCATCAACTGACGAACAGATCAAGCAGATGTGGTTTATCTATACAATGGAATACTACATGGCAATGAGAAACAATGAAATCTGGCCATGTGTAGCAATGTGGATGGAACTTGAGTAGTTCCATCGAGGGTGTTATGCTAAGTGAAATAAGTCAGGCAGAGAAAGACAGATACCATTATGTTTTCACTCATATGTGGAACAGGAGAAACTTAACAAGGACCAGAGGGGAGGGGAAGGGGAAAAAATAGTTAAAGAGAGGGAGGGAGGCAAACCATGAGAGACTCTTAAATACTGAGAAAAAACTGAGGGTTGATGGGGGCTGGAGGAGAGGGGAAAATGGGTGATGAGCATGGAGGAGGGCACTTGTGGGGATGAGCACTGGGTGTTATATGGAAACCAACTTGACAATAAACTATATTAAAAAAATAAACAGTGCTTAGAGAGGAAATATATAGCTTTAAATGCCTATACTGAAAAGAACAGTAAAATTAATAAACTAAGCATCAATTTTACACAAGACCTTTCAGAAAACAGAGAAGAAAGGAACATTTGCCGAAACATTTTAAGAGGGCAGTATAATCCTGATGCTAAAATTTGCTAAAGACATGAAAATAAACATGCATAATCTTTACCGGTAACTTAGAAATCACTCATAAATATTTATGTGCAAGAATTAGAAGAGTAAAAAATATATGTCCAGCCATTAGGGACCATTTAAGTAAATTATGGTGAATCTATAGGGTGAGACATTATGCACCTTTTAAAAGTATGTTCTCAAAGGAACTAGTGACACAGGAAAAGACATATGTAAAAAACTGTAGTCTGACCCCATCACTATATTTATTTATTTATTTATTTATTTATTTTTTAATGTTTTTTAATTTATTTCTAGGAGAGAGAGAGTGAGACAGCGTGAGCAGGGGAGGGTCAGAGAGAGAGGGAGTCACAGACTGAAACAGGCTCCAGGCTCTTAGCTGGCAGTCAGCACAGAGCCCGACGCGGGGCTCGAACCCACGAACCGCGAGATCATGACCTAAGCGAAAGTCAGACGCTTAACCGCTTAACCGACTAAGCCACCCAGGCGCCCCCCATTACTATATTTAACATACATACACAGAAAATCATGGAAAGAAATGCACCAAAACATTAGCAGTGCCTAACTCTGGATTGGAGGGACTGCTAGTAATTTTCTTTTTTTCTTTTAATTTGCTGTATTCTCCAAATCCTTGCGATGTAAATCTGTGCCAATTTAATAATAGAAAAAAAAGTAGAAAAAGACCCCAACCAGTTGTTTAAACAGAAGCTTGGACAGTGCAACACCATAATTTACAGAATGATATTTCTCTGAAGTATCTTTGAAATGAATCCGTTCTATGCTGCCATTTTACAGATGGGAACATGGAGTTCCCCTTCCTGGGTGGATATATGCAACTTGTATATCAGGTCATGCACTGAGTTAGTGATAGAATCCAGTCTAGAATCTGGATCCTCCTCCTCCTCCCAATATTATGCCTTTTAATTTAGGGCACAACGTAAGGAAAATGACATTGTCATCAGATGTACAAAAATTCTTTAGATGTAATCACTGTTCTCCAGCCTGTGACACCAGGATATTGATTCTGGTTTAAGCCATAAGTTCCATGTAAAGTATTTAAATTTATGCTTAAAAGTATACTATTAACCATCTCAACAAAAATGAGAGGGATAAGTAACTTACATACTTTATATTTTATAAGGAGATAGGTTTTTTCCTATCTCAATTTTAATATTTTCTATGTTACCTAAAATATTCCAATTCACTAAAATCTCAAATTAAGAGAACCCATCACAATTAGGATTGTCAATTGCACAAAAAAGCTGAATGGTCTATGAAAGAATTCTGGGGAAAAAAATAAAAGAAGGGTGCCTTGATGGCTTAGTTATTTAAGCGTCTGACTTCGGCCTAGGTCATGATTTCGCTGTTCCTGAGTTCCAGCCCCGCATCGGGCTCTGTGCTGACAGCTCAGAGCTTGGAAACGGTTTTAGACTCTGTCTCCCCTTCTCTCTCTGCCCCTTCCCCAATCATGCTGTGTCTCTCTCTCTCAAAAATTAATAAACATTTAAAAGTTTTTTTAAAAAAAGAAAGAAAAGAAAAGAAAATCAGTCGCTGTTCAAAGTATCCAGGTTTCACTCAGCGAAAGGTTCAACTTAAAGATCATTTCTGCATCCAGAATTTGGATGGACTCACTAAGAAATATCTGTTTAATAGAAACGTATTTCAAGAACCTAAGGCACACATTTGTTTTTTGATGTACGAATGAACAAATTGAGTCTGTGTTAGAATGAATAATCAAGACTCTTTATTGTTCAAAGTCTGAAGAGGACAGCTTGGCTATTGGTAAGACCTGAGCAGAATACTATATTGTGATTTTAAACCAAAGCATCCATCATTTTCAACCATAAAGACTAGATTTCCACAGACAGCACCTCTAGTAAAGCAACTTAAATAGTGTTTGTGTCACTTTCTGTGTTGAGGAAATTAAACAGCCAATTTGTAGTGGACCTAAGGTGACTGAACTCAGTTTCAGGAGACAATGAGAGAATGCTTTTTGAGTTTTTATGTATTTAATAAAAGGAGAAAAAAAACCCACACTCAATGGCATGACTAGTATGTCAGATCACATCCTCCATGATTTGATTGGATAAAAGAGGCTACCATAGATGTCTTTTGTCCTTAAATTGTCATAAAAGTGAAATAAGAATCCTAGGTGACAATCAGCTTTCCTCTGAGGTTCAGGGAACACCTGTTGCCACAAGGCACTCTGGGACTTTTTTCTATTCCAAGCCTTGTAGAAAGGCATCCTTGCCTCCCCTCCTTTGCCCTTCACATGGCCCCTTCACACACCAGTAGAGCTTGCTCCTGTCCCATCTGACCTCGTCTGCATGAGCCTTTATCATTCAGTCAACATCTCCTTGAAAGCATATCGGCCTGGGAATCAGGGTGCAGGTACAGGCTCTGGTTTTGCCCTTCTGTGTTTGGCTGGAATGGGGAAAGTCACTCACTACCTCCAGGCTTTCATTTCCTTAACTATTAGATGAGGCGAAGAGCAACTTGGAGTGCCCTGTGGAGAAAGATTCTGGGGCTGTTCCCGGAGCTCCCACGAAAGAACATTCAATCAGCAATGTCTTCCAGTGACGGAGAAGAGACGGTGACAATAAATCCTCTTACTCGGAAATGCGCGGTGGTGACTGACACCTCAGGAAGACGTTTTCCCCAAATTATTTCCACTATTCTTTCTCAATACAGATAACCGAAGACTCTATCCCATATCCCCATGTTGTTTGCTACCCACAATTAGGTATAGTGATGCTGCATTTACATCATAAAGGCAAATATTATGAATCCTATTTCACAATAAGAAAACTCAGTCAGAAAGTGAGCTATTTTCTCCAAACCGCAGAGCAAATCAAGCACGTGCATTCACTGATAAACATCTTATGTGTTGTATTTGGTTGTTTCACAGCTTTTAGTATGCATTCACCATGCGCAAAGTACTACAAGAGGAGAGAAAGGGGAAAGGTCAAACGAATAAGCATTCCTGGTCTCAAGAAATTTTAATTTCTAGTAGGCAAGGAAGATATACGCAGACAACAGAGGTCAACACACAGATGCCCATCTCAGAGAAAGACAGCACCGTTCACCCTGGAGTCCTCCTTGATTCTTTTCTCTTTCATCCACATCGAATCCATATGCAAATCCTGTTGACGGGACCTTTGAAGTCTACCTCAGCTCTGATCATTGTTGCCTCTTGCACCCCTACCATCCTGGCTCAAACCACTATCTTCTCTCACACGGACTGACCTCAGAGCCTCCTGACTAGTCTCCCAGCTTCCCCTCTGGTTCTAATACAGTCTATACCACACAGAAGCCGGAAATACACACCTTTACAAAAGCCAATCAGTTTATGCCATTCCCTGTTCTCACCACCCAGCAACTTCCTATTACACTGAGAACAAAATCCAAAATCTTCATCAAGGTCTAAAGAACTTACCCCGTCTGGTCCTGGCCCCCGCTTGACCTGATTTTCCACTACTCTGCTCCTTCTTTACTATGTCCCAGCCATTAAGGTATTCTTGCTGTTGCTTTACTCCACCAATCACACACTTTGCCTCAGGGCCCTTGTATGGTTGCTTGCTTTGCATGGAATGTTCTTCCTCCAGACTTTCACATGACTCCTTCACTTCCTTCAGGCCTGTCTTTAAGGGCCACCTCTTCAGGGTGGACTTTCCTGACCATCCTGTCTAAGATAGCCCCTGCCCATTCCTTAACACTTTATTCTGCTTTACTTTTTTTTTTTAATATTTTTATTTATTTCTAGGAGAGAGAGAGAGACAGCGTGAGCAGGGGAGGGTCAGAGAGAGAGGGAGATACAGACTCTGAAATAGTCTCCAGGCTCTGAGCTGGCAGTCAGCACAGACCCGACGCGGGGCTCGAACCCACGAACCGGGAGATCATGACCTAAGCGAAAGTCGGACGCTTAACCGACTAAGCCACCCAGGCGCCCCATATTCTGCTTTACTTTTTACCAATAGCACTTATTACCACCTAACATATCATGTATTTGTTTACTTTTTTCCTGGTTTCCCTATTAGAATGTAAGATCCTATGACGTCAAGGACACTGAAGGTTGCATTCAGTGCTGCAGCCCCAGCATCTATAATAATGTGTGGCAGGTACACAGCAGCTCGTCAATAAATATTTGTTTAATAAATAAATGAATGAGTGGATGAACGAATGAACAAATGTAGGAGCTAGAAATTGCAGAAAACCCTGATATTGAACAACACTAAGGAACACCGTATTATAGTATGTGTCTCAAATTCTAGATTATTCGCCAGAACAATGGTTGATGGTAAGAGATTTTGCTCAGTTTGACAGGTGAGCCGCCTGGACAGAGGTATCTGAAGCCTGCAACCCACCAGCCACATAGTGGGAGGGGAGCGAGTGATCCTGGAGGTAGAGCATTTGAGGAGAGCCATTTGGCATAAATTACATTGCTTCCGGGCATTTGGGTCTATATCCCAAAAATAGGAATATTAAAACTGATCACCTATGGGCTGAACCAAAACACTGAATAGGATACACAGAAGTCACTGCCGACACTGCATGCATCAGTGACCTAAGGGAGGATTCCATTTCCCTCAGAGTAAAATACTACTTGGGGGTTCCTATGTAGCAAGCATGATGCTAGGCCTTTACACAGCTAGTTAACAGCAGAGCTGGGAGTGGAACTCAAGAAGTCTGACCCCACCCAGGCTGGAGTGGTCTGGAGGCCACGAAGTTACCCATGCGCCATGCTGCCTCCCATGAGAGTGCTGATTCACTCAACCTTGGGCAGGTCCTCCTCTCTGCGCCTCAGTGTCCTGTGGATAACAAGAGTGTTACTTCTTAGGGTTGTCATGAGGCTTCAATGAGTTAACACACATGGAGTGTCCTGAAAAGAGCCTGGAACACAGGAAACATACTACCTACTGTCATTGTACCTGTAGAATCAGTTCCTGACAGTGAAATGACTGGATCAAATATGTTAAGTAACTTTCCCGGAGTCACCTCGCTGGTAAGGAGGGCCAGGATTTCAGCCCAACTATGTTTGGCCCCAAGCCTCTTATCTTATTCTCTAGTTGCTGGAATCCTTCTGGTATTTGACAACTCTCAGTCAGAGCTCTCTGTTCCCTTTCAGGCTGTGTGTGTGTGTGTGTGTGTGTGTGTGTGTGTGTCTGCATGTAGATTTAATTCTGGATGTAGATTCACTTCTGCTAGAACTTGATAATTATCTAGCATTCTAGCCAAAGTGTTTCAAGCCCAGAGCATGCCTTGTTATGGTGGAGTGCTGAAACCATAAGGGCAGCTAGTGTGGACATTTCATTTTGATTCTATTCTGAGATTCCTTAGCCGAGATCTGAAGGAAGCCATGTCCTTGAAAGTCTTGTGCATACCAACGCTTCACACTCCAAGAGGCTTTATCTTCTAGCTGCAGGGCTCACAAGATATACAGGTGAGAAATTTAATAGCTCCTCTAGTAAACAGCACACATTGCCAAGCTGGTGAAATCGGCTACCTTGTGGACAGGAAAATAAGTGAGTCAGTGGGACCCAGACAATAAATACCTTTGGCAATGATGGACGAGCAAAACAAAATATGCCTGCATGCAGTCACAGATGGTGCAGGGAGCTGATGGGGCAGATTGTTTTTGTTTATTTTTATAATTGGGGCGGGGGGGAGCCAGGAAATTGAGAGGAGTGACATTTTTCTGTGGCAAGCAGCACTCCAGACTTCCCTTCCTATATCCTCAGGAATTTATATACTCGGAATGTTCTCTGTGCTTTATCTCCTCTCTTTGTTTAATGCCGGCTTCTGGAAAGGGTCAGACACTTCCCATTACACTGTAACTAAACGACTTTTGCCTTTAAAATAATGTTAGCCATCTCAAATTATAATTGGCTTTGAATAGGCCCACAGAAAGCATAAGCCATGGGCATAAAGGTATATGTTAAGGGGCACCGGTAGGGTATTCCCCAGTGGAGGAAGAAAATTCTAGAGTAGGCCCCTACTAGGATCTCTGAAACCACAGTAAAGAGCCAATCATCATCTCTGGCCAGAGGAAAGGCATGAACAGATGAACATCCAAAATACTGCTATCTTTATCCAGCTGATATCTTTATCCAGTGATTATAAATTATATTATCTTTATCCAGTGATAATAATCACTGTGGTCCAATGACTTTACCCAGGTTGCTATAAATTTACAGCTTTAAGTGAAAGATGATGGATTAATAGATGGGATAAAGGGGAGGGAATGATTCTTTGTACTAAAATCCCTGAGGATGGTCCATTTCCTTCCATCTCGGTCCATCCTTCTCCTCTGAGGACTGATTTCAGGGGCCCCGACCCAGAGCAGAAAAGTTACATCATCTGGATGAATAGCTTCTCTCCTTGGCTGAAATATGAGGGTCTTCAGCAGGTCTCCCTGTGTTCCTATAAATGCCACTCCAAAACTGAACCTCCCCTTAGAATAGTAGATAGAAAGAATATTCTCAAAACTCTGACTCAAACATTCATTATGCTCTATAACTTTGTGGAATTCAGCCAAGTAAAATTCCCCTGGGAGAGCCAGGCTCCAGGCCAGGAACAGGAAGTCGTCAGGGTAACATGGGGACACAGAGTACCTTGGAGGGATCAGAGAAAAAGCAGAGCGCTGTCATTGACAAAGAAGAAGGCCTCTGAAGACAAGAGCTGTCCATTCCACATCTGAAACCTCAGGCCATAAATCTGTTCTTGGAGAGGGCATCCTGAAAGACCTCCGGAGCCCGGGATATATAGAGAGCGGAGCTGCAGGTAGGAGCAAGTAGGGATGGATGGGTCCTGCACAGACAACCCCTAGTAAATAAATCCCAGCCACTAAGGCAAGGTTCTCCATTAGCTTAATAAAAATTTCATCTCAAGTAAGGAGAAATCTCTTTTTTTGTATAAGGTGGGGACAAGTCTTGTACTCTGATCCAGGTTTGGCTTAGAGCTTATTATGGTTATAAATGTCCCTATTTAACCTCATAGTTAATACCTGAGAGTAGACACTAGGATGAGAGATGGAGTTTAGTCATTGCTCCCACTGTCTAACTGATTAATACTCATTTCCACTCTTTTTAAAGAGAAAAAGCATGGAAACTTGCCCAGGACAGTGTTTAATTTCCCAGGTGGCAAAGGAGGAAACACTGATTTATTTAAAGAGAACAGCAGTTGCTTACATGCATTTGGAGTATGATTAATGGGAATTTCATATACATAATTATGTATACAAGAAGTCTCTTTCCATGTTACCAGACTTTGGAACTTAAATTGTGTCTCTAAGTGACATTTTCAAGGCCCATGGAGTTTTCTACTCGTTCTTCGTATGGACTTTAGTTCTGGGAGTCATAAGCCCAAGTTTACTTTCTCAGGTATGTAGATATCTTTTGTTTGATGTAGGATCTAAACCAGGATACAGTTTGTACAATTGTGAAGTGCAGTTTTCCAGCAGGTAAGTTTGCTTCTAAATGTCAGTTACTTTTTTATCCTACAGTCTGTTATTAAAAGTTTTAAGTGTTTAGGATGTGTGTATGTGAGTGTGGTCTACATTTGCACACATGCATCCATGTATATTGTTTGTGTGTGTGCAGATTCAGTCTCATGGTTGGATGTGACCTTAAACTGCACTCGGAGCAGAAGTTTTCAACGCCAACTATTTTGGGTAGAATCACCTGGGGAGCTTTTAAAAATCCTGATCATCAAACCAGTGAAATCCAAATAAGGTCTGTGGTCTTCTGGTTACCATTAAGATTCCAATGTCAGTTTCCTGGCATTGATGTTGCCACTGGAAAAAGTTGCCACGAGAGACTTCTCTGCATTCTCTTTGCAACTTCTTGTGAGTCTGTAATTATTTTAAACTAAAATGTTAAAACATGCTGATGCACGGGCCATGTGCTGGACCAATGAAACCAGAAGTTCTTGGGGGAGACCCTGGAGTCAGTTTTTTCCAAAGCCCCTCAGGTGATCAAAAAGTGAGGCCAAGGTAGAGTCATTGCTTTCCTAACTAGCTACCTGATGTCTACATATTTTACAGTCTCCTCACACACTGCTTATCAGTTTAATAGTAACAAAGCACATTTCAATTACTAAACAAAATGTTTATTATGAGCTTTCTCATATTCTAGGAAACGCATATATGTTTTAAGCAGAACGCTATGCTAATTTAGTAAATAACTCCTAAATTATATTTGAAGAGACAGTAGATCACCCTAAGGTTTCCCAGCATTTGTTCACAGTGGCTGGAATGAACATGCTATTATCGCATGAAGACTTACATTACTGTTATAAATAACACGTAAACACTTTTCTCACAATTAAAGCTGGTAAAAATAAAAGGATATTGTATTTGTTGATACCTACTGAGCTTCAAAACTTCTGCAATGCACAACCAGGATTTGTATCCCCAAACAGTAAATAAAGGCAAAAAACCTTATTTAGCAATCAGCTTGAAATGAAGGTGAATTTGCAATAAATTTACTTCTCAATCTAAATCTCTACAGCTCCGGTCTTAACTGCTGTCTATCAGCTTTATGTGATGTTTCTTATTATAAGACTCTCAGAAAATTCTCTCCTTGCAGCCATATTCCTGCAGGCTGAGAAGAAATATTGCCAAAAAAAAAAAAAAAAAAAAAGGGAAAACTGCAAAATGAGGGAAGTTCATCATCAGGTCATTGCTTCCTTTATTAGCAAAATAGAGTGTATTTCAAACACTGAAGCATTCCACGGTCAGGAAACCCACAGAGGCTTCTTAAGAGACTGAATTAGTCATGTAGCTCCCGCTCACCATGGGCTAAAAACACGTGTCCAGTAGGGCTTTGCACGGGAACTAAGTAAGCTCTCAGACAACAGTTTGGGAACTAAGACTACTCAAGATGAATAAGATGAACGTTGGAAACGAGAAAAAGAAGAGAAATTCTTTTTCCACAATAATAACTGCCAACTGCATGTCCACATATGTAGTTTTATAGGTTAAGCAATGTACAAGAAACAAAACTTGGTATCTAATAACTTATACTTTATCTTAACCCATCGCCTACATTGACATCAGCCACCTAAGAAACCTAAGGACAGTGACTGTCAGATCACCATGCGAGTAGACTTGCTATTTATTTTAAGAGCAAGTAATATATTTTTTAAGGTTTATTTTTAGTTTTGAGAGAGAGAGACAGAGCATGAGCACGGTAAGGGTAAAGCGAGAGGGAGAAACAGAATCAAAAGCAGGTTCTAGGCTCTGAGCTGTCAACACAGAGCCTGATGCAGGGCTCGATCATGACCTGAGTTGAAGTCAGACACTTAGCCAACTGAGCCACACAAGCGCCCCAAGAGCAAGGAATATTTTTATTACAAGTTCTCAGAAAGGCAATTTTAGGACAAACACAAGCAGACATGGTGGCCAATTCAAAGGTGTATCAAATGGAGTGATTTCACCTATATTCATACCTTCTTAGCCCAGCTTTAGATCTGCTTTCTTTTTCTAGTTACCATTGAACTCAAGGGGCCACCAAATCTTCTAGGCCCATGATCACAAACATCTGTGGGGACTAAGCACGGAGGGAAATAGGCAAAAATATGTGGAACACATCCCACACTATCAGGTCTAGGATGAACAGGCAAAGTAGGGAGCACATAATTGTTTGTCTTTTAATTTTTTAATTGACATAGGATTGACGTATAAAATATTAGTTTCAGGTATACAGCATAATGATTTGGTATCAGTGTATATTGTGCAATAATCACAATAAATCTAGTTAACATCCATCACCACACAGAACTACAAGTCTTTTTCTTTCTTTTTTTTTTATTTATTTCTAGGAGAGAGAGAGAGAGACAGCGCGAGCAGGGGAGGGTCAGAGAGAGAGGGAGTCACAGACTGAAACAGGCTCCAGGCTCTGAGCTGGCAGTCAGCACAGAGCCCGACGCGGGGCTCGAACCCACGAACCGCGAGATCATGACCTAAGCGAAAGTCGGACGCTTAACCGACTAAGCCACCCAGACTACAAGTCTTTTTCTCATGATGAGAACTTTTTTTAAAGGTCTTTATTTAAATTGCAATTAGTTAACATGCAGTATAATACTAATTTCAGGTGTACAATATAGTGGCTCAACTCTTCCATACAAGTGACTGTTTTAGTCCTCATCACTTGTTAAACTCATCCCTTCATCCACCTCCTCTCTGGTAACCATCAGTCTGTTCTCTATACTTAAGAGTCTGTTTCTTGATTTGCCTCCCTCTCTTTTTTTCCCCTTTGCTCATAACTTTCTTAAATTCCACATATGTGTGAAATCATACGGTATGTGTCTTTCTCTGACTGATTTAATTCACTCTGAGTAATACTCTCTCGCTCTTTCTATGTCACTGTAAATGTCAGGATTTCATTCCTTCTGATGGCTGAGTAATATTCCATTGCATATATAGACCACCTCTTCTTTATCCATTCATCAGCCAGTGGATCCTTGGGCTACTTCCATAATTTGGCTATTGTAGAGAATGCTGCTATAAAGTGATGAGAACTTTTAAGATCTACTTTCTTAGCAACCGTTAAGTATAAAATATAGTGTTGCTAACCGTAGTCATCATAGATTCGCTATTTACCAACTGAGATCCCTGAGCACACATGGCCATGCTTCTCAGATTTTATTGGACCCAAATTCACCTGAGGGTCTTGTAAAAACACAGAACCTGGGATGGAAAGTCTGGAGTAGAAATGAAATTCTACACATCTCACAACTCCCAGGGACTGTGGCAGCTCCTGGTCCAGTACCATGTGCCCAGCAGCCAGGCACTACCGCCCCCAATGTGGGCAGCCAGCAAGCTGAGTCAGGCTCCTATGTTACCTGAGTGACCAGGTGACGGCTGTGCTCACTCTAAACTATCTCATCACAACCACCCTGACATAGAATATGCGTTTATGGCAGTGGCGTCAATTATTATATCACAAGAGTTAAGCAGCATGGCAGATGAGAAGATGATAAAGCTAGTCCAGGTTCTCTTTTGTCTTTAAATAACCTTAGATATGTTTCATTTCCTCTTATCACCAAATTAAGAACTGTATCCTTTTTAAAAGGATAAATAGAAATGGGAATCTGTGGGGCGCCTGGGTCGCTCAGTCAGTTAAGCAGCCAACTTTGGCTCAGGTCATGATCTCACGGCTGGAGAGTTCGAGTCCTGTGTTGGGTTCTATGCTGACAGCTCAGAGCCGGGAGCCTGCTTTGGATTCTGTGTCTCCCTCCATCTCTGCTACTCTCCCACTCATGCTCACTCTCTCTCTCTCTAAATTAAATAAACATTAAAAAATTAAAAAAAGAAACAGGAGTCTGAAATTATGGATTACTCAAAATCTTCTTGAAGTTTGCATAGAGTTCTGTGCTTTGATTTCTTATGTGTTTTAGTGCTTCAGGATGGGATATCGTATTCCTGGCCCAAAACAAACAAACAAACATGCTTCATGACTTGTAGAATTGGCATAGTAATATGATTATGATCTCTTTTATATGTCACAAATATGTCTACTAACCATTAGGAAAGAAATTTTAAAGTAAACTTCTACAGCAAAGCACTGGACCACTGGTTATTTATTCCGGATCAAATAGACCACTTTGGGAATAAGATGAAAGCTAGAGTCTTTCCTCCAATGGGAAGATGCAGAAGCAAGTGGTTCACAGAAGCCCCATTATGGAGGCTATAGGGTCTAATAGAAGCCATTTTGGATTCTGAGGGGGAAGCTCTGGCTCCTGTGTCAACTAAGCCTGACAGAGGGCCAGCGGCTTCCCTATGTTAGCCCTTGGTATCTTCTCCTATAAGTTAAGAAGCAATGGTGGCGATGATCCTATTCTGTCTAGAAAGCCATGATGGTGCCCAACCTCATTCAGTTCAGATGCTACAGCTTAAAATACTTCTAAAAATCACTGATTCTCCGACTAGTTCATATTTCAAGCAAAACCTAGTATCACAAAGTAGCTGGTCATGAACACAGCTTTGGGAAATCCTTGGGGCTACCATTTCCATTGCTCGCTGGGTAACCTAAGAAATGTGTCGTTTACCTTCAAGAGTTCCAAGGAAGGCAGAGAAATAAAAAGATGTTCATGGGTCAGATAAAGCTTGGGATGACCTCCAGAGTCTGATCCAAGGAACATGAGACACCCCTTTGGTTAAAGTCCTCAAAAATCAGAGTGGGGGAAATAATGTATTTCCAGGCTTGGCCTGAGTGGCCAAGGGACTGGCCTGCTGCTCCATTCGGGCTGGCCGAGCCCTTCCTCACGGACCCAGCTGACTGAATCTCCATCCTGCCACCTCCAAAGGGCTTCCTCAAGAAGAGGAAGGTTGCAGACTAGACTTAGAACCTCTGCCATGAAGACACAGACATGAGTCGTTCTGGGAGCCAGGAAAGGCTCACGTGATGGTCCTACTTCCCAAGGCACCCTTGGAAACCAAGCCAGTGAGTCAGTGATTAAAACAGGATGCGTGGCAAGAAGGATCAGAGTTTATGCTCCTATTCACACACCTGCCCAACTCAGTAAACTGAACTGACAAATATAAAGCCCAATTCCGATTCATGTTTCTCTGATCTTCTTGCGCTGACTTGGGACCCATGAAGAAGCTGCCTTCTCTTGTCCTGTTCTTTAGGTCAGCTATAGGCCCTCTCGATAGCTCAGTGATTCAGGGCCACACCCCCTGATATGTGGATTTCATTAGTCTGGCATGAAGCCTGGATGGTGGCATTTAAGTTCTCTTGAATGATTCTAATGGGCATCCGAGGTTGAGAGCCTCTTTTCCAGCCCCCCAGAACTTTCCTGGGGAAAGCTGCTCCTCTCAGATACAGATGCATTCCATGTGGTCAGAGGAGAAGCATGGATGGATGCACCTGTGTAGGTCCATGCTCTTCTGGGCCGGAAAACCTCTGCAAGGGCCGTGCTGGCATTCTCAATGTCATCAAGGACAAAATCGGGACTCAAAGAGGGAGGGAAAGTTGCCCAAAGTCCTAAAATGAGTAAATGGGAGATACAGAATTTTAACTCAGGGCCTGGCTTTTCACACACCAGCAGGCTGTCTCTCTGCAATGAACACATACAGAGTGACACAGATACTGCTTCCCCACACGTTGTCCAGACCAGGCATTTCAACCCCCTTGTGAGATGAACATTGTATTATACCCATTTTACCAAATAAGAGAACTGAAACTCAGAGGACCTAGCCAAGTTCAATGGCTAGATACAATAAATAGAACTTCCAGTCTTCCCCATATTTATTTTTGGAGGCCAGTCTTGATTCTTTCAGTTTTCCTTATAATTCTGTTGTGATGAACTTGGCCCTCCCCTGCTATGCAGGCTGAGTATCACCACCGGGGATCAGGGTGCCTCACCAGTAAGGAATGAGCGGAGCAGGTTGCCACACAAGCTGCCACTGACCAAGACCTGAGGGCCCAGCTGGCCTTGGGAGGAAGACAGAATGACAAACTCAACCCACTGTGTTGCCTCAGTATTAACACTGCAAACCCTGCATTTGGGAACCCCCTCACTCTTGAGAAAATCAGGACGATTGGTCCTTGTACATGAAGGTGAACCTCACAGCAACTAAATGGGAGTTGAGAAGGCTGGACCTGGGGTCCACATGAGAGGAGACATTAGTCAGGGTCGAGAGAAGTATCCACATCTGGCTATGTATTTAAAATTCAGGTGGAAATGTGGAGGCGGTTCACAAAAAAAAAAATCGTCCATAATCATCACCAAGATAATTTATGGAATGGAAACCAGCCCTTAGCTCAGGAGTGAGTTACTGGCCAGCAACATTTAGTTAATGATCGTAAATATATCATGGTCATAAAACATAAAACATTTATATCTTGCTTATTGCACACCAGGTAGTGGGTGCTTTAAACCCCATATTAACCATTTAATTCTCTCAGGAACCCTATGAGGGAGGCCCTCGTGTTCTCCCTGTTTCAGAAATGAAGTTGAAGAAGCCCAGAGAGGTTGACATGTTCAAGGTCACATAGCTGATAAGTGTTGAGGCTAGGATCCTTTTAATTGTTCATAAGGATTTCTTAACTAGGATACCAAACCTGGAAGGTGTTAGCAACAGGAATTGCAAAACTCTCTGGGAAAAGCAGACCACACAAGGAAGAGGCTAGAACAAAGAAACGTGTTTGAAGTAGTTTGGTTTTCACCTTGTCCAGGGCAAGAAGTGACTTGGAATGTCTTGGAGTTGCTCCCAACTTCCAGCCAAGATATTATCTTTCCTTCCCCTCACCAGAGGACACACAGGCTTGATGTGAACTGGAAAAATCTATCCGGTCACCTCAGAACTAATTTTTGTATAAAATCTTTAGTTTATTTTTACAACATGCAAATCAGAGGTACGGACGGAAAATTCAATAACATTATAATCCTGGTGGTGCCCTAGGTCTAGGATGACATTTATCTAGGCAAAAGCATTTCTGTGGTCTGAGGAATGGTGGCTGTGGCATTTTAAAGCCGCCTTAGACCCTGCTGCAGAAATCCTTTTTCCTACTTGCGTAAATCCTATGGAGTGAGACAGAATTTATCAAGTCAATGAAAAATACACTTCAATAATGACCATACTGTGTGTTTGGGGCCTCCTGCCCACTAACTGTCACAAGCGCATTTCAGAAAAGCTTCTCTGGGGCAGCTTATTTGAGGAAGGGATGGTGGCGGAGGAAGGGAAGAGACCCCTTCCCCTCGGTGGTCACCTGGCGCCTGGGTGTCTCCAAGAGCTGGTCAAATGGGCTGGGATTCTCCCACTCTTGACCTTCTCTAGTCTTAACTGACATGTCCCCCGTTAAAACATGAGTGCCTAGTTTAGTGGGAACGTTAGCAGGCACCAATCCCTGGACATGAACCTTTGGAGAGCAGCTTTCACATTTTCTCATCTATAAAGTGAGGCATTAAACTCTGAGTATATACTCTACCTCCCCCCATGTATCAGGGAAGAGGCCCTTTTACAACCTACAAATGCCCAGGCTCTAGGAGATTTGGTTTCAATTGGTCGGGAGGAGGGCCCAGGTACAGCAATTGTTAGAATACCAGGCAATTTAAATATGCTGCCACACATGTGGTCTCTATCAGTGGTGCCCAGGCTGCACATTAGAACCACCCGTGAGATTAGGAAAGATCCCTGTGCCCAGGGTACACTCCTGGCCAATGAAATCAGAACCCTCAGGGGTGAAACCAAAGAATCAGTGTTGTGTTTTGGTTTCTGTCATTTTTTTTAATGTTTATCTTCGAGAGCGAGAGAGAGAACACGTGTGTGTGTGAGCAGGGAAGGGCAGAGAGAGAGGGAGACAGAGAATCTGAAGCAGGCTCTGTGCTGTCAGTGCAGAGCCTGATGCTGGGCTTGAACCCAAGAACCATGAGATCATGACCTGAGCCGGATGCTCAACCAACCGAGCCACCCAGGTGCTCCAAGAATCAGTATTGTTTAAAGCTGCCAGGTGATTCCAATATGCAGCCAGAATGAAGAATCACTGGGCCAGGTGAGGGCTAGGGGCCCCTAGCAGGAGAATCCTACTGTGTTTAGAGTCTTGCAGTCCGTCCACGTCTAGTACTCTGTGGTTCCTTCTAATGCAGTTAGTTCCCAAGTATGAGCATATCAGAATCACATGGACAGTTTGTAGAGACACAGCCTTCTGCCCACCCACCCCCCAAAGGTTCTGACTCATTAGTTCTAGGATAAGGACACAAGACTTGTGTTTCTAATGAACTCTCAAGTGATGTTACGGCCACTCCAGAGGTCACATTGTGGAGACCACTGCTCTAAGGCACAGTGAGTGCCACATTTCAACATCATTAAGAAGAAAACCCAAGACAAGTCATTTTTGTTGGAGACAAAAAATAAATTTGAGAAAAACCACTATACAGGGCTGCCAGGATCAGCCCCACAGGCAGTCTGGACCGCTTAGGTATGCAGAGGCACTAGGTGCTCCAGTGCAAAGCAGATGAGAAGTGAGAAGATGGCAAAGACACACTTCACCTCCGTCCACACTGGGCCCCTAGCGTAGAGCTATTTGCCAGTCAAATCACGGAAGGAAGAAATGTCAGAGCATGTGCTAACTTCATCAATAATTTCATTCTAATTCTGTCAGAACTCTCCAGTGAATCTGTTTATAATGTTTCAAGTATTTGTATTTTATGAATTGGGTTATTTATGATAGTTTTCTGGATGTACATATGGATATATTCAAGTTCTGTCCAAACACATAAAAAGTGCATAATCATTGCTCTGAATGATTTGGGATGCTTAAAAGATGGAACGATCAAGAATGGGGAAAGGGAGGGGCGCCTGGGTGGCTCAGTCAGTTAAGCGTACGACTTCGGCTCAGGCCATGATCTGGCGATTCGTGGGTTCGAGGTCTGCATTGGGCTCTGTGCTGACAGCTCAGAGCCTGGAGCCTGCTTTGGATTCTGTGTTTTCCTCTCTCTCTCTCTGCTCCTCCCCTACTCATGCTCTGTCTCTGTCTCTCAAAAATAAATAAATTTTAAAAAAAAAGAATGGGGAAAGGTATATGGTAAGGGATGGGAGGGGAGATGGACATAACATTAAGCATCACTTGTTGGGTAACTATGTCTTATTTAACTGTCATCAAAAATAGTTTGATAACAGGAGTTACAATGTACAGATGCTAGAACTGAGGGTCAGATATCATAAATGATTAGTCCAAGTTTCTGGAACTTGCAGGACCAAGAGCCAAGATGTGAATCTTGGGTGTCTGACTCCAAAGCTCAGGCACATTCCAATGCTATATGTCTGGTCCCTCACTCCACATAAATCCTGTCCCTTTGTTTCACCTACTCAGAGGCTCTGGAAAATCATTAGCTTTCCTGATCTAGGACTTCACAAACTTTCATGTGATGATAATCCCTGAGGGATCTTATTAAAAATGCAGACTCTGGGGTGCCTGGGTGGCTCAGTCGGCTAAAGGTCCAACTTCTGCTCAGGTCATGATCTCACGGTTCATGAGTTCGAGCCCCGTGTGGGACTCTGTGCTGACAGTTCAGAGCCTGGAGCCTGCTTCAGATTCTGTGTCTCCTCTCTCTGCCTCTCCTTCGCTCATGTTCTGTGTGTGTCTCTCTCTCTCTCAAAAATAAACATTAAAAAAATCTTTTAAATAAATTTAAAAATGCAGATTCTATGGTGGGGCCTATGATTCTGCATTTTTTTTTTAATTTTTTTAATGTTTTTTATTTATTTCTAGGAGAGAGAGAGAGACAGCGTGAGCAGGGGAGGGTCAGAGAGAGAGGGAGTCACAGACTGAAACAGGCTCCAGGCTCTGAGCCGGCAGTCAGCACAGAGCCCGACGCGGGGCTCGAACCCACGAACCGCGAGATCATGACCTAAGCGAAAGTCGGACGCTTAACCGACTAAGCCACCCAGGCGCCCTGATTCTGCATTTTTTAAACCAGCTAGCAGGTGATGTAGATGCTGCTGGTCCATCAATTACACTTCATATCAAGGTTTTAGGATATGTGAACTCAATGGCAGCTTTACGTAAATGAGAAGGGGCAACAATAAACTTACAAAAGAACTGCTTTGAAGGAGAAGTTAGATTTAAGAATCAGAGGCTCATTAAGAAACGGGGCAGAGGGGCGCCTGGGTGGCTTAGTCGGTTAAGCGTCCGACTTTTGCTTAGGTCATGATCTCGCGATTCGTGGGTTCGAGCCCCGCGTCAGGCTCTGTGCTGACTGCCAGCTCAGAGCCTGGAGCCTGTTTTGGTCTGTGACTCCCTCTCTCTCTGACCCTCCCCTGCTCACGCTCTCTCTCTCTCTCTCTCTCTCTCTCTCCTAGAAATAAAAAAAAGAAACGGGGCAGAGGCAGGACTTACAAGATATAAAAACAGCCAGTTACACTTTGCTGATAAATGGTCAATCAACCATCTGTTTGGTACCAAATAGGCAAATGAAGCATAATCTGTATCGGGTTCAATCCAATGAACCTTCGGGTGGCTCTACTGGGGAAGGATCTGGAAAGGTGACTTACCTGTTGATACAAGGGAGAGAAGTGCACTCATGTATGGTTCTAATGTATGTTTTTAAACGGTCATTAAATTTGTACAGCAGTGGTTGCAGAGTGAGGCTATAATGACAGGTCTTCGCCCTACTCTCATGTAGGTGTACTTGACCTGGGTCTTTAGAAAAATAATTCAACCATACCCAGCATCTGGATGCTCTTTCAATCTCAAAGTGGTTGTAGGCTCAATCTTGCTCGAAACCCATGCCAGTATTTTTCAAATACTTCTTTGCCTCTGGAATTTCTCCACGGATTGCAGCCCTGACATGGTAAAGAGGAAATCGATCTGGCCGCTCAGCAGGCCCAGAGTATGAGAAGTGACACGGAGAACAATGTCCTGGGGGAAGGGCGAGAAAAAGTTGAGCCGCCTGGAAGGAGGCTGAAAATCAAAGTGAACTAAGCTGAAATCTCTGGGGACCAGAAGCAAGACGGAGTGGCTAGGCACCAACAGAGTGTGTAGGAATATAAAAGAACAGAGAGCTATTTGACAAGGGCCAGCTTTGAAACTAAGAAACAGAGAGCTATACAGACTTTGGCTGCACTACCTTAATTTCAATGCACGCTAGGTTTCCATAAAGCCAAAAATCCAGGTGAAAGGTCAAAAAAAATCAAACAAGTATTTTTATTTTAAAAAAAATTTTTTAGGAAAAAAACTAGTTTAACTAGTGTTATTATCTGAAATAATGATTGAACAAGCTATTTAGAAGTCATGCTGATGTTGCCTTGGGCTCTTGACTTCACCACAGAACCTAAATATAAATCAAGATTAGAGTTGAATAAAATGGCATGTCTGCCTAGTGAAAGAAACAGATCTCTTTTAAATTTGGAAAATCAACACTTTTCTATAGTGTGCTTTACTCAAAACTAGGTGCCAAGTTCTGTTGGGGTGAAGCGACACCTGGATTTGCTGATGTATGGATCAGTATAAATTTTCTTGGCAGAAATAATGCCATGAGGTTATTGGTCTTTATATGGTCCCTGCTCTGCCTGTCAATTTAATTCTTAGACCAGCCAAAAGAATCTTGAAGGAGCCTAAGTGTCCATCAACAGATGAATGGATCAAGAAGATGTGGTTTATCTATACCATGGAATACTACATGGCAATGAGAAACAATGAAATCTGGCCACGTGTAGCAACATGGATGGACCTTGAGGGGGTTATGCTGAGCGAAATAAGTCAGGCAGAGAAGGACAAATATCATATGTTTGCACGTATAGGAGGATTAGGAGGAACTTGATGGAGGAACAAGGGGGAGAAGAAGGGCGGAAATGGTGGGGGAAAGGGAGAGAGGCAAACCATGAGAGACTCTTGAATGCTGACAAAAACTGAGGACTGATGGATGTGGGGGGGAGGGGGGATGGGCATGGAGGAGGGCACTTTGGGGATGAGCACTGAGTGTTATGTAGAAACTAATTTGACAATAAACTATTTGTAAAAAAAAAAAAAAAACAAAAAACAAAAAAAAAAGAATCTTGAAGGGTAGACTAAAATATTTCCTCCCCAACACAGATCATACTTTCACAATGTAAATTTCCTCCCTGATTTTTTTTTTTTTTTTTTGTACTTAGATAAGAACCCCTAACTGTCCTGGCCCATTCAACATTACTTCCCAGGACACAAAGATAAGGAAAGGGAAAAGCTTGGAAATGTAAACTGATTTTTTAAAAAATTAATATAGAAGGCTATCTGTAAACTACACAATCTGATATAACTCCAGCTTCTCCAATACTTACTACCTTCTTGGTAACCAAAACACCACAGACTCTTGTTTCCACAGCTTATGTGAGACTTGAGCTGTCTGATTAGCCTCACCCAGCTGGGCTTGAGACCTTAGGATTATCTCCCAAATCCACCCCTTAGTCTCTGCAACATGACGCATGCTTTCTCTTTTTCTCTAGCCAACCTGGAGGGTACCTACTGTTTGAGAAGCTGCTTAAGGACTCCCCACTGCAGTCCCTACTGCCAATGAGTTCCAATGTCCCTACCAGGGCCAGTACCCCTTACCCCACCAACCTACTATCCCTTAGTAACCGGGAAGGCCCCATCTTCCCTGGAGTCATTGGTGGGCCAAGGTTCCATGAAGAAATGAAGTTATCGCCTATAATTCTCCCCCGTTGCTTACTCTGCTACAGCCATCTCAGCCTCCTTGCTATTCTTTGAACCCAGTGGGCACCCTTCCAGCCTGTTCCTCCACGTACCAACATGAGCCATTCTCACACCTCCTTTAGGTCTTTCTCAAATGTCACCTTCTTACTGAAACTTTCCTTAGCCATCCTTCCTAAAACCACGAGCCTTATCCCCCCCTGACACTTACTAACACTCTGCCTTGTCTGTTTATTTTCTTATCAGTTATCACAGTCCAGCATAGTAAATACTTTTACTTATCTAATTTCTTGTCTGATGAAGGGGAGCAGAATATACCATCCCCAAATACGCACCTTTGACATGAGTTATTCTGAGCTGATTATTCTTGAGAAATAGCAGACACAGGAGAATCTCTGAAAACAGTCTGTAAGCTACCCTTTAGTAAAAGAAATTTATATAAATAAAGGAAATCTCCATTTGTAAGTGTCTTCCTCTCTGTACCAGGAAGTGAAGCATGACTGTTGTCATAAGAAAATCTAATCAAAGAAGAAGGCACTGATTTAAATCGATGTAACAACCTTATCTTTGTTTACCCTGCTTTTCCTGGTAACTTCCAATAACTAACCCCCATCGCCTCACCCTCCTCCACCTGCCCACTACACACAAATTCTTCTTCTTGGTATTTTAGATGAAGATTGTATTTAAGGTAGTAGCTTGGGCCACCTTGGGGGAGTTTATAATTTTTCCTGGGTATCTCCCAAGTACACATGAGATATTAAACTTGTGCTCGTTTTCCTCTTATTAAGAGTTTTTTTTTCTCTTGTTAATCTGTCTTTTATTACAGGGGTCTCAGCCAAGAACTTGGAAGGGTAGCAAGAAAATTATTTTTCCTCCCCACACTGACTTCTTCCATCACCATGGCATGACAAAAACAGGGGCACCTGGTGGCTCAGTCAAATTAAGTGTCCGACTTTGGCTCAGGTGAGGATCTCACAGTTTGTGGGTTCAAGCCCTGCATCGGGCTCAGAGCCTGGAGTCTGCTTCGGATTCTGTGTTTCCCTCTTTCTCTGCCCCTCTCCTGTTCGTGCTGTCTCTCTCAGTCTCTCAAAAATAAATAAATGTTAAAAAAAAAAAAAAGAAATCTACAAAGGCAGATTTTGTCTATTTTGTTTATTGCTGCATGTCCAGCACAAAGCTGAGCACATAATAGGTGCTCAGTAAGTATTGATTAAATGTTAACTGAAATGAGAAAGTCCCTCTCCCTAAGCACTGCCAGTGTGTGTGTGTGTGTGTGTGTGTGTGTGTGTGTGTGTGTGTATTTAATGGAACATTCTCCAAAACAGCAGCTTGTTTGGTGTCTGTCTCTAATTTTCAGCTTGAAATAAATCCTACTTTTGTGCCTTCTGGAGAAAGTCAAGACCTTTCCAAAAGGCTCTCCAGGTTCTAAGACATAGGATGGCTTTAGTATCCAGACATCTTTCTGCCACCCCTGAGAAGAAGCCATTTTTCTTGGGCCCCTCCTGGCAAAAATCTCAGAGATCATTGGTCATCCTCTACCTCCCACTTTTCCATTAGATTTCTTCTCTCCAGCCTACCTCCTCCCTTCCCTACTTCCTGTAAGCATTTCTCTTTTTTCTTTTATTTTTTTTTAATGTCTATTTATTTTGAGAGGGGGAGAGGGGCATAGAGAGAGAGAAAGAAAATCCCAAGCAGGCTCCCCTGTCAGCACAGAGCCTGATGCGGGGCTTAATCCCACAAACTGTGAAATCATGACTTGAGCCAAAATCAAGAGTTGGATGCTTAACCTACTGAGCCACTCAGATGCCTCTCTTATTTTTCATTATCTTTTACATATCTATCCTAGCTGATGGTGCAACCTTTATAGAATTACATGTGTTAAAACCACTTTCTAGGCCCAAAATGGAGCCACTCCTGCCTGAGGTGCCACATCAGCAAATGGAAACTTAGAGAGCTTTTGTGTCCCTATAAATGCACAGCTTTGCTGGAAACACACTATTTTCCAGTCAGCCAATCCTAAATGCCAACCTACTCTGGCTCTATATTTACTTCCTTGTTCCTAATTCTTTATCCTACACTAGCTTCCTGTCTTCTTCTCCATTTTCCAGTTCTTCAAATAGAGATTGCTTCACAAAGTGTTAAAATTTGCTTGTAACACTTGCATAGTCTTTTTTAGTCACTTTGTAACACATGCAAATTTAAACAGAAAGGGGACTTCTGTTTATAACATTGGGGGCTCATTATGGAGAAGCAACTAACTCAACACATGGATTATTATTGGTACAGTTTAAGCAATGGTTTTGGAAATGGAAAAGTCTGGACTGAATGTATTATCAGGTATGTATTTTATTTGGTTATTTTTCTTTACAGGATATTGATAATTCAAGGCTTATAAATCATACCATCAGATGGAATTACTGTATTTTTTTTAAAGGAGAAGGTTCAAAAGAACACCTGTTCTTACAAAAAAAAATCCAAAATATCTAGTGACAGTCTGAAGATTACATGAAATGCTGACCTATTTAGAAAGCTCTTGAAAGCCCCAGTATTAAAATTATGCCACTGTGGAACTTCAAAGGCTTGGCAGGTTAAGATGAATTTGAAATGTCAGTTCAAGATCAAGCAAAATCATTTAATTATTCTCCCCCATTATTTTCAGTCAAGTTGGGGAGTCATTCTTCCTTTTTTTTCCATACTGCTGGATCTTTTATCAATAGTAAATAGGTGATCTACTCTATACATCATCTTTTTAAACTAGGTATGTGATTTTTCTTGCTGATCTAATTTTTCTTATTCTTGAAATAGGTATAATCTCAGATTATAAGATCATAAAAATAAACTACATGTAGACTGAAATGCTTTCCTTCTTTTCTGTACATGTTATAATCTCCATTTTTTGTTTATATAGTTGGCAATTAATCCTACCATTTTGAAATGCACATATGAGGCAAAAGATAATTCAAAACAAATGTATCTTGGCTTGCCTTCTCCTAAATTCCTCTTCAAACTCAACTGGTGCCAACAAACTTTTCCCTCCTCTCTGCTCTAAGTCGTATATATTATCCAGATAGATAATTTAAGAGCTATTTATCTTTCAGTCTAGAGCAGAGGTGGGCAATTTTTTTTTTCTGTAAAGGAGCCCTGAGACTTTGTTCTTTCACATTAAGATTACTTTTCTTCAGGACTTGGTCCTCAGCACACACCTCTGGCCTACACACATTGACAAGCTCTTGTCAGTACTTCCTCAGCACCCATAAGTACCTTTCAGACTTCTAACCTTGCCCTTTTCTTTTATTTTGCCTGATCCTCTATTCTGGCTGTTCTCTGCTTGCCTCCTGTATTCAGCCTTCATTCTTCTCTACCCTACTCTGTGCCCCAGGAAGCTTTCCCCATGGAATGCACCTCACCAGGTCCCCTATCTTCTGGTGGAGGTCAGCCAATGGGGAGGCCCCAGCAAGTGTTGCGGGCATGCTTGCAATCTGCTGTGACTATAGCTCCCTCTAGGCAAACTATCCAAGCTCTGACAAGGCCTAGTGATACCACTTCTCCTTCTTGCTCCTTTGACCTTGAGGATAGCACTTCTCTACTGTTGTTAGCCTGAATGCCTCAATACGAGCTTAGTTATTATAATACTACCTACATTTCAGTGGGTAGTCTCTTCATTAAAGTCTCTTTCCTTAAAGCTTTTGAGTGATTCTGTTTCCTGCTAGAATCCTGACTGATAAATGCCCTGCACTCAGTCAGTACCCAGCTGTAATTCATAGTTCCCTCTCCGTATGGGATGTGTTTTCCCAGGTACCACAATGAGTCCCCTTCACATCACAGCCTCATCCTTCACAGGCTTCTTTCTTCCTCAGTTAGAACTCACTGCTCAGTGATCTATCTTCTGAGGGTTTAATTCAGAGGACCTGAGATACGAGGACCCATAAGGGTTTCATGGGTAGATTTGAAGAGTGACACATGCATATCCCAGCACTATATAAAAAATTGTGTGTTTGTGAATTTTTCTGGGGAGAAGATCTAAATATTTCATCAATTTCTCAAAAGACTGATGACCCAAATGGCTAAGAATTAAGTTTAACTAAAGATGGAAAGGAAGATTGCATGAGGGGACCTGGTCTACCATTTTAATTAGTGATACATGACTCTTACAGTGTTTTTACTCTAGGCAGTAATTTCTAACAATTTCTTATTTATAATGAGAATCAACTCTGTTTGGTGCCAAACAAACCTAGGTTCCAAACAATTGGGGAAACAAATTAAGGAAGTAAAGGTGGTAGCCAAAATATCACTCTTATTATTCATAGATGCAAGTTTAGGGTGAGCTAAGTAACTTAGTTAAGAGTGAAATGGGACTCAATAAGCTTACTCATCCAGTCACAATCCAAACAAAGCTGTGTCAGGGCAGACTTTTCCAGAAGGAGTTTGTCCAAGTAACACTTACAGCATGGATAATAGAAGACAATCTCTTCTGCCCTTAGGCTGACCCAATCCCAAAAGGAAGAAGAAAATGATGAGCTAAGCTAAACATTTCCAATTGTTTTCCCCAAATTTATCAACCAGATGTGTCACGCCACCTCCTCAGAGGTGAGTAAGTAGAGGGCTACAGAGGAGCAGAAGAATTCCCTACCAAGAAACTACATATTTTTTCCTACTCTTTGCCTTAAGTTATACAAGATTATAAATTAACTATCAGTTAATAGTGTCATATGACACCTCGAAGTAGTACAGGTCTACTGGCCTTGCTGGGGACTGTGTATTAGGCTTCAGTTATTCTATCTCATGGCATCTCCAGGCCAGTTCTACTCAACAGCTATTCCTCAACCAATATGAAGGGCAACTTGTGAGGAGGATAAACATGCTAGCTAGGTCAGCAAGTCTGCACCATCTGCACATAGAATTGATTCATACTAAGTGGGTGTATCAGAATTCCGTTTACCTCAAATAGCGGAAAATCCAACTCAAATCAGTTTAGACAACATGTAGATTTTCTTGTTTACCTAACTTGAAGGCTGGCTGCCCACTGGTATGCCAATACCTGACAAGTGGGATAGGATTACTCCTGGACTCATCAAGCTTATAGTGGAGATCAAGGTGGGGTCAGCTTTCCCTGAGGCACATGGACTGAATGTGGCGACATTGGATATACCTAAAAAATACGCGGTTCTCTAAGCAGAAGAGGAGGGTGGTTGATGGAAAACCAACAATGTCCAACACAGTTGTCACATTCAAAGTTGTTCCTCCTTTTCTGATGTCATATCTCGGCATAATAACATTTTGGTCTGTCATTGAAATCTAGTTTTGGTCAATGAGATCTCATATACAGTGAGAAAAGCACAAACGTCCAATAAATATGTGTTGAATAGAAACCAAATGTACTGAACCACTATAGGGGTCACCTGGAACTGAGGTTAGACTAGGTAATCACAGACACCCCTTCCAAGTCTAATTCAAAATTAACTTATGAGAACTATACGGAATATTACCAAAGGAAGAATTCTCTCCTGGGCAGCATGCTCAAGAGTGTTTCTTATCACCTGTGGAAAAGATAATGCTGAAGACTATTACCTGACTGCAATAATCATATTTCCTTGTAGCCAACTGAGACTAGAGACACAAAACAGATGGGATAGAATAAAATAGTCATGACCTCAACAGCAGCAGCTACCATGTTTTGAGCACTTTGTTTGTACCAAGCAGTATGTAGACATTCAGTACATTTTATCATTTAACTGAAACATTGCAACAACTCTTTGAGCTAAATACTATTTCACCAATTTACATACCAGGACACTGCAGCTTGGAGGTAAAGCCTGTTGCCCCAAATTACCGGTAAACCCAAGTTTGTCACTCTGCAGTCCCCAAACTAAGAGTCACGGATATTAACCAAGACCACCTCAGGGACTCTCCTTTTCTTCTTTTCCAACTGTGTTGCAGAGTAAGAAATTCTAAAGGATTTCTTTTCCTAAGCAAAATATCCAGGCTCCATGCATTATATAAATTGCTAAATGGCCTTATATAAATTATTTCAGATATGATCGTTCTTGGATATTGCAGCATGAGGAAAATGATTTGGTCAGCCATACCTACAGTGGAGTCCTGCCAGTTTGGGAGCAAAGCCAGCCCAAGACTTCCCCTGGTCACTTGCCAACCAAGAAAACAAAAAGCCATGTCTCCTCACAGCTTCTTAAAAGCCATGCCAACTACTAGCTGTCAAAAGAAGAGTTTTGTATTTCTCAGCTCGTATCTTACTGGATCCTTTTACTATCAGAAGTTCAAAGCATCCCATTTGTAAAATAAGGAAAAGAACGTTTGCTCCAAGGATACCATAAAGTAAGTGTTCTGAGCTTATAAGAAAATAAAAACTAAATAGTGTTTTTGGATCTGGAAGAGACATAAGAGATCCTGGGGTCAAAGGAAAATGAGTTCCAGAAAAAAGGAGTCCCTTGTGTCTTATCACACTCCCAGTGGCTAAAGAGCTGGAATCAGCATCCCAGTCTCCCACTGTTGAGCTGGTGTTCACTCGCCATGTCATCAGTCATGAACACACCCTAGCATTAAGCTACATTGAGGTCATTGGACAATTTAGTGTTGTTTCACGAAGACTTCTTTGAGTTTCAAGAAACTCCTGTTAATTAGCTTTTGTTGATTGATATGAAATTCAGTTGTTGGCGGGTAACTAAAGTGAAGCTACGGGGTCAAGAGACATAAAACCTGAGAATCTTCTGCTTTTATTAGGTTGGCATTTTATTTTCACATAGTAAGAACTAACTAGTCCCTAAGCAGAGGAAAATGTATCACTACATTTGTCCCGACATGTTTTCTTATCATTAAATAATTATTCAAAGAAGATAGTGATGTAATATTTCACTAATCTAGTAAGACAAAAACAGAGATATGGGCACCTAAGAACAATAGCAAACATAACACAGACCTCTGGCAGAACTTGTTGACAGAGAACCTTGATAGATTTCCCCTGCTACACAATACCTAGCACAGAACTGACACTCAGTAAATGCCTGTTTAATTAGAAAACTCAATTTCTTGCCTCTTTCCAAAACCTATCTAGAGAATTGATAATGAAGTCAAACCAGAGGGCTGGGACCATACAAGTTGGGTGAACAGATCATAAAGGCCAATGCCACTGGCTCTGCGTCTCCTTGCTAAAAGGCAAGGGTAACAGTTACAAGATCTTCTCAGAAAGGAGGAAGCAGACCGCAAAAGTTCGTGACATTTCCCTCCCTGGAATTAGGTTTTAAAAGCAGTTGCTAGTGTAGACACTGGTGTAGGGCATTTGGTGGCAGGCCGGATACTGTCCTGCATGACATCAATACTGCAAAAACAAGTGTGATTTCTATATGGCTGTCTCCCCCAACAACGTGGGAAATACAAAGGCAATTCCATGAGGAGAAAGGGCCACAGGATGCTGTTTTCTGGCGATCTCATTTAAAACAAAGACAGAACTTAGAACATACCCAAGGCAGACTTGGGGCCCCACATCCTCCAGCCCATTTTCCTTAATGCTTCTTCTTCAAGGTCAGAGACCCACGGTTGATAGGCTGGAGGCCCCAGGCTAGATTTCTGGCAAGGGCTGACATCTAAATGAGAGGAAGGTAGAACTGGCATTCTCTCCTGAGAACAGAGGGCCTGAAACACACTCTGCCCCAGAGTGCTCAGGGGAACACAAAAGTCACCAGTGGGCTCAGCGGGGAGAGGGTTCAAGGGAGGCTCAAGGGGGAGCCTGCATGCTCCATAAGCACTGGTTCCAGGATTTAATTAAGACCCCAGAGATCTCCTCCAAAGAGCCTAGTGGCAATGGCTCTAGCTTGGGAAGTGCTCAGAGTGGGCAGTGCCCCATCCGGGCAGGAGGAACACTTTCATTTTGTCTTTTTACATGACTCAAACAGAGTAGCATCGCTCCCCATGGACCTAGCAGGATGAGGCAGCTGTGAAGTGTAGTTCCAAGTAAAAGAACAAGGGACTTGGTGTGCAGAGTTATTTATTATTAACTAACTGAAGAAGACCATCAGAGCCGAGAGCCCAGCTGTCTCTTCCTGGCTGAAGTCAGCTAATGGGGCAGAGTGCCTCTTGAGGTCACTCCCAATTTGTGCTATAAAGAAGGATCTTACTTCCTGCATGTTACAAGGCATTGATAATCACTCTGTGTAAAACTGTCTCAGCCTGTTAGGGACCAAGTTATAAGATGGAGGCTACATTCTGGTCAGCCTGGAAGGTCGGGGAGGGAAGAATAGTAGAGAGTAGTAGTTCAGAGCACATGTGACCACTTATTACTTGTAAGACCTTGGGTTACTCTATGTGCTCCATGCCTCAGTTTCCTGTCTACAAAACAGAGATACTGACAGTCACCTCATAACGTTGTAAGATTAAGAGTCACCACATGGGAAATACGTGAGCACTCAGAAAATGTAGGCTGCTCCTATAATTATCTGCACCCCAACAGTGACTGTCACAGCAGCGTGCATACAGTAGGCACTAACTAAATATGTGCTGATCGATTAGCTAATCCCTTGCATTTAAGCTGATGGCCATTCATACGCTAATTCATGGTGCCAGTTCAGAGAGGCTGAGATTTGCCTCACAGATTCCATGAGTTTCATGATTTGTTTATAAATAGTCAAGGCTTGTCATTTATAAATGGCTTCTTATGAGTGAGTAAACATGAGACAGGGAATGGAATGTGATGAAAGACAACTTAACAAACATTACTCAGCATTGACAACTGGAGCTACAGGCTGCCCCACAAAGCTAGCAGAGCCCTGGCCCGAGGCCTAAGCCACTCAAAAAGTGGTAGGTGCTATTATCATCATCGTTCTACTGCTTAAGCTTGAAATCTGGTCTTCTGGTATAGTGATCCTATGCAAAGAGAAACACAGGGTCTATAGGAGTATTAACGACCTAGGATTTATGTAAATCCCATATATACTGGGATATATGGACTTGATGATGGTTCAACGAGTCTTGAATTCTTGGAATATTTACCTATAAAGCATGAGACTAACAAGAGCTGCCACAGTTGGTTCTGCAGGTTGCACACTGCACAAGCCTCAGGGCACCAGTCACATGGACCCGGATGCCCCTAGGGTTATGGACGGTACAATTCAATGCTGCAGCAGTCCTGCTGAACAGTGTTCGAGCATGAAACCTTGCTCCTCGTTGAAGACACTGAACCCAGAAGAGAAGTCTCTTAAGAACATGATTGGTATCCATTTTGAGGAGATGCTTGACAATTAACTGGTTTATGGTGCTGACAGTGTAGAGAGTTATGCCTCTTGGAAGACTGGATAGATAACACTTTGGATATAACTACAGGGTTCTGCACCTAAAGTGCACATTGAAGCAAATCATTTGACTAGAATGGTGGCCTGACACATGAAACAGACACCCCAGTGCATGGAAGCCAAATGGGGACACAATGGGCTTTGTAAGTGTGATATGATGACTCAGACAAATGTATTCTGGCCCTAGCTGAGAGTGCACACAGGTCCAGAAAAGAGACGGCAAGCGAGTGAGCATCACAAAGCTAGGAGGAAGAGGGCAGATGGAGTTTGCTCATTTCGTGGGTACGTTCTGGAAACCAGGCAACAGAGAGCCTTCTTGCTCCTGGGGACGAGAGGCTAATGCTCCCAGGCACCACATGCCCTCAACACAAGATACAAGTCTCCGAAAATGATGAAACGGCTCTGGGACTTGAGGGCACCATCCCAGAGACAGGGGGGTTCTGGAATGCATGGCCAGGGACCGCAGCTACATCAGCTCCGGGATAGTGAGCCTCCATGATTCCGGGAATAGAACCCAAAATTATCAACTCGACATAAATGAACTGTGAAGGTTAAAAATAGTTTTTCTCTGTAACTCATTTTAGCTCAGGCAATTTCAGGTAATCCCGTTATAATAAGGTGTTCATGTTTCCTGATGAATGTGATTTTTATGGTTTATAATAGGTCTGAGCAGCATTCTCATTTAAATGAAATGATGTTTGAGGGATTTGAATAAATGTCTCATGAGTTAAGCCTGACTCATTATTAAATAAAAATACTAGGCTCTCCTCTCCTTCCTCCTTAGCCTGATTTGCAGCCTTAATGGCGTCCATTCCCAGGTAGAAAATCAAAGCTTTAGAGGAAAATACAGTCATAAGCGTGAATGTTGTTATTGATGGTGTTCCTATTAAATGTAATTAAGCAGCAGGAAATACTCATTTCAGATCACTGTGTCCTTGGGACTTGCCCAGGTATCTGGGGGAAGGACTGCTCAACACTTTTTCTTGTAGCTCAGCACACAGCAGCATTTCTGCAGCTGAAGAACAGAAGCTTTCGAAAAAAAAAAAATCTTCCAAAAGGATGTCTCAAAAGGCATAGATTGAGTTCAAATGTGTATGCTTCTGTGCCTACCCAAAAATGGCACTTCCGCAGCATCCAAATCAAAGAATACAATCCCTTTTGTCAGGTTAGTACACATTTTTAGTCCCTTATATGACATCTTTGGCACTAGACGTGTTTTGGACTTCAGGGATTTTCCGATTCTAGAAGGAATTATGGTGAGTCTGTTCGAGAACACCCCCACCCCACGAAGTGGTGGGACAGCCCCTGCGATCTAATATGTTAACGTTTCTGCAGGAACCTGTATGAACAGTCACCCTAACGGGTGAAGAAAAACGAAGCAGCCTCACCTCAGCGCAGGTCAGGATTACTGCCAAGTGAGGCTGTGTCAACCTTCAGGAAAAAACGTTCAGTGTTCAGAGCTTTTTGGATTTCGGTACTCAGCAGTTGAGGGATTGATTAGCTGCCAAATGTTCAGAGGTATTACGGCCAAGCTGCACAGCAGTGGTTCTCAAGGTACGGTCCCTGGATCAGCGGTGTCAGCATCCCCTAAGAATGTGTCACAAATGCAGATTCCCAGGTCCCACCCCAGACTTTTACTGCATCAGAGACTCTGGAGATGCGGCCCCCAAGTCTGTGTTTATGAGTCTTCTAATGGATTCTGAAAACCACTTCAGGGCAAGGACCAGTCTTGGAAAAGTTCAGCATAAACACTGGTCTAGAGGTAAAGAGAACAGAGTCTCGGTTTAGTAATTGAATTTTCGATCTGCCGAGTGGGGATCGAGTCTACCTGTCCTTTTTGTTTAGCAGGGTTGAGATGAGGAGGTAAAGAGACAGTGCATGTAAAAAGGCTTTATAAACTATAAGGTACTGCATATATATTAGTTATTTTAAATAAGAATAAAATCTCATCAGTATTAAGTGGAACAGAAGATAGTTAGCAGATCAAGAGTTTATAGTAAGAGAAGGTAAACAAGCTAAACCTGTGAAAAGGCACTTCTGTGCCTGGAAAAACGATATAAGAAAACCACACTCAGTGTTTCCTACCCCGGGTTTCCTGTCTCTGGAGCGCCCCCCCCCCCAAGTCATGACCTCAATCAGTTCGCAGTGTAACATGACAATGTACCAAAAAACAAACAAACAAACAAACAAAAAACCCCTGAAATATTCAATGAAGTATGCATATGAATCCCCTACCCCATCTCATCCCAGAAAAGAGTTAAGACAAGTTACAAAGATCTACGACGTTCCGCTGTTTGGAGTTCTGTGCTAGGAACAGCAAAGAGAACAATCCCAAGAGGCAGATAAAACAATGCCTTGAACAGTCAGGAAACCTACATTCTAATCCCAGCTCTGCAACAAGTGACCGGGGTGACCTTGGGCAAGTCCCTCTGCTCTCTCGGGGCATCACTTCCCAGTTCTTAGCACTTGCTCTTCTAGCTCGGTTGTCCTATCTGCTGCTTCCCCCTCCCCTAACTTCTGGAATTAGACTCTACAAACAGAGGGCAGGGGTGAAAATACAGGAATCCAGTGAGAACGAGCCTGAGATGAGCCGTCTCCCATTCCACAAACCCAGATGGGAAACAAGCTGAATTGGGTTTTAGGGTATTGAGCCTTTATATAGTAATCCTACCATATATTATGGTTCTCCCCTACAAGCAAAGATTTTTATTTGCAGTGGGTTTACTATAATGGTATTGATACTATTAAACAACAAACTTCCACAAAGGAAAGCTCAGTCCCTACACGAATTCTCCTCTTTTCTGTAGTCACAGTCCAACGATTAAACTTCAGCCAAGGTCACTGCATCGTGTTCCTACCTGCTCACCTTGGGTCAGAGGTGACAGCACACAGCTGCCCTATCCAAATTCTCTGGCACTTTGTATCTGGCAAAGTCATGTCTTCAGGGGCTTTCTTGGCTTCAGCAACTACCCTACCAGGTAAATAGCCCCCTGAGGCATTGGCTCATATTTTCTAACACATGCTTCCCAGTTTTTATATGCTCATGGGGGATGCAAGATGGTGATGTGGTTAAGGATAGGGTCAATGGAATCAGACTTGCTCCCAATAATTAAAATTTGCACCTTGGATGATTCATTTAACTTCCCCAGGTTATGATTTGCGCATCTATAAACTGGGGGTACTAGTAGTCTCTTTCTCACAAGGTGACTGCGGGTATTGAATTCTATTCTTTGCGGAAAACCCAACCCCCTGCCCAGAACAGTGCCTCCCATATGGAGAGGGCTCCCAATCAAAACGTCATGTCCGTCTTCCAGCTACTCTCTGGCTTCAGACATGAAGACTCCATTCAGCTAAGCCCTGGAGTCCTCAGGAAGCCGTGGGGAGACAGAAACTTTCCCCCTGGAGCCAAGATAACAATTCCCACGAGAATGGCAGCAATTCAATTTGTCCTCTGCTGAACTCGGGCACACGTGGAAACGATGCAAACTCAGCAAAACCAACCCCAGGTGAGTGTAGAGACATCACACTGCTGGTGTCGGGTGCTTCTATTAATAAAAGTTCTCCAGGACACGATTTGGTTTAAATACTGCTATAGTCATCCTGTGTTTTTATACGATTCCTGTGCTTAGTAAGCAAAATAAGACCACATAGAAAGTCGTCTAAGCAATCATGTCAAAATAAATTCTAATTGTAGATGAACTGAATAGTCTGTATGTGGAAATGGAAATGGAAAGCAGATGTTTCATTACAATTGTTTCTTAGAAACATGTCGGGTGGGGGGTGGGAGGGAGCAAATAACAAAAAAACAGCCTGAGAAAAATAAACCTCTCTCCTTGACAGGTTCAGCATGAAGTTACTTCTCATGGCCTCTAGATGGCGGACTTGGGTTTGCAGGGTAATTTGTTCACCCCTCAACAGCTACAGGGAAGAAACTGAAGACTGAGTCCTCACCTGTCTTCAACCAGCACAGAGAATCTTCAATATACCACATGTGGTACTCAAAGCCATGTGGTACTCAGTGCCGTGTGGGACAAAGAACAGAACCAACCCAAGTCCTCTCGTCAAGGAGTTTGGTCAGAGAGAGAAACAAGTCTAGATCAAGAATTTGAACACAAAGTAGAAAGTAATAAAAGTGCCCAGAGTGGAGGGAAAACAGCAGAGGAGTTTATTTTAAACACCCAGAGAAGCAACCAGGGAAGACTTAGTGGAGGAGGAGGCCTTGGAAGTGTGCCTTGAAGAGAGGAGAATCAGAAGAGCGGGCTGAGGGGAGAGGAGTGGCGGGGGAAGGCTAGCCAGGACTCAGGCACAGTCGAAGCAAAAGGCCACTGATTGCCAACCTGCTGTTTCCTCTTCCCTAGCCCTTACACCTTCTAAAGGAAAGAACTCTTGACTCTACTTCTTACATTTTTCCTGCTGGACAAGAGAAGCTTGGGTTCCTCAAGGTTAGAAGCACAGTTCCAATCTGCTGGGTGTTCTTGGTTCCTAATGTGGTGTCTGGGCCCCGCTACTCAAAACATGCTTGCTGAATATACCTATGAATTAATGACTTCATGGTGGTCTATAAACTGCAATATGGTGGCCACTAGGCAGTTATTTCAATTTCAATTAATGGAAGTGAAATAAAAGTTAAAAATTCAGTTCCTCTGTTGCACTAGAAACTTCTAAAGAGCTCAGGAGCTGATGTCTCCCTTACTGGACAGAGCGGGTACAGAATATTGCCATCACCAAAGAAAATTATTGGTCAGCGCTACTGGAAGGTAAGAATTACCACACATGGTAATTATCACTGAGTACAATTTTCGTTTTTTAAATTTTTTTAATGTTTTATTTATTTCTGAGAGAGAGAGAGGCAGCATGAGCAGGGGGAAGTCAGAGAGAGAGGAAGACACAGAATCTGAAACAGGATCCAGGCTCTGAGCTGGCAGTCAGCACAGAGCCCGACACGGGGCTCGAACCCACGAACCACGAGATCATGACCTAAGCCAAAGTCGGACGCTTAACCGACTGCGCCACCCAGGTGCCCCTGCAATTTTCTTAACTATCTCTATGCATGTTTCTTCTTCCCCTCCCCCTTTGCCTATGTGTGCTGATCATTTTTCTGTTGATCCCTGACTTCTGTACTCTGCTGTGCAGTCAATGCGGATCACTGATTCCAGCCACGCTTTTCCAGGCTTCCTAGGCACTGGGTACTTTAGCAGGAGACTGGGTATAGGAGGAAGGAGGGGGTCTACCTCCACACACTCTCCCACCTCGGCTTTCAGAGGTGTCCCTGACAGTGAGAGCATATTCTCCATGTTCCCAGCAGCCTCCTATGAGGTTCCAGGACCTGCCACTGGCCCTACTGCTGGGGACTGGGGTCACCAAGTCTTCCACATGGCCCTTTAGCGCTGGGAGGGCTGCCAGATTCCTGCTTTGTTAATTTCAGGTTTGCCTCATGGCTTCTTCAGCTCTTCAAACACCTTTCAACCGGTTCCCAGTGCTAAATTCCTTCTACTGAACTATCTGATGTGAGATCTGTTTTCTTGCCTGGACGCTGACCAGTATATTACGGCTCTCCTGGTGTCGTATTTGAAGACAAGCAGCTGTCAGCAGAAAACGAGCAAATATGGGCTATCTTTGCAGACAAATAGTAAGCCCTGAAGGTGACCACATTCCCACCTCTCCGTGCAGAAATTAATAATTAGCATTAGTTTGCATTAGAGAGGACATTCTATTATCCTAAAACCCAGGTAATTTTTGTTACTTTTTATCACCATTACTCTATTTTCTAGGAAAGGGAACTGAGTCTCAAAGAGGCTACATAACTCATCCAGTGATATATGGGAACCAAAAAGAGAAATTCTAAGCCAAGCCTATCAGAAGATGCTGAACGACTGGAGCTCTGCACAAAAATAACATATACTATAGAATTCCATTTATATGAACTTCTAGAAAGGGCAAAACTTATTAAAGGTGAAATAAGGGAAGCAGTGCTTGCCTCTTGGGGATGGGGAGATTAACTAGGAAGTGATACAAGGGAGCCTTCTGGAGAAGTGGTCTTTACGGGAAAAGCGGTATGGGGCACACAGATGATATACATTCGTTCCAAGTGTACACTTAAGATTACGCATTATGCTGAATGTAGATTTTACCTCGCACACCAAGCACTTGAAACTCATATCTTGCGAAGCGTGAGGAGTGAGCGGAGTCATGAATGGAAGAGTGGCAGAGCCCTGGTAACGGCTGAAGCGGGGTGATGGGGTTCACCACACATGTTGTTTACTTTGCATGTGTTTGAAATTTTCCAGAATAAAACATTATCAAAGACCGTAGAAAGAATCTCTAGGTTTCTCTGACTTTCAGGCTCAAGCTTTTCCTGCCAACCACGTGGCTCCTAAAGCATTTTTATAAGTATACTCAAACACAGGAGGACCACTGCAACCCAAGGAAAATACAGAAGGGGGTACAGGTTCACAGGAGGGGGAACTGGGCAACCCATCAGAGAAGCCACCACATCCGACAACATGCCCAGGAACGGCATTCAGTAGAAGGGGCGCCGTTGCCCTACTCCTGATCTGCATCTCTTCTATCGCTATAAATAATATAAGGGCTGGAAAGAGCTTGGGGTGCCTGGGTGGCTTAGTCGGTTAAGCGTCTGACTTTCGCTTAGGTCATGATCTCGCAGTTCGTGGGTTCGAGCCCCGCGTCGGGCTCTGTGCTGACTGCCAGCTCAGAGCCTGGAATCTATTTCAGAGTCTGTGTCTCCCTCTCTCTCTCTGACCCTCCCCTACTCACGCTGTCTCTCTCTCTCTCTCCTAGAAATAAAAAAAAAAAAAAAAAAAAGGGCTGGAAAGAGCAGAGCATGATGGGCAGGAGGAGGTAGGGACGCAAGACATATGAACATGTGCAAATGAATCAAAACTCTGGAAGCAGAAAATTTTGTGAGCAACTTTGGAGGAAAATGAGAAACAAACAAACAAAAAACTCACAAAAAAGAGTCAGATGACTGAGATGAGACAGATTCGAATTATTTAAAAGAACAAATAATTTCCGGGGTGCCTGGGTGGCTCAGTCGGTCAGGCACCTGACTTTGGCTCAGGTCATGATCTCGCGGTTCATGGGTTTGAGCCCTGCGCCGGGCTCTGTGCTGACAGCTGGGAGCCTGGAGCCTGTTTTGGATTCTGTGTCGCCCCCACTCTCTGCCCCTCCCCCATTCATGCTCTGTCTCTTTCTCAAATATAAATAAACATTAAAAAATTTTAAAAATATAAAGAACAATGGACTTCAAAGTTTCTCTGTGACTATAGGATGCAGCCTGGGCTCTGCAGGGGAAGGCAGGCCAGCTTCTGTGTGAGCCGCTAGGGTGGCTTCATCTCCAGTCTCTCCGGGCTCCTTCTCTGCACTCTGTTGATAGCAAAGTTTTTATGGCTATTTGCACTGGGCCTGCTGTTCCAGAGCTCCTCAGTTTTCTTCCTGCCATTCCCTCTCACTGGAATGTACTTCTTCTCTTTCCTCTTAGTCTTTAAGATGCAGCTTAGCAATGATTTCCCTCAGGAAGCGTCCCCAGAACCTCAGCCCCCTGCCCGCCGTCACCTCGATGCTCCCCCGGCACTGATGACAGTGAAGTGATCGGATCTGCCTGGGTGCCAGCCTCCCCACGGGTCCATCCTCACCTCCTCCAGGTTCCATCCTGTGCTACGCATCTCACTTCTTGCAGTATCGTGCGCAGTGCTTAGGATTCTGCAGGTGCAAGTGAGTGTTTGCGGCACTGTTCCAGAGCTGTTCTGGAGCCGGTTATTCTACGTGGCTTGTGAATGCAAAGAAAATGCGGTAGTGGCTTTAGACCCTTCCTGAGGCTGCTCAGGACTCACCAATGTCCTCTACCTGTTGTCTCCAGTGAGTCGCAAAGACATGCCTTCAGTTAGGCTGCCATGTTCTGAAGGAGCAATATTTCAAGTGGATACTGGGATTGTCAAAGAGCCTCTATCACCAGCAGGTCAGATGCTTTGGGAATGGAAGATAACAGGATGATGGCAAGATTCCTCTGTCACCTAATAAAAAAAGGGCTTTTGTCAAACATCCACCTTGATGGTCCTTCACCTTAGGAAATTCTAAGAATAAAGAGAGGTGAACAAGCACCATCTCTATATGGGATTGAATAAAACTGAAAACTGACCAGACCACACTCTTTGAACTAACTGTGGTTAAAATAATTAAATGTTAAGTGTGTGCTTGATGTTACAAGCAAAACGGTTGAAACTATGATCACAGGAAAACCAGAGGGGAGTTTCAAGGCAGTTGATAGCAGCAAATGATCTCATTGACATGGAAGAATCTTGAAGAGAACTCAGGGCACGCAGAGAAAGTAAATGCTGTGCCACTGACTCTGTAAAGTGGAATTACTTCAAGTCCCACCTGGGACAACTTTGTTCAAAACTGTTACTATTTTATAAATCAAAGACAAATGGAGCACCAAATGTACTGTATGAGAAGGATAATGTTCCCACTGTACTTGTGATCATTCTAGAACACCCCAATTCAAACCCCAGGGCCAAGCCTCTCCAAATAGAAAATCCAACCTTTCTACCTTGCTTTGCCTAAAACACAACTGCAGGTAGGTTCTCTACGGGAAGTGACACTTGGATCCTTTCTGTCTTCTTTTGAAGTGTTTTACGTAATGCATTTATGTTTGGGTTATTGACTTGTTAACCATTAAAAATCGAACAAAAACACACACAAAAACTGGTTACTATAAACTTCCACTGCTTTATGAAGTCCAGTGGAGTCACATTAACCCCATTTCTGTTAAGATTACTACACTCCTAGGGGCGCCTGGGTGGCTTAGTTGGTTAAGCGTCCGACTTTTGCTTAGATCATGATCTCGCGGTTCATGGGTTCGAGCCCCGCGTTGGGCTCTGTGCTGACTGCCAGTTCAGAGCCTGGAGCCTGTTTCAGAGTCTGTGACTCCCTCTCTCTCTGACCCTCCCCTGCTCACGCTGTCTCTCTCTCCTAGAAATAAATAAAAAAAATTTTAAAAAAATATATAAAAAAAAAGATTACTACACTCCCAGGGAATGTCATCAGCAGAGGGTTGGGAATGACTTCATCTAGAGAACTAAGAAGCAGGTAGATAGAGGCAGAGTAAATTGGGCCCTGGAGTAGTGAGACTCATTTCTAGAAGCATACTGATGTTGAGAAAGTTACTTCCCCTTTCTGTGTCCTGATCCATAAAAGAGTAACAATAAGGGCTTCATTGTAAGCAGCTGAGTGAGAAAAATGTATGTAAAGTACACAGTCGAGAATTTGATATCGTGGCAGCCAAATGCATGGCGAGGGGAATGAGAATCCTTCAGGACAGTCATGAGCAAAGGAAGTTGAGGCAAAGGCCAGCTAGGCTCTGAAACCACAGCTCCTGTGTCAGAGGGCAGAGGTATGTCTTGTGGGCTCAAGCAGCCTGGTCTATACTCAGGCTCCATTTCTCCAACTCCCAGACTCGGGCAAGTTTCACAACTGCCCCGGGCCTCAGTTTCCCTGTTTGTGACGTGGGGTGAATCACAATACCTGCACTTCATGAGGCCATTGGGGAGGGGCATGACTCAGGTCACACAAGGAAAGCACCTGGCGTGTAAGGGTTCTCCAGAGGGGCGGCTACTAAAGGGCGGTTGATGGACAGGAAGGGCAAGGTAGGGGTGGTGCAAGGGAATTATGACGTCAGCCCACAGCATTCGGGACGAATTACGGCTCCTGGCTCTGCTGGAAGCTGTGCGTGTCCAGGACAGGTGTCTTTGCTTATGAGGCTGACTGGAGTGGCAGAGCATCTTCAGAGGGGCTATCCACTCCGTTCCCAGGGATATATTTCCAAAGCTTGGGAGCAAGAGTTAACAAAACCATGGACAGGGCTCTCTCTCTCCTGACAGCAGACGCGGGAGGATTTATAGTTCATTAAACTACTGGTCACAAGAGTATTGATTCTGAGAAGACGTCAACTCAGAGGGCTGTGGCAGGTCAGGGGAACGACAGTACAGAAAATACGTGTTTATTGTGCTCACCAGTGACACCGAGGCAGAGAGGAGACAGGCTTTGAAGACACGTCCTGCTGGGTACATGCTCAGCAACCCACGATTGAGTGAAAGAAGGAATGAAAAATCAAGACTTAAAAAGCTTTCAATAGGCTAAACGATAGGTCGAAATTCAACATGAAATGTAAACGCGATAAACGTTAAGTGTTGTCAAAAGCTAGACATTTTTACCTGATAAAAATAAACGTAACAAGGTTTCGGGAGATGTCTCAAGTATAGGCATACTAGGTAACCTAAACAATGTAGACTTCAGCCATGTCATGAAGGTCAGAGAGGAAACACACCCTTTGGAGCTGGCCATGGCAAAGCCCCACGCTGCTCTCCCTCTGGTGTTCAGGCAAAGCTTTGGGAGCTCCACTTTTGCTCTGGGATGGTGCAAAGGCAAGAGTCTGAAAACGCCATCACAGGGGAAGCAACTCAGGGGATTGGTCATTCTTGGTCTGAAAAAAGAAAGAAGCCTTACTAGGGGCATGAGAGCTGACTCCCACTATTAAAAATCTGAAATGCGGTCAAGTAGACGATGAATTACCCCTATTATTAAACTGAGCAAATACTTACTGAATGTCTGTATTTACAACGTACTCATTTTACAATTATTGACTGCTTACCTCTTCTGTGCCAGACACCATCCTAGACGCCAGGGAAAGGGTCTCTCTGGCTTTAGGAAGCTGACATTTAATGTGTGACGAGTAAGACAGCCAGTACACAAGTAAACAGAATGATTTCAGACAGTGGAAGGAGGAAAGTACATGTGTTGTGTGCCTCACACATTTGCCTTCAAATTTAGTAGGATATGATTATTCTTTGTTGTTCCATTAATGAGATAAAGATAGACTCTAATTCAATAAAAGGAAGAAAATTCTCCCAATAGAGCAGGGACTCTGTGAAAAAATAGTGAATTCTTGGCACCTGGGGGGTCAGTCGGTTGAGCGTCCAACTCTTGAATTTGGCTCAGGTCATGATCTCATGGTTCATGGGATTGAGCCTGGTACTGGGCTCTGCATTGACAATGCAGAGCCTGCTTGGGATTCTTTCTCTCTTCCTCTCTCTCCGCCCTTTCCCCACTTGCCCTCTCCCTCTCTCTCTCAAAATACATAAATAAACATTAGAAAAAGTAGTGAACTCTATCATTGGGAATACGAAAAACAAAACCTATGTGGCTATTTTCTAGGGCTGTTTGGGGAATTCCCGAGTAGGTTAAAACTGGATCAATGGGGTGGGTGGGAGGGCGCACCTGGGTGGCTTAGTCAGTTGGGTGTCTGACTTTGGCTCAGGTCATGATCTCACAATTCGTGAGTTTGAGCCTGGTATCAGGCTCTGTGCTGACAGCTCAGCGCCTAGAGCCTGCTTCAGATTCTCTCTCTGCTTCTCTCTCTCTCTCTCAAAAATAAAACAGTAAAAAATTAAAAAAAAACCACACAAACTGGATCAATGGTCCCTAGAGCTTTGGATTTCCTAGACAAGCACAACTGAAAACACGGCAGGTGGCAACATAAGGACACCAAGTATTTATATTTCTACGTATATAAATAGAAACCTTACCATCATTAACATCTTTTGACTAAAGAAAGGTCAGTTTTTAGAGACTCATGAAAAAAGAATGACACACCATCAGAATAAAATACTCTCTAAGTAAACTTGGCTATATTAAAATGTCATAACATTCGCCTTATTTTTCTAACGTTGCAACAGACCATCAAAAACCCCATCATCAGCCTGAAATAGTTGAAAGCCTAGAATTTGAAAATGGAACCAGATGACCTTGAAATCCTTCCTAATAGTGTTTCAATATCTATGTATCACAATTTAGTACACTTGTTTCAATGTGGGATTTGGAGCCTATGTTCATGAATTTATAGCCAAGCGCTCAAACTAGCTATGGGCAACTTCTCTCACTGTCAGTTCTGACTCCTGTGACAATAGGGGTAATGACATGTACTGACTCGTGGCGCCGTAAGAATTCACTGAGATCATGCAAACGGGGAGCTCAGTGCAGCAGCAGCATGTAGTCGTTGCTCAATAAAAACGTAGCAACTTTTGGTAAGACTTTCTGTCCCAAAGGAAATGGTGAGGTGAAGGGTATTTCTCATGGATGATGGTGTCAGTACACAGCATCTTCTAGATACTGTAGGCGAATTTCCCACGAAGAACAGATTGCCATTTAGCATGTAATACTTGAACCCTGGCCCCCGACTGCCAGTGGGGAAAGGAGACAAGAATCACAGCTAGGTCCTGAAAGGATGTTTTCCCCATCCTTTCCTACATTATTCATTTCCCCTGCCTCCCTTCTCTGGCACTTACTGGCTTCACAGAATGCTTGACCACCTACTACTTATTTTCTTGCCTCTTGGAGCCTCTTCCGTATTCGTTCTTCCTTTTTCTGTTTGGTTTTAGTTTGTCTGAATTTATCTCGCTTGGGGTGGTCGGTGGAGCCTCCTACCTTTTCTCTCCCACCTGCCTGTTTTCTCCCCAGTCTACTAGGGTACCACTTCTCCTCGCCTTTTCCCCACCCTGCCTGCACCCACCAGCATGGCCAAGCCTGTGAGCAGACTTTCAGAGTAAATCAGCGAGTGTGAACACGTCCGAATGCTGTGGAAACGTGGGTCCTTAGGTCTGTGATTTCAAGTCTGAATGGGAAGTAACGCACAAGATGACTTCTGTTTGAAAGCTGAGCCACACCAGTCAACCTTCCACGGCTCACGCTTTGCAACAATGGCCTGCAGTGCCTATTCAAAAGGATGCGTTGCTCTAATAATAGCTAATGCTTTTCTTGTTTGGTAAGGAAGTGATACACTGTTGTTACTAGCAGTGATCAGATTTAAGTCCTTGACAGGTGCTGAGCTCCCTAGAATTCAAGAACTCTATTCGTCAGCAGCAGTAAATCTAGACAAAAAGGTGCCGAAATAAGGTCTTTATACTCGGGTCTTAACCGAGAGACGTCAGTGGAGCATCTATGATTTGGCATTTGCGTAAATTAAAATGTGCTGAATAAGGCCTGCATTACTTTTCATTAGTGCCTATGCCAGTTCCACATTTATGACTTATTAGCTCAAAATGTGGCCAGACACGCTAGGAGAATAAAAGCATGGTGTGGTATAATTATTGAACACAGTCCAATGGATAAAAACGGGTCCAAAAGCCAGGACATTCAGACTCAAGTTGGAGATTTCTTATTATAGACATGGGTTATGTATAACTGATTCTTCAGGACCTTAATAGATAAGTGGAAGTTCTTCTCTGCCTGAGATACTGCTATGCTTTTTATTCACGCCCTCTGTTTTGCTCTTTTAAATTTTCCATATAAAAAGTAGGTCGCATGGAGCCTTATGGGATACTGTAAGACCTTCTGCTTTTATCTCTAATGAAATGGGAGCAAGTGGAGTGTTTTGAGCAATAGGGAGACAGGATCTGCCTCACCTTTTAAACAGGATCTCTTTCATTCTTGTGTGGGGATCAGAGCAAAAAAGGAAGATTGTTTAATAGGCAGCTATGGGAATCCAGGGTAAGATGTGATGGGGCTGTGGGTTTACCCGGGCAGAAGCAGTGGAGATGGTGGCGAGGGTAGTAATCCTTTGTCTTGAAGAAGCAGTAAATGAATTCCCTGATAGACTGGGAAGAAAAAGGGGAGAGTCGAGGAGGACTGGCAAGAATTTTGGCCTGAACAACTAAAAGGAAGAGGTGCTTGCTATCTCCTGAGATGGGGAACACTTAAGAGAAAGAAACTGCCAGGGGTCGTGATAGGGTGGAGGTGATATGGGCCATGAATTTGGCTTAGGTGTGAATAGTGTAAGAGGCCTTGATAGGAGCAGAGATGCCAAGGAGTGGATGAAGTCCCAAGTTTGGATCTGAGGACAGAGATCCAGGTCAGAGACGTGCATTTGAGTGTCATCAGTGCCAGTGCATCTGTGGTGTTTACACTGTGAGATGGGCCAGGGCTAGGGAGAGAGGAGCGGTAGATCCAAGGCTAAGTCCGGGCACTTCAACTTGAGGTTGAACAAAGGAAGACAGATCAGCAAAGCAGCTAGCACAGGCCTCAGGCAAGGTAGAATCCTGAGAACAAGATGGAGAAAATGCTGCAACGGGGAGAATCAGTTGTGCTAAAGGCTGATCTCTTAAATATGTAAAAACAAAGTACATATGTAATCAAAGTATTTTACCCCTCTCAAAATAAAATAACACATCTAATATTAATTACACACTTCAAATCAAAATCTCAAGGCTAATTCTGCAATATTCCTATGTCAGACTATTTTGAACACCTTTAGTAACATAACCACAAATAAAATTGATGACAGGATGTATTCCTAAACTTAGCAGAGAAGCATGAAGGCTATGGAGTTGGGCTCATTTCGTCATCTCTCTGCTTCCTTTAGCATCTTCCATGGGTTGTGAAGTAATTTTCCCAATTTAGGAAGAAACATTTACCACCAGGGGCTCTGTGATCCCTAGGTCAAAGAGTCAGGACTGTGACACATTAATCTGTCAAATACAGTATCTAGGCATGGGATCGGGCCACTGTATTTCAAAGCTGATTCTGCCCAGATTCCAGATGAACAAGCCGGTGCCTCACTAATTGTTTAGTTTTGCAAGCTCTGTTGGTAGGAGACCCTATGCCCAGTTCTTCCCGCCGGAGCTAGTTTCGGAGCTCTGCATATCATACATTTCCTAGAATATATTTCTAGTTACACCCCAGACCAATTTTTATCATAAGCGTATTTTCATGTTTTATCACCTAATTTAGGGAGAAGAAATTCTGCTCCTTTAACCAAGTTGCAGCTAGTTTTTTTTCCCCCTTAGTTAGATTCACCTAATGTCTTTGTCCCCTGATTGAATTCCACATTCTTCTCCCTATGTTCCTTGTCTGGATCTTGGCCATAGGTTTAGAATCACTTGTATCAACAAGAGAAGATTAAATGTAAGGTCCGTGGAAGCAGCAGAATGAAGCATAGATTGGATTTCCTTATTCCACTGCGTTGCAGTGAGGGCTACTGCCCCCGGGTTTGTTAAAATGGTGTTCAGAACTGTAAAGGATGCACAGCTTGCTCTTGCTTAGCTGTGCGAATACCACACAGAAGGGCTACCGACTTCTGGGATTTGGGCTAGAGGAACCATAAAGGAGAGATGATAATGCCTCATTCATTCAAAAGGCATTTATCTGGTGCCTTGACATGGTATCAAAGCCTGTGTCCCCCTAAAACTCATATTTTGAAACCATACCCCAAATAGGATAATATTAGGAGGTGGGGTCTTTGGGAAATAATGAGGTCAAAAGGGAGGAGCCCTCATAAATGGGATTAGTGTCCTTTTAAGGAGGGTCCCAAGAGCTTGCTCTGTCTCTCTGCTTTCTGCCATGTGAGGACACAGCAAGAGTACGACCATCTGCAAACCAAGAGGGGCCCCTGCCAAACACTGGGTCTGCCAGAACCTTGATCTTGGACTTACCAGCCTCCAGAATTGTCAGAAATACATGTTTGCTGTGTAAGCCATCCCATCTGTGGTATTTTTGTTACAGCAGCGCAAACTGACTAAGACACACCCACCATTTGCCTGGCACTGTGCTAGGTGCCAGGCAGGGCTGAGATGCGGTGGTGTCCACTGGCATGAGGGAGCTGATCAGTTACAGAGTGTGTCTATTCTGATTGCTTCCGCCATTGCTCCATATAGGCTATTGTATATAATGAATATCATCCACGGTAAGAGAGACACAAAACGGAATAGAATACGTGTCTATCTTTTAGGGATTTTTTTGTTCATTACAATGATTTCAAAGAGACATCTCTCCCTTCTGATCTCAGTTGCAACAACCTTGATGGCCAAATAGTAAACAGTAACCTAGGGTATACTTTCTAGACTTGTTGAAGTTACTGTGTTTCACGACAAATGTCCTAGTATGGCTTCATTTATGTAACATTCTAAAACTGACAAAATTATAGAGATGGGGAATGGAACAGTAATTTCCAGCGGAGGAGAGGAAGGGGAGGCCAGGAAGCGTCATCCAAGGGAGTTCCCGTGTAGTGATGTAAAAGTTCTCTAAGGAGAATCTCCACATATGAGACAATTTCATGGAACAACACACACACACACACACACACACACACACACAGTGAATATATGTAAAAATTGGTAAAATCGGTGTAAGCTCTGTAATCTAGTTAATAGTATAATCCCAATATCAATACCCTGGTTTTGATAATGTACCATAGTTAAGTAACTGGGGTAAAACTGGAGGAGGGGTACAGGGGATCTCTCTGAATTGTTTTTGCAACTTCTTCTGAGTTTATAATTACTTACCAAAAAAAAAAAAATTAAAAAAAAAAATCATGAGGGCGCCTGGGTGGCTCAGTCGGTTAGGCGTCCGACTTTGGCTCGAGTCGTGATCTCACGGTTCGTGGGTTCGAGCCCCCCATTGGGCTCTGTGCTGACAGCTCAGAGCCTGGAGCCTGCTTCAGATCCTGTGTCTCCCTCCCTCTTTGACCCTCCCCTGCTCACACTGTAGCTCTCTCTCTCTCAGAAACAAATAAGACATTAAAAAATTTAAAAAAAAATCATGTAGTCATTCATTTAAAACAAAAATAATAGGGGCGCCTGGGTGGCTTAGTCGGTTAAGCGTCCGACTTTTGCTTAGGTCATGATCTCGCGGTTCTTGGGTTCGAGTCCCGCGTCGGGCTCTGTGCTGACTGCCAGCTCAGAGCCTGGAGCCTGTTTCAGAGTCTGTGACTCCCTCTCTCTCTGACCCTCCCCTGCTCATGCTGTCTCTCTCTCTCCTAGAAATAAATAAAAATATTAAAAAAAATAATAGACCTTTTATATACAAATAAATTACTGTTCTATGATATTAAAAAGTTTTCATTTGAAGTCAGCTTTCTCTGTCTCAGAGTACCAATAATGAAGATAGTTTTTCACAATCACCTAAGCCGTGCATCCTCATTCAGCTATGAGTTATCACTGCCACATCTCTATTTTAACCTGTTTGATTCATAAAATTAATATGTGCACAAATCTTTTAAATGTTGCATTCTTCTTCATGTAGGAGTCCAAATACTAGGACAATATCCCATGAGTTAATAGACCCATTATTCATGTGTAACAAAACTCAGGAATAAGCCCATTTATCACAGCATAATTTATGATGGCAGAAAACTGGAAGCAATCTAAATATTCAATTAAGAACATTTTGATAGACACCACGAATTGACAAATTGAAGGCAATCCAAATGTTATTGTGGGAGAATACTTAGTAATCTGGAAAGCTGCCATCAGTGCTTCGCTAAGTGAAAAAAAGTTCTTCAGTAGGGTATAGAATAATATGTATGCACATGTATTTGCACAGGGAAACAAAAGACCTTCAAATGTTAACAGTGCCTTTTCTCTGTGTGATGGCATTACAGTGTTTGTTTTATTTTTTGAATGATTCCAGTTTTCTAAAATGTCTATGGTGAGTATTTATTACCCTTGTAATAAATGTAAAATGAAAAAAAATAATTCATATATTAAACCCAGGTTCTGTCTGTATAGACCAGTGTTTCTAAGCTGTGGTGAGTGGACAGAGTTCCAAAGATGTATTCAAAGTGGTCTATGGCTTCTACTACGAGAATTTTAATGTGGTGTTTTCATTAGGATGAGAACCTTAAAACAGTAATATTGACATCTTCTGGATCATCTGGATGATCATAGTGCATCAGAGATGACCAGAGCCCATGGTGGCATTTATTGTTCTGTCTGCAAGGCTGACAAGGGCAGCTACTCTAATTCTCACAGACTAATGAGAAAAGAAACAAGTCAAATGTAACAGATGTATTTGTACCGCCTGCTGCACAAATTAGGGTTTGCAGAATTTCCAATAGAGAAAGTCCTGGAAAATATCGGGCCTGCCAAACTCAAAAGAGCTTGCGTCAGCATTCAGTACCCAATTCACATTGTGATCAGTGATTAAACTAGCAAAGAATATCATCAGTCACACTAAATTAGCCAGTGTTTTCTAGTGGTTGTTTTTAGTTTTTATTGTATTTAATGTTTGGCCTATGTGAAAGCATTATGTATAGGGACGTGGTGCCTATTTATTTTATTTTATTTTTGGTGCCGATTTCAAATACAGTTTTATTTAAGATATTGCATCTTCCACTTACCATACAGTGCTTATAAAGTGCAATGTTTATCTCCTTCCCCTACACACATATTCCATATTAAAGTATCAAGGATGCCTGGTTTATTTATTATGGCGGCTTGACTTTAAGACATGCATGAGATTTGCTACAAATTTAGGTCCTTCAAGTGTCTCGTGTGAAACAATGCTAGACCTACTCTCAGATTGGCTTAATCAACCTCTTCAATGGTGGGCAGAGAGGCGGCACCACCAGAGGGAGGAGCGCCTCCACCAGGGAAGCCCCCAGGCTTTCCTCCCGGCACGCCTCCTGCACTCTGGTACCGCTTGGTCATGACGGGGTTGCAGACTTTCTCTAGTTCTTTCTGCTGTATTCAGATTCTTCTTGCTATGCAGTCTGGTTCTCATCAAGCCAGTTGATGGCTCCATTACACTTGTCAAGAATCTTCTGTTTGTCCTCATTGTTGATTTTGCCCTGAAGTTTTTCATCTTCAATGGATGGTTTCATGTTGAATGTTTAAGATTCAAGTGAATTCTTGGAAGACACCTTATCCCACTGTTTCTCATCAGCTTTGTACCTCTCAGCTTCTGCTGGGAGCCGCACTGGCCTCACTGGACGACAGTCACAGCGAGGAAATGACAGCGTTTGCACAGCTCCGGCCATGAGAAATAAAAACTAGTATCTCTTTCTGCTACTACTGGCTCATGTTGGAAAGGAGCCTGCGGGTATTGACCAGGCCTCACAATATTCCAAATAAGACCGATAGTCCCCACACAGATTCCTCATAAGGGAAAGCATATTTCTGCCTTTTTAAAAGAGACTTCAGATGAAAAATTGTGGATGATTGTCAAAAGGCTCTTCCTATGGGCCTTGCAGATCCAAGACTTACATAATAAAGGAGGCTAAGAACACAAGAGTTACAATGGAGTCTGGCCCTGAGACAAAGAGCCTAATTTAGAGTTAAGGACAGATATCCACCCCCACCCAATTGTTTCTGCTTGGAGTACCAGCCCCCCCAAGGCATTTGTGATCAGTAATTGGAGTGACTCATTCTGGCCTTGAATATGCTGATTGCACCCTGTGAAGGAACCTACTGAGGAATTTCTTCTTTTGTGATTATGGGAGCAAACATGTTTCCTGAAAGACCTGTTTTTCGTAATACTTCTCCTTAAACAAACAAGCTATTGACCCCTGCTCACAAAGAACTAACTTCACCCTTTTTATGCTAAAAACATTGTCTGGTATGCTAAAGATACCTTCCTTCCCCATAGGATAAGCATCTAAATCCCCTATCTCAATCACTATTGATAAAGGTTATGCAGGAGTCTTCTACAAATCTATGTTCTGGGAAATTCTTACATATCAAACAAGTTTGTCATTAGAAATCATTGTCTAAGGCAAATGCCACTTCTGTGCTGTCCCCCAAACACTTAATTATAAAATAAAGTTGAGCCCCAGTCAGAGCAGAGATGCCTGCCTGGTGATCAGAAAGAATCTCGGGGCTCTCTCCTCCCTCCCTCGCTGACACCGTCCATCCTTCAGGGACCCCTGGGCCCAGCCAGAGCCGGCCTCCGTCAAGCTTCCTGGACCCTGAGTTCAATGTCTTCCTTGTTCAAGCAGCCCTTGTCATTAGCGATGGCAATCTTGTTCTCTTTGCCTGTGCTCTTATCCACAGCAGAGACACTCAGGATGCCACTAGCATCAATATCAAAAGTGACTTCAATCTTAGGAAAGAGGTTGGAATGGCTGTATTGCATTTGGCGAGGACAGTCATGACTCCTCCAGCAGTTTAAATGCCAAGGAAAAGAGGAGTGACATTCAACAGCCGCAAATCTTGAACATTTTCAGATTTGTGTCCAGAAAGAAAGGCTACCTGGACAGCTGCACCATAAGCAACAACCTCATGAGGGTTGCTGCTCTTATTCAGTTCCTTTCCACTGAAGAAGTCTTGAAGACTTTTCTGAATCCTGAGGATATGGGCAGAACCACCCACCAAGACAATATCATGGATCCTATCATGGATCCAAGTCTTGTCTAGTTGGGCATCCCAAAGGGCTTTCTCTACAGGGTCCGGAATGCCATGGAGCAGGTCAGCATTTAATTCTTCAAACTGGGCATGAGCAATAAGAGGAAGAGAAGTTGAGTCCTTCATACAGAGAATCCATCTCAATACTGGCCTGGGTACTGGAAAAAGTATACACTCAGCACATTTGCAAGCAGTATGGAGGTGACGGACTTCCCTCTTGTTCTCGCTGATGTCCTTGTTACATTTACACTTGAACTCTGCAAGAAAATGTTTGACCATTCAGTTGTCAAAGTCTTCTTTGCCTAAGGGGGTGTCTCCAGCTGTAGATTTGACATCAAGGATCACATCTTCAGTAATGAGGGTCGACACATCAAAAGTGCCACTTTCTAATTCAAAGATCAGCACATTCCTTTCAGCTCCAATCTTTTTGTCTAAGCCAAAAGCAGTAGCAACAGCAGGTGGCTCATTAATGATTCTAAGTCCATTGAGACCAGCAATAGATAAGCATCTTTGCCAGCTTGACGCCGAGAGTCATTAAAGTAGGTACTATGACGACAGCATTGGTTAACAGTCTTCCCAACGTAGGCCTCTGCAATTTCCTTCATCTTTGTCAAAACCAGAGAGGACATCTCCTCGGAACAGAAACATTTTTGTCTCTCCCTTGTTTTCTGCTTGGACCTTGGGCCTGCCAGCATCAGTCACCACCACGAAGGGCCAATGCTTCATATCAGATTGGACAGCATTGTTGAACCTACGTCCAATCAGGTGCTTGGTGTCAAATACTGTGTTGATAGGATCGATTGTAACTAGATTCTTTGTAGCATCACCAATCAATCACTTGGTCTCACTAAAGGCAACATAACTGGGGCACCTGGGGGGCTCAGTTGGTTAAGTGTCCGACTTTGGCTCAGGTCATGATCTCACGGTTCGTGGGTTCAAGCCCCATGTCAGGCTCTGTGCTGGCAGCTCAGTGCCTGGAGCCTGCTTCGGATTCTGTCTCCCTCTCTCTCTGACCCTTCCCTGCTCACACTGTCTCTCTCTCCCTCTCAGAAATAAATAAAACATTAAAAAATTTAAAACAAATTAAATAAAGGTGACATAACTTGGGGTGGTTTGTTTTCCCCGATCATCTTCACTTTCTTATGCTGGAAGACACCCACTCGGGCAGGCGGTGCCAAGATCAATGCCAACAACTGAAGGTCCCTTAGACAGAGTTGCTTCCGTGTGATCCCTGCTTGGTGTATCTGGAGGGCCGGCACGGCGTTCATGGAAACCCTGTGCCTATTTAGTTTTGAGTTGTATTAACTCAGTAGCATGTTGTGAAAACTATGAAATTGAAATCTAGAATTTTTTTTCCTTTTCAAAGTGTCTACATAGTGCTCAGGAAACACTGCCCTAGAACCAAAAACGTTCCTTATGCATGAACACAGCACCTCCAGAAGCCACAGAAATTCAGGCCACTAAGATGTCACTTAATACTGTGCACTGACACACCTAACAGCGTGTCATTAATGGAGAAGTGGTACCAGTGCACAAGTTGGTCATAATATTTGGAACCTCAAATATATTTTTATTATTTTTGTAAAATTTTTCAAATGTTTTCTTTTTTTTTAAAATTTATTTCTGAGAGAGAGAGAGACAGCGTGAGCAGGGGAGGGTCAGAGAGAGAGGGAGATACAGAATCTGAAGCAGGCTCCAGGCTCTGAGCTGTCAGCACACAGCCCGACGTGAGCCTTGAACCCACAAACCGCGAGATCATGACCTGAGCCAAAGTTGGATGCTTAACCGACTGAGCCACCCAGGTGCCTCAAATATATTTTTATTATTCACAGATATATTAAAAGCCATGTTAGGGTCCCAGATCAGTTGACCAAAGCCCATTTAATATAAAATGCTCCTGGACCAGGAAGAATGATATGTCCTGGGGTACATTTGAAAACACAAGTTTTCCCTTCTTTTTTCATGATACCAGGAAACATTTTATAGCAGAGGCTTGGGGCTACCTGTCCTTACCTTTAGCTTCATTCCAGCCCAACCTCTTTTATAAATCTAAGCAGCTCTTCCTCCTAAAAGTATTCCCTGCCACAAAACAAATGCTATTATGCAGTCATATAATCGCCCAAGGTTTTACAAACAGCTTGACAGGGCCTGTCTTACTGATTCCTTATACTGTAGCAGCTTGATATATAAGCATTAAAATTCTCATTTTGTAGCTATTGAAACTAATTCTCTAAGAGGTTAAGAGACTTTCCCATGGTCAAACAGCTAGTAACAAAATACGCCTAAAGTAGAAGTGTTTGATTCCAATTCTCTGGTGTTTCTCCCCCAACCCCCGATAATAACTCATGGCTATTTCTCTTTCCTAGGTCATTAGGAGTGGGGAAAAATGTTTAATGGACAAACCTTGCTCTGCATGACTATTAATCAACACTTAACTCCCTGAGATACTCGCATTTTCAAAGCAGAGCACCAGGCTGCCGAAATCTATAACATGGAGAACGGCGGAAAAGATGTGTTTGTTTCCTAGGGTTGCAAATGACCACAAACCCAGTGGTTTCCAACAACAGAAATGCATGCTCTCACAGTTCCGGAAGCTAGAGGGCTGAAATCAAAGTGCTGGCAAAAGTCGATTTCTTCTGTGGGCTCCAGGGGACAGTCCCCTTCTAAGCCTCTCTCCTGGCTCCTGTGGCTGCTGGCCGTCCTGGGTGTGCCCTGGCCTGAGACACTTCACTCCAATCCCTGCCGCGTCACCTCCTCTTCTGCGTTCTCCCCTTCTCTCCTCTTCTCAGGACCCTTGTCATTGGATGTGGGGCTCACCCTCATCCAGGCGGGTCTTATCCTGAGATCTTTAACTTAATTCTATTTGCAAAGACCCTTTTACGAAATGAAGCCCCATTCACAGGTTCCAATGGACCAATCTTTGGAAGTGGGGCACAATTCAAACCACTGCCAAGGGCAACTGCGAAGTAAACGTTCTTGTTCATGGATTACCTGGGGCAACTCAGCAATCCTATATCCCACCCGTTATCTCCTAGCCAAAAACAAAGGTCTTACATCTGGAAATTTCCTCCAGCCTCTGGATTCCACTTCTGGTTTCCACCTCTCGTTTTTAGTTTCCCATCATTCTGTATTCTGCCTAAAACTGGAATTGCCTCTCTACCTTGCCTGTTCATGCGATCACCTCCACTGGGAGGGCTGCCTGGCTTTCACTGATTTCTCTACCTGGCGTGGTCTTCCACTCTCCTGGGTACTTACTCAAGCCCACTGAGTCCAGGCTTCCTAGAAAGCTCATTCCCCACCCCACTTATCCTCAACTACCATTTATCTTGGACCAGAACGCTAACACTGGGGAGAAATGACTGGTTGTTCTCAGAGGTGAAGACAGTCCTGCCCTGCCTGGAAATCAGTTTCTCTCATTAGTTCCTGACAGCTGATGCTTTTCGTGGCTTCTTTCTCTTGCCTCTGCCTTCACATCAGCATCTGCTCCTGTGGTCCAGAAATCCCAGTGCATTTCTCGTGCCCCACCGCAGGTAGAAGACACCTGGCTCAGGGCTCCCGTGGCCACTATCCCATAGCACTGGGGGGAAAAGGTGGTAGTGGTCATTTTCAAGAAAAACAGATGACCAATAATTGTCAGAAAAGAAAGGCTTCTCTTTGCCTTGGACACTATTCTCTATGACAGATGGCACTTCTTAAAATACATCCTCCACTGACCACCTGGAATGAGAAATACCCGTGATGGTTGTTAAACATGCACCTTTCTGAGCCACTGTAACAGAACCTCTGTGAAGAGACAGAGAACTCTGTGTTTTAGCAAGTTTCCTAGTGAGCCTCTTACACGCTAGATTCTGAGAACCGTCACCCAGTATAATCAAAGGACAAAACTCAGCCGCGCTTCCCGGCATTAAACCAGGCAACTTCTGCTCCCGCACAGAGATACGGTGCCTTTCCTCTCGAGCTCTAATTATCAAAGGTAAGAAGTGCAGGGAGAAAAAAAGAGCAGCACAAGATGTCCCAAATCTTTCCCCAGGAGGAGGTGTGCCTGCCTGACTTCTTGTGTAGTGCAGGAGGCTGGCCCATGAGGCCCCCAGCCTGAGTGTGATCCGGTCAGTTTCAAAGTAACTTGTGAACTGTGCAAGCCGGAAGTCGTCAGTGTTAATTTCGTTTCTGCCTGTACCTTTCCCTGAAGCTTTCCAAATCCTCCACAATCATTAGCACATCTTCAGTTACATGGCAAATGGCTTTAAGTGTAAATATAAATATACTAATTCACTGGACAACAAAAACATAGTCAGGTCGCCTGAGTAGCTGGCTCAGCCGGATAAGTGTCCGACTTCAGCTCAGGTCATGATCTCGCGGTTTGTGGGTTTGAGCCTTGCATTAGGCTCTGTGCTGACAGCTCAGAGCCTGGAGCCTGCCTCAGATTCTGTGTCTCCCTCTCTCCCTGCCCCTCCCCACCTCCCGAAATAAATATTTCTCAAAATTAAATATTTTAAAAAATGTTTTTAAAATTTTTATGTCCTTTATTTTATTCCGAGAGACAGAGAGCGAGTGCGGGAGGGGCAGAGAGAGAGGGAGACACAGAATCTGAAGCAGGCTCCAGGCTCTGAGCTGTCAGCACAGAGCCCGACGTGGGGCTCGAACCCACGGACTGTGAGAGCATGACCTGAGCCAAAGTCGGACGCTCAACCGACTGAGCCACCCAGGCGCCCCTAAGAAATTTTTTTAAAAACACTCATATTCAAATCAGATGTGCTTTCTTCCCAGCAGAGCCGCAGAGAGGCGGGATGCCTGAGCTTTGGCCCTTATAACTAGGCGGAATCTGACCAGTGTTGCCCTACCATTTCTCATCGAGCCCCTACAATCAAAGGTTTCCAAAAGGTGGAGCTTGGTAAGGTGGTCCTAACACAGTGCTGGCTGCCCATGTCAAGTCTACACAGCAGCAACAACAGCACAGCATGTCTGAAAATGTGTACAGAGGCACAAATAAATAAATAAATACACACATAAGACAGCTCTTAAAAACAGTGCTTGTGATTTAGGGAAATTGGTAATGTTGCCACTAACATATTAGGAATGAATGTACCTGAAACACTGAAGTAGCAGAGGTTTGAGTTTAAAAACCAAAGGCTTGAAAGACCTGAATTCAGCTTGCCAACCAGCATGTGGTTACCAAGTACTTATCATGTGCTAAAAAATGTATATTTTACATGTGTGTTGTGTGTCTAGATAAGTGTGTGTTTGTGTGTGTGTGTGTGTGTGTGTATGTGTGTTGCATTAAAAAATAATTCTGCAAGCTCCGACTGCTGGGCAGTTCTTGACCTTGGATGCTTAGCTTTTCCAAGGCCTGCTAGCTAGATTTAGGTTAGTGGGATATACCACTAAAGGGTGGAATCTAGAATGTATTTTTCATTCCTTTGCACCCTTCCCTGCTCCTACACCAATAGATCTTCACACAAAGTGAATTATTAACAGTAGCAAAAGTTTTAGATGCACACAAAAAGTTGACCAAAAACTCCCAAGATAATTGTATCGTGCTGCACAGACAACAGGTATTCTGGGCCTCTGAGGTGAGGACTGGCCACGTGGCATTTGTGTTTTATGGCAGGGTACGGGGCGAGGGGTATAATCTTAGAGGAGGTGATCTGGAAGGGGGATATTATTACTCTTTCCATCAGAGAACATGCTGCTTGAAATATTAATCTTTATAACTTTGTAACCACTAAGTTTTTTATTTATATCTAAGGTGCTACATAAAGGTAATTTGTTATGAAGTGAGTACTTATACTTTTGTTTATGTCATTTGGGATCTGCTTACTAAAGCTCTTCTTGAAACCCTGCCCCTGTTAACATTTACCCTCCTGCCTGGTCTAGAGCACCTTCCGAGCTATATATTCAATTCTTAATTGTGGGTTGGAATCAAAATTATTCTAGAAATGTAATAGGATCCACGAAACAAGTATACTTTTAATACAGTTTAGAACTGTAGTTCTTTGATTACATCAAAAATATTGATTTTGAATCTGCGCATTTCTTTCTAATGCAGACAAATTGTTGGATGTTAAATGTTGCAAAAGCAGGCAAAAAAGGCTAATCTGGTAAAAAAAAAAATGGAGGGTAGGGTCTAGGAGATCTATTATATGACACGAGGCACACTGCTTACCACATTGTTATATCAGCCTCCTCATGCAAATCTATAGGAAAAACAAACAAACAAACAAACCCAAATAACCCTCTACAAGATTGTATCACAGATCTTATTTCCTTTTCCACATACCAGGGATAAAGGCACTTCCCCAAATTCTGAGCGGTTCTTTCTTTTAAAGAAAACCAGTTATGATCTCATGAGTGTAATTAATTACAAAAAATTAATTGCAAACGTAAGCAATTGCAACTTATTTGCAGTAAAAGATGGCATATCAATAAATTTAATCTGCAAAGATTCACGCTACCATCTTATGACAGGCTTGGGAAATTTGGATGTGAGAGTCTCCATGCATACTCAATGTAAAAAAAATAATAAAGACAGATAGATAATTTTCTCAAATAAAGTCACTGCTCCAAATCTCATTAAATTCTGGCAGATATTTCTCGATTTGTTCTCATTTCTTTCTTAGGCTTCAAATATACTCCTCAAAGGCAGAAACGTGTAGTTCAGTCCTCGCTGATCTCAGCCTTCACGGCATTAATGATTTTGATGGAAGACCAGGACTGGTTGTTTGAGGTTTACAGCAATTTGAAACAAATGCTTCCATCCATTCTTTCTGTTAATGTTCATATATGACTCAGGAGAGAATCAGGTCTTGTGCTCTGCTTTTAGTAAACCCTCTGCTTTAACATAGACATTTTTACAGTGTCTGTGAACACTGTAAAAGACAGATTTCACGCTTTTGGAGACCACCTCCTTGAATGGCGTGGCTATAAATTATCAGAGAACTTTCAGTGTAAATAATAACACTTTAATCCCTTCCACTCTATGCTTTCTTCCCATCACTTTATGTTTCAAAAAAACTAAACAAGTAGCCGATGGTTTCTCTGAAATAAAAATCACAGTATTTCACTTGGAAACGAGGTATACAATTCGGTATGGGCGACTCAGTGACAAATATCCAAACACTGGGTCCTCTGACTTTCACTCTCCAATAAAGGGGACAGAAACCTCTAGAGTTGACCCTAAAATCCCAAAGTCTCGAAGGGCGCCTGGGAGGCTCAGTCGGTTAAGCATCTGATTCTTTGTTTCAGCTCAGGTCATGATCTCATGGTTCAGGAGTTAGAGCCCCACATCAAACTTTGTGCTGACAGTACAGAGCCTGCTTGGGATTCTCTCTCTCTCTCTCTCTCTCTCTCCCTCTCAAAATAAATAAACTTAAAAAAAATTAAACCCCAAAGTCTGAGCTCCTGGAGCATGGGACTGAGACAGTACTGTGTCCTTGTATCAGAAAAATATTCAATGGCTCTTTCCCTTCTGAACTCTTATCACTGGACTGACTGTTCAGTAAAGTAGCCATAGACTGCCAGGGGGTGGGGAAGAGGGAGGAGGCACCAAAGGAGATAAAGACCAACGTGCAGAAATACAACACAGCAAGAGGCCCCTTTTAGCATCCTCAGCATAATCAGATTTACATAAACCAGGACCAAAACTTATGCAGTCAAGAGCCAATGGCAGTATACTCTGCTATTTTTTAAATATATCTTTTCCTCACACAGGTAGCAACCACTCAAAGACAAAGATCTCAGTAGAAACGAAACTTGGATTTCTCATGAGAAACAGCAAAGTAATGATTTAAACCGTTTTTAAACAGCTGCTTTATCTAAGTCTCCAAGGAGAATTTCAAGAAAACTCAGGCAAAGCATCCATCTTTAAAAAGTCCAGGGGCACCTGGGTGGCTCAGTCGGTTGAGCGTCCAACTTCGGCTCAGGTCATGATCTCACGGTTCGTGGGTTCGAGCCCCGCGTCAGGCTCTGTGCTGACTGCTGGCTCAGAGTCTGGAGCCTGTTTCAGATTCTGTGTCTCCCTCTCTCTGACCCTCCCCTGCTCATGCTGTCTCTTTCTCTCTCCAAGAAATAAATAAAACATTAAAAATAAAATAAAATAAAATAAAATAAAATAAAATAAAATAAAATAAAATAAAATAAAAAGTCCATATTCAAATAGCAGTAAGAACATGAAAAATACAGTACTTTGATTGTTCAGAAGAACGAAAGCATTTTTATTGCCAGGAACTGCTTCATGGACAGGGCACTAGACCTTGAAGGATGAGGATTAAAAAAAAATTTTTTTAATGTTATATTTATTTCTGAGAGAGAGAGAGGGCATGAGCAGGGAAGGGCCAGAGAGAGAGGGAGACACAGAATCTGAAACAGGCTCCAGGCTCTCAGCTGGCTGTCAGCACAGAGCCCAACGCGGGGCTCGAACCCACGAACCACGAACCATGAGATCATGACCTGAGCCAAAGTTGGACGCTTAACTGACTGAGCCACTCAGGCACCCAGGTGATTTTTTTTTTTTAATAGCAGTGAGGGGTGGGGGAAACGAATCTATTTCAGGATTGATAATTTTATATCATTTTAATTTTGTATGTTAATATCCTGTTTTGTGACAGGGTCAGGAAATATGTATTTGTCATAAGTTATATAGGTGACTTAGGTTCAAGACTTTGGAAACCCATATGTTGACCTATAGCTGTAGTTCTTTCAGTGTGGTCCCTGGACCCGTAGCCTCAAAATTAGCATCTCCTGGGAACCTGTTAGATGTACAGATGCTCAGGGCCCTTGGCAGACCTACTGCAGCAGAATCCCTAAGGGTGGCCCTGCTGATTTAACTAGAAGCCAGGTAAGAAGTGGGATGCAGCTGAGATTTGGAACCACTGGCCTACAGAGATGCCAACGTTCCCAAGGTACCTCTTCAGACGATTGCTGAGAATTTCTGATGCACAGGGAATTTAACAGTACTAGACAAAAAGAAAGGTGAGAGGTGCCTTGGTGGCTCAGTTGGTTAGGCATTGACTCTTGATCTCAGCTCAGTCGTGATCTTATTGTTCGTGGGCCTGAGCCCCAGGGCGTGCTCTGTACTAACAGTGTGGAGACTGCCTGGGAGTCTTTCCCTCTCTGTCTGCCCCTCCCCCACTTGTGGATGCACACACACTCTTTCTTTCTCACCTTTTTACAAAGGTAATATTGACTATAGTCTAAAATAAAGTATAAAAAATAGAAAAATAAAGGTGAGATTACATAATCTTACAGAGGGCCAGATCTTTAGAGGCATGCCTCTAAAGGAAGAGAGAAAGGACTGATATTGACAGAGGACTCTGTAAAAATTGAAGCCTCAGTGTGTTCCGAAGAAGTAGAATTAAACAAGAAACTGGGGATTAACATGGAATGGTACCAGCCAACACTGAAACTGCTCATCTGGAAAGAAGCTTCTTTGATTTTTCAAAGTCATCAGTAAGTTGAGATTGGTATTTTCAAAATCCGTGATTATTCTCTCAGGAGGGAAGCTCTTTATAAAACAACTTCTGACGATTTTCTGGTCGGAGTCCTTCTGGAATCAGGCACATCTTGTTTCCTGGGCAGCCTCTGTCCGATACCTTGAAGAGACAGCTTTCACTGACAGTGTTCCTATTACTTCCCTACGGGCACCCCCCTCTGCTCCGTGGCACGTTACTTTGCCCAGGTACCTGCCTACATGTTTAGAATCATCCAATACGAGCCTAAGCAGCTGTGATGTCTGCAGGCTCTTCGTGGCAACCTGCTGCAGACGGTACCAGCTGGTGAGCTGCTCAGACTGCCACACGGGCTCTCTTTGTCCTGCTCTGGAAGATGGTGACTCATCAGCTCCCACTGTAGCCTGGCCTCCCGCTGCTGGAAAAGCAGAACCGGATGTGCTGCCCTTCACATACCAAAGATTTTGCAAGGAGGGCGGCGTGTCTCATTTGAATATTTCCCGCACTGCTCCTATTTCTGGGAATGGTGACAGACTGAAGATCCATGCTACCACCAGGACGCCGGGCGCAGAGACCAAGGTTAGGGTACCATTCCCGCCAGCCAAACAGAGCAAAGCTGCCAGCCCACACAGAGAAGAGACGCACCTGCCTGGCCTCTCCACCTCAGTGCTCTACCTGGCTGAGTATAACCAGATAAAGAGGAACCGGAAAAGGAGCAGTCAGGGGCTTGGCAAGGAACGATATTTCTACCTGGTTTGTTGTTTTTGCTTTTCCAAGAGGAAGTAGTTTGACCAAGAAAACTGCCACCTTCCTAAGGATGCCTGGCCTCATGTTTACTCCTGCACGTTGCTTTTGCATGTCAGAAAATCAAGAGGAGTTAAGTAAGAGTCAACCATCACCTAAGTTCCTGGGAGACATTCCAGGGCCCGTGAATTTCACAGTGTGATATCAAACCACAAGAATCCAAACCCGGATCATCTGCCATGGGATGTCTTTTACATTATGCTAATAGAATAGATTCCTTAGATGTTGATTGATTGGAATGCAAAAGTTACCTTCGAGTTTTTAGAAACAGTGTGTAAATATTAGGAATTCCGTGTAAAGGAAGAGAATAGTCTAAGCTGAGTTTTCAATCTTCTCATCCAATCCCAGAATCCTAGAGATTCACTTTCTTTTGTATACAATTCTATGAGCAAATACGAATGCAATAGCTAAAAATTGCATTTAGTAGATACATAAAGGTTATATAATAAGACCAGAAATATTATTACAGAGTCTGTTCTTACATTATTAGTCACCTTTCAAAGGTTTCTTAATTCCTTTATGGGCTTTAAATACCACTTAATCAATTCTGGCCGCAGTTCAATTCACACATTCAATGGATTTCCATGGCATTGTATTTCTAAAACGTATATGCTATAGATATTTACAACTAGGCTCCATACTTTCATTCCACAATGTCAAGAGAGGCGAGGCCAAAAAGGGTGGATGCAGTTTGTATCCATGAAAGTCCTGGACCATTTTCTCCAATATCACTTTTTCTGTAACAGACTCTCAGAAGCCACCTCCCTCCCTCCCTCCCTCCCTCTCCCCCTTCCTTCCTCCCTTCCTTCCTTCCTTCCTTCCTTCCTTCCTTCCTTCCTTCCCTCCTTCCCTCCCTCCCACTTCCTCCCTTCCCTCCTTCCCTCCCTCCCACTTCCTCCCCCACTTTCCTCCCTAGGCAGAAAGAGCTTGTCATGTACCAGGAACTAGACCAACGTCTTTCTTTCTTTTACAAATTTTTCAAAGTTCAAAAAATATTTTTGGGCAAAGGTTTGAAATAGTAGGTGATGTGAAATGTATCAATAACAGACCCCATTCTATTTCAAGTTGATTCGGACTTGCTAAAAAAGCTGAATAGTGAATAGCACATCACGTATTTGACATGGTATGTCTCCACCTTCTGGCCACAGGGCAGAAAGGCATGCGTGAGAAACAGTTAACCAGTTCTGGGAACGGACCAGCTTTTACAAATGGAATCTCTTGGCTGTTACTACAGTGTTCAAATATTTTCTGAAAGCCTAGTCTGGGTGTGGTTCCAGATAAGAGGCAGATGCATAAGAATAGTTTGTAGGAAAGATGATTTTATTATTTTGTGAAAAATTCTATCTTATAGAGCAAATCTTTGTAAAATTCAAATGCACATAACAATGTTATTTGGAAAATAGTCAGTGTTAACAAGGATAACATGATGTTAAGCTATCTCTCGACTTGTGGCTTTCAAAGTCCTTTTATATCCATAATGTTGGTCATCATTAGCATTGAAAGGTGGCTGGTGGGGTGCCAGGGTAGCTCACTCAGTTGAGCATCAGACTTCGCCTCAGGTTTGTGAGTTCTAGCTCCACATCTGGCTCACTACTGTCCATGCAGAGCCTGCTTCAGACCCTCTGTACCCCACCTCCTTGCCCACCACTTTCAAAAATAAGTAAACATTAAAAAGAAAGAAAGAAAAAGAAAGAAAGAAAGAAAGAAAGAAAGAAAGAAAGAAAGAAAGAAAGAGAAAGGAAGGAAGGAAGGAAGGAAGGAAGGAAGGAAGGAAGCAAGAAAGAAAGAAAGAAAGAAAGAAAGGAAGGAAGGAAGGAAGGAAGGAAGAAAGGGAGAGAGAAAGATGGCTGGAGCATGTAGGAAGCAGAGACGGGGAGGGAACTCACAGGCTTCATAGTTCAACAAGGGTAAGTCTGCTTACCGGCACCTCCATTTTTTTGCATGTAACCAAAACAAACACCTTAAACTTTTGAAGCCACTTACTTCAAATATCAAACAGTAAGAAGAACCTACGGTTGCTGGGAAGATCCCACAGAATCTATAGCCTATTGAAAAGTACGTAGAATGCCCAATGACTGATGAATAGATAAACAAAATGAAATACGGTAGCTCCTTCCTTTATCCAAAGTTTTGCTTCCCACGGTTTCAGTTACCCATGGTCAACAGAGGCCGGGAAGCAGACCTCCTTCTTCTGACATAGTCAGAAGGTCAACAGCAGCCTCACACTACATCACAGTGCCTGCGTCATTGCTCTCCCGTCATCTCATCACGTGGGCACGTTTTCATTCCACATCATCACCGGAAGAAGGCTGAGTTCAGCACAAAATATTTTGAGAGACCGAGAGAGAAACCATATTCACATAACTTTTATGACAGCACATTATATAAGTATTCTATTTTATTACCAATTACTATTAATCTCCTACTGTGCCTAACTTACAAATTAAATGTTACCATAGGTATGTATCTATAGGATAAAAGTATTGTACATATAGGGGTCAGGACTATCCATGGTTTGGGGCATCCACTCGGAGTCTTAGAACATACGCACAATGGATAAGAGAGGACTAGAAATATTATTCGGTCTTAAAAAGGAAAGAAATCCTGGCACATGCTACAACATTAATGAATCTTGAGGACATGATGCTAGACGAAACGAACCAGACACGAAAGGACAAATACGGGATGATTCCACTTACATGAAGAACCAAGAGTAACCAAAGTAACGGAGACAGAAAGTAGAATCAAGGTTACCAGGGGCTGGCGGGGGAGGAAGGAATGGAGGTTTAAAGGCTACAGAGTTTCAGTTTTACAAGGTGAAAACGTTCTAAGAGATGGATGGTGCGAGATGGCTGCACAATGATGTGAGTGTACGTACAGTTACAAATGCTTACAATGGCAGATTTTGTTATGTCTATTCAGTGCATACAAACCTTTAGAGAGATACCTAGTCCATGGTGAACAGGAGCGCCTAGAAGCTGTAACAGCTCTTCTACTCTGCTATATCACTGCCATTGATCACTTAACACTGATAGGAAGACTAGGGCTTTTAGTGACGGGCCTAGGTCTATCCTCGGTGACAAAGTAAGTTACCAGACCCTTCCACCAGAGGTACTCACTGACGTACGTATGCCCATAGGAGTTTTTAATGTTTAGAAATGGTCCAACAGCTTTGCACCCTGATGTGGGATAACTGAAAACACAGGGGTCAAACGCACTAAAGGCAAGTTTTAAACTTTCTGGTAAATTTGAAAAGAAATGTGGCTTCCATTGCTTGTTTTTCTTTAGGGGAGATAGATTTTTAGTGTCATAAATCATATCCAGCACTATCCTTATACTCTGACCCATAAGGATACATGATCAACATCACTCCATTACGTAGTGGCTAGTGCCTCCCTCCACCACGTACAACCTCAAGTTTTCAAAGGCAGTGTCATTGACTGGGTCTAGGAGGTGGTCTGGGCTATAAAACCGAGTCCAAAATTGTCATTTAGTCATAGAATTGTGATTAAAATATTTGAAATCATCCATACTAATAAACCAGATTGGTTTCATGAAGAGATGAGGTCCCTGGGTAGATTTTGTACATCCTGGTTAGTATGTCAGGAAGGTCACAAATCTGTGTTACTCCTCGCAAAGGGAGGTAACTGAAGGCCTGGAAGGCGGTGGACAACAGAGTAGAAGGAAGTGGGGAAAGCCTATGTGCAGCATTTACTGAGTAGCCAAAACCTGTCCCCAGCAAAGCATCAATAGGAGTAGGATGGGGTATTCGGGGAAGTTCCTCACTCACATGAAGACACTCAAACACTTCACTACAGGGTTCTAAGGTTCTAGATAGAATAAGTGAAAACCTCAGAAGGTCTGAATTAGAGACAGAATTGTGGCCCCCCGAAAAACAACTTGACAAACGAAAATATTAAGAAGGGTCTGTTACGCTTTTGTTCACCCATATAGCACGTTGCCTGTTTCAGGAACTCTTAGTGACCTTTTAATATATAAATCGGAGTGTCAAATAAAATTTATTTCTTATTGTAACTGCGGCTACTGCTTATGAACATTTATTCTGTGCTTTCCTACATTCTAACTCTCCTGACATTTGACCCATGGAGGACTGAGGATCAGAGATAGTAAGGATCTTCTACAAGGCCAGTTACTAAGTAGCCGAGCTGGGTTTTCAACCCTGTCTGTCAGTCTGTCTCCAAAGCCTGTGCAATTATCTCCTGGATGTGCCTTAGGTTTTTAGAGTGGAGTTAGCTCATTCTTTAGTATTTTCAAAAAAAAAATATGATTAGAAGCTGAGTGGAGGGGCACCTGGGTGGCTCAGTTGGTTAAGGGTCTGACTTCAGCTCAGATCATGAGCTCACTCATGGGTTCGAGCCCCATGCTGACAGCTCAGAGCCTGGAGCTTGCTTCAGATTCTGTGTCTCCTTCTCTCTCTGCTCCTCCAGTTCACACTCTGTCTCTCTCTGTCTCTCAAAAATGAATAACCGTTTCAAAAATTTTTTTAAAAAGTTTAGTAGAAACATGGTTTTCCTCATCACGTTTAATTTCAGAGAGCAAAGACAGAGTCCTTTTGCTCTTTGTATCTGTGCACCTAGTTCAGTGCCTGAAATTAAAGAGACATTGGGATCAATCCATGAATCAATGAACTCCACGCAGCTAAATTAAAAGAGCGTTGCAAGAAAATACTGATCAATACAGATCATGGACAGCCACCTCCATAACCAATGAATGAAAAAAGTCATCAGTCTCTACCTTGGGAATATTTTTGTTAGAAAAATATTCCCTACTAATGCCCTTGCTCAGGGACAAAGCGGTGTGAGAGGTGGCCATATGTGGGAGACCTGAAGGAGATGACTCAGCCTGGCAGGAAGGGAAGGCAGCAGCCATAGCCCTGATGCCTAGCACGGTGTCTGGCACATGTAAGTGTCTGGTAAATATGTAAGTGAACTGATCAACCCAGGGCACAAGAGCAGGGCTGCCCTTAGAAAGACAATAAGGGCACAAGAAGCAATAGACCATCACAGGGGACCTCATTCCTCCTGTAAGACAGGGGCACCCCCCGGACACCCTTGGAGAGGCACTGTTTCCGTAAGAAGCACTACTCAGGTACTCACACCTGCCCAGCCTACTCAGCTGATCCTCAGGTTGCAAAAGATAGCAAAGTGAGATCGGTCAGCCAGTTGTGTATTTTTCTCCAGCAGCTGTTCAGGGGCAGACTCAAGAATTGAAGCAAGCTAGGGTGAAGGCTTTTCCAAGAGAATATAATAAAGACAGCAAACACATTGAGTGCATTCTGAAGGAAGCCATTATAGTAATAGGCCATGACCTGTAGACTGGTAAGGAGGTAGTACGATTATGAAAAAGGCTGGATTGGAGATCCGTCCTAAAGGACTTGAGGCGCTCAAGAATTGCTAGAGTCGGGGCGCCTGGGTGGCTTAGTCGGTTAAGCGTCCGACTTTCGCTTAGGTCATGATCTCGCGATTCGTGGGTTCGAGCCCCGCGTCCGACTCTGTGCTGACTGCCAGCTCAGAGCCTGGAGCCTATTTCAGAGTCTGTATCTCCCTCTCTCTCTGACCCTCCCCTGCTCACGTTGTCTCTCTCTCTCTCTCCTAGAANGCCTGGAGCCTATTTCAGAGTCTGTATCTCCCTCTCTCTCTGACCCTCCCCTGCTCACGTTGTCTCTCTCTCTCTCTCCTAGAAATAAATAAAAATATCAAAAAAAAAAAAAAAAGAATTGCTAGACTAGAAATGTGTCAGGGCTCCCAGGTGGCTCAGCCACTTAAGTGTCCAACTCTTCATTTCGGCTCATGTCATGAACTCACAATACTGAACCCCGATTGAGTCCCGAGTGGGGTTCTGTGCTGACAGTGCGGAGTCTGCTTGGGATTCTTCTCTCCCTCTCTCTCTCTGCCTCCCCCTCCCCTTGTCTCAAAATATATAAACATTAAAAAAAAAAAGTGTGAGTAGATAAAGGATAAAAAGTGGGATGCTTGGAGTTAAAAATTGAAACTGAGGACATCCTCCCAACAAGGAGGGACTTGCTTTATCACCTTTCCTTAGTGCAGCTCTGGTTCTAAACCCTACGAGATTGAACTTGGCTACTCTGCTTACTTTCTGTATGCCCCTGGGCAAGCCATGTAACATCTCTGAGCTCCCATCTATAAAACAGAGATAGTCATCCTTTCCTATTACTTGGAAGGTTACGAATAACAGATGTAAAGCTATTACTACATGGCAGTGCTCAATCCTGGCTGCTATTTATAATTATTTTCATTATAAGACACATGCTGTGGCTGTCTTTACATTATGTGTAATATAATATATACATAGTAATATGTGAATAGATTGCTCTTCTCCTGTAACTCACGTTCCTGATTTTTGCAGCCTTTTAAAAAATCTCTTGGCGGACTCGTAACTATCACTCCTGTCGGTATCATCAGGAGTGGAAACCAGCTTCCGAGCACCTAAAAATGCAGGCAGCGGGAGAGGGGACCCATCAGGGAGTCAAGCGTTTCTGCAGACTGATGCTTCTTTTGTGATGCCTCTTTCCCTCTTTGGAATTCTGTTTTAATGGCTTCTGGCCCTCCTGTGTTCTGCCAGATACTTGCGTTTTGGCCTCGGAAAGAGTTACTGCTGTTGTTTTTCACGATTCTGCTATCTGAATGAAGCAGGATCTCATACAAGTATGTGGCCAAAAAAAAAAAAAAAAGTAGGAAATACCCATACATTGTTGAGTATATTTAATTTTATCTATATTAAAACAAACCAAAAAAGAACACTGTAATGCAGAAGTAAATAGTGTTCTGTGACTTTGTGGGCCAATAATGCTTCTCATTTAGGTCCCATATTGGGTATTCCCCTGGTTACTCTTATATCATCAATCGTAGCTTCAGAGCTCATAGAATAGAAAAAAACAGGCTTTGTCTAGACCATTAATGACCCTTCCCTATCTGTAGCCAATGCCACAATTCATTCTCTTGATTATTATTTAGCCTACACAGTTATCAAGAGGAATTAATAAAGTTATCCATTCTATGTCATTTTGCAATCTATTTCCACATGTCTAAATAACTTAAAGCCAAATGAACCAAGAATCAATTATAAAGAAATCTCTTAATTTTGTGTTCTTACACTTAATTCCTTTTCTTCATATTTAAAACTGATTCTTTCTCTTTAACCAAAATTGGTGTTGTAATAAGATGCAACACATAAGCTGGGTAGTATTAAAGATTTAACATCTACTAACAAAAAGCACTTTCAGTGATACAAGCAAAATATATAAGTAAAAAGAAGAGAGAGAGAGCAGAGACGCTTGAGTGGCTCAATTGGTTAAGTGTCTAACTTCGGCTCAAGGTCATGATTTCATGACTTGTGAGTTCGAGCCCCACATCAGGCTCTGTGCTGACAGCTCAGAGCCTGGAGCCTGCTTCCAATTCTGGCTCTCTCTGTCCCTCCCCTACTCATGTTCTGTCTTTCTCTCTCTCAAAAATAAATAAACATTAAAAAAATTTTTTTTAAAAAGAGAGCAACAAAACTTTATTAAATATTTAAAAAAAAAACCTCCCCCTAGGAGAAAAGAGACAACAATGGATCAAAAGGTTCTCAGAGACAAAGTGAGTGAAAATAAAACATAAGCAGAAGTGTGTGTGTCTTTTAAAGAACAAATAACATCTTGGAAATGCGGTAATAATTAGTCAGTACTTAAATACATTAATTAGGTTCATTAAATTAGGAAATGCAGATAGACATCCTGCTTAGATTTTTAGTGGAAAATTCCCTCCAGTTCTGTAGGGCACGTAAACATCCTCTCGTAACTTGCGGATTAGCTTAATTGGAAGATATCACTGAAGCTTGGAACAAGAATCAATCATTGTTGTATCAATGGAACAACAGTGTGAGTGCAATTTCACAAATATAAGAGTTTGGGTTTTTGTTTTTTTTTAACTTTAGGCTTATAAAAAAAAAACCTTTAGGAGCATATGTTGACTGATCTTTTAGATCAAAGTTGACTCCTATGGTGAACACCCAATGCCCCTTCCCTGTCTTTTCTCTTTGCCAACTGCAGAGGATGCTAATCTGTGAAGAACCTGGGAAAATAAGTCTCTTATGGTTACGGAGCAGAGCACACGGTTCTGAACGACGTCCGCTCACCAACTGGCCAGACCACCCCCTGGCAGAGTGCGTGTGGCTTCCCTGAGTGATAGAGAAGTGCTACCCGGTATCTTTGGTGGGCCGGAGTGAGGGAGGGCACCCAGACAAAGCTTGGTGACCTGTCCTAGAGTTGTCCCCCTGCCAGTTTGGTTCTGGTGACAAGACCATAAGGCTGGCCACGTGGCCCCGAAAAAGAGTAATCAAGTGCCTGTTTCTATTTAAAAACATTCAGAGATACTAAAAAATGGCAAGAAGTTGGGGGTAATCTGCCAATCTGTGGGGGCCCAGAACACAGTACATTAGAAACCAAATTTGAGATTAACATGCCAGTATGCTGAGTTACCTTTCAGTGCTAAGTATATTAAGTGCTCATTTTGCAGAGCACCCTGGTATCATGAATTATACAAAGATAAATGAGGCACAGCGGCTCCATTAGTATAAGTGGGAGATAAACCCAAATGGCAAAACTGCAAAGCCTTGTAGAGTATGGTAAGGGCTAGAAGTTTCTAGACCAGTAGCTGTGGGAGTGAAAGGTGGGAAAGGTTATTCATGGACATGGAGAGAGGACAAGGGACTTCCTGGAAGGTGGCTCATTTGGAACTGGTCTTGGAAATTGGGCCCTATTTTAATTAGTAGAGATGGAGGGGAAAGTGAGCGATGGCAATAAGTGCATTGTGGTGGATGAGTGAAGGCTGTGTGGCCAGGGATCATGACTTCTCAAATCGAGCTGGATTGGCGGTGAGTTGCAGGGCTCTATAGTAGCATGTAGGCCTAGAAAAGTGGTCTGGGACACATCATGCAGGTCTCATTTGTCCCCCGAGCCAAGGAGCTTGAGCTTTGTTCTGTGGAATGGTTTTGGAGAAGAGCAATCTAACGAGGAGTATGGTTAGGAATATGGCGCTGGCAACTCTGTGGAAAATAGTCAGGCTCCCCAAGGATGCCTGTGCTACCCACATGACAGGGGCCAAGCTAATGAGGGCACAACCAGGTCACTGGTTATAGGAATGGCTCGAGAGACATACAAGCGCAGTACTTAAAATAGGATGGTAACAGAAAATGGCTGTAATCAAATGTGTGTCTAGAACTACTGTGATTCTCCTGCAGGACTGTGACTCCATTAATCAGGTTAGAAGTATAGGAAGAGGCACAGGAATGAAAGAGTAAGGCTGGGGACTTGGAGAGGCGAGTTCAGCCGTGGACCCATGAGGTTCCAGGCCATTAACAGTGCGTATGAGTGAAGGAGCTCAGTTGATAACACTGCACCGAGATGAACCGAGAGCATCTAGTAGACCAGATACTGGGAGAGAGAGAAATGAAAAATATCACGGACACCGATATTTGAGGGCTGGGTAGAGGAAAAGGACGTAGCAAAGAAGACTGTAGAAGAAAGGCAGAGTAAAGTTAAGAGAACAGGGGCCTGGCATGTGGGTGATACCCAATGACTAAAACAAAAGAAAAAAAAAGAAATAATAAACCAGGATAGGGTCCAGCCATAGAGATTTTAAAAGATGAGTATTTTCGTAAAGGAGCGATTGTATATGGTAAAAGGGTGGATTTTGTTGTATGCGAATTACATCCAAGCAAAGCTAGTATTAAAAAAGATGAAAGGGATGATTGATTGTGTAAGATGATATTGAGAAATTCAGTAGAAGGAGGGCTGGGACGAGGCCAGTGGAGTCGTCAGGGGAAGGTACAAATAACCTCTAAAAGAGCAATCCAGTAGAGAAGGAATGGCAGAAATCTAACCACTGGAAGCAAGATGGAAGTTGAAAAGCGAAAGGATCTGGGCGCCTGGGTGGCTTAGTCGGTTAAGCGTCCGACTTTCACTTAGGTCATGATCTCGCGGTTCGTGGGTTCGAGCCCCGCGTCGGGCTCTGTGCTGACTGCCAGCTCAGAGCCTGGAGCCTGTTTCAGTCTGTGACTCCCTCTCTCTCTGACCCTCCCCTGCTCACGCTGTCTCTCTCTCTCTCCTAGAAATAAATAAAACATTTAAAAAAAAAGAAAAAGAAAAGAAAAGTGAAAGGATCTAGTCTTTTACCTTTAAGCTAATAGGTTCAATATTTCTTACTGTTTTTTTTTTTTTAGTGTTTATTTTTGAGAGAGAGAGAGAGAGAGCAAGCACGTGGGAGACAGGATCTGATGTGGGCTCAGAGCTGACAGCAGAGAAGCCAGTGTGGGCTCGAACTCACAAAACTCAGGATTATGACCTGAGCCAAAGTTGAACACATAACCAACTGAGCTACTCAGGCACCTCTCTTACTGTTTTATCCTTAGTATAAAAACCATACATTGTTACAGTGAAGCAATCTGAAAATGTAGAGGGGCCTTAAGAAAAGGACAAAATGAAAAAAAAACATCTACTTTTCTACCATACTGAAATAACAATGGTTAATGTTGTGATAGATTTATTTTAGTAATTTTTTTCTGGGCTTATTATGTATAGACTTGAACTCATGTGAAACCTTCAGTTTTATATCTAGGGTTTTTAAAAATATTTTTAACGTTTATTTTATTTTTGAGAGAGAGACAGAGTGCAAGCGGGGAAGGGCAGAGGGAGAGGGAGACACAAAATCTGAAACAGGCTCCAGGCCCTGAGCTGTTAGCACAGAGCCCGACGCACTAACCCACTAACTGCAAGATCATGACCTGAGCTGAAGTTGGGATACTTAACTGAGTTACCCAGGTCCCCCTCTAGGGTTTTTTGTTTTTGTTTTTGTTTTTGTTTTTGTTTTTTGAGAGAGAGAGAGGCCACACATGTGCATACAAGCTGGAGGGGACTGAGAGAGAGAGAGAGAGAGAGAAAGAGAGAGAATCCCCAGTAGGGTCTGTACTGTCAGCACAGGGCCCCATACAGGACTTGAACTCATGAACTGGGATATCAAGATAGCCGAAATCAATAGTTGGTAACTGAACTGACTGAGTCACCCAGGCGCCCCTATAGCTAGTTAAAAAAACAACATTCAATCTTACAGCATTTACCATTCTATAGGTCTGTCATCATTTACAAGTCATTCTCCTACGGCTAGACTGGTTTATTTCCCTTTTATTTATTTTGCTATTTTCATTATAATGAATATATTTATTCCTAAATCTTTATCCAGTACTATTTCCTTAGAATATATGCTTAGATGGGAAATTGCTGTGTCAAAATACATGGGCATTTTTAGGACTCTTGCTGCATTACCAAATGGATTTTCAGAAAGATGGCACCAATTTACAATCCTTCAAGCAAGGATTCATTGCACGTTCTCCCCTACTGAGTATTTTCATTTTCTTTTCACTCACTTTGCCTATTTGAGAGATAAAAACGATAGCTCACTGTTGGTTTAATTTACATATCTTAGCTCAAAGAGCTCTCAAACAAGATTCTCCTTGAAGATCTGTGATTTGTTTCTAAGCTTCCTGATTAAAAAGGCAACAGAGAAACAGAAATTGATGAAAAAAGATTTGGAAAATGAACATAGATGAAAATTTAGTTCTATAAAGCCAAAAGAGGGATGTATCAATTTGGGCAAAGAGAAATTAGCTCTTCATTTATGATAATGAAGTACTGCGGGGAAAGAATCTTTCTCCCGTTCAGTTGCTATTAATCCTTCTGGTCATTTTCTGAATTCCCTGTTCTTCCCCAGACAATCACAGGAGCTGGGGTAAAATACTGATACATCAGCTTTTTCATATTCTTTATATACATCTCATTGACATGATCCAAAATATTCCATTTCGCTTGGGGTGGTGTATTTCCAAGAAACAAGCTAAAATTCTTTCCTAAGTATTTGTACTAACAGTCTAATGATACTGGAATGGAAATAAAGCTGCCATTTCCTAAGAGCCAGGCACTGTGCCATGGACTTACATGCACTGTTAACTCTTAAAACACTTCATAGAGGAAGCTATCAGGCCCATTTCTCTGATGAGAAAACTGAGGCTCAGAGAGAGTTTGCTATGCCCGCAGCCACAGAGCTATTCATTCAATGATCTGAAACTCCAGTCCAGCTGTCTGATGGCAACACCAGTGATCTCTCACTCAAATCCTACCCTTATTTTGTATGTCATTTGACATTAATAAGCTGTGAGGCAAGTTAGTGTCATTATCTTTATTAACCTTATTTGAACTTCAAGAACAGAAAAATATTATAATATAGCAATCCCATAGTATCTCAACAAAATATCTTGAATACTGTAGTGGGCTAAAGTTTATTATTACGACAAGATCGGAGAAAAATAACTTGAGTGTTTTTTTTTTAATGTTTATTTTTGAGAGAGAGACAATGAGAGAAGAGCATGAGCAGGGGAGGGGCAGAGAGAGAGGGAGATACAGAATCTGAAGCAGGCTTTGGGCTCTGAGCCAGCAGCATAGAGCCTGACGTGGGGCTTGAACCCACAAACCATGAGATCATGACTTGAGCCGAAGTTGGACGCTTCACCAACTAAGCCACCCAGGCACCCCAAAATAACTTGGGATTTTAAAGAAAACACTTCAAGCATCGCTCTCTCTGATCTTTCCATTGATTCTTGTACTTTACTCAGCCCTCCACACAGTGAGGCTCCCATTTCCCACCATCCAGAATCGAGGCCATCCCACGTCCTCAATGCCTCACATACCTTGCCAGCCACCCTTAATTACTGCATAGATCTCTTTCTCTGTGACTCTCATCTGACCAACCTTAGGCTCCTCCATCACCCCCTCCTCTGCCCCAGCACCCTGGCAACTCAGTGTTACCAGAGAAAATCACAAGCCTTGCCAATTGATCTCACTTTACATTCATAACCCAAAATCTCAAATGGCCACTTACCATTGCCCAGCTCTAAATGGACTGCCTTAGAGTATTTATTTTTCTCCCACTCCAAAATGACTATTTTGCATCTCAAATGCACAATGCCCTTCCCCAGCTGAGGCCGAGGAATGTGCCCTCTTCCACATGGGGAAGACAGCAGCAATCACGCAAGGAGGGGCTCACTCCATGCTCTCATAATGACTGTCCATATCTGCATCCCACGGCGGCTTCCCAGCTGTCACACTGGATGAGGTAACCCTGCTCCGATCCAAGGCGAGTCCTACCTACAGGGTGCTCTTGATTCCAGCTTTTCCAAGGCTGGAGTTTTCTTGTGGTTCAGGGCTCAGTTCAAATGCTCCCCTCTCACAGAACACCCCTTACCCATCCGAACTGAAATGAACACCCGGTCACTTTCTAGTGTTCTATTCCAACACAGCGCTTAATATGGGCCGTGGGATAGCTGCATTGGTACCATCTGGGAATGTTACAGGTGCAAATTCTTGGACCCCACGCCAGACCCACGAAAGCTACTTTGGATGTAAAGTCAGTTGTGTGTGAGAGCCAGCTACCACCCACGCTGGAGCCTGGACTGGTAAATTTCCAGGAATTCACCAACATGATTGTTAAACACAACCACTGTTTTAAAAAAAAAAATTTCATGTTTATTTTTGAGAGGGGTGGGAGGGGCACAGAGAGGGAGACACAGAATCTGAAGCAGCATCCAAGCCCTGAGGTGCAGCACAGACCCCGATGCGGGGCTTGAACCCATGACGCATGAGATCATGACGTGAGGCGAAGTCGGCTGCTTAACGGACTAAGCCCCCTAGGCGCCCCTAAACACAACCCCTGTTAAACATCAAATTATATAAGCTTTCAAGTAAATAAGTTATATTTAGAATGGAAACAGTAAATATTGAAAACTCAATGCTCCCTAATAAAATAACTACATCCTACTATTAGCCATGTCCCTGTGGTTACTTGCAGCTAGCGCAGGCGTATGGCAGAAACACTATAGGCTGGCGTGTTACCATGCGTGCATATTTATAATACTGCATTGTTTTTGTTTTTGTTTTTGTTTTTGTTTTTGTTTTTTAAATCCTCTCCATATAATACTGCATTGTTGCCATGAGGTCAGCCTCGCTGGGATATCAAGCAAGAGTCTTTTTCCCAAAGAGCCGGCTATTAAACATTTTCTCAGGAGATTGCGGGATGAGGCCCAACAGTCTGCATCTGACCAAGCCCTCTGGAGGATTCTGATGCAGCTAAGGTCTGAGCACCACTGCCTAGGAAGGCCTGCCCTGCCCATTGCTATTCACCCAGTTCCATCTTTCTACCACGACCCAGTCCAGTTCTCCATCTTCCCCATGCCCAAGGCCTAGCTGGGAGATTAATTCCCTTCAAACTTGCCTCCGCTTCATACAACCTGACTTTACCCGTGGAAGTATGTTTTCTATTATAATTGTACTTTTCCTCTACAGGAAAAGATAGGACTTTTCCTGGGACCCAGGGCCAATCCCTGTTTTACCTTATGTTTATGTCCAGGATTCTATAAAAAGATATTTTTTCCTAAATAATCTATTTGTGACCTAATCTCATTGTAGTGTTTACTTCTGTTTTTAGAGCCTAATTCAATTACAAGAGGATTTTATTTCAAAAATATAACCTCTAACTGAACACGCTCCCTAAGAAGTTTGCTGCTGAATGTTGGCCACCAGATGGCAGCAGGGGCTCTTGGAAAAAAAAAAACGTGGTCAGAGCATCTGGGCTTTGAAAGAACTTAGATTGTTTTTGCAAAGCCAAGCACATTTCTAAGTCATTTGCTGGTTCATCATATTCTTCGTGTCAGCAAACTGCCTTTTAAAAGGCAAGAGAGATTATGAACAAAAATAAAATAAGATGCAAGGTAATGTTTTATCATGTCCTCAGGTGAATCACAACCCAAAACGCTGTTTACTCTTTTTATGCAAATTGGTCCCTGTCACACTGGAGTAGAGTTTCTGACTGTTCTGTGCTGCCTGGTTTCAAACGTTCAAATTCTTCCAGATTCTGATCCAAATTGTTTGACTACATTAATACTGTTTTTAGTGCTTTTTATTTTATGTCATCATTTCTACAGCCGGTTTTCTTATAAATTCAGAAAACAAGATATGGAAATAAAGAGAACACAATATAAGTCACAGGACTCCCACATTTTTAAACATGAAGGACTAGAGCATTTCAATAGACTTTCTAGGTCCATACTATTATGTAGCATCACTGAAAGCCATGCAAGGCAATTAAATTGAGTCTGATATTAAGAAGGATATAAAAACCCTACTGTGTGCATAGGCTTCTTCATTGCATAGTTAAGGAAAGCTATTCACAAGGAGTGGTTCTGTGTCTACACAGTACTGAATGTTAAGAACCCATTAGGGACCTTGAGGTTCAAGAGTTGTTTAAACAATGACAGTTGTGGCCTAAGGAGGTGACTCATTACTGAACTGTGCATGGACAAACAGTATCAGCACTGAAACAGGGAGAGAATGGTCCTTTGAATGCTTTAATTTCAGTGACTTCTGATCAAAATAGTTTGGGGGCACATAACAATGTGCAGACATTAGGGAGAAACAAATACATAACACAGTATTTACTGGACATCATTTCTTGAGTAGCATGGTACTACGCACTAAGGATGCCAAAAAGAACAAAATGTCATCTCTGCCTCCAGGAACTCATGGACTACTGCTTTATAAATTTAAGAGGTATTCAGAAAAGTATAATACAGTAAAACCTTGGTTTGCGAACATAATTCGTTCCGCAAACATGCTTGTAATCCAAAGCACTTGTATATCAGAGCGAATTTCCCCATAAGAAATAATGGAAACTCAGATGAGTCGTTCCACAACCCAAAAATATTCATATAAAAATGATTACAATACTGTAATAGAAGACAAAATAATAAAAGTACAAAATATAAAGAAAATGAAACAAATTAACCTAAATTCGCCTTCGAAAGCCTTTGTGGCTGGTGTGAGGGAGACAAGAGAGAGGAAGGTTATTATGTAGGACGACGTTCACTATCACTAACAGAATCACTGCTATCTCTTGGTTCAGTGGAATCTTTTTCATTTTGTGCAACATTCACAAGGAACCTATCCAATGACACTTGCTTTTGCCTCCTTTTGAGGATTCTGCAGAAATGTGGCATTGCATTTTCGTTAAACAGATTTATTGTTCACACTGCTACAGCCTTATTCCAGTGGTGCTTTTCTACAAAAGAATGCCCTCTTTCCCACATTTTACACATCTCCCTCATCTCGTTTGAAGTGGGGGATTCTTCTGCCTTTTTCTCCTCCTCCTCTGCAGATGAGATGCAGACATAGACTTCTTATAAAATCTTGCAACTTCAGCCACTCACATACCTCATTCATACTTCTCGATGATTTCTTTCTTAACTTCCACCATGATCATTCTCCTCCTTCATCACTGCCTGTTTTTTTTTTTAACGTTTTTCTGCATGGGGGCCACTGTATACACTCACACAGATGTTGACTACAGTATAGTATTAATAAACTCTTGTCATATACTGTGCTTAATGTAACTGGCAATAAGGCAGCAGAGGAAAGGGTCTGTATCTGCAGGCAGCCTGACCTAGAATGGAGCAAAGCATTCCTCTTGTATGGAAAAGCAAAGGGCTGTCCACAAGTGCTTTGAAGTGACGAATAATACACTAGTGCCAGTTGTGGGCACCTTCCAACGTTCTGAAAAATCACAGATTTCTGCCAAACACTGTGGCCCAAGGCTGAGCATCCTAGCATGGGAGACCATCATCCACAATCCCGCAGAGAGAGAGAGACAGAGACAGAGAAGAACCATTGGCTCTGCTGTGATCATGTGACTCTTGCTCCTTTATCAAGTTAAAATGTATTACAGATGTTTGCTCATCTCGCAGAACACTCACAGAACCAGTTACTCGCAATCCAAGGTTTCACTCTATTTCTTTCACAAGATTGTCTTGGTAATTAAATGAGATAGTCTAAAGAAATGCACTTCACAAACTAAGCACTGAACAGACAGCAGGATGCCATTATTTGTGAAAAAAAAAAATGAGAGGCAAAAACAAATGTGTTTATCAAAGATTGATATGGCATTGATTTACAAGACAAATCAAATGGGGAAGGTGACCTCAGGCTGACTGACCAGCTGGAAGCCCACTGCAACCCAGACGGCAGGTAACACGATATGAACTAACTGCAGCCGTGGGAATAATTGAAGGAAAAGATGAAGGAAGAAAGCGGATGCTTCTGTGTCTGACAGCAGGGCAACAGAGAAAACAGAGACAAAAATACCTATAGTGTATTTCCTAAATGACTTGGGGGAAAAATTTAAATAGCAAAGTCAAGTGGGTGATGAAATTTAGGGAGAATGATGGAAATGTGACTTCTGACATGTTGGGTTTGAGGTGAGATCAGAATGTCAGAGAAATACAACAGAAGGAAGTCTGGGGATGTCAGAGCTCACCAACTCCTATTCAACCTTCAAGACCCACCTCCCATAACCTCTTGTCTGGGAAGCCTTTCTTTGATAGCCCTTGGAGATTTATTTAGTTCCCCACATTCCAAAAGCATTTTTTTAAATACTCCATCTTAGCACCATCTTACTGGGTTGTCTTTATCAGACTGTGTACCAGTCACTTCAATTAGACTCCATTAGAACTACTGAAAGTAGAGAAAAATCACTCAACTTTATATCCTTAGCACCAAGGTGTGCAATAAATGTCTAGTTAATGATATACATAAATAACTGAGGGGAAATAATCTTAATATCAAAATACAGGATTTGGAAGTCATCTGCTTAAAGGGGATATGAAGACGTTAATAGACAATTTTCAAGTGTTAAAAAGAAAGCTACAGGCTCAAAATAGTGTCACTTAAGCCAAGTCACCAAATCTGAACTTCATACCCAATTTAACTGCAGTTTCAACCCCCCTTCCCCATAATGTAGTCTTAACCTGTCAGCCTGGAACTTTCAAATCAGCATCCATGAGGTTATCTTTCACATGGGCCCTCTCCATCCCCCCAGAGGAAGATGAGGAAGTCCACTTAATAAGACCCCTCCCCTTCCCCATAAGGGAAAGTGACCTTGCCTGAAACAACCCTTTCTTTTCCTTTGCTGATAATTTTCTTGCCTCACCCTCCTTCCTACAAAAACCTTCCATTTTGTGAAGACCCTTGGAGTTTCCTTGTACTTGATAAATGAAATGCTACCCTCATATATTGCTTAACAAAGCCAATTAAATCTTCACATTTACTTGGTTGAATTTTGTTTTTCAACCTAAGGAAGAACGCTGAGAAAGAAAAAGTGAGATCTAAGGATAGGACAAATGTAGGCAGTCAAGAAGAAAGAAAGTTCGAGGGGCACCTGGGTGGCTTAGTCGGTTAAGCCTCCGACTTTCGCTTGGGTCATGATCTCGCGGTTCATGGGTTCAAGCCCCGCGTCGGGCTCTGTGCTGACTGCCAGCTCAGAGCCTGGAGCCTGTTTCAGAGTCTGTCATTCCCTCTCTCTCTGACCCTCCCCTGCTCACGCTGTCTCTCTCTCTCTCTCTCCTAGAAATAAATAAAAACATTAGAAAAAAAAATCTTTAAAAAAAAAAAAAGGAAGAAAGAAAGTTCGAGAAAAGAGTCACAGCCTCATAGAGAACGGGTGCTGTCATTAACAAAGGAGCGACAAAATCCAGGCAAAGCCTTAAAATGCTACTGACATCTAAGCAAATGAAGATAAAGAATGAGCCACTGAGTTTCAAAGCCAAACTGATTTGAGCAAATTCAGGTTGATTTCACTGAGAACAAAAATGAGTACAATGAGCAAATGTAACTTAATTTAGTGAAGACGTCAAGGATATGGGGACAATCTATGCCATTATTATGCTGTACAAAGGCTGCACAAAACTGAATGCGGGCTGGGTGCGTATCTCAAGGCAGAGAAGCTGAAAATATTAAAAGGATTAAGAAGCTAATTTTAAAACATGATGAACAGCAGGGATGTTAGCACAGTAGTGTTGATGAGGTACTGATGAGGTGAAGAGGATGGAGGCAGCTCTCAAGGACATTTTTCACAGGGGGTGATGACTTTGTTAGGATAACGAACTATTTGTTAAGTACGCATTACTTTAGGACAAGGCTCACAAGCAGCTTCAAGTTGTCTTGTCCGGGCTGCCAGACCACAGGGTCAGAAAGACATTTGACCCCGGGGATCTGTAGATATTTCATTCTGGATACCCAATGCCTTGCTGAAGGAGTGGGCCTAAGAATGTGTTCTAGACCCTCCCAATTCCCAATTCCATTCCAGGAAGTCCTAGTATTTCTGGAGAGCTTACGTGAATTCCCAGAATAAGCCTAGGAAGGGACTTTAAAAATAATTTAATTTGGACTTCCTCTTTCCAAATGAGAAGACTGAAGTCCCAGGAGGTCAAGTGGCTTGTCTAGGGTCTCACTGTCAGTCATGGCCGATCAAGACTAAAACTCTGGTTTTCAGACCGCCCATGGTCTTTCTGCTATGTTTTTTTTTTAATATCAAAGAATTTGGTGGGGGGGAGGAAAAAGCAGAAAACTAAGGAAAAGAGACAAGATGAGAACTGCCTACCTCCTGAACACTTGACTTTCTGGCCACAGCTCTGGCCCAGGCCTCCTCTCTCCCTCGTGCACTAAGGAGCCATCAGGTAAAGAAGACGAGAAGGGTGACACTTTCTGTTAGGAATTCGTGCACAGAGTTTTGCCTTTTATATAATAATTTCTAGCCACTTAGTGCCTAAGCTTAGTGAGAGCCCCATTAGTTCATCGTTTTTACTATGATTGAATTAACCTATTTAAAATCCCATTGTCTTGGGGCGCCTGGACAGCTCAGTGAGTTGAGCATGCGACTCAATTTCAACACAGGTCACGATACCAGGGTTGTGGGATCGAGCCCCACATCGGGCTGAGCATGGGGCCTACTTGGGATTCTCTCTCTCCCTTCCTGCCCCTCTTCCCTGACTCATGCCTTCTCTAAAATAAAGTAACAATAAAAAATAAAATAAATCCCTATTGCCTTAAATAACTATGATTTTTGCTGCTTCTGTGATTGACTTGTGAGACTGGACTGAACGTCCCTTCTCCAGTCACTAAGGACATAATTTGATTACACAGTATGAACTATGTCAAGTACTTACTATGGTCCAGACACCCCTCTAAACAGTTTATATTCATTAACTCACTGTTTTCTATCATTCGTTTAGGGGAGCACTCCTCTCTGTCTTATAGAGGAGGAAGCTTAGGCACAAAAACGTTAGGTAGACTCAAGACTATACAGCGAGCAAGTTCCCAAACTCTGGTTCCCAAGGCTGTGTGCTCACTACTCTACCCCGCCATCCTCAGCCCTGCCTTGGATTCTGTTGGAACCTGGATTCTCTTCTGTTCTCCGTCAACACTGATGAGTCCCAGACAATCACCAATAAAAAACTAGTTCATGCTTACATAGATAGAGAACTTACTAAGTGCAATGCACTCTCTGAATGGTTACGCTTATCTTATTAGTTCATTTAATCTCAAACAATCCTATGAGGTAGGTGAAGATATTATCACCATACTCTTTACACAGAAAACACGGAAGCTTAAGCAACTTGCCGAAGGGTACACAGCCGGCAAATGGAAGAACCAGGACTCAAATCTGGGCAGCGTATCTGCAGGGCCCTCCCTTCTTAACCACCATGGCATTCTGCCTCACAAGCAAAAAGTGTGAAACAAGTCAAGAAGTAGTCTGCCTTTGTCATGGAGTCAGTCTATCAATCCACCTGAGTGCTACCTTTCCTTTTTTTTTTTAAATTTTTTAACATTTATTTTTGTAAGACAGAGAGAGAGAGAGAGAGCATGAGTGGGAGAGGGGCAGAGAGAGAGGGAGACACAGAATCTGAAGCAGGCTGCAGGTTCCAAGCTGTCAGCACAGAGCCTGATGCGGGGCTCAAACCCAGGAACCGTGATATCATGACCTGAGCCAAAGTCGGACGCTTAACCGACTGAACCACCCGGGTGCCCCTGCAGTGCCTCCCTCTGACCCAAACTTGACACAAGATTGTGCCTGCAGCCTTCCCCTACAGCTCCTTGTTTTCTTCCTAAATGAACTGGCCTCTCTAGATTGAATTCCTTTCATTTGTGATACCTGCCACACTCCCTACTTACGTCGCCTTAGCCAGGAGCCAATAATACAGCAGAAGTGTTCAGGTGGATGGCAGGCAATGAGGTCAAGCAGATCTTCTGCTGCCACTGACCAGCTATGTGACCTGGGCAAGGAACCTCACTTCTGAAGAATGGAGACAGAACGGAGTTAACAACCGCACCCTGTGCACAGCGCTGCTGAGGATATTACAGATCACACGCATCAGATTAGCACCTAGCCACCAGTTTATACATATATTTCAGTGTCTTAATTTAAAACCCATTCATTCTGTAATACCTATGGTGGCGGGGGGGCTGGTAGATACTGTTGTCAGCACTGGAGATGGGGCAGTGAGGAAAGCAGTTGGGAGCCCTCACCCTCGTGGGGCTGGTGTTCTGGTCAGGGAGAATGACACAAGACCAGTGAGCCTGCAGCTACATGATACATGTCAAGGATGTAATGCTCTTGACGATGAAAATCAAACCTCTACGGCCATGTCTGTGGGTCCCAGCTTCCAGCTGGCTGGAGGCCAGCAACCCTTGCAAGATGATGCCCTCGTCTGTCCGAAGTCACTTCTCTAGAGCCGAGGTTCTCAAACATTTCGGTCACAGGACCCCACTACACTTTTGAAAATTATTGAGGATCCCAAAGAGCTTTTATTAGTGTGGGTTACACCAGTAGCTATCTCCCATATTAAAAAGTCAAACAGAAAATGTTAAAACACTAGAGTGCATGGGGCACACTGCATTGGGCGTCAGAGAGATAGCATCCTCACACGTCCTGCAGCCTCTAGAAAGCTCCACTGTGCACCTGGGAGGGAAGGTGGATGAAAAAGGCAAAGGCCTCTTAGCACTGTGGTTACTTCACAGACCCCTGAAAGGGTCTTGCCACCACCCAGGGGTCTTCAGACTATACTTTGGCAGCTGTTGTTCTCATAAAAATGTATTTAGACTGATACCGGCTTTTTTAAAAAATGATATTTAAATGTACTTTTCCATCTCTGTTGATGTCTTCTTGCTGATTTTTCTACAATCAGAAGCTGAAAATTTTAAATTACAATTTCAGCTACATAAAGGATGAAGACCTATGATTCGTTTCCTGAGTTGTATGCTTATACGCGCAGTCAACTGAAGAAAAAAAAAAAAAAAAAGCAAATAGCAAAATTCTGGAGCTTCAGAAGCACAGCCATCCTGATGAAATAAAATGTACTTCCCACTAAAGATTCCATGTGAAACATTTCTCAAGGGGTTCATATAGTAGCTTTACCTCTCAGAGGTGGTTCAGAAACTGATCATTTCTTTTAAAGGTACATCCTATTCCTCCCCCAAGAAATTCTGTTATTTAATTGCTATTTTATATGAATAACATTCTTCTGAATGTTTCTAGGCATAGTTAAAATGATTTTATAATTGCATTTCACTATACTTTTTCTTAAAAAAATTTGTGGGGCGCCTGGGTGGCTTAGTCGGTTAAGCATCCAACTTTTGCTTGGGTCATGATCTTGCGGTTCGTGGGTTCGAGCCCCGCATCAGGCTCTGTGCTGACTGCCAGCTCAGAGCCTGGAGCCTGTTTCAGTCTGTGACTCCCTCTCTCTCTGACCCTCCCCTGCTCACGCTGTCTCTCTCTCTCTCCTAGAAATAAATAAAACATTAAAAAAATTTAAAAAAAAAATTTGTAAGGATGTTTATTTATATATATATATATATATATAATTTTTTTTTTTTTTGAGAGAGGTGTGGGAGGGAGGGAGGGACAGAGAAGGAGAGGGAGAGGGAGAGAGAGAATCCCAAGCAGACTCCTCACTGTCAGTGCAGAGCCTCATGCAGGGCTCAATCCCACAAAGTGCAAGATCATGACCCAAGCCAAAATCAAGAGTCAGATGCTTCACTGACTGAGGCCCCCAGATGCCCCACATTTCACTGTGCTTAAAGGAACTTCTCTAAGTTTTATTTTAGTATTCCTCTAAGATATTTGTTTCTAAAGACAACAGGGGCTTTTTGCAGTTGTGATTTTTTCATCACCAAGCAGTTTTGAAAAAGACATCCTATTTTATTACTTTTAGTAGTAACCAGTTTAATTAATCTGTGTGGGAAAACAGCCAGGCAGCTGAATACTGTGGTTCACAACATTCTTGAATAAAATGAGCAGCTGGCTATGCAAATATGTAAAGGTAAACAAAGGAGCCCTAAAGCATAGAATGAAAAACTAAAATTCCTCCTCAATACAAAACCCATTAGCACACTGGAAGGGAAAAGAAAAACGAGTGAATCTGGACAGCAGAGGAGGTATTTTTTTATTGAGCACTTACTGCAAAGTAGGCTCGTGTTCTATGCACTTTGTAGAAATTACTTAACTTGATCTTCATCCTTAGGCTTACATTCATTTTAAACTGAAGCCCAGAAATGCTAAATAACTTGGTCAAAGGCACAGGAAGTGCTGGGGAAGGGGCTTGAACTGTGGGAGACTTGTACCAAGCACAGCATAGGGTTTGAGTCAGCAAACATTTTGTTACCAGTTAGCAGCTCTGCGACCTTGGGAAAGTGCCTTCACTTTTCTAAACAGAATGGTGCTTGGGATGCCTTTCCCTGTAGGATCCTAAGGAGCGGGATGGAATGGAGAGTCACCGCCCTGAGGGGGGTGAAGCAGGAGGGCTATCGCTGGAATGGTTTCTAGAACCCCTGAAATAATGACAACTGTCTTGAACAATTTGGATTTAGAAATCCTAAAAATAAAGAAACTTGACGAATGCTTACACATTATTTAAAGATTGACTACATGAGCTATGTAAGCCAAAATCATAAGGAAATTAAATAAATAATCACAAAAAAATTATAGTTAATTCCTTTTTTAAGTACCACATGGTCTCTTACGACTGTGCTCCTTTTATATGCCATAAGATTGCTACTGATTCTCATCAGTAGCACAGCTTCACTGGTCAAGGGCACAAGCTTTAGAATCAAGTGCATAAGCTTTAGGGCCAGATTTTCTAGATCCACATCCCTACTTGGCCTTGGATGGGTCGCTGAACCTGTGCTTTAGTTCTTCATTGGTAAGTAAACAGAAATAGTGGTACCTTCTGCATTGCACTGTTACTAAGGCTAAATGAGTCCATACATACAAAATAATTAAAACACTGCCAGGCATATAGTAAGAGCTCAATAAATATTAGCAATTATTTTTCATTAAACTGTTTTCCAAAGACCTGGTGTATGACAGGATTAGACAAATATTGTATTGAATAAATAAATGACAATACATCCATCAAATGAATATAACAATACACATTCTAGGGGTGCCTGCGTGGCTCAGTCAGTTAAGCGTCCGACTTTGGCTCAGGTCATGATCTTTTAAACACTGCACATTCTAAATGCTTACTAACATCTTACTTCCTTAACCCAGCTCTCAGAGTCACATGACCTTGAAATCAATATGTCTGTATTAATAGATGATCAACGGTGGGCTCTGGTTTTTCAACAGAGATAAGAGAAACCAACAAATCTGTACTACCATGAATGAGAGGAGATGAATCATATGGTCAAGGTGTCACCTTTAAATGGAAATAACATAAATATTCAGAAGATAAACGTAGATGACCCCAGCCTCAGAAATAGTTTCAGGCAATCAATTAAGTAAAAGCTTGTAATACAATATAAATTAGATTTATAATTACTTTTTTTTAAATGTTTTATTTCTGAGAGAGAGAGAGAGAGAGACAGCATGAGCAGGGGAGGGTCAGAGAGAGAGGGAGACACAGAATCCAAAACAGTCTCCAGGCTCTGAGCTGGCAGTCAGCACAGAGTCCGACGTGGGGCTCGAACCCACGTACCGTGAGATCATGACCTGAGCCGAAGTTGGACACTTAACCGACTGAGCCAGCCAGGCACCCCAATTTATAATTTTTAAAAAGCAACCACAGGGTGAATAATAGGCAGAAACTGCGATGACCCAAGATGATAAAAACCAGAATCCATACTGGAACTCTACCTAAAGTACTCCCTTCAGCTTAGGGGAACACACGATAGAAAATACAGGTGAATCACAGAATTGCAGAAACAGTTCTATAGGGGGGTGCCTGGGTAGCTTAGTCGGTTAAGCATCCGACTTTCGCTTAGGTCATGATCTCGCGGTTCGTGGGTTTGGGCCCCGCGTCGGGCTCTGTGCTGACTGCCAGCTCAGAGCCTGGAGCCTGTTTCAGTCTGTGACTCCCTCTCTCTCTGACCCTCCCCTGCTCACGCTGTCTCTCTCTCTCTCTCTCCTAGAAATAAATAAAAAATTAAAAAAAAAAAAAAAAAAGAAACAGTTCTATGGGGTATACCCTGAACATGTCACTGAAGAAGAAACTCAGTACGACAGTGGCATCTGGTCTTGGAGGCCAAAGACCTGCTTCAAGCCCTGATGATGCCACATCTCTGTGAATACGGGCAAATGACTCTAGCACTCAACACCTTCCAGCTCCCATTTCTCCTGTAGGAGTCAAATGAAATAACTCAGGTGAAGTCCTTTGTAGGTGGCAGCAGACTCTTCAGAATTCTCTTAGCTATTATACTGAAGAAGGAAAAAATTATCTTTAGAGTAATCAAAGTTTTAATGTCTGAAAGAAACAGGTTGGTTCCATGGGAAATGCCTCTTATCAGTACAAGCAGCACTATGGGGACTGATAAGTAAGTATATACAAATATATATAAATATAAAATTTTTCTATAGAAAATATAAAAAGTATCGCATGTCCATTTCTCCAATGAATACGTGTGGGCCAGGCACTGTGCTGAGTACTGGAAAATGGCAAATAAGGCAGACATGTTTCTCTCGTGGACCCTAGATTTTAGCTAACAATCTTATAAATAAAAAGATGGATCTTTCATGCTGAGATGAACACTCTGAAAGAAAGAAAGGACACACTATGAAAATGCATTAACAGAGTGATTAATGAGGTCTGGGGCTAACACAGGAAGGGTAGGGATAAAGGTGCACATGATAGATGCAGGCAGAAGCAGCAGCACACGCAAAGGCCCTGGGGACAGGGCAGCTCTTGACAACTGAAAGAAGGCAGAGAATCCCTGGGACAAGGATGTGAGGGCAAAGCTTTGAGGTGGGCGGGGCTGGATGGCCAGCCCAAGAATACTATGAATTAAAGGATCATTTCTTTGTCTTCAAGGGAATGGGAAGCCTTTGGTGAGTTTTACACACATCAGATTTGAGACGTGGGAAATGGTTGACAACAACAGATCAAAGAGTCTGCACGAAGTGAAACGTTTTGAAGAACAGCAAGAGGGAGCTAGTCAGGGATGAGGAAAGACACAATGAAATGGTCCAGATGGAAGATACTTGGACCAAGGATAATAGAAAATAGTCAAACTGGACAGCAGTAGGATCATCAGCATTAGTTGCTGATGTGGGGGTGAGGGAGAGCAGAGTTGCTCATTGGAAGAGCTGGGTGAAAGGACCTTTAGGTCAGGAATTCAGGGAACAGTGGAGGGAAACCTAGTTATCAGGAAAGGGCAAGAGTTGAATTTGGAATACCCGGAGTTTCAGGAAGAGCTACCATATAGCTGGTTCAGGAAAGTGGGTTAGATCAGGGAAGAATTTTGGCAGTTATTAGTTAGGGTGTAGGTAGCAATTACAGGCTTGGATGAAAAGTGCTTAGGAGGATAATAAAGAGACCGACGAAAGGAATATATTCATTCACATTTATAATTAAACTCAATCCACCCAGTCCCCCTCATGTGGTTTAAAACTAGACTTCTCATTGGGAGTTTGTATCTGCAACCCTTTATCACCTACTAGATATGGTTTCCCATTATTTATTCTGATTGGGAAATAAAAGGTTGACTTCTTCAAAGAGATGGGCAGTGGGGCGCCTGGGTGGCTCAGTCGGTTAAGCATCCGACTTCAGGTCAGGTCATGATCTTGCAGTTTGTGAGTTAGAGCCCCACGCTGGCTCTGTGTTTACAGTTCACAGCCTGGGGAGCCTACCTCGAATTCTGTGTCCACCCCCACTCTCTCTGCCCCTCCCATGCACATGCTCTCAACAAAAAACATTAAAAAAATAAGAGAGAGAGATGGGCAATAGCAAATTCCCAGCACATTTGTATGAAGTCGGAAACAACAGAGAAGGTAACTAAGGGAGGCTATTAGCTGGAGGGTCTAAGAGTTATTAAATATTGAGGGATGAGGAAAAAGAAAAAGTCATCTTCCCTGATACAGCCTTTAAAATACTTTTGTGTAGAGGGCTCCAGATGCCATCAATCAGGAAAAGGTTCTCTGGCAGAGAAGAATATGGCTGGTGTAAATAATTAATGAATGAAGGCAGAAACAGAGTATGGAAGTGAGAGGTGCTCTTGGAGGGACTTTTGCTGGAAAGTTCAAGCAACAGCTAATGACTTTCTTCTTATTAACTGTCTTCCCATCATTATATGTGTGTGTATCTGTGTCTATACCTATCTATATACTTCTATATATCTATATCTATCTATCTATCTATCTATCTATCTATCTATCTATCTACCTACCTACCTACCTACATCCATGTCTATCTATAGATACGGATAAATAATAGATAGAAATAGACATATACACACATACTTTTATTTTCTTGTTTGGATTTTAGGTCTCATACAGATCGTTATTTAAAAAGAGAAACCGTTTGCTTTTAAATGTTAACGAAAACCTCTAGAGAAAAAAATAACATTATACTAAAGGTATTAGTTAATAATACATATCAATGCTCTATAAGTTCTCTCAGGGAAAAACAACTTTAAAAAGTCAATTCCATGGGGCGCCTGGGTGGCTCAGTCAGTTAAGCATCCGACTTTGACTCAGGTCATGATCTCACGACTCGTGGGTTCGAGCCCTGTGTCGGGCTCTGGCCTGAAGCCTGCTTTGGATTCTGTGTCTTCCTCTCTCTCTGACCCTCCCCTGCTCATGCTGTCTCTATCTCTCTCTCTCTCTCAAAAATAAATAAAACATTAAAAAATTTTTTTTAATTAAAAAAAAATAAAAAGTCAATTCCTTGTCCTGATGGCACTCAACAACAATGAAATGCTGATGGTGATTCATGTACCTTCATGGTGCTCTCAGGTATTTAGAAGAACTTAAAAATATTTGTCCTAGGGACCTTCAAAGTGACTCTGCCATATTACTAAAATTGCTCTCTAAATCCACAAGAAGTACACACATTAAATGTCCTCACATAAGTAAAACACAGAGAGCTATTTATTCACTGGCCTCTTTTAATTTCAAACCAACATTTATTCAAAAGTCAAAGAAAAAAGGGGGGGAAATGCCCTAGAAGGTCCACTGATTCACCCGGGCCAATGCTCTATCCAACGATTAAAAGTGTAATTAGTACTAGAACTAATTCCTACTTTCACAGTATCAGAGTAATATTAGGCCATTGCCAATTAAATAGGAAAGAAATACACCCTGGTATTTATTGACTTTTTATCACAAGCAACATCTGTATATTTACATATCAAAATCATGGCCCTTGGGTTCAAGATTAGATATGTGGATGACCAAATATGGAGACAAAATGCTGGGACAGAAGGCTTATCATAAATTCTCTCCGTTAACTGTTATCCCACTTACCCGCTAATGAATTACATACCGTTCTTCAAGACCGCTCATAAGCTGTACTTAAAATTTTAACTACACTCTGTATCAGCTTATGAAAGCTAATTCACCATAATAACTAATTTGTATAAGTGTTAATTTCATCTTCTGGTACTACTTATTTTGTGTGCTTCATCAAAAGCCATCCGTGGCTTTAAAAACAAAGCTGCACGGGAAACTTAGAAGTAACCGATGAGTAACAAACGTGGCCAATGTGTTCACTGACTCAACTAGCACCATAATGAGGGAGCTGATAATGTACTAAAGATATCAGCAATACAAAAATTGTTAATTGTGATAATAAATAATTTCATTGAGGAGGCTTGTTGAATTTGGTCCTTTCACCACTTACGCATGAGAAGGTGGGATATATATGTCGTCTTGCTCTATTACTCTTCAAAAAGTTAGTATAAAACTGAGAACACAGGCATGTTCTCCATAACATTCTGAACATTATTCCTGGATGTTAAGTATACTTGTTATTCTACTTTTGAGAGGGGAAAAATCCACCTTTGCTCACCAAGTAAGAAAGTCATAAATGGGGCACCCAGGTGGCTCAGTCAATTGGCATCCGACTTTGGCTCAGGTCTTAATCTCATGGTTTGGGAGTCTGAGCACTGCATTAGGCTCTCTGCTGTCAGCACAGAGCTTGCTTCCGATTCTCTATCCCCTTCTCTCTCTGCCTCTCTCTCTCTCTCTCAAAAATACATAAACCTTTAAAAAAAAAAAGTCCTAAATTATGAGCATTCTCAAGATGGCTCTGGATAAGTAACTAACTTCTGTAATTCTATGTGTCATAAAAATGGAGGTAAACAATAATAATCATCAGGTATATAATATCAAATCTTAATGTTCGTTTTTACAAGGTTGAAAATTATGTTTGTGGTAATTTGGTACTTAGGAAACTAGTATTGTAAGAAAACAAACACACGTGACTCCTAGAGCTTGCCCTATTCCCTGGTGTAAATACTCCCATGGCCAATGTTAAGCCAGGCTGTTAAATGCTGCTCACAATCTGCTAAGCCAAAAAGAGCTCACCTCAACATACCATTGGGTGTAACTGTAACATGGCACCAATACCATGGCCTACCTGTAAAACCGTGACCCATATGCTCTTCTCATATGGTCACTAATTTATCTTCAGCACCTTACAATTTCCTTCAGCTGACCGATGCACTGATTATCCATGATCCCAGCGTCATCTTTCTTCAAGCCCCATTCACACCATTTGCCTGATCCACACACTTGGGCCAGCTGCTCTCTTCCTGGCATACATAGCAAATACATGCCAAAATCATAAAAGCGCTACACCCAATCACGAGTACTTGGTCCCATGACACCAGTGAGACCAATGATAAGAAATCCTCTCAAAAATATCCAGTGGCCCGAATGCCACAATTTCTGACATCCCAAATGTGGGGGCAGTAATGGCAGCAGCTAGGGAGAGGCATCAGCCAACCAAGAACCAAGAACAGGTGGTCTGAGGAGAAACACCCCTGGGCGATCTTACAAAAGAGATTTTTGGGAACAAAGGAAGGACTTCTCCGATGGCTGCCTTATGGAAGCCTCCATGCAACCAAGCCAGGGACTGTCTGAGGTTTATAAAGAGAAAACTTGAAGAATTTCAGACTCATTTGGGATGAAGGAAAGAAAAGAACTCAGAACGATAGGTAAAGAACTGGATTATAACTTTTTCTTTCAGTGCTGCTTCTAGAAACTCACCCCAGGAGATTCTCGTCCAATGAGATGAGGTCCTAGAACCAGTATTAAGAAATGCCCAGGCAGTTCCTCTAATCTGTGGTTAGAAACTATGGGCTAAGTGCTTCTCACACCAGGGTGATTCTGCTTCCCTGGGGACATTTGGCCAAGTGTGGGGACATTTTGGGCTGCCAAGGTTTGGTGGGGGATACTAGCGGCATCTAGCAGAAAGGGTAGAGAGGCCAGGGATGCTACTGAACATTCTATAGGGCACAGGGCAGCCCCCACACAAAGAATTATCACTTCAAAATGTCAACAGTGACAAAGTGCAGAAACCCTGAATGAGATCAGACTGTGGCTCTATGCCTCCCCGGTGGCATCTACGCCTCGCAACAAAATCTCTGACAATTAAATATGTTGTTATGATGCATTATTTATTATTGATGAGATTTCTGCATAGATCAGAATATAAATACTCACACCTTGTTTGTGCCAAGCCATAACTAGTATTGCAGGAATAACATATGCCAAAGGAGATGTTAAAAGTTACCATAAATGGCATTAACTATCATTCTATCTACATCAATTGCATTGGATTCTCTAGAGAATTATTTTTTTTAATGTTTATTTCTTTATTTTAAGAGAGAAAGAGAGAGAATGCAAGCGGAAGAAGGGCAGAGAGAGAGGGAGAGAGAGAATCAATCCCAAGCAGGTTCTGCACTGTCAGTGCACAGCCTGACATGGGGCTCAATCCCACAAACCTTGAGATCATGACCTGAAGCGAAACCAAGAGTTGGACGCTTAACTGACTGAGCCACTCAGGCTCCCCTGGAGAATTATTTTTTTATTTTTATTTTTTATTTTTTATTTTTTTTTTAAATGTTTTATTTATTTCTAGGAGAGAGAGAGAGAGACAGTGTGAGCAGGGGAGGGTCAGAGAGAGAGGGAGTCACAGACTGAAACAGGTTCCAGGCTCTGAGCTGGCAGTCAGCACAGAGCCCGACGTGGGGCTCGAACCCACGAATCGTGAGATCATGACCTAAGCGAAAGTCGGACGCTTAACCGACTAAGCCACCCAGGCGCCCCGAGAATTATTTTTTTAAATCACTTCTTTAAGTGTAACAAAGTCATTCATACAAATGTAAATTCTCTCTGTAATGAGGTTTCTTTCCCACAGAAGCCACTTTTCATTCATTTGTTTTGTTATGATGTTTCCTGTACTATTTTCTTCAGAAAATATGCTTGGATTAAGTACAGAATCTTCTAAGCAAAACTCCTAAAGTACTTAATGAATATGAAAAAAATCATATTCAGATTTTCTCATTTACCTACTCTTTCTAATGTAAATGCTAATCCCTTCTAAAGTAGTTGGGCCTGCTTAAATTGCAGATTGCAGTTAACACATACTCAAAATTTGGTACAAACGAGGATAAAACACCAGCAAAGAAAAGTATCTTGTATTCAGCAGACTTTTGTTTTCTTAAATGAAAATTTGAAATGACTTTAATTACTCACAAAGAAGGCTCGGTTGACCAATCCATAGAGTTTTCTCTAGAGACAGATGAAAAGATAGCCCAAAAGGGAAAGAAAAACATTAAGGCAAAACTCACTTGTCTTTTCCATAAACTTCTAAGGACATTATTCAGACTGTAACATAAAGTCCAGTACACATCAGGCTTCCTACTGAAGTATATAAATGGAATTGCCAACTGACTATAACTAGTCTTTTTAACGTTACATTCAACATTAAGGAAAATGGAGCTTTCTAGTGAGTATTAGGGGAACAAAACTTTAGGACTGGCAATTTACTGGTGCAACAGAGTCATATATGGCTGCTCAAGACGCTATATGAAGGAAAGATCACAAATGATCATTCCTCCAGGCTGGGTCTTGTGAACAAACTGGTATTTGTGCAGATTTCAAAAGGAAGTCACCTTGTTTACCCCCGATCTTGATTCAGTTCTTCTGATGGTGGAGGGAACAGCCAAGGCAGACTGACCGCTGCTCTTTGATGAGTTATACAATCACAACCATAAGGCAAGGAAAGCAAAAAAGTCCTATGACTTTTAAATGATGCAATGAATCATGATGCCTGCGTGATTCAGTCGGTTGGGCGTCCAACTTCGGCTCAGGTCATGATCTCACAGTTCGTGAGTTCGAGCCCCGTGTCAGGCTCTGTGCTGACAGCTCAGAGCCTGGAGCCTGCTTCGGATTCTGTGTCTCCCTCTCTCTCTGCCCCTCCCCTGCTCATGCTCTGTCTCTCTCTCAAAAAGAAATGCACATTAAAAAAAAATGATGCCAACTGCAAAAGATCTGGATGATGGGCAGAAATTATTATTCCTAGCCAACATTTGCAGTTACTACGATCAAGGCATGGTGGATTATTGTCACTTAAGTCCTCAAGACATCCCTATAAGGTAAATACTATTACTTGATGCTATTTTACAGGTGAAGATACTGAGGTCTGAAAAGGTTCAATCCACTGCCCATGGTCACACAGGTGACAAGCAGTGGAACTGGCTTTTAGGCCAGGCTAATAAACCCGCGAGCCCCTCTTTCTTAGTTGCTATGCTACACTCTTTTTTCTAGAGACAGGATGGTCCACGTGGAGAGGGGTTTTGAGATAACAAGAGAAGAACTGACCCTGTCAGAGTACCTATGGCTCAGAACAAAGCTGTCTTCCCAAAAAGCCCGTTGCACCATCGCTGGCCCTTTCAGCCACACACCGACGCAGATCACGACCGCCCTGTCACCTCCAGACACAAGCACTATCCTATACTATAATATTAAACAACTGCCTCATTTTATTCCGAGCAGTTGTTTCCCTTTATGCTTCCGTTAGAATAGCATTTGGCTAGACTCACGAGTCATTAGTACTCCTATGGGTTTAAAAGTGCTACATAAAATAAATTGATCATATTTGGGCATATTCTCTGAATAGGCAATGGGAAAACCAGCCTCTATATTGACCCACAAAGTTCCATTTCTAAGCTTGCTCAGGCCTTTTGATCGCCTTGTCATCAAGTTCTAACATGGTTTACAATTTATCTGCTTATTTCGTTTAACAGGCAATAAGAACATTTATTTTGGCTGCTTTCAGTTGATCCTGCAGGGACGCCAACGGAAGCACCCTCTACCCCGCTCCTGATGTGAGGAATCTAGATTTGCTTAATCCAGAAAATACAAGGCATGGAAATATGCCTTGAAATGTTTGAAAACTGGGTAAGGTCAGTGATGAAGGAATTCACAAACCAAATGGGCATCGAGTACAGGCAACGAGGAGCCCTTACAGAAGGAAGGCATTTCCTGGTTGTGCCTGGTGTTGTTTATAACAATATGTAAGTTTGGCAAAGGGCTGAGCAAATTCAAGTGACGGGTCCTGACTAAGTAATCACTTAGAAAATCTCAAAACGTGGAATGTTTGGGAGGTGAAATGCTAGAGTGTGCCCAGAATCTGGCAATGAAGAAAGCATTCCATCCCAACTGTGGAGTGGTGACAGGATCTTTACTGAGGTGACTTTCTGTAGAGTCCAGACACGGGGGCTATTCTTAGAACAACCAAAAAAAGCATGGAGCTGCCTAAAAATAATGATGACTCAACACCTAGAGGCTTTGATGACGTAATGTTGTCCAAGAACACCCTCTCTCCTCACAGGGTGCAGTTTTTAAAATAAGCAAGCTCACAGCTCACCTTCTGAGGAAAGCAAAAATTTCACACACCGAGGGAGAAAATTAGGACACGTGGGTCACATATAGAACGCTCCATCGGTGCATCGTGTGTCACTGCGGCCCGGTTTGCTTGGTGAAGAAGCAGCCCCTGCCAAAGACAGAGGCAGTTCTCTCCCTCTGCCACCCAACACACGTCAGGTGTCCTTTCAAAGCAGAGCCTGTGGGACAGGACAACAATGTCGATTACACAAGAGGCGGGCTGAAAACTCTGTCCCCAGGTCACCCCAGCCAGCACACTGCATGACGAAGGATGGGTCCATTTGGAGACTGTTGTAGAGGGTCAAGGTATAGGCTCAAAACAAAACACAAAAACATATCCCAGAGCCTTCTCCCTGTGCTCTTAGGCGTGCCCACTCCCTGGGCTTGTACATATGTTGCATCCACCTCCGTCTCTCACTTCCCCTGACTTGTAGTATAATTATCAGACCCCAGGAAACATTAAGCTTCGTGAGGGCTCACACCTCATTGGTCTTTGTGCTCTAGTGCTGGAAGCATGGGACGCGGCAGATTTTCAATGATTGCTTAAAACTTGATGGCTGGATTGAGAGGACTGATTAAGGCAGCCCTCTCTCCCCTTGCCAGAATATGTAGGAGTCACTGCCCTTCCCTGAGTATGTAGATTATACATCCTGGGATATATCTTAAGTGTATCTTAAGATATAGTATCTCCTAGGGGGAGGGTCACTGAAAAGGGAATTCTTGATTAGAAAATAATCTTCTAATTCAAGACTGAATAATACCCTACTTCTAATATCTGTAAAACTGATAAACTTTTGTTTGTAATTTTCCATAAAATAACTAAGTGACTACAAAAAAAAAAGAAAGAAAGAAAAGAAAAGAAGATAATCTTCAAGTCCCAAAGACTATTATAGAGCACTGCAGAAGGTACTTGGGAGCAGGATGTTTCTCAAACCACAATGTTTTTGTTCGTAAGGCTTGCTCTGTTCGGCAAGAAACAAAGCAAGAGACAGGAGTTTGAGAGTCAGGGTGCCTTATAAATAGATACAAGAAAAAGAAAATCTGCATCCTACGTGATACACTAGGTCTTACATGTACAACCGTTTCTGGTTCCTAAAGGTGACCTTGTAGCAAGGCCTTCACGGTTTATTTCTGGAATTCCCCAAAGTCAGTCCCCAGTCTCCAAAAGAAAATCATTCCTGTTATTTTGCAGCTATTTTTCACAATGGCATTTTGTGTCTGTTGTTATTTAGTTTTTATTTTTTAATGTTTGTTTATTTTGTGAGAGAGACAGTGAGACGGAGCGTGAGCAGGGGAAGGTCAGAGAGAGAGAGGGAGACGCAGAATCTGAAGCAGGTTCCGGGCTCTGAGCTATCAGCACAGAACCTGATGTGGGGCTCGAACTCACAGACTATGAGATCATGACCTGAGCCGAAGTTGGACGCTCAACTGGCTGAGCCACCCAGGCACCTCTGTGTATGTTGTTTTTAAATAAAAATTATTTTATTACGGTTGGTTCCCCCCCTGAGTCACCATACATGGCTCTGAGTGACTTGTTTGTTTCCACAGCTTCAAATCCACTCTAAATACAAAGGCTTTGCACCACTCACAACATTGCAAAGAATGTGCTATCAGTGATGTGCAAAGAGGAGTCCTTTTGGAAGAGACCACAGCTGCTTAGATATGTAAACTCAGAGAGGTTTCTTTAGGGGAAAGACAATCCTGCTGGAGCTGAGAACCCAGGTATTAACAGGGAGCAGAGCAAGAGCAGGGCCAGAAACCAAATGTATACTCACTTCCTCCTCTTTCTAAGTCAAGGTGACCCCACCCTCTGGACTCCCATATTTAGAGCAGGCCTCTGGGTAGGAAGCAGATTTAATGAAAGCTAGTTATCAGTGCCAAATTTCTAACATCGAAGACTCATTTCTCTGAAAATTTTGAAAGAAGCTATAGAACAGCTAAACTCGTGACGTCTTCTATGCTCCTTGCAAAGTCTTGAACTTCATCCACATAGTGATAAATTTAAAATGCACTTCTAGTCCAAATGTTACAACTGGAAAGAACTTGGTACCAAGGAGGAACATAATCTATTTGAGGGAAAGAGTATAATTCTGCAGGGTCAGGCACTGAAAGCGCAGCACCTTCCCATGAAATAATTTGACTCTAGGCCAAAACTAAACTCATATATTAGGACAAACTTAAATACACATATCCTCAAATGGTTTCTATGCGTTCAGTTTCTCACCGACCAAAATGAGAATAACAATCAGATTTAAGAGTCAAGTTGAAGGTATAAGTTATGAGACCAGGTGCATTTCTGAAAACATGCACCCCACATGTGCTGTGGAAGATGTTAACTGTGATTACCAAGTTACATTTTTTTCCTTGAAACTATGTTAGAACCATTCTTCCAAACAATGAGAATTAGAACCACAAAAGTGTATATGTTTTTCTAAAAATATATAATCTACTAATTTGGGTGATTTTTTTTTCCCTACTCCTAGTGGACTTTAAACTATCTGCAAAATATACCATAAGTGACTCCTGGCCAGTCTCCTTATACATTGCAAGGTGATTGTTAAAATTCTCATAAAAACATGAGCAATGTTTGATCAGATAACTCGGAAAGTTTTCTTGCATTATACCTATACACAATTAGGTTACTACAAAAGAAACAGCATATCAACAGCATTAAGAATAAATAGAGTGGCCATGATTGAGTATTAATTTTTAATTTGAGCTTCCTGGAAGCCAAGAAAACAAACACATAAGTTACATAATCTTCCTACCGAGAAAAATACCGGTTCCCAAAGGTAAACAAAGTTTTCTTGGTACCGTATTCTAGGCAAAACGTAATGCGTGAATCTTATCTGAGGAACCGTGAACAACATGCACCTAAAACAAATGCAGAAACAGTTGTCATGCAACCAAGACTGAAATTAAAGTTGCAAGAACCCAAGGCCATGATATAGGAGCACAGCTTGGTTAGGATTCTGCAGAGAGTGGCTAAATCAAGTCTTTCTTCCTACTTCCACAGCACACGCACCCTCTAGACACATGGTTTTAGACAAGCTCTTTCCTTCCTTGAACCAGAGATCAGAGCCTTGGGTGATGGGGATGGGAATGGAAGAGAACGAGGAAGGGAACCAACGTTTACCAAGAAGACCAAGTGTTGTGTCGCCGCCTCTAAGCATTTCACTCCCTTTAATCACATAACAAACTTATTAAGAAGGTACAGTTAGCCCTGTCTTATAAAAGAGAGAGCTGAGATTCGGAGAAGTTAAGTTAACCAAGATCACATAACCAGTCTGCGGTAGTGGCTGGATTCGGACCCAAGTGCTTCTGGATATCTCAAGCCCTCTCATAGGACCCTTCTGTCTCTCTGTAAGTGCCCATGTTATATCTAGGGCTGTGGGGGGCATTACAGGGTATAGAAGAATGATGAGCTTGCACTATTGCGTTCAAGATACTTGCAATCCTCCAGCTGGAATGGGAGAACAGACCATCATATAAGCCAGTACACTCTATGCATAAATAATATGCTACATAACCCAGAGTTAGTGATAGCTACAAGTATGGGGGGGGGAGGGGAGTGTAGGCTTTGAACAAGATACGAGATATATTCTTCAACATGTTTGATGAAAAATCTTACCCATGTCATGTATCTGATCAATGAGTCTCCACCTCAAAACATGGATGGAGATGACAGTGTTTGTATTTAAAACATGCGTTGTGCTGTATAACAAAACATCCCCAGCAAAATACGTTACCAAAATATCACCAGAAAGTGGTCAAACTTAAAAAAATAAACTACATAGGTTCTGTTTCTATATATCCATTCTTCCTAAAAAGCAGGAGAGTACGGTTGAACATTGTATGCATAAAATCAAAAATGAGTAGATAATAATGAAGTATAAGCAGTGTAGTAACATATTACAAGTATCACATGATATTAACAGGGCTGGCACTCAGCTCATCTATATCACACTGATCTCATCCATAGAGCTAAATGTCAGGCCTGCTGTGAAGGTATGGTTTTAAAGTTCATGTCCCAACTCTCTGACTTTCTCTGGTTATCTCTGAAATTGTGTTTCATCCCACAGAACTAAGAACAGAATCAAAGGTAGGGGGAAGCCAATGCCATTTTCAGCAGGTGAGAGCAAGGAAAAAGTAATAACAAGGTTCCTTCGCCAGCCTTCCCCAGGGCTCCATCTCTGAAACTGCCTCTTAATAACGGAAGTTCTTAGGTGACACAACTCAATAGTTATCTGTCAATTAATGTATCCTTTAAATTTGAAAGAACTACAAATTATCCATCCTGACTGGGGCCACTGTGATGGTTTTGCCTTTGGTGCATTTTTGAGAGGCTCCTGGGCTGCAAGGAAAAGTAGAGGATTAAACCCGGCCTGTTCTCCACCTGTCAAGCCACCCACAACTGCTCAGGCCTTCATTCACCCCTTCAGCTGGGGGAAAAGGGCACCATTTTTTCAAATTCCCCCATCATGGCCCAGGCAGTATGCCCTAAGACTTTGCCTCTGGGGGCTTCGTCTCGTAATTCACAGAGTCCAGTGACAGGCCAGCAACAGCTCTGATGGAAGTCATATGAAGTGGTTTCCAAGGACCTTCATTTTTCCAAGAAGGGAAGAAAGTTCCCTGTCCCTCTTCAATATCATCCCGCACTAATTGGAACATGGCAGCCATTTTGCCCCAGGTGCCAGCAAGAATATGTGCTCACCTGCTCTTCGGCACAGAAACCAAATATTCTCAACTCTGTATGCATCAGGCTTGATTCTTTCCACTGCCTCAATTATTTTCAGGTAGTTAAGTGGGCATTTAGAGTGGCTTGTCAGGCGCTTGAGCCCCAGGGGGTCACTCAGTGCTGTGGAGAAGCCAGACACTAAATATGCCTCTGGAATATTTCAGTCACTTGAAGAAAGGTTAAGGTTCCAGGGAATGTCCTACAGCAGCTCTCAAATCTGCCCCACGCTGGGTCTCTCATCTGGCACGTTCCCCCGAGTGATTAGCGGTGACTAATTACAGTTCCCAGTCATCGTCCAGAGAAAGGAGAAAATGGGAATACCTGACTAAGTACAATGATATCCATGGTCTTTTTCACAATTAAAAACCTTCTTTAAAGCAACAGACCTATTTGTAAATGTCACCTCCACCTATCAAGGATGAAAAGCACAGGAGAAACAATGAAACTCAAAAGTTTTCCTTGAATATTTGGTATCTAATTTTTTATCTGCTTTCGTGGTTTTTTTTTTTTAAGTTTATTTATTTTTGAGAGAGACAGAGACAGTGCAAGTCGGGGAGGGGTAGAGAAAGAGAGAGACAGAGAATCTCAGGGAGGCTCCGTGCTGCGAGCCCAGAGCCCAACACGGGGCTCGAACCCAGGAAACCTCGGGATCGTGACCTGAGCTGAAACCATGAGTCGAATGCTTAACCGACCGAGCCACCCAGGCACCCCTATCTGCTTTAGTATTTAAAACAAATGCTCAGTTATCATATTCTCACCCTCAGGTCACCACAGTTTACTTCGTTTTTTATTTTAAACTACAGTAAATCACCTTCCTGTTTAGCCTTCGCTATATATCCTCAGCATGAGTTTTTTCACCAGCCTTAAATCATCTCATCACAGGGAACCATTACACATTTCCCAGGATCTTCCAAAGCTCTGGCTATCAGCTTTCATTTTCTTTTTTTTTCTTTTCCCTTCTCTTTTCATTTCTTTTCTTTTATCTCTCCCTCTTCTTCTCTAGGGATAGTTACAAAAACAAATGTGCTTAAGACATCTCTAATTTCTTTTACTCACTTGGCTTGCTAAGTGTATCAGTCACTTCTAAAAATTTTACACAAAATGTCAGTAGAGACTGACATACAAAACAGGTTTTATTCATATGCGAGTCACAGCTTAGCTACAGGAGTGATTTGGGCTCAATGCATTTATGTTTAGCTTGAACCTTGCTATTGTATTACCTGAGTTCTCTGCCTTACCTTCTGTTACCTGAATGTTCATGCTGGTGGATGGCCAACGTTATTTCTAGAACCTGTTTTCCACGGTAGAGTTTAGAGATGGTGAGGGACGGTGGGGAATGAACCAGAATTAAAAGTCAAGAGGCTTTGTACTTACGGTCTCAACCATAAGTATTGGTCTGTACTCGTAACAACAACCCCCCAAATCCCAGGGATTTAAAGCAACAAAGGCATTTTTCTTTCTTTTCTTGTCATGTTGCATGCTCCTCATGGGTCCTGCACTGTGTCACCACTCTCCTCACCCCACAACCCACTGGCAGGCACTCCCAACACCGCCAGTCGCTCCAGCAGCACGAGAAAGACATTTGTCAGGGCCAAGCGTTGGTAATTAAACGCTCAACCCTGAAGGTGACGGGTCACTCCTGCTTCCACGCTGAAAACTAGCCAGAACTTCCAGGGAGTACAATTCTGATACACGCTCATCAGGAAGTAAAGAAGCAGAAAGACACCACCTTAGAGGGTCGTCAAGACAATGCAAGGCTTTCATGTTTATAAAGCATTTGGAAGAGCTCCGGGCACCTTGGTGTATGCTGTCGAAGTATTTGCTGCTAATATTAATATCATTATCATCATCATTATTATTATCATTTAACTGAATAAATTCATACTTTTTGGAGGCAATTAGCAAGTCAGGTTTCTCCTTACTGAATTGAATTTGGCTAAATGTTTCACAGTGGTTGTTTCTGTGTTCTCCTTTCGCTACTAGTGACTGCCAGTATCCCATTGAACAGACCCTCACCCATCTTCAGGACACACAGGGCAGCCCCCCGGACACCCTTACAACCTCACCTACCTCAAGATGACTTTTGACAACCTGACCTGGTCCAGAAAGGCAAACCCAGGGGAGCATGCCAAAGGGAAATGAACCCCAGGAACTTCTAGGTGTTGCACGCTGTGAAGATCCCTGTTCTAAATGTGTTTCATACAAAAATATTTATCCTTCAAGCTGTAGCATGCAAACAGCAATCTGCATTTATTGGTTTCAGATGCCAATTTCCTCCAGCTCCGGCTTTCCTTTGTGTTATATAAACAAATCTCAACCATCTGGACCACAACAAGCCACTCTGAAGTCTGTGCTCCCTCCGTGCAAAAGCATCAAATCAAAATACAATCTCGCAGAATTCTGCCTACCAGAAAATTGGAGTGAATGATTTAAACAAAGCTGTTTTTAAAATGTTCCTTAGGTGTCAGAATAGGATAAAGAGGATAGCAGAAATGAACTCATCGGAATATTTATGACTTGGATAAACAGAAACCAGCATAACAAGATCATATCCTACGGTGGTACCTATATTAACAGTCCAATTTAGTGGCTTCCGGATTACTTCAAAAAGGCAAAGGGCTCTGAAAAGTGGTCTCAGACAGGTGGGAAAACAGAGAAGAGATTGCTGCAAGACTCATACATGACAGCCAAGAAAGCAAAAGCTGTCATTCCTACCCAGCTAAGGAAGTTAAAAATGTATGCTTTATAATATCTGCAAGAAACAATCTGAACTATAGTCCATCAATATCAAGAAACAAAGAACTGGAAAGTAGACTGTGCCAAGAAAGAAAGGGCTATGCCAAACCAAGTTACATGTACTGCCAACTACCCACCTGCATCTCTGAAATGAATAATTAGCATCATTTCCAATGTCTCATCTCCCTGATATAACTGCATCTTCCAAGACCAAGTATTTTAGAACATTACCATGGCTAGCCTTGTCACAGGCAAATACAGGAGTGCCAAAAATGCTTCTTGTTTCTTTTCCCTCTACCTAAAAATATTTTTCCACCAACTTTGCACAGTGCCTAAAACGTCCACCCTTTGGGAAAGAGAATGACCACCAGACTTCGTGACTTAGATTCATGAACTTTGAACGTTGTGGAAGAATTTCCTGAGAAAGCGGCATACAAAATATGTGAGTTTTATTAAGATAGTGAGAAACAATGGAGGTAAAGGGAAAACTATAAAGGTTTGGAAGTTAAAGAGAAAGAGGTGGCAGGGAAAAAGAGGGGCCCCAAAGCTCCCCAAACACATTTTTTCTAGTGACCGTGGCCACGGCTTCTTGAGATTGTCAACCCATTTGGTGTCTGATCATCTTGTTTTGTCATCATTAACCATATGTATATAGTTAAATCAAAATTGAGTCTAGATGAGATAATTTGATATCCTATAGATCCTCTTCTTCAAATGGGAGCTATAAAATCGCACCAAGGTAGAAGACTTTCCATCTGATTTAATAAGCCAAAATATGTAGACAATGGTCAATTATAAAATTCACCTCATTGGCTATAAAAATATGGTCTAAATAATTTGATAATTTGGTTCCACTGGACCACATCTAGTTGATTTCAATTCAACATTTTATCAAGGTCATTTTAAAACCAAATACTGGGGTGCCTGGGTGGCTCAGTCAGTTAAGTGTCTGACTTCAGCTCAGGTCATGATCTCACAGTTTGTGGGTTCGAGCCCCGCATCAGGCTATGTGCTGACAGCTAGCTTAGAGCCTGGAGCCTGCTTCAGATTCTGTGTCTCCCTCTCTCTCTGCCCCTAGCCTGCTCACATTGTCTCTCTCTCTCTCCGAAATAAATTTTAAAGAATTTAAAAGAAAATAAAACCAAATACTTCTGATCAAACTGCAACATACCAACTTGGTATACAAATTAAATGAAAATATTTTGTAATCCGTGAATCATTCACAGATGAGAATCTCAGAATCGATGTGGGAAAATTCCCATGAACTCTCCCCAAGCTTATGTCTTTCTACATAATCAATCCTTGTCCAGTAGATCAATCGTGCTTAAGCACACTCCAGAATAAGATAAGCTCCTCCCTGGTCTTACTGTTTCAATCTACCAGGAAGTATTCAATCAGGAAAGAATCAAAATTCCCTCTGGCCTCTAAGGAAAATCCTAATTGTTGATTAATTTAGATAAATGGATGACAGAATGAGAAAACTCAGAATCTTGTTTCACAGTTAATGTATTATAAACTGGTTATAATCCAAGAGCAAAATTCCCAATTTCTTTCCAAGACACTATGTGCCATCTTCTTACTTCAAATGGTCAGAGGATCACAGCATTGGAGGTTCTAATCGCGTCTAAGGCCTTGGATTTCAAGCTATTTTTAGCCTATCATTTCAATGTTCAACTCCAAAATAATATCAACATAAAACTATCTTTAAATGGCTTGAAATCATTCCTAATCCTCCAGGCTATCAGAATTGCTTAAAAAACCAATAAAATCCAGAAGAAGGAGGAGGAGGAGGAGGAGGAGGAGGAGGAGGAGGAGGAGGAGGAGGAGAAGAAGAAGAAGAAGAAGAAGAAGAAGAAGAAGAAGAAGAAGAAGAAGAAGAAGAAGGAGGAGGAGGAGGAGGAGGAAAGACTTCCAGTAATTGGCTTCAGGCAAAGGAGCCTGGAGTTCAGCAATCGGCAAAAATTGCCCAAATTTGTAAAACGGCAATCAACAAATCCTACTCTGACATCTCACACAGAGGCATAAACTTTAGTTTAGGAAAAAAGTCCCTTCCCCCCAAAAATGTTGCCCATGTTTTTGCAACATAGTATAATAATTACAGTTAGAAAGCCACATCCACAGGGAAGGTTTGATCTATTCGGACACCCCACTTAAAAGGTCAGAGAAATCTAAAATGAACTTTGAAAAGAGCTCCAAGCAGAATATTTAACTCTGATTTCCAAGAACACGTAACACCGAATCAAGTCTCTCTCTTAAAATGGGAATCTTCATTCATTTTCTGGAAGATACTTGTACACAGACAACATCATTCCCCCATCATTTCAAATCAACCACTTTTGCTTCGAATTCTCCCCACCCACATAACATTTCCGCTCTGTGTGGAATCACTGAGCGAAGCAGGACACAGAGGACCAGCCAGCTTACCTTCCCAGGAACGGCTGCAGGACTCAGGTCACAGCTATTTTGGGAACATTCATCCAACTGCCGGAGGGGCAGGGGTGAGAGAGAGCTGGTGTCTTTTTGAGAAAGGCAAATCGTGGTTTTGGCAGAATAGGGAATAGGAAATAGGAACAGGAAATAGAATGGAAAAAGAAAACTTCTTTGCTGTAACATCTGCTTCCTTGCCCAAGGGGTATTCCCTGCGATCGCTATTCCTCCTACCTCTTGCTCTGCTAGATCAGCCTATGGGTCCCCAAGGATGGGATCTGATTTGCCATGTACAGCCTTGTCACAGTTAGCTGAGAACAGAATTGGCTTTTCTACTCTTGCTATGCTGCCAAGAAGACAGCCAACTACACATTTTCCACCATTTCCAAACCTCGATCACAAATAAGCCCTGGAAATATTTGGGGATGATGCCACAGCTTCCCATGATTCAGGAGCCGAAAAGGCTTATTACCTTGCTTTCTTCTCCTTCAAACACTGACTGGTGGACGTTGCATGCAAACAGTGAGTTGGGGAGGTCGTTGAAGTCAGTGATTGCTTGAAAGGCTTCCTCTGCGAAACACCGAGTTACAGCCCAGTCCCTGTCCATGCAGCAGAGCAAGAAAAGTCCTCCATCTTCCGGGATGCACCCCTGCTGCCCGAGGCTCCTCATTCCAATGAAGTAAGATTCTCCCCTCATTCCTGAGGACACAGAGATGGACATGTTAGATTAGGCATTGACTCCTTGAAACTTGATTGTAAGTCTGCAGTTTCTGGGTGGTGTGGGGCTGAGCAGGGGAATGTGATTAGACGCAGGGACTAACTATGAGAAGGGGATCACCCAGGGAGTTCACATTATCCCCTTGATCTGAGTCACTATTTCCCATCCAGCTTTGTCTCTAGGCAACAATCCAATCAGTGCTATGGGAAAGAGAAGAGAAGAGAAGAGAAAGAAGAGAAGAGAAGAGAAGAGAAGAGAAGAGAAGAGAAGAGAAGAGAAGAGAAGGAAAGGAAAGAAAGCTGGGAAGGGAAAGAAAGGAAGGGAAGAGAAGGGAAAGGAAAGAAGGAAGGAAGGAAGAAAGGAAGGGAGGGAGGGATAGACGGAGGGAGGGAGGGAGGGAGGAAGGAAAGAAGGAAGGAAGGAAGGAAGGAAGGAAGGAAGGAAGGAAGGAAGGAAGGAGGAAAAACACTGAATGAAGATAGGAATTGGAGGCTGGGGGCTTTAGCCCAGCTTCCCAGTGTTTACTAGACGTGGGACCTGGGGAAGTTATGTAAACTCTCTGAGCATTTGCTTCCTTATGAGAATCAAATGGACTCAGGAGAGTGCTTTGGTAAGTTAGACCATGAATTATGTAAAACCACCACTGCTACTACTACTGACTGTCCTTTATGGAGTTCCAGAAACTGTTCTAAATGATCAAGATGCATCAACTAACCTATTTCATCTCCACAGTAGCCTGAGATTCATACCAACATTAACACTGTTTTACAGATGGGGAAACTGAGGAAAAGAGCAAATAAGTAACTTTTACTATGTCAATGATAAAATGGCAAGACTAGAATTCAAAGCCAGGGAGTTTGGCACCAGAGCTCACTTTTCTATATCCTAGAAACAAAGCAGATCAAAATTAGAGCAAGTCTATATTTAAGGAAGTACAACCTACTTCACCACCACCTGAATCTTGATTATGGTAACTCTAACAGTTACACACACACACACACACACACACACACACACACACACTCCTACCTTCTGCCTCATTCTACTATTTCCTCACTCCAACGCTCAGAATTCTATCCCACCGCAACTGGTTGGAGAGTTTTTATCATTTTCTAATACTGACACATTGTAGAAGATTTTGTCAGTCTCCCCATTTACCCTAAGGACAGGGTCTACATTTTTCTTTTGTATCTATTTTCATGCCTATCGTACTCAATAATTGGAAGCCCCAAAGGTGAAATAATTTGTCCATCGGTATACATGTGAGACCGACTGACACCCATAATGTGGCTGTTGGGTTATCTTCTGTAAGTGCCACTTCCCAGTCCCATCATTGCAGGGCGTTGGAGTCCAGGACAGATGGGTGGGCACCACAGAACATCACAGAACATGCCCTCATGAAGTTCGTCAGACACAAATTCTGGTCCCCAGACAAGTATTGGATGGGTTTCGGCCAATATCTCTCTCGAACTGTGAATATATCATTCAGGAGATGAGGTTATGTTTTCCTGTTTTTATTTTTCCTAGTAACAAAGGCCAAGTGGGATCCTGACAAGCATCATTTGATAGCAATATATATAATGCATTACATATAAAATCTAGGGCCTGGCTGGGACAAGAGCCAAAAATTTAAAGTTTTGAGGTAGTAACTCCAAAAGCAGATCATTGTAATTGTGGTAAATAAAAATGCTCTTCTATATAAAATATAATAGAACCATTCCTGTATTTTAAAGTTAAAACTACAATTAATACATTTTCTGTATTTAAATTCACAAAGTATTTCATTTTTTTTAAATTTTTTAAATGTTTATTTATTTTTGAGAGACAGAGATAGAAAACAAGCGGGGAGGTGGGGAGCAGAGAGAGAAGGAGATACAGAAACTGAAGCAAGTTCCAGGCTCTAAGCTGTCAGTACAGAGCCTGATGCGGGGCTTGAACTCACGGACTATGAGATCATGACCTGAGCTGAACTTGGTGCTCAACCAATTGAGCCACCCAGGCACCCCAAAAAGTACTTATTTTAAATAAAAATATTGCATATCTCTTATGCTTTGTTTTATTCTATAATTAATCCAAAATATATGAATATTTGTAATTACAAAAATTTCAATAAGATACCTATATGTGCTTGTTTTCCTTCATATTCATTTATACTATTGGTTCAAATACTGTTATTATAATATGCATAGTAACCATCATTTATTATTATTAGAGTACTAATTATTTTAACAGTAAGAATAATTAGTAAAAGCATTAAAATAGTATTATTTTTATCAATAGATTATAGGAAAACATTTTAATAATAAACTTATAGTCATTGAGTAGCATGAAGTATAGCTATTATGTGTCAATACCAATTTTATTTTTCATCCTGTCCCTCTTATTTAAAATTTTAAATTAATCAAAACTGATCCCCAAATGTCCCTAAATATTTTCCAAGAGTATTTCAATTACTCTTTTTCCGAAAGAAATAAAAATCCATTGCCGAACAAATTAATTAAATAGACCAAATATTAAGCCTTACTCAGGGCTCATTTTAATCTACTCAAATAGCCTTAACTTCTGTTCTAAGCTGTAACAATACGATTATCTTCAAGAGACTTTATTTTAAGCTCATTACTTTCAGTAAAGATTTAAAAGGTGAATGCATTTTTGGCAAACAACATTCTACTTGTATGGAGAAATATTTTACAACTCAGAGCTTTGAACAAAGGCACCCTGATTTCTCATTCCAATTTGATTACTGACTCAGCTTGTAATTTGGAGAAGTCACTCGATCACTCGATGACTTAGTTTATCTTTATAAAATGAGAACAAACACATCTCTCTGTCTCCCTCCCTCTGCAGAGGAGGAAGGGGAGGAGGAAATGAAAGGGGAATGGAGGAAGTGCTCAAAATCAGTACTAACCACTACGTAAAAGGATAAGTAATATAAACCACTATAAAAACACATCATTGTGATAATCTCAGAGCAGGAATCTCAGGCTTCACCATCACCACTAACCTTTAGTAAATCCAAATAAACACAAAGAAATGGAAGCTCTAAAGACCAAAAGAACTCCCTAATACAGAAATGTAAAGGCCCTAGGCAGCCCAAAAGAACCAGCTTCTCTTTTTAAATTAATCTCAAAACTCTGAACTCCTGTAAAACAAGTTTGAGGCAACTTTGAGGCAACAGTTACCTGCATCGCAAAAGAAGATTTACATGTGTCATCCTTAATTCTAAATCTGTGGTTGGTCATTCAAATGATGAGCTGCCTCCCAAGCTGAAGGCATCTCTTCTGGAAGGGTTTCCCAACTGCCTCCCTTCCCCATTGACCCAGGCACATGGCATCCTTCCTCTGCAGGCCCTGAGCACCCTGCACACAGCCTTCTCTCCCGATCATCCTGCACGGTGCCTACTGTTTACTGGTCTATATCTCAAACCAGAACAGCTGTTTCTTGCGAAGAGAGACTGATCTGTCTTCACCATTGAGTCTTTAGCCTGGTTCATAGAGAAAGCCCTCAAAATGACGTTTGACTGGGGCACCTGGGCGGCTCAGTCGGTTCAGCGTCCAACTTTGGCTCAGGTCATGATCTCGCCGCTCGTAGGTTTGAGACCCGCCTCGGGCTCTGTGCTAATGGCTTGGAACCTGGAGCCTGCCTCAGATTCTGTGTCTCCCTCTCTCTCTGCCCCTTCCCCACTTGCACTCTCTCTCTCAAAAATGAATAAATGTTAAAAAAAATTTTAACTTAAAAAAATGATGTTTGACTGAAGTAATGAATTCTGTAAAAAGGAGTCATGTTCAAAAAATAACAGACAAGGGGCGCCTGGGTGGCTTAGTCGGTTAAGCGTCCGACTTTCGCTTAGGTCATGATCTCACGGTTCGTGGGTTCGAGCCCCGCGTCGGGCTCTGTGCTGACTGCCAGCTCAGAGCCTGGAGCCTGTTTCAGTCTGTGACTCCCTCTCTCTCTGACCCTCCCCTGTTCACGCTGTCTCTCTCTCTCTCTCTCTCTCTCTCTCTCTCGTAGAAATAAATAAAACACTAAAAAATTTTTTTAAAATAAAAAATAAAAATAACAAAAACAAAAAATAACAGACAAGCAAATGAGTTAAAGTGGCCAACTTAAAATATATACACTTATAACAGATCATTTACTTCAAATGTATCCACTAATAATGAAGACAACCTGCCCACTTCGGCATTAAGGCTTGACGTATAAAATGCAATTTTATAAATGAAAGACGGCAAGAACCACTCAAAGGATTCCTCTAGGTAAAATCTGCAGGGCATAATTAAAATCCCATTTGCATTTTTTAATTATACAAATTCACTGAAGAAAAAAACTGAAAAATTCAGAAAGGTATTTTAAAAAGAAAACAGAAGCAAACCAAAATCCTACTATCCAGAGAAAATTGTACTAACATTTTGGTATATTTAGTGGCAGTGCTTTTTTTCACATGTATAATTTCAAACAAAATTGGGACCCTCCTGTTTCATATCCCACTTCTTCCTCGAAAGGTTGATATCATCAAGAGCAGTTCCTTGTACCATTATATATTTTCGTTGAAAACACTAATTTTAATAGACACATAGTATCCCAGTGTACGGATGTGTCATAATTTATTTAACCATTCTTCTGTGGTCTGATATTTGGGAAGCATACATTTGTATCATCATGTGCATCTGGTAAAGGGAAACCACTAGCCACTACTAAAGTATAAAGGGTCCTCTGGAAGAACCTGAAAACTTCCTTCCATGCAGAGAAGAGACGTCTTTATGAAAGGCTGGAAGGGGCTCCATGGGTGCACTTGGGTTCCACTCCTGTAGGTCACGTGCCTTCTGGACTGTACTTTTCACCTCAGCAAAATGGAGACACGATGTGACTCTGTCTACCCTATAGTCTCACGTGAACATCAAACGAGATGAAGCACGTGAATGTCTTTTGAAACTTCCAAATCAATATGTGAATGAAAGCTATTCATGACTCTTGTAGGCTCATCGAGAGCAAGGCAAGAGCAGAGGAACCCGGCACTAAGGCGGTGCTGCCGTCTACTACTGCTAAGCCTGTGCGCGCATGAGTGTCCATGAGCATGAAGCCCATCGTATTGAACTGAGAGATGAAGAGAGATGATGCTCCAGTACTTGCTACAAGTGTGGCTGGGGACTCCAGGAGGAGGGAAAGGGGATGGTAAAGCAAAAGGGACCAATTAAGATTAAAAAACAATCTTGTCCCTCCTAAAGGCCCCTAACAACACACCAATGGTTAGACATCATCTTACCAAGTTGGTAGTGCTGAGAATATAAAGGCTTGAATTTGACTCATTTTAATGAAGGAGGAAGCCCAAAGAGAGGACGATTTTCAACTTTTTCATTATTTTGCAATAATGTGGAAATGATCTCATCCAAGATCCTCAGATAAACCTATAGCGCTTATTAATTAAACATTAAAAACCTGAAATAAAGACAGTATAGTTCCTAGTATGAACACTGAAACCTAAAGATGCCCTTTCAGTATCAAAGAATTAGCACCTGAATAAATTTTTGTTGCACAAATAAGTGAACAAATTCTCTCTTCCCCAATAAACAAGAATAATGTAGACATTGCTAGGCTTCTATACAAGAAATTAATCTTTCCCAAACTCCTTACTTTTCATTCCTAGCAAACATCTACTGGGCACAATTAAACACAGGAGAAGGGACCTCAAAGGGTCATCTGATTCTGTTGGATACCATCATTGTCACAGTGTTATCAATATGCAGGAGATTCAGATTTCTGAATTCAGAATTCTAAAAAAATTCCACCTTTCTGGTTATGGGGTATATCTCATGCAAATGGGGAGCCATGCATTTGTTCAGAGGATTTCTGATCTAGGAAGTCTTATGTAAGTCTGGATATAAAAGGAGAGGATAATTATAAGTAGTCCATGAGAAGAGCAGAGAGTCATGGCAAAAAACAAACAAAGATTGTAAACCTCCATGGAGATGCTCGTATTCATACCAGATTAACTATCAAGTAAAATCATCCCATTAATAGTATGAGGTGTGTCCTATAAAAAAGGGCTAACAGCACTTTGGAAGGGCTGGGGTGGTGATATTCTCATCCTGAGTCCCCTCAACAGGGAGAGAACATCATGGCCATTCGGAGTACTGCTCACTACAGAAAAACTGCAAGTCTTTCTAAGGAGATTATTCAGTCTTATCAAGGGCCCAAAAATCATATCATCTAAAAAACAGGGGCATGGGAAAACACAGTCTACGGAAGTGTAGGAAAGGAATCTTGAGTGAAGTCATAGCTGCCTTCAACTTCCAAAAGAGGAAATAGAATTTTTGTGTGGGGTACTAAGAAGTCGAACCAGGGAAAAAGAATTCAATCCAATAAAAGGTGCCATGGATCTCTCAACAGTTCACATAAAACAGAGGTGTTCTCCCTCATGTCTTAGTAAGAAACCTGTATCAGTGACAGCCAATGAGTAAGCTTCATAGAGCAGGTGACAAATATCGGGCAGGTTGTCACAGAGGAAATCCAAGGACCAGGGGACTGGCTGGCAGGCATTTCCGTTAAGGTCTCCTCTCACTTTGAGATTTTTAACTTTCCATGATTAGAAGCTCTCTTTCTCTTTCTCACTCATTCTTTCTCTCTCAAAGTTAATACATAAACTTTATAAAACTTTATAAAAGAAGAAGAAAATCTGCAAATGAGGTAGCTGTTTATCTCTGGGTTTAAACATACTCAAGAAAGGGAAATTTTATCCTTACTAAAGGCTTTCTCCAGTGTTGAAACCTTTAATTTGATGCCATATCTGCCTCTATTTTCCTTTTTCCAGGTTACTCAAACTAGAAAGTAAGATTTTTTTAAATAGTAAATAATGATTCATTAAGGAAGAAAAATGAGCAAGACTTAACTAAAGCAACTTAAGTTTGGGGTTATTTTTCCTCAGACAAAAGAATGTTAAAGATTTAACTTGTCTGCTTTTTAAATGAAGAACAGGAACCTAAAACTTTTTGCAAGGAGAGCAATAAACAGGGGAAAAAAATGCCTTGATTCCATGTTATGGCCAGCTGAGGAGGACAAATAAGGAAACGGGATAAATGGAAACGATTAAGGAATAATTCACTTTGACTTAAAGTTCAATTTGGATTGAAAAACAGTTAAATGGATTATGGGAGGTTTGTTAGTTTGCAGGAACTTAAAAATGACAATGCCAACTTGACTCCTAATGAGAACAACTAAGAATGCAATGTCGAATTAATAAGTAATAGAGAAGAGATGTCTATGGTCATTTTTTTTTAAGTTGAGTATAAGGTTAAATGAATCCCGTTCAAATTTTAAAGAACAGAATATGTAAAGTTTTACAGTGTTTAAAATCCCTTTGGCTCTAAAATTGGTTTTTTAATGATGCTGGGAGAAAACAAGCTTATTAGAAGAAAACGTTTATATAAATAACAAGAATCATTTTAAATTAAATCATATCCTCAGCTATCATTTTTGGTCTGGCCTAATGGGTAAGGTCTTTTTGATGCCCTTTTGGTATCTGAATATCTAGATCCTCTTCGGGATAAACCAGGCCTTTTGTTCATTTTTGTCCATCTTAAAGGGAGATTGAAGTATAATATTAGTAGGAACAAACCGTCTCAGTCATCCAGACATACAAAGGACATGATATTCTTAGGCTGTGCTCCACTGTAACCCATCAGAGCTCTTTCTGAAATACAATGGAACCTATTTAACTCAGCTGCAGAATTTTCACACCTGCTGAGCTGTGTGAACTTCATGCTATTCTTGATACCGTTTGGGATCAGTCTTGAAAGACATGCAGTTTTTCCACTTACAGTTTTCAACGGAAGTTATCCACATCCCTCAGTCATGGCTCCCTTCAGGATACCTTCTGGAACCACTGTTCCTCCTTAAGCTCCCACAGGAAAATAATTCAACGAATTCATTTCCCTAAGAAAGCAGCTTCTTATGAATTTTGATGAAATGGGGTGGGGGGAAGAGTTGGCGGTGGAGATCATCTCCTTTGGTACTGGATTCTATAGGAGCGATGGGACTATGAGCTTGACCAGAATAATGTGCATGCTTCTGCAGGGTTTTAAAGCCCATGATCTCCCAGGAAGATTCGTGAATCCTGAATATTCTTCCAGTGGACAAAATATAGAGGGATAGAAGAACCTCAAATTTGCTCAGGGTCAGAGGGAACAAGCAGACAGGGCATTTGTATTCCACTCCCACAACCCTAACGGACATCATCAAGAAAATGTGTTTCAAATGGCTTGTTGCAAGAGAAGAGTCAAGTAGAGAAGACACCATCTTTTATAAAAGGTTAGAAGGTTGAGGAGGTTGTTCTTAAAGACAGGAAAATCGGGGCACCTGGGTGGCTCGGTCAGTTAAGCAGCCAACTCTTGGTTTTGGCTCAGGTCATGATCTCACAGACTTGTGAGATCGAGCCCTGTGTTGGGCTCTGTGCTGACAGTGCAGAGCTGGCTTGGGATTCTTTGTCTCCCTCTCTCTCTGCCCCTCCCCCACTTCTGCTCATGCTCTCTCAAAATAGATAAACATTTTTTGAAAAGACAGGAACATCTATTTCTACAAAGAATGACCTACAATGAACCATAAATTTATTAAACAAAACAAGCAATATTAAGAACACATCACTCAAAAAACAAGAGCTTTGGTCATTGTTTAGTCAAGGTCCCAGTAGGAAACAGATGGCACGCTCAAATTGGATAATTTGAAAAGAGTGTAATGAAGTAGCTGTTTACAGATGTGTGGGCAAGGTATAAGGAAACCACAACACACAGTACAAAATATCGGCTTGCACTATCCCTAGACCTGAAGTGGTAGGAAGAGAGGAGAAGTCTTCCGAATGGGGACACCCAAGGAACTACAAAGAGTGGACCCTCTGATAGACCTTTGGCTGAGGGGTATAGCCAATCCAGAGTGGCACCACAAAGAGGGAACCAGAGGAATAAATATCCCCATCTTGCTCTCTGCCTGTGAATCGCTGGCACCTTCCATTGGCCAAACCCAATTACAGACCAGAGGGTAAGGGAGCTGTGATATGGAGTATACGGCTCAGCCATGGGGAGCACAGCACACAATGGAAAGGGACGGAGAGAGAGGTTCCCGGATCAAGTGAAGAAATCAAGTATAGTCTTTATAATCGGGTGGCAGTCTAAATGTTCCATAGGTTAATTTCAAAAGAACTTGATTTAAGAATTCTTTTTAATTTTTAAAAATTTTTAAGTTTATCTATTTATTAAAGAAGGAGAGAGAGAGAGAATTGCAAGCAAGCTCTGCACTGTCAGCATGGAGCCCAGTGAGGGGCTCGAATTCACAAACCATGAGATCATGACCTGAGCCAAAATGAAGAGTCAGACGCTTAACTGACTGAGCCACTCAGGCACCCCAAAACTTGATTTAAGAATTTAAACCTGAATCATTTGTAAATGACAGCTCAAACCAGGGCCTATATAATGTAGCCACAGATTCACCATTGCTTACTGCATTTTTCTTAAGAAGAGTGAACATTGTGGAATATGTATTCTGATCTGGAAAGTCTTTTCTTTTTTAAAATGTTTATTAATTTTTGATAGAGAGAGAGAGCATGAGTGGGAGAGGGACAGAGAGAGAAGGGGACAGGATCTAAATCAGGCTACGCGCTAACAGCAGAGAGCCCAGTGCAGGGCCCAAACCTGCTAACCATGAGATCATGACCTAAGCCAAAGTCAGACGTTTAACTGACTGAGCCACCCAGGCACCCCTGATCTGGAAAGTCTTAAACTGGATATAAAGGAGGGGGCCATCACAGAGAAGCACATAAGAATGGCAGAAGGCCGATCGATGTCTGCACCACAGTGGACTAGGTATTCTTGAACCTGGTGCAAAGGCGAAGACCTTCCTTTCATTTTGCTGTCAGAAGAAACTCAAAGAAAGCGCCAAGCCTCTGGATGAGCCTAGCAATTATATGCAAAAGAATTTTTCACAGGAGGAGAACACTTCAAAAGTGAGCAGCAAAGCAGGTGAAGGTTGCTATGGTAGCTAACGTCAGATTTATCCTGTCATCTTTCACCTTCTGCTTTCAGAGCACTGAGGAGAAACAGAGTGTAAAGGATCTAGAGCAGAGACTGAGACGGGGCACCTCCCCTCTGAGAAAGTCCAGCCAAGAAGGGTTGGAGTTACTCAGACCTTCTAGTAAGAAGGAAAGGCCAGACCGGAAGGCTGCTCGGAGGAGGGAGGGGGGAAGGTAGAGAGCTTTCCTGTTGCTAATAACTTTCTTCTACCCTCCTTCCCAAAAACCTTCTATTTTGTGCAACTCCTTGGAGCTCCCCTCCATTTGCCAGATGTGCTGCCCAATGCATCGATCGCTTAACGAAGCCCACAAGATCTTCAAGTTTACTTAGTGGAATTTTTCTTCTTTAACAGCAGGGAACAGGAGGGTATACATAAGAGTGCTGTTTGGAAGATTTAATAGCTAATATAAATAAGACATTTACAACAATGACTAGGACACACTGTGAGTGCTCACGATCGCACAGTTTTGGGTACTGGCCATCTTAGTCCCCGACAAAGCAATTCCGTAACTATCTTTCACGAGACATCTCTTTTCTGCAGCTATCAGTCTTTTTACAACAGAAAGGCACAGGATACAGAGGAAAGTAAAGTGTGGGCTTGAGGGCTGGTCTGCCAGGTCTGAATCCCGGCACTGCTACTCTCTAACTGTGTGGCTTTGGACATGTTACTGAACGTCTCTGAGCAACGTATGCAGTATGGGGACCATAGGTACCAGCCTCATAGGGTTATTATATGGATTAAATTCGACCTTCCCCCACACCAAAATACCCAACATTTTGGTGGGTGTTCTATTTTTCAGGTCCTTAGCAGGAGTTGGGCTTCTATGCTGAGAAATATAAGAATTCAGAAGTCAGACCCAGAGGCAAATCCCGGCTCTCTCCTTACTGCTGACTATCCATGGAGAGGGGACAGACCGGAGGTGGTAGCTGGGCCCTGGGGTCTTGGTCTGAATCCTCTTTCTACAGCCATTTTACTTGGTGATTTTAGGTGAATTAGTTTCATTAACTAAGCCTCAGTTTCGAGAGCTATAAATCAGGACTGTTGAGAGGGGTTTTTTTTTTTCATTTTTCTTTTTTTTCATTATGAAAAGTGTACTCTGTCATCTCCATCTTCTATTTCCCTCATCTTCCACCCGCCTCCCCCTCTGTTAACCATCAGTCTGTTCACTAGAGTTAAGAATCTGTTTCTTGGTTTGTCTCTCTTTTTGTGGAAGGGGGATAAGACTATCGAGTCGTTCAAGTGAGATCATTCTGGTCTAGAATTTAGGCCAGTGGCAGCAGCTATAGGCAGGAAATGCTCAGCATTTTCTCAGGAAATGCTAGCATTTTCTATGACCACTGGTTTGCATTTGTGTTTTCTTTTCTTTTCCTTTTAAGAGAAAGAGCAAGCGGGAGAGGGGCAGAGAGATAGGGAAAGAGAGATCTCAAGCAGGCCCCACACTGTCAGTGCAGAACCCAATTTGGGACTCAATTTCACGAACCATGAGATTATGACCTGAGCCGAAATCAGGAGTCAGACGCTTAAACAGACTGAGCCACCCGGGCGCCCCTGCACCTTAACCTGCCCCTGTTAATCGTATGGTTGGCTGCACCTTTAATTACTTACCTGCTCTCAGATAACTGCTGACTTTCCAAGAAAGGCATGTTAAGTGTTAGGCCCAGGGCTTGACATAACTTTAAGAGCAAGGATAAGGATCTTCCTGGAATCTCTCAGCCCGTGTATGTAGCTTGCTAATACATGTTCCCTGCTTCAGACTTAACAGTGTTATTTGCCATTCTCTTCCCCTTTTCAACACCATTCTCCAACTTAGATAAAAATGTCCTCTGTGCTCAACCAGGCTCCAGGGTGCTTCACAGGAAGTTCTCACCCGGCAATAGGCCCCCTAGCCAAGCATCTTCCAGCCTGGGAGGCCTGCCCAGCGCCTCCTTTCAGCTTGCCTGTCTGCACATGCGTCGTTATTTACAACATTTGGCAAAGGGAACCCATTTATTGACGTTTTTACATCTCCTCCCGTATGTTGAGCATTCTTGCTCTTCCTGTAAAGGCTGGCACCCAGCGCAGCTCCTGATCCGCAGTGCTGGGGAGACAAATGGAATCTAACAGCTCAGCCTGCACCCAGAGCTACCGTTATTCTATCTCATTCATTCTCAGAGTCTCGCTCTCTCTCTCTCTCCTAATGGATGTCAGAACTTTGTTCACCTTTGATTCCCACTTTCTCAACTGAGTGACTTCCTGAGTCTCAGATTTTCATGGTCTCCTGCTGTGTTAGATCTAGGTTGTATGTCCCCACCCTCTCATCCTTATCATTCATTGCTGGCACATTCACCAATTCACTCTTGATCTGAAGGTAAATCAGAGCCCTGACTGCTTCAGGTCATGTGTAAAATCCTTCCATTTTTTTATCATATTGTTTTGATTGAAGATGCTCGTTCTTTCTCCCTCTCCCTCTTTCAAGTTTGCGAGTGCAGTACCTATTCGGTTCCTACAGGAGCAAAGGCTGGTCAGACTTCTGCATTGCACACTAGTGCATATCTTCTCCTTTCTAGACCGAGCTGCTTGCCCTCGGCCTGTGCAACCAAGGGCTTCAACTAAGAAGCCAACACAGGCTGGGCAGTGTCCTCCACATTGCCAGAAAGTCAAATTCAGGATGATCCAAAATCAGTCCCCCGCTTTCTGGTGCCATGTGTTGTTTAATAAGACAGAGCTGACCTAGATTCTAACTTAGAAAAAAAAAAAAAAAAACCCAAAACCTTTATTAAAGTCCCTTCTGGCCTGCTGCGATTGGGACCAGTTATTCTCAGGGGCCAATGTGCCTCATCTCTCACTCTGCCAGCAACACGGGCCAGGCTCACGGAGCATAGAGGCTAGAACCTGTGTTGGCAGTAAGGTTTCCGGGGAAGACAGATTTAGGAAGAGAGACTGAGACTGCAGAAGATTTAGGGAGAGAGACTGAGTCAGTGAAAGACAGGAGTGGGGGCAACCAAGAGGATTTCATCACTCACATATCTTTTAAGAACTGGTGGCCACCTTCACTCTACATCATAAGGCCTCTACACTGCCTTATGCCAAAGGCCATGCTTGAAATGAAGTGGGAGCTAACTGGAATTTAAATAAAGCTTGAAAAGACAAAAAAGAAATGAAGTGGGAGGAGGATGTAGATCATCCCTCTACTTGTCCAAAAGAGCAGATGGAAACGCTTGTACCTTTAATGAGCAGAAATCATCATGGCAGACGCCATGATACTCCAACGGCACCTCACCGCGGTACCTGCAGACTCCTGACAAGAATGCACAGAACAGCCTGAGGGGCCTGCCGCGCTCCAACACAGCCCTGGAAGCTCTTTTACATCAGGGGAGAACACTAGGGCCCCTTCAGCTTCCTGATCTCCTAGCCAATCCTGGCATCATTCCACATGTCCAACTGGAACGCAGCCAACAAAATCGAAGCTTTTTATTAAGACGCCAAAGATGAGTGTTCATCACTGGATTCCTGAAGCTGAAGTCGGCACAGGGGCAGCAGGAAAGATGAGCAACATTATTTTAGGCTAGCGTGGCCTTGCGAGAAACCTTTGCTGTTGGTTTCTTTTTATAGTCACCTAACGGGTCTGCCTTTGGGTGACAGCGTTTGCCACCGGGCAGATGCCGAAAAATACTGGTTCCACCAGCCCGGACAGTTATCCATTTTCTTTCTCTCCACAGGTCGCTTACTCCCTCATCTCCGCCATTTTTTACATTTCTTAAAACTGGTCCTGCCCTTCTTCCAAACAGAACCTTGATAGTCTTTTCACTTGCAACATACAATTACCTTAAATACTAAACACAAACCACTAAAAATGTACTCGGTGGAGGGGTGTTCAAAAAAGGACATGGAAGGTTCATAATATGGGGGGGGTTGGTACTGAGCACATGAACAGGATTTGCCCTTGGCGTGGACGCAGGAGAGGGAAGTCCGCGTGCAACATACACAGCTCGGTCTTTGTTCCCTGCTCTCCTAGGTATTATCGCCCTCCACACCATGAGGCACAGGGAAACCTTCAGCGTATCCTACCAGTCTATGAACATCCACGTAGTGTGATTGGTATAGGCTGCGTGTTATTTCACAGATTTTATTATTATTTTACAATGTTGATTTATTTTTATTTGAGACAGAGAGAGAGAGAGAGAGAGAGAGAGCGAGCCCGCATGTGAGCAGGGGAGGGTCAGAGACAGAGGGTGAGAGAGAATACCAAGCAGGCTCTGTGCTGTCAGCATTGAGCCCCACTTGAGGCTCGATCTCATGAACTGTAAGATCATGACCTGAGCCGAAATCAAGAGTCAGATGCTTTACAGACTGAGCCACCCAGGTGCCCCTCATTTATTTTATATGGTGATGTCTGGAATAGGTCTCTGGGAAAGAAGGAAGTGGGTGAGCTATGTTGATATCTGGATGAAGGACCTGTCCCATAAAGGCTCAAAGTGGGAGAATCTCGGTGTTTTGGGGGAAGAACTGGCAGGCTTCCGTGGCTGAAGTAGGTGAGGAAGGGAGGGTGGTAGGAAATGAGTCCAGAGGGAAAGAAGGAGGCCAGGACATGTAACAGGACCCCCCAGCCCATAGGGAAGACTTGGCTTTCTATTTGGAGATGGGAAGCCACTGGACAATTTTGAATAAAGGAGTTCACGAATTGACTTATGTTTTAAAATAATCTATCTGGCTGCTCTTTGGACAACAGACCAAGACAGCAAGGATGGAAGGAGGGGAACAATTAGGAAACTACTGCCAGTAATTCAGGCAGAAGACAGTGGTGGTAGAGACCAGAGAGGTAGCCATTGAAATACTGAGTGGCAATAGGATTCCAGATATTTTTAGTGCATTAGCATTTGTTGATGGATTGGGTATGGAGTAGGGGGAAGATTCAGGGATAATCCATAGTTTTGACCTGACTGCCTAGAAACATAAAGATGCCATTTACTAAGATGGAGAAGTCTATGGAAGGTGCAGGTTTGGAGGGATAAAATCAGAAGTTCAGATTGGAACATTTAAGTAGAAGATTCCTATCATCCATCTCCATAATGAGCAGTCAGTGTTGATCCAGAGTTCGTCAGGGAGGGAGATGTATACTCAAAGCCATGGGACTGGATGAGGGAGTGGAAAGAGAGAAGTCCAAGGTCTGAGTTCTGGAACACACCAGCATCTTACAGGAATAACAGTGGTGTGTTGTAAGGATCTGATGAGATGACACAGGTAAAGCACTTAAAACAGTGCCGAGAACCTTCTTGAACAATCAACAACCATGCATACAGACTTCTCATCACCTACCGGCCCCTGTACCAATCCCAAATCCCATGGCCCCAGACTGGTAGAATCCCTCTCACATCGCATAGTAAGGAGAGGATGCAGGAAAAAAGAAACCTTTCTGTCCCCATGAAAACTACAGAGGAAAAGGCTCTCTTGCTTGCATTCCAACATGGAATTCTGAACGTTTTCCTGCAGTGACCTAAACAGTTTCTAAGATCTCTCAAATCAAAAAGCTGGTATTTTATATCAAGGACATCAGGCATATAATAGCCTTTTGCCAGTGTGCGGGATCTGGTCGTAATTTCTGATGTTTCTCTGAGAAAACACATTCAAATTCCAAACAACCCAACAGAAACCTACATTTAAAGGGTGGCAGATGCCTCCTAACATAAAAGCACACATAGAAATTCTAAAGGTGGCTGTACAGGGACTTCCCTTTAACAGCGACATTCTGTAACACACAGCTATATTTTAGATACCCAGCCACAGCTAAGTATAGGGATAGTCCTTCTGTAGCTCTGTCTTACTTTAATCCTTGTCATATCTCTCCATGACCCACCCTCTCCCTCCCCAGTACTCAGCCAGACAACAAATAGGCCACTGAAAATTTTTAACTCCAAGATAAATTTCCCACATGTTGTGTTTCTCCATGATAGCCATTATCTTTCTGAACTGTAACTGTTTCATTTCCCTCTTTCCAATGAAGTCTGCACATGCTGGGCTGTCTCTATCTTGCTCACATTGATCCCTTAGAGTTTAGCATAGGATCTAATACTTAGTTGGGAAACCTTAGACTTTCTTGAATGAATGGGGAAATCAAAATGTAACCTTGGTGTTAGCCCAGTCCAAGGCACATTAGTCTCCTTGAAAGGAGGGATCCAGAGGATTCTTCCAAATGAGTTAAGTCAATCATTTTGAGAAGGAAGGTACAGGAACATCAAGACTCCTCTAAAGTAATAAGATATGGGGATTTGTATCCAGAGTAGAATGAGGCTGGGTGGCTTTTGAGAGCCCAGAGGGAAGGAAAGTTTTCATAGGACTAGTACCAGGGTTGTCTAAGAGTGTTGAGCTTCAACTTCAAATCTGTTTTAAGATGATCATACTTTGCTTAAATGACAATGTGATTTCCCTAGGCTCCACAGCTCTGAACAATCAGGAGTCATGTTTGAGGACAATTTGATTTGTTACATGCATGCATGCTTTTCTATCGCTATAAACCATACTTCAATGTACATATATATTTATGAGTTCTCTCATTAATTTGGAAACTCCTAGAGCATACCCATGCTTTCTTCCCCTTTCTTCTGCTATATGCAATGTCTTATGGTACAGTTTGATTCTCCATGATGACCAATTATGACCGACTCTAAAACTTCTCAATAGCAAGGATTATATTACACACACACACACATGGCCTTATATCTCAATACCCAGCATACAACAGGCACTCAATCAATGCCTAATGAACTGAATTAACTGGGATACCTGGGCTATTTTTTTTCTTCTCTTTATTTTTTAATGATAAATCATAATATATAAGTCACCAATAAAATCTCAGAATTCTCGTCCACATCACCACAGAGATCTAATATTAATCACAAGAGAAGATACTGCACATCAGTAGCTGTACTACTAAAACAGAGGCTCAGCCAGTGGATGGTCTCAGTAGTATTTTCACAGATGAAACCACACATTGCTATCTAAAACTAACTTGGGATATTTTTTAACCTAATAATTGTCAGATCAATCACTAAAATATTTTGATAGCAGATAATGAAAGACTGCTGGTCCAACCATTCAGGTCTGAATAATTTATTTAAGATATCCATGGGGAGTAAACCATTTTCTTCTGTAATTCCATCTCTATGGGCACTCCGTCCACACCTCCTCATGAAAAGAATGAGAAGGAATTTATAAAATGGAAATGCAATTTTAACATTTGACTATTACATATGACCTTGTACATGCTTCCTTTAAGATGATGTATTGGGAGTCTATTGTGTCCAAACTACTGTGATGCCTCTTAGATGAGTCAGAGTGGGTCTGTCTGTCCCACTCCTGAGCAGGTGGTAAAGGAGAGGCACTGTGATTCCACAGGGACACCCAGACCTGGGTTGGAGGGAGTGATGAGGATGAGGTGAGTGTCAGAAGAGAGGAATAGGCGGTGCCCTGGGGATTTCAAGGAAGAAGGGACCCAAGTGGAGGCAGGGAATCAGAAAATCTTGTAGAAGCAGGCATATTGGGGAATAGGTTGCAAGGAGGCAGCAGATATTTAGAGAAAGGGCAGGGGAAGGGGAGTGGGAAAAGACAGAGAACACTCCAGGCTGAGGGAAAATCCTGAGCAAATGGATGGAAGAGGGAGAGCTCTGGGAATATTCAGAAAACTACAGGAGTGTAGGCATGGGAGAGAAATCGGGGTGAGGCCATCTTGTCATGTACATTTCAGATATAAAGTCTACATCTCGCTGATTGGTAAAAGCCAAGGGTAGGGAGTATTGTTGAAGTAGCAGAGTGTTATCATCAGAAATTCATTTTAACAAAATTCCCAAGCAACTCAGCTAAGGGTGAGAGGGTTATATGGATGGAAGTCCCCCTAGGCAGCTATCACTTGGGTTCTGCAGGAAGTGCTAGGGACTGCATTGTGCCCCCTCCTCTCCAATTCATATATTAAGCCCTAAACCCCAGGAGATGAGGCCTTTAGGAGATAAAGGCAGGGCCCTAATCTGCTAATATTCCTGGCTTTGTGAGAAGAGCAAGAGCACACACACACACAGACACCTTTCCCCCACACAGTGCACACGCAAAGAAGAAATCACGCAAGAACACAACAAAAAGGCAGCTGTCTGCAAGTCAGGAAGAGAGTCCTCGCCAGGCACCAAATGGGCTGACACCTTGGTCTTGGACTTCTCAGCCTCCAGGATGCTCAGAAATAAATTCTTTTTGTTTAAGCTGCTCAGATTACGGTATTTTATTATGACAGTCCAAGTAAGCTAATATAAAATTTGGTACTGAGGATGGGGTGCTGCTGTAACAAATTCCTAAAAATATGACAGTGTCTTTGGAACTGGGTAATGGTAAAGGTTGGAAGAGTTTTGCGGTGCGTGCTAGAAAAAGTGTGACTGCCGTGAATGGACTCTTGGTAAAAATACGGATGTTGAAGGTAATTCCATTCCGGTGACAGCTCAGAATGAAAAGAGGAAAGCTAGAGAGAAAGTTTCCATCTTTATAGAGAATATATAATTGATCATTATGGAATGAACAGGTTTTATCCTTCAAGAAAAGGGAAGACCCCAAAGATGATTCCGAAATCACAGGGTTGCCACTCCCACCTTTGGCCCAAGGGCAAGGCTACTTCCTCCTTGGCTTCAGAGGGCTGGGCCCCTGCACAGAGCCATGTGGGGGAGAGATTTGGGGTGGCACCCCATGGAGCCATAGGGACAGGGCCACTCCACAGAGCCATGGGAGTGGCTCTACCACCCTAGCAGACCTACAGGGAAGAACATGAGACTAAAGAGTATCATGGCCTTGTTAGGTTTTAGACTTGCTTGGGACCCATCATCTCTTTCTTTCTTCTGATTTCTCCCTTTTGCAACGGGAATGTTTAACCTCTGCCTGTCCTACCACTGTACTTCAGAAATGCAGAGCTTGTCTGGCTTCACAGGTTCACAGCCAGGGAGGAATTCTGCCTCAGGATGATCTGACTTCCAGTTTCACCCATATCTGATCTGGATGTGACTTTGGATTTCACACCTTAGAGTTGATGCTGCAAAAAGTTAAGGCTGTGGGGCTACTGAGGCAGAGGGTATGTACTTTACATGTGAGAAGAATATGAATTTAGGGGACAAGGAGCAGAATGCTATGGACTGAATTGTGGCCCCCAACTCATATGTTGATGCCTGGCCCCCAATATGCGAGGATATTGGTAGAAGGGCCCTTTAGAAGAAAATTAAAAGCAAGTGAGGTCATAAGGATGAGGCCCTAATCTGATAGGACTGGTGACCTTATAAGAACAGGAAAAGAAAGATTTTTCTCTCTCTTGCTCTCTCTTGCTTTCCACAAGCACAGAGAAGAGGTCACGGAAGGACACAGCGAGAAGGCAGCTGTCTGCAAGCCAGGAAGAGAGCCCTCACCAGGAGCAGAACTAGCCAGCACCTTAATCTTGGACTTCTCAGTCTCCTAAATTGTGAGAAATAAATTTCTATTGTTTGAGCCACTCGGTCTACGGTATTTTGTTTTGACAGCCTGAGCCGACTAATATGGTAAGTAATGGTAGGTTTGAAGAGCAAGAAATGGGTGGAGATGGAGAAGGTAGGGAATCAGGACATTTTATTTTTAAACCTCACAGAGGCAAAGGGAATGGGTTTCAGGAAAGGAAGAATGGTCGATGGCATTCATGCTACATACAAGCTGGGGAAGTTAAAGACTAAGATACAACCTTGGTTTCCAGATTAGGGGTTCCATGGCCTTTAAAAGGATAGCCACAAAAAAGAGGAACAAAGGATAAATTGTACAAAATAAAGGAGTCAGCAGCTGGGAAAGGAAAACAAGCAGTAGATGGTATAGAATTTTCCTTCAAGAAATGACACACTATGCCAAATTCCCACTGTATCCTTAGGAGAAAGTCAAGGCTTATTTTTCTTTAGGTGAGCAGATCTGTCTTACTGTGTGTTTTTTTTTTTAAATTTTTTTAATGTTTTATTTATTTCTAGGAGAGAGAGACAGCATGGGCAGGGGAGGGTCAGAGAGAGAGGGAGTCACAGCGTGAAACAGGCTCCAGGCTCTGAGCTGGCAGTCAGCACAGAGCCCGACGCGGGGCTCGAACCCATGAACCGCGAGATCATGACCTAAGCGAAAGTCGGACGCTTAACCGACTAAGCCACCCAGGCGCCCCTTACTGGGCTTTTTTTCATTAATTTTTTTTGAGAGAGAGACAGAGAGAGAGAATCCCAAGCAGGCTCTGAGCCATCATCATGGAGGCAGCCCCACATGGGACTCTAACCCACTAACTATGAGATTGTGACCTGAGCTGAAATCAAGAGACAGATGTTTAATCGCCTGAGCCACCCAGGTGCTCTTGTATTACTGTTTGAATACTCTATGTGTGTGTGTGCTTGTGCATGCGCATATGCGTGTGTGTGTGTTTGGTTTTTGTGTGTATGTTGTTGTTATTTTGTAAAGCAAAAGTTCTTTTAGGCACTGTTGGGGATTTCAAAGGATTTATTTAGGTGTGTTGTTAAATTGCTGACAAATACCAGATTAAAATGACTGTCCTATTTCTCTGCATAAGAATCTCCCAGAAGCTCTGGAAATGTTTCCTTTTGGTCCATGTAAATATCTGAAAATCCTTTATTTCATTGAAGTTGATACTAAAGCAATTTTCAAAAAATCCCCAGAAAACCCTATAAGCATCTTTGTTGATCAGGGTTAAGTAACATCAAAACCTGCCTAAATATACAGTGTCAATCTTGACTTTAGCATTTCCCCTTTGGCCTGGCCTCAATAACCCCCAACCAGTTTAGACCTAAACAGTTCTTTTACCTCTCCTTCGCTCCACATTCCAACAGGGAGACACCCCATCTGACCATGGAACGAACACAGTTTGGGCCCACATTTCACCCCCAGCAGCTGGCACATGTCTTAGAGGGAAGTTAGTAACTACTTGTTAGTAACTGGTCACCTAGAAATCAGGTTGGAGGTGAGGTCATTCTGCACATGACTGAGGACCCTTTTTTAAGGACTCTCTGACTGTTAGTTAAGGAGAAACCCTGTAACAGCCACGTTACCTTCTGCTACTTCTACAGAAGTCAAGAGCAAGCATGGACAGGATGCCATAGAAGCATCTCTGGGCCATTTCTCAAAAAAAAAAAAAAAAAAATACTCATTTGAGCATGTTTCTGGTAATTTAAAAGTCATGTTCCCCCAGGCTAATTTCTTGACAGTAAAGATTAGTGGCCTATTTTTAACTTCAGGCAGGCAGCGTCTTGTTAAGTCCATTGAGGTTGGGTAGCAATGCTTTTTTTTTTTTTTTTTTGAAAGGAGATGAAAGCAGGTCTCTTGGAAACTAGCTTTTTCCCACGTTACTTCTTCAGGGTCAATCCACTAGAAGGGAAGTTAAGGATGATTTTCAAGGCTTCGCTTGTCTTCAAACAGGCAAAACGAGTAGAATTCAACCAGCCTTTACTTATTTCAACTTGATAGTTACTCTGCTATAATCACTTCTCTCCCTCCACTCTGGTTGGTTTCTGAATTACATGAAAACAAAGTTGTTGAAATGCTGTACTCTCTGGCATCTCATGATGACTGCTATGTCTGCTCTTGTGAAGGGCACAATGGCTATTTGATTCTGTGAGCTAACTCTGAGGGTCAAGAGTTATGCCGATTCATTCAACAAATAAATATTGAGGGTCTTCCTGGGCTACTGATGAACACAACAAAGCAAAATGAACAACCAACATCTGTGGTGTCCTAGCTTTCAGAGTCAAATGGGGATGTCATGAGTCACCAAACAGAGTCTTCTTTCTCTTTTATCTTTTATTTGAAACCAAAGAAAATATATGCAGATGGATGAAGTGATACCGTTAAGGAGTGAGGACTAGATAATGAGGAAGCCCTGGTGGGTGATGCTGAAAACACTAATGCTTTTCATCTGTCATCACCAAACCTGTCTGATCCTCCATGTCACCTTACGCGATAACATGGCAGTTATTACAACTCCCATTTCACAGAGTAGAAAACTCAGGATCAGAGCAGTTAAATGACTCACCCAATTCCCACAGCTAGAAGAGCACAGAATCAGGACTAGAATGGAGATCTACCATTCTTTGTATCTCACCAAGCCAAAATAATGAGAGCAATATACACATATTTTGTGCTTTGGCACGTACATCACATGCAAGTAAAATACATGATTTGTATAGCTTATGAAAGATTATTTTTGGTGATTAGGCAAGAAACAACCCAGTGAATATTAGTGATAGCATAATTATAATGCTATCAACAGTCATCTAATCAATCCAAAAATTTCAGTAATATTTCATGAGGGCTTCTTGTATGCAGGGCGCTCAGGCATGGTAGACACAATGGTGGATCACAAAACATGGCAGCAGGCCTCATAGGCTATAAGGCTCCTGGAGGTGGAAGGTCCTTTGGTTTCAGCTCCTTACTTTACCCTGGCTATGTAGTCAATACGTATGTGTTGACTGATCAGTGCAGGCCTTTGTGCCACTGAAACCAAGAAAGTACTAAACAGGAAGAAAGGAAAAGAAGACCTTGGCCACTTTAAGTTTCCAGTAGCATCTCTGCTTCCATAGAATCCTCCCTTCTCCCCTCCCCAACTCTAGAACTTAATGTTGCAAGTACTCTACAGGGACCTACTAGCTTATTTACTAGCATAAAAAGTCAAAAATGGGAAAGCAGGGGCCAAAAAGTCTGAGCAACAGTCCTTTTTAGGGTAAAATTATTGGTGAGCTCTTTAAAGCTCAATTCATAAAAATAATAAAATTGAGCCCATAAAATTTGTATGTAATACATGTCAAAACTGGCATCAAAGGGTGTCAAACCTACAGATGTTGGAGCACTTACTGCTTGGCTTTGTATCCTAACTGAGCCATTTATCAGCTGTGTGACTTCTGGGAAGTTATTTCAATTCCTGGTCCCTCACTTCCTTCATTTGTCCAATGTGGATGGAGATACAGTAACGATCAAATGTCATGTTATAGGTAAAAGTCTTAACACCTTGCACATAATAAGAGCTAAGTGAGTGTTACCTAGTCATAGAAGTATTATCTACTGAAAAGAGATTTGCCAGAACGATGACAGAATATAAAAATAAGGTAAAGTTAATGATTCCTACAAAATGAGAGCTATTCTTTTCTCCCCAAGGTCAGTTGAAGACTTGGCTGGGATTTAGTAGCCGTCCATCCTGCCATGCTTGCAACAAAAGTCCCCTTGCAGAAGGCAGCACAGTTAAAAATAACACTGGAGAAAGGAACGGCCACAGCTCCTACCGTGTAATGGCTAACTCTAAACATACAGAAGTGCTCTATGAGCTTTTCGTTCAAGCTCTTCCTAATGATATCCTGGAAAGCTACTGAGGACCTTTATCATTAGAGACGACCAAAGTAAGAATTTCCAAAGCACCTGCCTAAAAATAGCCCTGCGGTTAAAGATGAGTGCTTAAAAAAATAATTACAGATGGTCATTCTCATTAGTGAAATGCAGGTCCTAAAGATGCTATAATAATCTGTTGCAACAAGGAGAATATACAACGGATGAAAGATATGGCAGGAACTTTGATGGAACTTTTGCCCAACCCCTCCTGGTATAAACTAGAAAACTGAGGCTGAAGTGACTAAGGTAAGGCCTCATCTCTCATGGGGAAAACACAGGAAATCCAGGACAAAAGTCTTGCTCCTCTATTTTCCCAACTCTGCACCTTGCAATGTGCTCTCTGTACCATGCAGGCTGTCAGGAGTAATAAGGGATGGTGAGAATATTAATGAGAAGCACTGACTGGACATTTGAGTCTGTTTGACACTTTTCTGTACATTTTATTAACACAGGGAAACTTTACTGAAATGTTAAATAAAAGGACAGTAAATTGAACACAGAAGCACATGCACTTTCTTTTAAAGGCTCCTCAAAGTTCCCCCAAGGTTGGCATTGTTCTGATGCCAGTCTTTACTTCCCAGCTTCCTAGACCTCACTCAGCCCATAAACTATACTGCATGCCCACGTGCTATGAAATTAACCCTTCCTCTCTTTGCATCAGAACTCACTGGCCTCTGTTGCAGTGCTCCAAAATCTTACCAGGGATTCATCAGAAGCAATACTAAAGAGTTAAGGAAATACACCCTATCACATGTTATCACCTCTCTGAGTGTCTGCTTGTAACAGAGCTTTCCTTTTCTTAATCCAAAAAAGTAACAAATGTAGTAATTTTGGACAGAATGAAAGACCTTTCAAACCAGAAGCCTTTTAAATCTCAATACACTATCATTATCTTCTCTGTTTAGGTGCGGCTGGTACTACTTCTTAGCTTGCATCCACATATCTGCCTGGTGCTTTCTGAGGAAATGATTATAAACCACGGGTGATGTGCACACGCAACTGCCAGCTCTGAGAGTCAGGACAAAGAGTGCCAAAGGATATAAAGGCACCTTGATTGACAGGGCCAGTCAGTGGAGCACCACAGCAAGGGAGAATTTCTTCTGAGGTCAGACCTTAACCTTCCCAGATACCATTTCCAGGTTGAAAAGAAATGTCAATGCCTCATTCCTAAAGACTTAGGCAGACCAGACCCCTGGTGGATGGAGGAGAATTGTTTAGAAAGTTTTCATTATGTAGTGCAGAGGAATTCAGTTTGCTTAGCTTTGAAAAATGTACAGACCACTTTTTAAGGGAAAAATATATATATACTGCCTCCCTCTCAATTTTGACTTAAAAGGCTCTTACTGTAATGATACTTACAAATGCACAAACATAAAACTAAGTTCTTAATAGTTCCAATTCCTCAAAAGCCATCAAACTCCAGCTAAATGTTCTAACCAAATACACATGAAGTTTTTAAAAAATCCAATTCAAACTAATGACACTGATGCGATATTCAGACGATGATGCTCTGCTAAAAGGAACCTTCATTTTCTCAGTAATTCACACTGAAAATTGCAACATAGCGGTTTTGGAGTTCCAAGTGCTTCTATCGCCCACCCTGAGGTAGGACTCTCCTCTCATATTTCTTCATTCTCTGCAAAACTAAACCTTACCGGACCGGGGCTCCACACCATCACGTGGCTTTCACAGAAAGTAAATGACATAAGTCCACCAGCTCATTCCCATCAGCCCATCAGCAACTAAGGCAGTATTGGCACCAGCTTAACTGTACATAAAAACACAAATTCAGGCACCGAAACCACATGGCAGTATCATTCATTATTAGATGGTTATCTGGATGATCCAGAATAGGATACTATTATTTTAGATTATCATTGGAATAAAAAAAAAAACCCGAAAAATGTAAAAACATTACCGTGTAGAAGTCCTGTGCCCCTCCCCCATGAATGCCTCTACAAATCCCACTTGGACAAGGACTTGAGGGCTGCAGGGGTAAAGCCACTGGTGAGTCCTGGCTCTGCCAGTTACCTGCAAGCCCTTATGCAAGGTCCTCAAACTTCCCTGAGCCTCGGTCCTCTCATTGGAATAAAATAGGGATAAAAATAGAACCTATCTCACAAGGTTGTTAAGAGACTCTGTGTGATAACATACGGAAAGTGCTTAGCCCAAAGCCTGGTGCTTAACAGGGACTCAATAGCCACAATTATTCTTGTTTAGTCACACATCCAAGCCCCACACGTAAAAAAAAAAAAAAAAAAAAAAAAAAAGGGGGGGGGGGGGATGAACAAACTCAGACCCGGCTACCAATCATACTTGTGCTTCGGTATGTAAGAGAGACGCGACACTACATCACTTTCTGAAGAGGACTTTTGGCACACAAAGTGAAAGCAGACCACCTTATCTTTGGAGTTAGCAATTATGTGAGGAGAACAAAGGCTTTAAAGACACTGGAAGGTGTTGGAATCCTTAATCTTGTGCCTCTGAATAATTTAGGATAGATAGAATGATCAGTTCATTTTACCACTGACTGAGTGCCCCTCCCCCCCAGCATGCAAGCCATTGTGATGTTGTGAGGAGTGGGGTGGGGCGTGGGGGGGTCACAGCATGGATGCGTGGAGACAGTCTGCACCCTCAGGGCACTTAGTGTCTGGAGGAGATGTAAGTAAAAGTAAGCTTGAGGTCTACTGGACTCTAACTTCACTGAAGACAAGACTATGTTCTACTGGCTTTCACACTCCAGTGGTTAGCACGAGCTGGTGCACAGTCGGCGTGAATGAATGAATGGATACATGAATGAATGAGACGTAAAGATTAGCCTATGTATGTCCCATAAATACAAGTTCAAAACAAGACCGGCTGTGTTGAGGGCTCAGGGCTTGAGGAAATCTGGAAAAGACGGAACTTGAAGGAAGACTAGAATTTCAAGAAGCAGAAACAGGAGAATGTCCACCTATAATTTTATACAGCTGGCAATGTGCTCTAAATTAGTTCTTATTAGTAAAACAGTGCTTATCCTGATTATTATTACGGGTAGCATTTCTATGGCATTCTATATCTGCCAATTGTGTGCAACTGCTTCTTCGTTTGCTATTTATTATAAGGACGGTTGACTTATTTATAAACAACTTAGTGGTTCATTATTTATTAGAATATGAAGCTGATCAAATAATATCTAGCCTCTAGCAGCTATGTCTCAATGATTACTATTGGTCTCCTGGGGTACATTAATAAGTAGCCATAAAAAAGTCCATTTGCATTTAGGAAAAAATGTGCCTATTTGGCAACATTCACAATGACATGATTGACAGCAGATGAGACTGACAGAAGCTCTACAACATGAGATGAATAACATCATGATGGTATTAGGATATTAAAAATAAACCACCACTGACCCCAGGATAAGAAAAGAGGTATATGATCAGTTTAAGCAATGATTAGGATACAGTAAAGGCTTCATACGAATATCTAAAGTAGGGACCCAAAAGCAAAAAGAGACATAATTTTGGAAAAGCATTAAAAGGCCTGGCCTAATTAAAAAAGAAGGAGGAGGAGGAGGAGAAGACGAAGACGAAGATGAAGAAGAAGAAGAGGAGTTATTATTAAAATGGAATAAAAAATATCTGGCAAAGAAAACTACTCAGACAGGATCTGTCACCAAACTAGATGATGACCCACTTCTAGTAGATGTTCTTAAATCTAGATAATTTCAGATGACTACCAAGTTCCTTTTTTTAATATTAAAAAAAAATTTTTTTTAAGCAAGAAAGGGGTGCCTCGGTGGTTCAGTCAGTTAAGCTTCTGACTTCGGCTCAGGTCATGATCTCACAGTTCATGGGTTCGAGCCCTACGTCAGGCTCTGTGCTGACAGCTTACAGCCTGTTTCAGATTCTGTGTCTCCTTCTCTCTCTGCCCCTTCCCCGCTTATGTTCTGTCTCTCTCTCTATCGAAAATAAATGAGCATTTTAAAAATTAAAAAATAATAATATTAAAAAATTATCTTTTAGCTAAGTGTTTATATACTACCATTGGAACATCACTTTTTTTTTTTTTTTTTTTTTGGTAGGAAGAAGGTTATCTCTATCTTTACTTATTTGTTTATCCATTCTTTTGGAAGGAAGAAGTATTGTTTTCTCTTTTCAAAGCCTGAGGATCCCTGAGATGAGGGTTTCTGAGAAGAAGGAGGAGGGTGACAGATTCTAAAGAGAAAGTTTCTGAACAAAGTCAGAGGGAGGACTCTGTCATGATCCAGAAGCACCCTTCTAGAAATGGAATAACTCAAAGAGAGCTCATGGTTGATGGGAGGTGGGGCAGAAAGGGTGCTGTTGGGATCCCTTAGGGGATGCACCGAATCAGGCTCCCAGATACACTGGAAACAGCTCCCAGCATCAGCTGGTGAAGGTCTTTAATCATTATTATTCTTTGGCTTATCTTCCCTAAAAGATAATGCCCTTGAAATGTATACTGTCATGAAAATACCAAGGATTGTTTTTTGTGAATATCCATTAAAGTACTTCTAATTTCGTTCAGATAAAATAACCTCCTCACAGTATCACACCTTGGCTTGAGTTGTAAGACGATAGCCACATATGGCTGTGAGGACATGATGACACCAAGGGGAAGAGGTTAAATTAAAGGTGCAAAGAAACACCAAAAGCGTGGTATGGGATTGGGTCTTCCCTCCCAAGATGAGAGCCTTTGCAATAAGTGTAGTCATACTTAAACGTAAGATTTTTTAAAAAGCCATTTTGAAGAATAAAAGTAGAACCTCATAAGGAGCCGTGCTACATTTGGAGATTTCCATACCTGGAGACCCTGAAGGCCATTTCATGAATAATATAGAGTCATCCCTACAGCACCTGCCCTTGTCGCCTCCCGGGGGCTGTTTAGGTTAATAAAAGGAAGCATGAAAAAGCAGAGCAGCACAGGGGCAAAACCATGTAGCTGGGTTTTCCCACAGGACCACTGCGGGCTGTCCCATGTTTCCTGTAAGCTATTAATAATTTCACTAATACACAACTGAGCCTATCTAGAGCCATTCCAAATTTCTTAATGTCTTCAGTTTCTGGTTTAATGGTCTGAACAGTTTTCCCAGGGCCTGAGGAAGGGGCTGCAGGGTTGAATTAGGGTAACATGCATCTAAGGAAAATGAGGCGAGCTGTCCGGGTTTACTATTGATTTTGCCTCTTCCTGGAGACAATTTTTCCAAATGGGTTCACACAGGTGGGGGCCCTGAACACCTCCCTGGCGCTCCAGAGCCACACTGGCCCTCCCAGGGTAGTTGAAGACCAGAATCCGGAATCCCCTCTTCCCACTGGGGCTCCATGAGCTGTGACACTCAGGTCAGAAGGTAGGCCTGGGAAATCTGACCGAGCAAATATTTCAGTTCAGAGCTTCACCTGAATGTCACCTTGTCAAATTTTGAAGTTTAATGCTAAACAACAGCTGTGTGTAGAACAGAAATCACCAAGAAACAGAAAAATGAGAAAATAATGCATACCAAATAAACATATTTATAATATAGAAGTTGCTAAAGATTGTCCCTGACCAAAATTTAGCTTTTTTATAAATGGTTGTTTGTATATCATAAAAGATCAAATGAATATCATTAATGCAACACAGCAGGAAAAATTAACATATTCATGAGTTAATACTTTGCTTTCACTTGTCTTGTCAAGGCTCAGACTTGGCTCTTGAGCATATAAATTTTTGCTTGAACTACCATTAATTTATCTGAATTTACCATCCTCTATTTCAAAATTCTTACGATACCTGTAATCAAATAAATAATTTCTTTCTGGACAAATTATTAAACCTTAAAAGATAAGTATAAATTGGACTTTGATTTTTCCTAGCGATGCCCCATTACTAGACTTTTATCTTTAACAGCTACAGAAGTGAAATTTAAAAAAAATTATATTGGGGAGCCTGGGTAGCTCAGTCAGTTAAGCAGTTAGTCATCTGACTTTGGCTCAGGTCATGATCTCACAGTTTGTGGGTTTGAGCCCCGCATTGGGCTCTGTGCTGGACAGCTCAGGACTGGAGCCTGCTTTGGATTCTGTGTCTCCCTCTCTTTCTGCCCCTCCCCAACTTGTGCTCAGTGTGTGTGTGTGTGTGTGTGTGTGTGTGTGTGTGTCTCAAAAATAAATAAACATTTAAAAAATTTAGAATAAATCATATTAATTTAGCCTGCCTTTCAGAAAATGATATAGGGGAAAATGATTCAAATTGGCTGTTTATCTCAGTATCTCAATAACTGGTCAATATAATCGAGACAGTTGATGACGGCCTAATAATGACTGCAAAGACTCTTTTTTGAAAGACCAATTTGATTGATCATGAAATGAAAATTCTAGAATAATAACTAATTAAGTGATTTTTAAGAGGATTCCAATTGAAAATCCTAGTTGTTTATACAAAAGAAGGTGAAAAAGACATACCTGTCAAAAGCCTACCCAAAGGGTCTGCCAAAGTGGAAGGGGAACCAGTCAAAACCAACTAAAGCAAATAAGTATGCAAACTTGCTGTTTCAGGATTTAAAGGCAAACTGAACCAATTCTCAGTTAAACAGAGATTGCTTATTCTACTTAGTTTAAGTCAGCATTAGTAGCTCAACAGGCTGCCATGACAGCTGTCAGTGTTCTGGCCCCACATGGCTCATGGCATCAAATGCCAAGCCCCTGATAACGGAACCACCAGGAGAAAAGTGAATTCACTACAGTCAACTCTCCTACACACACTCATGCATGTAAAATCTACCAGATCCCCACCCACACATTCTCAGTTTCCATACACACACACACACACACGTACACACAAAACCCAACCTCTTTGAAGGAGGTTAAGCAGGTACATTTCCAGAGTAAGGGTTATCTCAGGAAAGCACCAATACCAACCACCCCTTACTTCTACCGAAAAGAGTGTTTACAAGCAGAACAGATATGAGACCTAAATTCCAATGCACTGCTTGTGGGAATGTTAAATTACTGCAACCTCCTGGAAAAATAATTAAACAGAATGTCAAAATACAGAGAAAGCCTTAAGAAGGTCCATCTATTTGAGCCAATAATTCTACTTCTAACAATCTAACCTAAAAAAAAATGACTCAAAAAGTAGAAAAAAAATATGATGAAAACTGTTCATCAAAGTATTATTCATGATAACTTGGATAACTGAGGATCAAAAAGGTAAATGAATTTGGTAAAATCATACAGGGGAATGCTATGCAGATATTGAAAACAAGGTTCACAAAGTCTGTTGACTTTGCATAAAAAGTTATTTAAAATGTTTGGTGAAAGGCACAGAATGCAAAATTCTATACATAGTATGACTCCCAATTCTACACAAGATACGCATACAAAAAGCCTGAAAGGAAATAACAACGACTAGTTACTAGTTAATTATCATTTGCTCATGGTAATTCATGTGTTTTTAATTGACTCTCTTTTATACTATTCTGTTTTAAAGGGTTTTTTTTTTTTATTTTATATAAAGCACCTATGTCTAAGAAAAAAGAAACCATTAAAAAATCGGGCCTGGGGCGCCTGGGTGGCTTAGTCGGTTAAGCGTCCGACTTTTGCTTAGGTCATGATCTCGCGGTTCGTGGGTTTGAGCCCCTCTTCGGGCTCTGTGCTGACTGCCAGCTCAGAGCCTGGAGCCTGTTTCAGTCTGTGACTCCCTCTCTCTCTGGCCCTCCTCTGCTCATGCTGTCTCTCTCTCTCTCCTAGAAATAAATAAAACATTAAAAAATTAAAAAAAAAAAAATCGGGCCAGAGTCTCTCTAGTTTCCCTGCGCAGAAGACAGACAACAGACACTGGGGAATATTTCTTGAGCGGACTTCATGACCCACCAGTCACTCACGCTTAAGCCCTGGTGATGATTTCTAGTACTCTACATCAAGCCTATGGCTTTCTTAACCTTGGCTTTGACTTTCAGCCTTCTCTGTTTATACTAAAACACTCCTCTGGCAGTTACCTCTTATCTGTAAACCATGACCTCCACCCAGCCCCCTTCCCCAGCAGGACCCACGTCTATGGCCTCCTCAGCCTCCTCCTGGCCCAGGCTGATCAAGTCTTGGTATTGACAACCAGTAAGTCACCCTTGAAAAAACAGCCATCATAAGCAAACCACCAATAAACAAGACAAGGAAATACAGTTTTTAATGCACTTCTATAAAAACATTTCCTACACCAAACAGACCTGGGGCTATACCATGCCCAACTATAACTGATCTATTGAGAGGCCCCCACTGTGTCGATCATCCTTAACATCTGTAAAGGGTATTGTACTTTACAGTGCACAGTCACAGACTCATAGCATTTCACCTCCATGACTCGAAGGCCAGAAGATCAAGTATTCTTTTCCTAATTGTACAGATAAGAAAATAGCAATTCAGAGAATGGGCACTGAGTGGCTTGTCTCCCCTGCTCCTCAGGGTGTGCTCATCTGTAAATAGTGATGATAATACCCTCATGGTGGAGTTGTTGTAAGGATTAAATGAGATAACGTATGCAGGGTGAGGAGCGCCGTGTTTGGAACAAAGGCAGCATTCAACAAATGCCAGCTCCTCTGACTGCTAGGTCAATGGGAAGCTCAAGGTTACATAGCTGGGAAGTGACAATGCCAGGATGAGAATCCAGGCCTTTTCATGCCAAGTCCAGGCTTTTTATGCTTTATCCCCAACACCGTAAAGCAGTATCAGGACATGGCTCATGGCCTCAAAGAACTTAGAATAAGTTGTAGCAGGCATCTGTCAAGTACATGAAACAACGAAGTAATTATTCCCACAAAGAACTAAGGCAAAAGAGATAAAAACTAGGATGTATGGGGCACCCGGGTGGCTCAGTCGGTTAAGCGTCCAACTTCAGCTCAGGTCATGATCTTGCAGTTCGTGAGTTCAAGCCCCACATCGGGTTCTGTGCTGACAGCTCAGAGCCTGAAGCCTGCTTCGGATTCTGGGTCTCCCTCTCTCTCTTCCCCTCCCCTGCTCGTACTCTGTCTCTCTCTCTCAAAAATAAATAAACATTAAAAAATTAAAAAAAAAACAACCTAGGATGTAGCTCTCAAATTACACAACTCTTTCGTCCAACAGCAACTGCTACCATTACAATGGCTTCTTACGCACACTTTCCAAAGCTCAGGAAACCCACACTTCACCCTGGTTTCAAAGTGAGTTGTGCATGGGGGAATCAGATACAAAAATAAGTCCCTTTCCATATTAATTACAGAAACTATTTTCTGTGGGCATGCTGAATTTCAGGAAGTTTGAGCTATTTTTGGAAACGTTTCTTTAACTTCTACGAAGTACCATTCATGATCATACGCTTTTTAAGGGACTTAAAAACAGCTTCAGTTGAGTTTAAGGATGCTTCTTAAAAAAATATATCTTCAATTGATTCACTAGTTTAAACTACAACATAGGACACCTGGCAGTTGATAACATAAGGAAAAGACACAAGGACAGAGAATATTTTAAAGGCACAGGCAGCAGGCATACAAACACGCACAGAGTAGGAAGTCATTCTGGTGCCCATGTATTTGATGCCACAATCATAATCCCATAATAATGGGGTTCAGGATTCCCATCCTTAGGCACACTATTCCTTTACAGTAATCTTGGCCTATTTATAAGGTAACAAAAGAAGAGCCTAAAACTTTGTGGCACATTGAAGCCTCTTTATATGTTAGAGGGTTATTCACTAACCGACACTTGGACATTCACATCTTGAAAGGTTTATAATGCGCTGTGTGCTTTTATACTCTTAATATATAGTTCGTTCGTTCTTTCTCTCTCTCTCTCTCTCTTTCTCCTAGTTTTTATTTGAGAGAGAGAGCCCTAGCAGGGGAGAGGGGCAGAGGGAGAGGGAGAGACAGAGAGAGAAAGAGAGAGACAGAGAGAGAGAGAGAGAGAGAGAGAGAATCCCAAGCAGGCTCCACACTCAGCTTGGAGACCAACACACAGCTGGATCCCACAACCCTGGGATCATGACCTAAGCTGAAATCAAGAGCTCAACCGACAGAGCCCCTATACTACTTTCTAAGATAGAGGAATGATGCTCATTAAGAGGTGGCCCTTAGCAAAATTATGAAGTAGGAGGTTTTCTTAAGAAACACTCTACCTCCCTTTACTTTATGTCTGTTCCTGGGGGGAGGTAGGGGGAGGGATGAGGACCACCATTTACCGAGCCCCTTCAATGAGGCAGTCTGGTATACGGTGCCTGCTTTACGTTATGCTTCACTCCTTACAAAATGTATATTAATCACCCCAATTATTCAAAGACAAGGAAACTAAGTCTCAGAATTTAAAGGATGGGTCTAAAATAAAGGAATGGATCAGTGACTACGGACATTCCTCTACTTCCGTGCTCATTCAGGTTACCCCTCACGGAACTGGGTTCCCCCTACATCAGACACCCTTGTCAGCGCCTGCACTATAGACTAGTTCACATCAAATCACTTGAGTTAGGCTTTTTAGAAGTACTTCTATTCTAGGGGCTCCTGGGTGGTTCAGTCGATTGGGCGGCCGACATCAGCTCAGGTCATGATCTCACGGTTGGTGGGTTTGAGCCCTGCATAGGGCTCTGTGCTGACAGCCAGCTCAGAGCCTGGAGCCTGTTTCGGATTCTGCGTCTCCCTCTCTCTCTGACCCTCCCCTGCTCACACTGTCTCTCACTCTCTCAGAAATAAATTTTAAAAACGTTAAAAAATAAAAAAAGAAAGAAGTACTCCTATTCGAGACATGCAGATGACTAACAGACACATGAAAAGATGTTCAACATCGCTCATCATCAGGGAAATGCAAATCAAAACCACAGTGAGATATCACCTGACACCTGTCAGAATGGCTGAAATAAAAAACACAGGAAACAACAAGGGTTGGCAAGGATATGGAGAAAAAAAGGAACCCTTGTGCACTGTTGCTTAACTGACTGAGCCACCCAGGCGCCCCACCTTGTGCACTGCTGATGGGGATGCAAATTGGTGCAGCCACTGTGGAAAACAGTATGGAGGTTCCCCAATACTGGGTATTGACCCTCCCTCTGAAAACTAAAAACTAGGTATTTACCCTCCCAAAAAAAAAAAAAAAACAAAACAAAAATGCACTAATTCAAAAAGATATATGCACTGCTATATTTATTGCATCATTATTCACAATAGCCAAGAGTTGGCAACAACCCAAGTGTCCATCCATAGATGAACTGATAAAGACGTGGTGTGTATATACAATGGAATATTACCCAGCCATTTAAAAAAAAGAATGAGACCTTGCCATTTGCAACAACATGGGTGGATCTAGAGGGTATTATGCTAAGTCACTCAGGGAAAGACCTATGCCATATGATTTCACTCATACGTGGAATTTAAGAAACAAAACAAATGAACAAACAAAAGACAAACACCAGGCTCTTAAATACAGAGAACAAACTTGGTTGCCAGAGGGGAGGTGGGTGGGAGATGGGTGAAAGAAGTAAAGCGGATTAGGAACACACTTCTCCGTGAGCACTGAGTAAATGTACAGAACTGCTGAATCACTATACTGTTGAGAAAGAGGAGAAGTTATAGGAGTGATCCTCTTCTAAAAGTGACCAGGCAGGCATCATTTTAACCCAAATCAGTGGCTCTAGTAGTCAAATCTAGTAGTAAAATCCAAAACAGGGTGGCAGGACTTCAAAATGTCAAGACTCTGAGATCATCTGGTCAACCTCTTCTCCCATTAATATACAGATTTAAAATAACTAAAGCCTGAGTAGGGCTGAGACTTTGCAGAGGTCACCCCACAAATCAGGTGTAGAGCCCAGACATCAGCTAGGCTTCCTGACTGAGTCCTGTTCTCTTTTATGGCATCGGCCACAAATATGCAAACATAGGGTAAAAAATACGTTCCAGACTAATAGGACTTACTCCAATGTTATTAATTCACACGGGTGATTCCGAGCAGCGGCCAGGCCAAGTGCACCTCTTATTAATAATCGTGTGGCCTACAGACGGTACCGTCTCTTTGCCTTGGGCTTCTTATCAATTATATGAGAAAACAATAGTGTCGGCTTCATATGGTTTTCATCTGGGTCAAATATGATAATTCTTATAGAGCTCTAACTTCTTTGTGCTCAGGATAAACATGGAATAATTATCATTATTTTTACTGTTATTACTACTAGTCTTTCAGATAATTGACAGTTCATACTTTGACTTTTGGGGAAGTAGGTAGAAACAACTTCCTGCTATCAAATTCATCTCTCTCAGGGAACCTGGGCGGCTTAGTCAGTTGAGCATTGGACTTGGGCTCCCATCATGATCTTGTGGTTCATGAGCTCGAGCTCTGCATCGAGCCCTGCATCGGGCTTCTCACTCACAGTGGGGAACCTGCTTGGGATTCTCTCTCCCCGCCTCTCTCTGCCCCTGCCCCATTTGCACGCACACACGCTCTTTCTCTCGCAAATAAACTTTTAAAATGTTTAATAAAAAAAATTCATCTACCTCTTCTCTAAAGGCAGCCCTACACAGTCTCAGGAATGAAGGTAAAATGAGAAGGTCAGCACCAGAAATAAAGAAATTACCTTTGAAAATACAAGTGCCTACTGAGCATTTTCATTTGATATTCAAAGTCAAACTTCCCAACCTTTCTCAAACCTACTCTTTCTCATTTACTTCCCTTTTCCCTCAGTTTTATTGAGATACAATTGATGTATAATACAGGTGTTTATTTATTTTAGGTGTACATCATATATTTAGGTTACACCATAATTATTTGGAAACTGTATATATGGCAGTGACTGCCAAGCTTAGCTAACTCCCATTACCTCACAGAGTTACACATTTTTTTCTTATGATGACGACTTCTAAGATCAACTGTCTAGGCAACTCTCAAATATACAGTACAGGATTATTAACTATAATCACCACACTGCACATTACATACCCAGGGCTTATTTTATTTTATAACTGGAAGTTTGTACCTTTTGACCCTCTTCACCCACTTTGCCCACCTCCCATCCCCCACTTACCGCAAATCTGCTCCCTAGATCTATGAGCTTGTTTTGTTTTAAATTCCACATAGAAGTGAGATCTTGAAATACTTATCTTTCTCTGGCTTATTTAGTTAGCATAATACCCTCAAAGTCCATCCATGTTGTTGCAAATGACAGGGCTTTTTTGTTTCTATCGCTAAATAATATTCTATTTTATATATAGATCACCTTTTTTTATCCAGTCATTCATCAGCAGACACTTCGGTTATTTCTCTGTCTTGGCTACTGTAAATAATGCTGCAATGAACATGGGGGTACGGCTATTGTAAATAATGCTGTAATAAACATGGGGGTACGGATATTTTCTCCAGATGGTGATTTTGTTTCCTATATTTATTTCCTAGTACATTTCCAAAAGTAGGATTGCAGGATCATATAATAGTTCTACTTTTAATTTTTTGAGGAACTTCCATACTGTTTTCCATAGTGGCCACATCAATTTATATTCCCATCAACAGTGCATTGGGATTACCTTTTTCCCCACATCCCTGCCGATACTTGTCTATTGTTTTGTTTTGTTTTGTTAATAGCCATTCTACATAGGTATAAAGTGATATCTCATTGTGGTTTTGATTTTCATTTCTCTGATGATTAGTGAGGTTGAGGACATTTCCATGTACTTAATGGCCATCTGCATGTCTTCTTTGGGAAAAAAGTGTATATGCAGATCCGTTGTCCATTTTTTAACTGGATTGTTTGTGGGGTTTGCTTTTTGGTTTTTTGGGGTTTTTTTGCTATTGAGTTATGTGTTCTTTATACACTTTGGAAATGAACTCTTAACAGATAAGTGATTTGCAAATAGTTTCTCCCACTCCATGGGTTGCCTTTTCATTTTGTTCATGGTTTTCTTTGTTGTAAAGAAGCTTTTTAGTTTGATATAGTCTCATCTGTTTATTGTTGCTTTTATTTTCTTTGCATTTGTTGACAAATCCAAGAAATCATTGCCAAGACCAATGTCAAGGAAATTACCCCCTAGATTTTCTTATAGAAATCTCATGGCTTCAGATCTTACATTCAAGACTTATATCCACTTTGAATTAATTATTGTGTATGGTAGAAGACAGTGGTCCAATTTTCCCAACCGTTATTGAAGACATTATCCTTTCTTCACTGTATATTCTTGTCTCCTTTGTCATAAAATAATTGAACACATACAGGTGAGTTTTTTTTTGAGATCTTTATTCTGTTCCACCGATTTCTGTGTTTGTTTTTATGCCATGCTCTTTTGGTGACCATAATTTTATAACATAGTTTAAAATCAGAAAGTGTGACGCCTCCTGCTTTGTTCTTCTTTCTTGAGATTGCTTTGGCTATTTGGAGTTTTTGTGGTTCCATACACATTTTAGGATTGTTTGTTCTCTTTCTGTGAAAAATGCCATTGGTATTTTGATGGGGATTACACTGAATCTGTAGACTGCTTTGGGCAGTATGGACATTTTAACTATTTTAATTCTTGCAATCCATGACCATGGAATATCTCTCCATTTATTTGTGTCTTCTTCAATTTCTTTCATCAATGTTTTCAGTGTACAAGTCTTTCATTTCCATGGTTAAATTTATTCCTAGGTATTTTATTCTTTTTGATAGAATTACAGATGGGACCGTTTCCTTAATTTCTCTGATACTTCATTATTAGCGTATGAAAATGCAACTTATTTTACATATTGATTTTATATCCTGCAACTTTGCTGAATTTGTTTTTTATTTCTAACAGTTTTTTAGTGGAGTCTTTAGAGCTTTCTATGTATATGTCACCTGCAAATAGAGCCAGTTTTACTTCCTCCTCTCTTATTTGATGCCTTTCATTTATTTATTTTTCATGCCTAATTGCTCTGGCTAAGACCACCAGCACTATGTGGTAAGTGAGCATCCTTGTCTTCTTCGTGATCTTAGAGAAGCTTTCAGTTAAAATTCCCCATCTTTCTCAAATCTAATCTTTTTCGCTTAATTCTTAACTTAGTTAAAAACCTGACATCCATCTAGACATCAACTCCTTCCACACCACCGCCCACCTGGTTACCTAGTACTACTAATTCTCCCTCTGAAATGGCTCCCTAAGGATCTCTCTTCTCTTTCTCCATCCTGCCTGGTTCAGGCACAATTAATTCTACTTCTTTTTCTTTTGCTTGAATCACTCCAGTGGTCTAAAATCTCAGCTCATTCCCCTCTGCGACACCACCCACGTAGGACCTCCAAAGTCACTTTTGCAAAATACAAATTAGATCAAATCTTTTTTCCCAAAAAAGGGTACATAATTTCTCCTCCTCAGCAGGGTATATTCACCTCCCCAAGCTCCCTGAAACACCTCCCAAACTCTCCTGCCTCCCCCTCACTTCAGAGGACCTAGATGTTCTTTGAATGTGAACTCTCCTTTGATGTGGAACATCTACCTAGCCCCTTCTCTAGGAAAAAAAAAACGAAAAACAAAAAACAAACAAACTGCTGCTGCCTACAGGAAGGCAGTCCAAATGCACTGCTTTCCTGAAATCTCTTCCAGATTCCCTCCACCCTTCCTTCTCTGGGCTTCCTATCTCCACTAGCCATTCACCATGTGGATCACTACCACTTATTTTCTTATCCTTCTTTTCTGCTAGATTGATTTCTGAAAGGCATGAGCCTCATTCTTTTATCCTCTGTCACAGGGCCTACATAGCACACAGTAGATGCAACAAATAACTGCTGAATAAACTGAGTGGGTGGTGGCGCATAAGTGGCTCAGTCGGTTAAGCATCCGACTTTGGCTCAGGTCATGACCTTGTGGTCTGGGAGTTCAAGCCCCATGTCGGGCTCTGTGCTGACAGCTTGGAGCTTGGAGCCTGCTTCAGATTCTGCATCTCCCTCTCTGCCCCTGCCCCCTCAGACTTTCTCTCTCTCTTTCTTTAAATAAATTTTTTTTTTTTACGAATAGTTTATTGTCAAATTAGTTTCCACATAACACCCAGTGCTCATCCCCACAAGTGCCCTCCTCCATGCCCATCCCCCCCTCCCCCCCACATCCATCAGTCCTCAGTTTTTGTCAGCATTCAAGAGTCTCTCATGGTTTGCCTCTCTCTCTTTCCCCCACCATTTCCGCCCTTCTTCTCCCCCTTGTTCCTCCGTCAAGTTCCTCCTAATCCTCCTATACGTGCACACATATGATATTTGTCCTTCTCTGCCTGACTTATTTCGCTCAGCATAACACCCTCAAGGTACATCCAGGTTGCTACACGTGGCCAGATTTCATTGTTTCTCATTGCCATGTAGTATTCCATGGTATAGATAAACCACATCTTCTGGATCCATTCATCTGGTGATGGACACTTAGGCTCTTTCCATGTTTTAGCTATTGTGGAGAGTGCTGCTATGAACATTGGGGTACATGTGCTCCTAGGCATCAGCATTTCTGTATCTCTTGGGTCAATTCCTAGCAGTGCTATTGCTGGGTCCTAGGGGAGTTCTACTGTTAGTTTCCTGAGGAACCTCCACACTGTTTTCCAGAGGGGCTGTACCAGTTTACATTCCCACCAACAGTGTAGGAGGGTGCCCGTTTCTCCACATCCTCGCCAGCATCTAGAGTTCTCTGATTTGCTCATTTTAGCCACTCTGACTGGCGCGAGGTGGTATCTCAGTGTGGTTTTGATTTGTATTTCCCTGATGAGGAGGGATGCTGAGCATCGTTTCATGTGTCTGTTGGCCATCTGGATGTCCTCTTTGGAGAAGTGTCTGTTCATATCTTCTGCCCATTTCTTCACCGGGTTGTTTGTTTTTCGGGCGTGTAGTTTGGTGAGTTCCTTATAGATTCTGGATATTAACCCTTTATCTGATAAGTCATTTGCAACTATCTCTTTAAATAAATATTTTTAAAAATTTAAACTGAGTAGATGGTACCCAAAGTAAAAGAAATCAAATGAGACCTCAGTGACTATCAAAACTGATCTCAATAAAGCTACTATATATATGTGACTGCGAGCAATTACATAAGTAGCTTTCAAAAGAGTGCAATGGGAACTTGCAAATGGCAAAGCTCTCAAGTTCCCACTTATGCTTGTTAAATGTTCATCAATGAAGAGGGAGAGCCACATCCTCCCAGGTTTAGTTGGCTTCTGCAGGACGTGAATACACAAGGCATTCTGAAAGCTCCTGGGATCCTGTAGCTTTATCTAAGGACGCTTTTCCCTCACAAAATTCTGTGGACTGGACTTGAATAGTAGGTGCTCAATAAAGGCTGATTAGATTTGCAGTGGATTTGAAAGCAAAGTGCACATTTTAGACTAATTCGATGCAATGACTGATTGTACTTAAGATAATAGCTCCAAGGCTTAAGAAAAATCAATGGGTAGACTGAAAAGCAGCCAAATGCTCACTCCCCTGCCTTGTTCTACAGTCAATGCCGACCTGCTTCTTGATCCTTTCCAGCTCCTGAGCTTTTCCAACTTCACCGCTTCCCCAGAGTCGAGAGGGCCAGTTAGCAGGTGTTGCCCTGTGCCTGCGATATATTTGTCCTGTGTTTTGATGTTGATGTAATATGTGAGAAAATTGAGTGGCATTTTTAAAGATGTCCTACTTTTCCTAAAGCCTACCCTCTGTGTGATAGGTGAAATGTGCTTCTGGCTGAAGGAAGGAAGAAGCGTGGACTGGAATGCTGCAGCATTCTTTCACCTTCAGTTGTGGGGCTGTGTGTTAAAAGGAGCCCAGAAACTGTTGTTTTTACTAAAATGATACCAAAAAAAATAGCTCTGGCAACGAACTCATTAGATGTCCATGAACACTTCTATCCTAATGATGTAGAAAATAGGAAAGATTCAAAGCGTGCGCTCTGCTATAATTCATTCTGGGATAAGAAAAAGACAGCAGTGCCTTGGAGAATAAATCATTAACTAAAAGTCAAACCGAGACACCCTGGAAAACAGTGAGACCAGGCGTCTGGGATTTGCCTGTTCCCCCTGGTGACTTCTAGAGCGAAGCATCCCACAGGCAGACAAACTCGGCACGCTGCACTCCCTTCTATTTCACTTTTCAAACTTGAAGTTATTTTTAGATGACCCATGCCCGCTAATCCCAGGCAGGACAATTTCCAGCCCGCTGCGCCTCAAAGCACCTTCCTCCTCTTCCAGCACTTTTTTTTTTTTTTATAAGCATTGATTAAGGAGTTTCTCCGTTTTCTCTCTTTTTTTTTTTTTTTTCTTCTCAGCGTGCAGTCCACCTGCCCTCACCCTCTCTCCAAACCTCAGTCCGGGGGGCCCCAGGCGTCATCTCCGCTGTTCTACTTGTGCACCTGCTGCTGCTACTAGAAAGGCGAACCCTTGGGCCACTAGGAATGGGGCAGGGGCTCTTTGAGACCCGCGCCCTCTAGAGGGGGGTCAAGGGAGACCTCTGTCCCCACGGCCGCCGCGGGGACGGAAAGCCGGAGCAGACCACCCTCCGCCCGCAGCTGCCGCCCCCTGCCCAGCCCCCGAGCCCCACCGCGCGCGCCTGCCCCCCGCCGCGCCCTCCCGCACCGCCCGGGCGCAGCGCGCCGTCCCTCCAGGACAGGGCGCAGGGGCGAGCGGCCCGGCGCGGTTACATAACCGACCTGCTGGGCGTCCACGAAGCGCCGGCAGAGGCTGAGGCGGCGGCTCTGGCGTCCGCGGGGCCGGTGACTGCGGGCGCGGCGCTGCCTGCTCACCTGCCCGCCGGTGCGAGCGCGTGGGGGCGGGCGCGGTGCCCGCGGGCCTGGGCGTGGGGCCGTGCGCGGCGCGCCCCGCCTCCGGGTCTCGCGGCCCGTGTGTCCCCGGCTCTCTGCCTCCCGCCCGCTCCGCCCCGCAACCTCGGCCGCCGTCAGCCGGGACAAAGCGGCTCCGGGGAGGGGCCGAGCCGGCGGCTCTCGCAGGAGCCAGCGGAGATGGGCGCGCCCCCAGCTCCGACTCATCGGGCCAACCTCCAATCAGACCCCAGGAAACCGAAAGCCCCTGTGTGGCCTCCTCTCCTCTCCTCCCTCCTGACCCGGCGCCCTTCCCGGGCCCGCACCCGCTCCGCTCCCCGGGCTCCCCCCCTGCCCTCTGCTGCCCTACACCCCGCTTTCCGCTCAGGGTGCCCGGGAAGCGAAGGAGACCCTCTGGACACCTAGCGCGGGAGCCAGTCCCCAGGAATCCCGGCCCCTGCGGGGAGGGGTCCCCGGGGTCACCGCCGGGTAGGGGTTCTGAGTGGGAGGGGGCTGCTTGTGAACCTAAGGGTTCCCGGCAGCGACAGCCGAGAAGAAACCGGCAGAGAAGCAAACTAGGCGGGGAGTACTGGAAAAGAGACTTCTTACAAGCAGACTGAGCCCCCGACTCCGGGCGAGGAAAGGTCGGGAAGCCCCTGGTGGGGGAGAGGGGGGAGGTCTCCGGGGCGTCTGCTCCGGGTGGGTGCGGCGCCCTCTGGCTGGGGACCTGCGCCCGCCCCGCCCACGCGCTGAAGGTGCCCTGCGCGGGCTCCTGGGCTTTGCCAGGAGTCGCAGCCACCAGACCTGGGGACAGAGGGCTTCAAGGACTCCTATTGTGTGAACCGGCGACAAGTGGGAGGCTGGTATCACACAGGAAACGATCGAATGTGAATCAGATTCCAGGCTAGATCTGTCGCTCAACAAACTTAAGACAGACGTCCCTGCTTTACAAAATAAAGCAGTTCGGAGCCGGAGGAAGCCTGTGGCTTACAGGTGCCAACGCGACGGACGGGGCGGGAGAAAGGCAACAGTGTAAAAAGACCAGAATAGGGAAAGTGGGGAAAATTGAAGGAAGAAGGACGGGGTGGAGGTGGGGGTGAGGGCCAACTTGAAGAGGAAATGAATAATATTTAAATCAGTTTTGCGTTCTGTCGTTTACTGCTGTAAAAATACTCTTTTTCCTTTTGCTTTTTATGACTTTCTGTTTCCTGATAAGCACATCAAAATTGCATTGAAGCACTCTGTAAGTTTTAACAATTCCTGGCTCACCCAGACACCACTTTGTTTTCTCCAAGGTTGATACAGAATTTCATCTTAAAAACAATTAAAAAAAAAAAAGGAAACAACAACAAAACGGTAATAGACCTTAGCTCTTCACCCTGATTGATCTGCATTGATACGAATGAAGACAGTATTTTGGAGCTGAAAATGGCCTTAGACTCCTACTCTTCTAAAGTTCTTCTGGATGCATAAATTCATATATACCTGCTGATTTAGATGAATTGGGTTTTGGGATAGAATTGTCTGAGAAGGCATTCTTTTCTTTTCTAAAACCTCTTCTCCAAAGTTCTAAACTCATCTTCCCCAAGATTGCTTCATTCTTTTTTTTTTTTTAATGTTTATTTATTTTTGAGAGAGAGAGACAGAGTGCCAGCAGGGGAGGAGCAGAGAGAGATGGAGACACAGAATCCAAAGCACACTCCAGGCTCTGAGCTGTCATCACAGAGCCTGATGCGGGGCTCCAACCAACAAACCGTGAGATCATTGCCTGAGCCGAAGTCGGAGGCCTAACTGACTGAGCCACCCAGGTGCCCCTGTAAAGGCATTCTTATACTGAGCCCAAACTTGCCTTCCTAGGATTTTCACTCACTGGTTACAGTTTAGTTTTTAAAGCAGTGGAGACAGAGTCCAACTCATTTTCCAACTGTGTTTCAAATATGTGAAGATAGGCATCATGTCTCCCTCCAAAATCCCCCTTTCTAAGTAAAACATCCTTAATCTTTCGAACAAAATCTCACTTGTAGTTAGTAGTTCCTAGAATCCGCGCCAACCCGTAGACTTCCATCTTAACAGAATCTATTTTGTAAATACATATTTACCAATGAAATTCCCTGCTGATAGAAGTAATAATTTATTGCAGAAACTTTGAAAAAAACATAGGATTCAACGTGAAGATTAATTAGTACATGTAACATTCAATATACCTCAGCTGTTATGAAAAATGAACATGGTCATTTTCCTACCATTCAGATACAGATATTCTTATTTTTTAATATACTTTAGTTTTTAAAGTTTAAGTTTCACCACAGAATTGATCAGAAAGTGTAGATATTTCCCATATATCCCCTGCACCCACAAAGACACAGCCTCCCTCATTATCAGTATCCCTCACCAGATTGGTACATTTTTTATAATTGATGAACTTACATTGACACATATAGTTGATACTTTGGTTTCAATTGGGATTCACTTTTGGTGCTGTACATTATTTGAGCTTTGACAAGTCTATGACATATCCACCATGATAGTCTTCTACAGGATAGTTTCACTGCTCTAAAAATCCTCTGTGTTCCTCCTTGCCTCCCCACTAACCTCTGGGAACCACTGATATTTTAGCTGTCTCCATAGTTTTGCCTTTTCCAGAAGGTCACAGAGTATATAGTCTATACAGTGTATATACAGTCTAGAATATATATAGTCTATGTATCTGTATATATACAGTCTATACTGTATAGACTTCACAGTGTATAGGCTTTTCAGATTGGTTTCTTTCTTCTTTTAGCAATACGCATTTATGGTTTCTCCATGTGTTCTCATGATTTGACAACTCATTCCTTTTTAGCACTGAGTAATATCCTATATTCTGGATGTATCAGTGTATTTATCCATTCACCTAGGGAAGGAAGGGCATCTTGGCTGTTCCCAAGTTTTGGCAATTATGAATTAAGCTGCTACAAACATGTACGTGCAAGTTTTTATACAAACATAAGTTTTCAACTTATTTGGGTAAATACTAAGGAGCGGGATTGCTGGATCATGTTGTAAAACTATGCTTTGTAAAAAACAAAACAAAACAAAACAAAAAACCAAAAACAAAAAAACCACCAAACTGCCTTCCAAAGTGGCCGTAACAGTTGACATCACCACCAAAAATGAGTGAAACATCCTATTATTCCACATCCTCACCAGCATTTGTCATTGTCAATGTTTCGGAATTTTACCAGTCTTATAGGTGTGTGGTGGCATCTCATTGTTGTTATAATTTACAGCTTCCCAATGACATGTGATGCTAAACATTTTTCATATGCTAATTTGCCAGCCATATATCTTCCTTGGTAGATATCTGTTCAGATTTTCTGCCCATTTCTTAACTGGGTTGTTCACTTTCTTATTGTTTTTATTGTTTCTTGATGTTATTGTTTTAAAATTTCTTTTATAGTTTGAATAGCAGTTACTTATCAGATATGTATTTTGTAAATCATTTCTCCAACTCTGGCTGGTCTTCTCATTCTCTTAATGGTGTCTTTTACAGAACAGAACCTTTTAATTTTAATGAATTCCAGCTCATCCATGATTTATTTAATGTAGTGTGCCTTTAGTGTTTTATCTAAAAAGTCATCATAATACTCAAAGCCATCTGATTTTCTCCCATTTTATCTCCTAGGAGTTGTAAAGTTTTGCAGTATTTTACATTTAGGTATATAATCCATTTTGAGTTAATTTTTGTGAAGAATGTAAGGTCTGTCTGTCTCTCTCTTTCTATATATATATATAAATTTAGGTATAAATTTAACAGAATATATATAAATATATATATATAAATATATAAATATAAATATATATAAATAATATATATATAAAATGTATTACATGTGGATGTCCACTTGATCCAGCACTATTTCTTGAAGAGGCTTTCTTTTCTCCATTGTATTGCCTTTTCTCCTTTGTCAAAGATCAGTCGACTATATTTATGTGAGTGTATTTAGGGACTCTGTATTCTGTTCCATTGATCTATTGATCTATTCATCTGCCAATATCACCCTCTTAATTACTGTTGCTTTATAGTAAGTCTTGAAGTCTGGTTGAATCAGTCCTCGGATTTGTTTTCTTCAACACTGTATTGTATTGGCTATTCTGGATCTTTTGCCTCTCCATATAAACTTTAGAGTCCGTTTGTCAATATCTACAAAATACTTTGTGAGAATTTTGATTGAGATTGCATTGAATCTGTAGGTCAAATTGAGAACTGACATCTTGACCATATTGAGTCTTCTTATCCATGAACATGGAATATCTCTTCATTTGTCCGTTTTTTTCTTCGAGTTCTTTTACCGAGGTTCTGTAGCTTCACTCATATAGATCTTATATATATTCATTCTGTTGAATTTATACCTAAATATTTCATGGGGGGGTACTGATGGAAATGGTATTGTGTTTTTAATTTCACATTCCATTCATTCAATGTTAGTATATGGTCCAGAGACTTTACATGGGCAAAAACGAAAAACACACACATACCCTGAAAGAAATAAAGTCAAAATGATGGACTATGATTCTAAAAGCTCAAGGAATCTCTGGTATCAATATCCTCCAGACAAAGACCACCAAAACATACCTGTAGTTAAACAAGCTTAATTTATGCTCACTACAATAAAGGAGAATATACTCCATGGAGATAATGTGGCATGGTGTTAAGAGCATGTTAGAAGACTTAGAAGATTTGAACTTGTCTTAAATGATTTTTGGAAAGGGTTTGAAGAAGCAATGATTTGCTCTAGATTGAATGCTGCTAGAAGGAGGATAATAATTTGCTGGCATATATTAATAAATTTATCTACAAGGCAGGAGAAATGAAGCAGGGCTACAGCTATAATTATAAAGAAGCAGCAGTCATTCACATTAGCCAGGATCGTGGAATAATTGATCATTTTTGTAGTTTGGACATGTTTTTGTCTTTGTTTATATATGTTTGCAGAACCTCTTCTCTTGTCCTGATTCCTCATGGTCCTAGGATGTTTTATGCAACTTCATAGGAAGTTTTCCTTCAAGACGAAAACACCAAAATCAAACTTATCATGCCTGGCAGATCATAGCTGTCTTGACCACTTTCTTCTTTCTCACTAGTAAGATATTGTCACTGTGACAATGACACCTTGGCAATCTCATATAGTTACCAGCCCATCAACAATTCCTAATAATAATCAGTAATACCTTTGCCTAATGTGCACCACCTTTTCTACAAGTGAAAAAGAAACAAAAGTAATATGTGTACTTTCACAGGGCTTTTGAAAGAAAAATGAATAAGCATAAGGCTCCCAAGATGACTAAAGAAAAACAAAAGTTGGTGCTGTGTGATAACAATGAAAGAAAGGAAAATTTTGTGAGTATGAGTGGTACAGAAAGATGCTACAGAGAGGGCAGCATTGAGGCTAGTTTTCAAAAATGAATTGAATTTGGAGAAGAAAATAAGGCAGTTGTCCTTTCATATGGGGAGAGCCACACTAACCCTAGAAAGGATGATCTGTGGCCCTGTTAACTACTACAACATGGGGTAGACAGGAGAGGCAGAAGCCAGGACAAAATCCATCTTTAGGGCTGGACAGGCGTAGGGATGGAGAATAGATGGAGGCAGAGGGAGAAGAAGTTGGCTCTCGCACTGGGCCAAACCCAGTCCAAAAGACTCATTTGGTCCCCAAAAACACCCCAGTAGACAAAAATAACTGTCTAAGCACCTTGTTGTCATCAAGAAGTCTCCCATAGAGACACTGGCTCATCTTGACAAACAAAAAAGCTTGGAGAAGTGGAATACAAGACATGATAGAGACCCCATTACCAGGATCCTAAGGTGGGTCGTGGTTCTTGGAAACCAAGAGGCTCAGGAGGCTCTAAGGATGGCTTGATTGTATCAGTGCAGCTGGAGCTCCTTACAACATCCGTCTACCTGAAGTTTGGATCAATTCTAGAGCCCTGGATAGAGCCGAATTGCAGGCAAAGGTAAGAGAAGTGAAGGATTGGAAACACTGGGGCCCAAGGCAGAAATGAAGTTTTCATCTCAACTCTACTATTTCCCAGCTGGATGTCCTCGAACAAATATATTATTCCTCTAAACCCTAGTTTTCGCATCTGTGGAGTCAGGATCATGGTAACCATACTATACATTGTTGTGAAAATTAAATACCATGATGTTTATAAAGCATTTGACCCAGTGTCTGGCTTCAGTAAATTTTAGTCATGATAACCATCATCATTACCATCATCATCATCACCATCATCATTTTCATTATCTATTTCATTATTGGCTGCATCATCATCATAATCATCATCATCAAAAAGAGGAGAATGCTCTATGGGAGAGGTCTTCAAATTATGGCCCAAATCTAGCCCCCAAATGTTTTTGTGAATGAGGTTCTATTGGAATACAGCCACACTCATTCATTTATGTATTGTCTATGGCTTTTTTCCAGCAGTGGCAGTTGAGGAGTTGTGATAGAGACCTCAAGATCTGAAAGCTGAGAACACTTGCTATTTGGTCCTATACGGAAAACATTAGCTGACTTCTACTCTACGGCAAGAAAAAAATCAAATGACCATGGCTCTGCTGGAAACTATAAGGACTCCCACATAAATAAAGCATAGAAGTGCTATAGAAAGTAGTAAGAAAAGCTTGAACAAGTAACCTGTGGCACACAGATTTTTTTAAATAGTCTTAAAAATTAAGAACTAAAATTTTATGCCATATTCCAGTCATTTCAAATCAGTGGGACTAACTCTCTCTCTAGGACCAGATACATAATTTGGGGGACCCATTGCAAAATGACCGTACAGGGCCCTTTGATCAAAAAAGATTAAGAATTTTAAGGGGCACCTGGGTGGCTCAATAGGTTAAGCATCTGACTCTTGGTTTCTGCTCAGATCATGAACTCATGGTTCCTGACTTCGAGCCCCTCATCTGGCTCCATGCTGACACCACAGAGCCTGCTGGGATTCTCTCTCTCCCTCTCTCTCTCTCTGCTCCTCCTCTGCTCTGTCTCTCAAAATAAATAAACTTAAAAAATTTTTTTTAAGAATTTTAAGATGATGATAACAGAGCGTTAAACCAAGCACAAGGCCTTTCTACACAGGGTGCATAGCCCTCTCTCATATAAGCATGCGTACACACATGGGCACAGACACACATGCATACACCCTACACGCAACAGAAACACCTATAGCTGAAGAGCAATGTACAGGTAGTCAAGTGCAAAGTTAGATGTGAGTTTTCTTTCTTTCTGCCTACCAGAGCATTTTCTCCTATAAATGATTTTTCTACGCCCACAACCTCCTCCTTCAATTTTGATGCAGCAGTAAAAGCAGTTTCCCTCCCTCTGACTCCCTCTTAATGGTTGCATGACACATCCATATTATCATTCAGATGGCAGAGGAAAACTGCCCGTCTCTGATTTCTCTTTTTCCATTCATTGCAGCATGCTATGCCCAAAATAATCCAGTCTGCTCTCACAGAGGCCCCAGGTTCACCATGCCAGGATGAAAGCCGCTGCTGTCCATGTTGGATCTTACTTGGCTTTGGAGCATGTCAGGTGTATAAAGTCCCACAGTTAGAGCGTTGGTAGAAATAACATGCGCAATTTCCTTCGCAGAAACAAGAATGTGCAAGAGGCTGCAATATGGGAATTGTCCGTTACACTAAAAACTCATGAATTATTTCATTTTTCCCAGGGGAAAAAAATACACAAAAATGAAACCAAAAAGATAGATAGGCTGTGTTTTGTTTTTTAACTAATGCTCCTTTGACAGTCTATGGAGTGCAAAATGTATATATAAATAAGTCTTTCATGGTCCGTGGTGTGGAAAGTATTCATACAGAAGCTTTCTGATGTTATTGTACTTTTTGGTAAGGCTGCAAATAAAAGCAAATGCTTTGGGAATCAGGAGTATGAGTGCGCAGATGTCAGTAGGCTGATTTCAGGTGTGATAGCAGATCCCCAAATCCCACAGTGAGGTAAGTGCTCCTCCAGGGGTCTGGATGACGGAGCACCCTCTGGGATGCCTGTGACTCATTGGCGTCGGTTGATTTTCCAAAGAAGGAGCAGTGATAGAGCCATCCATATTTGCCAGGCATTAGTCAGATTCCTCCAGGATTTGACAAGGTGACAGATGACTCTGATAAGTTAATTTGTGCTAAGGTGGTAATGGCTGATAATAGGCTCTCTGGTTATTCTCAGATAACATCTATACTTAAATGGGGCCACGTTCTTCAGAATCTGATGGCCACGATCCATCCTGTCTTCCAGCCAGCCTGTTCCTCCCTGTTCCCGGAGCATGCCCTCTGCTTTCAGTCTTCCATGCTATGCACTGGCAGTTCCTAAGTTCTTCAGTTTGCCTGACAAGCTCAAATTCTCCCACCAATGATCAACTGAAAATAACAGCAACAAATGCTACATACTATATTCCAAGAGAGGGATTCTCAAAGAGTTGTCCCAGGACCAGCAGCATTGACATCACTGGAGAAATTATTAGAACGGCAAATTCTTGGGCCTACCCCAGATCTATTGACTCAGAAACTTGCGGTGAAATCCAGAGACCTGTGTTTAACAAGACTCCCAGGGGACTCTGACACATGCTCAAGCTCGAAACCAGTATTCCAACCATTTGTCTTACATCAGCTCGTTTAATTTTCACAACAGCTCTCAGAGGTAGGTACTAAGATTGCCTCCATTTTACAGATGAGGAAACTGAGGCACAGAAAGTTTAAGCAACTTGACAGAGGTTGTTAAGCTGGCAAATGGTTGAGCTGAGCTTTGAATCCAGCAATCTGGCTCAAGAATGTGGTTGGTCTACTTCTCAACTATGCTACCCTTTGCCTCAATGCTTCTGCAAAGCTTTTTGTGATTCCAGTCTCCCAAATCTCACCCAACAACATCAGTAGTCCTCACATCCCTTTCTTCTCTTATGATATTCATGTTTTTCTTGTCATTCTATCCTCACTACCCCATACCTATACTGCACTGAGCAAACCTTGGAATATGATGAAAGAATGAATAATTGAATGAATTGATCAGTGAATCAATAGATGTCTTGACTCAGAAGTAACTTGATCGGTATTTTCCAGAGAGCTTTAAAAAAAAACAAACCTTCCAGAACCCTATCCTTCACCTACTTACTCAGAGTCTCCAGGAGTGGGGCCTGGAAATCTGTATTTTAAAAGTCAAAACCCAAACAAGGAACCTGGGTTTGAGAAAAAGTTGTCCCCAGTAAACTGATTCTGTACCCATGGACCCCCCTGCCTTAATTACCACTGGAAATTTCAGATAGTTTGGTAAGACCAAGTTGAGGGCATGAATGGGGAAAGGGGAGGTGTCTTTGGACCTTAAATCCTAGCCCATGAGGAGTTGCTAACCCTGTAGCAAATCCTTCCTGGAAGAAAGCCTAAACATGCTTCAGATTTTAGGCACATCATATGATATTCCTTGAATAAAATCGTATAAGAAACACCTGCATTTGGTACCACTGAGCTGTACATGGGAAGGTTTTTTTACCCCCAGAACAAGCAGTCCTCAGCATATATATATATATAAATGGGTCATATTCCAAAAATGTATTTGTAAGTTGAGTTGTTTGGAACTCAGAAAACACTTTCCCACAGAAGTAATATTAGAAAAAGAGTTCCATTCCTCTGCCAAAACACAAAACTTGATTTAGAACACTGTCTGAAATAGCAGTTCAGATGGGCTACACGGACATCCATGGGAAATGTGGCCGGGACCCGCCCAACTAGGAACTGGGGATTATGGGAGCACAGTGACTTCTGGGTGAGACTGGGCTGTGACAGCATCAGAGACATGCCTTGGTTGTCCTCCCTCCCTCAACACATGCACACACACAGTTTGGTGGCTACAAGGCCCATGATAGAAAACAAAATAATCACTCAAGGAAAGACACTTGGGATCCAATGAAACCCTATTTCCTTCACTTGTGCAGTCCAGATCTTCCCCAGATCTTAGCCCAGAGCTCCCCAGATCAGCTACAGACAATCAGCAGTGCTTGCACTGACCTCTGACACCCTCTTACCTGCATTTTGGAAACATTCCACAACCTGTAGTTTCAACTTCAAGGCAACTGCAACCACCTCCACTACCATACCCTGAATAATAGTTCAGGGTGAGTATGGAATAAGTACCATAAATGAAATTGCTGCTGAAAAGTAGAAAAGAGAATCACATTTCTAGTTTTTCCTTGGCCTATATAATTAATTAGCTGTGTGACATCAGGCTAAGTTCTCTGGGACTTGGTTTCCTCATTTGTAAAATGTTGGGGAAAAGGAGTGTTTATACAGGCTGTAAGTTCTTTCTAGGTCTAATATTCCAGAACTCAATAAAAATAGTTTCCTCTACTTCCTTGTGAAAAGATTCACCAGTCTGCCAACTGTTCTCCATGCTCCATGTTTGGCAATGAAATACTGAAACCTCCTCTCGTCTCAGGTCCAAAGATGCACCAAAAAGCACCACAACTGATAAGTTACAGTTTCATTTCACTCTTATTAAAGTTACTTCATTTAAGTCTCACTTGCACACAGCCAAACTGCACTTAGGCAACAATAGCTCTTTGGGTTTAAGCCCTGTACTCAATGGGATGCATTTCTCAACACACGGCAGATTAAGGATCAAGTAAGGTAATAATAATTCATCGACATGGAAGGTCAAAAGACAAAAAAAAAATTTTAAAACTCAAGGGAATCTGAAGTTATTTTAGGGGAAAAAAAACCTTTGAGAGGAATCAATTCAGTTAATTTTAACATGCATCATCTGAGACTGGAATTTAACTCAGGAAAAAACATATTGTTTCTTTAATAGTACACCCCTCTCCCAAAGGTAATGCTACCTAGAGGAAAAGAAGTGAAGACATTTGGTTATCATCAAGCAGTTTTGTTTGGGATTGGTGACACCTGATAGAATTTGAGCTCAGGAATTCCATGTCAGCTGTAAGGATAATGTGTCCCTATGATAGGCTAACTGATGTGCCTAGAGTTGGCATTCGGAACTTCAAGAAAGTTCAACTAGTTTCCACTTCCATATATCTTTAATGGGATTCAGTTCTCTGACCAAGATAAGAACAGAAACTTTTGCTTTCATGCCCTAAACACACATACACAGCAACAACATCAACAACAAAACAAAGTAAACAAAACAAAAGCAAAAACTATTCCAAATAATATACAACAAAATTCCCCCGACCCCCAACACCTTCCTAGCCAGCCTCATCAGAATACTGGGGAATTGGTTGGGGTAGGAAGTCTGGTTCTAGAACCTCTGGAATTTCAGGTCTCAGAACCAGTGTTTGAACCTAATATTTTATCGGCCTTCTACTGTGTGTCAGACACTATGCTGAGTGTTTTATATGCATTCATTAACTCAATCCTTAAAACAACCTGGTGAAGTATGTGTTATCTCCATGTTGCTTAGTAAGCATTTATATTCCAGTTGAAAGAAGAAAAAAAAAAAAAAAAACGGCAAGAGGGTGAGCAAATGGCCCCAAAAAAAGAGACAGGACTGCACATACCATCAATCCCAGTCATCCAAACAGCCCGGGACTACAAGGGCCTGAGATTCGAATCCGTGCTCCACCATGCCCTATGACCTTGAGGAAGTTATTTAGTTTCCTTACATATAAAGTGGGAACAGTTTATAGTGCCCACCCCTCAGGCTTGCTACAGGTTTCCAGTGAGAACCTGTACACAACGGCCTCAGCACAGCACCTACCAGATGATAATACTCCGTGACCGTTAGCCAGTATGTTTACCTGGTCCAGCAACATACTGGAAGCCTATCTACCTCTGGGTAGATGATAGGGATCACATATAGCCCAAGTCCAAAATCAATTCATTTTTACACTCCAAAAATAAGCCTTGACTCTCAAAGTGTGGTCCCTGGACCAGAAGCGTCATTATCACCTCGGGGATGGTTGGAAATGCAGTGTCAGGGTTCATCCCAGATAGTGTATCCTAACCAGATCTCCAGATGACCTGAGTGCACACAGAAGCCTTGCCCTCAGGCACACGCAGAGTGGCAGTTCTTCCTGGCCCTCTGATGGTGTATGCCTGGAGACTTCTTAGCCCTCACGTCTCAGGAGAAAGGCAGAACTTGTATCCACGGTATGTCAGGCTGCTGGGCTTCTATCTGCCTTTCCTATTCTCCTCTCATGAGCTCACAACATCCTTCGTCTAATAATCCACCTCGTGAAAGCCATTCTTCAAGACTCAACTCAGGTATCATGGAAACTCTTCCTACCTGCCCTCCTCCCATCCCAAGAGAGAATTCACCACTTCCACCTTTGTTTCCCCACTAAAGGTCAGATCAATGCTGCTGCAACTTCTTTGACTGCAAACCATAATAAGAGACACTTTAAAGACACACCTGGAGGCACCTGGGTGGCATAGATGGTTAAGCATCTGACTCTTGATTTCAGCTCAGGTCATGATCTCACGGTTCGCGAATTTGAGCCCCGCGCAGCACAGAGCCCACTTGGGACTCTCTCTCAGCACCCCCCCCCCTCATGCTCTCTCTCTCAAAAAAAAAAAAAAAACTTTAAAGACACACCTGAATGCACGCGTACACGCACACACACACAAACACACACACACACCCCACCTGTATATTGCTGAAATTAAAGGTTTATGAAAGAATACCTTTATTATGTGCACTTAACTCAGATGTTTCCAACATTACTCTTTTCTATTACATGTGTTCACACGCACATGGGTCACAACCGACTATTTGTAAAACCCCGTACGTAGCTATTTCTTTCAGAGGAACTGCAACACTAGGTGATTTTGTCTCATGTCTATCACTTCTTCTAGATAATAGAGGATGTGGCCCCATGTCTGACACATATAGGGACTCACTCATGTTTTTTGAATGAATAATGAATGGATGCATGAATCATGTTATGATTGCTTTTGAAGCTGGCTGCTATTTGGTCCCTTAACTCCTTGGTCCCACTGCCATAATTTATAGAAAAACAACAACAACAACAACAACAACAACAAACAAAAAAACAAAAAAAACCACAAAGCCCTGTTTCCTAACCACCAATTACAAGTTTAAAGCTACAAAATGGATTTCTATGTTCCCAGTCGAAATTTTCCAATGAAAAGTGATTCTACAGACTATTGTCTTGAACAATAAGAAAAAAAGAGAAACCTTGTGAGTTTAAAGAACGATAGATTGGTTTTGCATATACTTTTTTCATATCTGATGTGTTATTAGTCTCCCCATTGTAAATTAAATGTAGCTCGAGTCCCTGTAACTAAGACACATTTAGAACATTCTGTGTCGGGCATACGCCAGCCTGCCATTTGAGCCTCTGCATGGTTTTCTGCCAGTTCACCTCCATTCTTTCTTTCAACACCTCTGCCCTTCCAGCATGATGGCCCTTGGACAGAGGTTTATGATGGGGAAAAATGATGACCAACCACATTCATTTATCATTTATATCCCAGGCTTGGGCATGACTCTCTGGTGCATGGGACAGGAAGGGAGTTTGAGACGAGGTGTCAGGACCTTCAGTTCTGTTTGCAAAAGTCCCAGGGCCATGGCATGCTGCCCTTATTTCATGCATAAGAGGTGGATAGAAAAATCGAAGACCCGGAAGACCCATCTGGAAGGAATAGCAACTTTTTCAGTCTTACCTCTCCCTAGAGCATGATTGAAAAGCAAGCCTACTGAATGGTTCTTTCACGTCTTTACAGCTTATTCTCAAATATCACATTTATGTATAACTTAAGAGTCTGACGGTCTGGGTTGTAGTCGTGGCTCTTAGGAGCTGAGTGACATGATGCCCCCCACCTTAGTTTTCCTATCCATAAAACGGAGCTAATAATAGTACCTACCTCACAGGGTTTTTGTGAGGGAAAAAAAAATGAGATTGTACATATAAACTCTTGGAATTGTACGTGGCACGTAGTAAAAGCTTAATAAATGCTGGCTAACTTCAAGATGATAATGAAACACAGAAACTGTATGTACACATATTATTCCTTTGCTACCTCATTTAGACAAAGTAATAAAAGATCTTCTAAATAAAATGCTACTCAGACTGAATGCAATCTGATATCCTAGGTTGGATCCTGGAAAGGAAAAGGACATGAGTGGAAAAGCTAGTGACATATGAGTAAAGTTCGTAGTTTCGTTAATTTAATAGCAAATTTAGTATTTATGTAAAATGTTAATACCAGGAAAACTGACCGATGAGTGTTCAGGAACTCTCTGTGCAACTTTTCGGTAAATCTAAAATAATTCCAAAATAAAAAGGTTATTTTTAAAAAATTCCACACATAGTTCTTGAGAATGCAGTAACTACAGAGTTGTGCTAAGCCCCATGGAAAATCAAGAGATAAGGAAAATATGACTTTGCCTTTAAAGAGCTTACAGTCTAATTTTGACAACAGAACAGGAATGAATTTACTAGAAAGTGGTCAAAATGTAGTAAATGCCTTAATAGGAGTGGAAACAAACCTATCAGCCTGATATTAAGGACCAGCTTCATGAAGACCTTTGTTGTCCATGATCAAATCCACTGGTTGGTTGATTAACACAACTTTACAATTCCTGCCTCCTCGAGTGGTAACTCTGCTTGGTCTGTATTTCAGTGGTGAAATTCTCTCCACACTGGATGGGCTTTCTGGTTCCTAAAAAGTGCAGATGTAAACTTCATTTATTTAATTATTTTTTAATAGGTTATGGAGTATAGGAGAAAGAGCACAAACCTTGTAATCAAGCAAACCTAAGATCGAACCCAGGTCTCACCTCCTTGGACAGGTTAATCGATTTCATTTCCCTTGTAAAATGGAGGAAAGAATAATGAACGTGCTGGCTGTTATGTCACTCAAATGATCATGAGATGATGTCATAAGGACCCACTCCTACAACAGATAGGTTTTATTATTATTGTTATTCGTAGAAATTATCCCTGAGGCATGTGCTCTGGCAACCATACTCAAATACTTATTCATTGGTTAGGTACTCATTTCACCTTCCTAAAACCTCACTTTGGAGAGTCCAGGATTATTTTGCCAAATGGAAAGGGTGGCAGACCCCATTGCAAGAAGTTGTACAGATTAGGGGTTCATTACATGGGCCTCAGAGCCAATCAGCCTATTACCAGTTTGCTCCCTGTGTGTCTTTGGGAGACCAACCCCACCTCTCAAGGCCTCTGTTTTCCCATCTGTTAAGTGTGTATAACAACACCTAGGCACAAAGATACATTATGAGGAATTCATATATGTCAAGTCTCTAAAACAGTGCTTGGCATATAGCTAGCTTGGCAAATAACCATTACTATTAGCTATTATTATTGAACAAGAATTTCCTCTCTTTTGCTTAGATGTTCAACACCCCATTTTGTTCAGATATGGGGGTGCAAGGTACTCAGGGAAGAGAAGCTCTTTACTCCAGCCCCAGGGATGAACCATGATTGGTATAAACCAATCGTACTATTTCCTTCCCCTGTTAGGCATGAGCATGTGGCTGAACTCTGGCCAGCGGACCCTAAGGGGGAATCTGCTGGTGGCTTCCAGGACAATTTTTTTTTTTTTATCTCCTATGCTGAATGCTGTCATGAGGAGGTGAGATGGCAGCCATTATATAGCCATGAAAGGAGCCAAGAGAACCACAGACAGGCTATCTCAGGGCCCAGACATCAGACAGCTTCTGAGCCATCTATCTTTGAACATCTTTTTAAGTAAGATAAGAAATGTCCTCATTGTTTAAGCCACTTTTAATCAGATTTTCTTTTACTTGCAGCTGAAAGCAAACTAACTCAGAGATCACAGAGAGTGAGAGACAAACATCATTATTCCTGATACGATGGATGAGGAAACTAAGTTTCAGTGAGATTAAAGTAATTTCCTCAGGGTTATACAGTTAGTAAAGAGAATGGAATGAATGAAATATATTTTTATGTATTTCCATTGAAATTTTTCTTGGTCCATTAATTTACCCCAAAAATGTTTATTAGGTCTACAAGACACTTTCATAGACCCTGTGGCATTCAGGGCTTGGGTAGAATTCCAGTGGGTAAAGCAGGGTGACCACGCGTCCAGAAACTACCACCACCATATATGTATTTTAGACCTTCATAAAACGTTCAGGGAAAAGTCTACCAATGGATCACTAAGGGGCAAGTCTCTAGTATATTAAAATATTTCCAAAAGTATGAATTCAACATTTTGTTTCCCACATATTTGAAAAACCAGAGTCCACAAGCTATTTAGTTACAAATTATTAATGTTAATTCCAGTCTGATGAGATGCTTGGTTTGATGCCAACAATTTTGGGAAACATGAAAAGACAGTATCAGATAGTAAAGAACCAGAAATTACCCAGTGTGAGCCCTTCTCTTCCTCTCTCAGTTTGGAGTACTTCCCTGTATCTCTGCATTTTAGAATAACTTGAATCTTTCAGCCTATTTACAGCTTTTCACCTTATTTATTAACTTATTCTTTTATTGATTGTTTATTCAATGAATATTTTAAAGCAGTTACTATTTCCTAATCAAGTTAGGGAAAATAATTAATATAAGCATCTAGATATGACTTATGACAATGATTAAAACCAAGTACAGACACTTATTTTGATGAGTACTGAGAGATGTATAGAATTGTTGAATCATGATGTTGTTCAGGTGAAACTAATATAACACTGTATGTCAATTATACTTGCGTTAAATAAAGTATAATTGTATGATTATGATTTCCTGAGATGCTTTATGTATGTTTTTATTTATCCTCTAAACTATTTTCTAGGGTTTGCATCATTATTTCCAACATCAGGGCTGAAGACACTCCGTTTCAGAGAAATCAAAGCAATTTTCCACAGGGTTAGACAGCTAGTGAAGGGCAGATTTGGGTTTGAACCTGGGTCATTCAGACTCTGAAATTGTCCACAGCGTGAGAGTGGAGAGTAGAGCAAAAAGAGGGTATTTTGTGGACCAAATCTTGTTGGAAATATTGAGATTTGAGAGAGAGAGAGTTACGACAGGGAGTAAAGCTCTGGAAGGATATAACCCAGTACACGCTCTGTGGTGAGGATGAGAAAGACACAGGACGACAGGAAGGAAAGGCATCGTTGGGGCGCCTGGGTGGCTTAGTCGGTTAAGCGTCCGACTTTCGCTTAGGTCATGATCTCGCGGTTCGTGGGTTCGCGCCCCGCGTCGGGCTCTGTGCTGACTGCCAGCTCAGAGCCTGGAGCCTGTTTCAGTCTGTGACTCCCTCTCTCTCTGACCCTCCCCTGCTCACGCTCTCTCTCTCTCTCTCTCCTAGAAATAAATAAAACATTAAAGAAAAAAAAAAAGGAAGGAAGGAAGGAAAGGCATCGTAAAGGAGAAGAGTGATGTTGGGAAGGGAGACCATGAGGAAGGTTAGTCAAGGGCCAAGTCAGCTGGAGTTAACTGAGGTGATCAAAAGTTGTTGTTGGTTATGTGAAGAGGATGAGCCCATTTTTTCTGAAGGACTGAGAGAACAAAGCAAGGTAGAAGGATATGCATGAGAGAAGCCGTACAACTAGGACCTCAAAGACTCAAGAGAGTCCAAAGACATGAACATTTTGCCAAAAATAAATTAGCTGCCAGCATTTAACAAGCAAATTTCTCATAAAATTCTGCATTTACCATGTCTCCTGAGGTGGGGGAAAAGTCCTAATATCAGGTTCTGGTTTTGGGGAGCCCTCACTTCTAGAGAATAATAGGTAACTCAAACTGAATAATGGCCGCCATCTTTAGCCAGCCGCAGGCTTACCCAGACCCTACTGTTTCACAAATTTACAATATTTTCCCAAATGTTGTTGGCATTTTACTTTGCTACCCTTATTAATCCCCAAAGTATTAGCTGAGATATCTCTGGATAGTGGAATTGTTGCTGACTTTTTTTTAAACCAGCAAATTACCTAACTGTATTTTCTAAATTTCTTTTAATTATTGTGTATTGCTTTTGTAATAAAAGAAAATGTACATGTTATTTTTAAAACTATCAATTCCCCAAATATTGAGGGAGGAGCTGTGGCTTGGCAGGAGTCCCTGTGAAAAGATCCAAGGGTTTTATTGAAGTCAGGCTCAATGTGAGCCAAGTTCATGACACAGCAGCTAGAAAACAAAACAAAACAAAACCCTAACAGATTATTGGAAGCCATGAACTCATGGTGCTCTGCATGGGTCAGGCCTCATTGGGAGTATAAGCCACATTTTATTGGAAAAATGATAAACTAGAACGTGTTTGCTTCTGGGAAACCAAGATAGGAGTCTAGAAGTCAAATCATGTGATGAGCAGTTAGGAGAAAACAGACATTTTTAGCTTGAGTTTCTTTAGAAAAACCAAAGAGACATGTGATCGCTATCTTCAGGGTTTAGGAAGATGAAATGTGGTCAAGACAATGTTTGCTTATTCAACACCAATGTAGAAGGCAAGGACAGCACCAGAAAGAATGATATAAAATGGATTCCACTTTACTACAAAACAAGGATTTGAAAAATACAAGTTTATGCAACTGTAAGCTTCCTTGAAATCTTCAGGCAGAGACCATGTGGGAGCCTATTTTAGGGGGAACTTTGGTCAAGATGACCTCAATGCACTCTCCACCTTTCTCCGACAAGGAAGAATTCAGGACTATTCACAACTTTCCAAATGCAGACCACTGGGATGATGAGAGGAACAGTTGATGCTAGTCAACCTTCAGGAAGACATGAAGCAGGACGACCAAGGACTAATCTGCCTCAGTTTCCCCAAAGCAATCATCCTTTGTCAAGTGGAACACGAAATATTTTCTGGAATGCAAAATGTTGAACCAGGTATACCAGCCATATCTGTGTCAAAACAGGGAAATATCCTACACACGCCTATGGGAGAAGGGCTCAGAGTTCATACTGTGTTAGATTAGAGAGAATAGTGTCAGTACTGCCAGAAAAACGACAGTCCCAGGTTGAGATAGCACCCGGCAGTTGCTTCAATGGCCAGAATTCTCTCCCCACCCCCAATTTACACTAAACTTTGGAGTCTTATATTTTTGAGATGCTGAGCCCTGTAGCCCAGCAGTCTATCCTCACTTGAGCACAGACCTCAGAGGTTCTTTGAAGGATAATCAGTGCATTCTCCTTTAGATGGGAGGAAGTGGGTCATATCTGAAAGGCCCCACTAACACTAGTTGTAGTCTAAGCAATTTTCTGGTGAAGCCCTGAGCAAATAAAAATCGTCTAATTCTTAGTGCCAGGATGGTGGGATGAGTACTGCCATCAGGAAGCTCACCACAAGGACAAACATCTAAAGCTATAGATTCAAGGTATCTGAAAGCCAGCTGTTACCGGAGAGTGGTCAGTGACATTTGCAGCAGAGCAGCATCTTTCCTAGAGGTTCATTACCAAGAGGTTCTGACCTAGAGATCCCCGACCACACACACTCTCCTCCTAAGTACGAAAGGCAGGTAAGGGGAGTGGACAAACCTTTTGGAGAAGTGGGAGCTGGATTCAGAATTGACATAGCTGTCTTAGTTATTCTCCCTCTTTCCTTCTCTATCCATTCCTGCCCTTCTCTTCCTGGCTCTGTGCTCTGGCTGCACCCCACATTGGCTGGTTCCTAGGTTCTGGTGGGAGCAAATGGAAGAAGATGAAGGTGTAAGAGAAATAAGTCAAGGGAGCTCACCTGCATCCCACGCTCCCCTCCACCTTGCATTTTTGGCAGTGGTGTCCCTTCATTGCCATTGCTGCTGTTATTTGGTCTTTCCTCTTGGGAGCCAGGTCTTGTCGCTCAGACCTCAATGTGGTTCTGTCACACCTGGTTCCCAGGGCTTCAGGACCCTTGGCTGGTTCCCTTACTCTTGTCTAAACTTCTACAGATAATCTTAATTGTCTCTAACCCCCTGAACTCAATTCTGTTTCCTATCAGAGCCTGGCTGGTACAGCTGCTCCCTAGCTGTATGACCTTAATTACTACTGAGTCTCACCTACCTCATCGGTGAAATTAAGATCAAACTTGTTATGATTATTTGTTGCCTGTGTCTCTTCTCTCTCTTATTTATTAACCTAAGTGTTGGAGGAAGAAACACTTCTTCCACATTAGCTTTGAGCACGTGACTGAGCATGTAGCCAAGATCAGCCAATAAAAGCACAAAGATTAGACCTAGGATGATCAAATAACTCAACTGGGGCCAATGAGATCCTTTCTAAGATTTGGGACTATGAACAGAGGGATTCTTTATTTGCCCTAGAGTGGGAGCTGTATAGATGTAAGAATGGGTCTGCTGGAGGTTACATTGTAGAGAGAACCTATCCTAGAGTAGCCAACAAAGAAAGAAAGCAGGATGAAGAATTGAAGAGAAAGAATGCCAAAGAGCTTGTCAGACTCCTGGATATAGCCATGCCTGTACTCCACAGCTCCGAGCTTTTCACCAATTAAGCCAACAAAGTATCTCTTTTTGCTTAAAATGGTTGGAAGTGGATTTTGTGTCACTTTCCACAAAGGGTCCTAACTGATGTAAAAATACATAGTTTGTAGAGTTGCGGTGAGGAGTAGAAATTAGATATATAGTGTTCAATTCTAGCAAAGAGCTCATTATCATTCTTTCATAGGCACAGAGCCCTTATCCACTATAAGAAACAACTGTATCATAGACATTTTGAGTTAAAAAAAAAAAAAAGATCTTGGAAATCATCTAGATTTAAAGGGCAAGGGTTGAATAATGTTCCCCGAGGAAGAGAAAACAATCCTTATCTCCTGGGTGGCCTTGATTTGTAATCCCAGATCTGGAACTGTGAACTGTAATCTGGCTTGAGATTCCATAATCATCAGGCCAGTATGCTCTAGGCAAGATTAATATGCTGGGGGGGGCGGGGAGGGATGCCTCTAAGTACTCTACAATTTCTAGAGTGTCCAGGTGAGTATGAAGGTAGCATGTTATTTACAGAAGCATCTCAATGGTATCACTGACAGTCGTGGGCAATTTGAGAAAGGTCCCACCAGTGCTTCAAAGCCCAAGTCTCTCCTCTTTTCCAATTCATCAGATCATTAATCAAACTTATTCTTTCCCTTCTCCTAGTTCGCTTCCTAAGTGCTTCAATTACAGCATTGTTGCAGCCTGTTTTATGTTCTTAAACAGAAAAGAGAGCCTGAGGCGCCCAGGGGCAGCATATGCTCATTTTTATGTCAATTTCTTTCCTCATTCATTCATTCATTCAACAATTCATTCAAACAGTATTTATTTACTCCCCACCACCTACCAAGTACTATGACTGACACCGGACCTATAAAGAAAAAAAGCAAAACCATGGGTGATACATTCATTACCTAATAGATAAGGCTAAGGTAAACAAGTAAACTTTCAATTGCATGACAGTAGCTTTGCCCTCAGAAAATATTTTCAGAGAGGCGCCTGGGTGGCTCAGTTGGTTAGGCACCCAACTTTGGCTCAGGTCATGATCTCACAGTTTGTGAGTTCAAGCCCCTCATTGGGCTTTGTACTGACAGCTCAGAGCCTGGAGTCTGCTTGGGATTTGGTGTCTTCCTCTCTCTGATCCTTTCTCACTTGGTGCGCTCTCTCTCTCTCTCTCTCTCTCTCTCTCTCTCTCTCAAAAATGTATAAACATTAAAAATTGTTTTAAATAAAAGAAAATATTTTCAGAATTGAACAGATTTGAATTGGAGAGGGGAGTTCTGCCTCTAAAAGGTTGAACTCCTGGGTTTATGCAGATATTCGAGTGGAAGTGTTCCCAAGACAGCCAGAGACTCCAGACCAGAGGAAAGAGTAGTTTCCAAAGCTGATTCTGGAGTTACACACAGAGAGGACATTGGAAAGCCAAGAGTGAGAAGGGGATCTCTGTGGTAAGGTTCAGATGAAGGGGAAAGAAAGCCACCTTCCAGGGTCAATGGCACAGAAAGCAGCATCATAGCAGCATGTAACATCACTGAAGTATGGGAGAGGGAACGGTATGTCTTGGAAATTGTCTTCACATTTGGGTGTTGGATCTCTTGCCCTTTACCTGCCTCACCCCTCCCACCTCAGCTGAAAATTTCCCTTCCTCTATACCCCAGAGTACAGAATGCAGGGAGAATTTCCAAAACTCCAGATGGTTGGCCCAGGGCTCAGGGAGGCACTGGTGAGAAGAGGCTTTCGCAGTTGATATGAATATAAACCCAGGCTTCACCTCTATAGCTTGACACTCAACCCATGGACTTTCACACGTTCAAGGTGTGTTGAACCTCCTGATCCCCAGCAAACTTATGCACTGACAATCACTGACAGTTCTGCTCTCTCAATCTCTCTCTCTCTCTCTCTCTCTCTCTTTCTTTTTACGTTTAGAGTGTTCTTTATTTATGTGATTTCACTTACATGGTGGGGTAGAGGGCAGGGGGTAGCATGAAAGAGGCCAGTGCAAACTGCGTTGGCTCAGGTCTCTTCCGTGACACACACATATGCAGAGGTGGTCTGGGACCTCCTTACCTTTCATCCAGGGATAGCCGCAGCAGAGCATGGAGGTCTGAGCCTTGGAAGATCATAAAAACAATAATTATTAATAACTGATGCTGATGACGACGACGACGATGGCACTGACCCTTATCGCGTGCATCGTCTGTGTACGCTAGACCCTATTATGAGCACTTTCCATGTAGCCTTCACTGGAGCTCTATGAGGGACGTACAAGTAGGGGGAAATGAGGCACCCAGAGGTTAATGATTTGTTTGAGCTTCCAGAAGTGCTAAAGGAGCAGGATTAGATCCCATGCATCTGGCTCCTGAACTGTGTACAGAGCCCAAGTCCATGCCATAGGTGTTCCAACTGCCACCTCCCCCTCCCCACCCCTTCTCCCCGCCAGAGTCATCTACACCACGCTCTTTCTCCCCAGACCAGAGCACTTTCTCTGTGGCTGGGTGCCCATCCCTTTCCTTCCCAGCAAGAACAGGCTTGCTCCAGACTTGGAATGAGACTCTTTAAAAGCTGGAGACTCTTTAAAAGCCTGCCTGGCTCAGTCAATTAAGCATCCGACTTTGGTTTAGGTCATGATCTCACAGTCACAGGTTTGAGCCCTGCGTCGGGCTCTGTGCTGACAGCTCAGAGCCTGGAGCCTGCTTTGGATTCTGTGTCTCCCTCTCTCTCCTTGCTCATTCTCTGTCTCTCAAAATTAAGACATAAAAAAAATTTTTTTTAGTAAAATAAAATAAAAGCTGGAGGACTTTATTTGCTCTTGTTGGATCATGGCTAAATTTGTAAAAGCATTCAAAGAACTAGCTCAAATCTCCTTGTTCTTGGAATAAAGTACAACTATTTCTTTTTCTATAAATACCCATGAAATAAAAACTGAGGGAAATAATTTAATACTTTATTTTATAAAATTAAGTAATCAAATTCCTCCTAAAAGGAGAACGTGGCTAGATTCATAAATGTCCTTACTACTATTTTTAGCACTTTAAAAGCTATGTACACAATCTCTTGACATTTCCTAACTTTACTGTTTGAATATTTACAAGTTGAAAATTACATTTTTCTTATGTTTTTGTTCTCTCTATTGACTCATGTGAAAAATGTTTGATGCTTCAAATTGCCAAATCTGTCTTTATCAATTTGCTTGTTTTTCAAGCAATCCTAGAACATCTTAAAGTGTTTATAGAAATATTTAATTACATAAAACATGCTCACTATATTGTAAATACAAAAACAATTTACAAAGTTCTCTATAGTATGAATCCATTTTTGCAAAAAGAGTGAAAACATGTATGAATACATACATACAAAGAGAGAGAAACAAATTGAAAAAACTGTGTATCAGAGTATTAATAGTAATTGTATCGGAGAACTTTATCTCTGAGCATTGATGATATGAAAAATTTTTAATTCTTAAAAAAATTTTTTTTAATGTTTATTTTTGAGAGACAGACAGACAGACAGACACACCATAAGCAGGGGAAGGGCATAGAGAAGGGCCTATGGCAGCACAGAGCTTGACGCAGGGCTCGAACCCACAAACCGTGAGATCATGACCTGAGTCGAAGTTGGACACTTAACTGACTGAGCCATCCAGGTGCCCTGGAAGATTTTGAATTATTTATTTTTCCTTATATCTACTTTCTGAGTTTTCTGCATTACTTTTACAATAAGAAAAGAGACACATTATTCTTTATAACAAGAGCTAACATTTGAGTGCCAGGCACTGTTCTAGGTCCTTTACAAGTTTTAATTTGTTGTAATTTTCACATCCACTCTTCAAAGAAGACAGTGTTCATATCCCCACTTTGCATACGAGGGATGTGAAGCAGAGGGCTGTTCCATAGGGCCAGGCAGCTGGGCTTCAGATCCATGGTCTGAACCACTTCAGTGTCTGGACTTAATGAAGCAGTAAGTCTCCCACTTAACCACAGGAAATGGCAACCACTATGCTCCCCATTTCATTTTTTCATTCAAAGTCCTTTGACCCAGAACCAGCCTTGACTTACTGTTGGTTTCGGCAGTCCATTCATACTTTCTGAATATTTCACTTGTGATATCTCTGAGAAGCAGAACATTCAGACATAAAAAGAAAACTGGTATCACAGATCAGCAGATGCAAAGCTCCAAATGTGGGCTCTTCGGGGACCAGGGGAGGGAGAGAAAACACAAAAATGAAGATCAGCACAACCTCACCTTTCAAAGATATCCACTGCTGATGGTTTAGTGTATTTATTTCCAGTCCTCTCTCTCTTAACCAGCCTTAATGTTGATCAGGCAGTCAAGTCATATCTTTTGAATATTTAGCTTACAATTTCCCTAAGAAAGAATAGTTCTCCCTCCTCATGTTCCCTATCTTATTTTGTGTCCATCTATCTACATCTCAATATTTCTTTCCATCTATCCATTATCTATTTCTTTTTTTTTTAATTTTTCTTAATGCTTTATTTATTTCTGAGAGAGAGACAGTGTGAGCAGGAGAGGGTCAGAGAGAGAGGGAGACACAGAATCTGAAACAGGCTCCAGGCTCTGAGCTGGCTGTCAGCACAGAGCCCGATGCGGGGCTCGAACCCACGAACTGTGAGATCATGACCCGACCTGAGCTGAAGTCGGACACTTTGACTGAGCCACCCAGGTGTCCCATCCATTATCTATTTCTATATCTACCTATAAAATATACTTTCTTTTTAAATTTCTTTGGAAATAATTTCAAACTTATAAGAAAGTTTTAAGAACATGACTTGCTCATAAAAACAAGGTATTTTATACATTAGGTTTTGTAATCTGCTTGTCTTATTTAATAATCCATAGACATTTTTTTTCACACTTGTGGTTCTTGCTTTTTTTACAACTTAATCTGAGTGTTAGTGGCATAACAGTATTTGATTATTTGGATTTAAAACGAACTTATGTTTTCAACCTCATTCTGTTGTATATTCAATTGTTTCTGGCTTTTTTGCTATTATAAAAATAACATAATGAGCTATTCTGATTATAAATCTTTTCATAATCTATGATTTTGTTAAAACAATCCCTAGAAATGGAATTACTAAAACCAATTAATGTTTATTGTTGTAGATTTTAATATAAGTTGCCACATCGCCCCTTCAAAATTCTTAACAATGGACGCTCACCAGAAGGCTATGAGAAGAGCTGGCTTTTTGCATGTAGAGCATTGAATTTTTAAGGATGCTTCACCAATTATGAACAAAGTTGCTATACTGCTATAAATATCTCTGTGTGGATTTGCTGAAAAGACTATCTTTGCTCAATCGTATTGCCATTGCTTCTTTGTCCAAGGTCAGTTGACCATATCTACATGGGTCTATTTCTGGACTCTCTATTCTGTTCCATTAATCTATGTGCCTATTCTTTCACCAATACCACACCATCTCGATTACTGTAGTTTTAAATAGGTTTTAAAGCTGGGCGGCATCACTCCTCCAAATTTGTTCTTCTCCTTCCATATCATGTTGGTTATTATGGGTCTTTGTCTCTCCGTATAAACTTTAAAAGCAGTTTGTTCATATCTACAAAGTGAGCAGGGATTTTACTAGGATTGCATTAAATCCAGAGATCAAGGTGAAAACTGACATCTTGACAATATTGAATTTTTCTATTTTTAAGCAAGGGATATCTCTCAATTTATTTAGTTCTTTTTGATTTCTTTCATCAGAACTTTGTAGTTTTTCTCATATAGCCCTGTCATGTTTGTTAGATTTATATCTAAGTGTTTCTTTTGGGGAAGTCTTAATGTAAATTGCATTGTGTTTTTAATTCCAAATTTTCCTTGTTCACTGCTGTTGCATAATAAGGCAACTGGCTTTATGTATATTAACCTTGAATCTAATCTAATCTTGAATCTAAAACTGTACTATAATTGCTTATCAGTTCCAGGATTTTAAAAAATTGATTCTTTCAGATTTTTTACTTGGATGATTATGTCGTCAGTGAGCTCAATTTTATTATTTTCTTCCCAATATACAAACCTTCTATTTTCTTTTCTTGTCTTATTGCATTTGCTAGAACTTCCAGCACAATACTGAAGAGTGGTAAGAGAAAACATCCTTGCCTTGTACCTAATCTAAGTGTGAAAGCTTGGATTTACTCGCCATTAAGTATGTTGGACTATAGGGGCTTGTTTTACAATTTTTTTAAACTAATTTAAGAAACTCCCATCTATTCCTAGTTTACTGAGAGTTTTATCATGAAGGAATGTTTGAGTGTTGTCAAATACTTTTTCTGCATCTAGTAATATGATCATTTTTCTTTTGATGTAATGGATTACTTTAATTTTATTCATCTTCTTTTGACTTGTGAGGACTCAGCCAAGAATCTTGGCACACTCTAGAATACTAAATGGCCTAAGGTAAAGGAAGTAAAGTAAAGGAAGGATGAGTTGGAATAGGAAAGGATGGACATTCCATGGGAAGCCTTATCTGTATAGAGATACGGAGGTGGGGACAAGAACAGTATGGGTGTGGGACAGTGAAGAAAAACTCAAGCAGAACCAAACAAGCAAGTCCACCAATTCAAGGAAGTCAGATAAGGCTGCTGGGTGAGGCCAGGTTTGCATGGATTTGAGGCAAGGAACACGTGATGTTCCAAGACACCTCCTTCATGTATGGTTAGGGAAACAAGGCGTTTTCATTTCATACTTTAAATAAAATGGACATTCTGTGTTGATCCAGGTTCATGATAAATAAAAAAAAAAAAAAAAAAAAAAAAGAAACTGACTGGCTTAGAGGTTTTAAAACATTCCAGAGTTTGTTTACACAGGGAAGGATTTTTCAAAGGTCAAACTTCCAGTGCTGTAATCACCTTTATATATCTATGTTCAGTATTACTCTAGTTCCATAAACAAGTTTAAAATAGGAGTTGATAATACCATCTGATTTTAAAAGGGGAAGAGCTTCACTTTACTGTACATCTCTGGCCAAATGTGTATTTTTCAGGCAAAATTAGTAATTTTGAAGAAACTTTGCACTTATAAAATACATATAAGCAATTCACTAGCGATGACTACAACTCCTTTTTTTCATGTAGGGTCAAGAATGAGGCTTACAAGTATATGCATTCACATTAAAACCTGGTTACGAATATTAATTGAAAAATAGCATGCCATTAAAAGAGTAAAATATCATTTTTAGATTAAAAGTATGTATATATATAAAAGTATGCATGGAAAGATCTATGGAATATATAGCCCTGGTTTTCTCTAGGGACAGAATTGCAGATGGTTTTAATTTTCCTTTTGTACTTACTTGTGCTTTTAAATTTTCCACAAGAAATATGTACTCCTTGTGCAATTTTTCTTCAAATTAATGTCCTAAGGACTTAAGAATTTGGGCACACATTAGATGTTAAAAAATGGCTGTGTTTAGAACAGGATCAAAAAAGCATTTTATCATTACAGCAGAGAGATGGGAAACATAATATTAATAGTTTTCATTAAAAAAAGAACATTATAGTAAATTATAACCAAACTGTTCTCATATACAAATGGCTGTGGCAATCTTGGGTAAGTTACCTAAATTTTTGGACATTATTCTCCCATGTGTAAATGAAAACCTCGATAATCGTAAATGTCTCTTCTAGCTTGAAAGCATTACTATGGCTCCCACTTTTCTCAAACATCTTAGGACTTACTGAACTAACTCTTGCCAACTTTTCCTCTTAATGCCTAAGGGACCCTCCCCTACATGCCCAGAAAAAGACACATTATCTAAGAGAGGTAACCTTAACAAAGCAAGGCCAGTCAATAGGATCTTTCTTAAAACCTGGAAGTTCCTTACGCCCTGTGATAAACTCAACTATTGCAATTGTTAGGGAAAAATCAAGTTAATTACTGGATTTTTTAATTGCAGATAGTATTGTACATTCCTTCGTGCATTCCCTTTCCCTATTGTTTCAGGAAAGCTCCTTATCCTTGGATGTTGCCCAGCAGACTGTGCTTTGTCCTTGGAGCCGCTGCTTGGCAAATTTTCGCTCACAAGATGAAAAGATAATGGGAAACCAGTGTCCCTACTCATCACCTTTTCATATCCTTTCCCCTAAACTTTCCTCAATTGTTACTCTCCTGTTTGCATACTAATTCTACCCACTCCTCAATAGCATTCAGTTTTCTTCATGAAGCATTACCCAAATTACTTTGCCCACAAAGAAACTTGTAAAGAAGTTTCTATGCATTTATTTCCAATACCACATAATATAACACTTATGCTGTCCTGTAGCAACAATTTATTTATACAAGCCTTGTAAATATACACTCTTGCTAGAATGTAAAGACTTCAGTAATAAAGACAAAGTTCTTAACTTTTCTTAGTTACTATTCCACTAATTCCTGACATATCATACAGGTCACAGAAGATGGTAAAAGATATTTTTTCATTGATGAAAGTGTCACTGATTAATGATCAGTTTTATTTGCAGCAGGTACAGAAAAAGATCAACAGGTAGAACTAAAGGTTCAACCTCATGATTTTTGTGATTCAGGAAGAGGGGATCTCTGTCCATCATCACAAACACTACTTAGCCTCTCTCTCCCAATGATCTATAGGAGTCCTGTGGAGACAGGACTAACTTGGGCTTCTTGTTAAAGGCTTAAGAGAAAGCAAACTGGTAAAGAAGTATCACGACAGGTATCTGAATGCCTCAAAAAATCAGAAAAAAAGAGAAAAGTTATGAATTTTGGATGATGATAGAATCAGTAAACTGGTGAATATCTTATAAATAATCTCTGGACTCATCATTTTACAGAAGAGCAAAGTAAAACTCAGGAAGTGACTTGTCTCATTAAGTCCAAGATTCCTCCTACCCTGATTATGACTTAGTTTTCCTATGGCCTTCTGATGAAACAGGATGCACTCAATAGTTGTAGCTACTTTCCATCAAGAAGCAACACATCCTAGAAGAAGGGAGGATATGCAGTGGAATGTCCCGCCTCCCCTCATTCCCACGATACACTGCTTCTCTCTCTCCATGCCAATTAGTATGATTCCACTTTTATATTCCACAGCTCTGAAATCAACATTTAGATTAAAACTAAATAATCCAACCAAAGGAACATACCACTAGTTCAACTTTGGGTTAATATTAGGAATGACTCATGAAGCAATTCCTGAGAACTGAAAACACTGTGTGCAGTGGTAGTGCTCTGGACCAGTGGGCTTACACTCCTTCATGGACATTCTCTGAGGTCTAAAAATATGTTTTGTTAAACAATCCTCTAACATGGTGTTATTAACTTAATCGGTTCTTATCCAAGTTAAATTGTTGTTGCATTTGGTTATGTGTGGTCTGCTGTAAACAGCGTAGTCATGTAAGACATAGGCAAGCTTTCTTTTCTCCATGATGCTGCAGTGGGAACAGTTGGAGAGTCCATAGCTATTATTAGACAGCTGATGTGATGCATTCAATCATTACTTGTTGAGATTTTCTACATCTTTAGAACATTTTAAGGAGCTTAGAAAAAATTATATTATTATCCAGGGACTCGTGTTAGCTTGGTTGGGGTGAAATAACAGAGTAAAGTATCTAAAAAAGCCCTGGCTCAGAATGTTGTATATCCTACAAGGTACTTGCTGAATAGCTCATTTCACACCTATAAAATAGGACACTAATTTTACTTCTTCACTAATTGATTCAATAGATCAGCACTCTGTGAGTCATCATTGTGGGAACAAACAACAAACATTCTGTTTCTCCCATTGAATCTCCAGTGAGGTGTTGAAAAGAGGTTTAGAGGGAAAATATAAAGTCCCCAAGTTAACATTTCAGAAAGAGGCTAGGATGACACTATTCTCCAGGTCCTTTTCATCAGCTTGACTCCTCCTCCTAAAAAGAGGATAGGGTGATTACTGTCTCTATTTTCAGATGAGAAAAGTAAAGCTTTGAGACTTTGAGTAATTTGTCTAAAATCACCTCTAGTGAGTGATGGAGCAAAGGAATTGAGTGTGGTGTTCACATGTAAAACCTCATGCAGTTTCTGCCATATTCTACTGCTTGCCTTACACTAACCCAACCCAACCCAACACAACCCAACCCAACCCAACACAACCAAACCAAACCAAAGATAGATCTGCTTGAATGATGTTAACTCTCATGAAGCAAAAATAGAGGGAAACCAAATATATGCCCTTTTCACATCAGGACTATTTGAAAAAACCTCCAATAACCAAAAAAAAAAAAAACAAAAAAAAAAAACTAACCAAAAAACACCAAACATGAGTAACTCTCTTATCAGCTCAATGAGTTTAGTCAAAGTGGGTGATGTATATAAATATAATATTTAGACATTATTTTAAGTTTCTGATAACTGTGTGTAAATATCCCATTTTAGAATTATAAGACTTATGGGCAAAGGATCAACTTTTCTTTCTGTTTGTGCCAAAGGCTTATCTTTTATACAATAATAACATTTCTCAAATTGTATTTTGATGTTAATATGTGTACAGAGAGAGGAAAAAAATAAGCTTAAAACAAAATTTAAAACAAGATGAGAAAATATGAGAATGCATGTAATATATGTTACTCTGTTGTCAGACTTCTCCAAGACTTTAGTATACCAATGTTCATGGACTGGTTCACGAGCATATTGACCATAGGACTTTTTTTTTTTTTTTTTCCTGGAGGTTTGTGTCTATGACCATCTTATGTTTTACTGGGACATGCTTTAGAAAACACGGCCCAATATAACAATTTCAGACTTGTTCTCTGGAGAGCCTAAAGCCTCAGTATTTCCCAAGTTTTGCAAGATTTAAGAAGAGAGCTGTGTCTATGACTATAAACCCTGTGATGAGTAACTGAAGCAAATGTTTCCAAAATGAAGCAAATAGAATTCTATTTATTAATTTAACTCAAACAAATGTAATACAGAGCTTGCTGAAGAAATCTTTACCAATAAATTTATATCATCTTGTCACTGGGTTCTTTACGACTAGGGACTTCTCTGACCATCAGATCTAAAGCTCCTTTTGCCCCCTTCACATTTCTTAAGTCCATTTATATCGTATAATCCTGTTTAATTTTACATACAGCACCTAACTGTTATCTGAAATCATCTTATTTGTCCATACTTAGAATCTGAGATTCCTGAAAGTTGACTCTTATTTATATTTTCAGCAACTATTATAGTGCCAAGTTTATAGAGAATAAATGAAAGTTATTTCATTCATTCATGTATTTATTCACTCAACAAATATTTACTGAATACTCATCATGTATCCCAAACCATTCCAGTCTGGATGCAGTAGTAATTAAAACAGACATTAGTCTATTCCCTGAATTGTTTGTACATTGGATTTTTGGAAAAAATGGAATAAGATTGCATTTCCTTTTGGAATAGAATATTTTAAATTCAAATTGTCAATAATGAACTTACCTAATTCTGTAGGCATAAATTTCCATATGAATTGTTTTTATTGTAGTTTTTTAAATTTAAATTTTAGTTAGTTAACATGCAGCACAATATTGGTTTCAGAAGTAGAATTCTGTGATTCATCACTTAGATACAACACCCAGTGCGCACCACAAATGCCCTCCTTAGTACCCATAACCCATCTAGCCCATCTCCCACTGACCTCCCTCCACCAACCCTCAGTTTGTTCTGTCATTAAGAGTCTCTTGCGGTTCGTTTCCCTCTCTTCTTTCTTCCCCCTCCCTTCCCATTGTAGTATGCAGCCATTTGTTTATTTATTTTTGCTTTTATTTTTTGCTGTTGTCATTTGTTTAAAGTAGAAGGACCTAAACTTTTATTTGTATTGCCTCATTTAATCCTGACAACCAGTATGTGGTGGTGGAAACTATTACCTAATAGCGGAGACTATTACCTCTATTTAACACACAAAGAAATTGAGGTTCTGGATACAATTTACCCAAGACATTTCCTTAGGACAGAAGTAGTATCTGAATATAAGCCCAGAGGATCTGAAGTTAAAGCTCACATCTTTTTCTACACACCTACTGCCTTCTTACGATATTAGGATAGCCCAGGAATTTTTAATAGGGGGAAAAGTCAAAAGCACCAAAAATGATAAAGCCCACAGGACCTTTGTGTCGCATTTTGTGACCACGGGAATTCTCTCTAGCTGACCGTTTTGCATTTATGTTTCCTTTCTGAGCTCTGGGCAGTGTGTCTTCTTGCCTCCCAAAGATCCTGTCAGGACTATAAGTAGGTAGCCTGTGCCACCTTAGAGGTAGTGACTTCTGTATTTCTGACACCTACTGTTTTCCTGGTGAATAAGACCAAGCAGTGGGTTTCATCACATGGATGCTGCCCAGGGAAGATAAAACCAAGGAGCTGAAGGAAATGATGGAGAAGGAGGAGGTAAGGAGAAAAAGGCAAGCTCAAAATGAGCTAAATTTAGAAATCATTTGGCATTTCACCGTTCAAGTTACAAAATTTGTCTTGTTTTCCATCAGTCCAAGTTTGGCCACTAATTTGAGGTGCGACCATTGTCAGGTCTCTTTGTCCCTCTGTGTGTCAGGTTGGTGACACTACGGAGGGTCAAGCCAGTCCTGGTCGGCTGACCTCGGATGTCCTTCATGTGAGATCATGAGCGCTTGTATGTTTACATCACTGTTACTTTGGAATTTTCCATGATATGCAGCCAAATACAATGTTGATTGAGACAATCGGTGTACGTTTTTAGTATTAAAAAAGTACATTTTGAAAGAACTTGAGACTTGACTGACACTCAAAGAAGTGAGAAAGTGGTGACATAAATAGTGATGAGGAAAGGGAGGAGAAGAAGAAGAAGGAAGAGAGGGGAAGGAGAAAGAGAAGGAAGAAGACGAGGGGGAGAAGGAGAGGCAAGGAAACAAGGCAACAGGAATAAGAACCGCAGCAACAACAAACAACAAAACAAGAAAAAGTTTCCTTTCAAATTTAGACTAAAGCTTTTCATTTGACGTTTAAGGAATCCTTCTCAAACTCTGAGTATCTCTGGAAGTTCCCTAACTCATCGAATACAACTTTTCCCAAAGATTTCATTATTACATCCTGCTGTCATTCCCACTAAAACCCATAAAACCAAGGCTCAAAGTTCCTCTTGCATATACTTGGCCAGTTAACATTTTTTTCTCTTTTAAGTTAACTTGATCAAACACATAGTTCGTCCATTCACTAAAGTTTATCAGTTGCTTCTCACTAATTCACTAAAGTTTATCAGTTGCTTCTCACTAATCCTAATATTCTGCCAAGGTGTACTCTTTTCTCGCTGAGGCCAACATCTGCCTGGGGTTTGTGTCTGACGTCAATGTTTCAGTCAAATGCCCTTCCCTCTGCCTCCGTGATGCCCCAATCTGGAATCAGTTGGTCTTTTCACTCGCCTACAAGTCCAATCTGTCCACAGCCAACTAATTAGAAGGAGCTGTAGGAGGCTGATGGCCATTCCCTAAAAGAGGACTATTCACACCACTGCTCACCCCCAGAGCTCACTGTACTGATACTCAGCAAGGGCATATGATTTGCTCTGGCCAGTTAAATGGGAGAACAATGATCTGAAGAGAAGTGACAGAGGAGCACGGTCAGTGTATGAAGATGACCAGGACTCTTCTCTATCAACACCTTGCGTTAGCTACAGCCAATGTGGAGTCCTACCTTCCTGCCCTGTGTGTCCTGTACATCTCTCGTCCTCAAAGGCCACACTAGCTTTCCCCCCCGCAGGCACAGGATGAAGACTTTTCATTAGCAGCAATCATCATGGTGCCTGTTGATCAATGAGTAGGGTGACCCTTGTTCGAGCCCTGCCTCTGCTTCAGCCAAGTTTGACTGGCTTTGTGTGGCGAACCCCCACCCTATTGCCCACTACTAGCTGGTCTACTGTTCACAGCGTTCATAAACCCACGGAGCCTGTCAAGCTTGCGGAGTGGTGCTAAATGGAAAGGGGTGAGCTTTTAGACTTGGGACCTGGGTGGGTTAAACTCATTCGGCCTGAGGTTCTCCCTAAACTGCAGTGATATCATGCATATCTTTGTGAAGCTTGAACTGGTGTCTCTCAACTTCTGGTTGAGCAGCTGTCTTCAGATTCACATGCCTACAAGTGTCTCCCCTGCAGTAGCTAATCCTTGCTTTCATTTGCAGCTTCTGCTGCTTGGGATGACCACATTGAGTCATCCCTCTTCCTTTCATATCCTAGCTCCGTCATCCTTCTTCACCGGCCACCCACTTCCCTGCTGCACAGGAGGTGTTTTTTCCAAGCTTAAGAATTAGAGGAGTTCATGAGCCCCTAAGCAGTTAACGATCACAACTTGACACTTGTACTCTCTCCTTTACCGGAGCAGGGACCCCCTAGTAAAGGCAGAAAGAAAAAGCAAAGCAAAGAAAAAGCAAAGCAAAGAAAAAGCAAAAGAAAACTGGTGAGGTTTCACATGTGAAACCGTGTTTTTCCAAACCAGAGGGAAAATAATTCTAGTGCCTCCTCTCCAACCCCATTCCGTTTTTGGCTTTTGAAGCTAGGGCTTGTGTTTTTATTAATTTGCACCAAATGGATGCTTAGCAACAACAATCAAACATGCTGTATTAAATATAAAACTACTTTCAGAAGGAGTTCAGAATTACAAAAACAAGCTCATTTGGGATATAGCTCTTGAAGACCCACATAAATAGAACATAAACATTTGAAGGATATATAAAGATATTTACCTCATTCCATTTATTGATGGATGAAATGCAGTACATCAAATCAGATAAAATTTTAATCTGATTTAAATTTATTTTGTTTCATTTCATTTTATGGTACTTGCACTCCAAACTAAGAAAACTTTGTTTTAGTTTTCTTCATGGCATGGTAACAGAAATAATTGTCAAGTGATGTTGAAGTTTATTTAAATCTGATTCAAAGGACAGCACAGATTTAAAAATTTTAAATTATGTTAAAAGATTCTTATGTAAACACATGGGGTTGAATATCTGCTTGAGGCAGCAATCCCCGAATTTTAGTGGCTCAACACTGTGAAAGTTTATCGTGTGCTTTCTTTACATTTCAGTGTGGGTTGGGCTGGGGGTAGGTGACCCTTCTCCACACACTCATTCAGGGACCCCGACTTCTTCCATCTGTGACCTCACCATCCAGTGGGGCCTCCGACCCATCCACTGAAACCCAGAGGGAAGAAGAGAACAGAGTGGTCCATGGAAGGTTTTTAATAGGCTAGGCTAGGAGTCTACCACTCTCGTCCAAATTTCACTGGTCAGAACTCAGTCATGTGGCCACACCCAAGTGCAAGGAAGGCTGGGGAAATGTAGTGTTGTGCTTCCAGAAGGAAAGGGGAAACAGTTTGGTGGAAAGGTTTCTGGTGATCTCAATGAAGACTGGAAAAAGCTCCTGACTCAGCAAAGGAAAATCAGAAATAAGAGAAAGTGGCACCATCTGAGGGGAAAGGGCACAAAGCAAGAGGTCTGCAGTTTCCACTTTTGTCTTTTCACATGAAGGACGTGGACCACAACCTCAGAGCCTCCTCTGGGTGCCAGACAGTGTCGATATGATGCCCCCACTGGGAGGTGACTCAAGTCCTTTGGCCACTCTTGGATTTCGACAACAGCAGTTCATTCAGTATCCATTGTGTTTACTGATGTTCTATTTTCTTTTTTCTATGTTGAAATATATTCACATAATCTCATGATAAAGAAGAATGCCCCATATTTCAGAAAGTCCCAAGAATACGTAGTGTATGTGTGTGTGCGTGCGCACATACACACATGCTGGTGGGGTTAGTAATAGACGGCTGTTGAGAAGGGAAGCAGACAGAGAGCTGAAATTCAGCAGTAAGTGCAATATTTCATAGAAACTAACTACCTGGGGGAATTGGCAGAAGGTTGAATGGACTTTTTCTCCCAACAACCCTATCAAGCATCATAAATGCTAGTTATCGCCTACTAGTGGCTGTTTTGTTGGAAATAAATCCAAATTCTGTAGTATCTACTGCACTTCCCATCTACCACACATCTCTTCTGGAGATTGGTCCTGTGGGTTAAGGAATGTTGATGGAATTCGGTAGGTATTTTCAGACTGAAATCACTGAAGCATCTGATAACATGGCTAGGTAGCTAGACAAAGTGAATGCTTTTTACTACTGTTCCAAGTCTCCGTTCTCTGATTATATATGTTAATTCCCACCCCCCCATGACGGCAGTGATAGCAAGTATGAAAAGATCCAGCGAAAACAGATTTTTAACGTAACAACTAAAAATGCACTAAACCATCCTCCTGGTGGACAGAACTGCTCTGTGACACTCAGAATGTCTCAGGTACGTCTGGGCTTATAAATTACTGGAAGAGATGATTGTCTATTTAGTGCTTAGAGGTGTAGGACTTTGAAAGCTTCAGAACAGTATCTGAAACATCTGTGTGACTCACTTTGGGGTAAAGTGTGGGCAGTGACTAGAAAAGGAAGCAAAACCAAAGTTAGCACAGGTCCTAGAGCCAAAATGCCTGGATTGAAACCTGGCTTACCACCTGCTGCCTGTGCGACTTGGGAAAGTTACTCAACCTTTCTGTGCCTCAGTTTCCTCTTTTGAAAATGGAGACGATGTTAGTACCTACATCACAGGGCTGTAATGGGGGAAGGGCTCATAGGAGGGAGATAGTCTGACTGCTCTATTGATAGAGACATCTTTGAGGGCAGGGTATTCCTCTCTCACTCCCTCTCTTTGCCCAGTGCCTGACAATTTCTTGGCTTAGTTTAGATGATGGATGAATGAATGAATGAATATCCCCAAAAGTAGTTTCCTGAATGACATTACAATACAGAAAACACTCAGTGGGGCGCTTGGGTGGTTCAGTCGGTAAGCATCCACGTCTTGATTTTGGCTCAGGTCATAATCTCCCAGTGCATGAGTTCATACCCTGAGTCAGGATCTGTGCTAACAGGGTGGAGTCTGCTTGGGATTTTCTCTCCCTCTCTCTCTCTGGCCCCACCCCCACCCCTGGCTCGAGCTCGCTCTCTTTCTCTCAAAATACATAAGTGAAAACATTAAAAAAATTTTTAAAAAACAGAGGCGCCTGGGTGGCTTAGTCAGTTAAGCATCCGACTTTCACTTAGGTCATGATCTTGCCGTTCGTGGGTTCGAGCCCCGCATCGGGCTCTGTGCTGGCTGCCAGATCGGAGCCTGGAGCCTATTTCAGAGTCTGTATCTCCCTCTCTCTCTGACCCTCCCCTGCTCACGCTCTCTCTCTCTCTCTCTCCTAGAAATAAATAATAATATTAAAAAATATATTAAAAATTTTTTTTAAAACATTAAAAAAAAGAGAAACCTCAGCAAAATCTGAATGTGTAGAGTCTTATAAATTGGATTGTGGTTTTGGGGCTATCTAGAAACATTTTCATGGAGGTTAGTCCATTTTCATTTCAGACTCTGACCTACAGGCGATAATGGCTTATTTTTATTTTATTTTGTGCCTGTTTATCCTTTTGGCCAGGTGAAAGAGTAACAGAGCATGGAAAGAGTGCTGGGAATGTAACCGGGGGCTAGACAAGTTGTTTTGTCCTTCGTGTTTGATTTGGTCTTTACCTCACCTGAAAAAAGCATTTGCACGGAAGAGGCAGGTGCAGGGCTCAGTGAGGCATCTTCCACCAGAGAGAGCAGAGGGGAGGAGGGACACCTCTAAACATTCGGTTAGCAAAGAACCAAAGTTGCTCCCAGCAAGCTGGCTGCAAAGAATGTGAAGTATGTGGGTCTCAGACGAGCGACTGTTTGTCTAAAACCAAAACGAGAGGACATCTGCGACGGGAAGAGCAGAGTGGCAGCACTTACAGCTACTGGAGAAAAACAGTTGTGGTCCTGAAAATATAACAGCTAGAAATTTCCCAGGTTGAACAGTGCCAAGAGCTGCAGTGAATATTGACTGCAATTTGCAGGGGAGCCTACGAGACCAAGGAGTTGGCCCAGAAACATTTTAATCCTTGTCGCGACTTATCGCTGCATGGCACTTGACGGCCACCAGAGTTCACAAAGTGAGTCAGTCTAGACCCCAGGGTGACGTGGCTGTTGTGATTAGCCCTGCTTTACAGGCTGGGAAACTGTGGTCGAAAGGGGCCGAATGGTAAAGGCAAGAGCCAGGACTGGGATGTGGGGGGTTTGAGTCTAACCTCAGTTCTTTCCGCTGCTCCGAGCTGCCTCGCCCTTCCTCCCTTCATGACAGAAGATGCCGAAAGGCCTGTAGCTGTGATTTATTTACCCCCCAAAATCTAGCCCGTAGTGGGCACCTGCTAAGACACCACCATGACAATGTGTGTGTTGCATTCAGAGGTGAGGTTTGCGAAAGGTCTTAGCCTCCTCAAAACAGGCTTCTCGTGTTGCAGAGGAGAAAACAAGACTCACGAGGTGTGACTCAGCTATGCCATCAGGACTCACTTCAGAGTATCTTCCTCTAAACCCCACTGCTCAGCCCAGAACAGTGTCCTTTCTTTATCCTTGGCTCTCGCAAGAGGAGGGGCAGGGGATCTCTGCCTAGTGTTGCAAAGAAAAGCCTTGCCTTGGAGCTCTTTTTATTTTTAATGTTTATTTAGTCTTGAGACAGAGAGAGAGCAGGGGAAGGGTAGAGAGAGGCGGGGAGAGAATCTGAAGCAGGCTCCAGGCTCCCAGCTGTCAGCACAGAGCCTGATGCGAGGCTCAAACCCACGAACCACGAGATCATGACCTGAGCCGAAGTCGGACGCTTAACCGACTGAGCCACCCAGGTGCTCCATCTTGGAGCTCTTTTTTAAGGAAAAATTCTGCTTTCATGTCTTCATATGAGGGGATGAAATGAAAACTAAAACACCATTGCCTACTTCCACCAGCGTAGGCAATCATAAAACAAGCCTTCTCCATAAAGTAAGGTAAGCCATTTTAGAATGCTTATTTTATGAATCAATTCATCCCATTTCTTGGAACCGAGGACCACAGTCAGTATTTTCTTATTGAGAGTGGTTCTTCTTCGTTGTTGAAAGAGAAAAGGCAAAGCCTGGAAAGGCTTTCCACAATGCCAAACACAATCCATTGATATTGCCTCTTACTACTAGCATCAACTTATTAACATGATTATCTTTCACTTGTGGCATCACTGGACCAAAATATGGAAACCTTCAGAATGTTCTTACAGAGCAGTTTGTTTCCTCCTTTGCTGCACCAGGAGAATAGAACGTAACTATTTCACATGACTTACTGGAAAGCTTCTAAGTTTAAGTCATTTCTGTCCTTAACATGTAGTTAGGTTGTGGGTTTTATGAGCCATCAAGGCCAACTCTTAAAGAACAGGGTGAATAGGGTGTCAGGGACCCTACAGTGAAGTTTGGAGAAGCCAAGTGAGGTTCCCCCTACTTAGAAAAGAGTATCCATTGGACTGGCAAAGGGTGAGGTGGCTGAGCCTGGGAGACCAGAGTCCTGGAGACTTTGATGGAGATGTGAGACCAAGGGAGTCTAGGCAGAACAGATCATAGGTTCCAAGGTTCTTGCCATGCTGAGCGGGGCCCAGAACCCAGAAGAAGTCATGGGACTTTCACGGGCAGCAGTGATGCCAGAGGCAGACTGGAAACATTGGTGACTAAGGACACTTGTCCCTTTTTCTAATCACCAGGACCATCCCTAATTTTACTAGGAAGCTGGGAAGGATGGAGGGCCCTCAGAATTAATTATTCATCTATAATTTGCAGTTGGCCCAGAAGAACAGGACTTCAGAATCTGGAATGGTGATGCTTTGTAGAGTATTTAATAAGTTGTGTTTTTTGCACATCTGCCTTATGTTCTAAGAGTCATACTTACCACATTACTTATTCCTTTTTAATTTTTAAAAAAAAATTTATTTATTTATTTATTTATTTATTTATTTATTTATTTCTAGGAGAGAGAGAGAGAGAGAGAGACAGTGTGAGCAGGGGAGGGTCAGAGAGAGAGGGAGTCACAGACTGAAACAGGCTCCAGGCTCTGAGCTGGCAGTCAGCACAGAGCCCGACGCGGGGCTTGAACCCACGAACCGCGAGATCATGACCTAAGCGAAAGTCAGATGCTCAACTGACTAAGCCACCCAGGCGCCCCACCACATTGCTTATTCTTAACAACAGACTTTTTTTCACAGCTATATTGAGATATAATTGATATACCATGTAACTCACCCATTTCAATGTAACATTCAATGGCTTTTTGTATATTCACCGAGATGTACAAATCATTACCACAATCAACTTAAAACATTTTACAAAAGTAGCCCTATGTCCCTTAAGCTGTCCCTTGTCCAATCGTCTCTCTCTCTCTCTCTCTCTCTCACACACACACACACACACACACACACACACCCGAACTCTAGACAATCACTAATCTGCTTTGTCTCTTTGTGGATTTGCCTTTCTGGATATTTCATGTAAATGGAATCATACAATATGTAGTCCTTTCTATCTTGTGTCTTTACTCAGCATAATGCTTTCAAGGTTTATCCATCTTGTAGCATTTACCAGTACTTCATTTTTTTAAGCCTTTTTTTTTTTTAGTGAGAGAGAGAGAGAGGAAGAGGGAGAGAAAATTTTAAGCAGGCTCCACATTCAGCACGTAGCCTGACGCGTGGCTCATGTGAGATCATGACCTGAGCTGAAATCAAGAGTCAGATGACTAACTGACCCACCCAGGCGCCCCTCATTTCTTTTTAGAATGGAGCAAAGAGGACTATAGGCATGAAGAAGATTGTTCAGGTAGGCTAGCTTATGCTGTGATGGCAAGCATCAGTATTTCCTGCACACTGTATGTCTAGTGCAAATCTGGGGAAAGGATTCTTTCCCTCTCAGTGAGAGTCAGGAACCCAGGCTGAGAGAGGCTCTCTGCCTTCGTTTTGCTGCTAGCTCCCCCGTCACAATATCAGTGAAGGGGGAAATAAAGACCATTTATATCTCATGTCTGTGTTTCAACTTGGAATTGACACTCATCATTTCTACTTACAGATAATTGGCCCACGTTGGTCACATGACCCTGCTTAACTGTCCGGGCCCTGGGAAATTTGCAGAAGCGCCCGACATTCATCAGGCATTAAATATCTCTACCACACAGAGCCTGTCTAGTCCAGCATTTTTCAAAATGTACTGTTTTGATCCCTGGGACAGAGGTTGTGTGTAGAATAGGTTCTACAAACAATGAAGTGTAGTCGCCTAATGCCAAGTGGGACTTAGCAGCTTTTATCTGCCTTTCTATTGCGAGATCTACAAATCAATGTGTTGAGGCATGAAAAGTTTTGCTGCCCAAAGAAGTTAGAAATCTCCTTATTTGTTCCATTTTTCAGTCTTCAGAGAATCACTCACTTAAGCCGCCTTGCCCAGAGGGCATGATCACCAGGCACCCAATATCCTACAAGGGCACAGATTCTCCGGCTTGGACTTTAGCTTCTTAAGCACTAAAACCAGATGTTAGGCTGAAATCTCTCAAATTCTGTTCTCTACACGTTTATTTTCAGTCACAACCACAATGAAAATCAGAGTTTAGATGCATTGTGATGCAGACACCACGCCTCCTTTTCCTTCAGGTCACGTTTATAGGATTCTTCCCAAAGTTTCAAGTCGTCTGAAGGTGAAGTGTAAACTAAGACTCTTTGGTATTTAGCTAGTTCCTGTCTGTGCCAGAAGAGAAAATCCATATATCTTCCTTACCTTCTGGCCTCTTGGGTCCCTAATGACCAGGACTATTTTTGTCAAGGAACAAGGTAGGACAATGCTCAAAAAAAAAAAGCTGTTAATAGATGATACATGATATGCTATTAGAATTTATGACGTTTTTTCAAGATTTACATATATATTCTAATACTAAAAGATGCATGCTTTCAGATGTTTTTCTTAAAACAGTGAATGGTCCCCTCCCCCATCTGTGGGGTCTAACTCTAGGCCAGTCAACTGCAAGGTTCTCATGAGGAGTGGGGGCGGGGTAGAGAAGGAAGCTGAGGAGGAAGGAAACCGGCACCCAACAGGGGTCCTTTTCCTCCTCTACCTGTAAAGTAGGCTACACCACAAATTAGCCACATTTTCCCTAAGTGGTAAGAAAGCACCCAGAGTGTGGATTAAAATGACACCAAGGTCAAAGGTGCCATCACCTGTGGCTAACACTGTCTCTTTTGGAAGGACACGGTGCTGACTGGTGTCACGAGGACATGTTCTGCAGTCAGACATCCTGGGTTCAGATCCTGCCTCTGCCATTTAGCAGTTGTATGGTCTCACCCAGTCTCTACAAGCTCCATTTCTAGCACTTGTAAAATAGGGATAGTAACAGAAACAAACCAAACATATTGGACTAAATGCATTTATGAGACTAAAGTAAATGGCTGGGCCAAGTAAGTGCCACATAGTAACCGCTCCAGTGACAAAAGGTCGGGTTGTTGGTTTCTAGAAAGTAACAGCCATTTTTGTTAAGAAAACGGGTAGTTAAACCTGTTGTACCCTTGTCAGCAACAACCTTTAGCCATTTATTAAACTAGCAAAAGATGAGATTGTACAGCTAACTACAAAACTCTAATTAAAGTTTATTTTGATTACCCAAAGCCAAATTATGGGGATATTTATTCTATTTTTTCTTTTTTTTTGAGAGAGAGAGAGCGTGCAAGTGAGGGAGGGAAAGAGAGAGAGGGAGACAGAGGATCTAAAGCAGGTTCCATGTCCAGCCCAGAGCCCAATGCAAAGATCTCACGACTGTGAGATCATTACCTGAGTCAAAATCAAGAGTTGGATACTTGACCGACTGAGCCACCCAGTGGCTCCTGGGAATGTTTATTCTAAAACCTTTTCTAAAACAAAAGATACAGTGCTGATGAAGCCGGATGCCGTGGTCCACCCTCATGGGGATACTCCAGCTCCTGGACCTGCTATACCAAGAGGCATAGGACCAAGAGAAGCATTTATGGGGAAGGGTCTTATTTTGGGGGAAGAGGTGTTATTGACACACAACATTACATTAGTTTCAGGTGTATAACACAGTGATTTGACAAGTCTACGTGTTATGCAGTGCTCACCACCAGTGTAGCTACCATCTGCCCTGTTACATGACTATTACAGTATCATTGACTATATTCCCTATGCTGTGCCCTTCATCCTCGTGACTTACTCATTCCATAACTGGAAGCCCATACCTCCCTCTTCGCTCCACCCATTCTGCCCATCTCCCAACCCCTCCCTTCTGGCAACCACCAGTTTGTTCTCTGAGCAGCATTTTTGAGTGCTGTCCAGGGTCCTCCATCAGAGGGAAATTCATAGCCAGAGCGCCACTTAGAAAGGGAAACAACTGTGGGGGTTATTTCCTGCCACGGTCTAAACATTTGTGTCCTTGACAAATACATATAGTGCAGCCTTAATGTCCAAAGTTGATGGAATTAGGAGTGAGGGCTTTGGAAGATGATTAGGTCATGAGGGGGAAACCCCATGAAAGGGGTTATTGTTCTTATGAGAGAACACACAGAGAGTCCTCACCTCTTCCACCATATGTGGACGCAGGTAGAAGGTGCTAGCTATGCATCTGCTAGAGGCCCTCACCGAATGCCACCATGCCAGGGCCTTCATCCAGGACTTCCTAGCCTCCAGAACAGTGAGCAATAAATTTCGGTGGTTTACAAGCCACCCAGTCTCTTGGCATCTTGTTACAGCAGCCCAGATGGACAAAGACACTTTCTTTTTTTCCGCATGGAAATGTCACTATGACTTGTAAGTCTAAAGAGTATGATCTCTGACTAAATGCGTACACTGGGGTTTCGGCAGGTGACTTCTCAATTTAAGTGTTAATGGTCAGCCTCCCCATTTCCAGCTTCAATGATAAGTTTCCAGGGGGCATCACCACCGAGTTCTGCAGTTCTGTCAGGAAATGCACCAACTCTCATTCCTGCTTCAGGCTGCCAAGGGGAACCAGAGTCATAATCTGTGCCCATTTCTGTCCTCGGCACAGGGAGAAGGAGGGTTCACTTTTACTACCACACGTGCTACCACATGTGCATTCGCGAGGGTGTTCTGCACATCTGTATTAAAATATGATCACAACCACATGCTCAACTTCATGCTCTTCACCTAACCGCCATGTCAGCCTCCCCTCACATGTCTACCCTTGGATGTTCTCGCCCCACCCCGAACTGCTTGTCCTCTGAAATTTTAAAGGAAGACAGTCTGTCCTGTGACCACAGCCCTCTGCCAGGGCTCTCTCTATTTGTCCCCACTACTTTTACTCTTCAACTCCACCTGGAGTCCAATTTCCTGACTGATTGTTTCTTCTCTTCGACCTTTCTCTGCCTCCTCTCTCTTCCCTCTCCACCTGGTACTCTTAGGTTCCCCTCAACCACACTTATCTCTCTTGCAGACGTTCATCCAATGATCAAGATCCCGCCTGCATTAATCCTGTTTCCCCAGCTCTCCTGCAGGCTGCTGGAAGTTCCTCAAGAGCTCAAACATAAAACAGCCATGGTATTCCATCATGAGAATATCTCCCTTCCCCTCACTGCTGCCCCCACTTCTCCATTCCCTCGCTCTCATGAAATAACTCACCTTCCACTTGACATGGAAAATAAGATCTGTCAAATGAGAATTTGCTCAGTTTCCTACTACTACCCTTATCCAGAGTCCTTCCTCCTTGCTTCTTTAAGAGTAGAACATGTGACCTTCCTGCCTCCTTCTACAGCAAATTCCTGTGCGTAGGATCTCAATCCCAACACCTCCCATCCGAGAGGTTTTGCACAAAAAACTATCTTCTCTATTGTCTGTTATTTCAATGTACCTCTCTCTACAGGCTTTTTCCCATAAGCACTGGAACATGCTGGTGTCCTTCCCTGCATAAAAGAAAGGGAGGGAGAGAGGGAAGGGAACAAAGGAAGGGGAGGAAGGAAGGAAGGAAGGAAGGAAGGAAGGAAGGAAGGAAGGAAGGGAGAGAAGGAGGTAGGAAGGAAGTCCTTTCATGTCCCCTTCCAAGCAACACTCTCCCTTTTCTCCCCTTCACAGGAAAACCCCATCTGTGTTATGTGTGTGTCTCTGTCTCTGTCCTCCTGTGACTTCTTCAGCATACTGCTTGTACAACAGCAAGTCTATTCTTTTTTTTTTTTTTTAATTTTTTTCAGTTTATTTATTTTGAGAGACAGAAAGAGCAGGAGAGGGGCAGAGAGAGAGAGAGAAAATCCCAGGCAGGCTCCATGCTGTCAGCATGGAGCCAGATATGGGGCTTGAACTCACGAACCATGAGATCATGACCTGAGCTGAAACCAAGAGTCAGACGCTTAACCTGCCGAGCCACCCAGGTGCACCGCAAGTCTGTCCTTCAACTGTGTTTACACAGGCTTCAAGTAGGAAAACTACAAGACCCACTACACCTTGGACAACCTGCCTATTAAGATTGGGCTACAAGTTCAACATCAACCCAGACCTTGACAAGCACTTGACCCCAGAGTATCTTCTGGACATCTATCCAAACAACAAGGACTTGGCTACCTTGTGCCTCCATGCAAAGCCACCCTACGAGGCCATGCCTTCAAGTTCATCAACCGCAAGCGAGATTAGTCTCACCTCCCCTGTCAGCTCACTGGTAGCATCTTCAAGCTCTGATTCCACTTCAAGCACTACCACTACCAGTGGCACTGGGCCAATAGATAGATGGATAGATATCTAGGATTCCAGAGCACGATCATGCCTTCTGCAGGTGAAAACTATTTGTCGCTTGCAAAGCAGCTCCTGACATAATGCTCAGTCTCTGATGTCCGAACATGCCAAGTGAATAATAGACCAGACTTCCCATCATGAACTGAGTATAGCTATATTTACCAAGTGTAATATCAGCTGGGCTCAGCAGCAATCCATTACACAATGAATATGATACATTTGGGATCAGGTTGGTACAAGTCCAGAAGTCAATTACATAACAGGTCATCACTTACCTCTCTTTTGCTGATGCCTCTCTCTCAATTCACACCTTTGGCCCATTGGATATGACTACCTGACAGAGGAGAAAAAATCCTAGGCTTGGATGACACATAGGTTGGCTTGAGATGATGGAACAAACTGACTTCTACCCCACTCAGCCACATTCAGGAGTGCCCCTAAAGGATAGCGGTGAGGGGAAATTCCACCACTGGGCCGAGTTTGAGCAAGATACTTGGCCATGTTCTTTGCGTGGAGGCAGAGTCTGTGGCAAGAATATACGTAGACTCTTGGGCAATGGCAGAAGGTTTCGTTGGTTGATCAAGGCCCAAAAGAAACAAATTTGAACAATGGCTGACAAGATGGAGGCCATCCTCTCACTAAGGCAGATGTAGCCACTGCCACCGCTGAATGCCAGGCCTACCAGAAGAGCACAGTACTGAGTTCTTAAAACACCCCACTAAAAGGGAGAGCCAGCTACTTTGAACTCTACCCTGGAGAGAGCAGTGATTTAGATCTATAATATAGAGTCCCAGCCTAGGGAAGTAACAAGATATGGGACCTCCAAGTGTATTTCTTTTACCATTATTATTTTTTTAACCATTTTTACGGTCAACAGATCTCCTGAGTCTGCATTCTTTTTTAAAGTGCATAAACTTGTCAACTAACATTCATCCTTACCCAGCAAGTGATGGAGATAAACACTAGCCCTGTGTGGCTACAAATTCAGCTGCAGTGTACATTACAGGCAAATACAGTGTTTCACTGTGGGCCTCCGCAGTTCAGGAGGGCCCGTGTGCCCTAACAACAGTCCTGCCATTTTTAGCAGAGCCTGTCACATTTGGGTCTGCAAGGCTCAGGTCTGCTGTGGACTTGCAAACTGCTTCCTTCAGTCCTTCCTGTCTCCAGACCCCACACCTGCTTAAGCTAAGCTGCGGGCAGGTAGCTCAGCTTCAGAATCACTGGATTAGTCTGGAAGAGTTAATGCACTCCAGAGTACTTAATTTTCTCCTAGGGAGTCATCTGCTCATTGGTAGGAAACAGATGACTAAGCAGGCATTATCAACTCCACAGGATAGTTCTAACCCGGGGCGGGGGGCGGGGGGAGGCAAATAATCCAGAGGACAACATGCACTCAAAGCTTATTTATTGTGAAATAAAGGAGGCAAACTGCATGTTACTGAATAGAAGAAGACAAAGCATGATGTCACCAATCACTCTGTTACTAGTGTCATGTCCTGGGCACCATAGAATTTCTTTTCAGGACTTCACAGAAAACATTTCAGTCAGAAGTCCTAAGTAGTCGGTTCAGATGCTGTTATTTGCCTTGACATCACTTTATGTGTGTTTCTATACATTAAAAAAGCTATTACCTCCTAACCTATAATTACAAACACCTTCAATCAGATGAGTGCTTTCACCGTAATTAAAATACAAATCATTATATCAATCAGCACACCTTCATTGAATAAACCTTATAGAGAAGGTTCTGTCCTAGGTGTAGCTGAGCACAGAATGAATGTAAGACACACTCCAGGTCTTAGAAAGCTATCATTTTATCCACTCCTTCAGCACCAGACATGTTTACCATAAGTATATTAAGAGAGATTAAGAATTCCAATGGCCAGTTAAGGATCATATAAGTAGAAAATTTCCAGAAAGTATTATTTAACATTTTTTTTAAGAATCTAAGACGTTTAGCCTTTTTCAAAACAGAAATGTAAGTGTGTTGCCTTCACAATTTACTACAATTTTCATTCAAATGGCATTCTTTCTATTTGAAGTTTTAATACAGTTATGCATGAAACCAAACTACCACTCCTTAAGAAATGGCCTCCTTTTGAAATCATTTTCAAACATTTTCTGTAAACCATGTATTCAGGCCTCTATATCAGTCAGAGTGGTGTCTGATGCTCGGTCTACTCTTACATTACCAAACAAACCTACCATTTAGACATTCTCTTGAAGTAAATCCTAAGTTAAGCAGTAGAGCTCAGGTCTAGATGCTTCCAGGCTAGTGGATGGGGACAATCACTCTTCCAGAAGGCCCTGGCCCTCTCTTTAGGCCCAATGGATGTCATTTTCTTTGCTTAAATTCAATTCGGCATTGTCCTTCTGGCTGTTGGACACCTACCAAATGGAGAGAACTCTAAAAGCAGAAATGCAGAAGAGAGATAGAAATTAAGAGACATAAGCCAACAGTTCTAGACCAAAGGTTTACTCAATTGTAATTATCTCTAAAAGGTACGGAATCTAGGTTTGAAAGACCGCAAGTATTTGCTTGATGCGTTTCGAAATGTCAAGCCTCATTTTTAGCCGGACCGGAACAGAACCTTTATGACCTGTTCTATCAGCCTTGAGGGTTGAGGGATGTTGAAAAGCAAGGAAAAGGCAATCAGTTCAATTTAAATCCTCAGTCAAGGTCAAGTTTGAACACAACAAGGCATAGAACAGGCTTCTTAACAAGGAGATTCTTAGGGCAGTTGATAGGAGGAGTTGCAGGGTTACCAGGAACTCCTTGAAGTTGCAACCACAAATTTCTGTATATGAAAAGTTACGTACTTTTCCAGAAAGGGATCCATAGGTTTTGTGAGACCATCTAAGGATCCATGACCCCTCAAAGGGCAAAATGGAACAAAACCAACCAACTGAATGAGCAAAGCTCCACAGTGTTAGCAAAAATGTGCTTGTTTGGGCAAGATAATTGAAATTGGTCTTATAAATGTCCCAAATGAATAGCTCTCATTGTCAGTAACTGGACACTGCTCTCCGGTCACGGGTCTTGTAAAGCTTATTGTTTGCTTCTTAATGAGAGCTGAAATTAATTTTCTAAGACTCTTTGAGGTAAAACAAAGCACTGGGCTTTTGCAAAATTAAAATCGGGGATTCTAGCATTTGATTTTTGCTACTATGACAAGTAATATTTCTTTGGCGGAGCTGATTTCCAAGCCCAGCGATGCCCTTGCACTTGACAAAAGAGTGTTCAGAACATGCCCTGGCAACTCATCCCCTCCCGTCTCCCACAAGAGCCTGGTGATGTGAAGGCCATTTCCTGTATTTTTTGATCACCTCATTTTACAATCTAACAAAATAAGTCCAATAACTAATTCTAATCGATCTCTTTCTAAAATGAGAATTGTGAAGTGAAATGCCACTTGAGATCATGAGAATTCACTCAGACATATACTTTTTATAAACTGAGATAGCATTTCTTTTTTTGAGATATTTCTCTTAAAAATGTTCTTAGTAGTGTTGAAACAGAAATAGGATGTGTGTAGAACAGTATGATAAACAGAACTAATAGAATTCTGAGGAAAAAGGCCTGTGCAAGATCTTGCCCAAGGAAGTGGTCAAAATTACTGATCTCTAGGCTTAGGTGTTACAGGGTTTGGACAAATGTCATCCTTCTAATATGATAAGGCATTCCCATGTCCTCTCACCGGTGGTAAAATATTTGGAGGGGACTAAGTCCCGGGAAAAACTGTGACATCTAATTCCGTGGATCGGCAACTAGTATTTGGTGAGCATACGCTTGGCCCTAATCTTCATGTTGACAATAAAACTATACTTGCTAAGAATCTTTGTGAAGGGTTTTTTGATTTCCCTTTCATGGTAGGATTTTGAGGGCTTTTTATCCTGGTAGTTACTTGTACTCAAAATAGAAGTGCAAAAGGAATCAGGGGAAAGTGCTGAAATGTGCATATTTATGAGTAATACAACACTGTCTGTGTCACTGAGGCTCTTACATAATTTCTATTGAAATGTCACCCAAGAGTTTTATTTCTCCCTCCATACATTAGCCTTATTATATCAAGAGTAAATCAAAGCACAATATGCTATGTGAATAGCCCTGAAATTGCAATGCTTAATTCCCAAGCTCATCCTCAGGTGAAACAGCACCTTTTATCCAGAATCTTCAAAATGACTTCTAAACACCTGACATTAATTTCCCTTATCACCTAGGTCAGTGGTCCTCAAAGTGTGTTAGCCAGACCAGCAGCATTAACACCAGGGGAGAAGGTTACACATGCAAATTATTGAGCCCCTCCCTAGATATCCTAGATCAGGAAGTCCAGGGGTGGGGCCCAGTATTCTGTGTTCTAAAACACCCCCCAACCCCCCAGGTCATTCTGATGCTTGCTCCAGTTTGAAAGCCACTGGCCTGGGAGAACAGGCCTATAGATACACAGAGGAGGTAAATGACTAGAATATTTAATGGTCAGAAGTAGGAGTAAAGTCATGGTCTTTTCACTTCTGTTTAGTGTCTTCACTGTTGCTCACTCTCTGCTGCCTTCTTCCATGGTATTGGCTTCACCAATGAACCAAGGGCTATGACTTACCTCCAAAACTGATGGGTCAGTTTTGGACTCACAGACATGCCTCTCTAGGGAAACAAGCCCAACATCAAGGCTGTGTCTGTTTAGCACAGGGAACAGGGTCAAAATTGGTAAATTCGCTGAGGAGCTCCTTAACACTGTAAATGGTGGAAAGACTGCTATGTGGCCCTGGTCTTATGGTATCGTGGCACATACAGTAGATCCAGAATTAAGGGAATTAAGGGGGTATCTTGTCAGTCCGAATCCACACAGGACACCTGTTAAGATCGAGCCTAGGTGACGGCATTAGCAGCTCATCTCTAGTCATTAAAACCAAGGTGTTAGAATTTATACCAAAGGTAAAAGCCATGATAGCCAAAATTCCGAAAACACTTACCTGTTTCGGTAATGGGTCCAGAAGACTGCAGTCATATTTATAAAGCATTAAAATAATACATATCTGAATCTCTAACAGAGCAAACCACCTGAAAGAAAAACGCAAGACTGTCAGTGAAAGGTGCATAAATATCTACCAATAGAAAATATTTAGAAAGCACACATCTATATTTCAGAGCCAGTAGGCTCTTCTTCACAATATGAGCTTTAACCAGCAGAAGGCCAGAGTAAGGAAGAATTTATTCTTTTCTTTTATAATACTGTCTACTCCAGAGGGTAGCTGGAATGATCAAATTGCTTAAACATGTATGTATGTAAAATGCTTAGCCAGTGAAAGCACTCAATAAATGAGGGCCCAGGTCTCTCTTTGAAGTTTTAGGTAAGTGCTTCCCATCACGGTAACCATTAGCTACACGTGGCTATTTGAACCTAAATAAATTCAATTTAAGCAAATGGAAAATTTCAGTTCCTCGGCTACTCTAGCCATATTTCATGTACTCAACAGCCATACATGGCTACTGGCCTCCATACAACAGTACATCTTTAGAACATTTTGCGTGGTCACAGGAAGTTCTACTGGACACTCTTGTCTGATTTAGACTCTTTTTGCCCATGAGAAATTACTGCCTAAATATTCAAATTCCCCACAACTACCAAATTTATTATTCCTTTTGTGATCCTTCACTAAGATGTCTCCAAACTTTTTGATTGTACACCCTGATAATGAAATATTTGAGCATACTGTACAATATACAGATACTCATTTACGTATAAAGTATATACACATACTACTGTATTAGTTTAGTATATGCTTTGTAAGACACATACAAATAGAAACTAACAATATTGAGAGAAAGTATAAATGGAATCCTGCTATTTTTTTGTGCATCCCCATGGGTTGTTTTGAGTTCTCCTCAGGGAAGGCAATGCCTTTTAGGGGTCATAGGTCTTAGGGAATACAGTGAGTCCAACAGGTCAGAAAATTGTAAGTCATCAGAGACTCACTCTCTTTCTTCACTCTCTATGTCCAATTAGGCACTGAGTCCTTTTGTTTTATCTTCTAAACACTTCCCCAATCCCTCTCCTTCTTTTCTTATCTCCAGTCTCTCCACTATTCCCTCAGTGCAGTTCTTCATGATTTGTCTCGTGGATTACTGATCAGCTCTCAGGTTAATTTCTCTGCTTCCAGTTTCACTTCCTTCCACTCTATCCTTCACTCTACCATTGGAGTGAACTTTCTGAAACATAAATCTGTCACTATGTCCTCAATATATATGTACACACACACACACACACACACACACACACACACACACACACAAAGGTGCTGATGCTTCCAATCTCCTTCCAATTGACAAAGGAGAAGATATGCCCCCGCCTATCTCCCTAGCTTCTTTCCCACTGATAGCTCCTCTTCCATACCCATGTTCTAGCCACCCTGTATGCCTGACATTTCCTGAATGGTGATGCTCTCTGTTGCAAGCCCTCCCCTGCTTGAGGCCCGGTCTCCTCTGGAGGCATTCTCTGATCTCTTGCTTCTGAGGTGAGGTGCCCTTCTTCTCCACTTCTATGGTCTCCTGTGCACAGCTCAGCAATACCACTTCTTGCACTGATTGCAGTTGCTTATTAGCCATTTCTCTCCCAGAGGAGGAACTGTATTGTTGAGACTTAACTGTACATAACACGCTATTGGTGCCTCATCACGTTACCTGAAGGAATGAATGAATGAATAGACAATGGAAAGAGATGCCTTCCATAAAACAGATTCAATTTCCCGTCCTCTTTACCTTTCTTTCTCTGTGTTTCTATGGCATTTTACACATTCCTCCACCAATGTCCTTACCCTACAATCCTACTATATTACAGTTAATGGTTTGTACGTCTGACCCCCCTTGTAAACTACACTATTCACAAACAGTAGCAACCATGTTCTACTCATCTTTGAATCCTCGATATTTGTTGACTGAGTGAATAAATGAATACCAATGACCTGATATTCATCTCAGATAATTAGATTTGTTTCCCACTCGTATTCTTGAAACATCTTGAAACATTCTTGAAACATCTTACTTCAAATGAAATCTGGAGTACTCCACACCTTGTTATGACCCACTTGGATAGCACATCATGTCGTCACAAATATTTACGATGCATACTTCACCCTACTTACTTGTAAGTGCTAAAAATAATTTATTCTAAGAGACTATCAATTGCTATGAAATAGAACATACACAATCTTTACTGATTCGAATCAAAGAGCAATTCCAAGAAAAAGCAATTTTGCTAATCTGTGTACAGGTTCAGAACTTCTCACAATTCCATTTTTGTCAGACTTCTAACAAAACGGCACTTCTACTTCTGGCCATGTCTTGCCTTAAATAACTCAAAAACTGAGCAAGATTCATAGTGTAGGATGAAAATTCCCAGGAGATATGAAATCAGTGAGGTGAGCTCTGCAATCTCCTGCTCTCTTTCCATGGCAGTTTCCAGGTCACAGTGCGAGGAGAAAGCCCACAGGGACTCGAGGGTCTCACTAAATTAAAAAGACAAGAGATCAAAGTTCAGGGAAGCTAAAGAGACTAGAATTTGCAGGAAAGAATAAAAGAGAGGAGGGAGTTTCACAGAGAGAACAAGAGTGCTTCAGAGAGCTACATGGGGGTCTCCTGGAGTATCTGGCTGAGTACTAATCTCAGCATGTGTAAGAGGCAACTATTGAAATGGAGACGAGGGATGAAAAAAGAAAGCTAAGGAACAATAAGCTGAATAATGCCCAGGGCACCCACAAGATATGGAAGTCTGTGTTCCCACATGCAAGAGTGGGGAGATCTTGTGACACACGGACAACTGAATAGAGTTCTTAAAAGATTATTGCCTTATGGGGTGCCTGGGTGGCACCGGTGGTTAAGTATCAGACTCTTGGTTTTGGCTCAGGTCATGATCTCATGGTTCATGAGTTGGAGCCCCAAGTAGGGCTCCACGACGACAATGCAGAGCCTGCTTAGGATTTTCTCTCTCTCCCTCTCTCTCTCTGCCCCTCCCCTGCTCTCTCTCTCTCAAAATAAAAAAGTAAAGGTTATTGCCTTAATTAGAACTGGCATTATGTTGTCTTAAATGCCACTCCTGCTTTACCTTAACAAAGTTTAACAAGTCTTGAAAGCTCATTTTTCTGAGCAACTAACTACATGCCACAGTAAAAGACTAAAACTAAAGAATACAATAAAATCTAGTACCCATGACACTTAAAATTTATTTTAGATTTGCATTTATTCAGAAATGACCATGCCTAAAATAAACGGAAATATGAAATACGGGTGAGAGAAAAATCATTCAAAAGAAACAGATCCAGAAATGAGATACTGTAGACAGCTACTTAGACATATTCCACAGTTCAAAAGGTAGAAGCACAATGAAGAAAGAAATGAAAGATTAAAAAAAAAAATCAAACCTAACTTCTAGCAAAGAAAAATACAGTATTTTAGGGACACCTGGATGCCTTAGTTGGTTAAGCTCCCAACTTCAGCTCAGTCCATGATCTAGCTGTTCCTGAGTTCGAATCCTGCGTTCGACAGCTCAGAGCCTGGAGCCCGTTTCAGATTCTGTGTGTGTGTGTGTCTCTCTCTCTGCCCTTCCCCCATTATACTCTCTCTTAAAAATAAATAAACTTTTAAAAAATTTTAAAAAGAAGAAAAATACAGTATCTTAAATGAAAATACCTTGGATAGTATTAATAGAAGATTAAAAAAAAAGATCATGAAACTTAATAGAACTCTGGAAAATATCCAAAATGAAGTACATAGATTAAAACAGGACAGAAAAAAGAAATAAACAGAGGATCACTAACCTATAAAATAACATCAAGCAGTCTAACATATGTGTAATTTGGAGATAAGTGGGCAGGAAAAATATTTGAAGAAATAGAAGCTGAAACATTTCCAAACTTGTTAAAACTATTAATTTATAAAGCTAAGAAGCACAAGGAACCCAAAGCAAAAGAAAGATAAAGAAAACCATTCCAAGGCAAGTCATAATCAAATTGTTAAAAAAAAAAACAGTGAAAAAGAAAAAAGTCTTAAAAGCAGTTGGGGAAGGGGGTGCCACAATGAAAGAAAGAAAGAAAAGAAAGAAAGAAAGAAAGAAAGAAAGAAGGAAGGAAGGAAGGAAGGAAGGAAGGAAGGAAGGAAGGAAGGAAAATGATCACAGGCCTCTCACCAGAAATCATGAAAGCAGAAACAACACAACATCTTTAATGGGCCCCTGGGTGGCTCAGCTGGCTAAGCATCGAAATCTTGGTTTTAGCTCAGGTCACAATCTTAGGGTTTGTGGGTTCAAGACCCTCATCAGGCTCTGTGCTGACAGTGCAGAACCCACATGGGATTTTTTCTCTCTCCCTCTCTCTCTGCCCCTCCCCTGTTTACTCTCTATCTCCCTCTCAAAATAAATAAACTTAAAAATATTTAAAAACAAGAACAAAATCTTGGAAGAGTTGAAAGAAAAAAAGGTAAACTTTGTTCTTTATAATAATACACTGACTCTGGGGGTGCCTGGGTGGCTCAGTTGGTTAAGTATTCGACTTCTGCTCAGGTCATGATCTCACAGTTCGTGGGTTCAAGCCCCATGTTGGGCTCTGTGCTGACAGCTAGCTCAGAGCCTGGAGCCTGTTTCAGATTCTGTGTGTGTCTCTCTCTCTGCCCCTCCCATGCTAATGCTCTGTCTCTGTCTCTCAATAATAAATAAACATTAAAACAAATTTTAAAAAAAATATGGACTCTGTTGTGAGAGAAACCTTCCTGAATAATTTGGGGGTAAATTTTTAATTTCCTCTTTATAGCTTTAGAGCATATAATCTCGTAGGGGAAAAAAATGATTGTCTTTGAGACAATGTGAAGTAGAGAAAGAAAGCGAGATGTTGAAATGGCAGTCAATTCTTTGGTAGAGAATTCAAAGGATAAACATGTTGTACATGTCTTAAGAAAGTGGGAGATGGTATGCCCAGGGACTGTTTTGAGGATCTCAAGTCCCAAGGACAATAGTGGACTGCTGGGAGCCGCACTGGCCTCTCTGATGGCAGTCACAACAAGGAAATGGCAGTGTTTGCACAGCTCCTGCTGTCAGAAACGAAAACTGGTATCTCCTTCTGCTACTACTGGCTCATATTAGAAATGAGCCTGCTGGTATTGACCAGGCCTCACAATATTCCATATCAGACCCATATTCCGAACACAGATATCACATAAGGAAAAGCATATTCCTGCCTTTACAAAAGAGATTTTAGATGAGAGCTCTGTTGGTGATTGTCAAAAGCCTCTTCCTATGGGCCTTGCATATCAAAGACAATTGAGCCTGGCCCCAAGACAAAGAGCCTAATTTAGAGTTTAGGAACAAACAGGGGTAAAACAACACGTACAGCTTCTTCTAACAGATGATGTATGGCAGTCCCTTCCCAAAGGCATACCATCTGCAAACATCCTCCCTTACAGGTGGCTGGGATGAGGATAGAAAAGAGTAGCTAACACATAACCCAAAAGCAAAAGGCTAACACATTTAGGGCCCCCCTGGTGTTCACACATTTAGCATCAAATAGGTTTCCACAAACTAACCAGTTCAAAAACATTCATCCTCTTGAGAACCAAACAGAATAATTCCTAGCCTAACTATTTACGACTTAACATATATACGTCATCCTATTTTTTCATTAAGAACATCCTGTTATTTCCTTAGTTGTACAATTCAACTTCACTATGATTGAGGTAATTCACAAAAGGCTTCCCATTGTAAAAATTCCTTTTTCTGATCTCATGTTGTTCTTGAACCTTTAAATAAAGACACCAAAACCTCTGTGGCTATTTTGCAATAGACAAGCACACCTGTGGGCAGGGGTCAATGGTAGGATCAGGGCATTTCCTGGGCTATGGGAAAAGAAATATTTTATGTACAATTTTTATCTTTCCCTGACTACACCACAGGCATGCCTTGTTTTACTGCATTTCACAGATACTGCCTTTTGTACAAACTGAAAGTTGGTGGCAGCCCTGCCTTGAGCAAGTCTAGCGGCGCCATTTTCCAACAGCATTTGTTCTGTGTCACATTTTGGTAATTTTCACAAAATTTCAAACCTTGTCATGATTATTACACTTGTTATGGTGATCTGTTATCAGTGATTACTATTGGCTCCAAGTTCAGATTAGTTTACAGTTAGCATTTTTTTAAGCAATAAGCTCTTCTTTTTTTTCAATGTTTATTTACCTTTGAGAGAGAGAGAGTGAGAGAGAGAGAGAGAGAGAGAGAGAGAGAGGCATGAGCGGGGGAGGGGCAGAAAGAGGGAGACAGAATCTCAACTGGCTCCAGGCTCTAAGCCATCAGCACAGAGCCCAACGCAGGGCTTGAACTCACGGACTCCAAGATCATGATCGGAGCCGAAGTCGGATGCTTAACCAACTGAGCCACCCGGGCGCCCCAGGAATAAGGTATTTTTAAGGTCAGGTATGTGAATTTTTTAGACATAATGCTACTTCACACTTACTGGGCTACAGTGTAGCAGAAGTATAACTTTTATATGCACTGAGAAACCCAAAATTTCATTTGACGCACTTTATTGTGATATTTGCTTTGTTGCAATGGTCTGGAATCAAACCTGTGTAATTTTTTTAAAATTCAGTCAAGAGTGATGCATCTTTATGGCCCTGTGTGACGCCACTGTGAGAACAGAGATGATAAAATGTCAGCAAGTGTAAAGAGCCTCACTTCCCTCTCTCTCCTGGAGACAGTGTCAAACAAACAGCATCTCATCCACCATGAGGAGCTGGGGAGTCCAGCACACGTCACGGAACACTAAGAGTCATATCGGAGGGGACACCTAGGGTGTGGATGTAAGTTACATACTTTTCCTCCTTGCTCTTCCTGGAAAAGAGGGACATATAATGGGACCAGTGAATAGGCACTGAGTTTACATGCTAAGATGTAAGGTTCTTACAAATACCATGAGATCTCCATTCATTCATCCATTCAGTGTGTATTGTCTTTATGTGTTCTATGCTCTCCTAAGTGCTGATGCGACAGCAGTAAACAAACAAACAAAAATTCACACTTTTCATAAAAATGTTTAAATTCTAGAAGAGACATAGTAAGCAGGTAGCACATAAACAAGCAATGCATATATCGAGCATAAGTACTACAATAATAAATAAGACAAGATAAAGGGAAAGGGAGTGTGGCATGGGCTAAGATATTTTGGATGAGGAAGTCCTTTCTGACGAGGGGACATTTCAGTAGACACTGGAACAATGTAAGAGGGTGCAACATAGGAATATCTGGGTATGGAATTCCACACAGAGGAAGCAGAAGGTGCACAAATCCAGAGGAAGGAGAACAGGGAAAAAGAGGAGGATAGTGTTGCTAGAGATGAGCAGGAAAAGGGGAATGTCAGAGAACTACCCCAGGCAAGCAGAGAGGCTGTGGGGGCATGCTGAAGACTACATTTTATTCTAGGAGACGGGAAGCCATTGAAGAGCTCTGAGCAAAGGTGACTTGAGTTTCAAAAGAATCATGCTGGCTGCTACATGGAGAACAGACCATATGGTGATGTAGATGGAAGCCAGAAGACTGATGAGGGAGCCATTATGATTTTCCAGACAACAGAACGGAGGGCGTTGGACCAGGATGGTAGAAAGAGTCACGAGCCAGAGTGAGAGACCAGATCTACTCTGAACCTGAAGGGACGATGGTTTGCCTTCTGCATGTGGAAGACTTGGAGTCAGAATGAGTTTTGAGCTGAGGAAATGAGTTTCCGACCTGAGGAAATGTAAGAATATAGTTGCTATTTACCTCAGCAGTGGGGAGGACTGAAGGAAGAGCATCTGGAACTCGGTTCTGGGGTTGGTAAGCATAACCTGCTGCACAACAGTGCGCTGGAGACCTCCACTGCAGATGCTGAGTGGAGGCTGGGTAAACAGGCCTGACGTTTAGGAAGGATTCAGTCAGGACTGGAGACGTTATGGATATAAATACAGAGTCATCATCATTCAGACGATTATTTAAAGCCATGGGATAAGATGTGATCACTTAGGAAGTAAGTTAAATAGGAAAACAAACAAACAAACAATTAGCAATCCGACGAGAGTGTGCTGGGGACATTCCAAAATTTGGAAGTCAGGAAGGTGAGGGAGATGAGCAAAGGACACTGGGAAGGAGGAGCCAAAAGGGTAGAATAACAAAAAGAGGGCAGTATCTCTAAATCCCCATGAAGTGTTTCACGCAGGGCACGAGCCCCGTATCTAATGGAAAATGTGGCGACGAACGCCAACACGTGAAATCAGTCCCCAAAGTTCCCAGCTGCTAAAATGACCGACTCTTCTCAGAACTTAGCGCCCTTCCTGGAAGTAAATTAGATGAGATCACTTCTTCAGAGAACTAAGCTGACACTCTTTGTGGGTAGAATGAGCGGTGACTTCCCAATACTCCGTGTGCTTAACTGGCAGCACTGGAAAAGCACTGGCTGAGTTTGCATCTGAGAATGGCACAAAGTTTTGTAGGCTCCACTTCCTCCCAACAAATCCCATTTTCTCACAACCCTCACTCTGGCGCTTCTCTAACATTGCTTTGCGCTAGACCCGCGCGCTTCCCTGAGCTCGGCTCCCTGGCATAAAGGACCTTGGCATTCCGTCCGGTCCTTGAAGGAGAGGCGCTGTAGCAGCGTGAGGACAAAATAACCACTTGGGCTCCAGTGAGGAAGGCACTCTGGCCAGAAGGACGACCTGTTCCCAGGCACCATCTCACAGGGGGCCCTGGAACATCGAGGGCCCCGTGACGGCTTCTCGCCCTGCCCCGCAGAAGGTGAGGTGATGAGAGATGAGGCTGGCAGAGGGGGATGGCCCGGTTCACGGGGGCTTGGAATGACAGTGTTGGGTCTTTGATCCTGAAAAGTGCTGCAAACCTAGTGAGTAAATCGTGCCTAGTGAAAAACTGTACCTATGTGTGAAAAGGTCATTTCCTTAAGCGTTATTGCACACAGAAGACCCTCAATACATATTTCCTCTATCACGCAGATGAGAATGGGACCAATGTTCACAAAGCTGTTTAGGAGTAAACATGTTAGGGGCGCCTGGGTGGTTCAGTCGGTTAAGCGTCCGACTTTGGCTCCAGTCATGATCTCACGGTTTGTGGGTGCGAGCCCCGCGTCGGGCTCTGTGCTGACAGCTAGCTCAGAGCCTGCTTTGGACCTTCTGTCCTTTTCTCTCAGCCTCTTTCCCAGTCATTCTCTCTCTCTCTCAAAAGTAAATAAACATTTTTTAAAAAAGAGCAAACACATTACAAATACTATGCACAAAGTATAGAAATAATTAGAAAGAGTATCAATTCATTAAAAGAGCTTCCCACTATAATCTGTAAGGCATTTCCTTAACAAACTTTAGTCCCTGCAATAATCCTTAAAATCATGAAGCTACACTTCCCTCAAGGTAAAATTTGCGGCTTTTGATCACTTCATCCTGTGATTAGAGAGGCTTTAATATTTTTCTTCTTTTATCTTTGAGTGTTAAGTTAGTTATTAAGTTAGTATTAGTTATTAAAAGAGTGTAAAGATTAACATATTTCATATTAGTTCTAACCATTTTGATTGATATGCTAGTTAAAGGAAAGGTAAAGTGAATTAATAATACAGATAATAAACAACATGTGCTGAAAACAGTTTTTTCCAAATCCAAATATATGAATATTACAGAAAAATTACCTCACTTATTCACTAAATACAATCATTTTTATGCAATTGCAAAAAAAAATAGTGTTTCCTAGCCTTTACCATGTTATTGAATTTTGTCGGATGCCTAAAATTTCAGAGATTAACATATATGTACCTATGACATTAAAAGCTTTTTATGTCAAAGAAAATGGGCTTCATAAATTAGTATTTTTTACAGAAGCAAGCTGAGCTATGTTCATGTTAGGATAGTTTTCGTAATGATCCTATGTCAAAACAATGAAGATAATGAGGCATATTATTTGTAACAGATTTATTTTTCACACTTACAAGAGCAACATCACACATCTACAAATAAAGCTCATTAAAATATAAACATGTTGAAAATTCCTTAAATGCTGAGTGCTTGTGTGTTTCCTCCCATTTGTAGATAATTGTTCAAGGAGCCCCACACAGGCATCGAGAGCACAGAGTCTGACAAAACAGACTCGACCTCACAGACCTCACACTAGTAATGGATGCGGAGAGACGCAAAAGGGCGACATTATAAGGTAAAGGTAGAGACAAAAAAGGGCTATGGAAATTTGGAGTCTGGAGAGAGCACTGTGGTGTGGAGCAGTCAACAATAACTTCTCTGGGGGTCAACCTGGAGCTAGACCTTGATGGAAGGCAACGGGCTTTAACTAAGTAGACCTTCACCTGGAGGAAGGACATTCCAGACCCAGCTGATAGCATGAACAAGCGAAGGAATGGGCATTGTAGTTGGGGGCGGCCGGCAGACCCGTTGGAGAGGGCACCTCCAGATGTTCAGAGAAATACCATCAGCCTAGAACTCCAGGCTCTCCATGACCCTGACACTCATCTGACGCTGCTCTGCAGGTGGCGGCACTGGAGTCTTAATGAGCGTGACCATCTGAGATGATTATTTGAGGAAGAGTGATGTGTGTGTAGTGAGTAACATGGATTGAAGGAAGAGATGATAGAGCCGGAGACAAGGGTTAACTGCAATGTCACCTGCTGGTGAGGCACGAAGACCTGGTTTAGGAGGGGGTAGTGGTCGTGGAAGGTCAAAAAGAGGGAAGGGTAGAGGGTCACTCTAAAAGGCCAAGTGTCTAGAGCAGCCCAACATCCAAAAGAAGCAGGGAGTAGTATACTCAAGGAATGATAAGATTACGGGAAATGAAGGATTTTAGTCTTAGATGTCTTGATTTGGAGACTGTCTCCCTTTCTTGCTTTGGAAAAGAAAATCTCTTGCTTTTTTTCCCCCCTACCAGAAGTCACTGCGGGCAATGCCAGCATGGGCTGGAAACCCGCCACGGTTGCCAGGGGCAGGGGCTCTCAAGTATATTCCTAGTTGCTACCAGCTGCGGCTTATGAAAATAGAATGATCTCGCCCTGGAATTCAGAGAAGGCAGCAGACAGACATACTTTCACAGGCATCCTTCACGGAAGCATGGCCATTCAAGTTAAAGGGGAAGTACTTTCCCCACAGCCTCATGCGCCTAAGAGATCTTTGAGGAAAGGGAAATCAATTTGGTGGCAGAAGGCAAAGTAATCTGGGCCTGTGGTTGTCAAACGTTAGCCTGCGTCAGAACCCCTGGGAAGCTCGTTAAACACAGATCGCTGGGCCCCACTCTGGAAGTTTCCAATTTGGGGAGGTTTCGGGAAGGGCCCAGGAATTTGCATGTTTTGCAAGTTCTCAGGTAATGTTACTACTGGTGGCCTGAGAATCACACTTTAAGAATCACTGATCTAGCAGAATTTGATGAGGAGAAAGGGAGAAAATATGTTACAAGATGTAGTTTATCAACCTTTTTTAGTTTCAGTACAACTACCACAATGACAAAGACTATCTCAGCCACACAGGAAACCCTACAGTTAGGGCACCGGACTCTTGATTGGGGGCGAGGGCAGGATGTGTGGAATCAGCAGGTAGATGTTTATGTTAAATAAGATTAAGGTGGGAAGAAGGGAGCCTGGGTGGCTCAGTCAGTTAAGTGCCTGACTTCAGCTCAGGTCATGATCTCACGGTTTGTGGGTTCAAGCCCTGTGTCAGGCTCTGTGCTGACAGCTCAGAGCCTGGAGCCTGTTTCAGGTTCTGTGACTCCCTCTCTCTCTCTCTGAATGCCCCCCCCCCCCCCCCCCACCCCCCCCCCGCTCACACCGTCTCAATCTCAAAAATAAATAAAACATTTAAAAAAAATTTTTTTAAAGATTAAGGTGGGAAGGGAAGAGCGGAAGAAGGGTAGGTGGGAGAGAAGGATGAGAAAAAAGCCTACCGAGAAAAGAAGAGAATGGGAGCTATTTAATAGGGGAAGAGGTGGTGAGAAAGCAGATAAGGAAACGAGGAAAGGATGGAAAACCTCTGCCCTTCCTCTAACTTGAGAGATTGTTTTCTGTTTCATCAAAGCGGGAGGGCACTCTCCAGAGGTCACTTTTTCAGCATTGCTACCTGTGATCTTACTGCTACCCCTCCTAGTGACGGAACTCTCCTATGGATGAAATATGAGAGAGAAAGTTGAACCTTCCTATTCAAGCAAAGGGCAAAGGAATAGTACTGACGTCAGTAGGATTAAGTCTCACCGAATAGAAATGATCTCACAGTATATTTTATTTTATTGTTTTTTTTTAATGTTTATTTATTTTTGAGAGAGAGAGAGAGACCATGAGTGGGGGAGGTGCAGAGGGAAAGAGGGGACAGAAGATACAAAGCAGGCCCCACACTGACAGCAGAAAGCTGGATGCAGGGCACAAACCCACGAACAGTGAGATCATGACCTGACCATGTCCAAACTGGACATTCAACCGACTGAGCTATCCTCATGGTATATTTTAAGTTCCGGACCTTCCAGAAAAAATTTAAGATGTGACATTTGCTTTTGTTTTGCAATACACCCACAGTAAATGGGTATATCACCCCTCGGCAAAAGCCCAAGCTATTTAGAAAGCAAGTCAGGGATATGGTTAGAGCATGTTAATGCAGTATGTCATGGAGTTCAACAAACCTTGAAAGAACACTTTTGATTTTAAGGGAATTATATTACTTCGGATGCTTGGGTTGCCAGGACAGAAAACCCACATCAGACTGGTTTCCATTTCGAAGGGAATGCGTCATTTTGTGTGCCTGAGAAACTAGAGCTGGCTGGCCTCGGGCAGAGATCACTCCAGCAGCTCGGTGATATTCCCAGGAAGCCAGTTTGCCTCTGCCGCTCTGCCCCGTGGTACCACCTTCATCCTAACACTGCCTGCTTTTATTGTCTCTGAAGAGCTGCCAACAGTTTGGAGGGCCAAGTGCTTCTTTATTCACATCCTGCAGGGGATGATTATTTTTGACCCAGAAGTCTCAACAGAAACCCTGGTAGTTCATTGCACCGCTTAAAACATACGCCGATGCTGAAACCAATCACCATGGGAAGGGAGTGGGGGACGGGGATGGTATTTGCAGATGGGTTCAGGGAACCGTGCTCCACTCTTATGGAGATGTGGGGTAGAATCCGCACCCCAGAATCCCAGGACCCCCAAAAGAAAATGAGAGAAGAGGAAGAAAGAAGAGGACGTTGGATGATAGGGAGACAGTAACCCACAAGCAGTATGGTGACAGAGCACAGTTTTAATTCAGTCCTCATTTCCTAGGAATTAAACCCTCTTTCTGAACAGGAGACATCTATCCTGTTCAAGACTAGTCACTGAGTTTGATGACGGGAGAAAGTGCATCAAAAAAAGGGGAGAGTGGTGGAAGATACCCAGCCCAGAGGACCCCTTCTTTCTATCCACAGATATAAGTCCTGTCCAGGTTTTCTGTGTACCACAGAGGCGCTAGAGATCTACTTTGTAAATAAAAGGAAAAGAGGGTCTTCTCTATAATTTTTTGCCCAGAAACGAGCGTGCTTTACTTTAGAAGCACTTTGCTTTGAGGATCAAAAGTCAGTCCTGCAAATATCATATGTTTGCACGTAAAGGAGGATTAGGAGGAACTTAACTGAGGACCATGGGGGAGAAGAAGGGGGGAAATGGTGGGGGAAAGGGAGGGAGGCAAACCATGAGAGACTCTTGAATGCTGAGAAACAAACTGAGGACTGATGGAGGGGGGGGGGGGGGGGGAGATGGGCATGGAGGAGGGCACTTGTGGGGATGAGCACTGGGTGTTATATGGAAACCAATTTGACAATAAGCTATTTGTAAAAAAAAAAAAAAAAAAAAGTCAGTCCTGAATTGCTTCTTCTGTTCTTGACAGACTTAAATCTTAGCCTCATAATGAAGTGTCAGGATGAAATGGCCAGCGAAGCAATGACTACAATTTTGCCAATGGTTCCTGGGCTCCTTTCTGTGAGTCACTGCTGCTCAGTAAAGCAGTAAGAAGAGAGATACGTGGCTAAAAATTAATAACGAGTCCAGCAGCCTGACTCACTCTTGGAGCTAACCACATCCACCCTGCCCACTCTCAGGCCTAACCCGTTTTGTATGCCCTCCAGGACATGTGCCCACAATAGTGAAAATGTTAGGAAACAATTATATGAGCAAATATAGTTTGTTCAATTCTACTTAACAACTGGAGTTGAGGGGATGCGTTTGTTTATGTAACAAATTCCTCAGAATAAATTGAATTTGCAAGGGCTCATGAAATCCACAGGGATTTGATTTTGCTCACCCTTCAAAAGCAATCGGCTATTTCGAAGTATAAGAGGGAGAAAAGCCACTTGCAGCACTTTTCAACATCCTGCAAAGATATTTTGCTGAATAAGGCACGATTATTAAAATTACATTATCTTTAAAATAAACATAGCGAAGCAACTGTACATGGAGCTTAAAATCCCAACATACAAGTACATTACATTACATTCCTAGGAGCTTTCCTCTATGCTGTTTATTGCTTATTACCATCGAGTCCATACAGCCTTTTCCAATCTCCCTCTTCAGAACTGCTACGGCAGTTATGTATACGTGTCATCTGTCATTTCTCATGGATCATCTGACACTGTTAAGTAGGGCTTGTTTTTCATGTTGCTACGGTCTCATCTCCCTGGCTATATTCTAAGCAACTCAGGGAAGTTATGTGCCTTTGAATTTCCCCAGTGGTTCATAAAGTGACTGGAGTTAGACAACACGTTCCTTGAGGGAAGGGACTTCATCCCTTGTTTTGTTTTCCAAGGTAACTCCTAGAACACTACCCTGGCATACAGCATAGACTCAACAAATATTTCTTGAATGAAAGAATAAACATACTCATATTAGGTGCTCCATAGACACCTGTGAGGTTGAATATGGCTACTACTAATCTACTACCAGCTGGATCTACGTCTGAATTAATTTTCCCATCACTGTGTGATTTTCTTCAGTAATTCAAGACAAGTCCATGACTTTGTGGCCCAGTACTGCCCCAAGATATATGAGGGACCCAAATACACACAAAATAGTAGAGATCATAGTTGCTATTCCTGAGGAATCCACACTTCATTTTTACTCCTCAAGTATTGTAGATTTACTCTTACTACACCTTCTTCTCCAAGCAAGCCTTTGTAAGCGAGTATCTTGCCAAGATCAGGGCTATTGTTTTACGCTGGAATGTAACCCAGATCAATGACCACAACCAGGCATCCTCTTGCAGGGAGGAAAAGCAAGGGAAATTAAGGCTGTTGGGTTGCTGGGGGGTGGGGGATGGGGGGGTGCAATACAGCAAGCACATCCCTTTGTGCTGAGATCATCAACTCTCAGACAGAGCCACTCAACACTGGAAATCCCCTGTTCTATTCCTTCATTTAAATTCATAGTTTAAGAGGAGAATGTGTACTGTAAGGCAGCTCTGCATTCTGTACGCTGCCATTGCTGAAGACGTCTGATAGTTCATGCTGCTTTCTCCTCTGTTTCTTTTCCTGTAAAACCACCAGACTTCTCCAGCAATAGGATTACTGGGAAGAGTTCCCTTTCTGCCTGTACCCAGGAGTTGCCTAGCTATGAGGAAGTGCCTAGCAAGGGGTTCTTCCTCCAAATGTATTTTCAGAATTCCCACTATTCAGAGCAGGAACAAGATTCTTCCATCCTGATTTTTGATTGGCAGCTGATAGCAGCACGGAGTACTTATTTAGCAAATTAAGCAAAACCTTCTGTGTTCACTCATGAGAAGGGTTTTCATACTGCCACAGCGGCCTGCACTCTAGGGGATGACAGCTGCGAGGCTGCAGGGCTATGTGTTCATGATCAACTTTGGTCGTCAGCTACTTTCAAGGCAATTTTCTCTGACTCACAAAGTATTTGGTACATGAGAAAATAAATTGGCTCTTGGTACACAAATTTAGAATGGGTATAATTTTCTGAGGATTATACTAAGGATCTGTGGGATTAAATTTCTAGTACAAAGATCCATCTTGGTACAAAAGTGTCCAAGTGAAGTCATTCACTTTCCTGAAAAATCTTCTGTTTTGTTTGTCTTTAAAGACAGAATGTTTCTTGGGTTGGCTATTTAACATACGTAATGGAAAAGTTAAGGGCTTTTAAAAGAAACAATAGAAAAACGAGACTATGGAGGTTCTACTTATTGTTATATTTATTCAACATTCAGACTTATCCTATAGATTTGGATTATATGATACATATTTTGCCACATCTCAGACTAAAATGATTTCAAAGGAAAACTTAACACCTTGTCCCCAAACTTGCTCCTGCTCATGATTTCTCTATCTCCACCATCTCTTTCAGCCACCTAAATTCAAGCCACACTCCTCCTCAAATCCTTCCCCTTGACTGATCTCATTTCCAATTATTTTCCAAATCTGGTAGATTCTACCACTCCATGTCTCTCACATGAATATAGCATAATTACATAACCTAAGTCATAATCCATAAGCCCTATCTAATCCATTCTATACAAAATCTTTTAATACTTCATTAGTGCCTTGTGAGCTGTGTACCAACCTCTAAACCAGGTATTAAGGGGACTCCCCAGTTGGGGCAATGTGTGTATTCAGTCTTTCTTCCCACCACTACCTGTAGTCTGGTCTTAATAACAGTGAAACCATAAACCTTCAACTACATACCCTTGTACTTAATGACTCTTTGGTCACTCTCTTCTCTCGGTCTAGAAGTTCACCTAACCTTCCAATAGCTACTTTCACCAGGAAACTAAGATCATTCTCACCAGATACATCCTTTCTCTCAAATCTCCACAGTGTGGTGTTTGGGCATTTCTTCTCCTACATTCCTTGTTGTTATTTATGAACTCAATATCCTCCTTGCCTTCTCCTAGATCTCATCTCCTGAGGGCTGAGAACATGTCTTACTCTTGATTGAAGCTTCTGCAATACCTGGGACACTGCCTTGCATACAGTAAGAGCTTACTACATTAAAAATGTATAGTTTCTATATAAATAAGATACTACTAATTGAGCTGAAATGTCATGGTCTTCTCTATTGTACCTCTTACTATCAACCTCCAGCAAATGTCTGTCAGCTCCAAAAGATATCACACTAATTTCATAACAGCCTCTCTTAGAATACAATAATCATCAGTTAATCCTTGACCACTGGCTAATACTAACTACATGCTTCACTGCAGGGCATTGTCATCCTTGGTTTAAAATATTCCCAGCTCAATTTAAAAGATGGTTATATAGTACCAGATGGTAGCTACATTGGTGGTAGCAGGGCATTAGGTAGAGAGAAGATAAGTTACTGTGCTGTACCCCTGAAACAAATGTAATGTGTCCACTTTACTAAAAAAAAAAATGTAAACAAAAACAAAAATGAAACAAGACAAAATAAACACCCCCCCCCCCAAGATCAACATAGTTCAAAGTAAATTTTCGTAATAAAAGAGAGTTACAAAAATCTCTTACATTGTCATTGGGAATATAAGTAAAGGGACCTGAAGAAAGGAACACCTATTGTTTTTAGGGGACCTACTCTTAGGGCACTGATAGTTATTAGGTGACAAAACAATAGTTGTGTTAGGGGTTTAGGAACTGCTTCTCTATAGGGGCACCTGAGTGGTTCGGTCAGTTGAACGTCCGACTCTTGATTTCGGCTCAGGTCATGATCCCGGGGGCATGGGACTGAGCCCTTGTGTCTGGGTCAGCACTGAGCATGGAGCCTGCTTAAGATGCTCTACGATGCCTGCATGCACCCCCAACTCCCCAAAACGAAAAATGCTTCTCTAAAGTAAAAGTAATATGAGAGTTGGGATTAACATATATGTTGTCCTTCATGATTTTTGGTATACTGCGCTCCTAAACTGTCTGCACTCAGTTACAGCGTTCAACTTTGGAGTTTTTTTATGCGTAAATCAGCATGCTCTCAGCTCTCAACAATGAAACCTTCAACTCAAGCTACTTTAAAAAATAATGTTTATATCTATATCCATATATACATATCCATATTCAATGGGAAAGGCCAAAGGGGGGGGGGTCTATCTCAACTATGGAAGAAAAGTCTTTCCTTTAGGTCTGATTGATCAGTTTAGGTCAACTACCTACCCCAGGACAAATCCCTGCTCCAGGGAAACATGAGGCACCAATTTGCTTACCGACTCCTAGAATGACTTCTAAAAAGGAAGATACTGGGGCGCCTGGGTGGCTCAGTCGGTTAAGTGTCCGACTTTGGCTCAGGTCATGATCTCATGATCTCACGGTTCGTCAGTTTGAGCCCTGCATTGGGCTCTGTGTTGACAGCCTGGAGCTCGGAGCCTGCTTCAGTTTCTGTGTCTCCTTCTTTTCTGTTCCTCCCCCACACACACTGTTTTTCTCTCTGTCTCTCTCTCAAAAATAAAGATGACACTCTGTCTCAAAAATAAATAAAGATTAAAACTAAATAAATAAATTCAAAGGAAGATAGAATTTCCATGGTCGGCTAAGACTATTTAAAACCATTTTGGGGGGAGGTATGAGTTATTAAAAGCCTACTGATGCTGTCAAACATAAACAAACGAGGGGTAATGCTGTGCAGTAAGTCATAATTGCAGATACGGATTAGCATTCCTGCTCAAACAACAAAAACAACTGACTTCTTAAATTTACAAACTACAACTTTTGTGCCACAAGACTTTTAAAGGATTTGCACATTCACTGAGTGAGACTTCATTACAGGGAGATGCCAGTATTTCTCCAAAGGCACCATCCCTGGTGAAGAAATGGGACCTATTTAAGGTAGAGCGTAAGTTCTATGGAGTCAGGCACCAAGTCCATCTTCCTCAGTGCTCTATCCTGATGCTTACAGAAGGCCTGGCACAGACGAGGTGTTCAAAACAGCTTCTAATCACATAAATAAACACAAAATAACTTTCTTTAAATGATGGGCACTTGCACTAGAACAGAACATCGCAGTGAAGAGGAGTCTTGGGCACCAGATTAATTTAACTCTAAAAGGATCCAAAAGAAAGATTTCCCAGAACCAAGCTGCCCCAACAAACCATTTAGTAAGCTTGCCCCTCTGCTCCAAGTTACAGATGTTCTGTAACCCTAGCAAAGGTCCACGATAATGCTGTAAAGAAATCTTATACTTCTAACTTAATTTTTTTTAAATTAAAACTCGAGCAACTTCAAATCTCTCCTTATATGAAAGCTGAACATTTGAAACCTAAACCTTGCTCTCCTCATGAAGCTGTCATGTTCGGTTCTGATGAAGTCTCCCATCAGAAGCCACCATACACATTCCCGCAAAGACATCTCACGCTACGGCTGGCCAACCTAACACATTGCGGTCTCCTGGATCTCCCTGCAGTTCGATAATAAAGAGAAGGGGTATTCAGCCAAAGTTTTCTCCACTTTGAGCCATCATCTTACTGCAGACTTTCTGGATAAATGTGGCCCAGCTGTCTCACTGACCTTCCAGGACACTGGTACTTCCCACTTCCAAATGCCATGAACCCGTCCAAGAAAGCATGCTTCTCTAAATTTGCCTTTTTCCAACGTTCCTGTGGGAAGAAAGCATTTTTTTTTCCAAATCAGCCTTATATAAATAAGCTTAACTTTATTTCTCTAGGCTAAAAATGACTTTGTACAGCTAATCCTTGCATATAAAGTTGCAGGGCTGTTGGTAATTTTTTTTCCAACCTGTTATTCATATCAGACACAATTGTGTTTTTGGAATGTGAACTAATAAATAAAAAGGTTTAAAAAGAATTCTGTTAAGTGGTAAACGTAAATGATAATGTAAATCAACCACAGAACTGACCTCAGAAAAGGAAGACTATTTATAATAAGATCTCAGGCTCCATCACAAAATTGTCCTTGGTAATAAATTTAGTAAGTTACTGGCAGCCCGGCCTATTGGAAGGAGATTGGGATGTGGAATGAATACATCTGGCTGCCATTTTTTAAAAAACTTGTACCTAAAGGCAGAGGATGGACTACATGACCTCTTAAGATTCTGCTCAGCCCTGTAACTCCTCAATTTTAAGAAACAGCAGAACACAGCTTTAATTTGTCTTGTTTTTTTTTGTTTGTTTGTTTCTTTGATTTTATTATGCCTTGGAAACCAGTAACAGGAGCAATGACCTGATGAATATAAAGTAAGTCTTCTATGAGAACCAGACATATTTATTTTAATATACTTTGCTGGTTTCAGATCATTTATTTTAAGTTAATGAAGCTTATTCCAAAACCTTTCTATCTCATTTGTGTTATACCATCCATATTACCAGTCTAAGTTTTACTTTGTAGTCAACTTGGTTATCAGAGAAATAGGTCTGCTTAATGATACAGTTGTAGTTGATCTATGAATTCATACTGGTGCCATAAAAGAAATGAAAGTCAAAGGGCAATGCATTTTGAAAGAGATGACTTACAGGTTTGAATACTTCAGGTTCAGGAAAATATTTTGGATTTCTATGCAGCCAAAATGGAGACAGCATCAACAAGTCACCGGAAGGAACAGTGTAATTCTATGATAGAAAAATCAGTTTCAAGTCATTTTTGAAAATCTGCTTTAAAGAGAATTTGGGTCATTAAAAATAGTGCTCCAACTATATTGGAGAGAAGACATATACATTTTATAATCAATGGCGAGAAAATCTAATTCTTTCCTGGAAGGATCGTTTCTATTTCCCAACTTAAGCAATGTCTACATTCTAATTCTGAATGCATATACATTTGGTTACATGGGGCAAATATATTAGATAAGTGTGAAAATGTTAGAAACTAGTATATGTCTGCTGTAATGCAGCATCGGATGTTTGATACTGGGGTTGGTATCAAGTGCTTTTGATGGCAACCACAGTGAATCCCCAAGTGTGGAATAGAAAAATCTAACTCTGAGACAGGACACTGGCCAAAGTAGCACTGAAGGTGGGAACTGTCTCCTATCCCCAGGGACACTCATGACAGTGTCAGGACAGAGGCAGTGGTTATGTTGCAAAAAAAGACTAAGAATTAAAGAGTATTCTCTTTTGCATGGTAAAAAAATGTTCTCTATCAAAATTTTAGAGAATTCAGAAAAATAGGAAGAGCTAGAAAACAACCAGAGGGCTGACAACAAAAAAATAGTCATCAACTGGCTGGATTTCCCTCCAGTACTTTTACCTAATAGTTTAGTATTTTGTTGTTGTTGTTGTTAAACATAGTCTTTACCCTGCTGAATAGGTAAATTTTGAATCTTACTTTGTTCACCTAATATTATAGCATAAGTATTTTTTTCTTTATAGTGTGGACTCACTGTGAACAGTTTTATCTCCACTGTCTCTTTAATCTTTCATTGGGTAGATTTATCATAAATAATTTAATCATTCCCTGGGTTTTCTTTCTATAATAAATAATGCCATCAAAAGCATCTTCCTCCATAAAGCATTTTTTCACATAAAATCTTTTGACATAAATGTTCCGAAAATATAGGGCATGGACATTTTTAAAGGCTGTTAATACATTTTGCTCAACTGTTCCCTCAAATCTTGTAGCTAAATAGGTTTCTACCCATAATATTTTAGTGTCAATTTCACTGCCCTCTTCTCTGCTAATCTGACATTTAATAGGTTAATTGTGTTGCTATATAAATCTTTATGTCTCTGTTGAGTGTTTTTCCATGTTAAGTTATTTTCTACTATGAACTTTTGTGTTTATGTTCTGTTCTCATTAATTTATGTAACAGTACTGCTTTATTTATTATCTGTGATTCTTTAAATATTAACATTGTTTACTCCTGTGTTATATTAACATTTGTTCTTAATTTTTGGTTTATATTTAATTTGGATTGTACTTAAAGAAAATACATATTAAATTTTGATGTGATACATTCAAATCTGTTCATCTTGTTGTTTCATTGATGAATCACAAGCTTTGGCAACTCTTTTCTCTCTAAAACAGTGGCTCTCAAAGGTGGTCTAGAAACTTGTAGGAGTTCTTAAGACCTTTTCAGCGGCTCTGCTAGGTCAAAAATCATTCCTGGGTAAAAGATTCAAAGTATAGGACAAACCAAGGGATTTTCATGTCACTGAATACAATAAATTCATTGACAGTTCAGATTATAACAACCTTTAGGAAGCTATCACTGTTGAATTTCCATGAGGTATTAGAAAGCAGACATATCTGAACAAGTTATTGAAATACTGATTCTTTTTCTAGCGACATGTATGTGTGGAGCTGAAGTTTCTTCATTTCCATCGACGGAAAGAATATATCACAACAGATTGATTCTAGACACATTTATGGGAACCCAGATGTCCTCTATTAGCAAGGCATTAGAAGATTTGCAAAAACTTATAAAACATCTGGAAGAATAGCATTATTTTGTTTTGGAAAATACAGTTATGTTTCATAAAACCATGCTATTATTTTCACATGTAATAGGTTTCTTGTTATTTTTAAATTAATTAGTGAATAAATATTATACCAATTTCTCAGTTTTAGTTTCTAATACAGTAAATATTGATAGATATAAATCACATAGATAAAAATCTTTGGGGTCCTTAACAGTGTTACAAGTATAAGGGTGCCTAGGTAGCTCATCAGTTGAGTGTCCGACTTCAGCTCAAGTCATGATCTCGCGGTTTGTGGGTCTGAGCCCTGCAACGGGCTCTGTGTTGACAGGTCGGAGCCTGGAGGCTGTTTCGGATTCGGTGTCTCCCCCTCTCTCTGCCCCTCCCCCACTTGTGCTCTGTCTCTCTCTGTCTCTCAAAAATAAATAAACTTTAAAAACATTTTTTTAAATTATGCTAAGAATATAAAGGGATCCTGAGGACAAAAAGTTTGAGAACTACTACTCTAAAAGTTAAAAAAATACCCACTTTTCTGGCCAGTCATCTCAAACTATATACTAATCTCTTCCCTCTTCAATGATTTATGATTCATTTATCCTATATTACACTCTTGGGTACAAAGGAGTTTTTTTCTGTTATCTCTCCAGCCTGTTGTATTGCTATTGAACATCTAGTCTGACACCACTATCACACCATTTTAACTGTTGTAGTTTTACAATATGTTTTAATACCTTGAGAAGATAATTAATGTTATTTAATTATTCATATTTTCTAACTCTTCCTTGTTTATTTCTTTCCTGGGTATTCTTGAGGATTAACTGTGTACCAAAAGTATGAAACCTTGAAAACAGGGTACAGGTAGAAGTTTAAGAGTTTTGGAAAGATGGTATATGAAAGAAAAGGAAGGAATGGAGCAAATCAAAGAAAGCAGACAGCATTTGTCTGTCTTAATTTGTTCCAAAAGTATAGAAAGGAATAGATACGGGGCAAAAATAAATATGGAGGCCATGTTCAGACAGCATTAGGAAAAAGCAGTAAGAGAGCACTTCCAAGATTCACAGTAAGAACCATGACCAGCTGCCCAACGGGAGAAAACATGAGCCTCCATCACTACTTGACATAGATGATCCCATTCAAACATTTTTCATAATCTAAATTTCTAGGAATACATCAATATATTCAATAAAGACATTCTACTTGTTTTAGAAAATATACGAAGCTTAGAAGGACCAAGTTGTATGAATTCATACCAAGGAAATAATTACTAATGTGTACTAAGATTTGGCCATATGGATGCCCATCTTTGGACTCTTTGTAACAGGAAACGTCTGGAAGCCATACACATTCAGGCATAGGAAGCTGATTTAGAAATAGTCTCCCTAAGGGAGATTATAAATTTGTTGTGGCCATTGACACCTCATATGTTCTCAAAAGCCCCTTCCCCACTCACACTGACTCTCTCGAAAATAAACATTAAAGAAAATTGAAAAAAAATTAAGAAATATATTGTGAAAAATAAGGAAAGGGAGTTCTAGAACACTCTTGGAAGATAGCAGCCCAAGCATATCTCTGGGTTGCCTGGTCAGTAAAAGAGACACCAGTAGGGCTTGGAGTGAGCCTGGATCCACGGCCTCTAGGAAGAAAGTATGAGTGTGAGGAAAGTGGAGATAAAAGATTATGATTTTTTTTACAATTTCTCAGATTGTGTCAGATACCTATTACTTTTAATTAACAAATTTTTACTGGGAATCTGTAATGTTAGAGTTATGAAACAGTTCAGTTTTGTAAGACGATTGTATGCAGTGAATCATAAATGTGCATATTTCATTGGACCAATAATCTACTACTAAAATATAATTCAAGATAATCATTAAAAAAATGTCCTATGCACAAAGATGCAAATAATCACCGTATTAAAGTAACCAGAAAGGAAAACAACCTAAATTCTCAAGAGTTAGGAAATAATGAAATACTTAAGCTGTCAATTCAGTGGACTATTATAAGGCTGTTGAAAAAATATTAAAACTCTGGATGTATGAAAAGTATAATAATGTTACAAAGTGTTTAAATGGCAGATTTACACTATGATGAAACACAGGCTTCTGTATTGATGTCATACAAGGTGCATGTTAGGTAGTTGTATGGCTAAAGGGTCCTGGGGATTTGTATATACATGAGCATATATGTGCTGCATATGTTTGAACTTGGGTGTTTTTTTAGGTAAAGTTCTAGAATGAGTAAAATTGCTTTTGGAAAAATATGAGGTGTTGGGGCGCCTGGGTGGTTCAGTCGGTTAAGTGTCTGACTTCGGCTCGGGTCATGGTCTCATGGTTCGTGGGTTCGAGCCCCGCGTCAGGCTCTGTGCTGACAGCCAGCTCAGAACCTGGAGCCTGTTTCAGATTCTGTGTCTTCCTCTCTTTCTGACCCTCCTCTATTCATGCTGTCTCTCTCTCTCTCAGAAATAAATTTTTTAAAAAACATAAAAAAAAGAAAAAATATGAGGTGTTAATGGCCACAACAAATTTATAATCTCCCTCAGTAAAACACAACCCTGATAAGAACATGAGGTTAAAAGCTCTTCCAGGAGCTACTTGCTTAAGGATAGAGGAGGTTTTCAGGTTGGTGTATGGAGCAGGAGAATATAGTGACTGTATTAGTGCCAATACTGCAGCTTGACCAGCAATTAGGTGAGCAGCGCAGAAATTTTATGACAAAAACAAGTACATTTGTAACAACACTTTATGGTAAAATAAAAATACAAGGAAGGGAGAAATAGATTGAGTCATCTTCAAGGGTCCTCAAATGAGAAGCAAAATGAAATAAACAAAAGACTAGCATTTGTCCAGTGGAAAATTTCTGCTAGAAGGGAAAAAATAGGCACAGAAGGCAGATTTCAGGTGGTGGTACAGTAAAAGATAAAGAAAAAATAAGAGGATAATTAGTGAAACAAGAGAATAGTAAGGATGAATAGTATCTATTTGAAGAAAGAAGGGTTGAGGTGTAAGTATCATCAAGTGGGAAAAAAAGTAAACGAACAGCATGATGGGGGACTGGGGAGGGGGAAATGGGTGATGGACACTGAAGAGGGCATTTGTTGCGATGAGCACTGGGTGTTGTATGTAAGTGATGAATCATGGGAATCTACCTCCAAAACTGAAAACATACTATATACTCTCTATGATAGCTAACTTGACAGTAAATTATATATATTTTTAAAGAAAGAATATTGAATGTCAGGATAGTAGAAGCTAAAAAGAATACAATTTCGAAAGTGCACCATGTTGATTGGAAACTGGCATTTGTCTAAAGGTCTTTGGTTTGATCTGGCAAGAAAATTTATTGATGTAACATATTTAAGCTTGATAATTATGAAATTATCATGTCATGAGCTAAATATCTCACATATTTAGCTGATGAAACAGCACAAGCTGGGTGTTTAGTTTGAGAAGGAGGGTGCAGAGCTGTCATATATAAGGCAGGCAGAACAAAGGTCAAAGAAGTCCAAGACAGAATGTGTTAAAGTCACATGAACCACACTGAAAGTTAAGGAGAAAAAAGTTAAAAAGTAACAGGAAAAAAAATCTACAAAAATTTAGATATGAAGATTCTAATGTTTTTTCTCCCTGTTTTGGTTAGGGGCATAGTTAATAAAGATGAAATGGGAGCTTAAAAGGAGAGAGGTTTCAGGGTAAAAAGCCTGAAAAATGAGATCAGAAAGAGGATATGAGAGAAAAAGAAAATAATTAAGGAAGAAGAAAGAGAAACAGAGGGAGAGTGGAGGAGAGAGGAAAGCACTAAAGAAAGGAATCTGAGTGCTTATGAGAAGAGGGCAGGACAAGATAAAACATCTTTTAAGAGATTATCATGATATAGAAACCAGACAAAACAGTACAAAAGAAAGAACGAACAGAAGGAAGGAAGGAGGAAGGAAGGAAGGAAGGAAGGAAGGAAGGAAGGAAGGAAGGAAGGAAGGAAGGAAGGAAGGATGGATAGTGGAAGACCACTATCTCTTATGAACTTCCAGACAAAAAAAATCCTCAACAAAATATTAGTAAAACAAATTTAACAATGTATAAAAAGAATTAGACATCATGATCAAATGACATTTATTTGAGAATGTCATGTCTAACATGACATGTCTTTCATGTCTAAGAAAGGCTGGTCCAACATTCAAAAATCAGTAAATGTAATCCATCACAACAATAGGTTAAAGAAGGAAAAGCATATGATTATATCTACTGATGCAGGAAAAGCACTGGACAAACTTCAGCATCCGTGATAACAATTCTCAGCAAATTAGAAATAGAAGGAAATTTCCTCAGTTTGGTAAGAGGCATCTGCCAAAATCACCTACACCTAAAATCTAGCTTAATGGTGAAAGATTTTCCCCTTAAAGCTTTCCCCTTAAGATCAGGAACAAGGCAAGAATATCTGTTGTCACTGCTATTACTCAACACAGTGCTAGAAGTCAGAGCTGGCGCAATTAAGGCAAGAAAAAGAAATAAGAGAAATAAAATATCCCCATAAAAACTCCCAAGGAATCTATAAAGAAACTTGTAGGACCAATAAGCACTTTGAGGTTTACAAAGTTGTAGGTACAAGGTGAACACCCAAAAATCAACTAACTGCATTTCTACAAACAAGTAATATAAAATTGAGAACGTAATTGTTTTAAATTCCATTTACAAAAGCTCCAAAATAACTGAAATATGTAGGTATAAATCTCACAAAGCACGAATAGCATCTGTATACTTAAAGTAACAATCAAGATACCTACTAGCAGATAATTAACTTCTTTATGTCGCTAATTATCTGTTAGCCAGAATATAAACAAGGCTTAATAAAAGTTCAATATAAGCTACAGTAATATTCAAGGTAATAAACACATTCCTTTACTCAATTGCACCAAGTTGTTTGATTATATCTCTTCAAAGCCTATCTTTTTGTACTGACATTTTAAAGTAATTAATAGATTATTTAAAAGCAAAAACGGCTAGAATCCCACTAAAACTAAATGCTGTCATGTATGTAAGACGAGTTAAATAAACCATGTCTCCTTTGGGTGTAACAAGCTGCAACTTTTATAAAATTTGGATTCTTTGTCTCTTTTGTTGTCTACTACTAAAAATGGTAGCTTTTCCTGATTTGAACCCAAACACTCTCAAACTGTGTATTAAAAAGCTAATAAGAGTTGAGGGCTGACTAAATGTGATCTATCTGGACAATGCAGGTCCTAAGTCAAGCCATTCTGAAAAAATAGTTCATTCTGCCTGACTGATCTGCCAAATATTGAACTGAAAGTTAGCCACATGAACTGTCACGGAGCACTTGCACATTTTCTCCGACTTTGCTTGTAGGAAGGACCTCTCTCCCACATTCAGCGGCTGACTGCTAATATCAGTTCCTATCATCCACGACACTCCTGCTATCTGTTTCCAAGGCTGTTATCTCTAGTCTGAAACTACCTTCCACTTATCCAAAGGAACTTTCATCATACCCTCCATGGATGGTTCCAGATTCTCTAATCCACCAATCAGGATTATATTAACTCTGATATGGAATCACATGGCCAAAATGATTATGTTTTAGCTAAAATAGTTGCCAACAGATAAATATTCACATTAATAAAAATGTTACTGCACAACTCTTATCAGTAACCTGTTCCAGGGTCATTGGTGGTTATGGAACTTCAGGAATTACCTAATAATATATGGGCAAAATATGTACCTTTTTTCCTTCAAGGGATGATTATTTTAAAACCAAACCAAAGCTCACCAAAATTTTAACCGGCTTCATCACTTTTCTAGTAATGATACCAGGGGCTCTTAAGCGAAGGGTTTCCAAAATACACCATTTGATTAGTGGGAGTTTCTTCAAGTCATCCTCAGATACTTTCATCTTATCTTTACCTGTAAAGAGAATTTCAAAATTTTTTTAAAAGAGCAACCTAAAGAGTCCATAAAGTGATTTCATGGGAGCTTATCAACACAAGTTAGATGCTGCCTTGGACAGCACGTGTTAGCATTGCTATTACTTTTTGCATACCAACTTTAATAACATACTGCCTCTTTTTATCATTTTTGTTTTACCAAGATTAAGTGCAGCCTAAAAAATTAAACCATTGTTGATTATTTCCAGGGGACGAACTGGGATCCAACCTTGGTCTTCATCTTCCTATGGCTGTCAAATGATTAAGATAGTACCCATCAGAAAGGTGTTCAATTTTTACTCATTTCATTCTTTCTTGTCTAAATTCTCCTTCCACTTAAGGAAACAGCAATAGAAGATTGGCTTCAAAAGCATAAAGTGAAAGATCTGAGAAGCCACCTGGCTTACTATTTCTACCTCTTCCCTGCTGATTCATTGTTGGTTTTCCTTTTGATTTTTCAATCATACATTTCAGAAGGCCCAAAAAGAACATGAGGAAAGGGGCAATGGGGCACATGTATTACATTTGGAATGATGAGCTCTCCCTCTAAAATAGATGCACCAGGGGCGCCTGGGTGGCTTAGTCGGTTAAGTGTCCGACTTTCGCTTAGGTCATGATCTCGCGGTTCGTGGGTTCGAGCCCCGCATCGGGCTCTGTGCTGACTGCCAGCTCAGAGCCTGGAGCCTGTTTCAGAGTCTGTATCTCCCTCTCTCTCTGACCCTCCCCTGCTCACGCTGTCTCTCTCTCTCCCCTAGAAATAAATAAAAATATTAAAAAAAAAAAAAGAATGCCAGTGGCACAGTCTCTTGTGACTTTGCCAGAGTTTTTGAAGCGTTATGATAATCCAATTGAAGAAAACTTTCAAACTTTGAGGAAAGATTGATTTTAATAAGGCACTCACCANGAGCCTGGAGCCTGTTTCAGAGTCTGTATCTCCCTCTCTCTCTGACCCTCCCCTGCTCACCCTGTCTCTCTCTCTCTCCCAGAAATAAATAAAACATTAAAAAAATAAAATAAAATAAAATAGGTGCACCAAACATTCCTAATGCAATGTGTATACCTTAGCTTATGTTTAGATTGAAGGTATCTGAAAAAGGATGAGGATCAATCTTTCTATGACCCAAAATATGGGTAGGTCTTTTCAGTCGAATTAGACATTTTAATTAGTGGTATTTCAAATAAAATGCTGGCATTTTAAAAATTACCTAAAACAACTCAGCTTTCAATTTGTTTTGACAGTATTTGGGTAATAAAAGTAAAAAACACTGTCAGTTTGAGTAAACCAAGTTCCACATTTGCTTCCCAACTGTACTAGGAATGAATGGATAACAGTAGAATATAGGATCTCCAGCCATGTTTTTCTTGGATTCTGGCTGAATTTAGTTCGAAAGTAAGCTCATTCTGCAAGACAGGTCTAGGTGGGTGCTGCCTGGGAAATCTGACCTGTCAGTACAGAATTTGGAATTCCTGAGTAGTCAAAAGCAAATGTCTTTGGATAGTAGAATCTGAAACCAGGCTTTCTGAGCTATCGTTCTACTAATACCCGTAGGGACATCTATACATTCCAGTCAATTTGACAGATTCTTGAGCACCAAGTAAGGGCCAGGAGTTGAGTTAGGCTCTACTAGGGTATGACAATTAAGGCATTCTTGCAATGCATTTAGTCTACTAGGAGGTAAAAGATAAGCCTACACTTTACTGGTACATCACGCAAGTAAGGAACCTGTTCTGTGACATGTAAAATATTCTAGTACTTTATTCTAATAGAAAAGTAGGGAGGTTCATGTCCAATTAAAAGAAAAGCAAAATATCCTATGAGTATCTTTCTCTAAAACTACAATTAGGGGCACCTGGGTGGCTCAGTCGGTTAAGCGTCCGACTTCAGCTCAGGTCATGATCTCATGGTTCCTGGGTTCAGCCCCATGTTGGGCTCTGTGTTGACAGCCAGCTCAGAGCCTGGAGCCTGTTTCGGATTTTGTATCTCCCTCTCTCTCTGACTCTCCCCTGCTCACGCTCTCTCTCTCTCTCTCTCAGAAATAAATGAAACATTAAAAAAATTAAAAAAACAAATAAAACTACAATTCTAATTAGTTCCTTGCAGGGAATAGACCTTAGTAAATAACTACTGAATTAACAAATGGTCCAACTTCAACATGGGGAGATGGGTGAAAGAACAGTCCAGGCAAATGAAAGAGGAAGAGCAAAAGGAAGACCATACAAAACATGGGTATGTTCAGAAAATGGCAATGGGTTTAGTGGGCCCGGAATGTCAGATAAATGTGATGGAACAGTGAGAAATCTCCTGAGACCGTTACAAAGGATCCATGATGCCATTCTGGAAAATCTGGAGACTTGAGAATTTGGAGATTTCCTGTCTTGTGCCAAGAGAGGATGAAACTTTCAGCAATGAAACAGTGATATACGGCACTGTTCCTTATTAAGATCTTCTGCTCATTTGCTCAGACCTAAGTAACCTAATATTTAAAAAGAGACAAGTGACCTTATGGACCATTTGTTTAACCTTCACGGCTACGGTCTCCCCAAACTTTTGCTTTTGCTTTTCCAAAGCAGGGACTGGAGAATAGGTATGCCTTCTGCATCTTCACAACCTAAATATCACAGCTTTTCCAAATTGTGTTCTATGAAACATTTGCAAGGTGTCCAAAGTTCAAGGCAGAAACAAAGGGTTTATGGCCAACCAAATTAACAGGAAATGTTACCATTCTCTTGGTGACTCACTGAATACATTATCATATGACAGGTTTTGAGGAATCTCAGAGTAGACACAGCTATTTATGCCAATATTCCCAAACTTTTTTTTTTTCAACATTTTTATTTATTTCTAGGAGAGAGAGAGAGCGTGAACGGGGGAGGGTCAGAGAGAGAGGGAGATACAGACTCCGAAACAGGCTCCAGGCTCTGAGCTGGCAGTCAGCATAGAGCCCAAAGCGGGGCTCGAACCCACGAACCGCGAGATCATGACCTAAGCGAAAGTCGGCCACTTAACCGACTAAGCCACCCAGGTGCCCCGAACATTCCCAAACTTTTTAAAACTCACACAATCTATACCAGCATCATCAATCACTATTTAACCAGGACACAAAAAACAAGCAGCTATATAATGGCTATGGGTACTCTCTAAGACAATCCTTCAAAACAAACAAACAAGCAAACAAACAAACATTTGTTTTCATTTGTCTGAGCACTACCAGCACATATCACAAGTCCCGGCATGCACGTGGCCAAATCTTCTACAAGTAGTTACTGTGACCCCAAGGAATTATTACCATCAGAAAACTATCTTGATATGTCATGGAACCAAAATTTCCCTTCCTCATACTTTCCCTGAACTATCCCTGTACTTTCCAAGTGAGTTCCGAAAAAAAATTAATTTAAAGAATCCACGGTCAGAATCAGAGATTCTTTACTTGAAAAAAACTGGCTGAGATCATTGCATATGCGAAAGCTATCACTACTAAATCAAGTGAACAAATATTTATTTGGCATTTAGTAGAGAGCAAAGTGCTATCTAAGCACTGCAGGGGAAACAAGAAATTGAAGGTTTAAGGATAATTACACTTAAAAAGACAATTTCTAAAACTAAAAAAAGGAAGGGTAAGTGGTTTGCTCAGTGTTAAAATGAGGAATTCTGAGGTTCTAATTATGAGTTTATAAATGGCACACAAACTTAGAGTGGTGCCTAACATGAGGTAAGTGTTCAGTACAAGGTGGTATTTATTACTGTTACCGTTATTATTAGTGGGAATTTAGTAATCACTCTCTAGAAATCACTCCTTCCTGACTGACTTTTGCTCCATAGCTAGTAAAGTGGTTCTTTTCCCTGACACCTTAGTTGGGAGAAAAGCTACAGTTTGAGAGCATATCTGATACTAATTGGATACCAGGTTTGGGGAATTCTTCCAATCATTCACCCAACAGACATTTACTGAGAACCTCTTGGTAATGTCTACATGCTGAGATGAATGGAAGAGCCTTAGCTCTTTCTTTTTTTAATTTTTATTTATTTATTTATTTTTGAGAGACAGAGAGAGGCAGATCATGAGCAGGGAACGGGGGGCAGGGAGAGAGGGAGATACAGAATCTGAAACAGGCTCTGAGCTGTTTGTTAGCACAGAGCCTGACGCGGGCTAGAACCCATGAACTGCAAGACCATGACCTCAGCTGAAGTTGTACACTCAACTGAACCAGCTATCCCCGAGCCTTGGCTCTTAAGGAGTTCATACGTAGTCAGATAGAGAAGGCATAGAACTAAAAGTAGTTAACATGTGGTAAGTGTCACCAAATTCAAGTGTGTAATATGCTATGGGGCACAGTGGTGACAGTGACCACACTGGGGTAGGTGTGGAAGGGCAGGTGTGAGGGAGATGTCAGAGAAGCTTCTCAGAAGAGGTAAAATCAGAACAAAGGATTAGATACACCAACGTAAAGGGCATGTTCACATAATAGGAATTCAGCTGGCTGGAATAGGGTTCAGTGTAGGAAGTGACAAGATCACGGGTCCTCACTGCAGTCCCAGGCTGCCCACACCAGCTGAAGCCAGAGCGAGTGACAGATGGCTCCTTTAGTCAACCTCTGATGTGCCCCAGGAGTGTCCAGGGTTCAGTTCTGGGTCTTCCTCTCTTCTCTAACTAGATTCTTTCTCTGTGGGATTCAAACAAATACTCTTCTACAAAATAACACCAATGGGCTGGTGACACCAAGAAATTTATCTTTCTGCCTTTGATCACCTTCCTGAGCTCCATCTTCTTTTTATCCAACTGGCTTCTTGGGCTTCTTGATAGCACTGCTCGCATGTCTAAAAGGCACCTTGAGGGGCACCTTAGTGGCTCAGTTGGTTAAGCATCCGACTTTAGCTCAGGTCATGATATCACGGTTCGTTAGTTTGAGCCCTGTACTGGGCTCTCTGCTGTCAACTCAGAGCCCACTTCAGATCATCTGTCTCCCTCTCTCTCTGCCTTCCCCTCCCCCTCCCCCCACTAGCACACACATGTGTACTCTCTCTCTTTCTCAAACAACTAAAAAAAAAAAAGGCATCTCAAAGCATAAAGCCTTTCCTCTCTTGGTCTTGCCATCACTGAAAATGGTAACAAAATCTGTCCAATTGCTCAAGTCCAATGCCTAGGAGTCATCCATGATTCATTCCTTTCCCTTTGCTCCTATTTAATTAATCACCAAAACCTGTTGTTTCTGCTCACAAAACAGATCCTATTTTCATTCACGTAACTCCATCTCCATAGCTAATACTCTTGTCCAAACCACCATCATTTCTCAGCGGGCCCCTGGTGATAGCCGCCATTATGCTCCCTCCTCCCACGGGGCTCAGCTACAATCCCTTGTAAATCCAACCAAGTCAGTACCCTGTGCAGATCCCATTAAAGGCTTCAGTGCTATTTAGAATTAAAGCCAAAGTTCTTACTTTGGCAAATAAGACCCCCTCTAATCTCATCTCACACGGACTCCTAGGGGCTGTATAACCTTTATAAATATTCCAACCTCTTTGTGCCTCAGTTTGCTCGCCGACAAAATAGGAATAATGGAAGCATCTGCCCTGTAATGTTGTGAGGATTAAAAGAGTTAATATGTGGAAAGCTCTTACAACTATGGCTGGCGTGTGGCAAAAACTCAGTAAATGTTACCCAGCATTATTATTTCTTCTGCTTTATTCCAACTATTTGAAAAACCGGCTTCTTATCCTTTAGACCTCTGCTAAAATACGTTCTCAGGAAGCACTTCCCTTACCAGCTAATGTCTCCCTAATCACTGTCATGCCATTTTATTTCCTTTAAAGTCCCTGATAACATAGGAAATAATTCGGCTTATTGTTAATTGTTGGGCTTCCCTACATAGGGTGTGATTCCATGTTTCTCACAATCTTGTGCTTTCTATTTTTTGAGATATCCTGAGTAGTTAGTACCCTGTCTGGAACATGGTAGGCACTTGATACATTTTTATTAAATGAATAAGTGGATAAATGTCTAAAATAGTGGAAGGGAAGCTTTTGGTCTGTGTAACAACAATGGGAGAGATGCAGAGAAGTCAAATTTGAGAGACATTCCTGAGAGAGGATGTGAAAATCTTTAAATAAATAAGAATCTCCTGGGGTGCCCAGTGGCTCAGTCAGTTGAGCGTCCAACTCTTGGTTATGGTCTAGGCCATGATCTCACAGTTCGTGTGTTCGAGCCCTGCATGGGGCTCTGTGCTGACAGTGTAGAGTTTGCTTGGGATTCTCTCCTCCTCTCTCTCAGCCCCTCCCCTGCTCTCCCTCTGTATCGCTCTTTCAAAAATAAACAAACATTAAAAAAAAGAATGAACTGAAACCTTAGTGTATGCTGGACCAGAGGTTCTCAAACATTAAAGATGCCTCAGTATTACCTGGGGGCTTGTTAGAACACAGATCACAAGGCCCTACCCTCAAAGTTTCTGATTCAGTAAGTCTGAAGTAGGGCCCAAGCATTTGCATTTCTGGCAAATTCTCAGGTGCTATTGATGTCTGCTGGCCCAACAAACATATTCTAAGAACCACTGTGCTAGATTGAAAGAAGTAGAAGAAATACTTGAATGTTCTTAAATAATCTGGGTTGAAAACAGTTTCTATTACCAGTTTTTAAATTCTCTCTTCAAGGCAATGGAGGGAAACATACTAAATGGATAAAAAATAAGATTTAAATCACAAGTTCTGAGAGGATACTTGTTGTTGACCCTTGAACTACCCCCCCAACCCCCATCAAGAATCCACCTATAACTTTTGACTTGCCAACAATTTAACTACTAATAGCCTAGTTTTGACCAGAAGCCTTACTGATAACAGAAACAGTTGACTAGCACATATTTTATGATATATATAACATACTATATCCTTAGAATAAAGTTAACTAGAGAAAAGAGAATGCTAGTAAGAAAGTCATAGGGAAGCAAAAATAATTTACAATACTGTACTGAATACAATACCGTAAAATTACATTATTTTTAAAAAATGAGTCGTCTGTCCCTCAATATCTATATCAATACTGTCCTATGTATTTGTTTAAAAATTTCATGTACAGTTCAGGCTAGTGTTGTTCAACGGTCAACTGTATCAACACCGACGTTACTAGCTTTTATTCACATGAAAGTACAAGATACCAAAGGTGTTTTCTTTCTTATTATGAACCTTAAAACTAAATAGTATGATCACTAACTCTGATTGAACTTTTAACTGGCTAGGATTTCAGAACTGGCTCAAAATGATATTTTTACAGCAACAAAGGTGCCATCTGCATCAGAATCATACTGCCAAAGTGTCTTCTGGAGGTCGCTGACTTGAGCTTACATGTAGCTATATATTAGGGTCCTGTTCTTCTTCTCCCTTACGTAAGGCCACAGTCAAGGGCATGGGTTGGCAAACTATGGCCAGCAGGCTAAATCCAGCTTACCATCTGTTTTTGCAAATAAAGTTTTATTGGAACACAGCAAAACTCGTTTGTTTATATATTGCCTAGGGATGTTTCCGCACCACAACAGCAGAGTTAAATAGTGGTGACAGAGACCTTATGTTCCATAAAGCCTAAAACAATTTACTCTATGGTATTATACAGAAAAAGCTTGTTAATTTCTGACTAAAAGGCATCAAGGGAGCAAGCTCCTGGTTTGTTCCTCCCTGTACCTCCTACTGCTCAAAAGTCCAGATTTTATTCCAGCATTTGAATTTTATAGGCACCATGAATCCTGTGTGGTCTTTATTACACAGATCTTTTACATAACCAAGTCAAGTGGACAATGGCTAGCATAGCATCTGAATAATCCCGGAATATGTGGCTTTTTTGCATGGAAAATATAATCTCTTTGGAAAAGAAATGTTTTTGTTTAAACACATTCATAAAGAGGGCAGATGGACACAATAATGTTAAGGAAACCAATTTTCTGGTACTTCCATATTTATTTTCTTCTGAAATGGGTCTAGCTAAGAAAATGCTGGGGTTCAGTTCTCTTTCCCTATCTCCTAATACAATCAACTTTTCCTCACTCTATAAAAGTTTGCCTCTTGGTCATCTTGATATTCACACTGGTACATTTCCCCTACAGTATAAAAATCTCTTGAGTGCCAAATAAAAGGGCAAGTACAGAACACACTGTAACTAATGAAGGAGCCCTTGAAAGCAAAGTAGAGCAGACACAGAAAAGAAATATTAAAAGCAGACAGGTCTTCTTTCTTTCTTTCTTTTTTTAAAATTTATTTATTTTTGAGAGAGGGAGAGACAAGAGTATGTAGAGGGGAGCGGCAGAGAGAGAGGGAGACACAGAATCTGAAACAGGCTCCCGACTCTGAGCTAGCTGTCAGCACAGAGCTGCACGCAGGGCTTGAACTCGTGAACCGCAAGATCATGACCTGAGCTGAAGTCAGACACTTAACCAAATGAGTCACCCACGTGTCCAAAGATAGGTCTTATTTCATTCCATTTGTCCCCTAGCCCTTGTGCACAAACTATATAGTTGTTTTCATGGTTGTCCATGTGTCTATCTTAAAATTAAAATTCAAAGTGAGATGAGCATCAGAGTAACATACATTGACATATTTATTTGAATTGAACTGACAAAAAATAAGACAGATCTTTCCCATTAGAAAACAAGTTGGATTGGTGACTAGTCTGATAATAAGAACTGGCTTTTAGAATTAGGTTATAAGGCAGCCATTTTCCATAACTGAATGAACTAAATCTGTAACTTTTGATACTTAAATATTTTAAACAGACTAAAAGCATGTAGGTGATATACCGGGAATGGTATCTTTTGAAAATACTGAAATGCAGGATAATACATTTTACACATCAATATAAAAAATGTGTGAGGGGATCCGAAATTCTTTTAAAGTGTATCTGAGAAAAGAAAAGAAGGAAGGAAGGAAGGAAGGAAGGAAGGGAGAAAAGGAGGGAAGAAGGAGGAAAAAAGAAAAGGAAGAAAGAAGGAAAGAAAACTAAACCACCGACTAATGGCATGCATTAAAAGATGAAGCTCTGTGGTACAAAGCTTGAATGTCCTTGGTAAAACGAAGGGTGAGTCTGTGGCTCTGCACAGGAAGAAGGGACCGGAAATGCTGGAATTTTCAAGGTAAGTAAGACAAGTCTGGAGATCTGAGACAACAGAAAGGACCCAGCTACATGGCAGGCGACTGCTTACCTAATAGGAGGCCCAGGAAAATTCTTTAGGGTAATAGCAGATTTTTAAGAATAGAATATTCAACTTCATGTCAAATACTCAATTTTAAGTTGTTTCTGGCTGCAACATAATTTTCTCTTTCCTTGTTCCATATTTTTAATATTTTGCAAAGTTTGCTAAGAAATAACCTTAAGTTTACACTTAGGGAAATAGAGATCTGGGTGATGTCCAGTGAGGCAATGCAATGCCAGAAAGAGGCAAAACACACAGAAGGGAAGAGAGAATGGAAACTGACAAATCACCAAATGCAAGAACCATGAGTCAAGAGAAAACTATAAGATACACAAGGCTCCACCTCTTGCTACCTCCTCCATTCCTCCCTCCAAGGATTCCTAGAACACCAGGATGGGGCTCTGAGCAATTTCACTTTTATCTTGAAAGCCAGGATGGCCCTTGGCAAATGGATGTTACAAATAAATCAGCAGTGACCTACAATTCAGATTTTAAATCTTGTTCTTTTTTTTCTAAAAAAATGTGTTTTCTCTTTAAAATCCATTTAGAGAATCTACATTGGAAAAACAAGCTCCTCTCCCTTTTATTTGTACTTTATATTACTGCAGCTACAGGATACAAAAAAGAAAATGTTTTTGTACCTGATTCAGGATAGATGACTACCAAGGGCCAGGATTTGTATTTAAAATCAGATATGCGTGACTCCAAAGTGACCCACCTAAAACAAGACAGGCATAATTCTGGCCCTAAAATGTTTGGACTCAAGAACAGTGAAGTTTCTGAGCGTCTTTAAAATAACAATAATAAGAGGAGCCTGGGTGGCTCAGTTGGGTAAGTATCTGAATCATGATTTCAGCTCAGGTCATGATCTCACAGTTTGTGAGTTGAAGCTCCACATTGAGCTATGTGCTGACAGTGCTCAGTCAAAAAAAAATATTTTTATTTAAAAAATTAAAACAATTTTAAGTAAAAATAAAATAACAAATAAATAAAAACTTTTAAATTAAGTAACCTTAGTAAACTAAGTGACCTATAAAGTGCAAAAATAGGGCCCCTGAGTGGCTCAGTCAGTTGAACATCCGACTCTTGATCTCAACTCAGGTCATGACCTCATGATTCGTGGGATCTAGTTCCTGTGTTGGGCTCCATGTTGACAGCACAGAGCCTGCTTGGGATTCTCTCTTGCCCTCTCTCTCTGCCCCTCCCCTGCTCATGCTCTTTGTCTCTCTCCCTCTCAAAAATAAACATTAAAAAAAAGATTTTTTTATGTTTTTTTGTTTATTTCTGAGAGAGAGAGAGAGACAGCATGAGCAGGGGAGGGTCAGAGAGAGGGAGACACAGAATCTGAAACAGGCTCCAGGCTCTGAGCAGGCTGTCAGCACAGAGCCTGATGCGGAGCTCAAACCCATGAACCATGAGATCATGACCTGAGCCGAAGTCAGACGCTTAACCGACTGAGCCACACAGGCACCCCTAAAAATGTTTTTAAACATTAAAAAAAATAAAGTGTACAAAATGTCTTATATAACACAGAAACAAAAGTTTGTTTTGAGTTCAAAATACTTAAAATCTAATGGATATATAAGCTGTTGAAAGAACTTTCTAGGCCCAAGATGGAGACACTTCTGCTCAGAGGGCTACATCAATAACTTAGATAACTTTCAAGTCCCTGTAAATGCTCCACTAGACCAGAAACACAGGATACTCAGTCTGCCAATCCCCAAATACCAAGCCAGGTCTGGGCTCTGTACTTATTATTTCCTTGTTTCTTTTCACCCCAAAAAAGTTGGCCATGTGGCTCCAACCAATATTTTCTATTGTCTCTTCCTTGTTCTTTATTTTTTATCCTATAAAACCTTCCTGCCTTCCAGCCCATTTTGCAGTTCTCCAAAAGGAGACTGTCCCTTTCATGAAGTGTTATATAAGGTTTGTATGTATTACTGATATTGTCTTCTTTAATAACTTTTTAAACAAAAATGTATGATAAATGTAGAGTACTCTTGGAAAACAGATATTTTGATTAAATAAGTTTAGTTTCTCAAATCCCAGTGTGATGCTGGGACAAACAAGGTAGTATTCTGGGACTAGACAAGGGAAAAGAAAAGGAAATATGCTAAGTTTTCAAACAATATCTTTAGGTTAAAGACTTTTCTTATTATAACTCTTAGAAATAGCTCTGTACCCATACTGTGCATATTTCAATGCACATCTGTGGTTTGTTCTTCCAGCATTTTGCCTTTAAAAATAGAAGGCTCCATTGGAAGAATGCCAAGGTAATTATCAAAAGAGCTAGAGCCTAATGGGGACTGGGACCAGTATGGAAGACAACCAGAGAAGAAGCTATGGGTGATTTGGGGTAAAATTCAGAAACCATCTGTTTAAGTCTTGGCACAAATGCAATAAAGTTCAAACCCCATCTTAGGACATTTGAAACCAAATAAAAGAAAGGATTATTTTGCATTCAGAAATGGTAAACCATTTCTAAAATATATATGGTTTTGGGATTCCACAGGCATAATGGCAAGCATGTTATTATATAGTGAATCATATCTGTTAAGTACGTTCACAGATTAGAATTCCATTACTTTAGCCATTAATTCACTCAAGATAAATTTGCTTCATATCTGTTCTGTGCCAGGCCAAGCTTAGTGGCTGTTGAGAGATAGGAAGAGAATAACACTAATTTACTGATCGTCTAATGTCACAAATACTTTGGACCACTTCATTTATTCCTCATAACTACCTGCCAGCTATCAAGCCTCAGAGATATGCGCCCCTGGAGAGAAGCTTGAATGTGTCAGAGCTCCCTTCAAACAGATACCCACCCTGAAAGCCCTTGTTCTTGCTTACCTTGACCCACCGCTTCCCCCAAGAGGAGAAAGAGAAGGAATGAATGAGAAAGACACAGTCACTAGTCTCCCTAACGGATTTTGGACACAGGGACACAAAGTATTCTTTGTATATAAATGTCTATAATATCAACTTCCCAAGAGAGGACTCAAGTGGCAAGGGTGTTCATCCCCTCCTTCCTATGGCTGAGTTTCAGCTAAGCCTGGAGGGATGAGTCGGACTCACTGAGGCAGAAAGAAAAGCAACTTAAATTCCAAAATTAATCATAAAACCATGATTTCCTGGGCTTATAAAAAAGAACATGACTCAAATAGAATCATGAAGGTAAATTGTTCTTTGAGATGTGGCTCCTTTGTTCCTTAATATTCCAAGCCCCTTCTTACTTAAACTCACACGCACACATGCATGCACACATGCACGTGTACACACACCCCAAAATAGTAAATAAATCAGTACAGAAAATATAAACCCTCTGTGTCTGTAGCTCAGGAATAATATTACCTAAAGATTTAACTAACAACTTGGAGGAAATAATCTGTTTCTATAGAAAAGAAGGGGAACCGTAGGCCTGTGCTAAGTCATTCAGACCTTCTGAGACATAATTCTGAGGAGTCTGGTTCAGACGGTGGGATTGCAAAGTGGGGTTGAAGACTGAGGAGGCTCCGTGCTTCTCCATAATGAAAAGCAGGTGTATTTACTGCCCAGGGACACATGGGAAGATGACAAGAAGCAAACATAAGCTTCCATTGCAATTTAAAGAGTGCATCCCTATGCATCCCACCACTTCTTTCTTTACTTTTGAAAGCATGAATTCTTAGTTCTGTTTGCTTTTCTATGCTAGAAGATCCTTCACAAATGTCTTTTCATATTCATAGAGCAGCTTGTTTAAAATATTTGGAGCTAAGGTGTGTGCAAAAGGTCACAATACACATGAAGGAGGATCGAGCTGGGATAAAAATACATGAGGTCAAGGCTGCAAAATAGAGAAACCGATCTAATAACCTTGAGCAATGATTCCTACCAAAATCTGGTCAAGAAATTTGCTTCCCAAACTTCAAAATAATTTGCTTAAAAACAGAAACTAAGTAATAGAAGCTACTGTTTACTTTAGACTTATTCAGGGAAATTATTTAACAGCATTGAAAAAAGTACAGCATTACAAAAACTTCTACTCAAAAATAATAAAGCAATGACATCGATGTCTGATAAAAAATAAGGATAGGCAATGAGTTTTCTCAACCAGGGACTTCTAGATAAGCTCCTGAAAAAAAATTAGTTTTTAGAGAACAGAGACAGAGCAAAAGAGAACTAATCAATAATTTACAATACTCCAAAGCAGGGGAAAACTATCTTACTGATCCATGCCTTCATTTCAGGAATTTTAAAAACTTCAATAGGATAAAACAGTGTTCAAAAACTCAATTTTTAAAAATTACACCTCTAATTTATTCCAGAAATATTTTCTTATATTTACAAAATTGTTATTTTCTTCCCAGGAGAAGCCTATATTCACTGAAGTGTTAGCACATCTCAAATAGAGTAAGTGGATAAAATGTCCTGAAATAGTTACTATTATTCATAGCAGGTTTTATATGTCAGATGACCCTATAACAATTATCAATGGTAAGAATATGCTAGTACAGATTTCTGGAAATGTTTGGTGAGATGAAGATTTGTTTGTTGGCCTATCTCCCAATGGGGAAAGCAATCCCTTTCTACAATTATCCTTTTACATTTAAAAAGAAATATTGTGAAACTCATCTTTGAATATTGGAAGGGAAAGTTAATTTTCAGTTCTGGGTAAAGATTCCAATGACTTCCCTTCTCCAAATATGCACCTCCCTCTACTCCTGACGACTGAGAGACAGTGAGAGAGAGAAAGGCCTAGAACAGGAGTAGACTAGAACTGAGAAACAAAGAGTATCAAGGATAGAAAGAAGAAATGATGAAAGAATTAATGAGTGAAGAAGGTTTGCAGAGTGAAGTTGTTTGAGCAAGGTGCAAATTATGAGGTACTTCATTATTCCGCACAGCAAGGCCCAGCTTTTGCCTAATGCGGTGGATTACTTTTGGGGGCTGGACCTTCTCAGGTTGTCTGAGCCACAAGACTGGGCCCCACTGATATCAGTGTGACACAGAGCACACCGCAGCCAAATGTCTTTATACAGGAAAAAAAAACAAGTCTAAATGAATTTCTAGAGCAGATGTGAAAGGAATAAAGGAGATTCAAAAGAGGATGTTGAGAAAGAGAAAGTTTGTTTTACTTTTCAGAAGGGAGAGGGTGATGGAGAGAGGTCACTAGGCATGGGGACCTGGGGAATAAAGCAGGGGTTCCCTTGTGTCAGAGGGCTGGGCTCTTTAAGAACCCATCGCACCATGGATGACAATCTTTCAGTCTCTCTAGTCCTTCCCCCTCCCCTTTTCTTTTCCTATCTTCTTGTCTCTTTCTCCTTCCTCTTGGAGAAGGATCAGATCCTTGTCCATACAGTAGGGGGTGACTCTGGATTTATGGCGCCTGAAGATATAGAATGGGAGCTTACTGGGCACCTAAAATAATTAGGAAGTAAATGTGATTTTCCTCACACACACAAGGGCACACACAGGGACACACACACACAGGAAGCAAAAAAGCAGTAAAAGATAATGGGTTAAGAGTAGAAGAAAAGAGTAGAAGAAAGAGATCCCTGGAAGTGAGTTATATCCTGGTGCCTCGTTCAGGTATCTCACAGAAGCCCCTGGAATATGAAGAATGGGCTTTAAGAAGGAGGGACGCTCCGGAGGTGAGAAAATATATGCAGAAGTTAAGTAAGATATCTCTACCCTTTTTGAAAATACAAAGCTTGCAGTAACATATTAAGCGAACTATAAGCTTATTGTGTTGAGATCCTTCAAAAACTTGATTTAAAAAATAAGTATTCTGCATTATCTCTCCAATATTTCTTTAATAAAGAAAAGAGATATAGTCTTTGGGTCTTTTTTCCTTACAAAATATTAACATCATGATTGTCCATGGACATTATTACACGTGTGCCTGATTGTACATGTTCTGTGAGACAAAACTCTGTGAGAAAGATCTTAAATTTACAGAAAATTCAAGAGTGAGGTGATAGTAGATGAAAGATGATGAAGTGGATGGTAGCCTACAAAGTTAAGTCTTTTAGTTCACTGCTGTTTTCCATAAATTCTTTATAGGTATAGTTTCTCCAAGAACTGTAGGTTTCTAGAATATTAATTCATTGCAAATGTGGATACTTTAAAAACCTTTACTTCAAGAACATGAAACGGAATTTTTAAAATGACCCTTTTCATGTATTTTTTTAGTCTTGAAAGAAAAGACTGTGAATTTGCTTTTTTGTTGGCAAAAGGCAAACGAATAAGGATTGTTTCAATCAATTGTATTTCTTGTATCAACTGTGTTCTCGTTCGTTACAGCAGCTTTATAAGCAAGTTGTTAGTATGTGGTAGGACAAATCTAGCCTTACTAATTTATATTTCCAGTAATTTTTATTTTTATTTACGCTTGTTCTTCAAAAAACATTTAAGTCATTTAGTTACCCTGCTCCAAATCCCTTGGAATTCTCATTAAAATTGATTAGGTATATATTAACTTGAAAAGGGTTGGCATTTTCATGATATTAAGCCTTTCTGCTCAGGAACATGTGTGCTTTTTTTCTTTGTTTAGGTTGTGTTGTTTAAAGCTATATTTTTATAAAATGTTGTAATTCCTCTATATAGGTCGTGTCTAAACTAATTTCTTTATGCAAGACAAATAGCAGTTAAATGAACAGGAAGGACAGATATAAAATGAATAGTAAGCTTTAAAAAAAATCAGTTTAAGGCACTGGCAGTGGATACAGATGGGAAAAGTGGACACAGATGGGAAAGCAAAGAAGAAAGCTGAGAGGTTGCCCACAGACTCTGTGAATGTGGGCACTTGGGGCTTTGGTGTCATCCCTGGAGGCTGTCAAACCATGGCTTCACTCAGCCCTTCTAGCCACCAGCTTCTTCCAAACCCCTCAGTCATTTCAGACCTTCTAGGTGTGGTTCTTGTGACTTTTCTAGTGGTAGACATGACTTTTTGGCATCTGAAGGATTTAGGATAACATTTTGTTATCAGAGAGGCATGTTCCTGTCATTGGGGAAGCCAGTCTCATGTGCCCCATCTTTGGATTCCAACTCAGTTGTGTAAGAATGGGTGTTGGGCCTGGGACACTCCTTACTAAGAAATAAAGAGCCCATCCAGCCTGTGCTGGTTTTATCACCTTGTGTGGGAATATTCTTCCTTGTTGCAGGTTCAGTCAATGTTCCTTTGTCTCTGCTTAAAGCATGTGCACCATATGACATCTGGCCACTCCACTGTTTTATCTGTCTTCCAAGGGGAGAGGGCACCAGTTCCATCCACTGAGGCACATGAGGGGTAAGCTAGGGAGAGACCCACTGCTGTGTCTCTTCTTTAGTTAAGGAGAGTGTGCTCCATCTAGTACTTCACTGCTTTGTGCCTTTCCTAAAGACTCTGATGCCAAGCTGCAATGGGCATAAGCATCTAGAGTCCTCCTCTGGGATCAATAACCAGTGCATAGTACTCTGCTTGACATCTACTGAAATACTATAAGCAATAACGTTTTGGAAGTAGCCTCTGCTCAGTGACTTCAGTTCAACATCCATCACCATAGACTGTGCATGTTTAGGGGCGCCTGGGTGGCTCAGTCGGTAAGCAACTGACATTGGCTCAGGTCATGATCTCATGGTTCGTGGATTCGAACCCCATGTTGGGCTCTGTGCTGACAGCTCGGAGTCTGGAGCCTGCTTCGGATTCTTTCTCTCTCTCTCTCTCTCTCTATCTCTGCCCCTTCCCTGCTCTTTCTCTGTCTCTCAAAAATAAATAAACGTTAAAAAAAATTTTTTTTAAGTTTTTAAAAAAAGACTTCATATGTTTAAAAGAGGCAGTGATAACAATGGATTGAGAATGATACCAACATATGCGATGTTGCTTAGAACAGGTTATTATTATTGAATGGAAAATCAGGAGTTTAATAACTAAGGGACTGATGCTCCCCACCCTTTCTTTCATTAAATGCAGATATAAAAATATGCCAAATCACATTCTATCACTTTGAGAAAAGCTTAAAAATGAGTATACCAAGTCAACTATATAAGACTATCCTCTGAAAAAACAGTACTTTGTATTATTTTCAGTAATGTGTCTTTCATATTTTGAAAAGAGGTTATCAGTTTCCTTATTTACTAGAATATAAAATGAAGCCTGCTTTATAATTACAGTGTCTTTTTCAAGGAATAAAGGACATAGTTCAATTGATTAAATAAATAAAAGGGAGAGAGATTAAGTAAACAAGACAACAGTAGGTAGATTATAAAATGTTAAATATATTTTGACCTAGAAATGCCCTTTATTTATAAACTCTACATAATGATTCTGAACTTTTAGATGGTGTTCTCTGGAGAGATGTCAGCCCAACCTTAAGGACTTTACCTCACTGTTTTCTAAAGGGGAAGAAAGATCATCCAAATGCCTGAATAATTCCCTAGCAGAACACACGGATAAAAGGAACTTTGTCAGAATGAAAAATGCAGAGGATAAATAAAGCGGATGAACAGTGCCCACCAAGTGAGATATTGAAAGACTTAATAAAATGAGACGTGCCCAAGTAGGACCTATCTCCAAGCTTGTAACTTTGAGCAGACTATCAAACAATCTATAGCTTTCTCTTTCAGCCTGTCAAAGCTAGGCAATAAAAGAGAGAGTGACTTCACACAAAACCTCCTGATTTAGAGTATCAGAAGACACACTATCAGGTATTAGAGGCAGAGAATGCAGGAGGAAATGTAGCCACCCAGGAAATCTCTCATGGGCCAAAACTCTTATGTGCAAGTTTCACCCTGGCCTTTACAGCTAAGGTAGTGGATTGGAAAGTAACAAGTTTTGAGTTCTAAAGTGACACCATCGTGTTCTTAAAGGTCAAGGGAAAAGAGGATAACAAAATTATATATTCAGAGGGGACTAGAACAGTTCCAGGTGGAATCCCCTTCATTAATAAATACTTTCTTAGGTAATCTATGTATGCTCTTCAAGGTTGATGAATGACAAGTAGTTTGTGAGTAACTCCAGCATAACTGAATGTTTGCTGGGTCCATTCCAGTATTTACTTATTTAATGTCTTTTAAGAATTTTTGAGAGAGAATGTGATCAGGGGAGAGGGACAGCAGGAAAGAGAGAGAGAGAGAGAGAGAGAGAGAGAGAGAGAGAGAGAGAATGAGAGAGAAAGGCAGAGAGAGAGAATCTTAAGCGGGCTCTACATTCAGCAGAGAGCCCAATGTGGGGCTCAATCCCACAACCCTGGGGTCATGACCTAAGCCAGGCCAAAATCAAGAGTTGGACATTCAACTAACTGAGCCACCCGCATGCCCCACTGTTTTTTAAATTGTATTTTTATTTTTGAGAGGAGCAGGGAGAGGGACAGAGGGGGAGGAGAGAGAGAGAGAGAGAGAGAGAGAGAGAGAGAATCTTAAGCAGGCTCTACACTGAGCATGGAGCCCGGCCTTCTAATATTTAAAAAGTTGGACTAGCAAAGGAAAACAAGGCTATGCAAGAAATTTTCCATACGATAAGTTATAGCCTCCAAAACCTCTGTATTAAGTACAAATGGTCAAGCAATCAGTGGAAGTGGAGAAAAAAAATTTAATAAAATAACTTTCCCCTGCTCCTAACTCCATTGAAGTGCCTTTGGCTCTGCTAATTGATCTTTTTTCCCAATATTTTGGGCAACAAAGGGCCAAGAATCTATCACAGACACAACTCTGGCTATCACCCACTAAGCCCTGGCAGGCTGCAGAAGGGTAATGAGAGTGAGCTTCTTCAGTTAGCTGGAGGGACATAAGTCTTTAATATGTCATGACGGAGTCCACTGAGAATGTTGTTATTGGTTGGCAAGACAATATGGAGACACACTCAAGTGGAGGGGAGTTGTATACAAATCATAATATCGCTAAGAAGCATATAGATGGGGTTTTAAGAGTAAATGAAAATGTTTAAATGCAATGAAGTAAAACCAATAAATTATAATAATACAAACAATATGGAATTTGCCTAGAACATCACCAGAGGTTCTGAACTTCATTTATCACACTGTTAACTTATACTTGTTTATGATTAGGGGCAGAGACAGAACCTTTTCTGATCAGTGTATGGTGAGTGTAGCCACGTGAGTCAACATCACCATGTACTGTAGCATCTGGCTGGTTGGAGAGTGTCAGTGACCATGCATCCCCAGTCAGGACGGCTGCTAAGACAACCAAAAAACATTACTGGTTGCCTCTGAGTAAATTTTCTCTTGTATCCAAAGTCACACTACTAGTGACTGACCAGAATGAAACTCATAAGTCAAGTGCCTGACTCAAATCCAGTGAAAATCCGGTAATGTATCTTTTACGATGCACAAATAATAACTTTATGTAAGACAGGGATCATTTCTTTGTAGGTGCATTTCTACTACTAATCTGGTTCCTTGTATATTAACATAAAAATTTTATTAATTTTTCCTTTAAATAAATACACAGTAAAACTGAGTGGGGGGAAAAAAGTGTGTTAATGCTCCCTTACATTGAAAAGAATAGGTAGATGGGGCATCTGGGTGGCTCAGGTGGTTAAGTGCCTGACTCAGTCGGTTAAGTGTTGGACTTTTTGTGCAGGTCATGATCTCATGGTTTGTGGGTTTGAGTCCCGCATTCGACTCTGTGCTGACAGCTCACAGCCTGGAGCCTGCTTCAGATTCTGTGTCTCCCCCTCTCTCTGTCCCTCCCCCACTTGCACTTTTGGTCTCTCTCTCTCTCTCTCTCTCTCTCAAACATGAATAAACATTAAAAATTAAAAAAAAAAAAGAACAGGTAGAAGGGCCAATATAATCAGCTAAAGATTTCAACTGCATTTTTATGTGTTTTGTTTTTAAGATAGAATGACTGTCTCCTGGTGGGCAGACACTCATAGTGCGAGTCCAGAATTAGAAAAGAAAACTGCTTTGTAATAGTCTAAACAGGACCCAAATGTTAGTGCCTGAGCTTGCTTTTGGTCGGTTGCTCATAAATGTGAGTATTTATGCCGTGTTAGTTAATCTTTTGTGATACAGTAGCCCTTTAGTAGGTATCTTGAAAATACAAAGCACAACGAAGCTAAAAATGCAAGAAGCCGAAATATGTATTTCTACATTTTAACTAAAATAAAAAAGAAAAGTAAACCTTAATGGTGGGTTAATGGAATGACACTTATACAAATTAAAATGTAAATACTTTAATAAAATCAAATATGGCATAAAATATAGTTTAATGTTAAAGTAAAAATATGAATATCTTAATGTTCTTCTCAGAATAGTTCTATGAGGACAAACAGCAATGTTCATTATACTGAGAATAGATAAAATCCTTTAGGAAGAGGAAGAGATTCAGACCAAAAAAAAAAAAAAAAAACACTTCTTTTTCTTTATCAAAACACACAAAACAAACTTTTAGTTGAACTACAAGTGGGTGAATTTTTAGAAACACAAGATTAGGGGCGCCTGGGTGGCTCAGTTAAGTGTCTGACTCTTGATCTCGGCTCAGGTCACTATCTCACGGTTCATGAGTTTGAGCCCAGCATCAGACTCTGCACTGACGGTGTGGAGGCTGCTTGGGATTCTCTCTCCCTTTCTTTGTCCCTACCCTGCTCGCTCTCTCTCTCTCTTTTTATATATATAAATATTTCTCTCTCTCGATAAATAAGCAAACTAAAAAAATGTCTTTTTTTTTTTAATGTTTTATTTATTTCTAGGAGACAGAGAGAGAGACAGCGTGAGCAGGGGAGGGTCAGAGAGAGAGGTAGTCACAGACTGAAACAGGCTCCAGGCTCTGAGCTGGCAGTCAGCACAGAGCCCGACGCGGGGCTCGAACTCATGAACCGTGAGATCATGACCTAAGCAAAAGTCGGACGCTTAACCAACTAAGCCACCCAGGCGCCCCAAACTAAAAAATATTTCTAATAAAAAAAAAGAGATGAGCTTTTGGCTTTGGTCAGCACATAGGTGCATCAGTCAATTATGGTCCTGTTTTTTAAAATTCACAGTTCATACAAGTACAAAGCGTCATGAGAAAAGTAACAACATTTAATTGTGCTTTGCTTTCATGGACTCTTGTTAGCAAGGGGTCACTTCACCTGGGAACAGGTAAGGGATGTTATGTGTGTATGTACACAAATATATAGATATAAACATACATAGTTATATTTACAAAATGTATTTATATTTACAAAAATATATTTATGGAGTAATATAAATATGCTTATTTCCTATACTCACATATACATGGAAAGATATATATTCTATCACTTACATACACACACTGATATGTGATAGTTTTTGCTATGCACTATCTGAACCCTACATTTCAACAGAAACTTGCCTACCATCACAGAGCCAGAAAATGCCAGAGTCTTGCTTTCCTTGTCTCCCTGGAAGCTAGGATGTTACCATGAAAATAAGACTTTTTTGCCAGACAGATTTACCAACCCAGATTTTGCATCAAGAGTCAGTGATATAATTGAGTGGACACTGAGGAGAAGCTGGGTGGCTTAGTTGGTTAAGCCTCTGACTTCGGCTTAGGCCATAATCTCATGGTTTGTGAGCTCTAGCCCTACTTCAGGTGAGCTCATGCCCCGCTTCTCTCTTCCTCTCTCTCCCTCTCTCTCTCTGCTCCTCGCTCATTTGTGCCTTTTCTTTAAAGGAAGAAAGGAAGGGAGAAAGGAAAGGAGGGGGGGAGGGAGGAAGGAAGGGAGGGAGGAAAGGAGGGAGGGAGGGAGGGGGGGGACGAAGGAAGGAAGGAAGGAAGGAAGGAAGGAAGGAAGGAAGTTAGTTTTCTCTGGCAGCACCTGTAATTTTGCAGTTCCCGAGGACACAGCGTCATCAGCATCCTGTGCCAGTGACCACAACGTGCCTGTCATTAGTGACAGTGCTGTACTTGCCACACCAGGTCGGTAGCCTGACTCAGAGCATTATTTCAGGCTGCAGATCCCCCAAGCCTGGTCTTCCAGCTCTCCTAGAAGCTCTGTGAACTAATAAACTTTTAATACATTGGGTTTTCACTAAATCAGCTATAGTTAGGTTCTGCTGCTGCCTCAAAGAAACCTCGCTGGTAAATCATAGATGGAGTAACCAGAGTGACTAATGTGGGGGGAAAGTAGAAATTACAAAGTCCAGCTACTGGGAAAGTGAATGGAGCCATAGAACGGGAAAAGGTGTGATCTTCGTAAGAGGGGCTCAGATGAGAACGAGAAGACACATTTATTCGGATTTTCTGCTGCAGTCAATTTGCAGTGAACTTTTTACATCTGAAATATCCATTGGGAAAAACAGTTGAACAGATCAATGAAACCAAGAGTTGGTTTTTGAAAAACTAAACAAAATTGACAAACCTCTAGCCAGGCTTCTCAGAAAGAAAAGAGAAAGCACCCAAATAGACAAAATCATGAATGAAAATGGATTTATGAGGACCAATTCCTCAGAAATACAAGCAATCATCAGGGAATACTATGAAAAATTGTATGTCAACAAACTGGACAACTTAGAAGAAATGGACAAATTCCTAAACACATACACACTACCAAAATTCCGATGGGAAGAGACAGAAAATCTGAACAGACCCATAACTAGTGAAGAAATAGAATCAGTTATGAAAACTCTCCCAACAAATAAGAGCCGTGGGCCAGATGGCTTCCCTGGGTAATTCTAACAGACATTTAAATCAGAATTAATACCCATTCTCCTCAAGCTATTCCAAAAAAACAGAAATGGAAGGAAAACTTCTGGACTCATTCTACGAAGCCAGCATCACTTTGATTCCCAAGCCAGACAGAGACCCAGCAAAAAAAGAGAACTACAGGCCAATATCCTTGATGAATACAGATGCAAAAATCCTCAACAAGATACTTGCAAATCGATTTCAACAGCACATAAAAAGAATTATCCACCATGATCAAGTGGGATTCATTCCGGGGTTACAGGGGTGGTTCAATATTCACAAATCAATGTGATACATCACATTAACAAAAGAAAAGATCCTCGAGAAAGTCTGGATAGAAGGAACTTACTTAACATCATAAAAGCCATCTATGAGAAGCCTTCAGCTAACATCATCCTCAACGGGAAAAACCTGAGAGCTTTCCCCCTGAGATCAGGAACATGACAGGGATGTCCACTCTCACCACTGCTGTTTAACATAGTGCTGGAAGTCCTAGCATCAGCCATCAGACAACAAAGGAAATAAAAGGCATCAGAATTGGCAAAGAAGAAGTCAAACTTTCACTTTTCGCAGACGACATGAAACTCTACATAGAAAACCCGACAGACTCCATCAGAAGTCTACTAGAACTAATCCATGAATTCAGCAAAGCTGCAGGGTATAAAATCAACATACAGAAATCGGTTGCATTTTTATACACCAATAATGAACCAACAGAACGAGAAATCAAGAAACTGATCCCATTCACAATTGCACAAAAGCCATAAAATACCTAGGGATAAACCTCACCAAAGATACAGGAGGTCTGTATGATGAAAACTATAGAAAACTTATGAAGGAAATTGAAGAAGACACAAAGAAACGCAAAAACACTCCATGCTCATGGATCGGAAGAATAAATATTGTTAAAATGTCATTACTACCTAAAGCAATCTACACATTCAATGTGATCCCAATCAAACTTGCACTAGCATTCTTCTCAAAACTAGAATAAACTATCCTAAAATTTGTATGGAACCACAAAAGGCCCTGAATAGCCAAAGTAATACTGAAGACGAAAACTGAAATGGAAGGCATCACCATCCCAGACTTTAGCCTCTACTACAAAGCTGTAATCATCAAGACACTATGGTATTGGCACAAAAACAGACACAGAGACCAATGGAACAGAATAGAGAACTCGGAATTGGACCCACAAATGTATGGCCAATTAATCTTTGACAAAGTGGGAAAGAATATGCAATGGAAAAAAGAGAGCCTCATTAACAGATGGTGCTGGGAGAACTGGGCAGCAACATGCAGAAGAATGAAACTAGATCACTGTCCTCACACCATACACAAAAATAAACTCAAAATGGATAAAGGTCCTGAATGTGAGACAGGAAACCATCAAAACCCTGGAGGAGAAAGCAGGAAACCACCTCCTTTACATCAACTGCAGGAACTTCTAACTTGACACATCCCCAAAAGCAAGGGAATCAAGAGCAAAACTGAACTATTGGGACCTCATCAAGGTAAAAAGCTTCTTCACGGCAAGGAAAACAATCAATAAAACTAATAGGCAACCAACGGAATGAGAAAAGATAGTTGCAAATGACATATCAGATAGAGGGCTAGTATCCAAAATCTATAAGGAACTCACCAAACTCCACACCAGAAAAACAAATAATCCAGTGAAGAAATGGGCAGAAAACATGTACAGACACTTCTCCAAAGAGGACATCCAGATGGCCAACAAACACATGAAACGATGCTCTGTGTCACTTGTCATCAGGGAAATACAAATCAAAACCACACTGAGATATCACCTCACACTGGTCAGAGTAGCTAAAATGAACAAATCAGGAAACTACAGATGCTGGCGAGGATGTGGAGAAATGGGCACCCTCCTACACTGTTGGTGGGAATGTAAACAAGTACAGCCATTCTGCAAAACTGTGTGGAGGTTCCTCAAAAAATTAACAGTAGAACTCCCCTATGACCCACCAATAATACTACTAGGAATTTATCCAAGGGATACAGAAGTGCTGGTGCATGGGAGCACATGTACCCCTATGTACATAGCAGCATTCTCAACAATAGACAAAACATGGAAAGAGCCTAAGTGTCTGTCAACTGACAAATGGATCAAGAAGATACGGTTTATCTATATAATTGAATACTACATGGCAATGAGAAAAAATGAAATCTGGCCATGTGTAGCAACGTGGATGGAACTTGAGGGTGTTATGCTGAGCGAAAGAAGTCAGGCAGAGAAGGACAGATACCATATGCTTCCACTTACAGGAGGATTAGGAGAAACTTAACAGAGGACCATGAGGGAGGAGAAAGGGAAAAATAGTTGGGGAGAGGGAGGGAGGCAAACCATGAGAGACTCTTGAATACTGAGAACAAGCTCAGGGCTGATGGGGGGGGGGGAGAGGGGAAGGGGGGAGATGGGCATGGAGGAGGGCACTTGTGGGGATGAGTACTGGGTGTTATATGGAATCCAACTTGACAATAAACTATGAAAGAAAAAAAATGAAATATCCATTGGGTGCAAAAGATTAGGTGAATATGGAAGTCTGGAAGCCAGGACTGTGCCAGGTTCTTGTGGGGATAGAAACAAGGAAGGACTGGGCATACATTTGTTCATGCTTGTCTAACTCCTAATCTCTCTCAAATCCTTGTCCTAATCTCCCCTGCCATAAGGCCCACTCTGATCCAACTACTGAATGCTACTGCCGGATGCCTCCTACCGTGCTCTGATTTCTTTCTACATAGCATTCATCACCACCTAATATTTTGGAGTTTACTTATGTGTTACATTTATCATTAATTGCCTATCATCCCTACCAGAATGTAAGCACCAAAGGGAAAGTAGTATTTTTCTTGTGCCTTCCAAACTCCTCAAATAGTTCTTAGCACATAATAGGAACTCAATAATTATTTGTTGAATGAATGAATAGATGTGGCTGGGGTGAAATTGGTAAGAGGCAGAGGTTACAGAGAAGATCGTGAGATGACAAGAAGCCTCTAGGGCCACGTGAAGGCTTTAGATTTTATCGTGAGTGAGATGTGAAGCCACTTGATGTTGCTGAGCACAGAGTACCTGGATCTGACAGATCTAGGGGAAAGAGCCAGTTGAGAAGCGAAACCTACCGAGGGATTGGTGATTCACGGAACAAAGTCTTAAAGGTCATTAATTAGGGACCCACATGCCTAGGTGGCCGTGGTCAGAAGGCGGCACAGGTACAAAGCAAGTAAAGATGATTCTACACATAAACCACAAATCAGCTATCTTTTATGGTGTTTCTTATCAGCTGCCATTATTTTTTGGAGGGTAAATTACATTGTCCTGGCAGTTATACTATACTTGTTTTAGAAATCAGCTTGGCTATAAATATGGTAATCATATTTTCTGACCCAAGATTGAGGTACATAGTTTAGAAAATAGTTTTACTAATCTAAAAGTTTACCTAGGTATGAAGTCTTGTAACAGTATCAAAGTTAAATCACATTTAGTGTTATAGTTATACTAAATGACACAACAGAAAGAAAATGAATAGAGTTTTAGAGGCTATTCAAAGGGCCACCTTAATTAGATTGTTACCCTACCTGCAAAAGTGGACTCAGATCATCAGGCTATGGCTTCAGGCTCAAGAGTATGAACATTACTCCAGGGATATTGTCTGAATACACATGTCACATAATTAGAGGAGTGTTTTGGAAAGAGTAATATAGAAGTGACTTGGAATGCAATTAAGCTAGAAATTGGACCTCAGCATGTTAATTCAGACATTCTGAGTAAAATTTTGAAATAAGGAGATTTGGTAGTTTGCATTATCAACTCCTGAGCCAGACCAACACTGGTTCAAATTGGAGTTTTATCATTTATCAGCTGTGTCATCTTGGGTAAGCTATCTACTTGGTACATCATTTTCCCCATGTTTAAAATGGGGATAGATAATAATATTTAGGAGGGGCGATTCAAGGAGTAAGTGACTCAATAAGAAAAAGCACTTGGGGGGGCACCAGGGTGGCTCAGTCAATTAATGGTCCGACTTTAGCTGAGGTCATCATTTCATTGTTTGTGAGTTCGAGCCCCCCACTGGGGTTGCTGCTGTCAGCACAGAGCCCTCTTTGGATCCTCTGTTCCCCTCTCTCTCTGCCCCCCCCTCCACTCATTCTCACTCTCCTTCTCTCTTTGTCTCTCTCTCTCTGTCATGAAAATAAGTAAAAAATATTAAAGAAAATTTTTAAATAAAAAAAAAAAAGGAAAGCAATTGAAACTGGGCCTGGTACTTACTAAATGCTGAGTGTTAGCCATTATTGTTGCCATTGTTTCTACCCCCAGGATAGTATCAGACAGAAATATCTTCATGATATATATCTGCTGCATTCAGTCCCTTTAAAGGGATTGCAAATGGATACAAAATAATTCAATTATTTCTGTAAACATTCAAGAAAACTATGATACTTTAGAAAGAAATGATAATATTTAATAGTAGAATAAATGATAATTTATTCTATTTAAATGATAATATTTAAAAGTAGAAAAAAAAAGTAGAAAACTATTAAAAGGTCATAATAGTCACTAATATCATGATGTGACAAGATTGTAAAATTTTATACAACTGATACAGGTTATATCACTTTTGGTCATGCATAAGATTCATAAAATGATTATAGTTTGATAGACATTGTGTTGTCTGCTTTATATTTACCATATACTCCTAATCACTCCATCAGATGGGCACTCTTACTTTGCCATTTGCCTAAAGAAGAAACAGGCTTAAAGAACTTAGTAACTTGAGTAAGAAATTAACCAGTAGTAAGTATATAAAATTGGATTTGAACCCAGGCATTCTGACCCCTGTATTTGGACTGTGTTTTTGAGGTTATGACAGGCAACTGACATAATATCTGGTGATCTACAAATTAAAATTTAAAACAAATGACTAATTTCCAAGAATGTCCAAAAACTCAGTAACAAAACAAAATATTCTTTATCAGATTCTTAACAATCTGATAATGCATATTTCACCCATGATCAATGGATAAAATAAAATCATAGGTAAGAAGATAAGGCAGAGTTCAAAACCCTAGAGAAATGTTAGCATTATTACCGTTCTTATGGATTCTTGAACCTGAGACTACTCCATGTTTCAAAGTACTGATCAGATATTAGCTGAGACTAGCATTCTCCTAACTCAAAAATCAAGTGCAGAAACTTATCAAACATTTCTTTACATAAAATACTCATTTCATATAAACTGTCTACTGGGATGGTTGATAAAGCTGCCAATGAAAGTTAAATGAAGACATTCATCTGTTAAAATATATTCTTATATCTCTTCAATAAATTTATTCATAAAATATTTGTTGAGTAATTTTGGTTCTAGGCAGCTGGGGAGACTATAGAGTCCAAGACATAAACATTGTTCCTGTTGTTAGAGGGACTATGTTCTGATGAAAAAGAGAGAGAGGAAGGAAGGAAGGAAGGAAGGAAGGGAGGGAGGGAGGGAGGGAGGGAGGGAGATAGATATGCAGACTAATAAACAAAATAATCATTCTTATGAAGGAAATAGATGAGATGAGAATCACTAAGAGCGAATAAGAGAAAGTGACTTCAGAAAGGGCAAGCCTAAAAGACCAACTTGAGGAAATGACATTCAAGCTAAGTAAAACATGAATGAGAACAAGGAAAAGGTTTCTGAGCATAGAAAACCTACAGAGCCCATCAGCATGCACACATCTCCAAAGAAACAATGTAAATATTCCTTTTTCTTTCCTAACATCTTCTGGATACTTCCAAATCTGTTTTCATGTTAGTAAAATACACTTCATTCACGAACTTCCTTGAGAGCACGCACCACACCTTACTGATCATCTTCGTAGCCCTGATATTTCACACCATGACTTGACATAGTGGGTACTCAAAAGGGATTGAGGGCCTACTAAATAAATAGATGAATGCAGGGTTAACAATGAATTTGAAAGGGTTTTTAAAAGAAATTTTAAAACTTATGGTGCAGGGTAACGTTAGCAAAAACGGTATAGAGTAAGGACTTCAAAAACTCCCTCTTTAAAATGAGTGAAAAATCTGACAAAAATGGTTGGAATCAACTTTTTCATATCTTTGGAAATTAACTAAAGCTTACAGCAACCCCAACCCTCTCTCCATAGTTCCACAGTAGCCTTGAAAACCAATCACCTACAATCACAGTGCAAACCAGCAGCTCAACAGCCATCAGAGGGACAGAATAAGATTGGAACTCCTTCAAAACCTCATTTCTAGAGAATTCTCATTATTTGACCTGTCTGACAGTTCCCTGGAAGGTCCCATTTAACAAGACTATCTTTATCAGACTGGATTTACGCACTAGAATAAGTCTTTTCCCCAGGGGTGCTGGTTTGAAACCTTTAAAGATAATGAACTTTGCAGCTCCCTGAGGCAATAGATAACAGCTGGGACAAACAACAGGCAAATCAAAAAGATTAAAATGAAGAGCTAGGGAATGAGATGTCCTAGGGGCTTTGAAGAGGTCCATTGTATTCCTGGGACTATAGAAATGCGTGCCCTTATAAAGGACTGCACAAATGCCCAGGTTTTATTCAGGTTCTGGAAAGAGCTGACCTACAGTTGACCTTGGGGCTCTATGTCCATGGGAAGTGAACTTTAAGGCAGATCTGCCTACTCCCTAGCTGAGTGCTGAAGGCATGCTCCAACATGCAAGCAAAATCCAAAACATCCAAACACAGGAGTCTTACTGGTCCTTAGTGTAAAGAAATCTTTGTCCAGCTATTAGTTGAATACTAAACTAACCAAGCAGAAACATAGGTGGCCACACATGATAATGCAAAATTTACAGAATTAGTTAACAAAAGTCAATAAAGAAACATACAAACAAGAGCTGTGACAAGGAGCAGTAACAGTAAACCCTGAGGAGATGGGAGTGTCTGACTTCCAGAGTTGCCACATTGTATTATTTAATGCATCCATTAGCAACAGAAAATTACAAGACATTTAACAAGAAATATGCAAAAGTACATGGAACAAGAAAAATACCTATCCTACACAAGGGAAAAAGCAATCGGTAGAAACTATCCCTGAAGAAAACCAGATGTTGGACTTACTAAAGAGAAAAAAGACTTTAAATTAGATATTTTAAATATGTTCAAAGACTTTAAGAAAAATTATGTTTAAAGAACAAAATAAAGAATATTGATAAAGGATATAAATTATAAATAATAAAGATTAGGACAGAAGTAAAAGATATAGTAAATAGAAAAGCAATACAAAAAAATGAAATCAACAAAACCAAAAGTTAGTTCTTTGAAAGCAAAACTGACAATCCTTTAGCTACACTGACCAGGGAAAAAAAGAAAGAGGACACAATTACTAAAATCACAAATGAGGGAGATATTTTCCTAGTGATTTTACAGGCATAAAAAAGATTATGGGGAATAATATGAACAGTTATATGAAACAAGTCACATAACCTATATGAAATGGACACATTCCTTAGAAAGACACAAACTACAAAACTGACTCAAGAGAAAATAGACAGTGCTCATGTTGGCAGCACATACACTAAATTTGGAACACTGCAGAGAAGATTAGCATGGCCCCAGACCAAGGATGACATGCATTTGTGAAGTGTCCCATCTTTTTCTGGGGATGTAATGTACAGCAATGGTGACTAGTTAACAACATTGTATTATGTATGTGAAAGTTTGTAAGAGAGTAGATCTTAAAAGTTTGCATCACAAGAAAAAAAATTGTAACTGTGTTCTAATGGATATTAACTAAATTTATTGTGGTGATCATTTCATAATATCTGCATATATCAAATCATTATACTCTGCACCTAAAACTACTACAATGTTATATGTCAGCTTTATTTCAATTAAAAAAAATAAGAAATAAGTAATATGAATAGACCTGTAACAAGTAGAGAGGTTGAATTAATTAAAAACTTCCCACAAAGACTCTCCGCACCAGATCACCTTGCTGGTAAATCTGTCATATGGTTAAAGAAGAATGAACATCAATCCTTCAGAAACACTTTGAAAAATTATAAAAGGGGTGAGTACTTCTTAAGTCATTCTATAAAGCCAGAAGTATCCTGATATCAAGCCCAGATAAATCACAAGAAAACTACAGATTAATATCCCTTTTTGATATAGATATAAAATGCTTAATAAAATACTAGCAAACTGAATCTGGCAACATAAAAAATTACAAATGTTATATGGATATAAATATAAATATATACATATTATGGATATTTTATATCCAAAAAAGTTATATGTATTATACACATAATTTAAGTAGGATTTATCCCAGGAATGCAAGGGTAGTTCAACATCTGAAAATCAATTCATGTAGAAGATCATGATATAAAAGAAAACATTATGCCAAGTGAAAGAAGCCAGATAAAAAGGACCAATTATTCAATAGCAGTTTTTAACCTGAGACTTAGCTTATAAAAAAGTTGACCAACATGCCTGAAATGGACTCTGGTGGTGAGTGTAGAGGCCAGAGAGATGTGGAGAGGCATCCAAGTCACTAAGGACATCTCCAAGAAAGAAATGGTGATCTTGTAATAGAGAAGAGCATAAGAATGTGAGAACTTCCATATGAGTCAGATTCTTGTTCCATGCACTCTAATGTGCTTTCTTTGACAGGATCCATTGTCACACATGGGTATCTTCCTTGATATCAACCTCCAAAGAGTGACTGGTCTCCTCTCACATCTAAATTCCTGAGCTGCTACTGCATCTTGTGTGTAAATGGATTCTGAATCACTTCTATAGACACACAGCAAAAAACATTTGATATTTTATGTAAATTGTTTTCAATTCTGCAAAAGCCTTATAAACTGAAAGCATTGATAGATACAGCTATTACACTGGTACTGCTGTTCGAAGGAACACTTTTCTATCAGAGGAGAAATCCTAAAGACTATGACTTTGGAAAACCCCAAGTCAGAAGAAGACTGAGGAAATGGGGAAGGTAAATATGAGACAATCAAGGACATACTCCCTTTTATCCTTTGCATTTGCACATTTCCATTCGTTTTGTAGATGAAAGCCCCATAAGGGCAGGTAGTCTTGTATTCACTAATGTATCTCCAAAATCTAAGTTGTTAGCATTGCTGGTACTCAGCAATTCTAATCCTCACCGTATCTATAAGACCCAACCCCAATGTCTGCTGCTCACACTCAAGGCTCAGAGACAGTATGGCTTAGACAGTCATGTTGAGAAGGCAATTTGCTTTTTGTTTTCATTCAACAAGAAGCAGTAGAAAATAAAGAAAACATTCCAAAGAAAATATTTTCAACAATCATGAAATGGTGGGATGGGGGGTAGGGGGCTTTTAATTGACATCAGACCTTTTGTCCTATTATTATATTGTTTTTTTCCAAGTCATTTATTATTCTTTTTATACCAGAATACATAATTTGACATATTAAGGTTTTTTAAAAGAAACTACTCCCAAACAGGTCAAATTATGCTAAATAAACAAGGGGTTGAGCACTCTCCATTCAAGCTTATTACTGCTTTTTAAAAAAGATGACAAGCATCCAAATCTGAACTAAAAAGTGCAAGGTGACAGTCCCCATCTACAGTTCTAATCCCCTAAATCTCTAACTCTAACTTTTAAAACAATTTCTTTGGTGACAATTCCTTACCTGACATCTGTATTATGTAAAATATGCACCATATTACTTTTTACAAAAATCTGAAAAATCCTGAATTCCAAAAACAATTGAGGGGCCAAGAGATTTGAAGGTCCAAGAGATCTTAAGAAAAAGCCTGTATGTATGTGTGTATATGTATACATATATAATAGTGTATACTCATATACATATGTGTGTGTATATATATGTATACACACATACATACAGGTTTTATACATATATAAGTATACACACACACATACACACAGGAATGAGAAAGGACAAATCCAAGTGTCCAAAATGCAACCTTAAAAACAACAAAAAATCATATACCAAACAATACAACCTTCTTTGAAAGTGAATAAAAGTGTACTTAGTATGAGCTCTAAACATTAAAAGAAACTAGGAAATTGTTTAAGTTCATGTTAGTGAGGAGCATATTTAAAACCAATATAAAAAATATATATATATTTGAAGAAAAAGCCTACATATATTTGCATTCAAGTATACATATACAATATAAATATGCATATATATATGTGCAGTATAAATAAATAATATACACACACATGTATATATATATACATATATTTGCATTTAAATAGGGCAATTAAGCAAATCACAATCTCTCTAGCATTTATTTCATGATTTAGAAAGTAAGGGGGTTGTACCAGATGACCTCCAAAATCCTGGACGGTAATTAAATTCTATCTACCTGATTTGTTTATATCCTGTGTTCAATTCTGGATTATGTTCAATTTCTATAAAATTCTGGGCACTTAGGTTGCCCGTGACAAGTGAATACCATTAGATATCTCTTCAACTGTGTAATTCAATTCAGGCTGAGTACCTGCTGTGCCAAACACAGAAGATATGCCTTCCACAACCGTCTTATGGACGCTGGGATGAGACAGGACAAATCCAAGTGTCCAAAATGCAATCTTAAAAAAAAAACACAACAAATCCATGTATGAAACAATACAATCTTCTTTGAAAGTAAATGAAAGCATACATAATATTGGCTATAAACATTAAAAGAAACCAGGAAAATGTTTAAATTAAACTTAAAAGCACGTTGGTGAAGAGCATTTTTTAAAAACAGTTTTTATGAACAAGAGAGATGTTGCATACCTGAGAGTCAAAGCTATAATGTCATTCTGTCACTGTAGTTTAACTATATTATTTATACAGATTAAACTATCTTTACTTAAAAAATGAGGCAGGATTTTTTTTTTTTACTAATGCACATTATAAAATAATACACAGACATACAATAAACATTCAGAAGAAACAAATTATGACACTTAAGAATGTTAATGCATGGGGCGCTTGGGTGGCTCAGTCGGTTAAGCATCCAACTTCAGCTCAGGTCATCTCATCGGTTTGTGGGTTCGAGCTCCGCATCAGGCTCTGTTCTGACAGCTAGATCAGAGCCTGGAGTCCGTTTCAGATTCTGTGTCTCCCTCTCTCTCTGACCCTCTCCTGCTCACACTGTCTCTCTCTCTCTCAGAAATAAATAAAACATTAAAAATTTAAAAAAAAATGTTAATGCAGACAAAAACATTTTTTTAAATGTAATTTCCTTGAAATAGAAATGAATGAGCAAATCATATATTATGCAAATAAAACATGGTAATTTTCAATAAGCCTAGAAAAGTATACCTAAAATCCAATAAACTAAATGATGAGAGTACTCAATATCAAAAATATAGTTCTTTCACATCTGGAGGTTACCAAACATAGCATGCTTGCAAATTCTGTCTCTAGACCAAAGAAAATTATTTCATGCCTTTCCTCATTGTGGTATTACAAGGTACAATTATACTGCCACACACTTCAAAAATTAACTTTCTGTTAACTTGGGTAGATAGTTTTGCTTTTTTTTTTTTTTTTTTTTTTAGGTTACACAGTAAAGGAAACTTGCAGAAAATTGTTAAAAGAGGTTTGGGTTTCCCTTTCATCTTTTCTGTAAATATGTATTGTGAAAGAAATCACATCTAGGAAAATCAGTCTTGAAAGACTCAGAAAATACTTAATATTTAAAACACTTAAGTTTTTTGTCTCTTTTGTGAGGTAACTTTTAAATAATCCCAACACTCCCCTCTGTGGTCAAAGAAGGAAAAGCAATTGTCCAAGGGAAGTGCTCAAATAAGCCAAATTCAACTCTACTCAATGGTTTTCCCTGCTGGGGCATGAACTATGTCTGTGGGAGGGTCAATATGGTACTGTGTACATAAACAAAGTGAACGCTAGAACAAAGGCCACCTCCATCTGGAGAGCCTCTTTCTGTGGCATTTTCCAGATTACAAAAGCTTTATCCTAGAGACTATTGGGTCTGTTTTACACTAGAAGAAACAAGACCAGAAAGCTCTCTTCTCCTGTCTCCCCACTCAGGCCCCTTCTACTATTATGGATGGAAGTGCCAAATTACTGGATTTAATTAATAACCACTCCATACTCAGTTCACCTTATTTATTAAAGGGTTAGAGTTCACGGTGTGCCTGGGTGGTAGTTAAGTCGGTTAAGCATCTGACTCTGGCCCAGGTCATGATCTCACAATGAGTTTGAGCTCCACATCAGGCTCTCTGTCATCATGGAACCCACTCTGGATTCTTTATCCCCCTGTCTCTCTGCCCCTCTCCTGCTTGTGTGGTCACACTCACTTGTGCTCTCTCTCACTCTCTCTCTCTCTCAAAAATAAAGATTCAAAAAATAAATAAAGGGTCAGAGTTCATATTAGGGGAAAAAATAGCTTAGTGATAGCATACAGACTTACAGTTATATAAAAGAGGGGCTCAAAGTTATACTAAATAGTGCCTAGAGTTCTAGAGATTCACAAAAATTGGGTCATATTTATTTTTGTAATAAGCACAAATAAATCAGTAAATTATAAATGCCTGCACAATTATGTTATTTATCATTTTTAAATTTGGTAAAAGCCTCAATTACTTTTTTAAAAATAAAAGAAAAAGCACATAAAAAACAGCAAAGAGTAGGGGCAGTGGCTCAGCCAGTTGAGTATCCAATTCTTGATTCGCCTCAGGTCTTGATCTCACAGTCGTGGGTTTAAGCCTACTTAAGATTCTCTCTCTCCTCTCTTTCTGCCCCTACCCCTCTCTCTTTTTCTCCAAAAAAAGAGAAAAAAGGGAGACAGTAAGGAGTAACTAAGAAATTCATATATATCACTGAATCAACAAACAAGACTATTTGATCACAAGACCTTGACACACTCAGTTAAAAGTTGCTCTCAAAAGTACCAAATTAGTGTTCTGCCAAAGGGGGCAAAACCATGGTGAGGGCCAGGCAAAAATAAAAAGGGTGATCTGGTTCACTGAACTTCACAAGCAGCCACTACATGCTCTTGGAGAGGTAAGAGCAAAGGTGACAAGGAAAACCCTGCCCTGCTATGTTAGGGAGAAGATGAATTGAGTATGTTCTTCAGCATCATTTATTTATTCCTCCATTCAAAAAAAGAATTGGGGTACGTGGGTGGCTCAGTCGGTTGAGCGTCCAACTTTGGCTCAGGTCATGATCTCCCGGTTTGTGGGTCTGAGCCCCACGACGGGCTCTGTGCTGACAGCCAGCTCAGAGCCTGGAGTTTGTTTCGGATTCTGTATCTCCCTCTCTCCCTGACCTTCCCCTGTTCATGCTGTGTCTCTCTCTCTCTCTCTCTCTCAGAAATAAATAAAAGATTAAAAAATTAAAAAAAAAAAGATTTAACTCCTGAAAACAAACTGTGGGTTGATGGGGTGGGAGAGGGGAAAATGGGTGATGGGCATGGAGGAGGACACTTGTTGGGATGAGCACTGGGTGTTATATGGAAACCAACTTGACAATAAACTATATTTAAAAAAAAAGATTCAACAAATACTGAGGGAGTCTGCACAACATAAAGACAGTCTTCTACAATCCCGGTAAACACAAATAGGCATAAGACACCATTCCTGTCCAAGGAACTCGTCACGTCTAGTTGGGGATATGAAATACAATCAGGAGAAAAAAGAGCTAAGTGTATAGGCAATGGGTGGTGCCGACAACCCACGCTGTGCCAGCTGAAGGTGAGATGGGGTGGTGTGGGGGGTAGTGGTCGCTACCAAAAGGATTTAGAAAGAGTTCCAGAGAAGTGGTAACAAAGATAAAATGTCAGCTAGGAGATTCGTTTTGGAAAAATGTTCTTAAAAAGTTAATTTGGAAGGAATTTCTTGGACCTTGTAAGTGGTTTTCCCATAGAAATAATGTCACAAACTATGGTTCATATGTTGGGCCAGTCCACCAAAGGTCACCTTGACCATAATGGAGCCTTCTAGTGACCTGTCCCAAGCCTATCTTCAATGGCTCTGAGTTCCATGGGCCTGGAGGCAGAGCACAGAGTGGGAATGAAAAGAAAGGACAGGCCCCACCCCCAATCCCTCCGGCAGGGCCTGCCCCCTGCTGCAGTTCTCTAGGCAGTGATGGGACATCAGAGAGGCCAGACAGCAGTGGTCGCTCCCACCCTTGGGCATTTGGTCCAGTTTTGAGAACCAAGGCAGCTTATTATTAATGGGCCATTGAAAGTAATGATTGCCTGAAAGGATGGCCTTACTTCTTATAAAAGCAGAAAGCTAACATTCATTGAGCACCTTCTTTGTGCCAGAAACTGTTAGCCACTTCCTATTTCATAAAAATATAAGGCTTACAACTATCGTGCAAGGTAGACCACATTCATCGTATTCTATAGATGAGAACACTGAGGTTCTGAGAGGTTAAACAATCGGTTCACTGGCACCCAGCACTGGGATTTGGCATTGGGCCCGACGCTCTAAAGCCTTTCCAGGGTGTCTGCCCGCACACCAGCTGTCTCTTGGAGGTGCCAACAAGAGCCAGCAAGATGGAACCTTCACGAATCATCAGACACTTTCTTTCTGAAATTAATGATTTAAGTCCTTTCAGACGAATGCCAGGAACACATTCCAAAGAACTGACTTCCCCTGAGTCAGATCAATCGGGGCTTTGTGTCCCTTTCTTCTGGAGGATCCGTCTAATGAGATCTTGAAAATTAATCCTGTGACAGGAGTGGCTGTTTGGTTGCTGCTTTGGGAGCTATTCTGATGTCTGCCTTTTAATTTTGCTGTAGCTTCATCGGCATCCAAGAACACTGTCTAAGGAGAAATCAGTGGATGATATCGGAGGTACATAAAGAAGAGGAAAGGATTAGATGATTCTTGTTTGCCCGTGCCAGATGAACTACATAAGGCTGACGCACATGTGAGCAGAGGGGCCAGTGCTTCTATTTCTGCTTCTTACCCAATCGATGTTCCAACAGGTTAAAAGAAACTAGACTATCAGTACTTAGAACGCTTTCATTAAGAGGCAGGAGGCATAAATAATACTTAAAATACCTTATTTCTCTTTGTTAGAAGAAAAAAGAAAAATGGCTACATGTATCATTAGAGATGGGTTGAATATTCCCGTTTGGTAGAAAACAAATGCAGAAAAAAGGTGACTCTTTAATTTCTCAAATAATGTAAGTGCAGCTTAGGCTAGTGTGGAATCTTCTGACACAGGTAGCTGGTGCAGATCAAACATGAAGTGGCAGACAACGCTTGGCTTTGATCTAGTTTATAGCAACTTTAAAAAGAAACAGTTAAAGGGGTTGCCTGGGTGGTTCAGCAGGTTAAATGTCTCACATCTGGGCTCAGGTCATGATCTTGAGGTTCATGAGTTTGAGCCCTGTGTTGGGCTCTGTGCTGACAGCTCAGAGCCTAGAGCCTGCTTCGGATGCTCTGTCTCCCTCTCTCTCTGCCGCTCCCCTGTTTGTGCTCTCTCTGCTCTCGGGGCACCTGGGTGGCTCAGTCAGTTAAGTGTCCAATTATTGGGTTTGGATCAGGTCATGATCTCATGGTTTGTGAATTCAAGCCCCATGTTGGGCTCCATGCTGACAGTGTGGAGCCTGCTTGGGATTTTCTGTCTCTTTCTCTCTGTCTCTCTATCCCTCCTAGGCTGTGTGCTCGCTCGCTCTCTCTCTCTCTGTCAAAACAAGTAAACTTAAAAAAAAAATTCTCTGCTCTCTTCAGAAGTATTATGAGTTCCAAAGTCACCGGCTCCATTCATGGGGCTTACAGCACCAAGATGCCACTTAACGCAAGCAGGAATGGTACACAGAAGGAGAATGTGTAGAGGGGAAGACAAAGAACTAATGTTCACTGGGTACCAGCTCTGTTTATCTCATTGAATCCTCACAACAACCTTGTCGAGAAATGAAAAGTTACCATTCATTAGGTACCCAAGTCTGAGTAGCATACAGGAGCTATATTATCCCTTCATGACCCATAAGGAAATGGAGGCTGAGGGTTTAAAAGACCTCTATGAGATTCTGTAGCTTTGGTGGGGGATAGCTTGATTCCAGCCCAATTCTATCCCAAACTATCCATTTACCTACTCTCTCCCTGGTAAAACGTTAGAGTCAAGACTTATTTCAAGCATGAATACTAAGCGTGTTGCCTGACAAAGTGCTCCATAATCAGTGTTGTCACAACTGACCCCAAAGTGTAAGTTTCCCCCTTAGCCTGGTATAAGCTCCCTTGCAGAGGGCAGAATCCACTTGAGATCTCTGCTTTGCCTCCTCTGTGATCTTATCAGATTTCATTAGCCATCTGAGTTTTGTTTTCCTAGCCCACAACCAAATCTGTGGTCTTTTTTCTTTCCTATCATAAAGAAAAACAGAAAGCAAAATGAAAGAGAAAACTGACATTGTAGTAGACAGAACTGTAACCCTTATTAGTATACTTACAGGGACAGCATTGGACAGGGAAGCCCAAAGTAGTAAGAGCCCATAGTTGGGGCTCTTCTCTTCATTTCTTTCCATCTCTATGATATCCAGCACAGTCTGCATTAATGTCTGTTTAAAAGAAATACATATTGTCAAACCACAGCTCTGTGACAAAGACTGCTGATAATAAACAAAGACCATGCATATTTTTCAAATAAGTTATTTCTGCCATTCCCAGGTTTGCAGCCTGAGGCATGCTAAAGGATTTATATTCTTAGTAGCAGTATAGTAATTAGGAGGAGGGACTCTGGAGCACAACTGCCTTATGCATTGGCTCAAATCCTGGCTTAGGCATTTTTTCTTCTTCTTAAAATTTGATTTTATTTCTTAGAGCAGTTTTAGGTTTACAATAAAATTGAGAGGAAGGTACAAAGACTCCCCAGATATCCCTCACTCCCACTCATGCACAGCCTTCCCTACTATCAATATCATTCCAAATGGTACTTTTTTTTTTTTTTTTACCATGGATCAAGGACATTGACATATCATAATCACCTAAAGTCCATATTTTACCTTAGGGTTCACTCTTCGCATTATAAACTCTATCAATTTGGACAAATGCATGATGATACAGTGTCACACAAAGTATTTTCACTGCCCTAAAAATCCTCTACGTTCTGCCAATGTTCTCCCTCCGCAACAACCACTGGCCCTTTTCCTTTCCCCCCATCTCGTCTTTTCCAGAATGTCACACTGTTGAAACCACACATTTTGTAGCCTTCTTAAATGGGCTTCTTTCACTTAGTGCCATTCATTTGTGGTTTGTCTATGTCTTTTCATGGCCTGAGAGTTCATTCCTTTTGAGTGCTGAATAACATTCCATTCCCTAGATGTATCACAGTTTATCCATTTACCTACTAAAGGGCTACAAAATGTGACTTCCACGTTTTGGCAGTTATGAATAAAGCTGTTGTAAACATCCATTTGCAGGTTTTTTTGTGGACATACATTTTTAAATAATCTGGGCAAATAACCAAGGAGCATAACTGCTACATTTCATGGTAAGAGTATTTTTTTTTTATAAGAAACCACCAAAGTGTTTTCCAAAGTTTCTGTACCATTTTGCCCCATCAACAGTGAATGAGAATTCTTGTTGCTCTGCATCCTTACGAGCAACACCAGTGGTGTTATCAGTGTTCCAGATTCTGGCCAGAATGAGGGTAGTGGTAGTTCAGTGTTGTCCTCATTTGCATTTCCCTGATGACATATGATGTGGAGCATCTTTTCATATGCTTTCATCTTCTCTCATGGGTTGTGTTTTTGGTGTTGTATCTAAATAGGCATCATCATACCCCAAGGTCAACTAGATTTTCTTCAAGTAGTTATATACTTTTGCATTTTACACTTAGGTCCCTGACTCATTTGAGTAAATTTTTGTGAACTGTGTACAATCTGTGTCTAGATTTTTTTTTTTTGCATGTGGGTGCCCAATTATTTTAGCACTCTCTGTTGAAGAGTCCATCTTTGTTTTGTTACATTGTCTTTGCTTCTTTCTTGTCAAAGGTCAGTTGATTATACTTAAAAGGGTCTATTTCTGAGCTCTCTGTTCTGTTCCATTGATCTATTTGTCTATTCTTTCACCAATACCACATCATCTTGATGACTGTAGCATTACAGTAAATCTTGAAGTTGGGGAGCATGATGATTTTGGGTCTCCATATAAACTTTGGAATCAGTTTGTTGATATCCCTAGAATAACCTGCTGGAATTTTGGTTGAGACTGTATTGAACATATAGGTTAAGTTGGGAAGAACTGACATCTTGACAATATTGAATCTTCCTATTCATGAACATAAAATATTTACTTAGTTCTTTGGTTTTGTTCATCAGAGTTTTGTAGCTTTCCTCCTACAGATCTTATATATCATTTGTTAACTTTATACCTAAATATTTCATTTTGGGGGATACTGGGATACTAATGTAAATGGCATTGTGTTTCTAATTTCATACCCCACTCGTTCATTGTTGGTATATGGGAAAGCAACTAACTTTTGTATATTAACTTGTATCTTGCAACTTTGCTATAATTGCTTGTTAGTTCCAGTAGTTTTTCTGTTGATTCTTTTGGATTTGCAATACATATGATCACCACATCTATGAACAAAGATAGTTTTATGTCTTCTGTCCCAATATTTGTAACTTCAATTTCCTCTTCTTGACTTATTGCATTGGCAAGGATTTCTAGTATCATGTTGAAAAGGAGTGGTAAAGAGGACATCCTTGCTATGGGGTTCTGGTACCAATTTCTAATGTGTGTGTATGATGGTGGGCGGCGGGGGAGAGAAGTTCCAAACAACAATAAACAACATTTAGGACAGTCTCTGGGTGCCCTATAATTCAACTCAATTCTGACACTATCTACCCAGAAATAGCATGAGATTCTACAGGTTAAGGGTTTAGTCCTACAAGACTATAACCTTTCCCAACCCTTGCACCTGCCCTTCAGACGGCAGTCACCACCCAGGTTATTACCTGAACTCTGGACCAACAGGGTACAGATTGGAGGTTCCAAAAACCTCCTCCTTGGGCTTCAGATGCTAGCTACAAGACCAGGTTGTTATCTGTACTTCTGAAAATCAGAGGTTCCCACCGCCCATTCTCAGGTTAAATTAATTCGCTAAACGGGCTCACAGAACTCAGAGAAACATTTTATTTACTAGATTCCAGTTTATTATAGAAGGATATGATAAAGTATATAGAGAGACAACCATATAACGATATGTAATCATTTCATTTATATACAAGCACACAAAAGTGTGTATATATAATTGAATACATTATTGCTATTATAATTTGAACAAATTATATCTGTTAGATCAGTTAAGAATAAGGAAAATAAATTTTTTTAACTTTGCTTATATCTTTTTTGATATTCATCCCTTTTTATGTAGAGCTGTTTCTGATCTATATTATTTTTCTTCTCTGTGAAGAAGTGTCTTATTAATATTTCTTATAAAAAAGTGTATTGGCAACAAATTCCCTCAACTTTTGTTTGTCTGAGAACAGAGCCCAACGCGGGGCTCGAACCCATGAACTGTGAGATCATGACCTGAGCCAAAGTCAGACGATTAATTGACTGAGCCCCCAGGCATCCCTCTCTTTCACTTTTAAAGGATAATTTCACAGGGTATATAATTCCAGATTGGGGGGGGGGGTGCTTTTTGTTCTCACTCTACTCTTTTAATACTTGACTTTTTTTTTTTTTTTTTTTTTTTTTTTTTTTTTTTTTTAGGAATTAGATGTAATTATCATCTTTGTTCCTGTATAGATATAGTATTTTTCCTTCTGGCTTCTTTCAGGATTTTTTAAAAATTATTTTATTTTATTTCCGAGAGAGAGAGAGACAACGTCAGCTGGGGAGTGTCAGAGAGAGAGGGAGACACAGAATCTGAAACAGGCTTCAGACTCTGATCTGGCTGTCAGCACAGAGCCCTATGCGGGGCTCGAACCCACGAACTGTGAGATCATGACCTGAGCGGAAGTTGGACGCTTACCCGACTGAGCCACCCAGGCGCCCCTCTTTCAGGATTTTTTATCTTTGGTTTTCTGTAATATGCTGACGTTTAGTTTTTGGTGTTTACATGACTGGTGTTCTCTGAGTTTCCTGGCTGTATGGTTTAGTGTCTGACATTAAATGGGGGAATATTCTGTCATTATTATTGTCAAATACATCTTCTGTTCCTTTTTCCCTTTTTTTCTCCTTTTGGTTTTCCCATTTTCAGTACGTTATGTCTCTTGTAGTTGTCCCACATTTCCACAGTTTTTGGATGTTCTGCTCTATTTTTTTTAGTGCTTGTTCTCTTTGCTTTTCAGTTTTTGGGGATTCAGCAGATATATCCTCTAGCTCACAGATTCTTTTCTCAGCTCCACCAGTCCACAAATAAGCCCATCAAAGGCATTCTTCATTTGTTAGTGTTTATTATACCTAGCATTTAATTTTGGTTCCTTCTAAAGATTTCCATCTCTCTCTGCTTACACGGGCCATCTGTTCTGACATATAGTCTATTTTATGCGTAGAGCCCAGTTGTTTCAAAGTCCCAGTCTGCTAATTCCAACATTGGTCTGTCCCACTTGCTACCTGTTGTTAGGATGGAGTGGCCACTTCCAAGATCCTTACATGTGAACCTGGCTTAGTTACTCAAGGCCTGGGTAACCTTGGACAAGTTACTTTAAGCTCATCAATATAATGGTCATAACGTGGTATCTACCTCATAGGATTGTTGTGAGAATTAAATTGTTACTACCTATGAAGTGCCTAAAACATAACTTAGTACATAATACCATTTTGACAATTTTTTTTAAATAAACCTCTGCTTTTAGGAAAATACCAGCAACACAGAAATATAGATCTCTGGAGAATTCAAGAGAAACCCCTTCCCCCATTTGCCATGAAGATTCTTAGCCTATACACCATGAAGAAAAAATTAGCAAGCCAATATATATTATAAATACCTCAACATGTGGAGAACTGATATTTGACTGGAATGGTGCCAACGAAGTTCAGGGACCCATCCAAGGCTACCTATAGTCACTCTTGGGTCACCATAATAAATTCCCTGAAAGCATTTTCGTCACTGTGAGGTTTCTTAAACACCCCTTTGTCAGTGACCATTCCCCACCATGGGTTAGAAATTCAGACACTGTAACATTTTCACTGAGTTACTCATGTACTTGGAACCTTAAATAACTCAGGTTTAGGTTACACAAATGATGGTAGCTGAAGCCTAGTCATTGCTTGCTAAGGTGAGTTCTGTTTCATAGGCTTTATAAGTATTTAGCCATTCAATCACCACCATAATTCCAAGAAGCAGATATCATTATCTTCACCATTTTACATATGAGGAAACTGAAGCACAATTAAGTTAGGGAACGTTGCCAGGGATAGGTAGCTTTTCAGTGACCGCATTGGGATTCACACTCTATGAGACTGGTCCTGGCTCCAGAGCCCACACTCTTAGCTACTGCATTATACTGCCCCATGAGAGATACAAGCCACAGCTCTCATGGATTAGGGATTAAGAGAACTCCATTGTGCCATTAGCAGTTTTACTTTGAGTCTTATGATACAAGAAATAACTGTTAAATCACTATCAAAGAAAATACATGATGAGAGACTATTGCTGTTACTTACAAAGGCATGTAATGTTTCAAAAGTGATTAACCACCCTAATCCTCAGCTTAATCTCCACAGTTTTATAGGTATTATAGTTGTTGTGAAAAACAAATGGGTCATGAACTTGTGGAATGTTCAGCACAACGCCTAGCATAGAGTAAGCACCCCAGAAATGATAGTGATGTCTCATTGTTACTGTTTTTGTGACAATGATTTAGCAAAATTGAAAATTCTAGGTTTTATCATACAACGTAAATTGTTACAACACAAAGTTTGTGTCCCATGAAAAATCCTACAGATGGATTTCATTCAGTGGATATGCGATTCTATAGGTAGTTTTAATTTTAAATGAAAATACTAGTTTAATATACATCTAGAATAACAAGGGGGAAATCACATTTGATGTTTACAATGTGATAAAGTGTGTGTGTAATATTTTAAGAAAACAAAAACTTCTTCCAGTCTTCTGATTAACTAGGCCATTGAAATCTACTTATACAGTAGAAGACAACGGAATCTTTTATTTTCTTCTTAGCCCACATTAAAAAAATTGGGTACAAAACACAAGCTCAGTGTGAACTCTGCTGGAAGAAACAGAAGTGATACACAAAAAAAGAAAACTTCTCGTGAATGTTTAAACTGAGTTCTGTCCCAGTCCTATTTAAAAAAAATTTTAAGTGCTTGTTAATTTTTTTTAGAGAGAGAGAGAAAGACAGAGTGCAAGCAGGGGAGGGGCAGAGAGAGGGAGACACAGAATCCGAAGCAGGCTCCAGGCTCCCAGCTAGCTGTCAGCTCAGAGCCCGACATGGGGCTCAAACCCATGAACCATGGGATCATGACCTGAGCCGAAGTCAGATGCTTAACCAACTGAGCCACCCAAGTGCCTCTGTCCTAAAGTCTTAAATGGATTAGCAGGGGCCCCTGGGTGGTTCCACAGAATTATTCTGTGGTTACAGAATATGTGGTTACAGAATAGTGAAGACATACAAACAACACAGCGCTTGATACAAAAATGTCACCCAAATAATCTCATGATGTTTAGCAAAACATCTCTTAAAAATCATAGCTTATGACTGCTTTCATCCCATATATTGTGGGAAAAAAGCTAAGTAATACTTACCATGGAGTTATCTTTCGCAGATCTGTATGTTTTTATATCAGGAATATTTTTCTCAAAGAGTGCTAAAAGCCACTTTTTGGACTTTGACCAGTGTCTAGGTGAGCAAAAAATAGGTGCAGAAGTTAATTTGAAAGCACTTCAGGAATAACAGGTCACAGTGTGAAAAGGGGTGTTTCTATGGAATTATTTCCCCAAATTCCTTCTTCAGTTTTGCCAAAGTTTCATGTGAGGTCCTCCTTCAGACTTACTATTCCAAAAGAAAAATCGAGGGGGGAAGGCAGCCACATTTTAGTGGGGTTTGTTTTTGCAAACAAAAGTTTGAATTGGCATTGTATAAAAAAAAAATGGGGTCTGTGACCTGCTTGCTCTACTTTTACTCGGGCTGTTGTCAGTTGCTGAAAGATGAAAAAGTAGCACAGTGACCCAGGACTGGCTTAAGCCGGGTGAGGCAAACTGGCTATGATCTTTTTAATATTATCTGATCAGTCACCACTGCAGACCAGATGCTAAGGCATTTAAAAATTCATGTGTTATTTTGCATTAGAACCATAGAGCCAACTGTGAGAAATACATTTGACCACGCCTCCTCTTGACCACACCTCCTTTTGCCACAATGTCTAAGATCAGTCACACTGGGTGATTTAGCATGGTTCCAAACTATGGCAATGAGTGTAATAATAATAAGCAGTAAATGAGAGAAATTCTTCGTTTCATTCTGATATGCACTTTCTCTTGCTTTCTCTCCCCCCGCCCTGTCTCATTTTTGCTCCTCAAAGGAAAAAAAAAAAGAAATAATGCATCTCTCTTAAATTACTCCATCAATTCACACACACCCCAAAACAAACTGGTCATGAGAAGTAGCTTTTGTGTCTTCCACTTGGATGCTGCTCTTCCTACTCAGAAGAGGAAAATGAGACAGGTATGTGTTGCTGGGAGGAACTTGGTGGATGAATTAATTACAGGGAAGGGCTCGTCTACCTTAGCAGACATTCTGGGATGTGGGACCCGCACTCGAAACCTTCATCGTAAGCTTGAAAATGCTGATGGAACTCCTTGACTTTTCTCTCATTTGTGGGAAAGAAACCGTCTTGGAAGAGTGTATTCACTGTGACTGGATAAAGGAGATGCCTACAAAGATAAAGACACATAAAAAGTCAGACCGATGACCAAAGAAGAAAGGCACAGGATACAAAAAAAGGGCATTATTTAATAGATATATATTAGGGGTAGATAATAATGTGACAGATTCTTTTGGGAAAGAGTCACTCTTAAAAAGTTTTAATATTTGCTCACTGTGGTCAGATAACTTAGGGGTAACTGAAATTGTGGTTTATCTCTTTGAAGATTTTAAAATGCTTTCTAAGCAAGCATTGTTAGATCTTGACAAATAAGAGATGATATACCAGAAAAAAAATTGATTCAATACAATTTCAACAAGCACTTACTTAGCAAGTAATACCAATAACTAAGGTATAGTCCATGACTTTAAAGAGCAACAAAAATTAACCAAAGAATCAGGGTAACACCAGTCACCAAATTTCCTAAGCTCCTATAGGATCCCACAGATCTGAACTACCGAATATTGAAGTATAGTACCTATCATCATTAAGTTTTGCCATAAGTAAATAAAATGATTACTATGGCATACCTAAGTGAAAACATATCAAAGATTATTAATAAGACTTAGACTAGTAACACCAAGTACTGTTTGTTTCATTTTTATTGAATTCTTCACTAGAAGTTTTTCAGGATCTCCTTCCCCCAAAGTTTCAAAGACATCCAAGAATTTTTTTTGTTTTGCTGTAGATACTGACATGCTACAAGTTTGGTTGGTTGGGTTTTTTTTTCCTCTCTCTCTTGCTGTACCTCTAACAAAATATTCTTTTTTTATGAGTCTGAACTATTGAATCCTGCCCTCAGCATCCCAGTATCCCACTGAGATGGAAAAGTGGCTGACTTGGTGACTTCAATTCCAACCAATCTCCTCATGCATGCTGGGAATTTTTCTCACGGCTCCTATGCCCATCGCTTACCTTTGCCAGAAAGTTTTAGAATGTGACTCAGGCCACTTGACTTCCTCCATTGTCCTTCCCTGTCTCCTATCAGCATCCCCTCTAGGGTAGATATGATCTATGTGGCATGGAATCACTACGGAGAAATTACTGTAAATGTATTAAAATGACTGTATTGGCTTATTTGCTCACCTTACAATTGGGGCATTAACTAAAAGCTACCTGTTAATTAGAATTTAAAAAACTAATATAATCTCTTAATTACCGAGTTAGACTTCATTAATCCACCAGATAATTTTTTAAGTTCAATGCAATGGCTGCAGATTTTTTATTCCTCCCCCCAAAAAAACTACACGCGAAAACCCTACAAGATCAAAAAATACTAATGCATTTATTTACCTTACTAAGTTGTTCAGCTCCATTGTCCCATGAGTGCCTAAATTCTCCAGTTGCTTATGTAACTCTTCAGTCAGTTGTCCAGTGAGTTGATATAGGTTGATAGTCCCTATTTTCCCTTTGATCATGACATAAAGTTTTTCATGCAGTGTTAAAAAAGTATTCTTTGGAATTGATGCTATAAACAGAGAAAACTATTTTCAAAAGAAGCAACAACTCCTTGAAGCAAATAGCCAGCCCACACCTCCTATAACTTGGTCAGTAGGGACTAGAGCCAAAGTCCTCCCAGTACATAAGATCACCTCTTGCAAATAAGAGCAGGTGAAGATTTGACCTATCCTGTGACACAGTAAAAGTCTGTAGGGAAATTCACTTTAAGGGGTGATCTACACGTGGGTGATTAGGAGGGCCTCTGGGAAACACAAATGTAGTGATTTCATTTTTATGTTTCTTTATTTTAAAAAATTTTAATGTTTATTTTATTTTTAAGACCAAGAGAAACAGAGCATGAGCAGGGGAGATGCAGAGAGACAGGGAGACACAGAATCTGAAGCAGGCTCCAGGCTCCGAGCTGTCAACACAAAGCCCGACGTGGGACTTGAACTCAGGAACTGTGCGATCAGGTCCTGAGCCGAAGTTGGATGCTTAACCGATCTGAGCCAAAATTGGACGCTTAACCGACCAACCAACCGAAAATATTCCCTTATTTTCATGTTTAAAGGCTTTCATTGGCTTCCTAACCTTAACAAAGTTTACAAGGCATTCTAACATCTTTCTAGTCTTCTGGTAACATTTCCAGCCCCTTCTCCCCCCAAATCTGTATTCCAGGTACAGTGTATTGTTCCTAGTATTTATTTCCCAGCATTTTTATGAGACATTCTATCTGCTCAAAACATTCTTTACTTGACCACCCTCATCCCATTTCCACATGCCTGCAACCATAAGCCATACATTTCTCCTGCCAACTTCTATTTCTCCTTCAAGTATCTCCCTGAATATCACTTTCAACAGGAGGCCTTTCCTAATCCCACAAGTAGCTTTGGAGACACTACTTCTTTTGCATTAGTGTTTGTTCATGATCCTTCCATGATACACACACACTCCTGCTTGAGTTTGGCCAGGAAGATGTGCGTTTTTAAACTTACTAGTCTTTCATGTTTTTGTTTAGTTCTCTCTTATTGTCTGCAAAGTAACTTTTGCAAAAAAATAATAGTTTTATATTTCATCAGCCTATTATGGGTAGGTTACATTTCATATGAGTTCATTAAAAATAATGTTTAGATTTCCTGAGCATACATCCTCTCTGTAGTAGGAAAATGTATGAAAAACATAGGAAGCAGGCTCAAGAGTACTTATATTAACATATTTTGTCTATAAATAGAAATATTTACACATGAAAGTCCCTAGTGGAGGCAGAGGTGAAAAAACTTGACCACTTCTATGCACCCTTACACATGATAAGTTGGCATATTTTTCTGGAGAGATATGTGAAGTTACAGACAAAGAGCCTTCAAAATATTTATATTCTTTGATCTGGAATTGCATAGTTTTTTTATTAAAATTTTTTTAAGTCTATTTATTTATTATGAGAGAGAAAGAGAGATGAGAGAGCATAAGTGGGGAAGGGGCTCAGGGGGAGAGGGAGCGAGAGACTCCCAAGCAGGCCCTGCCCAGCGCAGAGCCCTATGCAGGGCCTGAACCACAAACCATGAGATCATGACCTGAGCCAAAGTCAGATGCTTAACCAACTAAGCCACCCAGGTGGTGCTGGAATTCCATAGTTTAAATATTAAGAAGCACTAAACAGTCAAAGAATTTGGCCAACATGTTGTGATTTTCATGCAAGCAAGAAGAAATAGTCATCATGCTACTGATCACTCTCAGCTTTTAAAACTTTTTTGCATTAATGGTAAGAGATGAATGAGAGGATGCATGAAGAGGAAAACAAAGAAAGAAGCAAAAGGAAGGAAGGAAGGGAGGGAGGAAGGAAGAGAGGAAGGGAGAGAGGAAGGGAGAGAAGAAGGGAGAAAGAAAGAAAGAAGGAAAGAAAGAGAGGGAGGGAGGGAGGGAGGAAGGGAGAAAGAAAGAAAGAAAGAGAGAGAGAGAGAGAGAAAGAAAGAAAGAGAGAGAGAGAGAAAGAAAGAAAGAAAGAAAGAAAGAAAGAAAGAAAGAAAGAAAGAAAAAGAAAGAAAGAAAGAGAGAGAGAGAGAGGAAGGAAGGAGAGAAGGAAGGAAAGAAGAAAGGAAGGGAGAAAGGAAGAGAGGAAGGCAGAAAGAAAGGAAAGAAGGAGGGAAGGAAGGAAAAAAGAAAGGGAGGGAGGAAGGAAGGAGAGAAGGAAGAAAGGAAGGGAGGGAAGGAACGGAGGGAAGGAAGGGAGGGAGGAAGGAAAGAAGGGAGGGAGGAAGGAGAGAAGGAAGGAAGACATTAAGGAAAAGAAGAATCAGGCACAAAAATGCAACCGCTCTGCATTCTCAGGAGGACACACGTTTGCACCTGGGAAGAAATAAAGTGGACGGTCATACCAGAAGCATGCTGACAAATACAAGCCAGCAGCCACTGAGGATGGAGAACAAAAGGCCACCGGTTACAAGAAGCCAAGCTCCACTTACCTGAACAGCCCTATGGAATGTGTCAGGAAATGCCATAGTAAAGGGCTTACTAAGCAGTGGCATTCTACTTTCAGTGAGCAGAGTAGCAACATGTGATCAAGCCAAGAGCTATAGCCTGAAGAACACTGTATACACAGCAGCAGAGCACAGTGAACGTCGTGGGAGCTGTAACAGGATACAGATTCCAAATATTTTCCAAGTAAACAGCAGTGAGGTAACCTCATCTCTTACGTCTAGTTAGGACTTAAACGAGGTTGCCAATAATTTGTTTTTCAACTACCAAACTCATCAGATGTGCTTTCTATCTTATGTCCCCATTTTAAAGTATAAAATAAGGGCTATCATCATTCCTGGTAGAGGAGTGAGGGTATAAGTGTTACCCAAAGCTACTCTTGGACGCCAATGCTTATGCAAACAAGCTATCTGAAGATATTCTTTACCTGTACGGTAGACGGGATTTTGCACTGCCAGTTCAAAATTTACTTCTTTGGATTTTACAAACACATTAATTCCCTCTTCTTCAGTAACAAAGGTCATTCGGATGCCCATAACAAGGACTGTAAATATTGGTCCATACTGGAAGAAAACACATAAAATACAGACATTAGTAAGTATTTCTAATAAATAAGTGACTGGGCCATGCGTTACGCAAGAACCCCAGTGCTGAAGTTAGAGTGAAGACACAAATTATTATGATTATATATAATAACTAATTATACATTTTGGCAGGTTCAGCCGAATCTAAATTATATAAAACATAATTTATTCTGTCCTGATACTCAACCTTCCCTTTTGATCATGTTATTTGTTTGAAACTTCTTTTCTTGTAGTAGGAAATTAATAGAGATTGTTATTAGAAATTATGTCAAACAGTGATGTTTGAATATTGTTTTCCAGATATAGTAGGCTTACGAGCAACCTACTGCTCAGTTTTGTTCAAGAAAAACATACAAAACAGCTGACTGATTTCACCTTAAACCTGTGGTCACGCAACAGTGTCCTGCAATCCTGGAAAGTTCTCTAAAGCATTCACTTTCTCACTTTCCAAAATTGCTGTCTCCCCTGTGTACCTGCCCAAACCACTCCACCCTTGTTCTTGTTTTGTAGCCCAATAAGAAAATGGAGGCAATCAAGAAAGGGCACTCTTGACTTGTCACCACCGAATCTTGCAAATAGACACACTTGTACTCATTCTCCTTCCCTTTGGGTTAGTACAGAGGGGACATCCTGCCCCTGTGAAACATCTGCACTCCCTCACGTGTGTTATGAATTCCATGCTCTTACCTTCTCTTAACTCTACGTTAATGCCTCCTGTCATCCCACATCATCAGTCCTGCCCTCTATCAGATCACCTACAAACAAATGCTAGCCCAGAGTTCAATTTCAGGAAGTCCATGACTTTACTGGGACAAACATATATCATTATTTTCATTGGCTTAAAATTGTAAGTTAGCATTTATTTTCCATGATGAATGCAGGCAACAAACCACAATCTTACCCGTGACTCTATCATCAAAAGAATCCACTATTCCAACTATATTCTCTTGTATTCTGTGTCTATTTGGCATCTGTTCATCACAGGGCCAATTACATCAACTACATTTCTTATTCTTGACGCTCTGGCACTGGACCTTCACTGCTGGGTGGAGACTGGCCCCCTGGGGATGGCCAATTCTTGCTGGGAGCAAAGGGCTCAGCCTTCAGCATACCTTTCCCATGCAAACCAACCAACCTTGAGTTTATATTGCCATCTACTTCCTTATCTAACTCTCACACCAAGCCAGTATTTCCCTTGTCCGAAATCATCCCAAGTCTGGGTACCAGGCAACTAGAAACTACCTGTATGGCCCAAAGCCCACAAGAATAATTCAAACTAGCCAATCCTAAATTGTCTTCCTCGCCCTGCTTGCCTTTCCTGAGGAAGCCCCAGTAAAGGCTCGGGCTTTTCTCTTGTTATTACTGTCTACCTCCTGACTCTTAACTGGTACTCCTCCCTGTGGGCCTTCATGTCGTGCAGCGGCCCCGTTCTCGGACCTGTGAGTATAATACACTTCTTCCTTCTGAACCCTCCTTCTCATTTCCTCCTGGGATGGCTCTGACTTTACAATTCCACATCCAACATGTCCATTCTTAGAACAATCACCCATACTTTCATATCCTATCGTTGTTGCTGTAAGTATTGCAAAATATTATGCTTGTCACTACTTCACTATTACAACCATTTCTAAGCCCACCCTGAAATGGCACTTGATCATTCCTATGATACACTGTTGGGCTCCGTCAGGCCAACTGTGGGCTTGTAACCATTAAGCCACCAAACAGTGGAGTCTCATTTTCTTACACTGGCGATCCGGACATCTGCATTACTTTCCAGTATTCCTTATCTACAGTTATTTGTTAATATTTAGAAGCAGATGAATGATTTCCATTGTTCGTTAAGAGTTCTGTTCAAATGAGAATTCTTAATATTCCAATTAGGAACATCCCCTGTGTAACAAACATAGGCACCCAGACCACAGCGTAGAGCAGCTGGATTCAAACATGTTGAATAACTGAGATAACTGCCGATGCATGGTATTTAAGGTAACTTATTGCAAAATTATATAGTGCAAATGATCACGTGTGATGTTATAAGTTCTCTACAGTGGGGATTTGGTCTTATTTGATTGGCTTTTGTTCTTCTGTGCACAACATCACACTGTTACGAAGCAAAGGCAAGCACAGACAGTATGTCATAGACATGGCCCTTGTGTGTTGTTTCAGTCAACTTTTTATTTTGAGATAATTATAGACTAGTGGACAGTTATAAGAAATAATACAGAGTCCCATGGAGCTATTACTCTGTTTCACCTAGTGTTAATATCTCGCAAGACTATATATATTATGGTATCACAACCAGGCCATTGATATTGATAAAGTCACGGTACAGAGCATCTCCATCACCCCAAAGATGCCTTATGTTGCCCTTTTATAGTTGCATCCATTTCCCTCTCACTCCCACCTCTTCCTTAATCCTTGGCAACTACTAACCTGGTCTCCATTTCTATAATACTGAATTTCAAGAATGTTACACAAATAGAATCATGTAGTATGAACATTTCTCAGATTGGCTTTTTTTTTTCACATGGCAGAATTCACTTGAGATCCACCCAGGTGGCGGTATTTATCAGTAACTCCCTTCCTTGGGGTGCCTGGGTGGCTCAGATGGTTAAGGGTCTGACTCAGGCCCAGGTCATGGTTTCCCGGTTCATGAGTTCGAGCCCCGCATCAGGCTCTCTGCTGTCAGCACAGAGCCCACTTCAGATCCTCTGTCTCCTGCTTTCTCTGTCCTTCCCCCACTGTCTCTCTCAAAAATAAATAAAAATACTTAAATAAGAAATAATTCATTCCTTTACATTTCTGAGTAGTACTCCATGGTATAGATGTACTACAGTGTTTTTTAAACATTGTTGAAGGATGTCTGTGTTTTCAGTTTGGGACTATTACAAATACAGTTGCCGTAAACATCAACACACAGTTTTTTGTGTGAACGTGAGTTTCATTTCTCTAGGACAAGTGCCCAGAAGTAAAAGTTAGGTCATATGGCAGCTGCATGCTTCATTGTTTAAAGACCTGTCGGAGTGCTTTCCAGAGTGGTTGTACCATTTGACATTTCCACCAGCAATATATGAGTGATCCAGGTTCTCCACATCCTTACTAGCTTCTGAGTGTTGTCACTATTTTTTATTTAGCCATTCTGATAGGTGTGTAGTGATGGCTCACTGTGGTTTTAATGTTTATTTGTTTGTTTATTTATTTATTTTTGAGAGAGAGAGACACTGCATGTGCAAGCAGGGACAGGGCAGAGAGAGAGGAAGACAGAATCTGAAGCAGGCTCCAGGCTCTGAGCTGTCAGCACAGAGCCCGATGCAGAGCTAAACTTATGAACCATGAGATCATGACCTGAGCTGAACCCAGAGGCCTAACGGTCTGAGCCACCCAGGCGCCCCAGTCATTGTGGTTTTAATTTGCCTTTAACTTATCTTTATTGGTTAATGATGTTGAATATTCTTTCATGTGTTTATCTACCATCTGCATATCCTCTTCAATAACTCGTTCCTATGTCATCTGCCATATCTTTGACTTGTTGGGTTTTCTTCAATGCCAAGTGTTGAGAGTTCTTTATATATTTTAGATAGCACCGTCCTTTGTTGGATATGTGGCATACAAATATTTTCTCTCAGTCTACAGTCTGTCTTTTCAGACTCCTAACAGGGTCTTTCACAAACAAAAGCTTTTAATTTTGATGAGGTCCAATATATCAGTTTGTTTGTTTTTTTTATAAATTATGCTTTTGTTGTCAAGTCTAAGAACCAGTTTTTAGCCCCATTCTCTTCTTTTTCCTATAAGTTGTATAGTGTTATGTTTCACACAGAAGCCTACGAACTATTTTGAGTTAATGTTTATATAAGATGTAAGACTTAGTCAAGGTTCATTTTGTTTTGTTTTTTATTTGGCTTAATAGTGTCTAATTGCTTCACTGTTTTTGTTGAAAAGGCTATCTTTATTTCATCAAATTGCATTTGCAATCAAATTGAACATTTAGCACATCTATTTCTGAGTTCTCTATTTTGTTTCACCAATTTCGCTTCGCATTATACTCTAGTTCCATCCATGTTGTTGCAGATGGCAAGATTTCATTCTTTTTTATGGCTGAATAATATTCCATCGTGTGTGTGTGTGTGTGTGTGTGTGTGTGTGACACACACACACATCTGTTTTATCCATTCATCTGTTGACGGACACTTGGGCTGCTCCCCTATCTTGGCTATTGTAAATGATGCTGCAATAAAAACTGGGGTGCAAGTATCCATTTGAAGTGCTTCTGTATTTGGAGGGTGAATACCCAGTAGTGGAATTACTGGATTCTAGGTTAGTTCTGCTTTTAACTTTTTGAGGAACCTCCACTGTCCTCCACAGTGGCTGCACAGTATAGCCATTTTATCAGTTCAAGTGAATCTCTTTATGTCCCTTTACCCTCTCCTACTTGTAATGTAATTTTCTTTTTTTTAAATTTTCTTTTAATGTTTTATTTATTTCTGAGAGAGAGAGAGAGAGAGAGAGAGAGAGAGCGCGTGAGCGTAAATAGGTAAGGGTCAGAGAGAGAGGGAGACACAGAATCTGAAACAGACTCCAGGCTCTGAGCTGGCTGTCAGCACACAGCCCAATGTGGGGCTTGAACCCATGAACCGTGAGATCATGACCTGAGCCGAAGTCAGACGCTTAACCGACTGAGCCACCCAGGCGCTTAACCGACGGAGCCATCCAAGTGCCCCTATAATATAATTTTCTTAAATAGTTCCCTTACATACAACTAGAACAATATCAAATAGTGTTATAATTGTTGCTTCAGGCACCAATAATAATTTAAAAATCTCAAGAAGAGAAGTCTATTGCACTTATACATCTTTTGTTTACTGTGTCCTTTCTTCCATCTTGTTGTCCAAGATGCCTTCTTTCATTGGTCCTTTCCTGTTTAAAGAACTACTTCTAGTCATTTGTTTAGGATAGGTCTTCTAGCAGCAAATTCTCTTAGTTTTCCTTCAATTGAGAATATCTTGATTCCTCCTTAATTCCTAAAGAATATTTTTGCTGGAGATAGGATTCTAAGTAGACAGTTTCTTTTCTTTGAGCCCTGGAAAAATGGTATGCTGTTCCTCCTGGTCTACATGCTTTCTGATAAAGAATCTGCTCTCATTCCAGTTTCTTTCTCCACCATAATAAAGCTCCATTTGTCTTTTGCTGCTTTTGAAAATTATCTCTGCCTTTAGTTTTCAAAAATTTGACTATCATTTGTCTTGCTGTGGATTTCCTTGGGTTTATCCTGTTTGGAATTAGGTTGGCTTTTCAAATCTCTAGGTTTATATCTGTTACCACACTTGGGAAAATTTCAGTTCTACTTTCTACAAATAATAAGAAAGAAAGTTCTACTTTCTCTTTCTCCTTTCTAGGACCCTGATGACATAAATGTTAGGTCTTTTATAGTCCCTGACATTCTGCTCCTTTGTGTTGAATCTTTCTTTTCTTTGTTTTTCATATCAGGCAACTTTTATTGACCTATGTTGAAGTACACTGATTCTCTTCACTCTTCTCCATGGTGCTGTTATACTCATCCACTAAGTTATTTTTTTCTTTTTTAGTTGTTGTATTTTTCAGTCATATATTTCTTCTTTATATGTACTATTCATTCGTAGAGACTTTGTTTCTTTCCTTTGACTTTTGGGTTTTTTTCATGTTTCAAGCATGCTTATAATTGCTTGTTGAAGCATTTTTATTATAGCTGCCTTAAGATCCTTGTCAGGTAATTCTAATGTCTGTGTCATCTGTTGACTGTCTCTTCTTATTCAAGTTGAAATCTTCCTGGTTCTTGGTATGAGGAGTGATTTTCTACCAAAATCTGAATGTTTTGGATATAATGTTATGACACTGCGTTTTATTTAACTCATATTCTTTCCAGGCTTCCTTTGACATTACTCTGATGTGGGAAAGAGGATGCCACCTCATTATTGCCAGGTGGGGGGATAGAAATTTAGGTTCATCACTCAGCATGGGGAGAGAAGAACTCCTTGTTACTGCTGGTTGGGGGTGAAAGTTAAGTCTCCCTCCTAGGTACTTCTTATATCACTCTGGCTGGGAGAATAAGGGGTTCTTCATTACTGCTCTCACATGACCACCACTGGCCTGGAGGTGAGAAGGCGTTTGAGGAGTAGCCTCTTTACTGCTGAGTGGCCGTGAAAATCCTGGCTCACCGTCTAAGGTTCATGGGTCACCACCTCAGTGAGTAGGAGAGGACTGCTTGTCATTCCTCAGTGGTGGTACAGTCCCTGCCCTTGGTGTGGTCTCCATTACCACTGCTGTGGGGATGGCCTCATTACTGCTGAGCAGAATGCAAGGTCATGACCCTCCTCTAGGCCTCTTTTTGACACTACCATGCTAGGAGGGGGAGGGTTACTTCATTACCCTCTGGCTAGGAGTCAGGGATAGCTTTTCTACTTGGCACTTGCGGACTGTGGTAACGCTGTAAGTTCTTTTCCTGTGGTGTGTGCCTGGGGCAGTTACAGACTAAAAGTCTTCTCTTTTGCTAGGCTGCTCCTTTTTTGGACCTCTACCCAGAGAGAGTAGACATTTCTTGAGGCTTATGTTTTTGCCTGTGCCCACCGGCATCTCTAGGTTGCTGGCTTTCTAAGAGCCCAATCCAGATACATGAAGCAGAAAAAAAATCAAGGAAATTCACTGCCATATTGTTCACCAGATCCTGTTCATAGGTCGCTGGCCTATCCGTCTTCCTCTCTCCACCATTGAAAATCTTCTCATGTTTCTTTTACATATAATTCTTAATTCATATTTAGCTGTGCTTAGTGGAAGGAATACGGGAAAGTACAAGTAGCCCAGATTTTCAGAAGCAAATATCCCTAAATTGTTGTTGTTGTTGTTTTTCATTCACAACATATCCCTGTGAGGAAAGGGAAAGTTTTACAAGAGAATGGAAACATTCTTGTTGGAAGAGAAAATAAGCAGCAAGAGAACAGAGATGAGAGGAAGACCTTTCATTGTATGTATGTTCATGCCTTTAGAATATGGACCTATTCGGGGGAAAAAACACATTTTTTAAACAAGAACACCGCCTTTCAATTTTGGTGGTGACGTTACAGCAACGTCTTTCTGAATTGTTCCACGTCTTTCCTGGAAACCACACCGAGCCACGAGGAGAAGGAAACATACATGCACAAGCAACATTAATGAGCTAGACAACAAGAAGAAAGTCTACTAACTACAAAAGCGTGTTCCCATGGCACTTGAAACGAGTAGAACTCTTCAGTCTGCTCTTAGAAGCTATCACAGCATCGTGGGAAAGAAAAAGGGCATGCGCAAGGGCTTCAACAATGGAAAAGCTCGGAAATACACACTCTGAGATGGGAGAAGCCTACAGAGTCGGAACCACTATGAGACGGGCTAAGGTAAACAGGCCATGGATATGGAGGGATGTAGCACAAGATAACACAGAAAGTGGGTTCCAAAAAGCACATTCTTGTAAAAGTGAAGAGTACACCTGAGAAGACCACGGTCACCTCTTTTACTAGCAGCTGCTACTGAAGAAACACAGCGAGAGCTCACGTCTGCAAGATTATATCCTAAAAAGCAGAGGAGCCATGGGTGCACAGAGGCACCATGTTTTCACTGCAGCAAGGGAGGATGGGATAAAAGATCTACATCAAGAAACGTAGGAAGTAACTATCCGCCACCAAAACCTCTGGCTGAGAGCTGGTCCAAGATAACTCAACACCTTAAAATACAATTAAATAGAGGCACCTGGATGGCTCAGTTGGTTAGGCTTTCCACTTGGGCTCAGGTCACGATCTCACAGTTCATAGGTTCGAGCCCCACGTCAGGCTCTGTGCTGCCAGCTCAGAACCTGGAGCCCGCTTAGGTTTCCGTGTCTCCCTCTCTCTCTGCCCCTCCCCTGCTCACGTTCTGTCTCTGTCTGTGTCTCAAAAATAAATAAACTTAAAAAAATTAAAAATATGGTTAAGCAAAAAAGGAAAACTTCACCACTGTGAGAAATATTCTAAAAATAAAGGGGGGGGACACCAGAACTTCCTTATAGATGAAGTAACTCCCCAAAAGCATTCTGCCCTAGGGTACCTACAACCTGTAATGCAAAATTGTTTTTGGAATTAAAAATATTAATCTAACCATTGCAACTGCAAAAGAAACAAGCAAAGAAGAAACATAAGAAGCCATGGAAGAAACAGCCAGACAACAGAGGAAAATTAGGAATTAGTGGAACTGAGGAAAGAAAGAAACAACAAAGACATTTCTGAATAAAAGATAATGATTACAAGAAACACAAGGGAGACTAGAGGAAATTAACAGTCTAAGGACAAGACAGTATAGGAATGCAAAACATATTAAATTGAAATATGTGAAAAGAATTTTAGGGGAAATGGTAGCCGTAGAAGACAGGCAAAAGATGTTGAAATGTGCATCCTGGGGCGTCTTCTGCAACTTCAAATGTATTTATCCAGCTGCTTAACTCAGTCTTTCCACTTGGATGTCAACATCCCAAACTCCTAAATATCTAAAGTGAACGTCTGATAACATCACTCCCTCCAATAAGTTCTTGCAATCGGGGCAATCGCACAGGACAGTAACTCCCATTCTCTACCTGTTCAAACCCAACTTCGTGGAGCCATCTTGGACCATTCACATTCCTCTACACCCCACATGCAATTTACCAGTAAATCTCGCTGCTTCCCCCCTCAGAATATACCCAGCCACCTCTCAAGTTTCCACTGCCATCTCCAAACCACTTGATCTCAAGTTTGAATTATCACATATAACCTTCAAATTATCTTTCTCTTATTCGTACATTCCTGTTTTTAAGAGAGCAGCCAAAGTGAACCCTTAAGTTTTAAATCAAATCTCATCATTCCTCTGCTCAAAACGCTCTCAAAGATTTCCTATTTCTCTCTAAATTATAAGTGCTTTTTTACTTTGAATCTGATAATTCATTCTATAGATATATTTTAACACATACATATGGGAAACAAACTACTGGCTGTCAATCATTAAGTCACTGTTTAAGGAAACTATAATTCAGGGAATGCTCTGCAGCTTTTAAAACAAAAGCAAATGCTTCTGTTTTTGGACAGGATGCAAAATGCAAAATGTTCTACCTTTTGGACGAGGCAGAACCAGATGAGAGAATGATTTCACTGGCAGCTTGGAAAAGGTGAGCAGATAATATAGGACTATTTAATTCCCTAGTGGCATCTGTGAATTATTGGTATGGGTTGAAGGTCAGGATTGAAATAGGCACCTTTGAAAAATCTACTGCTAACATCACACTCAGTGCTGAAATACTGAAGACGTTTCTGCTCATATTAGGAAAAAGACAAGCTTGTCTAGTCTCACCACTTCTTCAACAATATGTTATAAGTCCTACTGAAGGTAATAATATAGGAGAAAGAAATAAAAAGCATAAAGATCAAGGAAAAAAGGAAGTAGGTTTATTTGTTTACAAGACACATTGTTTACGTATAAAAATCCTAAGGAATCTCGAAAGTAGCTAGTAGAACTAATAAAGTGAATTTAGCAAAGTCACAGGGTGTAAAGTTAACATAAAGAGAACAGATTGTATTTTTTTATGTTTCAACAGGATACAACTGCAAAACAAAAATTTAAGCAATTTTATCTACGAGTGCCTCCAAATATAAAATACTTAAAATAATTAACAATCGCAGGCAAGACCTCATCCCAAAAAACTACAGATTATTTCTGAAAGAAATTATATAGATAAAAAAGAGAGATATACAGCATTCATAAATATGAAGACTTAATATTATTATGAAGTCAATTCTCCCCAATGTCTTTATAGAATTAGCAAACTTCCAATCATAATTCCTGCAGCCTTTATGTAGATATGGACAAGCCAATTCTAAAACTTATAATCAAATGTAAATAATCTTGAATGCCAGGTCAATTACAGAGAAATATGGAGGACTTTCACTGCTTGATTTAAGGACTATAACACTACAATATTTAACACGGTGTAGTGTTAACAAAAGAGTGGGCATATAAATCAATGGACTAGGACACAAAGGCTAGAAACAGATCTACAGGTATATGGTCAACTGGTTTTTGAAAAGCTGCAAAGGCAATCAGTGAGGAAAGGGCAGTGGAACAACTAGAACGAGACATCCAGATTGGGGGGAACAATGAACTTTACCCCTTACTTTTACCATCCCCCCCAAAGTAACTCAAAATGGATCACAGAACTAATTGTAAAATGCAAACTTACAAAGCTTTTAGAAGAGAATAATAATCTTTTTGACCTTGCTTGACCTTCTGAGACAAGCTTGTAAAAACATTCCTTAATATTTATTAAAAATATATGCCTACGAAAGGCTATGGGAGACAAAGAAACATTCTTTTAAAAGATACCATTTTTCCTCTATCAGGCTCTCAATATTACCATATCTAATGTGGGCTAGAATATGAGGAGGTAATGAGGAAGTAAGCAATCCCTTACACTCAAAGGAAAAGGTATATATTGTTACATTCTTCTGCAAGAGTAACACAGTAATATAAATAATTTATGTCACTGGAGGAGGCAATTCCACTTTTAGGAATTTATTCTGAGGAAACAATTGGATAAGTGCCAAAAGCAGAGCCACACAACACACATACAGGAATGCACACTGAAGCACTGGTACGAATAAAGGGGAAAAGTTGGCAGTAACTGACATCCTATTTTTGAAAGAAAGATACACTGTATTTAAGAACTATTTTAAGGACAAAAACATCTAGTACAACAACATTACTACTTTCCTTCGTATGCAGTGAAAATGGATCTCATCATCATCAAATAATAACACCAGCTGAAAATACAGCGCAAGCTAAATTCGCAAAGACTTTGCAAGCAATTTTTACAGCATCCTGGTGTTAACTCCGGTTCGGACACTAATTTACTACAAGTTTTCATAGATTTAAATCAACTGTATTTCACGTCTGTGTTTCTGAATTACTGCAAGTATTTAGTTGATGCGTATACACTTAGAACTTTTAAACTACGATGAAGTAACTAGCATTTATAAACTACGTATCTACTTCCAAAAGGGCAGCGACGAGCGGATAAAAATCTGTTCACAATCAATAAAAATCTATTTCTTTCGAAAAATCTTGCCTAAGGTAGAGCAGTCAACAGTTGAGGAACGATCGTCTTTATCGGTGGATCTAGGTATGGTCTCCATGTTCGAATATTGCATTTGAGACCCCAGGAAAGAAAATAAAAAAGAAAACATTACCTCCTCCGGAAGCCCCACCTGCTAAGGCCACATACCTTGATTCTTGCTTTCTCTATAAATTCTAGAGGGGCTTTCCCAAACTCAAATCCAGCTCCGATCCAAGGAATCCAGCCCCTTACGCACGGGGGTCCACGCAAATTCTTCCGCCGAAGGAATAATAAAAGAGCAAGGAAACCCAGGATTATAATCACTGTTGGGGCAATTAGTTCCATGTTTTTGTCTAGCTCCTCCCAGAATCAGAGAAGGTAAAAATCCTGCCGCCGTGGCACTTGCTCATTCCTTCTTGGGAGGGTGCACCTACTGGACCTGCCAACTTGTCTGCTACAACTTCCGCAGTTCCTTTGCCTTCTTAACTGTAGCCTCGTTTCCCCGCCCCGATGTTTAGATGACTTTTGCAGCATCGCTCCCTCCTCCCACGTCCCCTCGTCTTCTTCCAGCCCAGGCCACCCCGGACCGAACGCAGGGGCTGGACCAAATTGGCGCGCGTGAGGAGGGGTGGAGGGCGGGGCGAACTTGCGCTGTTGCCATGGAGCCCGGGGCCGACGGCACGGAGGGAGCCTCGCTCACGGCCAATCAGAGAATGGCGCCCAAGAGGCGCGCAGCCCGGCGGACTACATTTCCCAGAAGCCTCGTGGGCTCCGCGTTGTTTATCCTGCTCTCAGTCCCGTGGAGCACTCCAGCCCGGGGATGCTAGGAAGGCTGCAGGTTCGCGGGGCGGCCTGACTGAGCCGAGCGAGGGAAATGGTCCCCACCCCGCCACTCGTCGGTTGAGGACGGGCCGCCCTGGCAGAGTGGGAGGCCAGCCGCGGCGCGGGGCGCCGGCCAGAAGGGGTTCATTGTCGTCCTGTCTTGCTGCTGAATGTCGGTTCCAGAGGATGAGGAGAGGCTTTTGCCGCTCGCCCAGAGATGGCCCCGAGCGAGCAAGTTCCTTCTGTCGGGCTGCGCGGCTACCGTGGCCGAGCTAGGTACCCGGCCGCCCCCCGCCTGGGCCGCCCCCGCGAGTCGTCGAGGTGCCGCGCTGAGGGTGGGGGTGACGGGCACGGGGTGTGCGGCCGGCTGGCTTGCGCCTTCTTGCACACCTGCCTGGCGGTTGTGGCAGGGCCGGGGCAAGGCCGGCTTTGCGAGGAGGAGGAGGAGGAGGAAGGCGACTGGAGGTCACTAAGGTCTTTTCCTTCCAATTTAGTCTTCCTCAGAGGGGTGCCATGGTGCCTGAATGTCTACTCTTGGAAGCTTCATCAGCTGTCATTCCTCTATACGAATCCTTTTCCCTTCCGTGAGGATGACCTTTTAATAAAAATACAAGCGACTTTTCATCCTTATTGAGATCATCTCTCTGATTTATGTTCTTACGTAGCTTCACTCTATCGCTGTCTTTTGGGTCCAAGTTGTGGCACCAACTTGTGGGACTTACGTTATTAACCTGTCACTTACTGATCATCCACACAACATCCGTCAGTTGTCCTTCTTGAGTTTGACTCATCTATACTGTGTTTACCTTGCAGGATTCTGAGAAGTCAAATGCTAAGTCCAAGGCGGGGCACTCATTAATTGCAACGTTATTATAACGACTACAATACTGTGGTGATAGAGCTTAAAAGACTCAGCCCTGACCTTACAGGCGGGTGGGGAGACATGCAGAGACAGACGATTCCACTGTGCTAATTATTATAATGAAGATATCAAGTACCGTAAGAGATTAGTAGGGGATGGACAGTTACATATGCATAAGCAAGTCAGAGAAAACTCGAGATTACCTAGAGAGAATAATGATGCCCTTGCATGAGCAGGTGGTGTTCCTTCCCAGGATTTTGTAAGCAGAGTGCCTGTTTGTTACCTCTGAAGCCTTCACTGTGCATTTTAAGATTATCCTTTCATTTTCTTGCCTGATGGGGGATGGAGGGGAAGCAACAGCTTTGATGTGTTATCATTAGGCCGTGGTAGTTTGTCCTGTTCTGAAATGAGTTTACTTTGTATTTCCAGCAGAGCCAACATAGTCTGTTGTTTTGCCCTTTATGCTCCCCCATTCTTGCCCTTTGGACCCTCTATTTTAAATTCGTTCTCTTCTAAAGCTGATGGAAATTTTTGTTATTCATTGTTTTTACTGAAATACGATTCATTGACTTTTTAAAAAATTGAAAATCAGATTGCTGCGTTAGAGATTTGCCCTTTGTGTATTTGCTCATTTGTGCGTTGTTTAACCTGACAGTTCCCCCGCTGTGACCAATGGCTTTGGCACAGAACCCTTCCTTTTGTTAAAAATTTGTGGAGAATGATGTGGGGGCTGCGGATGAGAGGCGGGGAAATCAAAGTAGGAGATGGTTTGAGTACAAAACAATTTAGGTTCAGAAACTGAAGCATTATTTAATAACCAGCAAGTAAACCAAAATTATTTTGAGAGGCATAATCCGTGTTAATATAGACATGCCTATATCTTAAGACTTTTCAGGGCTCTTATGTTAATAAAGCACGGCTTAAATTCTCTTCATGCAAACTACTTCTGTTTTAGGGGAACTATCGGCAAGATATTTTTTCCAAACACCAGTGGTAAGATTTAATATTTCCTGCCCCCTACTGTGTCCTCTCATGGAAAAAGCATAACTATGGTTTTGTGTCAGGCAGTGGTCATTGAAAAGACTCATATAATGTCAGTAATTTTCATGAACGTATCTGAATCTCATTATTTCAGTTGTACCTATAAAGTTCTGAGCTCGATCTTCCTAATATGGGCCAGTTAGCTTCATTGTTTCAACGTAAAATGTCTACCTTGGATTCAAAATGTAATTACTAGAAAAAATTTTTTCAAGCACAATTGGTACTTGTGAGGAGACCATACATAAAACCTAGTGCTGGAAAAACAATTCAGTATGTGCCTTAATCAAAAGTATATTGAGCATGCCGCCCTTGTATAAAAAGGCAACATTATAAACTCTGTATTACATCTTCTGTGTCTTAAACTTGGGGTCAGTGAACATCACCCATGAAATTGTGAAATTCCATTTCACCTGCATTTATTATGAACCTGTCATAAGTAGTATAGTATTCTAAAAGTCACATTGGGTCCTAATCATGGTTGCAGTCAAGGGAACATCACAGAATATGAATATCTGAAATTATTCCTATCGAAAGCAAAAATTAAGGACTAAAGTATATTTGAGGCTGAAATTTCTGAATAAAAAGAGCCCAAGTCTTGTCACTTTTTTTTCTCTTGGTGAGCTGGGGCGTGCTCTGAGACAGGGATTCTTAAATTTGGGAGTTCGTAAGAATCAACAGATTTCTAACCCCCCACCAACCTACTGAGAATCCATGAGCATGGGGCTAGGAAATAATCTTTAACAATTTCCCCAGCTGATTCTGATGTATTCTAAAATTCGAGAACCATCGATCTTGTAGTGACTTAAAATATTAGTTCTATAACTTTAGAATTTTAGAATTTTTAGTATGTTTCTCAGAGTGTTGTGGGATTCCCCCTCATTTTGTTTTTTCTTTGCTAGCAACCTTTCCCCTCGATCTCACAAAAACTCGACTCCAAATGCAAGGAGAAGCTGCCCTTGCTCGGTTGGGAGACAGTGCAGGAGATTCTGCTCCCTATAGGGGCATGGTACGCACAGCCCTAGGGATTGTTCAAGAAGAAGGCTTCCTAAAGCTTTGGCAAGGAGTGACACCTGCCATTTACAGACACGTAGGTATTTATCTTGATTCCAGCTGGTAAGTTTGTCACGAGTGCTGTGTTTGTGTCCTCTGCTTTTGTGTTTAGCTATGTCGAAAAACCAGTAGCTTTTTTTTTCCTATTAATGTGATAAATGAATACATATTCTCTTAAGAAGAACATTAACTACCAATTTAAGGTGATTAAGGAATGATCGCCTTACATATTTAGAAATGCACATACAAGTACTTAGGGATGAACTGTCATGATGTCTGTATTGGACTTCAATTAAGAAAAAATGAGTCAAATATGACAAAAAGGTTAGCAATTGATCAATCTCAAGGACATAGACGGAGTCATTTTCTCTATTTCACTGCATGCTTGAAGATTTTTTTAATGTTTATTTATTTTTAAAAGAGAGAGAGAGAGAGCATGAGCCGGGGAGACACAGAATCTGAAGCAGGCTCCAGGCTCTGAGCTGTCAGCACAGAGCTGACGTGGGGCTCGAACTCACAAACCATGAGGTCACGACCTGAGCCAAAGTCGGACGCTTAACCAACCAAGCTACCCAGGCACCCTCCATTTGAAGACTTTTAAGGAAAAAAATGAATAATTGATATATTTCTCCACTTTGGAAACTTTGGAACACGAAATTTAAATTTTTCATGTTCTTTGAAAATTAAAACATACTTGACTAGAATGCCAAATCTCAGTAGTCTCTGTCCCATACGTTACAGACCAGGTAACTTGGAGAGGGAACAAGGATGACTAATCCTATTATGGCAACGAAGTCATTGAGTACAGCCTCAGTTTCCAAGGCTACCTAACTACCTGTGTGAGCCATCAGTCACTCTTAAAGGAAATAGTTGTAACTATGCCACAGCCAGTGAGGATGCTTTTCTGCCCTGCTTCTAAAGTGGCACTCAAAAACATGGTAGTTGTTGGGTTTTCAGTTTGTGGACGGGAGAATGTAAAACTTGGCTTCAAAAGGAGGTAGTACAGACGTGGCATTTTTCTCCTCTACATTCATAATATCTCCTCAAGTATGTAGGGACCTTTGACCAGAAAAGTATCCAGTCTTAATATTTACCAGCTTTTTACTTTTAAAGCTTCAGTTCTTCAGATGAGTAAGTTAAGAGTGTACTCATCAAGAGCTATCCAGAAGTGTGTGCGGAGACTCTTGGTGTTTTGGTGCTTGGCATATTTTTGCATATATTAAAATACTTCATCAAACTTCCTGAAACATCAAGAAAAGTGAATACCGTGTACTGATTTTAATGATTTTTGTTTTCCATTCTTTTTTGCTTTATTTTCTCCTTTGCTTCCCATGACTGTTTTGATTTCTTTTCATTTGTATTTTGTTGCCCATCATATATGGCTTTACAGTTAAGATTCATTTCATATGTTTGGTACTTGACTGAAAGATTACCTTAATATAATAAAATTATCCGATGAAGTCATGCGTGTTTACTCAGTGAAAATGCCTGCTGTGCACCAACCTCTGTCCTTGAGAGGGCACACAGAGTAATGAAAACACACAAAGCCTGCCCAGAAAAGCTCACGGTCCGATGGAAAGATACGCAACAACGCCAAGTTAATCTCCAATTAACGTGATCAAAGTCATATTAGATGTATGCCTCGGTAGTTCTGGGGGAACAGAGGAGAAGCACGGCAGGTGCAGTGGCAGTCTGGAGCAGAGCACTTCGCAGAAAACACGTTCTTTGAATTGAGTCTTGGAGGACTAGGAGGAGTTAGCAAAGCAGAGAAGGGAGAATTCATTTAAGAGAGATCAGACAGCATGTGAGAAGGCCTGAGTTTTGCTGCATGCCACCTTTAGAGAAATGTCAAGGAAAAGCCATGTGTTTGAAGTGTAGGGCACCTGAGAGAAAGAGAGCTAGAGATATCCACTCGCTCAGGACAAAATGTCCTCTCATTTTATGAACCATCCAGCTGAATTCACGTTTTAAATGATCTGTTTTACACAGTCTATTCTGGAGGCCGCATGGTTACCTATGAACATCTCCGTGAAGTTGTGTTTGGCAAAAGTGAAGATAAGCATTATCCTCTTTGGTAAGTTTTGTTTTGAAAGTAGTATGTGCTATTGCCCCCAAGGCTTTAATGTTTATCCATTAGCTACATATAAAATCGTGCATTTGTTCCAAAATTGCCTCGTGATAGGCTTAAAATAAAGAATCACTATAATGTAAACTCAAGTAATTGAACATTTCCTGCACACAGCATCAAACATGTGTACATATGTATGTTAAAGTTTTATATACTTTATTTAATATTTTAGTATTAAAAGAATTCTTACAGAGCACCTTCTCTATGCCTCTTTCTACTGAGAAAAGAGCTTTCGAGTCAGAGAGAGGCTCAAATTCCAGCTCTTCTAGTTTGTATGTAATCTGGTTAAACTACTTTATCATCTTTATCTTCAGTTTTCTTACTTGTAGAAGTAATATCATCAGGCTTTTGTTTTTGTAGGATTAGATGAGATAATGTATGTAAGTGCATATTGCTTATAATATTTATATCAGAAACAGAACGATAGGTTATTATAAACAAGTTAAAAACATATAAAAAACACAAAGAAAAATAGGGAAAGTATATCAACAGACAAAATTCACCAAAGAAAATATATAAGTGTTCATTAAACACGTAATGTGTTCAACCTCAACAGTAATCAGGGAAATTAATTAAAACTGTCTTTTAGCCATTAAGCTGTTAATGGGAATATAAGTTACTATAGAGCTTTTTATTTTATTTTAATTTTTTAAAATGTATTTATTTCTGAGAGAGAGGGAGAGAGAGACAATGTGAGCAGGGGAGGGTCAGAGAAAGAGGGAGACACAGAATCTGAAGCAGGCTCTAGGCTCTGAGCTAGCTGTCAGATACAGGGCTCGAACCCACAAACCGTGAGGTCATGACCTGAGCCAAAGTCAGACGCTTAACTGACTGAGCCACCCAGGCACCCCAGTTACTATAGAGCTTTTATGGAGAATAAATTCCTGTTAAAATGTTTAAATGTGTAATTCTTTGACCCAGCAACTCTTCCTTTATGATATAATCATTCAGAAATACTCGTACCTATGCATTAACACACACACACAAAGATATTGACTGTAGCAATGTTGATAATAGTAATTTTTTTAATTAGATATATTTTTAAAATTTAAATTCAAGTCAGTTAACATATAGTGTAGTATTGGTTTTAGGAGTAGAATTTAGTGACTCATCACTTACATATAACACCCAGTGCTCATCCCAGAAGTGCCCTCCTTAATGCCCATCACCCATTTAGTAATTTTTTTTAAAAAAACTAAATCTCTATCAAATGGGAAGTAATTAGGTAAACTTTGATATATTTATACAGGAAAGCATAATATGCAGCTTTGGAAGAATGTCATAAGTTTTATGTAACAAACCAATAACAATGTCTATAATAATATCTTTTCTAAGTCACAACTGTAAGGAAAGGGCAATAAACAGAACTTCACCTTCCAGGTGAAATCTATTGGCTCTGTTTTTAAAAAATGGTAATGTACTAAGTTATTCTAATTGCTTTCCCAGAATTAGTGATAGAATAGATTAATAGTCCTTGCATTTTGTAATTCCCTCCAGAAGAGAAAGTTATAGATAAGGGGTTCAAAAGAAATATTTCACTATGAAGTCAGCTCCCAGGGTGTATGGGCTTGATGCCCTTTGGCCCAGTCAGAACAATTAATTCAGTCAGTAGGTATTTATGGAATGGTCATGGCGTGCCAGTTCTGTATTTAATACTGAGGCTATCGTAATGAAAAAGCTATAGTCCTTGCCATCACTGAGCACACAGTAATAGAGACAGATGCCTAAAGAATTAGAATTATGTCACAGTTGCCAAGGAGGCCATGGATATAAGATTCGCAAAAAGAAAAACCATGATAATGTACCACATTCATCACTGTGAGAACCAGGCACTCTGGTAGTGGAGATTGATACAAATTCTATGGAAAAGAATTTGGCATGGCCTGTCAAATGTCCTGTAAATGTTCAAATTTCTTAAACATTAATCTGTTTAAGTAAATTGTGGCGTGTCCATAAAGTGGGATGCTATGAAACAATTCTTTTAAACGAGGCAGCTCTATATGAATTGATAACCTTTGAGATACAGTATTAGGAAAATTATATCTTAAAAGATATTATTAGTAGGGCATCTGAGTGGCTCAGTTGCTTAAGCGTCGGACTCCAGCTCAGGTCATGATCTCACGGTTTGTGGATTCAAGCCCCATATCGGGCTCTGTGCTGACAGCTCAGAGCCTGGAGTCTGCTTCAGATTCTGTGTCCCCCTCTCTCTTGCCCTCCCCTGCTCGCTCGCTCTCTCTCTAGTGCTCTCTCTCTCTCAAAAATAAATAAACATTAAAATAAAGAAGAAGAGTAGGTGGTCTGCACTCAGACTTCCTGACATTATATCTTGGCTGTTCCACTCCCTAGTTGTGTGATTTAAGTCATCATTTAACTGCTTTTATGCCTCAGTTTCCTTATCTTTAAAGAGGATATAACAGTGGTACTGATATCATAGGGTTGACATAAGAATTAAATGATGTTTTTAAAAGTACCTAGAACAGTGCCTGACATAATAAGCATTCAGTGAATGCATTACGATTATGTCTGGGAAACCATAAGAGACTAGTAATTGTGATTCTTCTCCTCTCAGAGGAGGGAACTGGTGATAGGGACCCTTTTTACTCTATACCCATTTATACATCTTCTAATATTGTTTTAGAGTAAAAGGAAAGAAAATACCCCCTTTCTCCTGGGAAAAGGTAAAAGATGACCAGAGCCTGATCTGAGACCTGAGTAGCTGGCATGGAGAGGAAGGCGTAGATTCAAAGCACGTTTAAGTACACTAGTCTAGACTTGATCACTATTGGCTTTGGGAGATGAGGAGAGGAAAGAGTCTAGGGACAGAGAGAGTTTCTTCAAAGAGAGGAAAGCTTTCAAACCCCCTTTACTTTGCAAAATATCTAAAATAGTAATTTACAAAATTTGGCCAGCTTCTGTCTCTGTTAGACTGATTACATCTATGCTGTTTTTATTTTCCTGTGGTCAGAATTAAACAACAATTAAATTATCAGTTCAGATATTTATGCCTTTGAAGCAACTGCCCTTCCTTTGAATTTAAGGCTATGGAAGGCCCCTGAAACCAGATGTGAATTTCAACTCCTTCTAGCCCTTTAACCCTCCCTTCAGTAAACAGACAGGCCACTCACCTTGCCCTGTGATTTGTTTGGGTCTGTCCTTTTCTTCGCTTTGTCTGAGGTCCCCTATGCAAGGGCTGTAGCAGCTTGGTACTGTTATCTACAAACTTTGTGAAATTCGCAAAAACCGCTAAAAATGTATCTCCTTCTATAATCAGGAAATCAGTGATTGGAGGTATGATGGCTGGTGTTGTTGGCCAATTTTTAGCCAACCCAACTGATCTAGTGAAGGTTCAGATGCAAATGGAAGGGAAAAGGAAACTTGAAGGGAAGCCTTTGAGGTAAGTTCTCCACAATTAACTGATACCTTTCCTCTCCCCCATCATACTTTGAACATTTACCTAATGATTTATGCATTTTTGCAATCCCATATGCAGTAAAGACATTAATTCTGGCCTTTTTCAACTTGGAAGATAAATTCACTAAGAGAAGAGCTAACATGGATCTTTTCTTTGCATGTTAAAGTGCACATGTTTTCTACCAGACAAATTATACATGTGCGTAGCTCTTTGCTGCTTTTCCCAGCCAAGTTAGCTAGACTTGTCTCCTGTTACAGCTTGATATAAAGTCTGATCACTAAAATTTGCCCTAGTGTGAATGCCAATTTTGCCATTATGGATTAGTGCTTTGGGAGTCACTTAGCACTCCTAGTCTCTGTTTTTTCCATCTTTAAAAGGGTCCGTACCCGAAGGTTTGCATGACAGTTAGATTGCCTGGCTCATCCATGTCTAAAAGCTAGGTTTCTTTCCCTTTCTCCCTGAAAGAAGGGAAATAGCAAGATTGACCTTGCAGGTTCTTTCCACTTCCCTGTTTGCTTCTGCTCCTCCTCTTTGCCCCAAGTTGAAAGAAGGTTTTTATTATGACTTTGTGATATAAAATTCTCCTATTGCATTATTCTACATTATTGAAGTCTGCCTTTCTTCAAAGGGCTTCATGTCAAATAATTTATTAAAATACCACTTACACTGTTTTCCCTGGAAAAGGGGCAAAACCTTAGATATTGATAGACCTCTCCCAGAAAAGAGGAAAAGTGCAGGATGCCTTGGGCTGAGTACAGAGAGGTCTGCTCCTCTGAACACTGCAGGTCTGTGGCTAGGCCAGAGGGGCAGGAGGTTTTGGGGCCTCCTTTGAGAGCCCACCACTGACCACCGCTCTTCATCCTGCTCTTCCTCTAGCTGGCTCCTTGAAGGTTGGGCTTACCAGTCCACGTCCCCCTTGAGCCCTCCAAACAGAGAGAGAACACCCACCAGAGGACAAAAGGGTACCACTCTGACTTAACCCAGCAGTTTACAGAACCCCAGGGCCCATTTTATTGTCTTGTAACAACTTCTAGTTAATTACTAAGTAGCAGGGTGGAGCAATGTTGCCATGACTGGATATATGGAGAGAACTATTGGGATCTAGAAATATATGTGTTTTTAACTAATCTCCTCAATTTTTCCCTTTGTTTCCACTGTTGGAAATTTTTGGTTTGATGTAGCAGTAAAAAACAAAACAACAACAAAAAAAAAACACTTCATGTACAGAACATCAACCTTGGGGTCAGACATCCTAGGATTCATATCCAGCCTTTGCCACATTTTAGCTCCAACCTTCATCAAGTTCCTTAACCTCTCGAAGCCTCAGTTTCCTCAGAGAGAAATTGAAATATTACTACATATTTTATAGAGTTTTCAGGAATAAAATTTATCTTATGTATATAAAAAGTCTTATGCTTGATAAGTGCACAACAGATTTTAGCTACAATGACCATCATTTGTGAGTATAACTTCCCATATAGCATAATAGCTATTATGTATCCCCAGTAAATATGTCATATTATCTTTTTGGTGAGACTTAGGGAATGTAACACCTAAATAAAAGCCACTCAACTAGTAAGGTAGCATGGAACTCCAGATATTTCTGACTATATAAAACTGAGGCTTTTATTTTATAACAGAGATTTCCAGACTTGATTCATGGTTCAGCATCGTTTTTTACCTGTGTACAATAAACAAGAGCAGAATCGAGATAGGATAGTAAATTTTTATAGACCCAAAAGTACTCGATTTTAAGAACTCTTATTATGACATTGCCCTCCCTACCCTTTGAGCTAAAAATGTCATTTCTTTTCTGAGAATATTTGAGGTTTGATTTTTTTCAATGTTATTTGGTGAAATCACAAAATTTGCAGATCTCATACAGTACTTGTAAAATGAACCAGACGTGTGATAACCACCGTTCCCTCCTGGATGTCATATGTGCATTGATGACATAAATATCAAGAAAGGAATTTTAACCTGTTTAATAATCTGAGGAGAAGGGTGCCTGCGTGGCTCAGTCGTCTAGGCATCCGACTTCAGCTCAAGTCATGATCATGTGATTTGTGAGTTCAAGCCCCACATCAGGCTCTGTGCTGACAGGTCGTTCGGAGCCTGGAGCCTGCTTTGGATTCTGTATGTGTCTCTCTCTCTGCCCCTCCCCTGCTCATGCTCTGTCTCTGTCTATCTCTCAAGAATAAATAAACATTAAAGTAAATAAATGAATAACCTGAGGAGAGGATGAGAGTTGATAAAGATTTCAATAAAAAAATGTGTAAGCCAAACATTGGCTTTTTTTTCCTAAGAAAAAGTTTATTTGGAAATTAACTTATATGGATTGATTTAATATCTAACAATTCTGGATAAGTAAGGTGTTATTTTTACCCCAAATCATAATGGTTATAGGCAAAGCTTATCCAACTGCATTCCATATGCAGAAATGCATAGTTTTCACATTTCATTATTATTATTCCTTTAGATTTCGTGGTGTGCATCATGCGTTTGCAAAAATCTTATCTGAAGGAGGAATACGTGGGCTTTGGGCAGGCTGGGTACCCAATATACAAAGAGCAGCGCTGGTGAACATGGGAGGTAATGGAAACTTTACTGAATTCTGAGAAGTCGTAACTGCCTTCATCACTGTAAGGATAAGCGCTTACAGCAGGGAAAATGAAAATCTTTATTTTATTAGTTTTAATAACGTATATTGGCAACAGCCTTCTTTTATGTAGTAATACCTTAATTGAAATTTTCCCAACAGCATTTTTACTTTTCTCCATGGTGATCTATGAAAAGAATTTCCTAACACAAGCAAATTGTGACAATAAGGATATTAAGACTAAACAGTTTCTGAGGTCTTCTCTCCACCCACACCCCATTCTAAGATTCACAGTGGTGCATGTAAGCACATGGTAGTCGTTATATCCAGACTGCCCAGATCCCCCAGTAGCCCTGCTCCTATTGCTGTATAACCCAGCTTGTGCAGCCTGACACCTCAGGCTAGAAGCCCCAACACTTCCTTAACACATCCTACACCTCATCTTTGATATTCAGTCACTAATTGCTTCTGTCTTCTAAAAGTGCCCTCCCACAATACATAACACTATAGTGTCCTTAAAATGACTGTTTTTACAATACTCACCGTCAAAGCCACATAGCTAGAGCACTGACACAGCCATCTAGCTGATGTAATTCTTTGTCCTCGTTATTTGTACCCAGTACCCAGAGGGATTTCTCTAAAACATACATCTGAACATGGTACTGGGACCCTTAAAACCCTTTGCTGGCTTCTCATCACTCACAGAACAAAGTGGAAGTTTCATAACATAACACAGAAGGTCTGCACCGTCCACCTGGTACCTTCAGGGAATTGATCAATTCATTGATTCAGGAGTAAGAAGGTTCCACCGCCTACAGATGTCACTCTGTTCTTCACCTCATACTTTCTGTCGTCCCTTCTCCTATCTAGTTTCCTCCTGCAGCTCACTTAGCACCAGCTGAAGTGCCTCTCCACTGTGCAATTTTCCTGGACCCCACAACTACCCTTCCTTAGCCATGTAGTGTTAGGGGCCCTTTCATGTGCTTCTGAAATTCCTGGTGCTTATCTCTGTTATTGCTTGTACCTCATTCCATTGCTTTGTACTTACTATATGTCTATCTCCACAAGATTATGAGTTCTCTGAAGGCAAGGACCATGTTTTATTTACCATTATTTTCCTAGTCCCTTACATGTAGTCAATAAGCAGTTGGTGAATGAATTAACGAGTGAAAGAATTGTTTCTAAGACCAAAATTATATGATTCGAGGAAATTAACAGATAGCCTTTTTGAACGTTATAGTAACGTCACATAAACCTCAAAGGAAGTAAATCTGTTTGTTTTGCCATTTCAGTCCATCCATGTCTACTGTATCATATTTTAGTTATCAGGGATCTTTTCTGATTGTAGTTTCTCAGTTCTATGCTTCAAAATCTCTTGTAGCTGAGGTTTCTCTTCCAGGTCCCCAATTATTTACTCAGCACGTTTATTTGGGTTATCTCAAATACATTGCTTTGTGTCCAAACCAAACTTCTTTATCAAACCACTTCCTTCTCCATTCTTCCCGATCTCAAAACATGGTAACATCATCTTCTCACTTGGCCAGCACAAAAACCTAAACATGATTTTTGTCTCTTTCACTTAACTCCAAATCCAGCCACTTCTGTTTCCTAGCTATATCTCGCATCCACCCACGTCTTCTCGTCCAAGGAGCCAATTATACTTTGTCCAAGTATAATGTATCTTCCCTTACCGGATCGCTGCAAAAGCCTCCAGACTGGTCTCCTCATTGTGTCCCACGATGCATCTGAAACTGCTCTCATCAAGGTCACCAGTCCATCATCTTGCTTAAAATATTTTAAATCAGCCAGTTCTCATTTTCACCGTCTCCAAAAATGTCAGCGCTGCCCTTCAAATTGTGTAAGCCCAAAATGTTACAGTCCTTTTTGATCCCTTTCTTTTGCTCTCTCTTCAGTCTGCTGGCTAATCCTTCTGTGGTTCTGCCTTTAAAACACATCCTGAATCTGATCAGTGCTCCCCAACTCCCTCGTCCAAACTGTCATCCCCCCTTCCCAGAATAAATGCAGTAGTCTTATGTCTGATCTGCCTCATCTCCCTATAGTCTGCTCATAGCCAAACAAACAGAGTAGTCCTTGTAAACAGTAACCTGGATCAGTCTGCTGCTCTGCTCCAAACCTTCCCTTGGCTCCTGTTGCTCTCCATGCCTGGACCCTGGTACTTCCTGACACTTGCTCCTGATAGACCAGAATTCTTGCTGTTCCTCTAACACACCAAGCTGACTTTCACCTCAGGGATATAATGCATACTGTTGTTTTTCCTGGAACACTTTCTCTTAGATATCTCCAAGGTTTATTTTGTCACGTTTTCCTTAGGTTGCTGCTCAGATGTTATGAAGAAGCCTTTCCTGATCAACATCTTTAAAATTGATACGCGTCCTTCTCCACCCTCTGGTAGTCTCATCCCCCTTTCTTTGCCTTATTAGCTATTACCATCTGAAATGCCATGTGGTTTACTTCTTTGTTCATTGTCTCACCCCTCAACAAAGAATGAGAATTTTGTTCAGTTTGTCCAAGGCTCTTTCCCCAGCGCCTAGAATAATGCCTACCACATGGTAGACACACATTTAGTGAATGATCAGATGTATCAATCCATTCTTGCCTCCTTACAGTTTACTTCCCTGTGCTTCACTGTAGGTTATCTTTATAAAACTCCGGTGTTGTGATATATCACTGCCCTGTTTAAAACTCTGCAACAGGTCTTCATTGTCATTAGAAAAAAAAACATGAAGAGCTTGACAGAGAGTAACGGTCAAGACCTTTTATTTTAAGTGACAGAACTGCAACTCAACTTAACTTATGATTGAAAAAAGGAATTTATCAGCTCAAATACTGAGAAAGCCCAGCAGCGGAGCTGACTTTAGGCTTAGCTGGATTCAGATGTTCAAAGGACATAATTGAGTTTCTGTCTCTCTTCCTTTTTTCTTCCACCTCCATCTGTAGCTTGCTTTCCTCTGTTTGAGAACAATAATGGTATCTTTCATTCCCGCCCCAAGCCTAACATACTCATAACATAAAAGACAGTCATTGTCAAATGAATGAATATTCCAGCCTTCTTTTTCTTTTTAATTGCCAGATTTGACCACTTATGATACAGTGAAACACTATCTGGTACTGAATACACCACTTGAGGACAATATCATGACTCATGGTTTATCAAGGTAAGTGATTATTTTAGTTTGATTCATTTTTTTTTCTATATCACTTTTCTTGCATATTGGCATAAATTCTAACCTTTTGTCTCTTTTGATTGAGAATCTAGTGATACTACCCTTAAGGCAAGGTGACAGTACATTTACAAAGAACAATTTTTAAAAAAAATTTTTTTTTAATGTTTTTTTTATTTCTAGGAGAGAGAGAGAGAGACAGTGTGAGCAGGGGAGGGTCAGAGAGAGAGGGAGTCACAGACTGAAACAGGCACCAGGCTCTGAGCTGGCAGTCAGCACAGAGCCCGACGCGGGGCTCGAACCCACAAACCGCGACATCATGACCTAAGCGAAAGTCAGACGCTTAACCGACTAAGCCACCCAGGCGCCCCACAAAGAACAATTTTCTTAAAAATAGTTGCAGCTAAAGCGGGGGACAGACAGAAGTGTTTGTTTCATATTAAATATGAAACAGAATGTTTCATATTAAACCTTCCCAAATATTTGCACTTCGATGGGACCCTCCTGGGGTCAGATTCTGGTGATCAGTTCTCAGCTTCAGTTTCACAGATACGTTTGAGCATCTTTTATGATAAAGGCATCTGCAGGGCCCTGCAGTGGGTACAGAAGTTAACCCAGGCTCCTTTGCAGGGAGTTGACCAAGGGGAAAGCAAGACAAGTATAAAAACCAAGTACAGTAAATGCTGAAAGAAAGTGACTATTTACTGCAATGTTCAAAGAGGAAGAAAAAAATAACCACTTGGATGAGCCCACAAAGGAGATAGGATTAGCTAAGTGTTTTGAAGGGCTGGAGCTCTTGAGAGAGACAGGAAGTAGAACACTCCAGGAAGGAGCGGCACCTTAATCTCTTTGCAACACAATTTCAAATTATCCACGAGAGTGGCTTACTTTATAAATGTCCTTAACATTATAATGATTTCATTTAGCCTCTGATTATGTGTCCAAATTCCAGAATGCTTTAAGCCATTTAGAGAACTCTAAAAATATATTAATAGTGTCAAACCAAGGAGATTGGGAGATATATAGATAGAAGTAATTCCTCATTTCAGATTTACCTGAACTTGATATTCTTAGAGTAGTTTTTCTCCATTCCTCCACTTTAAAAATAAATGTTATCCTTAGTGCTACTAGGGCAATCTATGTATATGTCTTTGCTTACCATCCTTCCCATTCTAACTCACCCGCGTGTGTTCCTGAGCTACATCATACTTTCTGTAGCCAATAGTCTGGCCTCCTCTTTCAGAGGAAACTGAGGATTTCGGCCTCCTTCCGCCTCTTTCTTCCATCCTGAACACCTTTGTATTACATCTGTGCCCACCCTTACCATCTTCCCTGCACTATCTTTGTTCATGCTGTTCACTCTGCCCGGGAGACTTTCGTCTCCCATTTCTACCTAGTCATCTTGTGAGACTCTCACCTTTCAAGACGCTTGTCTGTTCCAGTGTTATGATCTACTCTAGGATCAGGATATTCAGGTCTGTCCCTTAGTCCCACACTGATATTGCCACTCTTCCTTTTTCATGGACCTTCTAGCCACATGGTCTTTGAAACACCCCACCACTAACCAAAGAATCATGGATTTCCCAGCAGGTGTAAATCTGCCTAACGTATACTACTCCACCAAACAGGTCCATCTTTTCTGGAAAGACGTAAGATTTCCAGGTATATATATTCCAGCCCTAATCTGAAATAACTTAGTCTGATGATTCTCTAACTCAGGGTTTAGAAAAATGGGGTGGTGGGCATTTGGTTCATTTTTGAGCTCCACCCACCAGATCAGGTTTTTTGATGGGTTGGTATGAATATGTGTGGTATTTGAGGCAGCTCAAAATTTGCTAGCCATGAACTCTAAGTCAGTAAATAGTGCCGTGTGATCTGGAATTTCTGGATACCGTGTCATAGAATAAAATGAATGAATGCTCATGGAGATTTGAAGGGGATTGCAGCTGTACAATCAGACAGCTTTATATGAGCCATCAACACTTAAGGAAAAATGAGTTTGACATAAATAAAAATGGTGTAAGCACTGAACTGCACACTTAAATCTGGTTAAAATGGTAAATTGAGTGTTGTGTCTATTTTACCACAATTTTTTAAAATGCTGTAAGTAAAATGAAGTCCCCGGGTAGAGCGAGAACAGTAAAAGACAAGTCAGGATTTTAGTGAGGTGAGAAAGCAGGTGACAAGTTATGTTTAAAGAAAAAAAAAAAAAAAGCAGACAAACAGTGGAAAGTTGAATTAATGGTCAGGCAATGATCTAGAACAGAAAGACCAGGATAATCTTTTTTTCCTCTTTTTTTAAATGTTTTTAATGTTTTTTTTTAATTTTTAGACGGGGAGAGGAAGGGAGGGAGGAAGGGAGAGAGGGAAGGGGGAGGAGAGAGAGAAGAAGAGGGAGAGAGAATTGTAAGCAGGCTCTGATCAGACTGTGACCAAGGTGGGGCTCAGTCACATGAGCATGATTATTTAGTTCATCCTTAAGAGGATTGCTTTCTCTGAAACAGTGCTGATGGAATATCTTACACTGGTCGTACAAACAGACATTGGGCCTTCTGGAGAGATCAGAAGACTCGCCCAGTCACTTTCTGTTCATTGTCACTTCAGCTGTGTCCTGGACTCCATCCTGGGGTATTACTAGCAAAGAGACCAAGAGCAAAAAGCAGCAGCATCCATTTCAATGCAAGTAGCTTGGGTGAAATTGATGTTCCTTGTATTATTGCTCTATCTTTTCACTTTGACTCTAGATCCTATCTTATCTGAGGCATCTTTAATATATTATTTGCTCTTTCAATATTTATTTTTTAAAGAAGTCTAGCCAGTGCACACTATATCCTTAGGTATTAGTTAAGATGTTTCTATGTGAAAATATGAAGGTGTGTTAAAACTGATGGTATTAAATTTGCAAAGAATCTGAACTAATAGGAAAGAATATGAAAAGAGCAGCAGTGTGCACTGACGGGGATGGATATGGTGAAACGAGAGCTCTTCCCACATAGACAATGCCTGCTAACATGGACAGAGACCCAAGGAAGTTATTAGGTCATTTGCTGCAGTACATGAAATAGGCTACGTGTACATGAAATACAGTAGGGTCATTCGCTGTAATATGAAATAGGTTATAGGAATTCCTTCTCTTGAATTCAAATATTTCCAAAGTAGTTTTCTCCTTTGGATTATAAATCCTGGCCTGAAAGAGGTAGGCAGAGTCTGGGTGCTTTCTAGAGTAAGAGAGAGTATGAAGATTCCTAAGGTAATGTCAACTTCCCTGCCCTAGAGCCTTCAGAGACTTCAACAGCCTTGGCACAGAAGGCAGTGGTCCCTGTCTTTGTGAGGTATTTGATGTCCCGGAAGGACCCAAAAGTTTTCCACAATTTTCCTTTTCACTTTGCATTGGCCATTTAGGTTTATAAGCCATTATTCTTCCTGCCAGGACCCCAGTCCATGGATTCGGCTGCTGGGACATGGGACTTCCATTCTCTATGACTCAGGCCAACCACCCCTTTACTCACCGTATGTCTTTCTCCTGGAAAAGTTTAAAGCAGTTCATGGGTTTTCAGTTTGTGGACACACGTGCTTTGTATTGCCTCTCCTGCCCACATATATAACGAACTATCATGATTTCTTAATTTCTCAGTGTCTTGATGAACTTCTCTGTATCCTCGCAGAATCTTGATTTACTCTGCAATAGGCTGACCACACCCATTTTGTCTGTTCTGAGTAACTGACATGCCTTTTTCAAGAAGGGGTGATTAGCCTTGTTGGATAAAGGAAGAAGGGATAAATAGAAACCTATTAGACCTCATGCCTGAGCATAGATTGAAGGAAAAAGAGGAATTTTCCTATTAGATTGGGGTGCAGGACATTCCAAATGGAAGAACTGAAGGCACGGAAGTGTTACATAGTATGGTAAATGCAGAGAACTACACTTAGTTATGTTGACAGAGCACAATGGGCAGAGAAATGATCTTGGAGTAATTATGTGTGGCAGCCAGTGTATAAGCTAAATCAGGTAATAGGGAATGAGTCTTAGACGCCTTTAAGTAGGAAAAAAATGACATAGTTAGACTTGTATTTTAGAAAAATCCTTTAGGATGGGCAGAAGAAGGTAAGGTTATTATATTCAAATCAAAGCACAGTGAAGTGAGGCTTAAACAGTGGTCAGAGTGAACTTTTTTATTTGTTAAACATTAACCAAATTAGGTGATTCCCTTGCTTCTGATCCTTTCAATGGCTTCCTTTCTTATCTAGAATAAAATCAGACTCCTTAAATAGTCTTCATGGGCTGCTCTCTGCCTGCTTCTCTAGTCTTTCATGTGGCTGGCCTCCCTCCTTCGGATGCCACAGCCATGCTGGCCGTTTTCCGTCTCTGAAGCGCATCAAGGGCATTTCTGACTCACAGCTTTTCCTGGGCCTTCCTCTTGCCCGCAGCATTCTTCTTCCATGTCTTCTTCACACGGATCCTTCTCACGATTCAGGTCTCTGTTCTGCTGCCGCTCGGGGGAGCCTCTCCCCGACTGCCTGTCACTCCGTTGCTCCCTATCACACTGTCCCACTTTATGTTCTGCGTTTCACTTACCAGCATCTGAAATTATCCATTTCTTCTCTGCCTCTTCCCAACTAAGCGCCTCAGGGACGGATCATTTGTGGCTTCTTTACTGCCTAGAAAAGTGCCTCCCACCAGTAGGTGTTCAGTGTGTATCTATTGACTGGATCTTATTTTTAATTTTTCTTTTTTCTACCTCTTTAGTGAATTACTTACGCACTGATTTTAAGCTAAACTAAGATTATTATGAAGAACAATGATATATACAGGATTCCATTCTCTCTGTCTAAATATCCAATTTCCTTTTGTTAAACTTTAGAAACCACTGTGTTTATTATCTTTCAAATTCGTTGATTTGTATTTACAGTTTATGTTCTGGACTGGTAGCTTCTATTCTGGGAACACCTGCTGATGTCATCAAAAGCCGAATAATGAATCAACCACGAGATAAACAAGGAAGGTAGATAGAAAGTCTTCACCACTCGTGTGTTTGAATGTCCGTAATAATAATGTTCTTTTAAGATGTTTCCCCGCATTTATTCCTGATCGAAATGAGTACGTGTGTTCATGTGTTCATCCAGCAAACTGTTTCTATGTACTTACCTGCTCTTTATCTGATGGGGATATAAGCTAATCTAATGATCATATTATTTAGACACAAGGTATTTATTCTGATTTTATTGTTTTCAAAGAGTTTATGAAAATATACTCTGCTGAGAATTTACAGAGCACTTTCTTTAGAAGCTTATGACTTATAGGTAACATGGAGAATTTGATTTGATAAAAAAACAGTATGTTCCCTCTGGAAGAGAGCAGGTGGAGTGAATTCTAACTTTAACACTAAGGATGGGATGAAACAGAAGAGTCAACCTTAGACACCTAAAGAAAATATCTTTAAATTCCAAAGAGGTGATCTGTATATATTGAACCATTAAAATTACTTGTTCAAAGCTGGCAGAAAATATTTAAGTAAGTTTCCATACAGTAAGTTTCCTTAGAGTATGTTTTATTTATACATCTACTTACACACAAGAAGTTTAGTAGAACTGTCTTTTCTTTTTAGGGGACTTTTGTATAAATCATCAACTGACTGCTTGATTCAGGCTGTTCAAGGAGAAGGATTCATGAGTCTGTATAAAGGCTTTTTACCATCTTGGCTGAGAATGGTAACGTTAGGTTTTTCCTTTGTTTTTGTTTTCTTTGTACCTAAATTGCTTTTAATCTGTAAATATTTTCCCCTTTCTCTTCTGATTTTTAGCATGGCTCTCCCCCCCCCCCCCAACCCACAATTCTTTCTCCTTTCTGTATCTTTTGTTTTTTGTTTTCTTTTTATGTCTCCTCAGAGTCCTATTACCTTTCTTGGTAGATTAAAGTAAACTAATTCAATTGCATCCAGAAATAAATAAGTTTATTCTGTTGTTCTAAAGCCAGAGGAGAGGGTTTTCTGCAATGTAAAAACCTTTCATAGTCTATTTAGTCAAAGTACTGTAGTTTGGGACAGGTATAAAGATTTTATGCCAGAGACCGTTCCTATGGAAATGTTACCGTTTCAAACAAAATTTTGTTACTTTGACAGCAAGTGTTGCATTATCCTTTATACTTATCATCACAAAGCTCTGCTTAGTAAGAAAGCATTATGTCGTTATAATTTGGTTTGGATGTTATTTTTTACTGAGGTAAATAAACTAAGATGTAGAGTTAGACTTATTCAAGTAATATAACATATATAATAAACACAAGGTACTCAAGTATTTTGTAAGTTAGAATGTATTTGAAAGAATGAATGAGTCATGGATTTAGAAATCCAATCAATACTTTACACGATATCATATAATAATATTAATTGGGCACTGACTCCATGCAAAGCCCTGTACTCAATGCCTGGTTTGGGGGATGAACAGAAGAGTCTCAGCCCCTGCCCTAGTGCTGGAGCTGCTGGTTTGGTAAGGCTAAACACTGAATAAAAAAGTAGAAGTGACTAGTGGTAAAGGAAAAGCACATGGTGCTATGGAAATACACAGCAAGTACATATAGCGGAGGCCTGGAGATTAAGAGCACCTCCACGGCAAATAGGCTTTAGAATTGAGTTTTGAAGAATGAGTAGGATTTAGCCAGGTAAAAAGAGCAGAGAAAACACTGTAGGTAGAGGGACTCATTGGGAGTAGACAGAAAACATGATCAGTTCAAGGAACTGAAGGAAACCCAGCCAGCCGAGGCATGGAGACATGGAGAGAGGTGCTAGGTGAGGCCACAGAGAGGCAGAGGTCAGTTTGGGAAGGGCCCACAGGACCCATAAGAGTGAGGGCACCAGTTTGATGATAGGTGTATTTTTAAAAAGATCATTCCAGCTGCCATGTGGATTAGAGAAAGGCCAGGAGTAGTAGAAGATGAGACATAATGATAGTGTGGACTAGAATATCACAGTGGGGAAAGAAAAAGATTCAAAAAATAATTTAGGAGATAGCAAGGAGCTAGAAACATGACTGGATGGGGAGGTGAAAATGGTTGAAGAAGACAAGGAAAGCGGGTTTCATTCCCAGATTTCCAACCGGAGCAGCAAATGATGTAATATCCTAACGTGGGGATCATTTGTTGGGAAGATTTTGTGGTAGAATAGCAAGTTTAGCTCTAGATTTCTTAAATTTTAGATACTCATAGAACATCTAAGGACAGATAAACTAGATGACTAGCTTCATATATCAATCTGGATCTAACAGAAAATATGGGGATGGAGCTTTAGAGGGGAGCACTGTCTATATATGATGGGAATTGAAACTCTGAGAATAAATGACATCACCAAGCAATAGTAGGTATCTATTAGCATGGATTTAATAGCCAAAGCCATTGGCAGTATGTGATCTAAAAGTGAGCCCGAATGTAAAATATTATTTTGACTGTTTTGATTACACCTTGAAACTACCTCAAATCTATGCATGTTTCTTAATGGAAAGGAAGATTGTGATTGGGCCTGCATGAACCAGACACTATCATGAGTGCTGGTAGCACTAAGGAATATGTTTTTGGCATGAGAGGAGCTTATAATGTGATGGAGAAGATAGACATGTAAATAGTTAAAATTACAGAAATAATAAAGTCAGTATTATTAAATCATTTGGTAATAGCACCAACACTGTGCTAATCAGCTTCATGGATTAACTTGCTGAAATTTCCCAACAGTCCTTCTCTAGGTTATTGTCATATCTCTCTTACAGAGGAGGAACAAAAGCTTAAAGAGCCTAAATAACTTAGCCAGGCTAGGTAGTTATTAATTAGTGGGATCAGGGAGGCAAACCCAGGAAGTTTGACTCCAGAGGACATGGTCTTACTAAGCAGTTTGTATTACTGCTCTACTAGTGGTATAAATAAAATGTGTTGGGAACATGGACAGTGAAGTAAACAAGGCTCTAACTGTTTGGGAAGGCACAAAAGTCTTCCACAGAGGTATATTTGATCTGAGCTTTGAAAGATCAGGGGGCATTTGTCAAGAAAAGCCTAAGGGAGCAGCATAAGTGTAGGCATCAAATCATGTGTGGGCCCAGTAGGTTTGGACAACTCCAGAAAATGCTCTGTAGCTGGAGAATAGGTCCTTAGGGGAGACGTGGTGGGACAGAATTCTCAGAATTCTAGAGACGCACTTACAGACCGGGTTAAGAAGGACCTTACTGGGGCAAGTTTGGTGGTTAAGGTGAAACCCTAGAGTAAGCAAGCAGCTGTTTAACCATGGGAGCAGAGTACTAAGGTTTGTTTGGGGACAGGATTACTTTGGCAGCAATATAGAAGATACATTTAAAGCCAGGACCTATGAAAGGAAGTTTTGTCAGTGGTCTGTCCTGGAGAATGATTGTAAAAATGGAGCGAAGATAGATGCTGGAGATGTTTATGGTTAATACCACAGGACTTAACTGACTCTATGTGAAAGTAAGGGAAAGGAACAAAGGAAATGGCACTTTTATGTGTCTCATGTGGGAGACTATGAGGATGGTAAGGCCATTGTGAAAAAATCAGGGTCAGGAGGTGTGAGGGCAGAGAGAATATCCAAGTCCAAAGGAATGCTGAGACCACTGAATCTGACCCATTCTCTGTGCATGGGACTCAGGAAGTATAAATGAGAAAGAAGAGTACTTCATATAGGACAGGCACTGTGCTAAGTCTTTGAGAACCTAGTAAAACAGGTAGTGTTATCCTCATTTTTCAGGTGAGAAAAACATGGATCAAAGTATGAGAGGTCTGCTCAAGTTCACAAACTGATATGTGGCAGAGCTGGGAATTAGCTGCACATCTGCCCAGTTCTAAACCCACGCTCCTGGGGTGCCTTGGTGGCTCAGTCGGTTAAGGGTCCGACTTTGGCTTAGGTCATGATCTCACGGTTCATGGGTTCGAGCCCCACATCGGGCTCTGTGCTGACAGCGAGCTCAGAGCCTGGAGCTTGTTTCAGATTCTGTGTCTCCCTCTCTCTCTGACCCTCCCCTGCTCATGCTCTCTCTCTCTCTCTCTGAGAAACAAATCAAACAAACAAAAAAACACCCATGCTCCTAACTAACATAGTATAGTGCATCTCTCAGGCCCCTGCACCAATTATACAAGTGGTCAGGGGAAAGAGACAGTGATAGAGAGATGTCCCTAAAATGACTGGCTAACCAGCAGAGACCTCCAGGGTGGCACTGCCTGGTTGACCTGCCATAGCGCATGACCCTGAGCTTAGAAACCTGACTTATGAAACTTCCAAGGAAATTGGCTTTGCAAATACAGATTCACTTCAACCGAACTCATTAAAACCAATGATCAGACCACAGCATTGGCTCATTCACATTGAGAAACACACTGGCAAGTGACCCAGATGCCGAAGTCCTTTGGACAGTGTGCCTCCTAAATGCAAGCTGTACGTGAAGGCAGGTTACAATCAGGAGGCTGCTTGCTGAACACAGAAAAATAACAGGAAGAGATTATTTGTCATCTTAGTATTTAAAAATATCAAACCAAGAGCCCTTTTGTGCTCAGCCCTACAGTAAAAGGCATGGAGAAGGACTCTTTTTAGCAGGTACGTGCACAGTCAGACCAGAGCAGGCCACATGGGTTCATATACACTTGGATTATTTGCAGCGGTATAACTATACTAGTGAGGAAGAAACAAGTAAACATGCACCAGTCACATGCGCTCCTGCCCAGACGCTCAGTGGATCCCATCTATATATTACCCCTGTTAGTGGCCGTACGCTCTCCCTGCCCAGCTCCTATTCATAACCCAGCTGAACTCCATCCCAGTCCCTTCCACTACATAAAAGTAGTATGACTTTGCTTTGCTCAATCCCTAATTAATTTGCATACAGAAGTCTGATTACCAGAACAGTTAGGAATGATTACAGAGTCCAGTCTTAACCAAGACCTCTAATACCTTGATCTGATTGCAGTTATATCCGTGGCTCACTCGAGTTTTGTTGTCACAAGGATATGATACTGTCACGGCTTCATATTCTTTATTTTGTTTATGTCTTCTCACATTTAACTAATCAAGATGTGTTCCCCTAAATCCACTGGTAAAGTCTCAGTCCCCCCTCCGTATTTCTAAACACATGACGTAAATATTGCTTTACAGAGTCTGTAACCAAATCCGTTCTACAGTCTAATTGCTCAAGCTTCTTTTTTGACTGTAGTGTGATGGTGTTTCTGTGAACTATATCACGCATAACCTATGAACCAAACCATACAGGAACTGATCCAAGATGCTTTCTCTGATGGTTCCTTCCAGTGTTTCCTCTGTGATGTCCTTCTATGTTTATATCTTCTATTGTTGAATAACCCCCATCCCTTTATAATTCCTTCTGATAACAGTTATATTAAGATAGTTATCTCTCTCTGAGCCGGAAGCTCTTTTCTCTTTTTAATGTTAATTTTTGTATCCACTTTTGTTAGCTCAGGTATTGAGCCTGTGATCTAAATCTCAGGGGATCATCTTTGGCTTTCAGTTTCAAGGTCTTAAATGTCTCCTTGTCCGTCTCGACATACAAAGTGCCCATAGAGGAGTCCAGCCTAGAATTCAGGCATGGCGAGTCCTAGCCTTTCGGCTAGTAATGGTTCAGTGAAAAGAACCTGAGAATGGAAGCTGTAGTCTAGCTCCGCAATATGTTATTAGGTATTCAATTGCTAAGCTCTCATCTGTAAAATAGGCATATCAGTTCCTTTCCTTTCTATTGTAAATTGTTCAGAGAAATCTATGAAAAATAAAATACGAAAATGCTGTCAGTTATTAAGTGCTCTGTAAAGGTGAAATACCAAAATATTTGTTTTCAGCCTAAATGGATTCAAAGTGACTTCGTCATTCAAAGATGTATATGCATATATGTAGAATATTCGTAATCACTTTGAAATATGCACTAACTTCTTTGGTTAATCTTTCAGACCCCTTGGTCACTGGTGTTCTGGCTTACTTATGAAAAAATCAGAGAGATGAGTGGAGTCAGTCCATTTTAAGCCCTTAAAAGATACAGTGTTCAGTATCATTGAAATATGGGCATCTACAACACACACCCCTATTATTTCTACCTCTTTAGGAAGACACTGTACTCCACAGAGACTGTGATTTATAGGGGGCAGCACTTTATTTTTCTCTGGAAACCCAAGTTCTCTTTGACTCCTCTTTTTGTTCAAAAGCAATCTGGTTCTGGTTGGATTTCACAAGGCCACCCAGTGAGACCCGGCACAGAATTTTCAAGATTTCGAATCCTGAGCACTTCCCTTGGGCGAGAAGATTTGACCTTTGAGAGGCTCTTCTCTGCTGAAGAGCCTACTTAGAGAAGTGCCAAAGGGAGACAGCATCTCAGACCTGAAGTAGACAATAGGAGTGTGGAAGAATCCATACATCCTTAGCAATTAAGAAATATATTTAAACTGTTGTCAGTATTTTCAATTGCAATTTGGGAATTCATCTTTCTGTCGTTAACATGCACCTACTGTAAATTAAAGGGAGGTGAATGAAACTTCCTGAGTAAACATTTTGAATTTCCCTAGTGGTGAAGGAAGTCGATGGACCTTTTCTTGCCAAGAGGACAGAAAACGTCAATTTGAGACGATGTTTGGATTTCAAGGAAAGAAGCTCCTTCTTGTCAGCGTCCCATCTTAGTTAGATCTGTCTTATTGGTTAGCACTGCACAGGCGAAGGCCTTCCCGACAGCCACAGACCGAGTCTCGATGAAAACAGAAGAGTGTTTGCTTTCGTACATGTGCAACTGCAACCAGAGTTTTCTGCTAGCTCCTGAGAATCTCAATATATATTAAAAAAATGCAAGTTGTTTGATTAAAGCTTAAGCGGATAGGTCCTTTTCATAAAGCAACTTGTTATTATCATTATTAGCCTTTGAATTTTAAAGTGTGACATTTTAAAAGCAAGGCTGAGATGAAGTCAGCCAATTTTGATGGGCATCCTTTCTTATCTCTCCTTCCTTAACAGTAAGGGCCCAAAAGAGAGATAACTAAGAAGTCCCACTGAAATCGTCTCTAGCCTGAATCTTAATTCCATTTTGACAAAGCTTCCTGCCTAAATAGTGATTAAGTATAAACTGCCCATGGCGTATGGTTATGTCTCTAATTGTCGGGTCAAATCCTTTTCCTGATTTTAGAAAGGTGAGAGATTTCTTCAGGTTGACTTGTATATCACCTGCTCCCCACCCTCAGACAGAGGGCATTTCTGGATAGATGGATTCAGTTGTGGGTAGAGGCTGTAACTGTCAACACAGGAAAGCTCAAAAAGCTCAGACCCAAGAAAGACAGTGGAGTTGACCAAACAGAACTTGTTGTCATGGACGTGGGTAATGTGGAACAACAAAAAGTTTACAAGTATAATCACTGCCATTTAAAGGAGGACGTATACTTTAAATATATATTTCAATGTGATGTACTAATATGCAGTGGTTTATTGTTTTTCTATGAAATTTTCTGATTGTGGAGTTTAATCAAAATCTGTCGGTGGTCTACTTTTCCTTGCATCTGTCAATCTGTGTGAATTGAGTTGTTGACTGTATTTAAAATAATATTGTGTACTGAAATTCCCAAGTGTCCTGCATTGGGACTACTTTGGGGAACTCTTGGCTTTTCATGTTTTATGACTTTTAAAATTAAGTAAAGACCGCATCAAAATATGCAAACTGGACCATGAAAAACTTATTTAGCTTTATTCTTTGAGGGGTTTGGGGGTGAAAACACTGCTTAAGTACTGAGTACTGTTCCTTGATCTCTGGATTCAACATGAATAATTGGAATTTTTAAACCTGAAGTGACTCCTTGGGATCTTTTCATTTTACATGTTATGAAACAGAGGCCCAGAGAAGTAGAGATGTTCATGCTCATATGTTACTTAGTAGCAGAGCCTGGATAAAACTACAGATCTCCTAATTATTACAATTGGCAGTTTTTCTATACTAACTAGGTGCACAGCAAATGCCTTATGTTATCTTCACAACAACCCATTCCAGTGCTCTTGAATCTTCCAAAAGTAGATTTTTCTTTATGGCATTTTTTTTGTCTTGTACATTTTAAATAAATTTGAATGGTCTTTAACACAAATTTTAGAATGGAATCCCCATGCTTTGTCTTGAACATTAAGACCTTCCATAATCTGACCAAATCCTTTATATCCAACACATATGTCTCTTCCCATTTCATACTTTTCTAGTGAAGTCATTTTCATTAATGGATCTAGGAATTTTGCTTTATTTTTTACCAACTTGAAATCATCTTGATCCTCTTCAGAATAATCCACAGTAAATAAAAAGGAATGAAAATTTCAGTAAAGACTTAACCACTTCAATCTCACTTCCTTATAGTACTACTGTATGTGGTATTTACCCTCAGTATTGATAACAACCACCACTTAAGTTTGTTTGGCTTATAGCTTCCACATTTTTCTTTTTCCAAATGATTTTTTCTAATTGAAAAATATATAGTGATTTTTAGTTATGTACAATTCTTTGTTCTTTGTACATGTAAGTGAATTACATATATATCTAAATAGAGATAATATTTCTTAAATTTGCTTTCAGTAAGGAATAAATGTCTTTATCAAGTGCTCCAAATCCTATTTGATTATAAGCCACTAGGGGTGGGACCAGGTCTTATTTTTATATGCATCTTTATGCTCATTAGCACTTCTTTGCTGTTAGGTACTCAACAAAAATTGACTACAGCTACAGATAACATAAGTCAATTAATTTTGTCTTCATTATTTTAAGAATGTCTGTCTTAAGACTAGTCTGAAATTTCTTTCACTTTGCTAAGAAAAAAAGAAATATTCAGGGAGGGTTTGAATGTAAAACAATGCTGTTCTGCCAGCTTCAATTTTTTAAATACAACCATTTATTTACAGTTGAAATAGTTACACATGTTCTCTGTTAACGAAAACAGATTCCCTCAGAACCTCCAATTGAAAAAAGAAAGTATTTTAATACATGATTAAAAAACTTCAGGGGGGAGGAGGTATTCAATTGCCTTCTCCCCAGTTAAACCAGGATTCTTTAAAAATGATTATGAGACAAATATATATTATTATTATTAAATGCCAGGTAATGTGGAGGAACAATTGAGTGTGAATTCTAAAGACTCTTATCCAATTCAAGTTCTACTTATGACAAAGTAGTATAACTATGATCAAGTCCTTTCACTTCTCCTGATTTCCACTCCTTTCTAGATGAAATGATGGGACTCTAGAATCTTCTAGAATCTTAACTTGCATATACTTGAAGGGAGCCATTATATTGATGACGTGAAAAAAACGGGTTAAAAATTGTTTTGGGATTTGCTTTTTCCTGGGTTGGATTAACTTCTCTTATTTTGAGCTTGGTTAAGGTTTACTCAGGCCTTAAAGTATAATACAAAGTTTTATATCGATGGCCCATGTCATGGGAAAATCCTCCCTGACAGAGCGGCAGAGTCTTCTTCCAACAGGCAACTCTGGACATGTTACCCTATATTCTTACCTTCAGCTGCTCCTCGTACCCACATAATAAAGGCAAAAGTCTTTAATACCACATCTGAGCCCCTTTCAATCTGTCTCCAAGCCATTTTCCTGACCTTTGCATTTCACTGGCCCCCTGCACTCTAGCTTCTTGCAAAGGCATCCCTCCATTTCTTTCTCTGGAGCTGTTCTTCACTTGGCTGCTTCTCATGCCACGTTCCTACTCTGCGCTCCACCTAACTCTCCCGTCACCACCACCCATTCATCCTCACGTTGGGGTTAGAGCCTACTTTAATACCGAGAATGTTCTGAAGACTTCCACCTCTGTGCTCCCATTGCCTCCCCTCCTAAGGATATATGGCTGTATATGTGGATTTATGCCTGCTTCCCATGTACAGAATGTACTGCTTGCAAGCAAAAACCATGTAATACATCTCTGTTTCTCTTAAAACTCCAAACAGAAGCCACTCAGAAGGTATTTGTTGCATTCAGAGAATTTTTCAGGGTTGGAGAGAGAAAAACATTTATGCTCACATAGAATTCTTTAAAAATGATTAACAAATAGGTATGATTATTAAATGCCAGGTAATGTGGAGGAATGATTGAGCATGAATTCTAAAGACCTCCTATTCATTAAAAAACTCATATGTTGTCTTCCTCCTTCCTTCAGAATAATTGTGTTGAGTCAGTAACACTTGATTTCATGAGATTCTTTACCATACTGTTTAACTGCATTTTCAAAAGATCATGTGGGTTTAAACATATGTAGTTATTACAATGTTGAAGTAGTATTCATGAGTTTAAAAGCTATTCCACAAAAATCTAGGGTTTAATAGTTTAACACAAAATATTTCATGAGTTGATTAATAGTTGAAAATGTGACAACTTTGTATTATTCTTCATTTTAGAGCATGTATGGAAATTACATCACTATTTTGGCCTCCATTGGTGCCATACGAATGCACAATGATCCGCTCAAGTGTTTTATTATTTCTGAATTTGGAGGAATACATGATTATTTTTCTCTCCCCATACTTCACCCCCAGCAGCCTGCTGTGATTGTCAACAGCAGCAGGAGCCACTTTGAAGCTTTGATAAAAGCAGATGAAGAGGCTTAAAGATGTCTGTTTGCTGAAAATATCTGGTAACAAACAGGAAAATATGTGAGTAAATATAGTGCATTATTCTGATTTTTAAAATAAATGTTTTAAATGTGCCTGATTGGCTATGAAAGGTCTTGCTGTGTCCTGGTGTGGCTTTGTCCTGATGGTATTTTTAAGTGATAATAATACATTTAGGGATGATTTTTATTTATTTGTTAATGTTTTTTTTTTTAGTCTTTATTTATTTTTGAGAGAGAGAGAGCACAAGCAGGAGAGGTAGACACAGAATCCAAAGCAGGCTCCAGGCTTTGAGCTGTCAGCACAGAGCCCGACGTGGGGCTCGAACCCATGAACTGTGAGATCATGACCTGAGCCAAAGTCAGACACTCAACTGACTGAGCCACCCTGGCGCCCCTAGGGATGATTTTTAAATCATTATCTTTACTTTTCATAATTGAACTAAAAACTGGCTTAATTTAGATGTCAGACTTGAAATATTAGCAAAAAGAAAAAAAATGAAACATTAGCAAAAAGGATGCCCATACCTTGTCACTATGAATTAAATTATAATAAATCCAGCTCTGCTATTGATCCGATTCTCCTATTAATTCAGTTCTGCTGTGACTAAGAAGGACAACTAATAATTACAGTGAGGGACATGCTCACTGGCTGAGGACAGAAGAGGAAAGTAACATTGGAATTCCTTGAAACATTGGAGAATCATTTTTTAAATACCACATTCTACTTTGACGTCCAAATTCCCTTCCCTCCTGACGCTTACTGTTTTTCAGTGTCTACTGCCTATTTCGTTGCTGCACAGTACTTACATTTTGGTTCTTCAAGGTTCTGTGCTTGGCCCTCTTGCCAACTCTCTCTCTCTCTCTCGGGAGAGGCATGCAGTTCTGTGACTTCAGCTACTAAGGCTGGGAATTCCTGAGCATTTACCATTACTCAATAAATGGTGGATGTAGCCATTAGCTGTCTTCCTGGTTCTCACTCAGTTCTCAAGCTTTAGTCATGTTTTCTCAGTTGCCAACTATGTGCCTCCTCCAGGAGGGCCACAGTGCTTGTGAGCTGAAATGTCCCAATATTACATCAGTGCTTTTGGTACAGATCCCTCCTCCCTGCCCTTTAAAATCTGGTCCTGCTCCAGAATTCTCTGTCGCGCTACAAACTCACTAACAGCGAAGAAACCTCAGGACAGCCGTGACTTCTTCTTCTTCTGTTTTTTTTTTAATTTATTTATTGTCCCATATGCTTAAGTCCATTTATAAAAAAGATAGCTACAGACCAACATCGTTTATGAACACAGATGCAAAATCCATGAGTACCACTTCATGGCTATTAAAAACAACAACAGAAAATAACAAGTGTTGGTGAAAATGTGGAGAAATAAACGCTTGGGCATAGCTAGGAAAATGTAAAACTATAAAAAACAGTATTAAGGTTCCTCAAAAAATTAAGCATAGTATTATCATATGACCCAGCAATCCAGGTGTAGGGACCTACCCAAAAGAATTGAAATCAGGGACTTGAACAGATACATGTACACTGATGTCCATAGTAGCATTTTTCATATAGCCGAAAGGTGGAAACCCAAATGCCCACTGACAGATGACATGTGAATGGATAAACAAAATGTGTGTGTATGTGTGTTTGTGTGTGTGTGTACACACACAAATGTAATATTATTCTACCTTAAAAAGCAAGGGAATTCTGAGACATGCTACAACATGGATGAATCTTGAAAACACTGTGCTGAGTGAAGTAAGCCAGACATGAATGGACACGTATTGTATGATCCTACTTACATGAGATACTTAAGTAACCAAATTCATAGAAAGTAGAAGAGGGGTTACTATGGGCTGGAGTGGGAGAGAATGAGAAGTCTGTGTTTAATGGGTATGGAGTTTGGATGAGGAAAACCTTCTGGAGATGGCTGGTGGTGGCAGGAGCTTAATCCTCACAGCGCAGTGATCTGATTTTTTCAGCTCCCTGTCCAGCAGCAGAGCAATGTGGGGCAAATAAAGCTACCTCCCCCAGACACAGAAGAGGGGGGACGTTGGGAACATCTGGGAGGATGGGAGGAACAGGCTCTCAGCCCATAATAGCCACGTGATACACCCTGACATCCAGGAGTAAAGGCTCTGAGCCATGGAAGGAGGTTAGGAGACAAGTTCAATAGAAAACAGAAGTCGTTTCCTATGTCCACGACCTTATGGTCTCTGTAAGAGTTTGCTTATACTGCTTGAGCTGAAATAGAAAATTGAAATCTCCATTATTCCACGGGATGATCAGACAATTCCAGATGATAATAAGACCATTTTATAATGAACTCCTTCCTTCCACCATAAAGGCCACAGTGCCAGATAATCTGCTTATTCCCTTGTTCAGCATTTATTGCATGCCAGAAGTCCAGTACTGTGCCAGTCACTGAGAATATAAAAATAGGAGAGGAGTTTCTGCTTTCGAGATGTTCATACTCTGGTAAAAAGGAGAAATAGTGAACGATTGCATGGCATGGTGGACAGATCATATGTCACAAAAACTAAGTGTAACAGAAGTATGTAAAAGGGGGCAGGGGTTAGTTCTGCCTGGGTGAATACTAGAGTCGTGAAGAAGAAACATTTGAGCTAGATCTGTATTTTATTTTATTTTATTTTAACATTTATTTTTGAGAGACAGAGACAGAGAGACAGAGGACACATGGGGGAGGGGCAGAGAGAGAAGGAGACACAATGTGAAGCAGGCTCCAGGCTCTGAGCCTGATGTGGGGCTCAAACCCACAAATCAAGAGATCATGACCTGAGCTGAAGTCGGATGCGTAACTGACTGAGCCACTCAGGCACTCCTAGATCTTGCTACATGTTTTTAAATCAAATGTTTATTTTTCTTCCATCATGAATATAGAATATTAAAGAAAAATTGGAAAATGAAACTGAATTGTCAAGGATGAGTTTATCAGGTAAAAATCTAACTTCTTAAAGAAATCAAAAGATTCTTGTATTTATTCATTCAGCAAGTACTTACTGCCTCAGCCCCATGTTACATTCCAGGAAAGCAAGCAACAATTACTGCCACAGGTGTGTTTAAGTTGGTGGGATGCCAAAGCGCTCAAAGCCAACTGCAATGTGAAAGTGCCATTAAAAAGCATGGGGAGGGGGGCTCCTGGGTGGCTTAGTCGGTTAAGCGTCTGACTTTCGCTTAGGTCATGATCTCGCGGTTCGTGGGTTCGAGCCCCGCGTCTGGCTCTGTGCTGACTGCCAGCTCAGAGCCTGAAGCCTGTTTCAGTCTGTGACTCCCTCTCTCTCTGACCCTCCCCTGCTCACGCTGTCTCTCTCTCTCCAAGAAATAAATAAAAATATTTAAAAAAAAAAAAAGCATGGGGAGGGAGGGGGCCAGAGGGGATGCTTGGCTCGGTCGCTAGAGCATGCACTCTTGATCTCAGGGTCATGAGTTGAAGCCCCACCTAGAGCTTACTTTAAAAAAAAAGAAATATTAAGGAGAATGGTAAGATGGTAGAGAAGTAGGGAGCTCCATGCATTTCGCTTGCACCCATCTCTCAGAGAAGGCCTGAAGTCATAGGACACTGAGCCACAGGAGTTTGGGAAGAGAAAGAGACAGAGTACACTAGGAAGGAAACCTCATAAGTGTGTGAGTGCGAACTGGGGAAGATAAAAGCAGGATAGGACAGGAGATATGGAGGGAGGGGACTGAACCCAGCCTGCGTGCAGCTGCGGTGAGTGATTAACCAGCGACTGGTGGTGAGCTGCGGGGAAACCAGGGGAAAGGAAAGAGAAGCTGAGATTGCCCATAGAACCGTCCCTGGAGAAGAGAAAAACCTCGGCTTGGAAAGAGAGTGTTTTTTAGTTCTGGCTGGGGTGCTGACTTTGAAGTAGGTGCCCCCAGTCCCAGAAGGCGCTAGAAAAAACTGCACTGCAGCACTCCTGGCACCATCCCCGGTGGCGTCGGCCTGGTGGCGCAGTGGCAGCGCAGACTCTGCGGACCTGAAGTTGCTAAGTTCCCCTCACACACTCAGGTTGTATAGCTGCTTGACCCCGGCGGATATGAGGCTGCGACACTTCCCCCACCCCCCACTCAACCCCAGGCAGCAGGGAAGCAGCGACCTGCTGGACTGTTTAGGGAGGTATAAACAAAGCCCGCAGACTGGGACGTGGAAACGAGGTGGGGCGTGGGGGCATAGAACTCAGCCCACCTTGACTACATCCTCAGCACAGGGAGATCGGACCCAAAAGAATGACTTGCAACGCTTGGTTGAGAAGGGACTGGGGCGACACCATTCTTCTCCCCACAACCACCAAGGCGGGGCCTCAGGGAGTGGCCAGCAGGACAGGCGGAGGCGAGACCTGCCTACACCAAACCACGCCCATCCCCGCCAGAGAGCTGTTTTGTTGTTGTTGTTGTTGTTGTTGTTTTTACCTGAGCCTGGGTTTGCATGTTTATTGGTTTTGTCTGTGCATTTGTGTACCTTTGTTCCCTCTGTGGTTGTCTGTTTTCTTTTTCCAGGGCTATCTCAAGAAACAAGCCAAACTACACATGGTGGAGAGTCCTAAATACCGCAACAAGTAGGGAAACAAAATAACCAAATGCTCAACAGGAGAAACCAAGAGACACCATCCAAAGAACACTTCCTGAACAGACAGGCCCTGAACAGTCAAAAAGTCCTCTCTAATATAGCAGAGCTCGCAGGGGCAGAGTGTACAACAAGCCATTAAAGTTAACAAGAGATGGGGCGCCTGGGTGCCTTAGTCGGTTGAGCGTCCGACTTTCGCTTAGGTCATGATCTCGCGGTTCGTGGGTTCGAGCCCCGCGTCGGGCTCTGTGCTGACTGCCAGCTCAGAGCCTGAAGCCTGTTTCAGTCTGTGACTCCCTCTCTCTCTGACCCTCCCCTGCTCACGCTGTCTCTCTCTCTCTCCTGGAAATAAATAAAACATTAAAAAAAAAATTAAAAAAAAAATTTAAAGTTAACAAGAGATAGAAAGCTAACCAAAATAATGAAATGGAAGAACTCTCCTCCAAAGAAATTCCAGGAAGAAATGATAGCTAAAGAACTGCTCAAAACAGATATAAGCAACATAACTGAACAAGAATTTAGAGCAATAATTATAAAATTAATCGCTGGGCTTGAAAAAAGCATGGAGGACATCAGAGAAACTATGGCTACAAACACTATGGAGCTTAAAAATAGTTATGATGAATTGAAAAATGCTATAAATGAGATACATAATAAAATGGAGGCATCTAATGCATGGACTGAAGAGGCAGAAAGGAGAATAAGTGATTTAGAAGACACAATTATAGAAAAAGAAGAAACTGAGAAAAAGAGAGATAAACTGATCCAGGAACATGAAAGAAGAGTTCGAGAGCTCAGCGACACAATCAAATGGAACAATATCCATATCATAGGAATCCCAGAAAAGGAAGAGAGAGGGAAATGTGCTGAAGGAGTCCTGGAACAAATTATAGCAGAGAACTTCCCCAATCTGGGGAGGGAAGTAGATGTTGAAATTCAAGAGGCACAGAGAACTCCCCTCAGATGTAACTTGAATCGATCTTCTACACGACATATCATAGTGAAACTGGCAAAATATAAGGACAAAGAGAGAATTTTGAAAGTGGCTAGGGAGAAAAGGGCCCTAACATACAAAGGGAAACCTATCAGAGTGGTGACAGACCTCTATCTACTGAAACTTGGCAGGCCAGAAAGGAATGGCAGGAGACCTGCAATGTGATGAAAAGAACAAATATGCAGCCAAAAATCCTCTATCCAGCAAGACTGTCATTCAGAATAGAAGGAGAGATAAAAGTCTTTCCAAATAAACAAACACTGAAAGAATTTGTCACCACTAAACCAGCCCTACAAGAAATCCTGAGGGGGACTCTCCGAGGGAAATGTTGCAAGGAACGCAAAATGCTAGAGACACCACCACAAGCAGGAATCCCACAAAGGACACAATGACTCTAAGCCCATATATTTCAGTAATCATACTGAACGTAAATGGGCTGAATGCTCCAATCAAAAGATATAGGGTAGCAGAATGGATAAAAAAACAAAATCCATTTATTTGCTATCTACAAGAAATGCATTTTACACAGGAAGACACCTTCAGATTAAAAGTAAGAGGATGGAGAAATATATATCATACTACTGGAAGTCCAAAGAAAGCTGGAGTAGCTATACTTATATCAGACAAACTGGACTTTAAATTAAAGGCACTAACAAGGGATGAAGAAGGGCGTTATATAATAATTACAGGGTCTATCCATCAGGAAGAACTAACCATTATAAATGTCTATGCACCAAATATGGGAGCACCTAAATATTTAAAGCAATCACAAACAGAAACAACCTTATAGATAAGAATGTGCTAATAGCAGGGGACTTTAATATTCTACCTACAGCAATGGATAGATCAACCAGACAGAAAATCACTAAACAAACAATGGACTTGAATGACACATTGGACCAGATGGATCTGACAGATATATTTAGAAGTCTACATCCTCAGGCCATGGAATTCACTTTCTTCTCAAGTGCACATGGCACATTCTCCAAGATAGATCACATACTGGGACATAAAGCAGCCCTCAATAAATACAAAAGAATTGAGATCATACCATGCACACTTTCAGACCACAACGCTATGAAACTTGAAATAAATCACAGGAAGAAGTCTGGAAAACCTCCAAAAACATGGAGGTTAAAGAACACCCTACTAAAGAATGAATGGGCCAATCAGACAATTAGAGAAGAAATTGAAAAATATATGGAAAAAAATGAAAATGAAAATACAACAATCCAAACTCTGTGGAATGTGGCAAAGGCAGTCCTAAGAGGAAAGTACATTGCTCTCCAGGCCTATTTCAAGAGATTAGAAAAAGCACAAGTCCAAAATCTAACAGTTCACCTAAAGGAGCTGGAGGGAGAGCAACAAGAGCACCCCAAACCCAGTAGGAGAAGAGAAATAGTAAAAATTAACAATATAGAAACCAAACAAACAATTGAACAGATCAATGAAACCAAGAGTTGGTTTTTTGAAAAAATTAACAAAATTGGCAAACCTCTAGCCAGGCTTCTCAAAAAGAAAAGAAATGCACTCAAATAGGCAAAATCATGAATGAAAATGGACTTATTACAACCAACCCCTCAGAAATACAGGCAATTATCAGGGAATACTATGAAAAATTATATGCCAACAAGTTGGACAACTGAGAAGAAATGTACAAATTCCTAAAAACACACTCACTACCAAAATTAGCATGGGAAGAGATAGAAGACCTAAACAGACTCATAACTAGTGAAGAAATTGAATCAGTTATCAAAAATCTCCCTACAAATAAGAGCCCTGGACCAGATGGCTTCCCTGGATAATTCTACCAGACATTTAAAACAGAATTAATACCCATTCTTCACAAGCTATTCCAAAAAATAGAAATCTAAGGAAAACTTCCAAACTCATTTTATGAAGCCAGCATCACTTTGATTCCCAAGACAGAGACCCAGCAAAAAAAGAGAACTACAGGCCAATATCCTTCATGAATACAGATGCAAAAATCCTCAATAAGATACTTGCAAATCAAATCCAACAGCACATAAAAAGAATTATCCACCATGATCAAATGGGATTCATTCCTAGGTTACAGGGCTGGTTCAATATTCACAAGTCAATCAATGTGATACGTCACATCAACAGAAGAAAAGATAAAAACCATATGATCCTGTCGATAGATGCAGAAAATGCATTTGAGAAAATACAGCATCTCTTCTTAATAAAGACCATCGAGAAAGTCGGGATAGAAGGAACTTACTTAACATCATAAAAGCCATCTAGGAGAAGCCCTCAGCTAACATCATCCTCAACGGGGAAAAACTGAGACCTTTCCCCCTGAGATCAGGAACACGACAGCGATGTCCACTCTTACCACTGTTGTTTAACATAGTGCTGGAAGTCCTAGCATCAGCCATCAGACAACAAAAGGAAATAAAAGGCATCAGAATTGGCAAAGAAGAAGTCAATCTCTCACTTTTTGCAGACGACATGATACTCTACAAAGAAAACCTGGCAGACTACACCAGAAGCCTACTAGAGCTGATCCATGAATTCAGCAAAGTTTCAGGATACAAAAATCAATGTAGAGAGATTGGTTGCATTTTTATACACCAATAATGAACCAACAGAAAGAGAAATCAAGAAACTGATCCCATTCACAATTGCACAAAAAGCATAAAATACCTAGGAATAAACCTAACCAAAGGTATAAGAGATCTGTATGATGAAAACTATAGAAAACTTATGAAGGAAATTGAAGACACAAAGAAATGGATAAACATTCCATGCTCATGGATAGGAAGAATAAATATAGTTAAAATGTTATTACTTCCCAAAGCAATCTACACATTCAATGTAATTCCAATCAAAATTGCACCAGCATACTTCTCAAAGCTAGAACAAACTATCCAAAAATTTGTATGGAACCACAAAAGANTCATCATCAAGACAGTATGGTATTGGCACAAAAACAGACACATAGACCAATGGAACAGAACTGAGAACTCAGAAGTGGACCCAAAAGTATACAGCCAACTGATCTTTGACAAAGCAGGAAAGAATATCCAATGGAAAAAAGACAGCCTTTTTAACAGATGGTGTTGGGAGAACTGGACAGCAACATGCAGAAGAGTGAAACTAGATCATTTTCCCACACCACACACAAAAATAAACTCAAAATGGATCAAGGACCTGAATATGAGACAGGAAACCATCAACACCCTAGAGGAGAAAGCAGGAAACAACCTCCTTGACCTCCACCGCAGCAATTTCTTACTTGACACATCCCCAAAGGCAAGGGAATCAAGAGCAAAAATGAACTATTTGGACCTCATCAGGATTAAAAGCTTCTGCACGGCAAAGGAAACAATCCATAAAACTACTAGGCAACCAACGGATGGGAAAAGATAGTTGCAAATGACATATCAGATAAAGGGCTAGTATCCAAAATCTATAAGTAATTCACCAACTCCACACCAGAAAAACAAACAATCCAGTGAAGAAATGGGCAGAAGGTATGAACAGACACTTCTCCAAAGAGGACATCCAGATGGCCAACAGACACATGAAACGATGCTCAGCATCCCTCCTCATCAGGGAAATACAAATCAAAACCACACTGAGATACCACCTCACTCCAGTCAGAGTGGCTAAAAGGAGCAAATCAGAGAACTCCAGATGCTGGCGAGGATGTGGAGACACAGACACTCTCCTACACTGTTGGTGGGAATGTAAACTGATTTAGCCCCTCTGGAAAACAGTGTGGAGGTTCCTCAAAAAATTAACACTAGAACTCCCCTATGACCCAGAAGTAACACTGCTAAGAATTTACCCAAGGGATCCAGGAGTGCTGATGCATAGGGGCACATGGACCCCAATGTTCATAGCAGCACTCTCCACAATAGCTAAAACATGGAAAGAGCCTAAGTGTCCATCAACAGATGAATGAATCAAGAAGATGTGGGTTATCTATACCATGGAATACTATATGGCAATGAGAAACAATGAAATCTGGCCATGTGTAGCTACATGGATGGACCTTGAGGGTGTTATGCTGAGCGAAATAAGTCAGGCAGAGAAGGACAGATACCATATGTTTGCACATATAGGAGGATTAGGAGGAACTTACTGGAGGACCATGGGTGAGAAGAAGGGGAAAAATAGTTGGGGAGAGGGAGGGAAACCATGATGGACTTGTAAATGCTGAGAACAAACTGAAGGCAGATGGGGTGGGGGGAAAGGGAAGAGGGGCGATGGGCATGGAGGAGGACACTTGTTGGGATGAGCACTGGGTGTTATATGGAAACCAACTTGACAATAAACTATTAAAATACATAAATAAATAAAAGTAAGAGTATTAAAAAAACAAATATTAAAAAAAAAACTTCAAAGAAGAAAAAGTAAGCACAGGAAGTTTTGGCAGAACGAGGTTACCTCTAACCTGGATAGATTGAAAACACCGGGATATATACTGTCAGACCAGGATTATATTAAGAACTGTCTTGATTTTATTTGGATCGTATTTGATATTTCTTTTTCTTTTTTCTTTAAAAAATTTCTTTTTAACGTTTATGGTTTGAAAGAGAGAAGGAGAGAGAGGGGAGGGGCAGAGAGAGAGAGACACACACACACACACAGAATCTGAAGCAGGCTCCAAACTCCAGCTGTCAGCACTGAGCTGGGAGTCGCAGGGGCCTCTAACCCACAAACCGTGAGATCATGACCTGAGCTGAAGTCCCACACTTAACCGACTGAGCCACCCAGGCGCTCCTTGATAAAACTTCAAAATGTGAAGGAGTGACATGAGAAACTCCCACCAACGTGGCTGACTTTGCGAAGGAACAAAAATCTACTCTAGGCATAAGTCTGGGAGCTACTCACAGTACCCTCTCCAGCACTTCCCCCTTCCGCTCCCACCCCTGCGGTCCTCTAAGGGTTTCCTCTCAATGGGGGAACATAACAGGAGTCCAGCCAAGAGGCGCCCTGCCTAGTAGTAGACACTGCAAGATACCAAGTCACGTTTCTTCCGTCCCTCTAGACCTTCTGTTAAGTCCGGTTCTGCGCTAGCCCTGTGAGTAAAAGAAGAATAAATGCCTGCAAAATTGGGAAGCCAGAGTTAGGCAAAAGAAAAAAAAAAAAAAAGAGCAGATCAAACCAGTAATTGTGGGGAAGATTTAACAGTCTTCATTTACATTCTACTTTATTTGGAACCCTCCTAGCAGCTCGATCAGTTCAAGAGACTAAACAGGTTCATGAAGAGGGTAAGCAGCTTGCTCCAGGTCACAGCAGTGAGTGCCCGAGGGGCCCAGGAGCCCCGGGCCCTCGGAGCGTTCCGGCCCTAACGCCCGGGCACGTGCCCTGGGCCCTCCAGGTCTCCTTCCCGTCCGTCCAGAGCACAGGTCGGCGCCGGGCGCACGGGGTCCAGCAGCGGGGTGGCGACCGCGTCCGCCCAAGGACAAGACACCCTGCGGCGTGGCACCGACCTCCGCCAGGCCTTCCCCTGCGCCCGCCACGACGGAAGGCGCGCCTTCGAGTAGGGGGTGGGTCGCGACCCGGCCACCGCGTGGCCTCGGGAACGGCCCTCCCAGCCCCTTTGGCCAACCCCCAGGCCCCGCGTCGCCCCGCCCCGGGGCCCAGCTCCCCCGCGGCGCGCCCGGCCCTGCCCGCCGCCCGTGCCCGGAAGCCTGGCGCCGCGCGCGCTGAGGCTGATCTGCGCGGCCGCGGGCGGTTGGTCCCGCCGCCCGTCTCACCAGTCGGCGCGAGTCCGGGAGACCTGGCGTCGAGGACCTCGCCGAGGGGGCGCCTCGCCGGGCGTCCTTCCCCGTCCCCGTGTGCCCGGAGCCTGGGGCCGCGGAGGCCGCCCGCCCCGCGGCAAGGGCGCGGGGCCGCGGGCGGACCGGACGGCTCGGTGCGCCAGCGCGGAGGCGCGCCGCGGAGATGGCCCCGACCCCCGGGCTGCCCACCCCGGGCTCCTCGCTGGTGCTGCGGGTGTCGTTCGTGGACGTGCGCCCCGAGGTGATCCCCGTGCAGCTCTGGGGCCTGGTGGGCGAGCGGCGGGACGAGTACCTGCGCCTGAACCGGGAGATTCAGGAAGCGGCGGCCACGCGGCGCCCGTGGGCGCTGGGCAGCGCCTCGGCCTCCCCCGGCGAGCTGTGCCTGGTGCAGGTGGGGCCCGTGTGGCACCGCTGCCGCGTGGTCAGCCGGCAGGCGCAGGACAGCCGCGTCTTCCTGCTCGACGACGGCCGCACCGTCGCGGCGGGCGCCGACTCCCTGGCGCCGGGGCGCAGCGACTTCTTCCACCTGCCGTCCGAGGTGCTGTGCTGCGTGCTGGCGGGCCTGGTGCCCGTGGGCGGCGGCGGCGCGGGCGGCGGCGAGCCGCAGCACTGGCCGCCCGCTGCCGTGGACTTCCTCGGCGGCCTGCAGGGCAAGCAGGTGCACGGGCGCGTGCTGGACGTGCTGCTGCTGCATCGCCTGGTCCTCCTGGAGGCGCCCGAGCTGGCCCAGCAGATGCAGGAGCTCGGCCTGGCCCGGCAGGTGCCCGACAGCCTCTTCCGCTCGCTGCTCAAGCGCTACCTGGCGGCGGCCCCTGCCAGCACGGGCTCGGGAGCCGGGGTCCTCCCGCGAGTCCCCTGCAAGCAGGAGCACCTTGGCCTGGATTATTTCTACCCGCAGCTGCAGCTGGGCGTGACGGAGCCGGTGGTGGTAACCCAGGTGTGCCACCCCCACCGCATTCACTGCCAGCTCCGGAGCCTCTCGCAGGAGATCCACCGCCTGTCCGAGAGCATGGCGCAGATCTACCGGGGTTCCACGGGGATGGGGGATGAGAACTCTACCAGCGGCCCCCAGGAGGAGAGGGAGGAGAGCCCAGACAAGCCTGGCTCTCCATGTGCATCCTGCGGCTTGGACGGACATTGGTACAGAGCTCTCTTGCTTGAGACCTTCCGGCCCCAGCGCTGTGCCCAGGTGCTCCACGTAGACTACGGAAGGAAGGAGTTGGTGAGTTGCAGTAGTCTCCGCTACTTGCTGCCCGAGTATTTTCGAACGCCCGTGGTGACCTACCCCTGTGCCTTGTATGGACTCTGGGACGGTGGCAGAGGCTGGTCTCGGTCACAAGTTGGTGAGCTGAAGGCACTGATCCTGGGCCAGGCGGTGAATGCAAAGATTGAATTCTACTGTTCGTTTGAGCACGTGTATTACATCACTTTGTATGGAGAAGATGGGATCAACCTTAATTGTGTATTCGGAGTACGGTCCTGTTGCTTGGCCGACCGATTCCTGCAGAGCCGGGGGATGGAGGAGGAGGAGGAGGAGGAAGACGACCGACAAACAACAGCTCTTCAGTCTCAGTCTCCTGCTGAAGAAGCGGATGAAGAGATTCCACTCCCAGCCTTAAGATCCACCAGGCTAAAGATCAACGCCTTCTATGACGCCCAGGTAGAGTTTGTTAAAAATCCTTCGGAGTTTTGGATTCGGTTGAGGAAGCACAATGGCCCCTACAGCAAGCTGATGAAGAGAATGTGCAGTTTCTATTCCTCAGCAAGTAAGCTGGAGGGTGTAGTGTTGAAACCTGAACCTGATGACCTTTGCTGTGTCAAGTGGAAAGAAAACGGCTATTATCGGGCTATGGTCACCAGACTGGACGACAGGAGTGTGGATGTATTCCTAGTTGACCGTGGCAGTTTGGAAAACGTGGATTGGTATGACGTGAGGATGCTGCTTCCTCAGTTTAGGCGGCTGCCAGCACTGGCTCTGAAGTGCACGTTGGCCGATATTTGGCCTTTGGGGAAAAGTTGGAGCCAGGAGGCAGTTTCCTTTTTTAAAAAGACTGTGCTCCACAAAGAATTAGTTATCCATGTCCTTGATAAGCGGGATAAGCAATACGTTATTGAGATTCTTGACGAATCAAGAACAGGGGAAGAAAACATTAGTAAGGTAATTGCTCAAGCTGGGTATGCCAAGTATCAGGAATTTGAAGCAAAGGAGAACATTCCCGTAAGTGCCCATTCTCCAGGGCCTGTTTCAAACCATTTCACTGCTGAGAATAACAAAGTCGCTCCTGTCAAGAAGGCAGAGGTGGAACAGGAAGCCAAGAGAGACGACAACAGAACTACCTCGGTTTCAGAAATTGTGACTGATCCACCAGTCGCTACAGATATCCCAACTGGACTGGTTATGCAAGAAAAAGAGAAGAGAGAGTCTGTTTATTCTCCTCTTATGCAGAATTTCCTGGAAGTTAAGCCAGGCTCTTGTAAAGGAGAGCTCCAAGTTGGGAGTACAGTAGAAGTCAAAGTGTCTTATGTTGAAAACCCCGGCTGCTTCTGGTGCCAGCTGACCAAGAATATTCAAGGCTTTAAAACGTTGATGTGTAATATCCAGGACTACTGCGAGAATACAGCCGCTCCCTACCAAGGGACAGCCCCCGCTTGTCTGGCAAAACGAACAGGAAACGGAAAATGGTGCCGAGCTGTGATACGTGGGCCACAGTCTTCAGAGCACGTCCAAGTAATGTTTGTGGATTATGGAGACAAAGATATGGTAGCTGTGAAGAATATTTACTCAATTAATGAAGAGTTTCTCAAGGTTAAGGCTCAGGCTTTTCGGTGCAGTCTTTATAATTTAATTCAACCAACTGGTCAAAATCCTTTTGCTTGGGATGAGAAGGCAATCCAAGCTTTTACTGAATTTGTAGACAACGCATGGGAAGACAATCTCGAATTAAAATGCACAATATTTGCTTTGGCTTCAACGCACAATGAAGAGCTGTTTAACATCGTAGATTTGCTAACACCCTTCCAGAGTGTGTGCCATTTTTTGGTAGAAAAGAGACTTGCACGGCCAGTTAAATTTCAGAAGCCCCTGGAGTCCTCCATTCAGCTACATTCTTACTACTATTCGACACACGATATGAAAATTGGCAGTGAAGAATTGGTGTATATAACACACGTTGATGACCCTTGGACATTTTATTGCCAGCTGGGAAGAAATGCAAATATTTTAGAACAGTTGTCCTGTAGCATTAAACAATTAAGTAAAGTTCTACTGAATTTAAAAACATCCGCCTTGCTGCCCGGAAACTTGTGCCTTGCCAAGTACACTGATGGAAACTGGTATAGGGGGATAACAATAGAAAAAGAACCAAATAAAGTCTTTTTTGTTGATTTTGGCAACATTCACGTGGTAACAAACGATGATCTGCTTCCAATACCTAGGGATGCGTCTACTGTCTTACTTCTGTCCATGCAAGCTGTTAAATGTTCGTTGTCTGACATACCTGACCATATACCAGAAGAAATCACAGCATGGTTCAAGGAGACTGTTTTGGATAAGTCATTGAAGGCTTTGGTTGTAGCAAAAGATCCAGATGGAAGACTGATTATCGAACTCTATGATGAAGGTATTCAAATCAACGCGAATATCAATGAGAAGTTAGTGTTACTTGGCTACAAAAAAGGGACAAGAAAAAAACGAGAAAGCAAAAACCTCCTCGCTGCAACAGAAACCCTTGAAGTAAAGAAGGAAAATCTGAAGCTGTCACCTACAGGGTATTTAAGGAAATCAGTAGAGGACTCTGCATTATGTAGTCTGGAGACCTTGGAAGCATCACACAAATCTAAGACCAGCCCAACACATCAGGAAACCAAGCTTTTACGAAGTTCGACAAACTTAGTCACTCAGTATCAGGACTCTGTGGGACATAAAGATAATCAAGTGTGTCCATTCACAACCGAGAAAAAAGAAGAAAGTTCTGCCGAGCCACCTTTGAAAGCCACAAGGCTAGAAGCTACCCTTTCAGAGAGAAACATAGGAGATTCGTATCACAAAGGTTTGCCTCTAAAATTTTCTGAGCTCCCTCAGAAGGTTATAATGCCTGGCTTTAAAACAGTTGTCTATGTTTCCCATATAAATGACCTTTCAGACTTTTATGTTCAACTAACAGAAGATGAAGCTGAAATCGCTAGTCTTTCAGAGAGATTAAATGATGTTAGGACCAGGCCAGAATTTTATTCAGGGCCACCTTTGCAGAGAGGAGATGTGACATGTGCCGTTTTTCCAGAAGACAATTTATGGTATCGTGCTGTGGTCAAGGAACAAGGACCCAGTGACCTTCTCTCTGTACAGTTTATAGACTACGGCAACGTTTCCGTGGTCCACACTAACAAGATAGGTAAGCTGGACCTTATTAACACACTGGTACCAGCACTGTGCATCCACTGCTCCTTGAGGGGACTTTGGGTTCCTGAGATTTTAAACTGTAAGGAAATGATGCATTACTTTTCCCAAAGGACAGATGAGGTTCAAGTAAGATGTGAGTTTGTTCAATTTCAAGACAGGTGGGAAGTTATTCTTGCTGATGAACATGGGCTCATAGCAGAAGACATGATTAGCAGATATGCTTTCTGTGGAAAATCTCAAGTAGGACTTTCTAACCAAATAATGATAGGTGCCTGTTCAAAGTCTGTCAACAAAACAGACATGGACACTTCACTATTTCTTAACTGGTACGATCCAAAGATCAAGATGATAAGAGCATATGCCACTGTGATAGAGGGACCTGAGTATTTTTGGTGTCAGTTTGCTGATACTGAGAAACTGCAGCTTTTAGAAGTAGAAGTACAAACTGCTGGGGAACAAGTAATGAGTTGGAGAAGTTGTGTCCCATGCCCTCATATTGGAGATCCTTGCATAGTGAGATATAGAGAAGATGGGCATTATTATAGGGCACTTATCACCAATATTTGTGATGATTATCTTGTATCTGTCAGACTTGTGGACTTTGGAAACATTGAAGACTGTGTGGACCCCAAAGCAGTCTGGAATATTCCTTCTGAACTTTTGGTGGTTCCCATGCAAGCCTTTCCATGTTGCCTCTCAGGATTTAATATTTCAGAAGGTGCGTGCCCTCAAGAGGGAAATGACTATTTTTATGAAATAGTAACAGAAGATGTGCTGGAGATAACAATATTAGAAATCAAAAGGGATGTTTGTAATATCCCCTTAGCAATTGTCGACTTAAAAAGCAAAGGCAAAAGTATTAATGAGAAAATGAAGAAATATTCTAAGATTGGTATTAGTAACAGCAATCTGCCCTATGAAGAAAGTGATCCAGAAATAAAGGGAGCTCTTGGGTCCCTCAGTCCTGAGGTTGGATTTAAGAAAGCAAGAAGTAAAGCTGGACAAGAGAAAACACAGTATGTGGAATCACAGACAGATGAGCTCTCTGAAAGAATTGAAAAAGACTTAAACACTATTGAAGCCAAACCAACTAAATTCTATGACCCTGACCCTGACAATGTTTTTGAAGCTTTCACAGACCCATGCAAAGATGAAATTGGCATTGAGATACTGGAAGATAAAAGAGAGTCCCGTCTGGTTGGCAAAGCAAAGTTTGATGATAAATACCTCATGACAGGATTTAGCACATTACTACCGCAGGCTAGTGAAACAAAGGAGATATTAGAACTGAACTCTCTCGAGGTGCCGCTTTCTCCCGATGATGAATCAAAAGAGTTCCTGGAACTGGAATCCATTGAGTTACAGCATTCTCCAGTCGGGGAAGAGCCAGAAGAAAAAGAAAAGCCAGGCCTGGAGCCTCCATTTGTGCCCTTACCCCAAGGCTGTGACACAGAAGCCACCCTACATACATTTACAGTGCAGCTTCCCCTCAACTGTGAATCTGAGAAACAGCCAGAACTAGAGTTACCCACAGCCCAGCTGTGTTTGGATGACAAAATGAACCCTTTGTCTCTAGTAGTTGGTCAGAAAGCCCAAGATCCCATGTGTGCCGAAGACACAAGGAAGTCAAGTTGTGTAGAACGTTCTGAGGACCAGCCTAGCCTACCCTTGCATCTACACGAGAAGAATTGCGATCCCAACATGCAAATTGAAATGAATATATATAAAAAAGAATTTACAGATCATAAAAACAGAGATGCCATTTCATCATCGACTTTGTTCTCTGAAGAAGAATCCAGAGATGGAAGGAAACACAATAATGCTTTACAAGATCATGTCTCAGGTATGTACTTTCTTTTACTTAACTTAGTGTCTTTCAAAAATACTTATTTGTCTTAAAGATAATAATTCTTATTTATTTTTTGTCTTGTGGCTTTTTTAACGTTTTGAGGAAAACATTAAAACCTGAAGAGAATCAGATTTAGATTTCAAGAAGACCATTTCAAATGTGGGGAGATTGAGTTGTGAAATCAATGTAGAACCATGCTTTCTAGGCTGGGTGAAATGCTAAATTATTGCATTGCATAGGGATCAATTTGGAGAGTTTTCAAAGTTAACCGTTTTGTTTCATGCATATACCTTATCCTTTATTTAGAAACCCCTACACAAATGGTAGATTTGGGGAGCTTATATTAACCAACAAAACATCCGTGAGTAAACATTGGAGAATATTTATTATGATTAACTTTTTAAATAAATTGCATGCGTTGCTATTTTCTTGATCATAAGATTTAAAAGTTACATGAAATGGGGGCACCTGGTGACTCGATTGGTTGAGCATCCAACTCTTGATTTTGACTCAAGTCATGATCCCAGGGTCATGGGATGGAGCCCCATGTCTGACTCCACACTGAACATGGAGCCTGCTTAAGATTCTCATGCTCTAAATAAATAAATAAATAAATAAAGTTACACTAAACACCTTTTAGGGTTTTTTAATAATCAATGTTAGACTTTATATTTCAATTTTTATTTTATTATTATTATTTTTTTAATATGAGAGAGAGAGAGAGAGAGAGAGAGAGAGAATGAGAATATGTGTCCTGGGGGGAGGGGTAGAGGGAGAGGAAGAAAGAGAATCTTAAGTAGGCTCCATGCTCAGCACAGAGCTCAATCCCAAAACCCGGTGATCATGACCTGAGCCAAAATCAGGAGTCAGATGCCGAGCCGACTGAGCCAGACACCCCTATATGTCAATTTTTGATTATTAAATTTGAGCCATCATATGAAATAGAGAAAACAGTAGTCTAGGGAGAATGAAAATCTCCCATATCACCGTAATCTTACCACTGTTAAGGTTGCAGTGCACTTCCTTCCTGTTGTCTTTCACCTTGTGTGTGTCTATTTACATACAGTTTAAAGAACTAAATAGAATCATATTATCAGAGTGTTGAATCCTGCATTTTAATCCCTTAAATATGCTTTCTAAATATTGTACTTCTATAGTATTCCATTCTGTGGCTATACTATAATTCACTTAGTCCTCCTTGCCACACTTTAATAAGAATAAGTAATAGCTTTGTGATAAAAATGTCCTTTAATTTGTACTATGCTGCTTCATACTAAAGACATGGCTGTTGTAACCATAGACCACATCACATGTGGCAACGATAACAGCTTCTAATAGTGCATTTCAAAGTCAGGAATCAGATTCATATTCTTAAAAGACACATCATATCACAGTGGTGTTTTCTGAAGAAAGCAATAAGGAATTATATATTGGGAAAGGCCACTGGAAGAATTTAAAATAAAATCCAGGAAAAGAGACAGACTCAGACCATCCATGACCTTGATTGTATAGGAATAGGAAATGCAGATAAGAAAATGCTTTGCTTGTGTGTTTAAGATCAAGGGATTAAGAAGTATGCACTGAGTCTTTATTCAATTTGGCAGCTCAGCCAGAGAACATCTACACTCTGAAAGGATTTGCTGTTGGATCCAAATGTGTTGTGTGGTCAAGTGTAAGAAACACATGGTCTAGATGTGAGATTCTGGAAATAGGTGAAGAAGGCACAAGGGTAAGTGAAATGGAAGCACTTTATCTCAAAAGATACTTGGAGACTATTAAGGAAATCTTAGCAAACTTTACCAGACTAGAGAATGCAATTGAACAGATGTTTACCTTACCATTCCCCCTGGTAATTTGGTGCAGTGCAAAAATCATCTCAAAGTTCATATACACGCATCCTAGGAAGAAATCATCCCCGGCTCTTTCATCTCCCTTGGCTCTTAAATCCTATCCGTCACCAAATTCTATGCTTTCTGTTTCTTATCTCATAGTTAAAACTTTTCATACTTAATGCCACTGCCTTGATTTGAAGTCCCTTATTTTACAACTAGATTATACTCTAATAATCTTCTATGTTGGTTTACTTCTTCTAGTCTTCCTTCAGTCCTTCAGTTGATTCTCTACACTACCAGTGTGAAATCTGACGACAGCATTCCTGTGGGTAAAACTTGTTGGGGATTCCAGTTGATTGTGTTTCTCCTACGGTCAAAAAACCCCCCACCTGTATCAGAATCACCTGGTGGGTCTCTTAAACTGTAGATTCCTGGACCTTGCCCTGGCTGGCTAATTCAGAATTTCTGGGGGTAGAACCAGGAATGTGCATTCTTATACCATTAAAATTGGAGAGCCACTGGTCTAGGATGGAAAAGCCACACTCATTAACATGGCATGGTCCTGAAGGTCCTCTAGGGCTGAGTGTTCATATTCTTCTCCAGTCTTAGGTTTACTCATTTATCTTTTGTACCTTACATTATATAGACATCAAATTGCTTGTTCTCTCTTATATATATCATTCCACGTGGTTTCTTTGATATATTTAATAATGCAGCTCTAGTCACTTATACTCTATCCCCCTCCCAAACTGGCTAATTTTCACTTTTATTTTTATTTTTTCCTTGGAGAGAGGAGAGGGAGAGAGGGGCAGAGGGGCAGAGAGAATGAATCTTAAACAGGCTCCATGCTCAGTGTGGAGCCCGATGCGGGGCTTGATCCCATGACCCTGGAATCACGGCCTGACCTGAAATGAAGAATTGGACTCTCAACCAACTGATCCACCCAGGTGCCCCAATTTTCACTTATTTTTGGAAAATTTTCATTTTAATTTTGCATCTTCATCTTCATTTTCATTTTGCATCTTCATTTTCACTTTGCCTCTTCCAGGAAGCATTCACTAGCATTATTTTCTAAATCTCAACATCTCTTCACCCTCCCCACCCAGCAAAAATCCTTTATACCTATATTATATTCCCATTCCTGTGGCTACAGAGGTCTGTACTTACTACATTGTAATGATCTGCTTAGAGGTCCATTTCTCCACAAAATTTTGAGCTTCTTGAGATCTCATTTTTAGCTATCTTTGATATCTAGGCATAGATACTCAATACGTTTTTTGAACAGAAGTTCTATTGAGTTAAAACATAAAATTGAAGTTTAATAAAATTATTTTCATTGCCTTTTCAGGTATTTCATTTGAAGGATTGCTGTGGTTCATTAATCAGTTACAGTTTTTGGAAACTACCAATTTTTATTAAATATCTTTTTTCTCTTTTAGGTTTTGAACGTTTCAAATGGTATGGAGGAGATAGTGAACCCTGAGAATGTCTGGAATGGCATACCCAAATTAGATAAGAGTCCATCTGAGGTATGGAATGATATAAATACTAATTAATGAGAACATTGTCTTTAATTTTTAAAGGTAATTTATTTCCAAAGCCCTTGTGTTTGGGAGTAATTGAGAAAAAAATACTAATACTGGAATTGATGACAATGAAAAACAGCAATAACAAAATCAGTGATTCTGGACTTTATGCCAAGTATCCCTTTGGACAAACTAGTTATTAATGTTTTATATCTTGACTTGGGGGGGAAAGGGGGATATTAAACATAAAATCATTTAGTGCCTGAGACCTTTATAAACTATGTTTGGTGTAGAAAATCTGGAAAAATGGCAAATTTGATTCAGAGAAAGTACTTATCCCCTATAATCCATCAATCCAAGACAAAGAGATTAATCAGTTTCATTTCATAAGTTTTCTGTTTATATGGAATGTAGGCATATCATCTACATATTTTGCACATAATTGATTTGATTCTACATACAGTTTTATATCTTGTGTTCTTGATTTAAAATTACATAGTGGGGGTGCCTGAGTGGCTCAGTCGGTTAAGCATCCGACATCTGCTCAGGTCATGATCTCACTGCTCGTGGTTTTGTGCTCCTCATCAGGCTCTGTGCTGACAGCTTGGAGCCTGGAGCCTGCTTCAGATTCTGTGTCTTCCTCTCTATCTCTGTCCCCCGCCCCCCTTCTCTCTCTCAAAAATGAATAAATGTTAAAAAAAATTAAAAAATATAAAATAAAATAAATTACATAGTGGGCAATTTCTCATGCCATTATAATATCTGGGCATTTGAATTTATTCTGTTTGGCATTTGTTGAAGATTTTACTTTAAAATATGTATCTGAGAGTTCCAATATCTGGTCATCTCAGGGCTTGCCATCTACTGCTCGCTTTGAAATATGGTTAACTTTCCCCAGTTCTCTGTATGTTGAGTAATTTTGGATTATGTCCCAAATGTTTTAAATATTATGTTGCAAGACTTTGGATCCTATTAACATTTTTTAGAAAATATTGAAGTTTTTGTTTTAGCAGGTGGTCAACCCAATTGGGTTCATACCACCAAGTTCTGCCCCTCTTTGTTTGTTGTTTCCAACAACAGTTCAGTTTTCAAAGACTTTGCTTTGGTGTTGGGTCTGCCCAGAGCATAAGCCTCTCAGGAACTTAGGTAGCAGTTTATATAGTAGATCAGCTATTAAAGACTGCTATGCTGAGTTGATCCTCTTTTGCATATGCAGAGTTCAGGGTTGACCTTGGGATTTATATCAGTTCATATACAGTATTAGGGGTTCATATTTTTCAGTTCCTTTTCTCTCTGAGATTTCCTCCACACATGCTGGACTCAAGGATCTTCTTTATTATTATTATTATTATTAATTCTTATTATTATTTTAAATGTTTATTTTTGAGAGACACAGAGTGTGAGTGGGGAAGGGATAGAGAAACAGAGGGAGACACAGAATCCAAAGATAGGCTCCAGTTTCTGAGCTGGAGGCTCAGAACTCATTAACTGTGAGATCATGACCAGAGCCAAAGTTGAACGCTTAACCGGCTGAGCCGCCCAGGCACTCCTCAAAGATCTTCTTTAATCCAGCTCCTAGGGGCCCTTTTTCTTGCTCCTCTAGACAGAGAGCATGTTTCTCAAGATTTTCTTCTTTGCTAACATGCAGTTCTATTTGACCGAGCCTGCCTCTGGAGTGAAGCAGAGAGAAAAAAAAAAAAATTATCCCCACCCCCGTTTTTCAGACAGCAAATGGCCCTTTTCCTGTCCCACTGGCCAGAGTCTTCTCTCAGACTTTCAACTGGGGCTGCTCTCATGACAGGGCCAGAAGGAAAATAAGAAAAATAGTGAAGAGATTTCCCACCCATTCCTTACTTTCTAGCTTTCCCTCCAAGTGTTGCTGTTTCCCCTGGCTGGGCAGCTCTGATCTGGTCCAGCCTCAAGTCAAAACTATGAGACAGAGAAGGAAAAAATAAGAAGGGAAAGAAAGGAAAGGAATGGAGTGGAGAGGAGAGGAGAGAAAAAGGAAGGAGAGGGGAGGATGAGAAGGAAGGAAGGAAGGAAGGAAGGAAGGAAAGAAGGAAGGAAGGAAGGAAGGAAACATCTGTGAATCCACCCCTGCTATGAGACATTATTCAGGTTTTTACTTCAGTCCTCAATCTGCCTGTTCCTATTTAATTTTCAGGGCCCACAGCTGCTTTTCGTATACTTTCCAGAATGTTTAGTTGTAGTACGTATAAAAGAGGCAGGCTCTAGTCAGCCTACTCCACCTTGGCTGCAACCAGAAGGCCATAGTGGTATAATCTTAGAGGACACAAATGGTCGGTCATTTGTTGAGTCATTTCTCATAGTGATGCACATTTAGGTCCCTTGAAATTTTTCCACTAAAGAAAAAACATCTTTCTTCACCTTCTTCTATTAATTTCATGTTTTTGTTTACTTGTCAAAAACAAAAGCTTATTTCACTCCGGTTGCATCAGTATTCACTAAAACTTTTTCTTTTCTCTTCTGATCTTTTCCATTCATTACTTTACAAGGATCCACAGCCAAATGCATAGATATATACGTATGGGATTCTATTTGGATAAACTACCTTACACCTGCCAAATAGAAGAAAAAACTATGTAAGGCAACTTAGAATGTTCATAAAATAGTATAGATATAACTGGCTTTTCATCAGTTAGCAAATATACAAGTTACTTATGGATAAGGCTTTCCTTTTTAAAATCTGGTCATTAATGAGATTTAAACGATCCTTTCCTCAAATTTGAAGAACCTCTTAGATATGTGTCTACAAATAATTTGGCTTTCCTTTGAAAGTGGATATTGTGAGGTATTAAATTATGCATGACTTTTTTGGTCAAGTCACTGTGATCTGGGAGTCTTTCTGATTTTTTAAGAATTATTTTTGTATCTGAGGGATTTCATTCTATTGTAAGAATATGTCTCATGAATCAATTTCTGTATAGATGTCATGCATACACACAATGCTATTTGTTGAAAGGAATATAGGAGAACTATCCCTCTCCAGTAAGCCTTTGATAAAGGATCTGTGGCTCACCACGGAAAATGTATTTGAATAGAGACCCTTTGAAAAAGGCATCAGAGTTGTGGAGATTGAGGCTAAAAATTGGAAAAGGGTCCTTTACTCCCTGTGTGGGATGTTCCAGCAGAGTGTTCCAGAGAAATGAGTATTAGAAGGATAGAAAATGTTCTTGGGTGATTCTTCACTACAAAACCAGATTGCCATACTTTCAAAAGGCTTAGTTTTTCATCATTTACCATTTTTTTTCTGGTTTACCTGTGACCCCCTTTCTGATTTTAATCATCTTGTGTCTGTAACAAAGAATTGGTGGTAATCTGAAGGCTCCTTTGGATAGGCTATATTCCAAACAGTGGGAAACGACCTTTACTTCATGTCATTGGATTATACTACAATTGAAGGTAATTTGAGTTCTTAAAAGAAGGTAACTTCTATTAACAGATTGCCAAGTGTTCAGGGTACCCTTATTCTGAATCCTCAAACAAAAATGGTTTATCAGTTTCCTTGGATGTTAGTAGTAGAAAATAAATAAAAACTTTTTAGCTAAAAATGTTAAATAGGCATCTGGGGATAAATAACCAAGAAGAGGGTTTCTTTAAATATAGAAAATTTGCCTGTTGGTTGAATTAATCTTGAAGGCTAAATTGTGAATATGATAAATTTATATTTTAAAGAATTTAAAAAATTTTCTTAGTGTTGACTAGCTCATACATTCAAGTGATCTTCATACGTTAAATGATCTTTGAAATTTCTTTTAGCTTTTAGTTTATCTCGTGATAGGATTCAATTTGTTGGAAGTTACTGGTTATTGCATTATGTTGTTCATAAGAAGCACATCGGTCTTTAGAACTGAAGTACATTGAGAATGAACTCAGCTCTTGGTGGCTTTACTATTATTTGAAAAATACATACTAATGAAAGAGAACAAAAGACTATGCAGGTATCAGCTTTAACATCATTCTACCAAATTTTAAGTATGTCGGTATTATAGAGAAATTTTGTTTGATAATAGGAAGAGTGTGAGAACCAAACTACTAGAAGGAAAGAAAAACAATTTCTGTAGGAATAATTCCCCATAGAATAATTCTCACATTTTGAGAAGGCATTACGTTTGTTATGGTAGAACCCGTGTTGTTTTTCTTTCTCAACTTGAGGTTTCTCTCTCCCTCTCTCTCTCCCTCCCTCGCTCTCTCTTTTTTTCTTTTTTTCCAGAAAAGGGGTCTGGAGGTGGTATAGACTTAACTGTGGATCCATAGACGTGGCCAGTCCATCTGAGACTACCCTTAAACATGTGGCATCTTACCCAGACCGACAGATTATTTGAGCAAGTCAAGAGCATATAATCATAAGAAGTTGTCATTTTCAAAAACTTTGATACGTGTTGACAACAAAATAGATCTCAGGACGACTATGCAGTGTATTTATAGTGGTATTGAGGTACATATGGATCTGGGATCTTTCTTTTCCCTTTAAATATGTTATGTTTCTAATCAGGGGGGTTTATTTTGCTAAACAAGTTGCTAACACATTACTCAAACAAGTTGCTAACACATTACTCAAATTAAAAAACCCTACTTTTGTTTCTTTTGAATACAGTGTTTAAATTAAAATAGAAAATTATAGGTTTATGACAAATATATGATACTACTTAGAGAGACGGATTTATTAGCAATAGCTTTCAGATGTTTTGTTTTGTTTCTGAAGCTTTGCCTTGTCTGTCTAGTCAGCATTTGATTAATATTCTGTTTGATTTTGGAAATATTCTAATATGACATAGATTTGAATAAAGTTTCTCCTTAATGGTGTGGTAATCTCATTTTATTATAAAGGAGAGGTGCTGGGGTGGCTCAGTCAGTTAAGCGTCTGACTCTGATCTTGGCTCAGGTCATGATCTCACAGTTCCTGAGATCAAGCCCTGCACTGGGCTCTATGCTGATTATGCAGAGCCTGCTTGGGATTCTCTCTCCCTCTCTCTCTCCCCTTCCCCCACTTGTTCTCTCTCTGTCTCTCCCCTCACTCCATAAATAAATAAATAAATAGACTTAAAAAAAATAAAAAGGAAATATGATGCAGCAAAGGCAGTCACAAGAGGGAAGCATATAGCAACCCAGGCCTTCCTAAAATGGAAGAAATGTCTCAAATATACAACCTAACCTTACACCTAAAGGAGCTGTAAAAAGAAATAGAAAAAAAGCCCAAAACCAGCAGAAGAAGGGAAATAATAAAGATTAGGGCAGAAATCAATGATATAAAAATTAAAAAAAAAAAAAAAAACCAGTAGAACAGATCAACGAAACTAGGTGTGGGTTCTTGGAAAGAAGTAACAAAATTGACGAGCCCCTAGCCAGACTTATCAAAAAGAAAAAGGAAAGGACCCAAAATAAATCAAATCACAATGAAAGAGAGCAGATCACAACCAACACCGCAGAAATACAAACAATAATAAAAGAATATTATGAGCAATTATATGCTAACAAATTGGGCAGTCTGGAAGAAATAGATAAATTCCTAGAAACATATGGGCTACCAAAACTGAAACAGGAAGAAACAGAAGATTTGAACGGACCCATAACCAGTAAAAAATGGGTCAGTAATAAAAAACCTCCCAACAAACCAGTCCAGTGCTGGATGGCTACCCAGGGGAATTCTACCAAGGTTTAAGGAACAGTTAACACCTACTCTTTTGAAACTGTTCCCAAAAATAGAAATGGAAGGAAAACTTCCAAACTCATTCTATGAGCCCAGCATTACCTTGATTCCAAAACCGGACAAGGATCCCCCTCTAAAAAGAATTACAGACCAATTTCCTTGATGGACATGGATGCAAAAATTCTCAACATGGTACTAGCAAACGAATCCCACAATATATTAAAAGAATTATTCACCACGATCAACTAATTTCTTCCCGGGCTGCAGGGGTTGTTCAATATCTACAAATCAATTAACATGATACATCCCATTAATAAAGGAAAGGATAAGAACCATATGATCCTCTCAATAGATGGCGAAAAAGCATTTGACAAAATACAACATCCTTTTTTTTTTTTTTTTTTTTTTCTTTTTTTTTTTTTAATGTTTTATTTATTTCTGAGAGAGAGAGAGAGAGACAGTGTGAGCAGGGTAGGGTCAGAGAGAGAGGGAGGTACAGAATCTGAAACAGGCTCCAGGATCTGAGCTAGCTGTCAGCACAGAGCCCGACGCGGGGCTCGAACCCACAAACTGTGAGATCATGACCTGAGCCGAAGTCGGACGCCCAACCAACTGAGCTACCCAGGTGCCCCTACAACATCCTTTCTTGATAAAAACCGTCAAGAAAGTAGGGACACAAGGATCATACCTCAATATCATAAAGGCCATGTACAAAAGACTCACAGCTAGTATCATCCTCAATGGGGAAAACTTAGAGCTCTCCCCCTAAGGTCAGGAACACCACAGGGATGTCCACTCTCACCATGTAGTACTGGAAGTCCTAGCCTCAGCAATCAGACAACGAAATGAAATAAAAGGCCTCCAAATTGGCAAGGAAGAAGTCAAACCTTCACTCTTTGTAGATGACATGATACTCTATGTGGAAAACCTGAAAGACTCCACCATGCTGAAGAGTTGAACTATTCAAAAATGTAAAAAATCAGAGTGGCTATAGAATAGGAGAAATCAAATTTCTCGAAAAGAGCAATTTTGCACCCTAAAACATTAGGATAGCCTCGAGTGCCAAATCAAAATACCCAGTTACTTATCAACTGAGCAAAAGGAGTAGAGATGAATAGTTACAGCTAACCTGGTTCCCTTATGAGGTCCTGATTAATCCTGTTCACACAGGCTTAAGCAAGCTTAATTATGAAGAATTCATAGGAGCCAGAGCATAATTAAGCCAGAATATACTTAACTATGAGTGGCACAAATTTTTATATTCATTGGGAAACAAACTATTTTCCATGACCCCCAACATATATGTGCATGAAGTTTTAAGCCATCTTTTTTTGCCTTCGTTTACAGCTATGCCTGAGAGAGAGATGTGGGTTCAGCTCCAGATGGCCACAAATACCACAATGAAGCAGGTCAAAAAAATTTTTGGTTTCCCAGTGTGTATAAGAGTTATGTTTACACTAGAGCACTAGAGTGTAGTCTATTAAATGTGCAATAGTGTATCTAAACAAAGAATCGTGCATACCTTAATTTTAAAATACTTTACTGCTAAAAAAATGCTAACCATCATCTGAGCTTTCAGTGAGTCGTGGACAGTCCTGACTCCATGCTGATGGCAGCTGCTGACGGCTTGGGTGGCTGTGACGCCCAAAATGGGGGCGCCAGGGTGGCTCAGTTGGTTGAACACCTGACTTCGGCTCGGGTCACGGTCTCATGGCTCATGAATTCGAGCCCTCCATCAGGCTATCTGCACAGAGCCCACTTGAGATCCTCTGTCTACCTCTCTCTCTGCCTCTCTCAAAAATAAACAAACATGTAAAACATTTTTTTAAAAAGACAATGAAGTTTGCCACATCGACTGACTTCCTCTCATGAGCGATTTCTCCGGAGCACGGGATTCTGGGCAGTAGCATTTTACCCACAGTAGAACTTCTTTCAAAGTCAGAACCCATCCCCTTGAACCCTGCTGCTGCTCTATCAACTAAGTGTACATCATATTCTAAATCCTTTGTTGTCGTGTCAACAATCTGCCTGGCATCTTCACCCAGAGTAGACCCCATCTCAAGAAAGCACTTTCTGTGCTCATCCATGAGCAGCAACTCTTCAGTCATTCAAGTTGGATCACGAGCCTGCAGGAATTCGGGCACCTCTCCAGGCTCCATGTCTGATTCTAGTCACCTTGCCATTTCCACCACAGCTGCACTTCCCTCCTTCCTCCACGGAAGTCTTGAACCTCCAACACTGTAAATAATGCAGTATCTGCCACGTGCAATAAAGCGAGGTAGGCCTGTATGGTGCTGGTCCACTGCTACTATTGCATATAGACTTTAAAACATAAATAAAACTAATTGGAAAAATAAATCCATTAAAAGCAATTCTGAATGTTTCCTTTGTTACCCTTTGCAGCCTTTGGCTGCATAATTAATGTGTTATAACTGGAATCCTTGGCCTGTCTTGTGCATCTTTCTTGGGTAGGTGGAATCCATCAGAGATAAAGCATTAAGTTAATGCAAATAAATTATAAGCTCTCTTCAATCCATTTTAATCAGCCGCCTTTGCCCTGTCTCCAATATTCTTATCCTTGGCCACTCCCCTAATTTAGTTATCGTACTGAAATTGTACAGTATCCCTAATCCTGTGGTAAACCAGTGCTTTTATCATCTGTGTGATCTAATTTTTCTCACCATGACCAAAAGTCAAAGGGGAGTGCTTCTAAATTCTACCTAGAATACCATGTTGCCAAAACTCAATTCTACTCATAACAGAGAAGAGAGGCAAGAAAATCTGTATTTTATTGTTGTATTTTTAAGGAGTGTTATGTCATTGCAACATGTTTTCATTACCATTGTGCCTGTTTTGATATACTTGTCCATGAAAGAGTGTAAAAATAGTTATTGATTTTGGCACTAAAAACGTATGATTTTAGTAAAATAAAAATTTAGGCTGGTATGATTGTTATATACGGCAGTCTTTCTTTAAAAGAAAAAAATTCGAGCACAAGCTTCAATCACTATTATGATATAGTCCACATTTTACAATAGAGTTATTTGAGAAAATACATTAAAATTATACACATACGCACGCACACACACACTTTTTAGACAGCTTTTAAACAAGACTTTTTAAAAAGTGCTCTTGATCTAAATTCTATTTCTCTATTCCTGTAGAGTTCTGTAGAGTGGCATGTTGGCTGCTTGTGTCAATGTCGGTCCCTGGAATAAGATTATCATCTTCTCCTTCAATTAAAGAATCCCACTGATCAAAATCTTTCTGCAGTCCTGGAAAAGAAAAAGGTTAATAATAAGCATATGAAACTTTTGAGAGTATGAGACAGCTCAGTGCCTCTAGGTGGCAGCACAGCTTCACAAATGATGCCACAAATGTCCACCAAGTCTGCACAGAGAAACTATTAGCTTTAATAGGTAGACAGGGAGCCTGGGTGGCTCACCCGGTTAACCGTCTGACTTCAAGTCATGGTCTCATGGTTTGTGGGTTCAAGCCCCCATGTTGAGCTCTGTGCTGACAGCTCAGAGCCTGGAGCCTGCTTCAGATTCTGTCTCTCTCTCTTTGCCTCTCTCCTGTTCCTGCTCTGCCTCAAAAATAAACAAACATTAACACGTTGGCTTCCTATCTGTGATGTGTAGCATGAGAAGCAGCAAAACTCAATTTCTCAAGTTTCTTTCTTCAAACTGATTTACTGCTATGTTACACTGTAAACCAACTGGAGACAGTTAAAATGAGACTAAGGCTGTAATAAGACAGTTTTGTCTTAAGAATCATCTGGTTTATGTCATGAAATACCCTTAGTTTCTTACCTAAATGCTTTTGTAAGAATGCTAATGAAGCTTTGTTGCTAAGATCAATTGCTACATTTGAATCGATATCTCCTTTTAAAGTGAATATGTATCCAATTATTTTGCCAGTTGCAAAGGTGAAATCCGCAAAATTCTGATGGACTGAACCCCTGGAGGAGAAATGAGAGGTTTATAAATCACACTGTTTGACAAAATTATTTTTGTACTTAGGGTGCAAGAAGGATACCAATCTAGGTAGCCTGTTGACTGAAAACTAAGGGAACAAAACTTGTAGATTTGATCTCTGTAGATGTACTTGTGGGTCACAGGCTGTGCCTCTTATATATTCATCTTCCCCTCTAGATAAACAAAGATTCCTGTCTTCCTTGGCATCTTGGTCTTAGAAGAAATGATTGTAGCTTTGTGATGGGCTACAATATTCCCAGTTTGAGCTGACAGACGCATTGCAGGGACTGTATACTCAGAGTCAGATGCCTACTCCTTTACCAACACTGTTTAACTTCATATCTGTTTGATGCGATTCAAAACACACTGCACGTAAACCTTGGATTAAGTGGATTGAAGGGAAAAAAACACCTCTTGTATTATTTAAGCTGTGAGCACCTTATAGATACCATTTATGCTGCTCTTTACATCTACCTAACATCAAGTAAATGGCCTTTTTTGAGTGATCATTTTCTACTGCCGCTAAGACATTTGACACTTTGCTGCAGTTTTTTTTTTCCTTTCCTTTCTTGGATCTTCTTTGCCCATTTCTGCACCTTCCCTTCTCCCCCTGTCTGCTCTCTTCACATACATAGAGACATTCCTCAATATTCTGTTCTCAGACGACTTCTTTCCCTACTTGGTGGGCTTATCTACCCCAAAGGTTTTCTGTAGAATACACAAATTCGGTACTGCCCAGTCTGTGGCCAGACCTCTCTACCCTGACTTCCCCATCTCAAGCTAAGAAATTGCAACGTTAACACATATCTTTCCAGCCCCAACTGATGCAACTCTCCCTCTTTGCTGCTGCTTCTGGGCAAACACCACTTTTTCAGTCATCTATAGTCAAACCAGAGACACCCACCTACAGCTCCTCCTTCCCTGCTTCCAATCACAACGGGAGTATCAGACGGTGGAAACCAGGTCATGAGAGAGGTGGGAGCAGAAACCTGGACGCTACCAGTAGTGGAGGAATGCCCTAGGGAGAAGGAGAGGGTCGGGGAGAAAGGGAGGGGCCATCTAAATGGAGGGAGGAGCAGGAAAGAGTAGGGTTGTGGTACCCAGGGGAGGGGATCTAGGGGAAGCCCACAGTGTCAGATGGACACAGAGAGCAAGACTGAGGCTGCAAATAGGCTGTTGGGCCTTTTATGTCCTCCGCAGGGCCAGTTTCAATATACTGGTGGCGTTCAGGAAACTAGCCCATGGGAGTCAAAGTGTAAATGGAAGTAAGGATGAACTATTAAGTATGAGCTATTCTTTCCAGGCTCCTAGCAGAGAAAAGAGGGAAAATGGTAGAGCAAGAGCCTAGAAACGAAGTGGGGTTGAGGGAGGCTAGGCTTTATGCACTACTTCTGTTTTAGAATTAGACTTATACATACAAATATTGAAGTCCTTAACTAACTTGAAGCTAAATCGAGGTTCTTAACTGAACTCCCTAGACCCTCCTCATCATCTATTTAACGCGTCTTCATCCTTCAAGACCAATTCTACTCCCATGTCTTCGAAGCAGCCTCTTCTGACCCCCTCAGATGGAAATGATTCCATTCTCTGACCCTATCATAGCGTTTATCACCTATACTCTCTGTGTTTCCTTCTCGCCACCTCTTCTCTTCTCCTTCGAAATAAACCAGGTTTCAGATAGAAGAGGGATGACCCCTGCCTCGTAACATCACATTGCGAGTTCAAAACTCTTTTGGGATTTCTTTTTCACATCCATGATATAAGCACATCGCTGATGCTCAAGGAGGCCCCATTGTAGCCTTTGGGAGTTTATAAATTCATATTTTTTCTAAACAGGTAAACACATTGCCGATCTCAACAGATGCTCTTTTTTCCCAAAGAGTTCCAAGCCTAGCCTAATAATACAATACTTTTCCCTACCCCTGCCCCCAAAATGTATAAGCCTGCTCTTGTGTTTCCATAAAAAATACCACGTATCCAAATGCAAATTTTAATGATCAGTATATGAATGACATATATTAACACTACTCAAAACATCGGCATTTTAAAAAATCGTAAACACAAATGCACTTAGACCCTGAAATTATCTAATATTCTGCCTTACTGAAAGTGTAAACAATGAATTTAACAACTCTGTCATGGCCACCAAATGGCATCTTTTGATGTTCATCCAAGTTTCACGTTTCTTTTCAGCTGATGAAATAAATGACTTACTAACACTTACCTGATTGTAATCATTTTTCTTTCTTTGTCAGGTAAGTAGAGTTTTTTCATTTTTAAGATATTAGCAGGATATTGGAACCGTTCTGAGTTGATAAAAAAGAGGGGCTGAGGAATTCTGGAATATACTTCATCACCCAATGGAAGCATCCATGCATCCAAGGCAATGCCACACCTGCAGGCTCATGGACAACGATAAAAGAAGGCTGTTTACATGTTGGCTGATGTACAGAATTCCTAATGATTAATGGACACACAGCACACTGGTTTATTACGGGTTAATCTCACTGGTATCATACTTCAGTGTGGGAAGGGAATATGAATTGCTTTATAAGGCAGCCAACTTGGAATCACATAATCATTTTCATATGTTTAAAATGCTTTTTCCATTTTTGTTATGCTGTTTTCAAAGTACATTCTTAAACAAGTACTAGTTTCTTCAGAACTGGAGGGTGTCCGAAAAAATACAATATATGCCCTATTGCCCCTGTTTCCAGAACTTCTGGACACTCTGTAGTTGATTTACGATGCCTTTTTCAGAGTAACTGTTGGACCAAATGCTTTGAGGTATTACACCTGAAAAAGGCGTCTGGGGGTTGAAGAAAAGCATAGGGGGCATATCGTCGGAAAATGTAACTTTTTAAAAGTGTATCTTGTTTCTGGACCCTTTGGACACTCCATTTTATGTGCTCAATGGGCAAACTAAGATAATCCCCTTATACGGAAACGGATTTTAAGTAAGAAACATGAGATGAAGTTTCAGGGATGATCCTACCCATTTTCTTACTGGTTGGCTTTACATGATCTCGTTAGTCTGTGATGACATAGTTCAAGAAAGAAAATATGTTTTCAACTTAGAAGACTGGGGTCTGGTCCTGACTCTCACCCAAATAAGTGTAATTTAAGACCTCTGTCCATCTTAAGGATGGACAAAAAATTTTTTAAACGCCCTGCATATTAAGGAAGTCTAGAAATACTATAAGATGCACTACTAATATCATAGTCATATGTCATATATAAAATGGGGCGCCTGGGTGGCTCAGTCGGTTAAGCATCCGACTCTAGCTCAGGTCATGATCTCACAGTTTGTGGGTTCGAGCCCCAAACTGGGGCTCTGTGCTGACAGCTCGGAACCTGGAGCCTGCTTCAGATTCTGTGTCTCCCTCTCTCTCTCTCTGTTCCTCCCCTGCTCATGCTGTCTCTCTTTCTCAAAAATAAACATTAACAAAAGTAAAAATAATGAAATTATATATAAAGATAAATTCCCAAGTGAAAATGTTAAGTCCTTAAGCAGACAACTAAGAATGATGAGGAAATATATATATGAATGGGGAGAGCTTTTAACAGCAAGAGGAGTAGATTATTTCTGTGTAGGAAAATTCATGTAGAGTACTTAATGGAGGCAAGAGAATGGACTTATAAACCCTGAAGGGTCCTTTCCTCATTAAGAATTTGATAAATACTCTGTCTCACATGGGTTATCACTTCCTCTCTTCCAACAGCACACTATGTTCTCTCTTTGCCTCCTCTTACCTGAATCTCTGGTCTTCACTAAGAGTCTGAATAACTGTAGCTCCACCAAATGAGTGTCCAATTACTGCTAATTTATCTCTGTCAATAGAGTCCTATATGAAAAAGCATGATATATATTCATAACTATCTCAGAGGTGGTTAGAATAGACTAAATTTGTTTTTCAATTATAAAATCATTCATCATTTCATGGGCATGGTTACGTACCTTGATTTCTTATAACAGAAATACATATACACAAATACACACACACACACGTATGTACACATGTATGTATATACATATACACAAATACACACACACACACACACACACACACACACACACACACACACACTGAGCATTCATAGAAGTTCAGAAGTGGACGTAATGATATCCCTAGGCACCCACACTTGCAACACCAACATCATTGCTGACTTCTGCCTCTTCCTCGTCCACATTTAATTAGTTTGTTCATTCCATGAGACTCTATTGCGCACCTGCTCTGTGCCAGGCACCATAGCTCATTTTCAATGAGCTCCCAGGCTATCAGTGAAGAAAGAGATACAGATACGTGATGCAAATACAATAGGATTGGGCCAAGGAGCCAGTAGTGTGATAGACAGTTCACCAGTCTGGGGTGCGGGTGGGGGGGTGGTGACAATGGGGTCCAAGAAAGCTTCTTGGAGGAGATGACTGATGCCTGACTTGAGCTGAAGATTAAGCAGGACTCAGGGAGAAGATATGTCAGGCCAAGGGGACAACATGTTCAAAATCATGCAGACAGGAGAGGGGGCAGCTGGTCGAGGGACAAGAAACTCTTCAAAGTGTCAGGAAAACAGACTTCTACCCAGACTGAAGCCCTTCTATCTAGTCCCCTCTTTTCCCCGCCCTCCATCCTCCACACACACACTCCTGGGTCTTTGTTCATGTTCTCCATGTTCTGCTTAAAACTTGACTACCATTTCAGGATCCAGCTCAACAATATGCAGGAGCCATCCAAGAAATTATAACCCTTACACTGGAGGTCTTGAGTTGAACCACAGAAATGGCTGTTTTTGTAGCTCAAAGCCGACTGTGGGCAATTTCATCTGTAGTTCAACCTAGTGCATTCCTCATTGCTAGAATACTTTACATATACTTTTTTTACAAATTCGCAGCCCTTTGTCATGTTGTCCCATGCCTTACACCAGAAAAGCAGATGATAACGAAAAATAAACAACCGGAAAATGGAAATGACTTTTTTAAAGCTCACCTTCAGTTGTTCCATATCAAACTCTACATCTAATGCATTCCTCACTGGCCTTCCACGATCAATGCCCAGAATCAAATCGAGAGCTTGGGAACACTCCTTTGCCCTTTGGTGCACCTTATGATTATTAGAAAAAGGAAATGGCAAGTAAATAAGTTGTGATACTTATTTTAAAGTTTGTGTACAAGTTGCATGTGGGAAGAATGGTCAATTGCTGTACACTAGAAATGTCTAAGTGATTAGTGATTGGAACACAAACTAGTGTAGTTATAGCCGAGTCCAGATCCTGGCTCTGCTGCTTACTGGCTGTGTGACCTCAGATGATTTCCTTAACCTCTCTGAGCTTCCATTTGTTGTATAATAATGCCTACTTCAGGGAAATGTAGGTGGGGGTAAATGCAACAACATATGGAAAACACCCACTGTAAAGCTTGGCACACAGGTGGAAGGAAGCCAGTGAGCTGTATTTCACTTAATCTTCCAGATACCCTGTGAGTTATTATTCACTACTTTGTAATAGATAAAACACAAAAGCAAAATAGAGTAAGTTGCTTGTCCGAGATCACCCCACTAGGAAGCGAAGGCATCAGGATTCAAACATAGAAATTTGCATTCTAATACTATTGCAGTCTTAATGCTATTCCATACAGCTTCTCTGAAAAGCAGTGCTTTTATATTGCCTTGGAAAGGAGGGTATTTATGAATTTCTTTTCTAGCACCTCTGAGACTCTAAAATTAGAAGTTCTAATGCAAATGATTTCTGAATATTCACTGCCATCTCTCAAGATTTTTATGTTTGTCTTTGTTTCTATTATGACCCAGACTTCTCATTAAGGGAACAGTATCCCTCTGAGGATCTTCCGACGGGCCTTTTGGGAATGGGAAACGAGAGTGAGGAGGATACCTTGCCAGGTGTAAATTAAATCAGCAAACATTATCATTGTGTATAGGACTTTTAGTCACCACCACGCCTCCTGCTGCTGGCTGCAATGTACCTGCTCATTTCGAAAAAGCACCTCCTGGTCCCCTGGTTTGAGGGTTTTAACGTAGAGCCAAGATTTGTTCCCTATTTCTACAGCAGACTGGTCCTTGAAATAGTAAGTCGCAGATGCAGATCCATCTCTACAACACAAACAATCGATTACTTACACTTGCTCCTCCTCTTCTTCATCCCCTCCACGCTCCTCATCCTCATCCCCTACTTCACTCTGATCTTTCTGACTTCCCTTTCTTCTTCCACTTTGCATTTGTTTTAAAACCGTTTTCACTCATATGTGGAATATGAGGAACTGAACAGGAGACCACGGGGGCAGGGAAGGAAACAACTAGTTACAAACAAAGAGGGAGAGAGGCAAACCTAAGAGATTCTTAAATACAGAGAACTGGGGGTAGAAGGGGGAGTGGGGGAGAGGGATAAATGGGGGATGGGCACGGAGGAGGGCACTTGCTGGGATGAGCACTGGGTGTGGTACTTAATCGATGAATCATGGGAATCTACTCTCAAAGCCAAGAGCTTTGTTAGCTACTTTGACAATAAATTATATTTAAAAAATAAGTAAATAAAAATAAAATAAAACCAAAGAGGCCTCCAAGGGAGTTCTAAGAAAAAGCCATTGCTGCAGGTCAAGCCAACCCATTCTATCATCACTGTTCTAGGAGATGCCCTCGCAAACGCATGCGTGGAATCCAACCACAGTGCCGCCATTTTTTCGCTGTGTGGTTTACAGCAGATTACTCAACCCTTCCCAGCTTCATTTCTCCTCCTCCTTAAAACAGTGGTAATAGTAACCATTTCAGAGGGTTGTTCCAAAGATTAAATGATGGTATATGAACACGGCACACGGTAAACACTCTAGCAATGCTAGCTGGTTTTCAGCTCTTGACAGTTTAACTCCATTGCCTTTTTTCCCCCTCATCATGTAACCATAGTTGACAATGTCATTGATATTTTTTATAAATCTTTTTGAAAGTTAGAGCCCAGGTGACCTACCTGTGTTCTACAGCAGCAACTATGAACCCATGAGATGCAAGATCAATGCCAATAGCAGAATAAATTGTCCTTCGAGACAAAAACAAACAAAAACAAAACAAAGGAAAGCATTGAAATAGCTGTCACACTGAGGCGGGGTCCGCTAACAAACCTGGGAAAGCGGAGGCCATCACACCCCTGTGGTAGTGCCCAGGGGTAGACCAGAGCACTGTGGTTCTCAAAGGGGGCGCTTCTGCCTCTCAAGGGGTATTTGACAGTGTCTGGAGGTCACTTCTTTATCATGACTGGGCAGAGGATGCTATCGGCATCCAGTGAGTAGAAGGATGCTGCTAAAAATCCGAGAGTGCACAGGACTCCCCTCCACAATAATAAATTCTGCAAAATGTCAGTAGTGCTGAGCCTGAGAAACCCTGATGCAGTTATTCTACATAGTGCCTTTGAGGGTTCTGGATTTTTAATCTTGGTCCTACCACTGACCAGCTATATAACTTTAGGTAATTACGTTACTGAATTCTTTGTCTGCACCTGTAAAATGGGACTTATAAAGCCTTTGCTTTAGGACAGTTAAAGGTTCTGCTAAGACAGCATATGTAGGAAGGCCGTGCAGTGTGGTGTTTAAGGGACATGACCTTAAGGTGGTCTGACCACCACGTTTGAATCTACCACTTGTTAGCTGTCTGCCTTGGCTAAGTCACTTATCTGTCCTCTGTAACACTATGGTACCTGGTGGGATTACTGTAAAGATTAAGTAAGTTAATACATTTTTGGTGCTTATAACCATATCTAAAACAGAGGAAAGGCTGAACACATGTCAACTGTTATTTATTTAAATGACTGGAAACAATTATGTGCTAAGTAGCTGCATTCACCCCTTTCCATTCCTCATTCTGGACAATCTTCTCATATCACGCATTCAATAGGAAATGGCAATAGAGAACCTAAGAGAGGTAGAGGGAACTGCCTTCTGTTGTTGAAGATACACAACCTACTTAGAAAGGGGAAATGGGTCTGCGGCAGGGATCAGCAAACTTCTTCTGTAAAAGGTCAGAATGTAAATATTCCCAGGCTACAAGGCAATACAATATCTGTCATAGCTACTCAACTCTGCTGTCATAGCACTAAAGTGGCCACAGACAATACAAAAGATGAATGAGTGTGGATGTGATTCAACAAAGCTTTCTTTATAGAAATAAGCAGCAGGCTACACTTGGTCCTCAGATTCTAACTTGCCAACCACTGGTCAGGTAGAAATCAAACAGCTACAATTAAAGTACTAAAGACAATTTCTTATTGCAGATGCTACCCGACTTCTGGCCAACTAAAAGCCACCTTTTATTTCTGAAAGTCTTACAATCCTCTGAAGTAGAAAGAAAGGTGGGCAGTTGAGATGCTAGAGGAGAAGGCGTGGAGGTCATGAAAATGTGCCACTCAGAGATCAGGCCACAGAGAGCATAGTTGACTAAAGACCCCACTGAGCCCCTTTCCCTCTGCATCCACCACCACCAGCTAAGCTTCCTGTGGGCTGCACCCAGTGACTGGGCATGACATGGGTACCGATGTGGAGTCATTCCTGTGAGATGTAAGGCTCCTTGGATGAGCAACTTCAAGTTAAGCACTCCCTCAATTGGCCTGTTCCAATCTCTCCTAGGACTGTGCTGTAATCTGAGATTCTCCATACTCAATCTCTCCACTCCCCATCTCCTTCCCATGTGTCCAACCTGCATCATGGTCTGAAGATTCTCCCTGTCTTTTCCTGCTCCGTTCCCTCTATCCTTCACAGGTACAACCACTGTGGTCTTTTACAGCCAACCCAATCTTGGTGTCCACTTCTCAGATGACCTGAACTAACCCAGGGGATGGTTTTGAGAGTTATTATAGTATAGAAGGGTGACAGCCCAAAATGCAACCCCTTCTCTCCTCGTCATGAGGCTAGTCCCCGTGAGCTGGAAGGAGAAAACAAACTACTTGACAAGATAGGGCTGGACAGATCAATAGACCATGGCCAACATTTGAGGAACTGCAATTCCTCCAAGACAGGGGTGAGATGATACTCCAAACTCTGCTCTTCTTAGAGTAGGGGGGGATGCTTTGTCATTGGACCTTAGGGGTTAATATTTTTCCTCCCACACATTACCGGAATGCTCCAAGACCATGAGAAAAAACTATTAGTGGGTATTTTTCACCAGTCCTCAGAGGGGAATTCCAGTTTGCAGGAGTTGTCATTGAACCTAGACAACAATGAGAAATTATAATCAGTGTTTGCTCCGACCTGAATGTTACTGGCCAATTTACATCTTAGTGTAAATCCTGACTAATGGAATTTATATTTATGTTTCTTTGTACTAATAGTAAATTCATTAAAAAGTCCGCTACTAAAAAAAAAAAAAAACAAAAACAAAGTCCGCTACTAGATACTTACCACCCAAGGCATGTAGTTTTTCCTAAGACCATAAAATCACTAATTATCAGTTTTCACTGCCAGCTCTGAACTGAGCGTGAGACACTTTCCTCCTTACAGGTGTATTCAGAAGGCTGTTCCTGAGCACTAATCCCAGATTTTGGCAAAACTTCAAAGGGAATATTCTGAAACCAAACTGCCCAATAAACCTCAAGAGCATTACCCTGAGAGCCAGAATCTTCCAATCTCCTTTCATTCCGTTCTAATTTGGTCATGATCAAGACAGACCATTGACTTCATACTCAGATGTGGTTTTGAATGCAACTCCCTTACTACTGACCTTAAGCAAGTTATGAGAACTCTCTGAGTCTCAGATTCCTTTTTTGCACAGTGGAGGAAATGATGTCTGAAAGGGCTTTTGTGAGAATGTTATCTAAGTAGGTAATATATGTAAAGCACCCATCTTGTGCTGTAAGATGGGGCTCATGTCGTGGAAGACATTGTCTTCCCTTGCTTCACTTCTCCATTGCTATGGTAATAATACCATCAGTTATTTGTGATTCATTTTCTCATGTATAAACTGAAGATACAGTCATAAAGCTTGAATGTGATGATTGCTGTGGAAGTGATTTATACTTATTCAACACCAGAAAGAGGTGTTAGTTATATCTTGGTGAGAGAGGCTGGTCCTTTGGGGGTGGGTGATGGGAATGAGAGCAGAGACTCATCATTTATGACAGGTAAGAAATTCGTTTTCGCTTTCGTACAGAGCATACAGGGCAGTGGGCACATCAGTCAGCCTTACTCATCAGATTATGGCTCCCTCGCAGTATATAAGCAGGAACCTCAAAGACCAGCGATGGGCAGATATTATAGCCAGTCTGGAAGTTGGACACTTTCACTACCTCCATATATGCAGAATGAATAAAATGAGAACCCCTGATTCTCTGATAGTTGCCTGGACTTTTAAGAAATAATTTGTAATCCTACACACTTCTACTGGAGAAAATCTATTTTGATCTTTGCCAGAAACTTCTGTTTTCAAGTTTTTCTGATATTCTAGAGCCTACCAGAGCAGGATCGACAGAAATCTTACCAAAAAAGAAGCTCAATATTCTGCCCATAAGCCAGTGTGTTCCAAGAAATTTACTAAGACCAAAAAAATACTCTTTGTTTGGGATCCAAACGGTGTCAGAGTAGTCATCCTCTTGGGATGGATAATACAATCGCAAGAAGGTGCCCTGGAGAGGAAAGAAATCAATGGACTTTCAGTGAGGTTGCTTCTCCATTATGTCCCGCTAGCCATTTTGCATATTTAATTAGTGGGGATACCTTGGTTATTCACAAAGAGGTCCAGAGAGAGCTTTTTAAACCGCTGTGGTGACTGAATATGGTGGAAAGAGAAGTGAAATATGCTTTCTGAGTGAAAAGAAAGCATGAGTAGGCTGTTGCAACCATTAAGGAAGGGGAAAATAAAGTTTATAGATAAATTAATGAGATGATAGCAACAAATCTGGGAATGACTTAAGTAGCACAAGGCTTCTTATGGAACAACAGAAATGACAAAATGGGTCATTCTTAGGTGGAGCAAGAGCAAATTTCAAACCCTTCTCGGGGGCCACAAGAACAGTCAATGTCAGAACATAAAGATGAGTGGTACTGATCAAAGCATTACCTTATTAGAATAATCAAACATCAAGTCTGTACAACCGACAGAATAAGATCCGTTTCCTTTGGGAATTTTAGTTTGGCCTACGCTTGCAGCAGCCATCAGAGCTTGTATTTTATTGACCCATGCTGGAAAAAAAAAAAAAAGTGAATTATTATCTCACTGCCATCCATTAATTACACCCCGGGCTTTATTATGCAAAAGGAAATTCCAAGGGAATCAAGTTACACCCCTTAGTTTTTGGCCTCCTTCATTTCTTTACCTAATTAGTAAAATGCACAAATAATTATTAAAAGCCTAATGTAAGCAAAGTATTGGGTAGGGATAAAGTTAGAGGTAGACATCTCCTAAGATGCTTAAGAAGATCACCTCCTGATACTTAACAGCCCTGCCCGGAGCCTCTGCTCTGATCCAGATCATGTTAAAGACCACTTCCCCAAACTGTTTTGCCCAAACAGTAACCTTATCTCACACTTCTGACTGGGGCTTAGAACTTCCCGTTGGGTGAGTCTACCTGCTATCCTTCCCTTAGGAACATCAAAGCCAATGGTCCAAAATAAGCCTGAATGGCCATCTCCCAGCTCTCCTTCCTCATCCCCCAACCACACAGCCTGCAACTGCACCATTTCCTATCTCGTGCATCCTGAGTCAGAAACCTAGGAATCATCCTTCTATGGCCTTCTCATCAACCCCCTGCATCCAACTAGTCTCAATTTCTAACATTTATTTTTAGCTTAAAATTCTCTCCCCAGGATAGCCCTGATCTCCTAGTGTCTATGTACACTTTCAAGGTCTCTTGACCAGACAGTTATCAACTCTCCTAACTGTCCTATTCATCTTAGGTCTTGATCCCTTCAAATGCATCCTTCACATTGCACCAGGCAACTTTTCATAAAAATTTTCAATGGCTTCCAGTCACTAAGTGGTTATTCCTGAAGGAGGAATGTATTGGGATCTTTTTAGAAGGCAGTTTGTAGGCAGTATTTAAATCTACACAGGACTTCCTAAGCTACTTCCATCACTGCTTGAGGCACAAACCCTTCCAGAGTTCTGGAGTTGAAATGTGTAGATTTCATAGGTGCATAAGTTAAATCCCAAGTTCTTGGGCACTGTAAGAAAGACCTTCTGTGATGGGAAGGTCTACTGCCTTGTACTTTCTGCTTTGCCTTTACTTGCCTTCCATGTGCTCCAACACTCCTGAGCGGTACACTGAGCTGTTAGCCTCTGCACCTTTATAAAGTCTATTCCTAGTGTTTGCAACCCCAGGGGCAAACTCCTGTTCGCCCTTTAACATCTTGATCAGATGTCAGGTCTTCTCTGAAGTCTTCCTTCATTCCCCAGACTTAATCATTTCATTCTCAGTATCAAATCAGTTCCCTCTATGAATTTTTAATCATCCTCATCCTATCATATTAAAATTATGTGTGTACACACTCTGTTTCCCACACGAGGCTATTTCTTAAGAGCTGCATACCTCTGTAGCCTCAGATATTAATGTCAGCACACAGTTGGTGCTCCATAAATCTTTGGACAAGTTAGTGGAGCTAAGCCTTTCTACGGCCACCTGGCTCTCTTCGGCATCAAACCCTTCATGGTATATATTCTTTCACCTACCCAGTCTTGAGGCTGTTTCTCCTTCTTTGGTATCCAAACTCTTCAACACACCTGCGATTTTACCTGTTCCCCTCCTTTCTGAATCCCAATAGAGTCTATATCTACTTGTTAAGATGGTGAATCCAACTATCACTATATCCAGACTTTCACTTTTCTATTTGTCTTTTCAAGCTTGCCTACTTGATACGGTGAGTCGATTTCGCTGCTCGACAGACTCCTTCAAGCTTTCCATCACATTCTGCCTCTGTCACTAAGACACAGGGAGCCATGTTAGATATGGAACTTACATCGATATCATGGGGTTCTGAGGTATGAGAAGAAGCCAATCTTTCATGTTGGTGACTCATGTGTGACGCATCTGCCCGTGATGAGCCTTTCACTACCTAAGACTGCTGTTCAAAGTTGGTCCATGAATCAGCATCAGTTGGGAGCTTAGAAATCAGGATCTTTAGACTTAGCCCATTCTACAAAATCAGAAAAGCTGTGCCTGTTAACATTTACAAAATCATGAGGCTAAGCTACCAGACCACATGGCCTGACACATGGGTCACCATTCACAATCCAATGGTAGGAGCTGGTTCCAAGGAAGGTGGGAGTGAGATGAATGGCCTGGGGTATTAGAGCCAGTCGATCCCATTTTAGATTCCAGCTGACAAGCTATGGTGCTCTGGCCTAGGCAATTTGCTCCCCTCTCTTGTTCTCATTTGTAAAGTTGGGGGGGACGGGAGGGAGGAAGCACTAGACAACCTGCAGAGCAGTTGTGAGAATGAACTGATAGTAGAAGTCAAGTGCCTCACACAGAACACATCATCAGCCGACAACTGATATCATGTGCCCCTCACCTAGAGTGAGTTAATGCTGGCTACCTAAATTCAAGCCCTTAGAGGAGTTTTAGCAGATGTAAACTAGATCATACTTTTTTCCCTTTGGGCAAATTCAAAATCCAAGGTATTTTCTCAGACATTAAAAAATATTTACCTGTAAGGCTAACATTTTCAGTCCTATCTAGAATTACAAAGGGTTCTTTCTTTCCCATTTTAGATCATCTACCAACTGGGGCACCTGGGTGGCTCAGTCGGTGAAGCGTCCAACTTGAGCTCACGTCATGATCTCACAGTTTGTGGGTTTGAGCCCCATGTCGGGCTCTGTGCTGACAGCTCAGAGCCTGGAGCCTGCTTCAGATTCTGTATCTCCCTCTCTCTCTGACCCTCCCCTGCTCATGCTGCCTCTCTCTCTCTCTCTCAGAAATAAATAAATCATTAAAAAAAATTTTTTTTAAAAGATCATCTACCAACTATGCTTTGTGGTATAATAAGGAGATGTTAAGTCCAGAGGGAGGTGACCCCACCCACATCTGCCATGATGTGACAGTATGGGGGTTGAAGGGGAGGACTCTGGCTCACGGAGTTTGATGAGGAGCCCCAGAGAATCCACAGCCGCCTTGGGAGGCACTACGTCTGGAATTAGGAGTTTAGCTCTAGAGTCCCATGGGATGGTTCCAAGTCCCACAAGATTTCTCTTGTGAGATCTCAATTCCACCTCAGCTCTGGGAACCTTCTCCAATTACCTAGGAGGGCCCTGGTTCTCTAAATCCTGCTCTACCCAAAAGCCCTCTCACTCAGCATCCAGGAGCCACAGGTCAAGGTGAGTCTATAGTCCTGCCTATTTGACGACGGCCCCTCAGGAATCATGGAGCTAACCCAGGTGTGGGTACAGGTCTACAGAGCCCTGTGGCTGGGCAGTGCCAGGGTGATGCAGAAAAGTTTCATCAGCCTGCACGGAATCCTGGATTTCCTGTTCTCTATCCGTCTACCAGGACTCATCATGAAGGAAGAGGGGAAGAGTCTTGTCAGGTTGAATGGCCATCCTCCCCCATGATACAGCTTGTGGATCCGAATTTATGCCACTTCCTGTTTTTCTTCAACTTTGTTTTAATAAGGAGCACTGGAACCTGCTGACTGCTATTAATCTTATGATACGTTTCTCATGGTGTTCGTTTGTTAAATATTCCTGATATTCACTCCTGGGTTTCGAGATGGACTGTATGCATGCTAGGAATATTACATCTTCTTGGACAGCTTTATGTCCTCCATTAACAAAAAGGATATTTCTGGCCCATATTTTACGTGCACAACCATGGTTTCTATATACTCATTTAATTAGAAGGATATGAACAATCATCTATTATTTAAATCCTTTAATTGAGGATTTCTAACAATTTACAAAATACATATACATATGTACAAAATACAAATACATATACATTCAGTTTTGAGCATTTACAACAGGGCATCAGCCTCGATGCTGGGACTACAAAGATGAATAATGTGGTGTCCCTTTCCTTAAGTTTCTGCCAGTCCAATGACAGCTTTCCCATGATTTTCAAACATGAGGGGATACAAAACACGTTTTGAAATTCCCACCCTGTACCAATAAAAAGTGCATGATGTAAATGTCTCTGAGCCGATAATCTGTCCATTGGGTAAGAAGTTACTCGCTTCCAATCCTTGGAAAAGGTAATGGGAAGATGAATTTAACTAGGCTGGAAATTCTTTGAGCTTGACCACAAGCTCACTCACTGTCTTAGTCACCAGTGTATCACCAATGACTCAAATTCCTGATAAGTGCTGTTGCATGAATGCATCTGTGAGATATTATGCCATCTCCTCCGTAAATACAGATACAACATATGGTCTCTCCTACCAATGCATTTGCATTGCCAACTACAAAGTAGGGCAATATTTAATCAGGTGCAGAGTTATGGAAGCTCTTTTGTGAATGTTACAGTTAAGGAGTCACCCATCAAACCTGAACAGCTAGATGCAGGCTGACTAGGTCTGTGGTTTCAGAAGCCACCTACACTGCCCACCTGAGGGGAAGCTGGATAGAGAAGTTTACTCATCACAATGCTCTGGGATTCTCAGGAATTCACAAAACCCCAGAAACAATCTCTCTGCAGTAAAAGTCCTTCTCAGTCCTGGCAGACGTACTTGTCTAGAGATGGCTGTCCCACCCCGGCCACCTCGTCTGGGGTTGACTAAGCTTTCCTCTCGTCTCCTTCCCTCCCACAAGGTAAGAGAGAGCAACAGATAAAGGTCCATTCTCACCTGGAGCTCTTCAGCTGGTCACTGCTTCCCCTTGTGATAACATAGAAAACATGGCTTCCCTCTGGACCCCAAGACCCTAAATGGCCATCTTCTCACATCACCCCCCACTCCAGTACTAACCAGGACTACACCTGTCGATCAAGACCCCTGCCTCTCCTTCACCTCCATGGGAGCAGGTTTTGAGGCTGCCTCTGAGGGAACTCCAGGGGCTTTGCGTCACAGCGCCTGAGTGGGGGCGGGCTAGGGCAGTGAGGGAAAGAAGGGGCCACGCTGAGGAAGCTCTCCACATTGGTTGCCAGCTGACCTTGCAGTTTGTCTGAAAATGCCTCATCTTGGTTCTGTCTTGCAGCCATGATATTGAAGAGGCCAGGCGCGTCTTCAGTTTCAGTCGGAACGAGGAGAAAGCGAGGCCCTCTCCCCGACCCCATGGGAACGGAAGGTCTCCATGAGCCTCTTTCTGATAGAACTTTGTTAGAAGTCCGCACCTGCAACTTCTCTGGGGCCAGAGGGAACCTGGCCACGGATCAGTTGCTCAAGCCCGGGAACAAAGATGCCTCTTACCTGATGATCTAATGTGGGCAACAAGGTTTAGGTCTTGCCAGCCAAAAGGATGAACCAGTGAGAGGCAGCTGCAGAGGCAGAAAAGCGCATGCAATTTGGATGGCGACATCTTGGAAGCTCAGCTTAACCTGCTTCAAGGTGGGTTATTGAAAGAAAAAAAAAAAACACATGCAATCAAGAGGACTTTAATAGGCTGACAAATCCGTGAGATGAAGGCACTAGCAACATGATTTTATATATAATTATGGGAAGAAGGCACCTGGAAAAAATGGAACATGCATTGTCAGAGCTGGGTTTTTGAAAGGCATCAAAGTGGCCAAATCCTTGGGAATGCTGGATCGCAGAAGGCAGAAATAACACGATGAGGCAGTCATATTAGGTTTCTGGTCACTATTTCTCTAAGTCTGTAGCAGTTTAGTTTGGTTATAAAGAATAGCATCAAAATAGAATAATTGTAGCAGTCATGGATGGCGATCCTAATAATATCCACACACATGTCTAGCACATTAGTAAACACTAATATATCCATCACAATTATAAAACAATCATATTGCTGCGGCCGTGACTGTTTTGGTGCTGACGATGTTTTATTTTTGGTGATCTCGATACTTCTTCACTGAAACCTTCCTAGAGGCAGCACGGTCAGGACTTAGGTACTCTTTCCAGTGCCTAACAAGGGCCTCACATGCAGTGGGTGTTGCATAAATGTTTATAGAATTTATGAAGGAATGACTGTAGCCCAACACATAGTATATTAGACTCATGACAATAATAAATGGTATTACAACGGGTGCTATGCTAGCATCTTATTAGCAAAAGCTATCCTGTATTTGTGCATCACCTTTACCTTCTAGAATTTCACCCTTCATAAAACAGAATTGTTTCCTCATTGGTAATAACATGCTAAGAGATTCTTTTTCCAGATGTATTTCTATCCTTGAATACATGCACAGAATACATACATACATATCTATCTATCTATCTATACATATAAGTATCAATATATAAAAATACAGTTTACAATTTGTTTACAGAATTTCATTTCAAGGAACCCTTTTATTTATTTATTTATTTATTTTTTATGCTTATTTAGTTTTGAGAGAAGGAGACAGAGTGTGAGCAGGGGAGGGGCAGGGAGAGAGATGGAGACACAGAATCCAAAGGAGGGTCTAGGCTCTGAACTGTCAGCACTGAGCCCGATGCAGGCCTTGAACTCACAAGCTGTGAAATTATGACCTGAACTGAAGCCAAATACTTAACAGACTGAGCCACTCAGATGCCCCTCAAGTTACACTTAAATTGATAATATGTTTAGAGTCTTTTCATATGAGTATACAGTATATATATATTTATGTAAATATAAATAAATATATATATACAGTATATATATATTACAGTATATAATTTGTCTTTTTATTTAAAATGGCACTTAGGAGTTCCTCAAAAAGGCTCATTCACTAAACAAATGCAAATATTGCCAACATTTGAAGGCTTATTATGTGCCCAGCATTTTTCATAGTTTCTGGTGTGTGTTTCCTTATTCAGTTAGCCCTAAACAATCTGTGAGGGAGATTTAAGTATCCCCATTGTATTGATGAGGAAATTGAGGCAAGGAAAAAACATTTTTTTATACAATTTATTGTCAAATTGGCTGACATACAGTGTATACAGTGTGCTCTTGGCTTCGGGAGTAGATGTCTGTAATTCATGGCTTACATACAACACCCAGGGCCTCCTCCCAACAGGTGCCCTCCTCAGTGCCCATCACCCATTTCCCCCACCCCTTCCACCCTCAGTTTGTTCTCTGTATTTAAGAGTCTCCTATGGTTTGCCTCCCTCTTTGGTTGTAATTTTTTTTTCTTTCCCTTCCCCCATGGTCTTCTGTTAAGCTTCTCAACTTCCACATATGAGTGAAAACACAGGGTACCTGTCTTTCTCTAACTGATTTACTTCATTTGGCCTAAGACCCTCTAGTTCCATCCATGTTGTTGCAATGGCAGGATTTCATTCCTTTTCAGAGGCAAGGATAATTTAACTGACTTGTCCTAATCAAACAGCTAGCAAGGGCTGGAGGCGGGGCTTGAGCCCAGACTGAGTCCCTGCTTTTAACCACAACACACCAACTTTGTGCAGCACCAATTTCTCTTCACCCTAAAATGATAATCTTCCAAACTGAATGTGCACAACAATTATTTTAATGATGCTAATATGTTTAGGAACTTCCTGGGTTGAAAAGATGACTTAATAGGGGGGTGCCTGGGTGACTCAGTCGGCTAAGCATCTGACTTTGGCTCAGGTCATGATCTCGTGGTTCATGGTTTGTGGGTTCAAGGCCACATCAGGCTCTTGCTTTGTCACTTACTTTGAGTCCTTTCTCTTCCTCTCTCAGTCCCTCCCCCATCAAAAATGAATAAACATTTTTTTTTAAAAAGATGACTTAATAAAGGGCTAGACGGGCACTTGGGTGGCTCAGTCAGTTAAGTGGTCAACCTCAGCTCAGGTCATGATCTCGTGGTTTGTGAGTTTGAGCCCCGCGTTGGGCTCTGTGCTAACAGCTCAGAGCCTGGAGCCTGCTTTGGATTCTGTGTCTCCCTCTCTCTCTCTGCCCCTCCCCCACTCGCTCACTCTCTCACTCTCTCTTTCTCTCTCAAAAATAAATAAACATTAAAAAAAATTTTTTAATTAAAAAAAATAAGGGCTAGAAATTGTTCCCTTAAGAGATGAGACTCTGTCTCCTCGTTCTTGCCATAATTTATATTTGGAGCAACATGCTAGCACCGTTGGAAACGGCCGCGTACTGTGTACACATCCAGAGAAACAGCTACCGAGCTTCCCAAATAAGCAGCAGCAGAAGTCGAACAGAAGTCAGGCAATCTGCTCCCCAGCCTCCAGCACCACCCTTCTGTTGTACTGTCCTAACTGGGTTTTTCACCAGATAACATCATCTGCAGAAAGTATCTATGGGGACATGAGCAGAGAGGGCTTTAGAAACATCTACCCGTGGTGCTTCCGCTCATGACTGAGCAAGAGGAGCGCCGTTCAGCTACTTGGAAAATCACTGGAGATGAAGATGAGGAAGAGGGAAGGCAAAGTGAAACACACAAGGAGATCAACAGAGTTCTGGGAACACCGCACTAACCCAAAGAGAGTTAGCTTGCCCGCAGCTCCGTGCTATTCATGACATCTTCCCTGTGATGACCTCAGGAAGAGCCAGAGACAGCCAGTTGCTGGAAGGGCTTCGCCAGGTCCTCCACACATGACTGGGGGGGCTCTCCCCTGCCTCATGTTTCTACCAGACCTGTGCCAAAGCCCACCCTCCGTCCTCAGAGCAAAGCAGGACAGACTGAAGGCCAGGTGAAATGGCAAGTTAGAGTTCCCACCCTGACCTCACATGAGCTACAGTGGTGGCTCTTGGGGAACCTCAGAACATACCGACTGCTTCCTGAGTCCCGCCCCAGACCTACTGACTCAGGATCTTTAGAAGGCAGGTTGGGGCATCTGCACTTTAGCTCCTGAGGGATCCTGACACAGCCGCTCCCAGAATGTAGTATTTGGAAACTGCTGCAATGGGATGAGAAGAGTACTACTGAGTTATTATTAATATTTTTTTTTATTTAAGTAATCTCTACTCCCAACATGGGGCTCAAACTCATGATCCCAAGATCAAGAGACACATGCACACTCTGCCATTTTTGTTTAGAGCTTTCCACCACCCCATTTTATGTGTGCTATCTGATCTCATCTTCAAAATAGTAATCCTCTAAATAATCTGATGATTGGCTGACTTATTCATTCCTTCATTGGTTCATGTACTCATGTACTCAATTTTAAGAGAGTCAATGGGTCAGTCTACGTTTGGGATAAAAATAATTTTTAAATAAAAAACTTTTTTAAATAGATGTGATTTTTATCTTCAAAATTCCAGTGGGGTGGGGCGCCTGGGTGGCTCGGTCAGTTAACCATCCGACCTCGGCTCAGGTCATGATCTCACGGTTTGTGAGTTTGAGCCCTGCATCGGGGCTCTGTGCTGACAGCTCAGAGCTTGGAGCTGCTTTGGATTCTATGTCTCCTCCTCTCTCTGCCTCTCCCCTGCGCACACTCTGCTTCTCTCTGTCTCTCAATAATAAATAAATATTAAAAAATAAAAATAAATAAATAAATAAATAAATTCCAGTGGGGATGTGGTAGGAACCCCTCCCTAAGGAGAAAGAAAAAAAATGAAGAAGAGAGGAGAGGAGACTTCAAGGTCACCTAGATATGAGTCCAGCTGCCTACATCCCCCATGTTTTTGTAAACTGAAACAACTTAATCAGACTGCATGTTTATGTGTTTTACCATATATGGGAGACAAAGAAATAGAAAATGTATAAAAAACCTATGCCATATGAGGTGGGCCGCTCAGTTCTTTTGGGTACGAACCCAACTGAGCGGTGCCGGCATGAATAAAGTTGCTTCCTGGAAAGAAAAGTCTCGGTGTCACGACTCTCTGAGTGAGAATCCTGCAACAGGGAGAGAGACTTTCAAACAATTGGGACAAACGTCGTAACAGATTATTTATAAAATGTAGTGGGAATAAAGGTGTAGTGGACATAAAAGATAAGCAAATTTTAGTACCTGCCTTTTTCACTTTGGGGGAAGAAAATCAAGGAAACACAGAAAGGCTACGCTCCTGCCTGAGTTCACAGTCACTGTTTGCAGGCAGGAATGGATGCCGGGTCTCCTTCCTTTGACCCCAGTGTGCCAAGTGATAGAAGGACCCAGAAAGGGTCCCTCCCCGTTTTCCACCAGCCCCAGCACCCCAGAATGTACTGCCTTCCATTGCTGCCTCCAGCTGGTGTCCTTTGTGGGATGAAAAGATACGCCAACACTGTCCCCCGCTGAAGGCAAGACAGCTGGATCCAAAGCAGTGGACGAGCATCACCAAGGTTTCCCTGCAGTCGGGCAAGGAGGCCGTCTCTGGGCCTGGCTCCTCAAGGGCACCCGAGAAGAAGGCCCTTCCCACTTCAGTGAACGGAGGCTCCTGTGCCCCGGAGCCACCAGCAACACAGAAGTCCGTCCGCTGCCCCCCCGCCAACCCCCCAGCCCCACCCCCATCAGCTCTGGCAGCATTTCACCCCGTAGCCTGTGAGCTCCTCTGCAGGGCACTGACCTCTTTATTTACTCCTTACAAAGGGCTCAGGATCTAGCAAGTATGAGTAAATGCTTCCTTAAGGAGGGTGAAGGGTCCTGTTTTCTTTCTGGTACGGGCTACCAGGCAGCCCAGAAACACACTCCCGGATGACTTCACACCAGATGTGACTTCTCAATACTCCGAAGTGGGTAGGGGTCAACTACTTGGGCTTTAGTGCCTGGAGCCCAACTGCCTGGGTCTGAATCCAAGCCTGGACCCTGGTAGTGAGACCCTCTGCAAACTATGGAATCCCTCTGTCCCTTATTTCCTCATCTGTAAAATGGGGCTGAGGATGATAATAATATTACCCAGGGTTATATGATTAATACATGTAGAACAGTGTTTTTGCATGTAGCTAGATGCAAACATTAGCATACTCATTTTGCATTCCTAGCACCGTGTGGCTAGCACCATGCGGCACTCCCAGGTAAGCAGCTGTTCAATAAATGTTATCCAAATAAAAGCTACTGTGTGATCAAGACCTTGAGACAGAAACAAGAAGTCATGCTTGGTCATCATCCCTTTTGTCCATAGATGGTTCTGAATAGATCCTATTGGTTTCATTAAGGGCTCCAATATCTCCTAAACACTATAATTAGCATTTCTCTTGCATTTCTTGGGGAACTTTGTATTCACTGGCCTCCTTCCCCTGGCAGGCAGCTAGCGCCCTCGTAATGCCTGGGGCACCTCTTGTCATCTACAATCTGCTTCTTAAGGCTTATCAAATGTTCCTCCTTTCAGTTCCTCCCTTGGTTCCTCAAAGTAACAGTTCCCTAGCCTAACAAGCTGCTAGAAGGTACTGGTGTGCTCATGATGCTTTCCTCGTCAACTTCCTAATAACAGCCCTTTCTTTTAACCAAGCTCTCCTGGAGGCATTCCATCAAAGCCCCTGAAAATTTACTCTCAAAGAAAGAATCATAAGCTATTGGGAAGAAATGCTTTAGAGGAAAAAGGCTTTTCTAAGTCCTGCAAGTCAGATCCTGGGGGCAGTAATCCATTCTGGCCACCCCAGCACCCCCTGGCCTCCAAGCTTCAGACAAGAGTGAGCAAACTCTGCTCTACCAGGGGTCTAAATTGCTCCAAGTATCGTTTGTGATGTAACTTTTGTTTTGAGGGAGATAGGTAATAGACTGTACTTAAGGGGTGCAAACAGTTCTGTTCTTGGGATGCGACTTCTCATAATTTAAAAAAATGGGAAAATTGGGTTTTTTGAAACCATTTTTTTTCTCTTTATTTGGGACAATATCAGCAAGTGCTCTCTCAGGAGGTTTAACAGTGAAACAGGCAATTCTGGACAAGAAGTCCTTTTAGAAACTTCTAAACTAGTGAGGGGCACCTGGGTGGCTCAGTCAGTTGAGCGGTTGACTCTTGATTTCAGCTCAGGTCATGATCCCAGGGTCATGGAATCGAGCCTCATACCAGATTCTCTTAAGATTCTCATTCCTCTGACCTTCTCCCCCAGCTCACGAGCACTCTCTCGCTCTCTATCAACTAAAAAAACAAACAAAACAAACTCGTGGTGTTATGCAAAAAGCTAAAGAATAAGATATTAAGAAAGAGGATTTTGATACGCATTTGTAAAAATTTTTTAATGTTTATTTTTTTAAGAGTGAGTGGGACAGAGCATGAGCGGAGGAGGAGAAGAGAGAGAGGGAGACAGAATCTGAAGAGGCTCCAGGCTCTGAGCTGTCAGCTGGATGCGGGGCTCGAATCCACAAACCGCGAGATCATGACCTGAGCCAAAGTCAGACACTTAACCCACTGAGCCACCCAGGTGCCCCTTGATACACATTTTTAAATGCATTTTAATCAGTTTTAAATTTTCTTTCTTTCTTTTTTTTTTAAAGATTTTACTTTTTAGTAATCTCTACCCCCGGTGTGGGGCTCCAACTTACAACTCTGAGATCAAGAGCTACATGCTCTACGGACTGAGCCAGCCAGGTGCCCAGTTTTACATTTTCTTAAAACCTGAATGAGAACTCCCTGGCTTAGGAGAAGGACTTGCTGAAGCATGATTCTGGAAGTATCCATGAATGTTCCTGATTAACGTATCATAGCCATTGGAGAAGAGACTTGAGGATTAATTTTCCAGGGTCTCAGCTTGTTGGCTTGTTTTTGGTTTACGTGAATTTCAGCAGAAACTCTAAAGATAAAGAAGTATGTTCACTGCAACTCAGATCTCCTGAATCTAAAACTTGATTACCAGTTTAGCTAAGAAATTTTAAAAATGAAATGAGGTATAAATGACTATCTTACCTAGTCACTATCCAGCACTATCTAGCTGTGTCCTTACCATAATCACTAGTCCTCACAGCAAGAAATAGAGTTAGCAGGTACTATTGCTTCCATTTCACAGTTAGAAACACTGAGGCTTGGAAAGCTTTCCTGACTCAAATGACTTAGAGGTCTCAGAGGCTTGATCAACAAGCCCAGCCTTTGAGGTATATGAGAAGAAACTGCCAGTATAGTATGCTCTCATGTTCATTTTAGAAACAAAAGTCTAAATGAAGATAAGTCTAGAATGTTCTAGATGGTTATATTTAAGTGGTAGGATTATAAGTGATTTTAGTTTTCTTTTTTTTTTTTTTAATTTTATTTATTTTGAGAGAGAGAGGGAGACATACACAGTGTGAGTGGGGGAGGGGCAGAGAGAAGGAGGGGGGAGAAGGAATCCAAAGCAGGTTCCATGCTGTCAGCCCAGAGCCTGACGCGGGGCTTGAACTCATGAAACCGTGAGATCATGACCTGAGCTGACACCAAGAGTCTAACGCTTAACAGACTGAGCCGCCCAGGTGCCCCAGAGTTTTCTTTTTTTTTAAACATGTACTTTTCCAATTTGTCAACGGTGAACATGCACTGCTTGAGTAAGAAGAAAAAAGCGACAGGAATGGAAAAACCAAAACCCTAGCTCTTTCCTTGGGCAACCGAATCCAAACAAACGGCTTCCTGTCAGAAAGAAGCTGGACCCTTAGAGATCTGGGACCCAATTCAGAGATAATGTGGGACGTGAGGCTTTGCTTTGGAGCACTAATTTTAGGAGAAAGGTGTGCTTCAATTTAGTTCAAAAGTCTGAGGTAGGTATTTTTCCTTAAAAAAAAAAAAAAAAGATCAGCAGCTGTGGTTACTACAATTTCAAATTAGTACCCATGAGCGAAGCATTGTGCTAGGCTTTTAAGAGAGTTTCAGTGTGTTGGAGGACGGGTAAGAGGGAGGTTTGAGAGGTAGGATGACAAATAAAAGAGGCTAATTTGCTTGAAGGGGTGCCCAGTTTTCTGGTCTGGATAAAGATGAACACAGCTTGCTCCAGTTCTGGTGAAACCACAGGCATTAACTAATCGAATCCCCTTTGTTTTAGATACAGGGAAACTGAGGCCCAGAGGAAGGGGAAACAACTTGCCTGGAAGCACACAGCAAATTAGTGGGCAAGCTGGGATCAAAATACCTTGTCCTTGGGGTCACCAGGCCATCGGGTTTACAAATGGCAGTGAGCCCTACACTGTAGGGCAGGTGCACCTGGGCTCTTGCGGACAGCGTGGAGCCGGTCAAGTTCTGGACAAGGGCAACAGGAAAGGCCTGAGTCTGCGATCAGAAGGATCGACTGGGCCAGTGTTTGCACATGTGAAACAGAAATCTCCTGGTTGATGAAATGGAATTCACAATCCCTATCGCATAAGGCTGATGTGTGGGGAATGCCAGCCCCGCGCCAAAGCAGCCTCAGTAGTGCAGGCTCCGCCCCCCCTCACCCCCCAACCCCCCGTTGCTCATCCTCTGCACCACTGATGTTTGGGACCCGCCAACTCTTCCTGTGGGAACTGTCCTCGCATCGTAGGACATTTAACAGCATCCCTGGATTCTGCGCACCGGGAGCAGCATCCTTCCCCTGAGCTGTGACCAACAAGAATGTCTCCAGGCATCGCCAAGTGTCCACTGGACAGTGAAACTGCCCCTGGTTGACAACCACTGAGCTACATAAAGAACAGGTGGGTGGGTGCCTGGGTGGCTCAGTCATTAAGCATCTGACTTAGGCTCAGGTCATAATCTCAAGGGTCCCGATATTGGGTGAGTTGGAGACCCACATCGGGTAAGCCCCATATAAGGTGAGCTCAAGCCCCACTCTGGTGAACATGAGCCCCACACTGGGTAAACAGGAGTCTTGCTTCAGGTGAGCCTACTTTTCTCTCTCTCTCTCTCTCTCTGCCCCTCCTGGAATTCTCTCTCTGTCCCTTGCTCACTTGTGCCTTCTCTCTCTCTCTCAACAACAACAAAACACAAGTGGGCCAAGGAAAAGACAGCCCTCATTTATAGTCCACATAGTCCATAAAGCAGAGTTGAAAACCATCTATGTTAAGAGAAATAACTTCAACAATGAGCCCTCTTGCTAAGCATGCTGGTAGGTTTATCTGACAGTAAACACGGGGTTGGGGGTTGGTTTAGGTTTACGAAGAGATGTGAATTCTTCATTGATGATTTCAACTTGTGATATGCACACACGTCACACCTGCCTTTCATCCTATTCTCCCTGTAGTCTAGCTGGGGATCTTTGGCCGTGATGCCCTTGATGGTTTCCCCGGCCAGAGACCGCTGGCCCTCCCCACAGTGCCTACATGTTTGTTCCTCCCTAACGGTATATACTTTCCCCCACCGTGGATCGTACCACAACAGCCTATACACCAGGCCAGCTGGTGACCCGTCCCTCCACTCAAGCATTTCCTAAGAAGCACCATCACTGTGCCAAGTCTTGAGTGCGAAATGTAAGGTGGGCTCCTACTCGGAGCACACTCAACCTAGGAAGGGCAACAGTGTGGCAAGGCCTCCGAAGCTAGGAGAAAATTTCAGTCTTGATAAATTTATTTAGAATATTTCTATACAAAAAAATATTTGTACGCAAAACATCTATACACGAATTATTCTAAGTTAATACATACATGAGTTTTATGTGTTAATTTTGGCTTAGGATAGTCTTTACCTTGCATTACATGTGGAAGACAGGGACACTACAGTACATCTGCAACACTAGTGGCTTCTAAAGGCCTGAACCCTGCTTTGGCAAAATGCAGAGGAGGCACGCAGAGAGCCAAGGATTTTTTAAAATGCCGTTTGGAGTTTGAGATGTTTTGATAAAAGTGGGTTCAGTAAGGACACAAAGGAGGATGGTCAATTCCAGGGGGTGGGCAATGCCAGAAGGTGTGGAAAGCCCTAGAAGAAGAGGTCACGCTAGAGCTGATGCTCCCAAGAGAAGGACCCTTAGCGGACTGACCCGGGTTGATGAGGAGAAGGAAGGCATCTCCCCCAGAGGAGGCTGGAAGCGCAGGCAGTGTAGGGATGCGGCCTGGGAATCAGTGAGGTAGGAGGCTGGAAGCAAGAGCTGGGGCCAGGGCACAGAGACCCTTACAACCGTATACCTAGGTGTGGACTTTTGTCCTACAAGAAGCAATATTCCCCGCCTAGCCCAACAGTGAGGACCTTTCAACCGGCACGTGTCCAATGAAGATGTGCTGAACTAACACAGGAATGACGTCAGTGCACAATGCTGTCCGTGTTTCCTTAGCCCAGTGATGTGTGCGTGTTTGGGGTTTACAGGGGATGTAAAGAACAGGGCTCTAGAACCTCAGCACATCCACGGAATACAGCTGCGTCCCCAGGCCACAGGTCAATCTACAATTTGTGTCCTCGTGATGTCATGGCAGGCCCTTCTTTACCCTTTAGCTCACCTGCCTGCTAGGTGAAAATCTTGGCTCCTTAAATGGATGCGCTCTCCTTCCCCCTGCCCTCCTATTTCCTACAATGGAAGATGTGAAAGCTTCCTCTCCAAGGAAAACACAAACACCAGGATGACACTCCCTCCAAAGCCTTTCCCTTTGCCTTCGATTCAGTTCCAGACCACGGCTCACCCTCTCGGTCCCCAGCTCTGGCCTCACTCCTCCTCATCAAGGGGCTCTGAGCTCCTTGGTGGTAACATCCGCTCCCCCACTACCTCCCCAGCACCGCAAAACCGTGCCCACTCTGCACCATTACCTTGCAGTTAATTCATGTGTCACTTTGTAACCTTTAAAAATCGTGTCCATTTTCTTACCCCAAATAGATGGAAGCTGCTCCTGAAAAAGGTCCAATATCTTTCACCTTTTCAAATTTCACACAGTTTTATGGACCTTCACAGTACATTCTTTTGGCTTCTAATCCATTTCTCTAGCTTTCTTATGTGAGCTGTTTCGTTGCTTCATGTGATTTTATTACAAGAAACTACCAATCCTCTATGGAGGTACTACCCCTTTTAGATCAATATGACCAAACAGTTCCCATATTATTAAAATGAAAAGCACCCCTCAAAAAAATGTGCTTCTTGCTTTTCTGAACAAAGGACTACTATCCCCAGCTACAAGTCCCTGGCTTCCTCAAACACTGGCTTCTTTTATCTTCGGATGGCCATTGAGATGTCTGAGAAGAGGACCAGGAAGGCCTCTGAATCCAAACACAGAGGGATAATTCATAAGAAGTCTGTTAGCTCTCATGGTTCTCTTTCCACAGAAAAGTACCTTCTTCCCAACCTCGGGCTTTGGGTTAGCTAGAAATGTATTTATATTTGAAAACGAGGGCCCCTGAAAAGTCTAATATTGACTTTGGACATTTATAGCTGGAGAATCCAAGGTGACAATGCTAACACATTTGACCCTGTAACCTTACTAATCTACTAAAGATTCATCACTACCAGTGCCAGCCAATACAAATTTTTCATTGACAAAGATGTGCCTGGCCCAGGCAGACAGTAAATGGTGAGCCAAAGGCTGGGGAACACCATTACCTTTCTTTTTACCACTGAGAAATTCACCAAAGCAAAGTCAGCAGTATAAATAGGTACCCTGACCTTCGGAAGGCGATTTAGCGAGCTTTAAGTTGTCCAGATCCTTGGACCTTTTCGCTTCATTTCTGAGATCAGCACACAAAAAAATCTTACTCACAGGGAAGGAAAACCCTAAGAATATAATGCACTATGGTGTTTATTCCCATTTTGTTTATGAGAGCAAACACATACATACATACAGGGAAACCCTACAGACTTGATATGGGAATATCAATGGGGTTTTATTCAGTTATTAACAAGATATTTACAAAACAATTCATTATGATTAGAAAGCTGTTTACAATGCAGTTTCAATGGAAAAGAGATTATAAAATGTTGCTGTGTAAAAATTCACACTAAAAAGACTATTAAAACAATAAGGGTAATAGAATTATGTGATTTTCCCATAAAGTTTCACATTTTCTTTTACAATAAAACACACTGGTTTACTACTAACAATTTAATTTTTTCTAAAGTTGATTCATTTATTTTTGAGAGAGAGAGAAAGAGAGAAAAAAAAAAGCATCAGCAAAAAATTCTTGCCTCAGACTCACTAATATTGGAACTCGAAAAGAGAAAAGATAGTACCTACTCTATTAATATTTTTTTTGCGCTACCGTATTAGTTAAGGGAATCAAAACTTCATCTGGACATTATCTCCAATACAGGACTCTTAGGTGACTTCTGCAAAGGGTTTAAAGCCTTTTATCTGGGGCACAGCAGACACAACTCTTGTGTAATCATTTCACAACCTAAGAAAAGCCATATATTGAAAAAAGCAAGATAAGATGCACTTCCCTATTGTGGGAGTAATCTAATTAAACAGACCCTGGGAAGTGTAAGCACTTGACAACTGCAAATAAAATAAAATTCATTGATTCTATACACATGTGGAAAACGCAAACTCCTCTGCATCTAGTTTCCAAATGTTTGGCATCCTACGTAGCTTTAAGGCCATAAATATTAACAGTTACCTAAGATCACTGGACAGTGTGCTGCGGGATCTGTATATCCCACACCAGTTAAACCACACCTCACTGTACCGGTCAGGTGTTAAGGACTTCAGCAAATGAAAGTTTATTCAAAAGGACAATCACTGAACAATAACCTTGATGAAGAAACAAGGCAACACGTCCTATTAGGAGCTGTTCAAGGAACCAGGGATGTTTACATTGGGGAAGACCCAGATGCACATGGCCGCTACCGTCCTATGGAAGGAGAATGCGTTGTGTGTAAACCCAAACTGGAGAAGTCTGTAGCAGCGGCCTTTCAACAATTACCATATTCTCTCCGAGGAGCAATTTCAATGCAGGTCTGGTGACTCCTAACAAAGATACTGAAAAAGGGACTCCCCCCTTGGCTAAGGGTAGAAATGGGAGGGCTGTGTGAGGTGGCCCTAAAGGTGAGATTTAAGATTAGATGCCTATACGGCCCAGCCAGGTAACTCAGGTGAGCTAAAGGGGAGATGTGTGATAGAAAAAACCAATGGTGGGGACAGTGGCAAACGAGACCATCTGAAAAGGGCCACTGCCACCCTGTTCCAGTTGATTGCTGTCATGGAGAGTTGAGAGCTCCATGATACTAGATTTTTTTTTTTCAAGAAAAGCTGGAAAACCATAATTGTATGTACAATCTACTGACTCTATTGATTTTTAAAGACTAGCAGCTAATTCAACATTTCAAAACATAACAGAAGTCAAACAGAATAATTAGTCATCTCTAGGAGAAACTAAAATCTCTCCCTTAAAGAACCCTTATTACTCCCAACCCCAGGGGGAGATACATATCCCACAACTACTGTCATATTTTGTCTGCAGTCTGAATCACCCGACTGGCCACTTCAAGCTGAAGTCAGACGCACTGGTCAATTAATAATTAATGGGGTCTGGGGCGCCTGGGTGGCTCAGTCGGTTAAGCACTCGACTTCCGCTCAGATCATGATCTCGCAGTTCGTGAGTTCAAGCCCTGCATCGGGCTCTGGGCTGACAGCTCAGAGCTTGGAGCCTGCTTCGGATTCTGTGTCTCCCTCTCTCTCTGCCCCTCTCCGGCTCACGTTCTCTCTCTCTCTCTCTCAAAAATAAATAAACGTTAAAAAAATAATTCATGGGGTCTAGCAAATGAAGATAACAGAGAGCCCATTCCAAGAGCGGAATCCTGCATTACACACAATGTAAATGAGGAAGGACTTCTATTTCCTTCTAAACAGATGCTTCTCCTTCTAGTAAGCTGCACGTCAAAATGTGGCAGGAAAGAGAAATAGGGTTGCCTCATTGTGACGGTTAGCAGTCTTGTCCCTGAGAAGGTCACCCCTACCTCAGTTGGTAAACAACTTTAAAACTCCTCCCTGGCCCTCTAAAATCCAGTCAGGGACCCATCAGGGAAAGTTCAAGAGTCTCCTCTGAGAGAGAATGCTTCACTAAGGGAAACAATCCTATTCAACTCTGGTTCACAGCCCTCTCCAGAAAATCTGCTGCCACGTATAGACTTTCAACTGTCAACAGATCTTTGCACTCAGATATCTGCATACAGCCATATCCGGGCCAAAGGCAAATCTCTTAAATTTCTTTTGAACTATTTTCAGATTCAGATACTCTCTTTTGAGCTTTACCCGATCACGTTCAACTTCTAAAAGTTAAGGCAGCTATTACGGTAGCATTCTTTTACTCCACTCTAAGATGGCGCATTTTCTTGGTAACTCTTAGTTAACATATTCCAATCTTCTGAGCAGATCAAGTATTTTTTATGTACAATATACATAATTCATTGTAAAGAATAAAATAAGTGAAAAGGATGAAATTTATTGTAAAATTTTTGAAAACGAAGCATGGAAAATTCAAAGTCATGCACTATTGACAAATAATAACAGTAATAAAGTCTTAGCTGACCGTTAAGAGCACAATCACTAGCTTATTTATTTTACAGGCTAAGTGGACCAGATGTAGCAATGTCATCCCCACCAAGGAGAAGGGAAGTTTGAGAGAAAAACATTAAGGAACTTCCCACTCTACCTCCACCAAACAGCTTCTGCCTATGTACAGCTACCATCAGCTACTGGGTCACCATTAAGAGCCTGGGACTAGTCTCCCTGCCCTTCTCTCCCTGGAATCCATTCTTCACACGGCACAGAGTATAACCTCTGATCACCTCTGATGACATATAAGTCTATTACGGCCCGCCTCTGCTTTTGGCTTCCCACTGCACTTGAAGTTCAGTGTACCTTAGCTTAAGACTCTGGAGGGCCTGGCCCCTGGCTCTCAACCTGACTCCTTCGTTCTCCTCCCTCACTTCTTCTGGCCACACTGTCCTCCAACTACGTCTGGAACACGTTGAGCTTGTAGTCAGGGTCCTGTGATTATGGTCCCTTGCACCAGAACAATCTGTCAATGTTCTGGGAACTCATCTCAAGGATATCTATCTCTCAGAAAAAACTCCCCTTAAAATTCAGTCTAAGAAGCTGGGCCTCTCCCACCATCTCTCTCTCTCTCTTCCCTTCTCCCTCTTTCTCTCTTTCTCACCCACACACACACTCATCATAGTACTCTACCACAGCACTCTGTTTCCTTTACTTCAAAACATCTAGTGGTATCTGATTTTTCCTTGCTCATTTCTTGATTCTAGAATGTGAGATCCATAAGAACAGAGACCGCATCTGTCTTACCCACTGCTCTATCCTCAGTGCCAAGCACATAGCAGGTGCTCTATAAATAGTTCTTGAAGTCAGTGAAGGCATGCACAAACTTGTATGAGGAATCAACTAACCCATTTAATCCAATCAGTATTGATTCTTACAGGTGAATAAGAATCAATAAGTTCTTTTTTGTCAACTAAGTTTCTTAAAAAAAACCCAAAACTACAAGCCCATATATATTAGACTGTTTCGATTAGGGTGTTATGAGTCATACTTGTAAAATGGAGCAAAGTGACAGTGAAAGTACATAATAAATGCCTGACTTCATAGAGAGAGAGAATCCGCCGCCTGTCCCTTCAAAGCACAAAGATTCCTCAGAATTCTGGGACAATGCAATTTTAGAAGTAGATGTTCCCCTTCCATTGCTCTTCACGCAATACTTTTTCTTCAATGCTTCACTTTCATGTAAATTTCTCAATCTCTCAAGAAGCCAGTCTAACCAATTATCATGGGTCTTGGGGAAAAAAAAGGTTCATTAGCCTTCAGATGAACCATGGTATAAATAACTTGAGGATCACCTTCCTTTCCAGGAAATATCCATTTTCTGGGGTATCACGGAAAGGAATAGATTCCTAAGCTCCGGGTGACATTCCCACGGGTTCCACTAGTGGTGCTCAGGTACCTAGTTAGCACTTAATGCTCTCTGATGAGAATCTCAAAAGGATGGTAAAAGCTAACTGGGTAGGGAAGGCAGGTTCCTCACTATTGAAGTTCAAAGGCACAGACATAACAATGGAGAAGAAATGAGGAACCAGCTGTCCAGGGTTCTTTTTACAGGAAAGCCTTGGGGAGCTGGGCAAACCCCTCTGACACCTCAGAAAGGATTTCTCAACTGTAAAATGAGTGGCTGAACCAGATTAATATCCCTCACAACTCATGGTGTCAGCCTTGAGTACAAAGGGTCCAGTTTAACAAAGAGCATCACCATGCCATCCACAGCAGCAGCTCCGGCCAAAATGTCTGGACAAGGGAGAGAACCGTCAGCACCCACGTGCAAGGAGTGGAAGCTGGGAAATCCAAGCAGGGAGGTTCTCACCAGCTTCTAGGAGGCCACCAGAATTCCCTCCATGAGGAAATCTGCGGGCTGCTAGCAGATCACCAGTCCCTTGTGGTGGCCAATACCTAATCCCCTGGTCTCTGGGTTCAAGGGTAGCCCAAGATTTGGTCCTGAGCCTTTTGGGATTGTCAACACTTTAAGGGATACATTTTCCAGCTCCTACTTCCATACCATCTCCCAGCTCAGGATTCTCGCTTGAGTCAAAGGTAATTTGCACAAGACTGATTTGTTCCCACAAATCTCTCCCACACCTGAGCTCGCGTGCCCTTCAAAAATGGTAAGGTCCCCTTTATGAGCCCCACACACCTCTCCCTCCTCCTGCATCACCTCTGCAGCAACCGCAGGCACCAAAGACCTGAAAGAAAGCCTGACCTCTTCGTTTTCTGGAGCTAGAAACTTCTACCAGAAGCTCTGGTGTATGATGCGAGGAGTGTTCTCCGCTGTCCGCTTTTGTTTGACTTTTTACAAGCAAGCTTCCCCTTGACCCCGGGTAGAGCCGGGGCGACCGTCTCTGACCGGCAGGGGGGGGTGGAGCCCTGGGATGTGCGGAGCCTGTGAGCAGAGCAGAGGCAGCGCTCTGTTTTTATTACTCTCGTGGTCCAACAGCGACTCGGAACTGGGCTCCGGAGAACGCCACACGCCCCCAAAGAGAGGTGTCCGGTTGGTCCCAGCACAGGAGACCTGGAGATAAGAAGCCTCCCCGCGTTCCCTGACTCCCTCTCGGCACCGAATTCCTAGGTTACGGTCGCCTCCCCGTGGGGAAAAGGTGTGGGGAAACTGGGCTTGAATCCCGCGACCCTCCCCGCAAAGATCCCAGCGCTGTCGCGAGGGGCGCGGAGACGGCGAGCCGGCCCCGGGCGGGACGCGGTGCGGTTCCCGCCCGCCCCCCAACCCCCGACGCCCGTGGCCGTGGCCGCTCCGGGAGCCGCGGCCTCCGGCGCCGAGGCCGCGAGGGTCCAGCCCCGAGCCCGGCGCGCCCTGCTATTCTCCCGCGTCCCGCCGCGCCCCGCATTCGCTCCTCACCCGGGCGCTGCCGTGAGCTGCTCGTCTGAACCAGGAGCCCCAGGCCGCTCCTCGCCGCCAGCGCTGCGGGCCGCCGCCAGCCGCAGTCACCCGGGGCGCGCGGCGCGAGGGTGGGCTGCGCGCCGGCCTTGCCCTCAGTCCGCCCCGGCGCGGCGGGGGGTGGGGAGGGGCGGGGCGTGTGGCCGCCCGCCTCCCACAGGCGGGGGCACGTGGGAAGCCAGCGCGCCCAGGCGCACCCAGCGCCTCCCCGGGCCCGGGGTCCCCTAACCAGCACCCGCTGGATGACTTAACACGCCCCGGAGACGGACCCAAACGTGCCTAGGGTGGGTGCCTGTGCCGCCCAGTTTCTGTTCTCAGACTCGATTCTGATCAGATCCGCTCCCGGCTTCACTAGGCGTCAAGCCAACCTTATCTGTCCTGACTTTTCAGATACTCTGCTTCCGTCTGTAATCTGAAATATCCTGCGCGTTCCTCATTTCCCATCCCTATGCGTTACACTCCGACTCAGCAATGCGTGGGCCACGCTCAGGTTTGCTAGGCCTGCCGCTGTGTCGGTTTTATTTCTGCCTGGGGATGCAGGGGTGAGCAATCAGAAGAGCATTTAGGACGGGAAATGCTGTAAGAAGGGCCAATCTCATAACTCAGTTTAATCCAGTTATTTGTGGTTTAACTGAAATTTCTTCCGTTTCCCAAAGCCTTCGCCTCAATCCACTCTAATGAAAGAAAACACACTCATTCAAAACTTCATTTAGAGACTCGGGGAAAATAGTTTGAAATTCCTGCGTGGCGTTACTAAAGTTCTGTATTTTTAAAATCATGATTTTGGGGTTTTGGTGAGGTGATGGAACTGTAGATAAAATTTATTTTATTTTTGTTGAGGACTCTGTAGTAACAAGACATGGATAATAACTCATTTCTCACAGTGGCATGACTTGGGCAAGTTTTTTTTTTTTTTTTTTTAATCCTTTCTGCCTCTCAGTTTCCTCACCAGTAAAATGGAGATAAGCAAAATACATCAGTCGAGCTTCGTGGAAGAATGAAATGCCTCTTGGAAGAATGAAATGCATGTGCTTGTGAAATGCCAGGACAGAGCAGTCACCTGGAAAACAATCATGCTGTTATCTCATATCAGTATCTTTAAAGAAGCAGGGACTGGTTTAAACCTAACATTAGATGAAAATTTAAATCAAACTTTATCAGCTCAATGACCTTTTCCTGTACTTCCTGGGCTGACCTCCTGTGAAACAAACTGCCCCAGAATATTCATGTAAAAGGGTACATTTCACTTGTTGGGATGAGCACTGGGTGTTATATGGAAACCAACTTGACAATAAACTTTATTTTTAAAAAAAGGGGGGGTACATTTGCCCTAGGTAACAGATTGCTAAGGACTTCCGCCCTTTGAGCTCAAGGAAACTCAGCGTCACACCTAAAAAGGCTTTGAAAGTGGGTCTGGGAGACAAGTATGAAATATTTTACTTGTTTCTTTCAACATCAGCTCTATGCTTTTCCCATCATAATCAGATCAGATTCTCTGATGGGATGACATTGGTTGGCATTTTGCAGGTTAGTGCCCTGAGAAAATCCCCAGTGTAGGATTGCCAGATTTAGAAACGAAAAACAAAAAACAGGATACCCAATTAAACTGAATTTCAGATAAACAACAAAAGCTAAAAAACCTTATATATATATATAAAGTTTATATATACTTATGTGTATAAGTAGGTCCCATGGGAACTTGGAAACAAATGAGCAGAGAAAGGGAATCCCAGGATGACAGCTAGGCCGAGCCTGGAAACCAACCCACCCTGATGAAAATAATAAACTAGAGGAGGAAATGGGATTCAATAAAACTGAAGGTATGACTGGGAATGTGGAAGCCCCTGAGGCTCTTAGATGGTGACAGAATGAAAAAAAATTGTTTTAAGATAATTAAATTCAAAAATTTAAAAATTATCCTTTGTATAAATACCTAGCAGTGCAAAAATGTTGATTCAAATGTTTACAGTAGCACTATCAACAATAGTCAAGTTATGGAAGGAGCCCAAATGTCCATCAACTGATGAATGAATAAAGAAGATGGATAAAGAAGATGGACTATTGCTCAGTGATCATCAAGAATGAAATCTTGCCATTTGCCACAATGTGGATATAACTAGAATATATTATGCTAAGCGAAATAAGTCAATCAGAGAAAGATAAATATATGATTTCACTGATGTGTGGAATTAAAACAAAACAGGGGCACCTGGGTGGCTCAGTCGGTTGAGCGTCCAACTTCAGCTCAGGTCATGATCTCACAGTTTGTGGGTTCGAGCCCCACGTCGGGCTCTGTGCTGACAGCTCAGAGCCTGGAGCCTGCTTCCGATTCTGTGTCTCCCTCTCTCTCTGACCCTCCCCTGCTTATACTGTCTCTCTATCTCAGAAATAAATAAGAACATTTTAAAAAATTAAAAAAATAATAAAACGTATAAGCATAGGGGAAGGGAAGGAAAAATAAAATAAAAATTGAGAGGGAGGCAAACCATAATAGACTCTTAAATAGAGAGAACAAACTGGGGGTTACTGGAGGGGCATGGTGTGGGGGGATGGGCTAAATGGGTGATGGGCATTAAGGAGGGCACTTGTTGGGATGAGCACTGGGTGTCATATGTAAGTGATAAATCACTACATTCTACTCCTGAAATCATTATTACACTGTATGTTAACTAATGTGGATTTAAATACAATTTTAAAAATAAAATAAATTAAAAGTAGGAGCTCCAAGAGAGGAAATGTCCAGGAAAGACCTGATGCTAGTATGACACAGCTTATAACAGACTGATTTTGAACTACTGGGTGGTATCTAAACACAGTGGTTTAAACATTACATTTAAACCAGAAATCCAAGAATATACTTCTCTGAATGGCCCAGAGGGGAAAAAACGTATGATCAGGGCACTCCACTAGACTCCACTGAATATTGGAGTCAATATTCAGATAGTCCAATAGTAGGAACATTGTTTATTGGTTTTCAGCCTTTAGAATCACCTTATAAAGAAGCCAAAGTAGAATAAACTATGATTGTACAAGAAAATGTAAATAGATTAATTTTTTAAATGTAAAAATAAAGGTAGGTCAGTAGAAGGGGGTAGAAGTGGGGAGCAGGGTAGAGAGAAGGTTGAGTTACTAAGGGTCTCATTTTAGAAAATTGAGAGATACGCAGAAGAGATGATACAAGGTCATAATTGTCTTGTGGAAAAAAATCATGTTGGCCTCAGTACTATGCTGAAGCTATTAATGGAGGCCTTTGGGCCTTCTCTTCAGGGAGGGGCTATAAAAAACATACCAACTCATCTCTAGTTTTGTTATCAAATTAGATTAAATTTTTTAAAAAATTATGTTCATTTATTTTTGAGAGAGAGAGAAACAGAGAGCAAGCAGGGAGGGGCAGAGAGTGAGGGAGACACAGAATCGGAGGCAGGCTCTAGGCTCTGAGCTGTCAGCACAGAGCCTGACATGGGGCTCTCACAGACCGTGAGATCGTGACTGAACTAAAGTCAGACGCCCAACCACCTGAGCCACCCAGCCGCCCCTCAAATTATATTTTAAAAATAGTGAGCACTGGGTGGTATATGTAAACCAACTTGACAATAAACTATTTAAGGAAAAAAAAATAAAAATAATGACACACACACAAAAATTGAGAGATACTGTCTACAGTTCATAGGACAGAAGTAAAGGTCTGGATGTACAGTAACTGCAGAGGAGAGAGCAATGGAGGGCATGAGTATACAGAAGTAATTCTATCAGGAGTTTCAGGGAAGAGACCAGATAGGGCCAATATGTTTGTGAGCCAAATGCTCACTCTCTTAGTAGAAATTAGATAGTGCCTGAGATGATCCACTAAAAGGTAATAGTATCACATATTATTTTGGAAACACATGATGGTCACCGGAAATCCAACAAGAAGCACTGTTAAGATTGATCTTTGGGGAATTCAAATGGGGCAGGGATGGGCTGATGTGAGAGAGTCTGGCTTTTCTGCTCTAGTACTTCAGAACAACTTACCTCTTCGAAATATGTGCATAATTACATTGAATAAAAATTTAAACCTTTTTAAAATAGGAATTTTTCAGAAGGAAGGCTTCACAGACAGTGGCTCTTGTGACTGAGTGGGAGGTCATCTGGAAGAAACCATAGCATCTGGAAGAAAGAAAGCAAGAGCACATAGAATGCTGGAACACAATGTAGAGCTGTATGAGCAAAGGCACAGGGATCTAAAAGTGAATGATATTCCTTGGGAATGTCAAGTTCCCCACTGTGGCAAGCATGAGGCTTATAGATGGGGTAGACCAGAAGGTAAGAATGACAAGAGAAGCTGGGATTCCTGAGTCTTCCGAGTAATGCAATGGGGTGTAGAAGGTGAACTCCTTAAGGACAAGGACTATGTCATTTGTATTCCCCTGCATCCAGTATGGAGTCTAGCACACAGTAGTTGTCCCCCCCCCCCACCTAATATTTAAATGAATGAAGAACATCTTGAGGCAAGGGGTAACCATCAACATTTGTAAGCAGAACAGTAGCATCCCTGATTTCTGGAAAACAATATTTAACTAAAAAAATTGAGATTGGAGAAATTGACAACGGGATGAATTGGGAAGCTATGGGGTGAAAGGTGGTGAAATAAACTGGGATAGTGACAGTGGGAACTGAGATAGGAAGATCTCCTTGAGAGATGTTAGCAAGGTATAAAGGATAAAGCAGAGGGATGAGACCAAAATGGCCCCAAGATCTTTAGTGGAGAAACCAGGTAGGTGATGGAACCACTAACTGAGAAAGGAAAAGTCAGAAAAGGAACAGGTTGCTAAAAGAGAGATAATAAATGCAATTCTGTACACACTGAGTTTGAAAGACCTGAGGATGGTGTTTTTAAATTGTGAGTCTTGGGGCACCTGGGTGGCTCAGTTGGTTATGCGTCTGACTTCGGCTAGGGTCATGATCTCACAATTCATGAGTTCGAGTCTCTTGTAGGGCTCTGTGCTGACAGCTCAGCCTGGAGACTGCTTCGAATTCTGTGTCTCCCTCTTTCTCTGACCCTCCCCCACTTTCTCTCACTCTCTCTCTCAAAAATAAATAAACATTAAAAAGTTTTTAAATAAAAATTAAAAAAAAATAAATTGTGAGTCATGAATCATTAATGCCTTTTAAATGTGCTTGGGGAGTTGTGACAAATATTTTTTAATGAAATGGAGCATGATACACTTTAAAGTATATCACATGTCATAAGGTTATGTTGTTTCACAGAAGCTTTGTTCCATAGTATACATATGTAGGTAACTGACATAGAATGTATTTTCTACCATATGTTAAAATACAATGTTTGAGAGCCTTTGCCTTTGGGTACCAGGCAGAACAAGTGGGGGTGTGGGGTTGACTTATTTATTCAACCATTGCCTGTGCACATTTCTTTCCAGCTCTGTATTCAGTGACTTCACTCTGCCAGCTTGAGATCAGCCATAGGGAGGGCTCCATGTCACAGAAATCAGCAAACACTACAAAATGATCCTTTCTTCCAGTGAGCTAGCACATCTGGGTGGAACCATTTCATTAGTTATTCAGGTCCGAAACTCAGTCTCAAACCTGGGCAGAAGACATTTATTTGGAAGTGAAAATGCTGAGAACTCATGGGATTGGCCATAATGGGTTTGCAGGGAGGGGCAGAGGTAGATGACAGAATTCTAAAGAATATTACAGTCATGGACAGTAGGAGAAGAAGCTGGTGAATGAGATTGAAAGAGGCTAGTCAAAGTAAGGATAGAAAATGGGAAAGAGAGGGACGCCTGGGTGGCTCAGTCGGTTAAGTGTCCGACTTCAGCTCAGGTCATGATCTCACGGTTCATGGGTTTGAAGCCCCACGTTGGGCTCTGTGCTGACAGCTAGCTCAGAGCCTGGAGACTGTTTCAGATTCTGTATCTCCCTCTGTCTCTGACCCTCCCCTGCTCACGCTGTCTCTCTCACTCTCTCTCAGAAATAAATAAAACATTTTAAAAAATGAAAAAAAGAAAAAAAGAAAATGGGAAAGAGAAGCTCTGTGGAAGTCAAGAGAAGAAAAGAGGTTTTAAAGGTAAGTAAGATCAACACTATTGATTAGATAGAATGAATGGAGGCTGAGGAAAGGGTCATGAGGCTTAACAATTAGGAAGGAATGGTGACCCCTAAAACGAATAGTGTCATGATAGATGGATGAAGTCAGAGTCTGTAAGGAGTAAATGTAGATGCAATGACAATGAGTGTAGACTATATTTAAGATACTTGATGGAGGGGCGCCTGCGTGGCTCAGTCAGTTGAGTGTCCGACTTCTGCTCAGGTCACGACCTCACGGTTTGTGAGTTCGAACCCCACGTCTGGCTCTGTGCTGACAGCTCAGAGCCTGGAGCCTGCTCTGGATTTTGTGTCTCTTTCTCTGCTCTTCCCCTGTTCACGCTCTATCTCTGTCTCTCTCTCTCTCTCTCTCTCTCTCAAAAATAAAATAAATAGTAAAAAAAAAAAAAAGATATTTGATGGAGAAGAAAAGGAAGGAGGTATGGCTGTAACTTGGGTAAGAGAAAAGCCTGAAGTGACTGATAATGTGGGAGATGGTTCTGAGCTCTGCCTGAGACTGTTTGAAGCTTTCTGAGCTCCATGGTGGCCGGAATTCACTCCTTAGTCATGGAGTCATGGAGTCAGTCAGTCTGTCTGGTGATGCACATTCCTGGATGATGTTTGCTACTCCAGGAACAAGGCCAGAGTGGAGGCTTATCTGATCTTGAGAAATTGGATAGCAGGTTGGCCAAAGGCAAAGAAAATAAGGGAATTGATGGTAATTTGAAAAGAGATTTTTTTTCTAGTTAAGATATAATACATTCCTGTTGTTAGAAATCTAAACAGAACAGCAAATGTAGAAAATGGGTGGGTCACCCAACCCCAACTTTATTAAGTAATTATTTAATATTTGGTGCATATCTTCTTGACATTTTCCCAAACATAGTGCAGTATTTAAGAGGGCTGAGTCAGACAGACCTGGGCTTGAATCCAGTTCTACCTTTACCAGCTCTAAACGGCCTTTGGCAAGTTACATTGACTTTTAACCCCTCAATTTCCTAATCCGTAAAATAGAAATAATATTAGCGTTTATATCACAGGACTGCAGTAAAAACGGAAAGAGATAATGCATGTAAATTGCTTAGAACAATACTAGGCAAGCAGAGTGAACATTTGAAATATGTATGTCTGTATATATATATAAGCATACACATTATATTTATATACGTACAATAAGACCTTGATTTGGGAGCATAATTCATTCCAGAAACATGCTTGTAATCCAAAGCACTTGTATATCAAAGCAAATTTCCCAACAAGAAATAATGGAAACTTAGATGAGTCATTCCACAATCCAAAAATATTCATATAAAATTGATTACAGTACTGTAATGCAATGTAAAATAATAAAGAAAATACAGAGTATTAAGAAAAACAAACAAATTAATCTGTACTTACCTTTGAAAGCCTTCGTGGCTGGTGTGAGGGAGACAAGAGAGAGGAGGGTTATTGTGTAGGACGAAGTTCACTATCACTAACGGAATCACTGCTATCTATTGGCTCAGTGGAATCTTTCTTTTTGTGCAGCTTTGACAGGGAACCTATCCAATGGCACTGGCTTTTGCCTCCCTTTGAGGATTTCACAGAAATGTGACATTGCATTGTCCTTAAACAGATTCATCGTTTGCACTGCTACAGCCTTTGTCGGATGCTGCTTTCCTATAAAATGTTGCACTGTTTCCCACATTTTACACATTTCCCTAATCTTATTTGAAGTGAGAGATTCCTCTGTCTTTTTCTCCTCCTTCTCTACAGATGAGATGCAGGTGTAGACCTCTTATAAAATCTGCATACCTTGTACCTACTTCTCAATTTCCTTCTTTTTTTTTTTTATTATTTTTATTTATTTCTAGGAGAGAGAGAGAGAGAGACAGCGTGAGCAGGGGAGGGTCAGAGAGAGAGGGAGTCACAGACTGAAACAGGCTCCAGGCTCTGAGCTGGCAGTCAGCACAGAGCCCGACACGGGGCTCGAACCCATGAACTGCGAGATCATGACCTAAGCGAAAGTCGGACGCTTAACTGACTAAGCCACCCAGGCGCCCCTCTCAATTTCCTTCTTAACTTCCACAGTAATCATCTTCTTCGTACTGCCTGTCTTTTCAACTTTTATCTGCATGGGGGCCATTGTATACACTTGCACTGATGTTGACTATGGTACAGTGTTAATAAACTCTTGTCATATACTATATTTAATTAACTGGCAATAAAGCAGCAGAGTAAAGGGTCTGTATCTGCAGCAGCCTGACCTAGAATGAAGCAAAGCATCCCTAAGCTTCCTCTTGTATGGAAGAGCAAAGGACTGTCCATGTAAGTGTTTTGAAGTGACAAAAAATACACTAGTGCTAGTTGTGGGCACCTTCCAACGTTCTGAAAAATCATTGATTTCTGCCAAACATTGTGGCCTGAGACTAAGCATCTGAGCATGGGAGAAGATCCCACAATCCCACAATCTCACATCGAGAAAGAAAAGAACCATTGGCTCAGTTGTGATCATGTGACATTTGGCATCACATCCTACTTGTATTGCAAGACATCGCTCCTTTATCAAGTTAAAATGTATTAGAAATGTTTGCTCATCTTGGGGAACACTTGCAGAACAAGTTACTCACAATCTAAGGTTTTACTGTATGCAGGCAAGATCATTCATATATATATATATATATAAATACACACATATGTACATAACATGAATAACCACGAAGAACTGAAAAATGCTGATGACTTGAGTGGGTTGAAAGATGAGAGAGGAGGGTTATTACTATAAGGCTTCAACTTTTGGTTTTAGCTCAGGTCATGATCTCATGGTTCACGAGTTCAAGCCCAGCATTGAGCTCTGTGTTGTGGGTGCAGAGCCTGCTTGGAATTCTCTGTCTCCCTCTTTCTCTGCCCCTCCCCTGCTCTTTCTCTCAAAATAGATAAATAAACTTAAAAAAGATTGATGAATAATATCCCAAACACCTATAATAAAGCCTGATGCACAAAGGCATTCAACAAATATCTCCTTTCCTGTCTCTCCCAGATGCCAGACCACCATTCTGTCCATGTCACTGAACAAAGTCTATATAGGTTTGTTGTTATCATCCTGTTTAGAATTGGAGGGAGGCAGAAGAGAATCAAATCATGGTGTTCTGAGCAAGGGTCAACAATAAGCGGTAAATATGCAATGGAGTGACAAAGTGGTCCAGCCCACCCTTGAACTTGTGGTCACTGCGAATCTCTTCTATATCCTGAGATTAGTTAGGGTAGGGGATGTGGGGAATAAGTTTAGGAATTCCCTGAACTTGCACCAATGGGTTAAGAAGGCTTAGGATGAAAGCATGAAGATTAAATCGGTAAACAGGGCGGAAGCGCCCCCAACATAGTACAAAAGCAGCAAGTTGCCTTCACAGGAAGGAAAGTTCAGAATAGGTATACAGGTAAACTGGGCTGTAGGTCTCAGCAAGGGGAAATTGCCTGGGGCAAAGCAAAAGAAAGGTGCCTTGTTGACCCTGAGGTAGCATGCTCTATCTGCCTTATTCCCTAGGCAAGCTAAGATAAACAGATGGCTCTCCTCAAGCCTGCGGTAAACAACCATCTGCCCAGTGCCTGCCCAGATTTTGTTTTGTGTTGACCCAAACCCCTAACACAAGATATCTTCAAAACACCCTGTCTCTCACACACACAAGCTAATATTCACAGATTCATTGTCTCTTTCTGCACGTTCATCACATTTGTAAGCCTTCTGATCCTAATAAAAATGGAGCAAAGACCTTTACTCTGGACTCTTGTCTCCTCCTGGACATTAGCCTCTCTTGCATTTTAATTCTGTGTCAGCTTTCTTGCTGGACAAGAGAGAACTCCAGACTCAAAGCCTGTGACAGGGGGAGAAGGTAAGAGATGCATTAAAACACAGTGGCTGTATGAATTAATCAAATAACATAATGTCAACGGGGCTCAACATTCTCATCTCTAAGTGAATTTTTGAATCACTATTTCTAGAGTTCCTTCCTGATCTGAAAATGGCTTCTATGGAGAAAATACTTAACAGCAGTCGCTTCAGCCAGAAATGTGAGTCCCAGTGCTTGAGCCAGTGTGGCCGAAGATCAATGCCTGGCCCACAGATACTGTCCAGTGGCCTCTGTGGCCTATCACAATATGAGCCTTGAGGGTAGATTTTTGACATTAAGCCCAGATGAAGCCATTCATCCAGTCACAATCTAAAAAAATTATAACTTTGATAGAAAAAGCACACAAGGCTTTATAAAAATAAGATGAAGATAAATTCTGATCTCGCAAAAATATTAATTCCTAGCACACTGCAAGAAGTAGAATCTGCCAATGGGATACTGAATTTGTGTAGTAAATGCTTTCGATATTGCCTGGCTTTTACTTTGAACTCTCAGCTCAAAGAAGAAAGGAACATGAATCTTGTTCTCCACAGAGCCTAGTACAGTATATACAGCAGTCAGTAAACACATGTGGGAAGAAAGCTAGCAAAGAAATGGAAAGAGAAAGAACAAAAAGAGTGAAAGAGGGAGGTAAAGAGAGAGAGGGAGGGAGAGAGAGATAAAGGAAGATGGGGAGGAAGAAGAAAGAAAGGAAGGAAAGGAGGGAGGGAGAGAGAGAGAGGGCCTGTTAGACTAGCATCATCATAAAGATAGGAGATGCTAGAGTAAGGGATCAAAAAAGAGGAGGCAAGCAGAAACCATCTGAAGGTTTTCTCCTTCCTCCATCCTGTAACAGGTGCTTTATAAATTATTTCAGCTACTCCTCTTTCGTGGTCTTGTGAGAAAAGTGTTAAAACTTCATTTTATTGGTGAGAATTGAGTTTCAGCAAAGTTAAGGGTCTTGCCCAAGATCTCAAGCTGGTTCTGAAAGTGAGGGGTGTACATCCTCTCCACCACCCTGTGGTGGTTATCAAGCAGCATATCTCCTTTACAGTGCCCTGTGGACTGGCAATCTGATTCTCGATTTTCATGCATTTTGATGAAATGCTATTTGTAGAGAAGTTGTCAAGGACCATGCTGGGACTAGGTAAGCAGGCAGGGACTGCTGACCAACTTCAGTGGAAGCAATGGGCAGTCCCCTCCTCACCAGTGGGCAACACCTTCCTGAAGCTGTCGTTGACTGACAGGCTTTAATGGTGAAGGAGGGGCCAGTTTCCATGGTGCAAACACAACAAAGCTCTGGTCCCTAAGATGCCGGCCAGTGCTGAGTGCCTCAGAGCTCAAACAAGATAGTAAGTAATTTTTTTTATGACTCCTGCCTTCAGCTCTTTACTACACTTATTAGAGATCATTCATATTTATTAGAACAGTTATATTTACTGGCTACTTCTTTACATTTCAACACCTGTACCAGAAAGATAGAAATTCAGGTGCACTTAGTGAAATTTAGGGAGATTCGTGTGAAGGAAAGTTTGCTAAATTTCAGTAGTCAGTTGTAGGCTAGTGAATCGGACTTTTTCTACAAATAAATTTTTTTTAAAGAAAGCCTCTAGCAGTATCCTTTATTTAATTTTTTAATTTTTAAAAACATTTCTTTATTTGTTAAAAACATTTCTTTAATGTTTATTTATTTTTGAGAGAGAGAGAGACAGAGCATGAGCCAGGGAGGGGCAGAGAGATGGAGACCCAGAATCTGAAACAGGCTCCGAGCTATCAGCACAGAGCCCGACATGGGGCTCGAACTCATGAACCATGAAATCATGACCTGAACAGAAGTCAGACCTGAACTGAAGTCAGACACTTAACCGACTGAACCACCCAGGTGCCCGTCATTTTTTTTTTAAACAGCTTCATTGAAATATAATCCACATACCATAAAATTCATTCATTTATAGTACATGAGTCAGCGGTTTTTAATATATTCAAAGTTATGAAAGCATCACTCACCACTGCCTAATTTTAGAACGTTTCATCACTCCCCAAAGAAATCCTATACCCATTAGTAGTCACTTCTTATCCCTGCCTCATCTCAGTTCAAGCAACCAATAATCTACTCTCTGTCTCTGTGGATTTGCCTGTCCTGGACACTTTACATAATTGGAATCATGCAATGTGTGGTCTCCTGTGCCTGGCTTCTTTCATTTAGCATGTTTTGAAGGGTTTTTCATGTTGTAGCAGGTGTCAGTACTTTATTCCTTTTCTTTGTCAAATAATATTACATTGTATGAATTTCCACATTTTATTCATGCATTCATCTACTAATGGAATTTGGGTTGTTTCTACTTTTTGGCTATTATGAATAATGCTGCTATAAACATGTGTGTAACAAGATTTTGTGTGGACATATATTTTCATTTCTTTAAGTAAATACCTAAGCATGGAGTTACAGGTCATATGATAAGTCTATGTTTAACTTTTTGAAGCACTACTCACCTGCTTTCCAAAGCAGCTGCTCCATTTTATATCCCTACCGTATGTATGAGGGTTTCAATTTCCCCATAGCGTCAGTAACACTTGCTATTGTCTGTCTTTTTTTTTAAGATTTAAAAAAAATTTTTATATAGTTTTTGTTTTTGAGACAGAGAGAGACAGAGCATGAGCGAGGGAGGGGCAGAGAGAAAGACACACACAGAATCTGAAATAGGCTCCAGGCTCTGAGCTGCCTGCCAGCACAGAACCTGATCTGTAGCTCGAACTCACGAACCATGAGATCATGACCTGAGCTGAAGTCGGATGCTCAACCGATTGAGCCACCCAGGCGCCCCTTGTCTGTCTTCTTGATGACAGTTTTCTAGAAGTTGTAAGTGGTGTTTCAGTGTGGTTTGGATTTGCATTTTCTTCATGCCTAATGATGTTGAGTATCTTTTCAGGTGCTTATTATTTTGTACGTTTTTTCATGTGTGTATTCTTTTGGAGAAATTTCTGTCTATAGTCCTTGACTTGTTTTACTGGAGCCTTTTTTAAAAATGGTTGAATTGTAAGAGGTCTGTATATATTCTGGATACAAATCTCTCATCAGATATGTAATTTGCAAAGATTTTCTCCCATTCCGTATTTGCTTTATGCTTTTCTGAAGGTATTGTTTATAGAAAAACGTTTTTAATTTTGGTGAAGTCCAATTTGTTTCTTTATTTTCTTTGGTTTCTTGTGCCTTTGTTGTCCTATCTATGAACCATGGCCTGACCCAATGTAATGAAGATTTACTCCCATGTTTTCTTCTGTTTTAGTTTTAGGTCTTTTATAAGTCTGGGATCGATTTTAAGTTAAGTTTTGTGTGTGGCCTGAGGGAGGGGATTAACTGTATTCTGGAGTATGTATAAACCCAACTATGTCAGTACCCATTTGGAAAGACTACGTATTCCTCATTGAATTTTTCTGACACCTTTGCCAAAAACCAATTGACCATAATGTAAGCGTTTATTCCTGGACTCTCAACTCTGTCCCCTTTCTCTCTATTTATCTTTATACCGCACAATGTACTTTGTACCACACGTCTTGGTTATTGTAGCTTTATAGTAAGTTTAGAAATTGGAAGCATGAGTCCTCCAACTTTGTTCTTTCGCAAGATTGTTTTGCCTAGCTTGTTTAGCCTGCCTGAGTCCTCTGCATTTCCATCTGAATTGTAGCCCGTCAATTTCTCTGCAAATAAATATAGCTACACATTGGAAACTTCTACTTGAATTGCAACTTATCTGTGGGAAGTTATGGCATGTCCTTGGTGTGGACACAAATGTGAAACTAAGGGGGTTGATTTCAGGCTAAACCTGCTTAAAGGTTTGGACGCGGTGTAAGCAGGGGCTTCCAGGCACTAAAAACTTCCAGATTATAAGAACCGTTCGGCTTTTTGTGACACCTGAAGATTAGAAGTCCTCTAGTACTTCTGTTTACTATTTGATTTTGTCATTGAGCAAATGCTCCAGTGTAAGGGTTTTCTACTAAACCAAACAAGCCAACAAGATAAAACACATCCCATGCCATCTCTCTTACCTAACACATACTGAGTGCTCACTTCATGCAAAAAGGCATGGCCTTTGCTGGGAGCCGCACCGGCCTCTCTGGACGACAGTCACAGCAAGGAAATGGCAGTGTTTGCACAGCTCCTGCCATGAGAAATGAAAACTGGTATCTCTTTCTGCTACTACTGGCTCATGTTGGAAAGGAGTCTGCTGGTATTGACCAGCCTCACAATATCCCAGATCAGACCAATATTCCAAACACAGACACCTCATAAGGAAAAGCATATTCCTGCCTTTACAAAAGAGATTTTAGATGAAAGGTCTGTGGATGATTGTCAAAAGGCTCTTCCTATGGGCCTTGCAGATCCAAGACTTAGATAATAAAGGGGCGTAAGAACACAAGAATTACAATTGAGCCTGGTTCCATGTCGAAAGAGCCTAATTTAGAGTTCAGGAACAGATAAGGGCAGAACTTAAGTTAATACTTACACCTTTTCTAACTGTTGACATATGGCAGTCCCTTCCCTAAGGCCTACTTTCTGCAAACACCTTCCCTTACAGGGGCGGCTGGGATGAGGATAGATGAGAGTAGCTAAAACATAACCCAAAAACAAAGGCTGACACATTTAGGGCCTCCATGGTGTTCACACATTCAGCATCAAGTCAAAAAGGTTTCCACAGGGGCGCCTGGGTGGCTCAATTGGTTAAGCGTCTGACTTCGGCTCAGGTCATGATCTCACAGTTCGTGGGTTCGAGCCCCGCTTCGGGCTCTGTGCTGACAGCTAGCTCAGAGCCTGGAGCCTGCTTCAGATTCTGTAGCTCCCTGTCTCTCTGACCCTCCACTGCTCACGTGGTCTGTCTCTTTCAGAAATAAATTTAAAAAAAAAAAATTAAAAAAAGATTTCTCTTAAAAAAAAAAAAAGATTTCCACAAACAACTTATTAACCAGCTCAAAACCATTCGTCCTCTTGTGAGCCAGAAAGAATGACTCTTAATCCACCTATACACTTAACCTATGATCTAACCTTAGCATTATTAACTTAGAACAAATATGTATGTCATCTTGTTTTTCACGAAGAATACCCTGTTATTTCCTTAGTTGTAAGATTTACTCAACCTCACTATGATTGGAATAGTTCTGCAAGAATACTCCTGTAAAACCTGCTTCTGTACACTTTCCAAAGCATCTTATCACAAAGAGTTGTCCATTGTAAAAATTCCTTTTTCTGATGTCATGTTATCTTTTGACCTATAAATAAAGACACCAAAACCGACAGGATGGAGATCCCTGCCTGGTGACCAGAAAGAATCTCGGGGCTCTCTCACTCTCTCTCTCACCGACACCGTCCATCCTTCAGGGACCCCTGGACCTGCGGGAGTCGGCCTCCGCCACGCCTTGTCCAACACATCCAATCATTCTGAAGCACTGATTCAGGCTGAGGCCCGGGCATCTATTCTTTTTAAAAACTCACCGGTAACTGTCACATAGTCCCTCAGTGAAGAACAATGGCTGCATCCTTACTGCTTCTCCCTTACTTCAGGTCTCTCCCCTGCCTTATAATAGCCAGAGAGATATTGCTCCTCAATGTGGTCACCACTTATGATGGTGACTCTCAGTTGGCAAGCACGGTGAGTTTTGGAGAGCCAACCGCTCCCTTGTCTGTTCTTAGCACTTGTCTCCTGAGCTCACCACTGTGCCTAGTCTCTACCCAGAGCCCTGCTGCTCAGCACCTACATTTTGGGGACTCTGCTGTAGGCAATTTCTGGGCACTGAGCAGTAGAAATAGTCCAGTCAAGTTACCTTGCCTCCCACCAGCTGTCAACTGGAAATGGTTGGGCTCTTGGAGAGGAGAGAGGGCATCCTGGGATGTGGGCATCACTGAGGTAAAGGGAAAGTGACTATCCTTCTAGCCAGACCCCTCCTCCCCGGGCTGGTTGGTTTTTGCCCTGAGAATGTCTCCAGCTGAGGGCTACTGGGCACAAAGCATGCTCACCCACCACCCCCACCAATCCTTCCTCTCCCAAGATGGCCGCCCCTGGCAGGAGTTTTTCTCTTGTTACATAATAGTTACCTAATGTTAAATAATAGTCTTGATTTTTGTCTCTTGGCCCACAAAGGCTAAAAAATTTCCTGTCCAGCCCTTTATAGGAAACACTTGTGGATCCTTGGTCTATACATCAAACCTGGAGCCACTTGCCCTTTGTAGAATGTGCCTCCCTCCTCACATCAGCTGCGCGGTTGCCTGAGTTGGATTTTCCACCACTGCGAAGCCCAAGAAGACTCTTTATTTATCCTTTTGGAATGTGGTTTAGGTCACTTTCAGAAAAAAGTCCTGAAGAATGGTCCTTTCCTTGTGTCCCCAGAAAGTCACTGCCATTATAATGCTTAGGACATGGCGTGTTAATTATCTTATGTTATGCACTCTCCCGCTCTAGGGCTGTTCTCATATTTCAGCCTACATCAGTAAGTCTGATGTGAGTCTCAGTAATTCACGTCTCTAACAAATTCCTAGGTGCTGCTGCTGCTGGGCCACAATGTGTCTGGTTGACTCCAAAATCTTCTTGAGATCACAACTGAAATGTTGGGACCAAAGAGAATTCTCATTGGCCCGACTGCAATGACTCTCTCCTCATTCTTTAATTCAGTCCCAACTCTTGGAGTGCCTGGGTGGCTCAGTCGGAGCAGTGATCGACTTCGGCTCATGTCATGATCTCACAGTTTGTGAGTTCAAGCCCCGCATTCGGTTCTGTGCTGACAGCTCATAGCCTGGAGCCTGCTTTGGATTCTGTCTCACCCTCTCTCTCTGCCCCTCCTCCACTTGCAGTCTGCCTCTCTCTTTCTCTCCCCAAAATAAATAAAAGCTAAAAAATTTCTATCCTAACCCCTATTTGTTTATATCCATAATCTCAAACTTACTGGTCTCAGAACTCCTTTACCTTATTATTTACCTCGTTAGAAATTAAAACTGAGAAAAAATTTAAATGTTTATTAAGTCACTTACAAAAATCATAGCAAGCTTCATATACAATAACATCAATAATATTTTTATGAAAAATAATTACATTTTCTAAAGTAAAAGAAATGAGAAGAGTAACATTATGTATTTATGTATGTATGTAGTTGAATCCCTGTAATATGTGGCTTAATAGAAGGCAGGTAGGTTCTTAGATCTTCTGCATTCAAGTTTGTTGTTTTGCCTGAACTATACAAAGAAAATCTGGTTCCACATATATATACAAGGAAAAGGGAAGAGTATTTTATAGCCTTCTCAATTTTTTAAAATGTTTTATTTATTTCTGAGAGAGAGAGAGAGAGAGAGAGAGAGAGAGAGGCAGCATGAGTAGGGGAGGGTCAGAGAGAGAGGGAGACAAAGAATCCGAAGCAGGCTCCAGGCTCTGAGCTAACTGTCAGCACAGAGCCCGAAAGGGGGCTTGAACCCACGAACTGTGAGATCATGACCTGAGCCGAAGTCGAACGCTCAACAAATTGAGCCACCCAGGTGCCCCTTTTGTAGCCTTTTCAGATAACTGCAGATATTCTTCTTTGATACTATACCCAAACTGACACATGGTACTGCTTTTTAGGTGAGTTGGAATCTGAAACCTCAGTTACTTTTCACCTCTGTCTCACTAAAATCCACAGGTCTATCTTAAATGGATCTCTCAACCCATGCATGATTTTGTAACATCATACACTTGTCATTTTGAAAATACATGTTCATGGGGTTATGCAGACTTTCCAAACGTTGACACATTTTGTTACAGAATATTTTAAAATCACTTTTATTAAGTTATGGAATTAAGGGTCAACATTTATAATTCTTACTACTACTGTGTCTTTATTTTATTTTATTTTTATTTATTTTTGAGAGAGAGAGAGATAGAGTGCAAGCAGGGGAGGGACACAGAGAGAGGGAGATACAGAATCTGAAGCAAGTTCCAGGCTCTGAGCTGTCAGCACAGAGCCTGATGCGGGGCTCAAACTCACAAATGGTGAGATCATGATGTGAGCCGAAGTCGGATGTTTTACCGACTGAGCCACCCAGGTGCGCCCCATAGTTTCCTTACTGAAACTAGCTTTTTTAAAAAAATTTTTTTGGACTCTATGTGTGTGATGATGAAGAACACCGTGACTGCTAGTCTAGTTTGGTATCACTGCCACCGCCTTGCTTTGTGCTAAGGCACCAGAGGCTTTCTACATCATTGCTTTTCAACCATCAGGACAAATGTCAGCACAGTGAACAAGGCCAATGACATTTAAATATTATAATGAAAATACTTTTGACCTCATGGAGCCCCTGAAAGAGTCCTAGAGATTCCTAAGCATCTGTAGACTATAGTTTGAGTACTGATTGGTTTATGTATTAATGTTGTAAATAACTTGTAGCCATGTCATTTGCATGTTTACATCTTGTCGGTCTGAACGGGTGTGCCAATAGCATTCAATTCCTGTGGAGTAATTGCTCTGTCTCCAGTCAGTAAACCTTTCACATGGATTGTCATTGTACCCTCACAACAATTCTGGCAAGTTATATCCATGTTATAGATGAGAAAGGTAAGGCACAGAAACACACACTTAATTCAGAATCAGACTACCAGCGCTTTGGAACAGGAACTGGAAACAGCACTAGACAGTGGTTTGAGGCCAAATAGAAAATGCCAAACTATGAGGTAAGTCTATATTCCCCTAGGCAAAAGGGAGCCATTGACAGTTTTTAGGTAGGGGACTGGCATGTACTAACCACGGTGGCTGGGATCCAAAGACACCCTCAGCAGAGCACACACATGCAAATGTGTGAGGTGAGAAAGAAAGTAAATGATAATCCTGTGGAATCACTTCCTGAGAATCAAGATTGTAGAGAACTTCCTAAGTGGCATGTTTTTCCCAGTTATTTTAGTCATGGAATTCACCAAAATGGCAGACATGACAAAGCTCCACCAAGCCGTGGCTGCAGGCGATTACAGTTTAGTGAAAAAGATTTTGAAGAAAGGTCTCTGTGACCCAAACTACAAGGACGTCGACTGGAATGACCGAACTCCACTTCACTGGGCTGCAATCAAAGGTGAGTGGGCAATGCCTGGGTAGAATCCATCTTTGGGAGTCCGCCATTTGTGAAGTTACCAGTCTGTGTGGGGTAGTAGAAGGGACATTTCTTGAGAGCCAAATGGAACACTTCAACCCTGGCACCACCACATACTGGTTGTAGTACTTTAAGCAAGTTATTTAATGTCTCTGGACCTTAATTTATTCATCTACATATGGGACATCGATGCTACCTTGGAATCTTGTGGTGAGGATTCACTAAGATAATGAGTATACAGTGCTTAGCACATAATTGAGTGGTTAGCTCTCAATTAATATTAGTCTTCTGACCTCGTGGCCTCCAACAAGAAAGAGTCCCTTTCTTGTTGGACAGGGACTCTGTTTTGTTCATTGCTGTACCCCCCATGCCTCACATGGCTCAGTTACAGTATTCAAGGAGGATAGTGGCAAAATCTCAGCCAACGGGCTTGTCGAGGCCTTCAGAGATGGAACACCATTGAAGAATGGCAAGTAAAAGAGTATTATCCTCAACTTTGCTTTTTAAAATTTTGTTTTGACTTCTGTATGGAGAATGGATTGGCAGGAAGCAAGACTGGACACAGACAAATCAGTTGGTAGAATTTGGCAGAAATTTAAGTACAATGAGATGGTAGTCATACTGAAGCACCTTTCAGTGATCATTTGCTACACCTTTTAGTGATCATTTGCTACATCCTGGGCTTATGCTGTATGTTATGTCTGTGATTTCATTTGTATTTCATGAGAACTCCGTGAGGAAGGAAGTGATAATATTTTTAATTTACAAATGAGGAAACTGAGCCTCACATCTTTGTTTCTTGTCTGGGACGCCATAGTTAGCAGCTGTTACTTACTGGCAGGAATGAGCCCACATCTGTCTTCCTCAAAAGCCTGTGCTCTTAATCTGTCCTAACCATAAAGTCAGTGGGACTTAAAATATTTTTTTATTGAGGTATAACTGATATACAGCATTATATCAGTTTCAGATGTACAATACGATGAGTAAAGTTTTGTGTGTATTGTGAAATGACCATCACAGTAAGTAGAGTTAAAATCTGTCACCATTTGTAGTTACCAAAAAGTTTTCTTGTGATAACTTTTAAGATCTACTCTCTTGGCAACTTTCACATATGCTCAACAGTACTATTAGCTATAGTCACCCTGTGGTACATTACATCCTCAGGACTTACTTATTTTATAACTGTACCTTTTGCCAGTCTTTACTCATTTCTCCAACCCTTAATCCCCCACCTCTGGCAACCACCAATTTGTTCACTGTACTGATGATATTGGTGTGTTTTTTGTGTGCATGTTTTTTTTGTTGTTGTTGTTTTAGATCCCACATATAAGTGAGATCATAAGGTATTTCTCTTTATCTGACTTATTTCACTTAGTGTAATGCCCTCAAGGTCCATCTGCGTTGTTGCAAAATATTTGTTTTTGAGTCACCACTGAGTCTGCCAAAAACAGCGAACATGACAAGTGCCCAATGGGCATGTGTACAGTCATTTAGGAGGGAAAACAAGATTCCTAGGAATGGAAGGGGGTAGGGAGGGGGTGCCCTGGAGGGAGGGAGTAGAGGGAACACTTGGAGGGCCCAGGCCTCTGGTGTGAGCAAGGTTCATGGAGTAAGGTGGTGAACTGCGTCCCTGGTAAAAAGGGGAGGAGGGGGGTGAAGATGATACTAGAAAACTGGAAGCGCCTCCAGGCAAATGTCTTCTTTCTCTTGCACTACCTACGCTAGTTCTGGCCACAGTGGGGGCAGAGACATTTTAATCTTAACCTCCTCCTGTTTCTTCCTGTTACATCTAAGGGCATTTGGAGGTGATGCAGCTCCTTCTAGAATACGGAGCCAGGCCCTGCCTGGTAACTGACGTGGGCTGGACCCCAGCCCACTTTGCAGCTGAGTCAGGCCACGTGAATGTGCTCAAAATGCTCCATGCATTGCATGCTGCCATCGACGCCCCCGACTTCTTTGGGGACACGCCAAAGAGGATCGCACAGATCTACGGGCAGACCGCCTGTGTGGCGTTTCTGGAGAAGTAAGTTTCGTTTATTTCCAGCTAGAGAAATGGCAGAGAAACAGGAGCCTGTGGTCAAGATATTTGCCAACTCCGTGGTCTCGGGTCCATGGAAATGAATGAGCAAATTCAGCTGACTGTCGTTTGAGTTTTTATGAACTTTTCGGGAATGACTGGTTTGGGTGGAAGCTATATTGCTTTAGATTATGTGAAATCTTTTGTTGTTATATTATACCAAAATTACAAATATTTGAATTATACATACTTATAATAATGTTAACAGCAATATATAATTATTATAATTGTTATTTTTGATTACACACAAATTATCTCAGATAAGAGAGGTGAGACACCAAGTTTGAAAATGGGACATGATACAAGATTCATAGAGCTCCTTCAGATTGATGAAACATATTCATACTAGCTCTGTGACTCGGGCAAGTTGAGTCCAAGGTCATAAAACAGGCTGGCTCAGTGTTCTCATTAAAAATGAACTTGGTGAATTAGGCTATCCACTGTAAGGTCCCTCTACCTTTGAAAACTGCTGTTCATCTATGAATCTTACATTCTCACACTCCCCAAAGATAAGGACTTTTCTAGCAGTTGTGAATCTGTTCTCTCACCCACGCATTCAAATAGAATTAAAGATCAATTATGTACGTGACAGTTGCAGCTTTGGGAGGGATGGAAGTAAAATTTAGGAATTTATGATCTGGTTGGGTTAATAAATAATTCATACAAGAGGCAGTAAAGTAATGGAATGAGGGTGGCATTGTTGAAAACCAAAATGAGATCCATAGCAAATCTGTCCCTAGGGCAGGGCAGTTCATGGCAGGAGGGGGGTGGGGGGTGGCTGTCAAACGCCCATCTAGGAACTTGAAAATAAAGTTATCTTCTGTAAAGTAAAATAATTGCTTACAATGAGGTTAGATATCTGTAGAAGTAACCGAAGATTACTCTCTTAAGAAGGTGTTCCACATTCTTAAGGAGTGCCTGGGTGGCTCAGTCAGTCAGTTAAGCGCCTGGCTCTTGATTTTGAGGTCACAATCCCAGGATTGTGGGATCAAGCCCCATGTTGGGCTCTGTGCTGAGTATGGAGCCTGCTTGGGAGTCTCTCTCTCTGTCCCTTTCTCTCTGCCCTATCCAACATATACACATGCTCGTGCTCTGTCTCTCTCTCTCTCTCAAAAATAAACAAATAAATAAAATAAAAAGATTAAAAAATATTCAAAATTATAATTAAGGTGATTTGGGAGGTAAAGAGGCAGAACCTTAAGTCCTGACTTGAACTTGAGTCCTGACTTGAACTTGACTCTTCTCCCCAATCCTGCATCATCTCCTACCTGCAGTGACCTTCATCGATTGTGGACCTCAGCGTCTGCAGCAGCATCCTCTGAACTTTTAAAAACTCTAACATATCACTAGGCCACCATAGTTCTCTCTGTTCATTTTGACAGTTCTTGGGTCACTGCCCAGGGAGTTAAGTGCATCCAGACCTCTTCTCATTCAACTCCTCTTTCCCTCCTGATCCATCGCCTGCCTGAAAGTTCCACGATCTTCGATCTGTTGGCCTACGTGGACACATGATACACCACTTCTTCCACTCTGTTCCCATGATTCTTAGGTTTCCAGCCATTTGTCCTTCTGTATCATATGACCCAGAATTCCCACCCTTGAGTCAATGTCTCTCTTCTCCACTCCTGTGCTTTATCTGGTGGAGACAAGCCTGTAGAGAAGTACACAGGCACCATCAAATTCTGGGATTTCTGTCTTCAGCTGAACCCTTAGAACAGTTTGACTATCTCTTCTTGTCCTGCTGCTTCATTGACAACTCACGTCCTCTACCCCTTCCTCAGCAAGTAGGCTTTCTCCTTCACACAGAAGACTGAAGCCAAGAGCATACGTATTTCAGCCTCTTACACCTCCATATGGTGTACACACCTACACCCATTACTTCTTACCTTCCTGTCTATCCTTCTGGGAGAAGTGTTATCCCTCCATATAGGCACTGACCCAAACTTTCATACCTCCTACCAGGTCATCATTCCCATATTCTCTATTGCATCTTTTATTCTCTCTTCTGTATTTTAGCTTTTTTCTATTCCTTCCCCTCAGTCCTTATTGGCCTTTGAATATGTTCAAATAGATCTTACTGAACAAACACACGGACAGTTGGAGGTCCTTCTACTGTCTGCTGTCTGTTTTCTCTTCCTGCATTTCTATGCTACTGGAATGTCAATCGATGGAACGGTCCCTACTTCCTCACCTACCTTTGCACTTGTACTGAAACAGGGCTCTTCCAGGGAGGTCCTTATTGCTAAATCAGTGACCTCTTATCAGATCTCATCTTACGTCCACTTAATTTGGAATTTGACCACTCTTCTCTTTTTCTCTGTCTCCTTGGATAGCTTTTCTCTTCTCTGATGAGGAAGTTCTCTTCTATTTCTACCTCTCTTCTCTTCTCTTCTGTCTCTCTTCTGTTTCTCCTTTTACCTATCTGATCATTTCTTCTCATGGTTTTTTTTGAATTCGTATTCTTTTTTTTTTTTAATTTTTTTAATGTTTTATTTATTTCTAGGAGAGAGAGAGAGACAGCGTGAGCAGGGGAGGGTCAGAGAGAGAGGGAGTCACAGACTGAAGCAGGCTCCAGGCTCTGAGCTGGCAGTCAGCACAGAGCCCGACGCAGGGCTCGAACCCACGAACCGCGAGATCATGACCTAAGCGAAAGTCGGCCGCTTAACCGACTAAGCCACCCAGGTGCCCCTTGAATTCGTATTCTTGCATGCCTTTTAGATGCTGAGACTCCTCAGGATCTTATCCTGGGCTGTCCCTCCCTAGGGACCAGTGGGTGGATAAGCATGACACATGACCCTAGCATAACAGGATAAGTGGTTCCTCCAAATAGTGGGGGGAAGGGGGGGTTGTTATTACCAGGAAGAGTTGGCAGGCAGGGCTGAGCAGACAAAAACAACAAAGATCGGCCACATCACATGTGAGTCATGTTTAGTTATTATCATCGTGCATGGAGAACTTCCCTTTTGACAGTTAAGAGGGTTCAGAGAGAAGGAATCCTGATTAAGAGGAAATTAATCTGGACCTTGAAAGATAGTGAAGGCCTGACTCATGGAGGAGGGAGAAAGATTGTTGATTTGGAGAAGAGGGCACCAAGTTGAAAGTGTGTAGAGATTGTGTGTACGTGTGAGGAGGTGGAGGTGGGGTGAAAGGATGAGCGGCCCGGCTGAGTACACCATTCATGCTAGAGAGAAGTGGAGAATGAGATTGTGTGGGTAGGAGGTCACTGTGGGGTGGGCAAGCAGATGAGTGTGAACTCATCCAGGCTTTGACAAGATGAAACAGATGCTCTAGCAAAGTTTCTTCTGTAGGGGAAGAGATGGCAGTGGTGGTGTGCAGCTAGGATTGGAAGCACTTAGACTATAAGTAGGGAGACCACTGAGGAATTTCTTAATGGCTCATGTTGTGAGCAGGTGCACTCCCAGGATAGGATGATGAAAAGAAAGGATATCAGAGAATTTCAGAAGAAGCCTAGACAGTATTTGACAACTTCCTGAATATCCTAGGGGTTCCAATGAAGCAATTCTACTTTTGATTCAGCCTCCTGTAAGTAGTAAATCTCTCCTTCAACAAATATTTTGGAGCCCTACGGTGACCATGGCTTTGAACTAGATACCAAAAAGGATTTAAAGATAAATCAAATACAGTGCTGGACATTAAGTTCCTTGTGAGAGAGAGGAGATACTTGTTTACATAAATAGCACTACTAGGGTACAGAAAGTGGAGAAGCTTAAAAAAAGCAGGGCAGAGGAAGGATGCTATGCTATGTGGTCTAAATATGGAGTGGTTACTTCTTGTTGTTAAGGAGACAAGCAGTTTTGCTATCTTCTTATTGAACTGTGCTTTGTAAAGCTTTGTACTTGAACTACTTCAAACCATACTGTTGTATGCTTTTGTTTGTCCATGTGTGTATGATGCTCTCTTCACCTGTTTCTCTCTGATCTGTTCTATTGTGCTACATCTATCACCTATCTACATATCATGTATCTTTTTACAAATCCTTCTATACATATAATACATATGTGCTTATGAATACTTTAATTTCTTTTTTAAATGTTTCCATGCTTTAAAATCTTATACAACAGAAGCGCCTGAGTGGCTTCATTGGTTAAGCACGAACTTTGGCTCAGGTCATGATCTCTTAGTTTTTGGGTTCGGTCCCTGCGTGGGGCTCTTTGCTGACAGCTTAGCCTGGAGCCTGCTTGTGATTCTGTGTCTCCCTCTCCATCTGTCCCTCCCCTGCAAGCACTCTGTACCTATCTATCAAAAATAAATAAACGTTAAAGCATTATTTTGATAAAAATATAAAATCTTATACAACAAATGGACATGGCTTTATAATTAGAAAAAAAAAAAAAGACAACTGAAAAAGAAACGAAGGAAAACAGTGTCCTGGTAATACGCTGGTGGCTCTGTAAATGTGAGCACTTCAGCATTTGCAGCGCCTTCTTCGCCCTAAGTGCCCATCCTTGCCTCTGTGAACTCCCCACTCCGGGCATGCCATTTTTCTCCACCTCAGTAGCTTCTTTAGTGTCTGAGGTCCCTAAGCGTACACTTGGAAATACCTGAACTTGGCCTCCTTCCTTCCCTTCCAGCCTACTAAAGTGGCCAGGTTGTGCGCAGAGGTCAGGAAGAGATGCCCATGCTGATGCCAGCACAGGCTCTCCCATCCGGCTACTGAGGGCCGCCATCTTGCCGGCACAGGTTCTCCCTTCCGGGGACTCAGAGCCGCCATCTTGCCTCCACAGCCTCTCCTGAGCTGCCTTCTTGCCCCTCTCCAGGGCTGAGCCCGAGTGCCGGGACCACCGCCGCGCCGCCAGGCAGAAGGGGCTGCCTCTGGACCAGAAGGATGAAGACTGGGATGCCAAGAAAAGGGAGCTGGAGCTGTCTCTTCCTTCCTCGAAAGAAAGCACTAATAAGAAAAAGATTTAAAAAATTCGAGGCCCGGCCAGGCTGAGCAATCCCAAGGAGAAGAGAGTGTGAGGACAGCGCTGGCGGCTCTGGCACCCATGTTTTCTGCGGGAGTAACTTTGCCTGGCACCAGACTTGGAGTGGTTAGATCTGTGCTGTCTTTAGGTGATTCTAGAGACCATTCCGTAAGACCATTCTGTAGACGGCCTTCTACCGGGGGCCCGTGACCTGTCATTCAACCTAAAGCCTTGCTGGGTGTTCCCTGCAGGAGCTGCTGCCTCCTTGCCAATCTGTGCTGTCACACGTATTGCCCGCAAGGGACAAGCGTTAGCTACTTGCCTTTGGACACCAGTCCTTTGCACTGTCAGCATCCCCTGACCCCTTACATGCGACTACGGAATTATAGGGGGGCAAAGCACGAGGTCTCCCTAAGGAAACTTGATGGTTTCAGTGAAAAGAAAAAAAAAAAAAGAAGTAACAATAAAATCCCAGAAATTTCCAACCTATTCAGTTCAACTAATCTCTGAAAAAAAGATGTATTTGTTGTTAATATAAGCCAGGCAAAGAGGTGAACAAATGTAGCTCCCCGTTTCCCACTTTCTTATTTTTCCCCCCCTTTGCAGATTAGAGGCTCACAATCTCAGCATGGTCATTTTTACCAATGATCACTTCTACATAAGAAAAACAGTCTGGGTGATAGACCAACTTAGCAATAACTGGAAAGCCCAGCAAGAATTAATTTCACCTCACATGAGAAATGAGAGGTAGCATAAAGAGTGACTGTGTGATTACAGCTCTATTTGTGCAATGTGTATTTTAGGAAATCCAAATACAGATCAGGTATGTCCAATGAAAATATTGCATCTAAATTGGGATCTGTTCCAAATGTAAAATACATATCAGATTTTGAATCCTTAGGAAAAAATGTAAAACATCTCGATAATATTACTGATTACATGTTGAAATGATAATATTTTAGATATTAAGTTAAATAAAATGTATTACTAACACGAATTTTACCTTTCTCCCTCTGCTTTTCAAAATATGTGGCTGCCAGTGGGCACCCGGGTGACTCAGTCCCTTAAGTGTCTGACTTTTGATTTTGGCTAAGGGCTCAGGTCATGACCTCCTGGCATGTGAGTTCAGTTGAAGCCCTGCATCTGGCTAAGTGCTGATGGCACAGAGCCTATTTGGGATTCACTCTCTACCCCTGTCACCTCTCCCCACCCTGTGTGCATTCTCTTTCTCAAAAATAAATTTAAAAATTTTTTTAATTTAAAATTTTAAAATTATTTAAAACATTAAAAAAGAAAATATGTGGCTGCTAGAATGTTTAAATTATATAGGTGGCTTGCCCCCCACCTCCCCCCCCAATCAGAGAACACTGTGGCAGAATCCAGAAAATATTTACAGCCTCCACCAGGCAGATGGCCCGATGCACTCCAACTGGCTACTCTAACATTCTAGATTTACTTGTTTCTCTACCTTCCTCAATGTCTTTAGACATCTAACATCTTCATTACACATTCCTCAATTAATGTTTATGTTAATGCAGGCCATGCTTAGTTAAATTACCTGAAATGAATAAATGCTTGAACGTCTTACAGGAAAGTAGTATAGCCGTGGAGGAAACCCTTTCTAACGTTTATATCCATCATGAGCATCAGTCACCTTTCTCCTTGCTCAGAGGTGCACAGAGGTGGCTCCTGCTCACCTTGCTACTGGTGGTCCTCAACCGGTATGAACTTTGGAAGACACCTGACTCAAGCTGGTCCAATAAGATTCTTCTCCTGGGGGCATCAAAAGGGAGGCCCTGGGCCCGCTGGTTCTGGGGTATGAGACTAAACTCTGGGTGGAGTGGTGTCTCTGACTCTGTCCTAACACTACCCTACCTCTCCTCACCACTGCCCTTGATGTCTGTGCAGATCCCATCCTCTCTATCTCAAGTTCATACTCCCCCCACCCCTACTCAAGTCACAGCACACCCAGACAATTGTAGGTGGAGGGAGTGGGGGTACAGTGGAAAAAGGCCCCTCCCCCAGCCCTAACTCCCCAATTTGGGAAAAAGAGAGGCCGGTAGTTGTCTGTCATCAGTCATCCCAAGACCCGGTCTTCTCACCAGTGCCCTACCCCCTCACCACCAACGATGGACCCTTCATGAATGAGCCCCCTCCCTCACTGAACCCTCATTCCCATCTCTAGACCCCTTCCATCTCAGAGCCTTCAGCCCCTTCAAAGAACCTCCTCTCCACAGTTTCCCCTCCACCCTCAGCCCTGGCCACACCTTCAAAGACTGCAGTCAGAGCCTGTGACTGAGCTGGGCTGTGGTCGGGCTTGCGTTCTGCACCTCCCCTCCTGACTGGGCCTTTCTGGGGCCCCTACTTCCCTGTGACTCCTCAGGAGCAGAGGAGTCTCCACTACCACCTCCTCCCTCAACATCGCCTCTGGCCCCTGAGCAACCCACAATGGGTCTTCCTCTGGAGCAGTATGGCCCCCTGAACACCAGCCACCATGTGCTGGGCTGAAAAACAGTAGGGAAGTCTTGCCCAGAGGTTGGAGCTGGAGGGTAGCAGTCTCGCCTGGCCGGTCAGGTTCCTGTTTCAGAAGAACACTGATGGCCAGATCTTGTGGCCCAGGGGCTGGGGTGGGAGGACTTGGGAAACCATGGGGCTGAGGCTGCCTACAAGGCCTGCCCTCTTAGCCTTGGTAGGCCCCTTGAGGGAGAATTAATAGAGGTAAGAGCAGTATAAAGGAGGACATTTTAACAGCCAGGACTCCCACAATTAAGCTGGCTGACCTGGAGGAGTCCAAACGGAGACAGGTGAACACATTGTGGGGATACGTGAGACTCCCACATAGGAGTAGGCTGGACTCGGGAATTTCTGTGGCCCTGGCTCGAATTTCACACCCCTCAGAGTTCACACCTGGGTCATCCATCCATCCATAAAAGATTCTTCTGGTAACTTGGAAAGAAATCTGGGAGGGTGGACCAGTAGCCTATAACGTCAGACCTGTGGAGGGGCTAATTCTACACAGGGCTGAGGAAGTGTAGGGAGTGCTCTACAGAGAGAGAGAAAAGACTGAGGCAAAAGATGGTGGGTGGGGTGTGGGGGGGGATGAGAGTGGGGGTGGGGTAGGGAGTGGGGGTAGGGTGCAGTGGGAACACGCATCCACATGCACAGCTTTCTAGTTTCGAGTTCTGGTTCCTTACTCAGGAAATCTGTGAAATATTGCTTTCATAATAATATTTCCTCTTTTGCTTATAGAATACTGAATTGATCCCTCCTCCTCTTTTTTAAATGTTTAAAAAACTTTTTACCAGCAGTCTTTTCTAAAAAGTACTGTATTATAAGACCATGGGCTTAGGAGTCAAGTAGATTTAGGTTTATATCCTCCCTTATGAAATAGGCAAAAGAATCCTTACTTCCTGGAATTATAGTGAGAATAAGATGAGATGTGTGGCCTCATGCTGGCACTGGCACTGTGTAACAGGTCCACGTGATGGCTATTAGGTTCCTATAGGAGCTCAGTTTTCTCCTGAGATTCCCAAAGGGGTCCAGCAATAATGTCCTGTGTGGGTCAGTTGAGGCTCTCCATTTTCCAGTCCATAAATACGCCCGTTCCTAGTTTCATGGCATGGATCATAGTCTGTCTTCCATTATTAGCTCCACAGACCTGGACTAAACTAATAAGTGTTCTCAGGGTCCTTTGCTGCGGCTATAACCCCATGGCCACCCAGTGTCCTTGCTGAGTCCCTCTTTCATTGTTAGTCTCACGGAGGCACTAGAAAGAAGAGCTTGTGTATAGTAAATGAGAGCAATAAGCAGAGGACACTGAAGACTTTGGTGCAACGTGGATTCTGTACTAAGCAGGTATTATATCTAATCTGCATGACTCACTTGCAAGGCAGGTCTTACTATCTCCCAGTGATGTCACAAACAGAAATTCTGGGAGGTTGTGTGACTTATCCTAAGCCACCCGGCTAATGCTCGTAAGCCTTGAAAGTCTGCCTGGCTTGGAAGGAATTCTAACCATTCAGGCTCTGGAATCTCCGTCAGATTGCTTAACTTCTCTAGAGTCCTCACCTGTTAACTGAATTTTAACAGAATTGTTTGCAACAATTCTGAGCATTTGAGACAGAAGACACGTACTTCCTCAACATCCTCCTTTTTAAATAAGGCTCTCAGCAATGTTTGCCCTCATTTATTCTTTGTGCTCTCAGAACCATGACCATGATAGCTGTGGTGCTTAATGAAGACAAAGGAAATAAAGAGGGGGCAATGGATGGTAAGGAACACCAGTTATGACCACGTGATCAGTTACAGAGCTAAGGACTGTGATTCTCATGAGTATTCCTCCTCGTTTTATTATGAACAGGTTTGGGGTGTGTGTGTGTGTGTGTGTGTGTGTGTGTGTGTGTGTGAATGCAAAGTGGTACAGACACTTTGGAAAATAATTTGGCAGGTTCTTATATAGTTAACTATACACTTATGTATGACTTAGCAACTCCAATCCTGGGTATGTACCCAAGGATTTTTGTTTCACAAAACTTACATTCATATAAAATCTGTAAGTATTTGTAGCAGCATTAGTCATAGTTGCCAGAAATTATTGAGACTATCTAATTGTCCTTAACTGGTGAGTGGATAAACAAACATGGTGCATCAATCCCATGGAATATGTATTATTTAGTAATAAAAGGGAATGAACTACTGATACACAAAGAACATGCGTGAACCCCAAATCCATTATGATAAATATAAGAAGCCAGATTCAAAGGCCTGTATGAATCATTTATAGGACGATCTGGAAAAGACAACTAGGACAGAAAACACATCAGTTGTTGGCAGGGACTGAAGAGAGAGGGAAGTGCTGTCTACAGAGGGGCACAGGTAAGTTTTTAGGGTGATGTAACTGTTCCATGTCTTGATAATTGTTGTAGTTGTACGATTATCCGATATGCTGAAAAGTGTGACTATTACTCTATGTAAATTACACCTTAAGTACTTTTTTATAGGAGGAAGGAATTAATGGCTACTTAACTTATACACTGAGATAAATCATTCAAAATACCAAGTCCATGAGACTTAAGGGTGGAAAAGGAATATATATCAGAAATTCTTGGAGAAATTCCTTGGAAATACTGAGTTCAATGAGTTTCTTGATTGGCTGTATGATAGAATCAACTTTGGGGTTTATAAACATATACATGGATTTTACTTCAGAGATTCTATTTCAATAAGCTAAGTCATTCCAAGGTCCCAGGAACTTCTATTTCTTCAGTATTAACTAAATTATCGTGAGGCCATCTATGTCTAGAACCCCTGAAACATAATTGCTAACGTCCTTTCCAAACTAAGCATTCCCATGACTGCATAGAATTTAGGATATATGTAAACTTCTCTGGGGGGAAAAAAACCAATCTTTACTTTTATTAATACTGATATTTAGCATTTTCTTCAACTATGAGTTGGGTAGGGTCACCTGGGTGGCTCAGTCGGTTAAACTTCCAACTTCGGCTCAGGTCATGATCTCATGGTTCGTGGGTTCGAGCCCTGCAGCAGGCTCTGTGCTGACAGCCAGCTCAGAGCCTGGAGCTTGTTTCAGATTCTGAGTCTCCCTCTCTCTCTGACCCTCCTCTGCTCACACTGCCTCTCTCTCTCTCTCTCAGAAATAAATAAAACAAACTGAGGGCTGATGGGGGTGGGGGGGAGGGGAAGGGGGTGATGGCCATGGACGAGGGCACTTGTGGGGATGAGCACTGGGTGTTGTATGGAAACCAACTTGACAATAAACTATTAAAAAAAAAAGAAAACACACACACACAAAGAAATAAACAAAACATAAAAAGAATTAAAAAAAACTATGAGTTGGGTAACAAAACTCAAATATTATCAGTTTTCTATGACTTTGACAGACAACTCATGTATTTGCATTACATATTAACATAATATTATAAGTCATGGTATTTCAGATTATTAAATATCCATATATGTTAAATCTCTTGAAATAACATTAACACTCATCATTAGTTGGAGATTATGATAACTATTAGACTTATCCTTGTGTTTAGTTATATAATACATTAATAAGCAGACATTTTATATCATCAGCTATTATTTTAACCTTTTGATAATTGCATTTTAATAAAATTAGTTTCCTTTATAGCCTTTTACATTTTATTCTATTAATTTAAAAACACTTTTTCTAAGGGCATCTGGGTGGCTCAGTTGGTTGAACTTCTGACTTCTGCTCAGGTCATGATCTCACGGTTAGTGATTTCCAGCCCTGCCTTGGGCTCTCTGCTGTCAGCACAGAGCCTGCTTTGGAACCTCTGTGCTCCCTCTCTCTGCCCCTCCCCCACTAGTGGTCTGTCTCTTGAAAATAAATTACAAAAACATTAAGAAATGTAAAAACACGTTTTCTAGAAGAGGTCCAATGCTTTACCAGATGACCAAAGGGGATCATGGCACAAAAGATTTAAGCACTTTCAGGATAAGTCTTCTGGATTTGAAGTATGATGGCTTCCTTAAATGCAGACACGCCTATATTTAAATAAAAGCAGAGGGGAAGACTAGTCCAAAATACAAATAGTCACTGGGTTTTGGGTCATGTGAAGTATTTCTGGTAAACAATGCCCTTCTGCTCGATCAGGTTGGCAATGGAATTGGTTTCCTTGTTTGAGCCAAGTTGACAGGTTGAGGGTAATAAGCCTGGGTCTTGAGAGGCATGCTGAGCAAAATCTGAGCAATCTCGTGTCACACAAGTGTCAATACTTCCACATATGCACCTGATGAAACTGATTCTCTACTCTTTCTTTTTAAAAATATTTTCTTTATTTCTGAGAGAGGGAGAGGGAGAGAGAGAGAGAGAGAGAGAGAGAAAGAGAGACAGTGTGAGCAAAGGAAGGTCAGATAGAGGGAGACTCAGATAGAAGGAGACACAGGATTCGAATCAGGCTCCAGGCTCTGAGCTAGCTGTCAGCACAGAGCCCGACATGGGGCTTGAACTCACGGACCGTGAGATCATGACCTGAGCTGAAGTAGGATGCTTAACCGACTGAGTCACCCAGGCACCCCTTCTTCTACTCTTTCAAGAGCAGGACAAAACAAAACCAAGAAATAAACAAAACCCAGCCAAGGTTGTGAACTAAGTTCAAGGGCATAGGTATGTAAAAGTAACAGATATTATGGAATACACATAAATAGACAAACACATGTAAACACATGCACAGAATCAAACTGTAAATGTTCAGCCCTATAGAAGGGCCACATAATTTATATATTCTCTTTTAGGATACTATATTTATTTATTTATTTATGTTTTAATGTTTATATATTTTTGAGAAAGAGAGAGAGAAAGGGAGCATGAGTGGGGGGTAGAGGGGTAGAGAGAGAGGCACACACACAGAATCGGAGGCAGGCCTCAGGCTCTGAGCTGTTAGCACAGACCCCAATGCAGGGCTTGAACCCATGAACCACAAGATTGTGACCTGGGCTGAAGTTGGTAGCTTAACAGACTGAGCCACCCAGGTGCCCCTAAGGTACTATTTTTAAAGTTGTGGTCATAGCACAGTGAATAAACCATGAGGTGTCTTTATTGTTGCTGTTCTTGTTTCGTTTGGCTGTAAAAGATGTTAGTTGTCTATGAAAAAAAAAATCCCTGGTAGAAATGAGCAAAGTTTGGTCATAATGCCTGCTTTTGGAAAAGTACCATGTCAGATGGCATAAGAACATAAGGGTAAGCTTCTAGATTTTAGCCCGAGAGAGCTATGGACACTATTGCTTCTAGCTAAGTGATACTGAGCGAGAGGCTTACCTTCATGAGCCTGATTCTTTATCCATAAGGTGGGATTGTGCCTGCTGCATTGGCCCTTGTGATGATTGAATGGTATGTGGCCAGGGAGAAAAGACAGAAAACTTGATGGGAAGAAGCCTTTCTCAAAAATAATCAAAATCAAAGGATTCCATAAAAAATAAGATAGATGAAGGGAGGAAGAGAGGGATGGATGGTTAGATGGCTTGATGTGTGGCAAGGTAAGCAGTGAGAACTAGTAGAAAATCGGTGTAAGAGTTTTTACTATAACATTCTTTCAATGTTTCTGTATGCTTAAACGTTTTCTAAATACAGTGTTGGGGAAAATAATCTAGAGGCTTTTTGAAGCATCGAGTGGCCTTTGGAAATGTCAACAGTGCCAGGAAATGAGGAACAATTCCCTCATATTCCGCTGTGTGGTTGGGTGTAGGGCCCAATGTAGAGTAGACAGATTTGGGCAAGTCCAAGTAATTCTGTTTCCAAGCATTTTGAACTTGAGCAATTTTTAGTCTGACTCATCCTCATTTCCATCCATCACAAACAGTGAGAACCATGCCTGCCTCTTTGGACTGAATGCAAATGTACCTGGCACCTATGATTAGGAAAATGGCTAGGAAATTAAAATTATTATTATTCTTAGTATCAGAGTCAAGAAAACCTTAAACTTCATCTAACCCTAAACCTGCATTTTACAGATGGACAAGCAGATTCTCGAAGTGGAAAAGTGATTTCCCCAAAGTCACATAGCTGATTGGTTATAGAATCAGAATTTGAATTCCGATCTTCTGTGTTCCTGTCCTGTAATCTGTCTCTTGAGCCACTCTTTCTCCTGAGACCGGTTTCTTAAATCTTATAAAATTACATGAACCAACTCCATGGCAATCAAGTATCATCAATTAATCCCAATGCAAAAGAGCAAATGCCCAGTGAGGGACAGCCCAAGAGACGTTGGAGTTCTCTCCCCTGCTGGATTTGCTGATCTACACTGGGGCAGTCCAAGATTCCATGGGACCAAGAGATTTTGGAGCCGCTAACTTTGAGCCCTCCAGGGATCGTGGGCCTGAGAAGCACCATGGGTCTCCCATTGAGGCACAAGGCACGTGATAACTTCACAGGTGTTGCTGCAGCCCCTTACCCAAACATTCATTGCCCTGTCACATTTGAACTGACCAGGGCAAAGAAGCAGCTCCTCCTAGAATATGACTGGGGTTCCAAGGCCTGCTTGTTCCCACATATGTTCCCCCACGTTGGGCTAGAGAACTCCAAATTCTTGCTGACTTTGCAGAAGGGAAATCAGAGAACTTCTTCCCCCTGGGAACCATATGACTATTTAGCAACATCCCACCGAGAATTCAGAAATTGGAGAAAACAGCTTCTACTGTCTGAGTCATTCTCCTGTCTCTGGCCTGCTCACACTGGGACACTTCTCCAGCCTAATCTAACCCAGGCACATATCGTGCTAGTCTTTGAGAAAAACAATTTATAAAGATTTCTTCTTTAATGTTCAGTACAGGACTTCTCGCAGCAATATGATTCTGGGCTCCTTATTGCTTGCCATGAAACTTGATGATTATAGACCCTGAAGAATCTAAAGGGGCAAAATATTTTCCACAGAGAAGTTAAAGTTGTATATGAAACTGTGAAATGTGAGGTCTGGGTATCATTGTTTTTATAAAAAGGAGCATCAGATTTTGGGATATCTTTCCTGCCATCAGGAAAACATCTCTGGAACTGGCTGGCAATGAGCCAGCACACATTGGATACATTCTTCTTCTTCTTTTTTTATTTATTGTGAGGAAGGGGGAGGGGCAGAGATAGGGAAAGAGAGCATCCTAATCAGGCTTTGCACTGTCAGTACAGAGCCCAACATGGGGCTTAAACTCAGGAACTATGAGATCATGACCTAAGTTGAAATCAAGAGCCTGATGTTTAACTGACTGAGCTACTCAGACACCCCTAGATGCATTATTTAAAAAAAAATTTTTTTACATTGAGGTATAACTTACATGCCATTGTTATGGCTCTCATTTTAAGTGTACCTACTATTCAATGATTTTTAGTTAACTTACAGAGTTGTATAACTATCACCCCAGTTCAATTTGAGAACATTTCCATCATACCAAGGAGATTCCACTGTTAGGCAGGCACTCTCCATTTCCACTCCCAGCCCTTGGCAACTGCTAATCTATTTTCTTTCTCTATAGATTTCCCTTTTCTAGAAATTGCATACAAATAGGTAGATGGGTTCTAAAGAGGTGATAATCATATATTACTCACAGATTCAATCAACCACTTAACAATATGTATTATGCATACCAGTTGCTTGTCCTAAAGTGAATGAAACAGACTAGTTTGTGTCCACGTGGGAAGGCAAGAAGTTAAACAACTAAAACCAAGAAAAGTTGATGGTCTGTGAAAGGGGAGGTCCAGGGCTCTCTGGGATGGCTTATCTGGAGTTCATAAAGTGGTCTGGAAAAGTCAAAGGAGTCAGCATGGAGGAAGTGGCATATGAATGAAAGACCCAAGAGCAGGCTGGAGGTAAGCAGGAGAGTTGAGAGAGAACTCTGCAGCCCAGACATATAGAGGATGTGTGTTGAATCTGTGGGACCAAAGCAGGTTTGGCAAGGCTGAAATATATTGTTTATGAAGTAGCAGGGAAGGCCAGGGGACATGGTGACCATGGCAGTTGGCCTTGGAGGATGTTTTGTAAAGCCAGGTCACAGTCGACCATGGTGTGATGCTCAGATGGTGTTCAGAAGGCAACAAGAAGGCTCTGAGGAGAGTTAGGCAGGGTTAGGTGTGACATCACAAACAGTCTGGAGCCGGGCAAGAATGCAGACAGGGAGACTAGCTAGGAAAGTTCTGGAATAACCTAGGCAAGAGATGCCACTGGGAGGCAGCATAGCCATGGGGTTAAAAACTTGGGATTTTCCCAAAGAAGACCTACAGATGGGTAATAGCCATTGGGGGTGGGGAGAGAAAAATAATAAGGAACTGGCTTACACAATTACAAAAGCTGGCAAATTCAAAATCTGCAGAACTAATGTTCAAGTTCGGAAGTTGGCAGGCTGTTGTAGTACCGGGAAGAGTGGATGTCTCAGTTAAAAGGGCGTCAGGTAGGAAAATTCTCTTACCTGGCAGAGAGCCAGCCTTTTCTTCTATTCAGGCCTTCAACTAATTGAATGAGGCCCACCCACATTATAGAAGACAATCTGTTTTCTTCATCTATCAATTTAAATGTTAATCTTATCCAAGAAGAACACCCTCAAAGAAAGACTCAGAATAATGTTTAACCAAATACCTGGGCACCCCATGGCCCAGTCAAAATTAACCATCATCTAGATTAATAGGAAAGGTGCCATTTTACAAAGAAGAGTCAGGGAAGGTATCTCCACAAGGAGAAGCCATTTGAACAGTGACCTAAAGGAAGTAAAAGCAAGACGCTGTAGTGAGGTGCATTCCAGATGGAGGGAAAAATAAGTATCTAGAGAGAGTCCAGAACATCTGAGCTACAGTAAGAAGCCACTGTGGCTGGAGCAGGTGGGGGGTGCCTCAGGGAAGGAGCTGAGGTTGAAGAGGTGGTCAGCAATAGGTTCACGTGAACCTTGTGAGCCATGGCAAAAATTAGGCATCTCATTTTCAGGGCCATGGAAAACTATTGCTGAGTTCTAGCCACATCTCTGACTCCTCTGCTGAGAATAGGTGGTAGAAGGAGGAGAGTGAGAGCGGGGATGCCATTACAGAACTTCTTGTAATGAGGCTAGAGATGATGGTGGCTCGGGGTGTAGTGAAGGCTGTGAGAAGCAGCCAGATCATGGATACACTTTGGAGGAAAAGCAGAGGACCTGGTGGTAGTGTAAACAGACATATTAATGGACAATAGACAAATCCTCAGGACGTGCCCCATGAACCCTGGTCACAGACTGCGATTATGCTTGATAACAATTTAGCTTTCACACAGGAAGACCTTTTGCTGGGGTGCCCTCTGTCAGCTGATGGTTTTTCTGAATGGCTGTGGATGTGCTCACTCTTCTGGAAAGTTGCTCTTGCTTTATTCATCACTATATGCTCCTGTCTGTTTGCCAGGAAAGCTATCGCTGCACGTGCTGCCTTCCCTACGTCTTGGTAGCTCAGCTTTGCTTTGTGAGAGCTTCTTGGCTAAATACCATAGACTTGTTTGTTTGGTTTTGTCTTATTTTCCTGAAGAACTACAATGTTATTGAGGTAGAATTTACATAGGTCGAATGCACAAAGCTTACGTGAAATGTTTAATGAGTATACCTGTGAAATCTACACCATACATAGGATTAGAACATTCTCATTGCCCAAGAATGTTTCCCCATGCACATTTCCAGTCCACCCACACTGCCGTAGTCCCTGTTTCCCATACCTCTGTTCTGATATCTGTCACCATAAATTAGGTTGGCATATTCAACTTCATATAAGGAAATAATTAGTATGCCTTATTTTGTGTCTGACTTTTTACATTCGACATGATGTATTTGAGATTCATCTATGGTTATTGATTCTGTTGGTTGGTTATTCCCTGGATGAAGATAGCATAATTTACTTATTAATTTACTACTTGGCAGACATTTGAGTTGTTTACACTTTGAGGTCATTATGATTAAACTACAGTGAAACATTATTCACAACAGTGAAGATATGGGAATAACCTGAATGTCCACTGACTGATGAATGGATCAAAAAGGTGTGGTGTATACACAAAATGGAATATTATTAAGTCTTATAAGGGAAAGAAATCCTGCAATATGCGACAGCATGGCTGAACCTGGGGGACACTATGCTGAATGAAATAAGCCATCACAAAAGGACAAATACTGCATGATTCCACTTCTACGAGGTGTCTAAACTGGCCAGAGTCATAGAAACACGGAGTAGAATGGTGATTGCCAGAGGCTGGGGAGAGGAAGAAATTGGGAGCTGCTATTCAGTGGGGAAAAGTTTTCAGTTATGCAGGATGAATGAGTTCTAGAGATCTGTTGTACAATATGGTGTCTATGTTAACAATATTTTACACTTAAAATTTTGCTGAAAGCATAGATCTAATGTTAAATGCTTTTACTACAATAAAAAATTGCAATGAACATTGGGTACACGACTTTTTATTTCCACATATTTTCATTTCTCTTTGGTAAATACCTGGGAGTGGAATTGCTTGGTCACAGGGAAGGTGTATGTTAAATTTTATCAGAGTTTTGTTTTCAATTTAGTTTTCAGGCATGGGAAGGCACACAGGGCATCCACTTAAAGACGGTCACTCACAGGCCTTAGAAGGAAAACAATACGTGGGGATAATGATAAACATAAAAATTATGGGGGCACTGGGATGGCTCAGTCAGTTGAGTGCCCAACTCTTGATTTTAGCTCAGGTAACGATCCCAGGGTCGTGGGATCAAGCCCTGGGTCAGGCTCCATGCTGAGAATGGAATCTGAGATTCTCTCTCTCTCTCTCTCTCTTCCCTCCCTCCCCCTCTGCCCCTCCTCCACTCCCTTTCTCTTTCTTATTTTTTTAAATGTTTTTTAAAAAAATTTATTTCTGAGAGAGAGAGAGTGACAGCGTGAGCAGGGAAGGGTCAGAGAGAGAGAGGGAGATACAGAATCTGAAGCAGGCTCCAGGCTCTGAGCTAGCTGTCAGTACAGAGCCCCACGCGGGGCTTGAACCCACGAACTGTGAGATCATGACCCCCGCCGAAGTCGGACGCTTAACCAACTGATCCACCCAGGCGCCCCAATCTCTGTCTCTCTTATTAAAAAAAAAAAAAAAAGATTAAAATGATGATGAAGAGAAAGAAAGGAGGATCATGATAACGGTGATGTTTTTGTAGTACTTACCATGTGTAGCTTTACATGTATTAATTTATTAAATCCTTACAACGGCACTGAGAGGTAGGTATTATTTATCCTTATTTTATGGTTGAAAAAAACTGAGGCTCCCAGATGTTAATCAGTGTTCTCAAGGCCATTCAAACCCATGCGGAGAAAGCCCATATTTTTCAACTAATTGCACCACCTCATATAACAAGTCCTGTGGACATCATCTCCCATATCTTCTCCCGATGCCCTGCCCATCCTCCTGGGTGGCTGCTTTGCTCTCTTGTGGACTTTTCGAGTCCTTGTGTCCTGTTTGCTTGGTAGCTGTCTTCCGGTGTCTGAAGTACTGACAATGTCTGCCTGCCTACAGGGTCCCTTGACTAGTTTGTTTACCTTCCTCCCACCCCCACACCCCCTAGTTGGTCTCCACACCCTTCTCTCTTCCCCTCCCTTATCCGTACCCCTTCACCCATCCATCCATCATCACCACATCGCCCCCAAGCGGACCCCATTATAATTTACCTAAAGTCCATAAACACGCATCCTTGAATCGACTTCTCTCAATGGTTAGAAGAATCTTCCCTCAAAACTGCTTATTTGCTCCACAAAGTATTTTACTGTTTTTGTGAAGAATTGTACCCAGAATCATTTTTCCAATGAAAGTGTTTGACTCAATGTCCTTATTTTGGTGAAGCCACCAGGTAGCATAAAAATATGATGCTTCTGAATACAGACATGCTACTTATGTGGGTACCTTTCTTTTATCCGTTGGAGTTTTCAAATAAATGCATTTCCAGGAAACAAAAACCCCGAATGTGTTTTGATTTCATTTTACCTTTTTCTTCTAGAAGTGTCTGATTATAGTTAAAACAATGAACACACATCCTGAGTCTTGATTTTTTCAGCAATAAACTCTTGCCTTATAACAACACACGTAGGTAGCCATTTTCATATCCTTTAAATTAATCTCCATGAAACCCTCCAAGGTAGATCAAGCAGAAGTAAGTGAGAAACAGCCATTAAGTAGGAATGTGGCTAAGGAATGGGAATTGGCTAGAGTTTGGAATAGAGCCTCCAGTCCAACTTCATACAAATTTCATATATTTCATAACTCCATAATTATGGGAAAAACAACAAGTTCAACCCCTTTGTGCAGATGCTCTTTCTTAAAATATTGAAATAAATTTGTACTAACAATTATCTTTAAACATATCTCAATAAGTTCTAAGTGCAGTTTCTTAAATTTGCTTATAATCATGTGCTGGCTGCAATTTCCCTGAAATTTAGATGATTTTTGTAAGGCCAAGGCCCTGTGTCCAATTTGCTAGAAAGTCAGCGCCCCCTGGTGGGCTGTAGATCACGAAAGTCAGAGTTCAGTCATGATATTCCAGTCTAAACAGGATAGCCTTCACCCAAGTACACACTGAATCCCTAGCATTGGATTATATATAAAAGTAAATGAAATTTTGAAAGTGGATGGTTAACTTTCTTCAAGACATCACAGAACCCTTAGAATTTGAGCTGCTATATCATCAAGGTATAACATCATTTTACAGATAAGGAAACCAAAGCTCAAAGAAGATAAGCGACTTGTCCTCAAACCATAAAACATCAAGCCCCAATGTCCTTACAAGATTGGAAGAGCTTTCATGAAAACAACATTAACACGCTTAAACTAATCACCATTTCCCCCTCCTAGAGTGATGGGAATAAAGCAGATAGAACATGGATTGTGGTGTCAGACAGAGGTGATTTTAAAAACTGGGTTGGCTCAGTCGGTTACATGTCAGGTCATGTTCTCATGGTTCATAGGTTCAAGCCCCACATTGGGTTCTGTGCTGACGGCTCAGAGGCTGGAGCCCGCTTTGGATTTTGTGTCTCTTTCTCTGCCATCTCTATCTCTCTCAGAAATAAATAAACATTAATAAAAATTGAAGGAAAAAAGCTGGCTATGGCTTACTGTGTGACCTCGTACAAATTATTAACTTTTCTTGGTCAAAATTTTCTCAACAATAACACAGATAATGAGGATGAAACCCATGTGGTATTAGCCTTTTGGGGCTGCCAAAACAAAATAGCACAGACTGGGGGCAGGGGGCTTAAATAACAGAAATTTATTTTCTCACAGATCTGGAAGCTGGGAAGTCCAAGATCAAGGAACTGGCAAATTTGGCTTTTGGTATGAGCCTTCTTCCTAGATTGGTTAACTCCTTCCTCTCTCTTCGCATGAACTTTTCTCAATGCATGCATTCAGAAAGAGAAAGAGTGACTTCCCATGTCTCTTATAGGGTTTGGGGCTCACCCTCATCTAACCTTAATTACCTGTTTAGAGGCTCCATCTCCAAACACAGCCACTTTGGGGGTTAGAGCTTCAGCATTTGAATGTAATGGTTGTGGTGGAGGACACACATTCAGTCCATAACATATATCAAAGGGCTTGAGTGAAGATGAAGTGATATATTGATGTTAAAAACCGGCTCTGTTCTGGTTGCAGCACACAGATAACAAAAGTTGACTTTTTTTGCTCCTGAAGAGACCTGTCATACCTATTGTGCTCATACCTGTCATCCCGTTTGTAGGATTTACTACAAGAAACATATTTTGCCACTCTTGCTAAATGTGTTATTACTTGTATCGGAGCATCTAACGAAGAATGGAGGAATGGATCTTGCTCTGTCTGTTATTAGTCCCAATATTCCTCACTTTTGTAAGCCACAAAACCATAGTACAATTATTTTGTTTTCCCCTTTTTCTCCCTCTCTCCCTCCCTCCCTCCCTTCCTTCCTTCCTTTTTCTTTCTTTCTTCTTTCTTCTTTCTTTCTTCCTTTCTTTCTTTCTTTCTTTCTTTCTTTCTTTCTTTCTTTCTTTCTTTCTTTCTTTCTTTCTTCAGAACTACTAACTTTGGGCTTTGTCCTTTTTCTTTAGGTGTAAATGTAGATTCTTTAATATTTTTCTTATTTCTTGAGGTAAGCCTTTATCACTATGAACTTCCCTCAGAACTGTTTTTGCTGCATTCCATAGATTTTGGTAAGTTATATTTCCATGTCCTTCCTCCCTCCCTCCCTTCCTTCCTCTCTTCCTCCCTCCCTTCCTTTCATTCTTTCTTTTTCTGCTTTCTAGCCATTTTGAACCAAAGAGATCCATAAAGGAAATGAGTAATTCAAAATGATGCTTCCTTATTTAAAAGCCAAAATGCTGATTAGTCTTTTATGCCTACTTTACAACCTAAATATGTGATAATAATTGCTGGGCCTTTTCAGCGTTTTGTAGCCTGGGTAGTTTTGGTATTATTCCTGTACAACATTATAGACAATAGTAACTCTTTGTGCACTAATAGTGGAATTTCTGGCAGCATAACAAATGAAAGTTTGTGACCCAGAACTCCATGGGATTTTCATTACACATGCAGTTGAGAATCATTTTTCAATTGTTAACAACAATTGATAAACAGCATTACTTATGGTATTAGACATTTTTTTCAGATAGTTTTTATTGGGGTATTCAATTGAAAGTCTCCTACTTAGTTCACTATTTAAAGTTTGGGATAGGAACAAATAATGGCATTTGTTGTGATTTAATCACAGTATTAAATATAGTGATTCTATTGAACCATATTTGGGTGTTGTAAAATTTTTTTAGGTTTTTATTTTAATTCCAGTTAGTTAATACACATTGTTATATTAGTTTCAGGTGTACAGTATAGTAACTATGTATTTCTGTTTTTGTTTGTCTTAAGGTGTTTTTTGATTTCTCCTTTGATTTCATTGACCTGTTGGTTGCTCATTAGCATGTTGTTTAATCACATATTTGTGATTTTTCCAGTTTTCTCTAGTAATTGATTTCTCATTTCATATCACTATGGCTGGAAAAGATGCTTGATATGATTTCAGTCTTCCTAAATTTACTGAAACTTGTGTTGTGGCCTAACATGTAATCTCTCCACATGCACTTGATACAAATATGCCTTCTGCTGCTTTTGGATGGAATATTCCGTATTTATTTATTAAGTCTATCTATTCTAATGTGTTGTTTGTGACTAACGTTTCCTTATTGATTTTCTGGGTGATCTATCCATTGATATGGTAGGTAGAATATGAAAGTCCCCTATGATTATTATATTGTTGTCATTTTCTCCCTTTATGTCAGTTAATATTGGTGTCTATTAATATTTGGATGCTCATATGGTGGGTGCATAAAATATTACAAATATTATATGTATATAAAAATATTTACAAATATTGTATCCCTTTGTTGGGTTGACTCTTTGTCATTATGTAATGCCCTTCTTTGTCTTTTTACAGTCTTTGTTTCAAAGTCTATTTCATCTGATACAAACATAGTTCCCTTAGCTTTCTTTTTCTTTCCATTTGTGTAGAACAAAATTTTTTTCTGAGAGAGAAAGTGATCATGATTAGGGGAGAAGCAGAGAGTGTGGGAAAGACAGAATCCCAAGCAAGCCGTGGCCTACCAGTGCAGAGCCCAGCGTGGGGCTTGAACCCATGAATTGTGAGATCATCACCTGAGCTAAGATCAAGAGTTGGACACTCAACCACCTGAGCAACTCAGGTGCCCCTTCAAGTGTATCTCTTGTAGGCAGCATATAGATGGGTCTTGTGTTTTTGTTTGTTTTTTATCCATTTAGTCAAGTCTCTATTTTTTAATCAGAGAATTTAGTCCATTTACACTTAAACTAATTATTGATAGGTATGTACTTACTGCCATTTTGTTGTTTTCTGGCTGTTCTTTTCTTCTTCTCTTGTTCTCTTCCCTCGTGATTTGATGATTTTTTTTTAGTGTTAGGCTTAGATTCCTTTCTTAACTTTTGTGTATTTGCTATAGGATTTTGTTTTGTGGTTACCATATAGTATATAGCAGCCTTAAGCTGATAGTGATATAAGTTTAAATGTATTCTGAAACTCTTCATTTTTAACTCCCCCCCCGCCATTTTATGTTTCTGAAGTCACATTTTATTTATTTATTTTTTAAATTTTTTTTAATGTTTTATTTATTTCTAGGAGAGAGAGAGAGACAGCGTGAGCAGGGGAGGGTCAGAGAGAGAGGGAGTCACAGACTGAATCAGACTCCAGGCTCTGAGCTGGCAGTCAGCACAGAGCCCGATGCGGGGCTCGAACCCATGAACCGCGAGATCATGACCTAAGCGAAAGTCGGACGCTTAACCGACTAAGCCACCCAGGTGCCCCTGAAGTCACATTTTACATCTTTATATTTTCTGTATCCCTTAGCTGATTATTGTGGTTATAATTATTTTTACTACTTTTGTCTTTTGACCTTCATTCTAGCTTTGTAAGTGGTTAATCCACTACCTTTAGTGTATATTTACTTTTGCCAGTGAGTTTTACACTTTCATATGCTTTCTTATTAGTAATTAATGCTCTTTCTTTTCATCTTAAAGAAGTCCCTTTAACATTTCTTATAAGGCCAGTTTAATGGTAATAAACTCCTTTAGCTTTTTTTTTTTTTTTTTCATCTAGAAAGCTCTATCTTTCCTTCAATTCTGAATGATAACTTTGCCAGGTAGTGTATTCCCACCCGGAAGTTTTTCCCTTTCAGCACTTTGAGGACATCCTGCTACTCTCTCTGGCTTGCAAAGCTCTGCTAAAAAACTCTACTGATGGGGGTACCTGGGTGGCTTAGTTGGTTAAGTGTTCGACTTTAGTTCAGGTCATGATCACACGGTTTGTGGGTTTGAGTCCTGTGTCGGGCTCTGTGCTGACAGCTCAGAGCCTGGAGCCTACTTTGGATTCTGTGTCTTCCCCTCTCTGCCCCTCCCCCACTTGTTCTCTGTCTCTGTCTCTCTCTCAAAAAAAAAAAAAAAAAAAAAACTTTACTGATAGTCCTATCAGCCTGCTTTATATATATCAGACTTTTTTCTCTTGCTGCTTTTATGATTTTCTCTTTAACTTTTAACATTTTAATTATAATGTGTTTTGGTGTGCATTGTTTGGGGTTCATCCTTTTTGGAACTTTCTGTCATTCCTGAATCTGGATGTCTGTTTCCTTCCCCACCTGGATGAGGGAAGTTTTGGGGCATTATTTCTTCAAATAAGCTTTCTATCCCTTTCTTTCTCGTCTTCTTCTGGGAACTCTATAATGTAAATGTTATTCTGCTTGATGTTTTCTTATCAGCCTCGTAAGCTATCTTGGCTGTTTTAAATTCTTTTTTTCTTTCTGCTATTCTGTTTGGGTGAGTTCCACTGCTTTGTATTCTAGGTAACTGATCCTTTCTTCTGCTTCATCAATCTGCTATTGAATATTTCTAGTGTATTTTCTGGTTTGATTATTGTATTCTTCAGCTCTGTGACTTATTTGGTATTTTCTTACATTTTCTATCTCTGTTGAAGTTCTCACTATGTTCATTCAGTTTGGTAAGCATTTTTATGACCATTACTTAAAACTCTTTATCAGGTAAATTACTTATCTCTGTTTCATTATTTTTTTTCCCTGAGGTTTCACCTTATTCTTTCATTTGGAACATATTTCTGCTTCCTCATTTTGCTTTTCTCTCTGTGTTTACTTCTATTAGGCGAAACAGCTACCTCTTTCATTCTTCAATGAGTGGCCTTGTATAGGGGATGAGCCTTATCTTTCAACTTTGCTCTAGCTCTTGGTTGTTTCTTAAGCCTTTGTGATTATCTAAGCACGTTGATTTATTCTCGACAGGTCCTAGTTGTTGAGGGTGTGCCAAGACCTATCAATTTTTCAAAGGGATGGGCAAGACGCATCTCATTCAGCACCTAGTTTCAGGTTGTTTGGAAGCCAGACCTTGGCAGAAGCTTTTAAAGTATGCAAATATATAAAGTCCTGTGGGATTGTGGTAGGAACCCCTGGTGGCCTCCAGATCAGGAGAGCTGGAGATGTTCCTTGGGGCGGGGAGCTGCACTGACCTCAAAGGACGACAGTCACAGCAAGGAAATGGCAGTGTTTGCACAGCTCCTGCCATGAGAAACGAAAACTGGCATCTCCTTCCGCTACTACTGGCTCATGTTGGAAATGAGGCTGCTGGTATTGTCCAGGCCTCACAGTATTCCAGATCAGACCAATATTCCAAACACAGACACCTCATAAGGAAAAGCATATTCCTGCCTTTACAAAAGAGATTTTAGATGAGAGCTCTGTGGGTGATTGTCAAAAGCCTCTTCCTATGGGCCTTGCAGATCAAAGACAATTGAGCCTGGCCCCAAGACAAAGAGCCTAATTTAGAGTTAGGAACAAATGGGGGCAGAACTTAAGTTAACACTTATACCTTCTTCTAACTGGTAATGTATGGCAGTCCCTTCCCCAAGGCCTACTTTCTGCAAACACCCTCCCTTACCGGCCGGTTGGGATGAGGATAGATGAGAGTAGCTAAAACATAACCCACAAACAAAAGGCTGACACATTTAGGGCCTCCATGGTGTTCACACATTCAGCCTCAAATAGGTTTCCACAAACAACTCATTAACCAGTTCAAAAACATTCATCCTCTTGAGAGCCAAACAGAATGACTCCTAGCCTGTCTATATACAACTTAACATATATATGTCATCCTGTTTTTCACTAAGAACCATCCGTTATTTCCTTAGTTGTAAAATTCACTCAACCTCACTATGATTGGGGTAATTCTGCAAGAATATGAAAAACTTGTTATCACAAAAAGCTTCCCATTGTAAAAATTCCTTTTTCTGATCTCATGTTGTTGTTGAACCTTTAAATAAAGACACCAAAACCGACAGGACAGAGATGCCTGCCTGGTGATCAGAAAGAATCTCGGGCTCTCTCACTCTCTCTTGCCGACACCGTCCATCCTTCAGGGACCCCGGGACTTGCTGGAGCCGGCCTCCTGCAGGTAAAGAAGTCCTCTCTGGAAGATAGCAGGGGATGTAGCATGGCCAAGAGAGAGCACAAACATGGCATTTCCCAGCTTATAATCCCTGAGATCTCTTCCACAGCCTTTAGGTAGCTGGAAAAACCAAGTTCTGCCTCTTAGGTTGAAGTTCTAAGAAAGAAAATAGGCCTTTTTCATAGAAAAGGGGGCATATTTTTAGTCTGGTGTTTATGTAGCACCATGGGGGTTAGCCTGCCAAAGACTATCTTCCTATTTATAGTTACAGCCCTCTGGGGCCCAGGAATACAAACCCCTTGACCCAGAGCCAGGCAATCAAGGAGCATCCGCTGTGTGGCCTTCGCCTTCCCACCACAGACAGCAGGGCAGGGTTGTGGGAGGGCGCAGGGCTGGGGCACGCCCACTGGCACTATCAAGGTAGAGAGAGAGCATAAAAATTATTCCCACCAGTGCCTCCATCCTCGGAGAAGGTCTTAACAGGCCTCTGCTCCTCCAGCAGATGCTTTAAGATCAACAATGAATCTCCTTCACATATCTTCTGGGTGCTTTTTATTTTTTTATTAAAAATTTTTTTAACATTTTATTTATTTCTGAGAGAGAGAGAGAGAGACGGCTTGAGAAGGGGAGGGTCAGAGAGAGAGGGAGACACAGAATCCAAACAGGCTCCAGGTTCTGAGCTGGCTGTCTGCTCAGAGCTTGATGCGGGGCTCGAACCCACAAACTGTGAGATCATGACCTGAACTGAAGTCGGACACTTAACCGACTGAGCCACCCAGGGGTCCCTTCCAGGTACTTTTTAAAGTGCTGCTTTTGCACTGGTCTCTGGGGCAAGTGAGTTTGTGCACAAGCCCTTTAGGAGATGTATCTCCTGGACAGGAGCCCCATTGTTTTTCACAGCCGGACCTTTTGGGGGCTCCTCCTTTCACTGCAGTTTCCAGGGGCTGGAGTGCCTGAGATGGAGCACAAACCTCTCAGTTTTCAGGGAGAAGCTCTGGATTCATGAGACACTTCCTGATGGTGCATTGCCGCACTGTGGGTGGGGCTTGGGGCAAGACCTTGTCTCTGTCACTCCTGTGCATCTGGATGTAGACTTCTTACTGTTTGCTGGGAAGGAGCTGTTCAGCTAGTCTTTAGGTCTTTTTCAGAGGGCATCGATCCGTATGTAGCTGTAGATTCAGTGTGTCTGTCAGGGCAGGTGAGTTTAGAATCTTTCTGTGATGCCTTGAAAAGTACTGTCCCGTTTCCCTCTTAAAGAGTTAATTCTGCATTCTTAGGGTTTTTGGCTAAAGGACTTCAAATCACCTTCACCTTTTTGTGACATGATTTCAGAGGGTGGGAGGATTAGAGGTCATTTCAGAATTACAGTCCTCAAAAAAGTAGATAAATAAATCAGCTCAATACATCGACTCAGCAATTCCAGTTATTGGAATTTGTTCTAAGGCAATAACATGAAGTACATACAATCGCAAATGCAGATATTTACTGTAGTAGTGATTGTGATAAGCAAAATCAACTGAAAACAACCTCTCAATCCACGACACAGACTTCATTAGTTAAATCCAGTAAAGCCCATTCAACGGAACTCTACGGAACTCCTGAAAAGGAGATAGATATTCTTCAACAAAAGAAGAACATGGGGAAACATTTATAAGCCAGGCTATGAATGTAATGTAACTAGCATTTGTCCAAAAGAAAGCATAGAGAAAATTCTAGGACGTACACCAAGATACTAATAGTGATTGTTTTCGGTAGTGGGATTAACGTCAGCATTTTCCTACAGTGTTTTCCAGTCTTTTACATTGAATAACTACTAATTAAGTTTATAAGATAAACTAGTAAGTTTATAACTATAACTTAATTTTATGACCAAACTGAATAAATGTTATTATTTACATTATAATACTTTAATAATATTTTTATTTATCATTATATTATTTATTACTGAATAAATTATTATTATTTTTAGAAAGCTGAGGCATCTGAGGATGTCACAGTTTTTTTGTTTTTGTTTTTGTTTTGGTGGGTCTGTTAGTTGGTGAGAGCCAGTGGAGGGAAAACTGAGCACTGATATATGTTCTCAAGAAGGATAATTTAGGAAAAGTAGAGGAAATTCTAACTCAATATTACCTTGAAAGACTGGATGGCCAAAAATCAAGTGAACAAAAATTGATATTATTCTAAAATACACATATACAAAAAATTTTTAAATGAAAGGTAACTGACTGTATGTCAAAAGTGAGATTCATGGTGACCTTTCTCTTCTTTTTAATATATTTAAACATTTTAAATATTAAATACTTCATAATGTACCTTTTATTATACTGTAAATATATATTTTTTCCTGATCCAGTAAATGGAAAGGCTGAACTCCCAGGGAAAGCTAAGTTTAAGGGCCTTGAGGACAAAAATGTGCAACATTCTTCTTGGTTTTCTCCTTAGCATCCACCATGACCCAAGTGCCTTTTGGTAACTGGATCAAATACCAACTAAATGGTTACCATATCAAGGTGGATTCCTGTGCTACTCATGTTTCTGCTTAGTGTAAGCAATTGCAAACTCAGTGACATAGTAAATTAAATAAATTAATTAAATACATTTAATACAAATGAATAGCATAAGAATTGCTTTCAGAATTGAGACTAGAGCTTTTCTGTTTCTTCAGGAAAATAGCTAGCAGTAAAGAGATCAATCCCAGGATGAGAATCAAGAGTTTTCTAAGCATACAGCCAACCATCAATTGCTTTTTTGGTTTTGTGACTAGGATCTATGGGTCTGCCCTCAGCATTTGTCCCCATCCAGCCAGGCAGGGAACATAGACTTATTAATTATGTAGGGATGTGTGGTGATGGGGAAAAGCATCAGAACATGTTTCCGTTTGCTCAGCCACTTGATGGTCCAAATCCAAAGCAGATGGTTGAGTCTTCTCTAAAACATGTGGGCCCAGGACTATGAAGCCCTGTCTGAGCCTCAGAGGCTACCCTTCTTACAAGAAGATCAAAACCCAAGCTGTTAGGAAACCATTCAAATTAAATTCATTCTAGGCCTCTGAGAATGGAGAGAGTCTAGTTCTCAGTGCAGAAACAATAACAGTTAAATTACATATTTATAAAGCATTTGATACATTGTAAAGTATTTCCTTACATTTAAAATTTCATTGACCTAGTAATAAAAGAGGGAGAATGAGTCTCATCAGTCCCATATTATGAAAGAATCATCCAAACATAGACTATTCTGCCCAATGTCATCTGATATGTTAGTGGAAGAGATGGGATGTGAACACCAGGGCTCCTGAATTTTTTGAAGTCAGATTTATTGACATATGATTTACATACAATAAAATCTACCTATTTTAAGTGTACAGCTCCTTGGTTTTTGACAAATTTATACATTCACATAACCACCAACACAGTCAGGATGTAAAATATTTTCATTACACCCACAAGTTTCTTTTTGTCTTTGATGGTCAGTTTCCTTCTACTCCCATCCTTTGGTCCCTGGCAACTGCTGATTTGGATTCTATTACTATAGTTTTGCCTTTTCTGGTATTTTATATTAGTGGAATCATACTACATATGGTCTTGTACCTGGCTTTGAAAGCTTAGCATAACACTTGAAGTTTATCCATGTTGCTGTGTGTGCCAATAGGCCAATTGTTTTTTAATGCTTAACAGTACTCAATGGTGACAGTGTTTTATTGTGTATTCTATTTTATTCTAGTAGAAGTCTATTGTAATCTATAAATACATCACAATCTGTTCATCTACTTACCTTTGACCCATCTTTACTTTGGGATCTCCTAATAAAGCTGAGGAATGCTTGCCTCCCCATGATGTTTATCTCTATCTAAGCTCCATGAGCACAAGGACAGTGTCTGTTTGGTTCATGGTTTTTTTCCCCAGGGTCTAAAACAATACCTGGCACTCAGTAAAAACAATTGTGGACAAATGCATAGATGAACAAAGGAACGAATGAACACAATATGGTGGTCTGGCTAATCAACTAGAAGGGAAACTTCCCTGGAAAGAGAACCACATTATTAAGCTCATTTCTTGATGTTGATATTTTTCAGGTTCTAGGGACCGTATACAACCTCTCTGAGCTCAGTCTTAGAAAATGAGGACAATAATTTTCTTACGGGACTTCTATGAGAATGTAATGAAATGGCGTATATAAAGCATCTTACACAGTGCCTTGCCAGGTCATAAGGACCTAGTAAGTCATCTGGTTATTATTATCATAATTGCTTTTATTTGCATAAGACGAAATGGCATTCAAGGTAGGAAACTTTGTAGGCAGTTAGCAAGCTTCCCTTCCTAGAAATTCTGTTGAAAAACCCAAGGTATGCCTACCTTTCTTCCTTTCCTGTTATGTAGCATCACTTAGCCCATCCATTCACAGGACGTCAGTGACTGGCATCCTCGTTTGCATGTTTGTGCAGACTTGTCTCCATGTGTGTTTTGCAAAGTGGCTGCCACAGTAGTCTTCCAGCTCTCACCATTGGTAATTGTAAGATGAATTTATGCTTAAACATTTGATTCAGCATATGAATGTGAGCAGCCCTGACATATGAATGTCAGGAAGACCTCTTAGCTTGTCTATTTACTTTGACTAATTACTCTCAGAATTTCCAATTATGCCTCCACATAGGCCCTCCTCATACCTTCCTCCTGTGCTAACTCAGATTCCTATTAAGGTGTCAGATAAGGCAACTAGCTCTGAGAAGAGGAGCTGGCCACTTGCATAAAAGAATGTCCTGTCCCCAAAACAATTTTGTGGTTTTCAAGGGGGAAATGGGATTATAATTTCCAATTGTCTTCTAAGACGATTGACCTTCTTGTTCTCTGGATTGAGTTACACGTGTGACTTACCATCATCTTGCTTCCATTAAACGACCTCAAAACTGGATGGCTTTTCCCAGGACAAAGAAAAATCCCCAAGCCAAGCCTCACCCATTCTTTCTCCGACATCATCTCTTTCTGAAGAATTTCATCTGTCCACGCATGTCTCACCCTAGCCTGTAGCTCTGGCATTTTTCTCTATGACTAACACTGTCTCCTTCCTTAAAACATTTAGAGTCCAAGAATCCTCGGATGATCAGGAAGGTCTTTGTATCTAATAACTAGGCATCCCTTTTGCAATTTAAGCTTGTTTTTTTGTACCCTAACTTCAAGGACAGTAATGTCGAAATAAATTTCCAAGTCCAGATGGAGCCACTCTTGCCCAGTAAATGGAGTTTCTGTGATGCTGTAAAGGTTGTGCTTGACCAGAAACGCAATGTATCCAGTCAACCAGTCCCCAGCCACCGCCAACCTTGGGCTTTATGTTTACTTCCTTGTTCCTTGATCTAAATAAGGTCAGGTCAATCATTCTCTGTTTCTATGTTGCCACTTCTAATGCTTTGAGAAACAGGTTCTTGCCCAAAATCCCTTGGGAGAAGCACTCCACTATTTGTGAGACACAGTGCTCCCCCAATCTGTGGATTGTTTTGCCTTGGATAGAGGACATCAAACCTATTGCTCAGTTGTTTTACTTTTGCCATTTGACAGTAGAAAACAGACCTCTTCCTCTTTAGAATGAGGTTTCCTTTCAAAGGAAAGCCATTCCCAACACTGTCTTCCCTTTACTCAGTAATTCCCCTGTGTTTGGTCTTCCTCCTGGACTCCATGGTCTAACTTGGCTTAGGCAGTAATGACCTTTGTAATTAGCAAAGGTTATAGACTTTTCCTAAAATCAGGGGCAATCTTGTATCTTTTTGCTGAGTCTGTTTCAACTTCAATAAGTAGGAAGGGAATTTGGCAAACAGAAAGGTAAGTCTTTATCTGATTCTTCCCCACAGCATGAAAGATGGGTGATTGTATGTTCTTTAGATCCTGCAAAGGAGGACCAACTGAAACCAAAGCCGCTGAATGCTCTCCTGGACAAGGAGAATAGTTTATCAGAGATCTCAGTGCCCAGGATAGAAGGAAGTCTCTACTTGGGTCTCCAATGGAGGCTGCAGGGATTGGTTTTGGTACAGTGCAACATGGAGTTGCCTGCAAAGATCAGTAGGTCTCATATTTTCCATTTAGGATTCACCCCCATACTTGTTAAAAATGCAAAATTTCAAGCCATGCCCCAGAGAGGCTGTTCCTGGAGGTGTTTAGAAGTGAATTTCTGCACTGAAGATCTTTCTAATTCTTAATATTTTACATGTCCCTGCTAGGAAAACTGGGGGCTGCGATGATCTTTTGATTTTTTTTTAATAAAAAAAGGAACTGGGGATAAACTAACTATTAACCACAATCAAGATGGAAGCATCTGGTTATTATCCATTCTCTAGAGTCCTGTTTATCAAAGTGTCTTCCATAGACTACCTGGCCCTCACCCTCAGATAGATTCCTGGCTCTTACCCCTGATCTGAATTAGAGTTTCCAAATCCCAGGTCCAGGGGTTTTTATTTATTTATTTTGAGAGAGACACAGAGAGCTAGCAGGGGAGGAGCAGAGAGAGGGGGGGTGGTGGAGAAAGAGAATCCCAAGCAGGCTCTACACTGTCAGCACAGAGCCGGATGCAGGGCTTGAACTCATGAACCATGAGACCATGACCTCAGCCGAAACCCAGAGTGGGCCACCCAGACATCCCAGGAATCTATACTTTAATAGACTTTCCAGGGGCTTTTGAAAGACACTGTAGCTATTTTCCTAGGGGCTAAGTCTTCTTAGTAAATGGTTGGAGACGGACGTTATTGAAATATGGGCTCTACATGCTGCAGATGGTGGAGCCTCACCGCTGGACTGCTGGTAGGTAGAGAAAGCTGACTCTCAGGTGGTATTTTAGGAACATTGCCAGGAGCTGTGTGGGTTTGGGCAGGTTCCTTAATCTTTCTGTGTCCCTTTCTTAATCTCTACAATGGGCATGAATGGGGTGCCTACTTCATAGCAGGTTAAATTGTTGTGAAGATTAAATGAATAATTATCCTTTAGATCCTCAGAACAATCTCTGGCTCACCACAAAAGCTGTGGATGGGGTGGTTGCTGCTGCTGCTAACTTCTGCTACCATTGTTATCTCAATGTCCGCCATCTGGGGTGTCCGTTCTTTCAAATGCAGGTGTCAGCACACTGAGGCCCTTTGCCTGTTTTTGTAAAGAACTTTTTTCCTGGAATGTAGCCATGCTCCTGCCTTTCTGCTATCATCTAGGGCTGCTCTCCCCGCGACAGCGGAGATAAATGGTTGCTGCGAGGACCGCTTGGCCCGCAAAGCCTAAAATATTTACTTTTTGACCCTTTGTAGAAACAGTTTGCCAATTCTGGCTCTAAACGCCTTTGAGCCCCTGTTAAATGTTGATCGCCTGGAGGAACAGTAAAGGCCATTGTGTCAGAGGTTAACTGATGGTCTGATAGTGAAGCAGGAAGTGGCAAGTGGAGGAGGTAGAGGGCAGGGAACATCCTTGAGAAGGGCCTGGGGGGATAGGACTTTGCCAGATTGGAGGGGCTCCCGGCCTCCGCTTTTATGAGGCTGGAGTGTGTGTGGCAACAGTGGAGGGCTTCCCCCTTCCCATCTGCCAATGGCTTTTCTCTTGGTCAGTTTGTAAAATGTTCTCCCTGAGGGGCATCTGGGTGGCTCAGTCGTTTAAGCCTCTGACTTCCGCTCAGGTCATGATCTCACGGTTCATGGGTTCATAAATTCAAGCCCCGCGTGGGGCTCTGTGCTGACAGCTCAGAGAGCCTGGAGCCTGCTTCGGTTTGTGTGTCTCCTTCTCTCTCTCTCTCTGCCCCTCCCCAACTCCCCGACTCTCCATCTGTCTCAGTCTCTCAAATATGAATAAACGTTAAAAACTTAAAAAAAAAAAAACCTCCCTGAGATCAAAGCAAACCACTGCACCCAATAGCTTCAAAGAAAATTCTATTTTACTGTATTCCATCCAGCATGATTACTAAGTGCCTACTGTGTGCTAGACACTGGGCCAGATACAGAAGGTAAAACGTGACCCTTGTCCTGTGGAGTGCCTAATCTAGCTTTGAACTGCAAAGCCATAAACCTGGGACTTAAGACTCCAGCCTTGCTCACTTGACACTCTGGGACATAAAGTGCCTAGGATTGCAAATAGCTGGTAACTGATTAACATCTGCCGTCAAGATCAAAAAAAGAAAGCCACCCGGGACAGGTTGTGTCTGTTGAAGACCTATGATCCCGTTAGCGGTCGTTCTGCGGAGCAATAAGTGTTCTGGGCTCTGCGTTCTTATTGCCTGTCTTTTGCCAGAAAGCAGCGTGCATGGTTAGAAAGAGCTACAGTTTGGGGCGCCTGGGTGGCTCAGTCGGTTAAGCGTCCGCCTTTGGCTCAGGTTATGATCTCACAGTTCGTGGGTTCGAGCCCCACGTTATGATCTCACAGTTCGTGGGTTCGAGCCCCACGTCGGTCTCTGTGCGGACAGCTAGCTCAGAGCCTGGAGGTTGTTTCAGATTCTGTGTCTCCCTCTCTGACCCACCCCTGCTCATGCTCTCTCTCTCAGAAAAAAATTTTTAAAAAATTTAAAAAATAAAAGAAAGAGCTACAGTTTACCGAGAGTTTCCCATGTTTCGGGTACCTGTGGTTTCCATAAGTTACCTCATTGAATCCTTACACTACCGTCATAGGAGGATTAGGAGGATTAGGAGGAACTTAACGGAGGACCGTGGGGGAGAAGAAGGAGGGAAATAGTGGGGGAGAGGGAGGGAGGCAAACCGTGAGAGACTCTTGAATACTGAGAACTGAGGACTGATGGGTGTTGGGGGGGGAAGGGGGAGATGGGCATGGAGGAGGGCACTTGTGGGGATGAACACTGGGTGTTATATGGAAAACAAATTGACAATAAACTATTTGTAAAAAAAAATAAAATAAAATACTGCTGATAGATTAAAAAAAAAAAGATAGAGCCTACAAAATAAAAAATAAAAAAAGGCACAGCTAGGCAATGGCAGAAGTGGGAATTAAATTCCTGTCCATCTGATTCCAAAGCCATTGTTATAGTATATTGTTTAGATAAGTATAAGAAGGAAGGAAAAGATAAATGCACATCAGGAGGCAGGGAAAGGTGGGGAGAATTCAACAGCCCCACAACTGCCTATTTGAAAAACTAACCCCTGAGATTTCAGCAGGAGGGAGACCAAGGCGAGACTGTTGCTTATTCTTTAGATAACAAAATAGCAAAGTCCTAAACCTTCCTGACTCTGGAATGAACAAATATTCATTCTTTTAATTGTTTTGAAATTTGAGAAACATTAAACAATACATTTAAGAAATTAAAGTCTCTTATGTTTTCCTCCCTTATACTCAGAGCCAACTATTCTCAGAAAGTTTATGTTTCTCATGAAGTCTCTTGTTTATCTAGTCCCTCCCCAGCTCTTTTTTTAATCATTAAGATTGCTGATCTAAACCATCTTCAGCTGTTAAGATTGCTGATCTAAACCATCTTTAGCTGTTGGGCAACCTTGGGTTCTTCTAGAGAACACTGGTAGCTTCCAGTGGTTCGAAAATGTGGGAGATGGCCCTCTACTCCATACTCCTGCCCCTGAACCTCACAATCAATGGCTGCGGAGAAAAGTAAGTCTGTCACAGATCTCTGACAGGCTCCCGGCTGTCATGCCTCCTGTTTTATTAGTCAGGGAGCCCACTTTCTGCCTGAGGAAATGCTTTTCTGACAGGAAGTGCTCTTCTGACCACAGGACTGGCCCACCTGCCCACAAAGTAGGTCTGAGATGGAGGCAGGCAGGCCCTGGACATTGAAGATTGCTCTAATACCAAGACTCTCATACCTACTGCATGCGAGACTTTGAGGGGTGTGTACATACATGCAGTACCGTGCTGGGGTAGGTACAGTCCCCACTGCATACCTCTTCCCAACATTGCATTCAGTGACATAGTGTTGGTAGCTTGCAATTAACCACAGTAGGGATATTTACAGCCAGGAAATCAGCAAACACTACACAGAAAAGCTTGTTCCCTCTGAGAGCTGGTTGTTGAACATTTATCTGTGCGTGAGTGATAATTGTTTTCTTCCAGTATAAATACATTTTTCCAGTTCTTTACAATTACAAAAAAAATACCACAATGAATATGTTATATGGTACTTTGTGTACACATGTGTGAATTTCTTTAGGGTATATAACTGGAAGTGGAATTTTTAGCTTATAAACTATGCACATTTTGACTTACTAGACAGGATCGGATTGCTGGTCTGCCAGCAATGTGTAAGATTTCCTACTTTCCCACTTTCTAGCTGACACTTGGTATGGCCAGCCTTCTTCATTTGTGCCAATCTGAGATTGAGGTGGCATTCATTGTTCTTTAAACTCATAGTTTTCTGATTACTTGTGAGGTTGAAAATCTTTTTATAAGTTTATTGGCCATTTGGGAGGTTTTTGGTGAATTTTGTGTTCATACTTTGCCCATTTTTCTCTTAGATCATCTGTCTCTCTCTCTCTCTTTCTTTACTTCATATTGCTTTGTAGGAATTCTTTTATATACCCTGGATAACTTACTCTCACTCAATTTATGCAGTATCAATATCTTCTTCCATCTGTGGCTTATCTTTTAACTATGCTGTTGTGTCTTTTGTCATAAAATGGTAAATTTTGATATAGTTAAACTTATTATGTTTTATATGTTTTTCTTGTTTAGACAATCTTTTCTGATCTCAAGGTTTAAAGTATTTTCCTATATTTTTTCAAAGTTTAGATTTTTGTATATACATCTTTATTCACTTTGTGTGTGTGTGTGTTTGAATGGTATACAAATTTAATTTTTTTCTCATATGGAAATTCTGTTGTTCCCACATTACTATTGAAAGACCATTCTGTAGACTAATTGTTCTTTCTTTTTTGGCAATATCACACTCTCTACTATAACTCGAAAACATTCTTGACATTCCATTAGGGCAGTTCCTGTCTCTTCCTTTCTTTTCAGTTTTCTGATCTATTTTTGAAAGTTTACTTTTTCATGTAAATTTTAGAAAGAGTTTCTCAGGTTTCACAAAAAACCTTGCAAGATTTTTATTGGAATGTCATTTAATTTATAGACAAATATCAAAATAATGACCATCTTTATTACATGAAGTCTTCCCATTCATGGATATTTTCTATATGTAAATGTGTGTGTGTGTGTGTGTGTGTGTGTGTGTGTGTATGGATAGATCTTTTTTATGTCCTCTGATAATTGCCTCAAAACATTTCCATAAAATTTTAATTATTTTTATTAGATTTAAGTACTTTATAGATATTTTATAGATTATTTTGATTTCTTCTGTGAAATGGATCTTTCATCTGTTATATTACATGAACAGTGTTTGCTGCTTTATAGGAATGTTATTGCTGGTGTATAGAAATGTTACCGGTTTTTATAGATTCATCTTAGTATTATCTTTTTCAAACCTTTCCCTGGTCTGGGGGGCTTGCGATTTTATGTTAAACTTGGTATCTGTTCTTAAAAGGATCAATGCCATCTCCTTTGGCTATTTTTTTAATGCCACAGTACATATGTGAGGGTCAAAGTTTCTAAAATGACAGCCAGGGCAAGGTCCGGAAAGTATTTATCACAAGGTGTATTTGCTAAATGTGTTCACTTGCAAAGATGATTTGGTTTAGATCCACTTGTGTTCTCTCGTTCACCTTGTTTTGTGCCCACATAGCAGCTATATCTGTAAGTAGAGTTCTTCTGTTCTGAGTAATTAGAAATATTAATTCTGGTATATGTTATCCATTTTCTGTATATTTATTTCTTTCAGATTAAGCATCTCTCTAAAGGAAATGGTAAGAACACATTGAAAGGCATAGAGAGTGTTTCTGGACTTTCTTTTGTTCAGCAAGGCTAATAACAATTTTTTCCTACTCTTAACAGTACATGATGAAGATTTTGGTGAACAGAAGGGCATTTCAGAAATCAATTTCGGTGGGTACAATTTCTGCATTATTAATGCCTTGAAATAATTTTAACTCTGTGATGCAATTGCTGAAAAGCTCTTATCTTCGTGATAGGGTACTGGGTAACTTTAGGGGAGAAATAGCTATTGGTGCTGCATTAGAATTTGCAAAGTTTCTGAAAAATGGAAATGTGAAAAGAAAATGATAGTTAGACCAAATTTTCTAGAGAAACTAGTGAGTGATCCATGGATTTAGAAATACATAACATGATTTTTGCTTACAAAAATTTCAGTTTTCCTATTTCTATTTTGAAAAAAGGAAAGAAAAGTGAATGATTATTCTGCTTGCTAAATATATATAGAATATATAGAATATATATTTGTATGTACATGTATGTATATTTGTGTGCATGTATATATATATACACACATATGTATTTGTATGCACATGTAATATATGCCTAGGGTTATATTTAGTGGGGAGGGGGAAAACCCAGGCCCTTTACTGTGCTGTCATATTCATTAACACCTGTTTGCTTAAGGATTTAGAGAAGAGTGTAAAGGTTTCCATTTCAACATTTTGCCTACAAATATTTTCATTGAAGAACTCCTGCAATCTGGTCCCTTACCAAGAGGAGAGAAGCTTTTCTCTCTCTTGTTCTGTTTCTAAAATGAAGGAGAAGCCATTACATTCTGGGTATCTTTGATTAGGACTGGTGGGAAACCGATCTTCATGATCTTAAATACCTTATCAAAAGCTTTCCTATACAATTGCCAAATACTGAAATGGATTAAGTGCTAATTTTCATGTTGCAAGAAGGGAAAGGAAGCTCCTTATGGTGCAGGTCATCTGCCCAGAACCCAGATGGCAACGATGGGCTCACCTCCAGGTCTTCTGACTCAGCTCAGTGCTATTTGCAAACTACAAAACTGGAAAGCCCCACACCTAGGAGTTGAATGTCTGTGGCTCTGTCCTGTTTACAGGAAAGGCAGGCTAGTTGGTATATAATTGGAAAAGCTTGAAATAGTGTTAAAGAAATAGTTTGGTAAGGTAAATGGGTGAATGGGCCCCAAGACTTCAGAGCCAGGCATGAAATCATCTCTCTTTAGTCAGGCAATCAAGGCATATGTACCTGAGAGCATCTGCTATGTTTTAAAACAGGGCTGGCACTAGAATTAGAGTTTTTTCCTCATCTCATCCTTATTTTTCTAGACAAGATAATTCTTTCACCTTACAGCCAGTGTTTACTCTTCATCTTCAACCCCCCCCCCCCGCCCCGAGTTATGTGACTCCAATGAAGAAGTGTTATCTTGTGGGTTTTTTTTTTTTCTCTTTTTAGGTCATTCTAACCAAGCTATGTCACAAAAACTGTTTGGGAAAAATCACACACAGGGAATTGTTGCCTTTTGACCTATCTTGTCTCCACACCTCACAACTGAACCTTTCTATCCCCAAGATTTGCTTCTTTCAGACTTTTCATTTCAATTAAAGGAATTCCCCCCCCACCCCCCCCACCAGATCTGTAGGCTCAGAGCTGCCCTGGCTCTTATCTTTCTCCCAATGTACACACTGTCTATCAGCAAATGCTAGTAGATCTACCATCAAATTATATCACCAGTTGTGACTTCTCAGTACTTTCCCTTTTCCTGTCCCGGTCTAAGGCCTCTGGGTCTGGCCAAGTTCCTGCAGTGGTCTCATCCCATTCTTGACTTTCTGCTCTCACCCCGCACAAGGCTATTCCTCCCAAAGTAGACAGAGCTCTCCTTCTGATATGGTTCGGGCCATGTCACTTCTCTCATCCAATCTTCCAGTCTTCCAACACTGACTACTGCTGATTGGCATCTTGTCCAACACAGAATAAAGGCCCTTAGATCCTTGATTCCCCAAATGTGCTCCCCAGGTCAGTATCACTTGAACCCCCTAAGAGCTTTCCTAGAAATGCGGCATGTTGGGTCTCACCTCCCACTTCCATTTTGACAGACCCCAGCTGATTCCCTGCACATTGAAGTTTGCGATGAGCTGACCCTGGCCAGGCATCTGATGTCATTTTTTTTTTTTTCTTTACTACTTTCTCCCTTATTTACTTGGACTTTCCAGCCACCTGACTGCATAGCTATTCCTCTACAAAGGTGGTTCTCAGTGTGTGGGCCCCCAGCCAGAAGCATTAGCATCTTCTGACCAGATGTATAGCCAGAGAACTTATTACAAATGAAAATCCTCAGGCCCTGCCCCGGACTTGCTGACTGAGAAGCCCTGAGGGTGGGTGCAGTCATCTGTGTTAACAAGCCCTCAGGAGACTCTTAGTGCCAAAGGTGGGAAAGCTGCTCTAAGACATGAAGGCTTTCCTGATTTCTATTTGCTGTTGCCTTTGCCCTCAATACTCTTCTTTTATTCCCTATTCCATCAGATTTCTGCTTAAATGCCACCTTCCCCGGGAGGCCTTCCCTGACCACCCTTGATAACATATCAACCCTCCCCCACTTCAACACGTTCCCCCCCCCACTATTTTTTTTTTTTGCTCTTTTCACTGTCTCAAATTTATTTATTTGTTTGTCTCTCCTCCCTCCCCAGTCAAGAATGTCACCGCCTTGAGAGTTTTGTTTTATTCTCTGCTACATCCCCAGTGTGTAGAACAAAGTCTAGGACACATTAGGCACTTAATAAATATATGCTGCATGAGCAAATTGGGTAGTGAATCTCCAGAGGTTTCTTTTTAATGGATATGGGCTTCTTTGGGAGTTCCTCCCCTCAGCTGTTGCACTCTCTTACTCCTCCATGACCCCATCTCTGGTGACCAACCTGGGGACCAAAGTCTGAATGGGCTTGTTCATGTCACTCTGGAAGAGTCCAGCTCTCACCTCCATCCTTAATCCAGACCAGGGATGAGGAATGTATGCTTTTGCTCATGACCAGCCTGAGCCAGAAAGGGGATAGACCAGCACGTATTACCCCTATCCAAAAGGCAATTCAAAACCTGGGTCCTACTGCCTATGAGGCAGTGGAGTCATTGCCATTTGTTTTTGTTTAACTGTGCTATTATTGTATATGTAGGTTAGGCTTATGGAGGTTAAGAAATGTGGACATGGAGAGGCACCTGGATGGCTCAGCTGGTTGAGTGTATGGCTCTTGATTTCAGCTCAGGTCATGATCTTGCAGGTCGTGGGTTTGAGCTCTGCATCAGTCTCTGTGCTGATGGTGTGGGGCCTGCTTGGGATTCTCTCTCTCTCCCTCTCTTTCTGTCCCTCACACACTCTCTCTCTCAAGATAAATAAATAAACTTAAAAAAAAAATGTGTGTATGGGGAAAGGGATGATGCAAGGGTAGCCTTAGTCATTAGCAAGTGAAACTGTGGCTCCTCTTGATACCTACAACCCCAGGTTTAAAACTGTCCTTTAAAATGAATGAGCCACCAGCTTTGCCAAATGGGACCTTTGCTACCATGTGAGGCTGTGGTGATAATTCTCTAGCTTGATTTCCCAGCTATAAATCAGGAGCTGTTCTTATAATGAAGTGTAATCCACTGACACTGTTTGAAGTACTTCCTGTTTTACAGGGGAGGGTGCTCATCAATATGAAGTTATGATGAGAAGAGATATTCTGTTAAAGGCTCATAATTTTTCCCACAAGGATCTTCCCCTTTTAAGAATCCTATTTTCAGAAACACTATGAGGCCAGACTCAAAGAATACCGTCAGGGAGAAATTTTATCATGCTAAGCTCCTGACAGATATTTGGAGATACAGTTTGAGTGGATCTATCCATATTTGCCTGGTCTTTATTGCAAGGACATTATCTTGAGTTTGGCTTTGGAGAGTACCATTGTTTATTCATAGGGCAGAGCAAAATCTACCCATTTACCTGGAGGCATGAAGAAGGATGGAACAATAGCAGAACGTGCCCTGGATAGGAAGTCAGGAGTTCTCAAGCTCACTCAACTGTTGACCTCCTAGTGCCTTACTTCACTTCGTGTCTCAAGATTCCCTTGTGCTCCCCTAAAGAATGAGAGGTCTGGAGTCAATGATCAAAAAGATTCCTTCTGATTCATTTCTTACTTTTAAGATTCTTGGGCCAGGTTTCCTTTTCTAAAATGAAGACCAAGGATGTCATAATACATGATATTTATGGGTTATTTACGTTTACTCAATTAGAGGAAATTCTGCCTTATTTCAAAGTGACTTTTATCACATAAAGATTAACACTGAAAGATTTACAATGGAAAAGATTAATTTTATTATGAGAGATGCCTTTTAGTAATGCTCACTCAAATCTGTATATATATTTTTTAATCTGCATCTAGCTGCAGGCTTGGATCTCTTTCAAGGGGACATCCTCCAAAGGGTGAGTACTTGCCAAGGACACAATGATGATCCTCATGACTGGCTGTATTTTTATGATGGGAGCCTCTGCTGTGTCCAGCCCTGGGATGGGCACTGTGGAGGACATGAAAGACTCTAATCTATCATCTGTACCCGCAAGGGCTTTCACTGTGGTAAATGATGACAAAAACAGATGAAAAATAACTAAATAGTACAAAGAGTCTGTAATTACCGTATTACATGTTCACTTAATTTTCCTAGTAAGTGAATGAGAGAATGAAATGTACAAATATGTTTATTTTTTTTAAATGTCTATTTATTTTTGAGAGAGAGGGAGACAGATCATGAGCAGGGGAGGGGCAGAGAGAGAAGAGACACAGAATCCAAAGCAGGCTCAAGGCTCTGAGCTATCAGCACAGAGCCCAACACAGGTCTTGAACTCACGAGCCGTGAGATCATGACCTGAGCCAAAGTCATATGCTTAACCAACTGAGCCACCCAGGTGCCCTAATGCACCAATATGCTTAAAGTGACTATCTCAACTTTAGGAAATTGCAGGTCTTTTAAATTTTGTCCTTAATAATTTCTCTGAAGTTTCCAAATTGTCTGTAATGAATTTCTATTGCTTTTGTCATCAGAAGACAAGTGTGAGTAAGTTGTTTGAATTGTGACAGGTTGTTTGTGGGGTGAAAGTGTAGTGAAAAGGCTGGGGGCCTTGAGGACTTGCCTTCCCACTCATTTTTGCCTTGTTTCTACAGAATTCCAGAAATGGCCTGAGAGACCCTAACACCAGGTGGAAGTTCCCCATCCCTTACATTCTGGCTGACAATCTGGGTAATATTAAGTGTTTTAATTAGAAACTTTGGGTTTTATTCTTCTCCCTCCCCACTCCTGTTCATCAGCTTCAGATTGGTAGTAACAACAATGCATATGAGAGGTTCCAAGTCTTGATGGTCCTTTAGCCCTTGGGATGAAATGTATAACAATATATTGACATCAGTGCTGCTTAACCAGTTGGAGATACAAGAGGTATTTTAAAAACTACAGAATATCAAATAATAATTTAAAAAATACAGAACACAATAACATGTTAACAAAACCAAGAACACCATAAAGAACAAAAATATGATGAAATATGCTTTGGCTTCACGAGGATGAAAAATTTATTCTTTAAATAGTAGTATAGGAGAACCTAAATATAATTTCAGCCTACTGATTTCTTCCCTTGTTGTTAGAAAGCAAACATTCCAGGGGCACCTGGGTGGCTCAGTTGGTTAAGTGTCCAACTTCAGCTCAGGTCGTGGTCTCATGGTTTGTGAGTTCGAGCCGCACCTTGGGCTCTGTGCGGACAGCTCAGAGCCTGGAGCCTGCTCCAGATTCTGGGTCACCCTCTCTCTCTGCCCCCCCCCCCCACTTATGCTCTGTCTCTCTCTGTCTCAAAAGTAAATAGACATTTAACAAATTTAAAAAAATCCCATACTTTTGAGAAATAGAAAAGTCTGTATTTCATTTGCTCAGAGTTCTTCCTCTTCAGTATTAATCATTTCAGTTCTTTTCCCTCTTAAGATAAAGGACTGGATAAGTTATAGTTCATTCATTGTTAGAAATAATACTCGGGGGAAATAAATAAATATTCAAAGCCACGTGTGGACACTGGCTGACCTCAAGCAGGTGACTGACAGCTGAGCAGCTGTGATGATGCCATGCCTGTGAGGCTCATTCCACATAGATGGAGGGAGGTCAGAGGAGAGGGGAGGTGGGGACAGGCTTGCTCCATCTTGATGGCCTGCAAGGCTGCTCCCACTCTCAGGAGATAGAGCTTACGCTTCCATATTTGCCACCACTGTTATTAGCGCTGATCCCTTTTCTGGAAAAGTAGATGTAAACAAATGCTGTTATTCTCAGTTACTTTTTTTTTTTTGGAAATTTGAGTTTTTATTGCCCCAGTGTTTGCCTGCACATTTGCAAATTTATGGAGCACCCATATTTATTGGAATGTGATTGAAGAAAGATCAGCTTTCGAGAGGGGCCTCTTACCCATTCCACTTTTCCTTCTTATCTGTCGCACCTGCTCTGTCCCCCTTCCATCAAAACATAGACATGATTTTTGAATCACTATCATGTGCTGGCCACTGTGCCTTCACCTAATACTGAAGGTTCACCATGCCTCTGTGAGGCAAAAGTTGAGCCTCTCAGACTTTAATGTGTGTGAGGTTCCCCTGAGGATCTTGTGAAATTGCAGAGTGGGTGGAGGATGGGCTCTGTGATTCTGCACCATCCCCCAGCTGATGCAAATGTTTTTGGCTGCTGGCAACAGCTTGAGTAGCAAGGTCTCTTTAGCAGTAAGATAGGTAACAGATTAAGAGAGCAAGTTGGAAGACAGATGGCCTGAAATAAGGTAGCAGCAGTAAGGATACAATCACCTTTAGGGTTAAAAATAGTTCAGATGCCTGGGCCCAAACCATTGGAAAAAGCAAACATTAACTAGAGTTTCATATTTGTGTACAATTCTTTGATTAAAGTTAAATTTACATGGAGTGAAATTCATAAATCAGTGTAAAAGTCCATGGCTTCTGATAAATACATAAACTTATGTAACCCATGCTCCCATCACTTTAGAAATTTCCCGTGTGCTGGTTTCCAGCCAATCCCTACCTCACGCTCCAAAAGACACGACCATTCTAATTCTTTTAGCTTATAAGATTAGTTTTACCTGGTTTACCAATAGATCGAATCACACAGTATGTACTGTTTTGTATCCGGCTTCTTTTGCTTAACGTGTTTTTGAAGTTTTTCCATATTGTTGTGGACCAGTAGTTAATTCTTGTTACTACTCAGTAATATGACAGCTGTTTATCCATATTTCAGTTGATGGACATCGGGTTGTTTCATGTTCGGGGCCATTATGAAGAAAGCCTATAATTTAGCACTTAGGTGAAACTGCCATTCTGTGCAAGCACGTAGTTATATCATCTTGCTAAATTAACTCTTCTCATTTAAATAAGTTTCTCTTTATGTCTGGCAATCCTTTTTGTTTTAAAGTCTACTTTATCTAATTTAAATCTATCTCCACCAACTTTATAAAACTTACTGTTTGCACTGTGTATCTTTTCTAGGTTTTTGCTTCCAACCTATCAACGTCTTTATGTTGAAAGTGTCTCTTTTTCAGACAGTACATATTTAGGTGCTACTTTTTTATCCAGTCTTTCAACCTCTGAATTTTAACTATAATATTTGGTCTATTTGCTTTTAATGTAATTATTCGTATGGTTTGAATTAGAATTAATAGTAATTATTTGTCTTTTATTTTTTTATTTTATTTATTCTTGCCTTCTTTTGGTTAAATCCAAGAATTTAAAATTTCACTTGGGGCCTGTAGTGGCCTTTTATCGCAATCCCTTTGTATTATTTTGTGAGGCTTTGCTCTAGGGATTACAGTTGGTAGTCTTTAATATGTGACAGTATACTTAGACTTAAAATTGTGCCATTTTGCATAAAATGTAAGCATTTTTTAAATTAATTATTTATTTATATTTATTATTTTTTATTTTTGTTTGCCAATAGTCTAAATTCATTATTTATTTGTTCATTCAAAGAGTATTTACTGAATACATTCTCTATTCAAAACACCATGATAGGTAAGCATTTTAGAGCAGTATATTTTCATTTATATCCCTTCCTTTTGTGCTATTATTGGTTTATACTTTTCAACTATATACTTTGAAAACCTCATAATACAGTGTTTCATTTTTGCTTTAATCAGTTGTCTTTTAAAGTAATGAATGAAAAAGGTTGTCTTCATCTTTACTTTTATACTTGCTATTTCTGGTGCTGTTCATTCCTCCTGGAGACGTGAGTTCCTATCTGGTGTCATCTCTCTGTAGCCTAAAGAACTTCCTTTAGCATTTCTTGTGGAGCAGAACTGTTGGAGACAAATTCTCTTCTTTCTTCAAAATAACCTCTTTTTTTTGCATTCATTTTGAAGGACAGTTTTTACTGGAAATAGAATTTTAAGTCAATAGAGGTTTTTTTCTTTCTTTAAAGTTTTAATTACTGTGCTTTGCTTTTTTATGTTTTATTTTGAAAAAATTTAAATATCCAAAAAGCTACAAGCACTGTACAGTGAACACCCATATACTCATCACCTACATTATACAAACAACATTCTGCTATATTTGCTTTTTCTTATCTATCCATCTTGTCCATCTTTCTAAGCTTCTATCAATACATTCTATTGTTGATACATTTCAAAGCGATTTACAGGGACGAGTATGCTTTACCCCAAACACCTCAGCATGCATATCTTCAACTAAGGTTTAATATTTATTTATAGTTCTTTTTAATGTAAAATGCACATAGAGTAAAATGCACAAGTCTTAAGTATACAGTTCAGTGGGTTTTATATATTGCACTTATACAACATAAAATGTATTTCATACAACTCCTATTAAGAGCACTTACTTTCACTATTTCAGAAAGTTCTTTCATGCTCTTTCATAGTTACTCTCACCTTCCAGAAACAACTCCTTTGTTGTTGCTGTTGCCTCTTCTAGAATTGCATATGAATGGACTCATATTTTCCGTTTTTTTGATTGCCCAGTAAAATATCTTTGAGATTCACCAATGTTGTTGTGTTTATCAATAGTTTGTTCCTTTTTATTATGGAGTGGCATTCCGTTGTATTCCATAAATACAGCAAATCACAGCTTGTTAATTAATCTCCTGTTTATAGACAAGGCACATTGATTCTATGTTTGAACTACGATGAATAAAGCCACTCTGAACATTCTTGTACATGCCTGTTTTGAATATATGTTTTCATATTCATGTCTCTGGTGTAAATATCTAAAAGTGAAATTGTTGGGTTAGATACAAATGTAGGTTTAGTGTTGGATCTCTTTCAAAGTGCTTGTACCATTTTACCAACTTCTACAAATAAGGAATGGAAATTCATTTACACTACTTCCCAACATTTGTTGTTGTTCTTCTTTTTAATTTTAGCCATACCGATGGACATGTAGTGGTATTTAATTGTGGTTTTAGTTTACCTATTGTCATTTTACTTTCTTTTTTATTTACTTATTGTTCATTTGTATGTCTTCCTTTGTAAAATGCCTGTTTAAATAGTTTTCCCATTTAAAAAATTAGTTACTTGTCTTTCTTCTTTGAGTTGTAGGAGATTTTGTTTGTTTGTTTGTTTGTTTTGTTTTTACATATTCTGGATACAAGTCTTTTGTCAGTTGTGTATTTTGCAAATACTTGTCCCAGTTTGTGACAGCTAAGATGTCTTGAGTACAGATATTAATATTACAGATGCCACTCTGGATAGGTAAAGTTTCATGAAAATCTTTCAGTAGGTTTAATGCATACTCTTGTTATCTGTGTTGCTTCCATAAGTAATTTACAGATTATTTCATTGATTATTTAATGGCCTTGGTATAATCTTATGACATCTGAACAGTGAATCTCGAATTTGGTAGTTTATTAAATGAAATAGGGCCAGGAAACCATACAGTGAGTACTAGGTAAACAGCCGAGAAGTATAAGCTCTTTGAAAGAATGCACAAAATCAAGTGTACAAGAAATATAATTTAACTTTATATAACGTAGCTTAATTATTTTTAAAAATATTTTTATTTATTTCTAGGAGAGAGAGAGACAGCGTGAGCAGGGGAGGGTCAGAGAGAGAGGGAGACACAGACTCCGAAACAGGCTCTAGGCTCTGAGCTGGCAGTCAGCACAGAGCCCGACGCGGGGCTTGAACCCATGAACCGCCAGATCATGACCTAAGCGAAAGTTGGACGCTCAACCGACTAAGCCACCCAGGCGCCCCTAAACATTTTTTTTTAAAAGCTCTCAGATAATTCTAGTTGCTGAGTCGGCTTTCCCAGGTTAGATAATTCAGCAACTTCTACCCCCACAGGGTGGCTTCTCATGCCGTCCTCCACTCAGACTTTTCCAGCCTCATTNCAGGGGAGGGTCAGAGAGAGAGGGAGACACAGACTCCGAAACAGGCTCTAGGCTCTGAGCTGGCAGTCAGCACAGAGCCCGACACGGGGCTCGAACCCACGAACCGCGAGATCATGACCTAAGCGAAAGTCGGACGCTTAACCGACTAAGTCACCCAAGCGCCCCTAACGTAGCTTAATTTTTAACTTAGAGCTCTACCTTCAATGAGTTGAGGGGAGAAAAAGAACACATACTAAGTAAAACATAATCTCTGTTCCTTCAGAGTATCTTTCCTCCCCACCCCATGCTTATCTTTTGCAATGCTAGCACATGTGCATGTTAGGGGAGAGGAAAGACATTTGATCTTTGGTCATTGGTCATACCCTACAGGTTACTAGTAAGCATCTATTATGGCCTCTTCAGGTCCATTAGGCTTCTGCTGCTATAGTTCCAAGTTGGGGTTATGGAGATCTTCTCCAGGGGCGCCTGGGTGGTTCAGTTGGCTAAGCGTCCAACTTCGGCTCAGCTTATGATCTTGTGGTTTGTGCGTTCGAGTCCAGCGTTGGGCTCTGTGCTGACAGCTTAGAGCCTGGAGCGTGCTTCCAATTCTGTGTCTCCCTCTCTCTCTTTTCCTCCCCCACTTGCATTTCTTTCTCTCAAAAATAAAATAAAAATTAAAAAATTTTTCTTAAAAATTCCTTAAAAAAGGAAATCTTTCCCAAAGCTGTTTCCAGCGCTATCTGTTTAGTCTCACCATCTCTCCACGAGCCTTGCAAGGAAGCAGGGTAAAATACCATATGTGCTTCTCATGCTCTCAGAGCCCATAACCACTCCAAACTCTGCTGTCTTCCTCCAGCTAGAAGGTTATCTTTTTAGACTGTCATAGCATCATTCTCACTGCTTCTCTCCAAGGCACTTTATGCTCACAGAAGACAAATGGCTTGCAGTCTTCTCTTCTGCAATGCAACTCTCCTGAGGCTCCACTTGAATGGGGAAAGCGGAAGGGAGGAAATGGGGAAGTCAGTTTATAATTTTGTTCAGCTACGCATAGGAGTATATTCTTATTTTGTAGTTATGTTTACATTATGTATTTAAAGTTTGCACTTAGTGTTTTTTAAAAACTTTTTCTATTGTTTATTTATTTTTTGAGACAGAGAGACAGAAAGCAAGAGAGGGAAGGGCAGAGAGAGAGGAAGACACAGAATCCGAAGCAGGCTCCAGGCTCTGAGCCATCAGCACAGAGCACGATGTGGGGCTCAAACCCACAAACCATGAGACGATGACCTGGGCCAAAGTTGGACACTTAACCCACTGAGCTGCCCAGGTGCCCCTGCACTTAATGTTTATATACAGAACTAGTTTTATAGTTTTAGTTTCCAAGGAATCTACTACCTACCAAAAAATATATCATAGACCTCTGTGGATTTCATGTGATGGCAAGATTTTCTCTGAACCATGTTATGTATATTATTTAAGATCTAAGTGACACTCATTGACATTTTTGCTGATTTCTGCAGGACTGAATGCCAAAGGAGCCATTCTTTATGCCTTTGAAATGTTCCGCCTCAGGTCCTGTGTAGATTTCAAGCCCTATGAAGGAGAAAGTTCATATATCATATTTCAGAAGTTTTCTGGGTAAGTATATAATTTTCTGTGTGTCATCATGAATCCTTTGGTTTATAAAAAGTAATGCATGTCTTTCAAAAGAAGAAACTGAAAGGAAGCTAAAAGCAGAATCAAATCTTGCTCTGTGAATTTTGAAACTATCATATTTTTAATGCTGTAGATGAAGAAGGAGCTCTTTGGATATTTCTGGGCACCAGGGAGATTTATCTCAATTCTTTTCCTGGGTTTAGGTCATGGTTTAACTTGCAGAATGTTTTTTTTTTTTTTTTTTAAGTCAGGTGTATTACAGTATAAATTACACCCTTTTTATGGTACTGTTTTAAATTATAGTACTCTGTTGGCTGGACCTCTTTGAAAAGTTCTATGTGTAGCTTGTAGGTATTTATTTCCTAGGAGAAGTAAGTGGTATATCAAGAAAGAAGCTCTTTTTTCCCCAGTGGTATTTATGTCAGCCAACCTGGGTAGATAAGGTGGGGAAGCGAAGCTGTCATCTACTGCCACTGCACCTTTGTCTTTAAGCACAGACATTTCCTCATGCTACAGTTCCCGAAACTGCCTCTAGGTGTTGCCTGGATTTGGTTGTCTAGTTCTGACGGTGGTTTTGTTAATCATGGATGGATAAGAGATGGGGAAGGAAGTTAGCACACGATTTAGCCTCTCAGGGAAAAAACAATATGCAAAATATAGCAGTGAACAAAGTAAAATTGTGGCGACCACTTAGACACAAGTTCCTTACTTACCCAAGTGGTTTTTTCTTAGCTCAGACTTTTATTAAAAGTGTAATTTATGCACACCTAGTCTGAGCCAGGAAGGGTGCTAGTATCTCGACACAAAGAAGCATGCCACAGGGTCTTAGATCTCACAAGGTTTACAGCTGGCAGATGGGGTGGTGGAGAAAAACAATGTTATATATACTAAGAGGAGTGCCATGGGCCATAAGAGTGCAGAAACAGGAACTCTCAAGTAGTGTGGAGTGTAGAATCACGGAGAGCCACTCTGTGTGTTAAATGAAGAGGGGAGAAGGACATAAAGACAGAGGAGAGGCAAGTACCAAACGGGGGAAGGCAAGAGAGGGAGAGAAAGGGGGGAAGGAAAAGGAAGGAAGAGAAAGAGGAAGAGAAGAGAGAAAGAAGAAAAAAGCAAACATAAACATGAAGCTGTTGTACTTGGACAACTCACGTAAGTGGCATGTAAGGGGCGGCGTGAGGGGCCGTGGAGCTGGGACAATAAGCAGGAGCCTGGTAATAGACAAACCCCGTGTGAGGGAATCCACTCTTTTGTGCATGATTCATTATATGTTCAGTTTTCCATTTTGGAAAGATTACTCTAGCAGTCATGAATGAAGAATTGAAGTGGGGGCAAGACTGGTGGCGTGAGACCCATTAAAGAAAGTCCCAATCATCCAGGAAGGAAATAAATGGACATGCGCTAAGGAAGAGGCAGTTGGAATAGAAAGAAGGGAATGGATTTCAAAATTATAAAAACAAGGGGACTTCTCAAAAGCTGGTGGTTAGTTGATTTGAGGGGTTAAGAAGAACGAGAATCAAAGGTGTCTCTAAGATTTTTGATCCAATGACTGGCGGGTGGTTACTTCATTCATTGAGCTTGGGAATATTGTCGGAAGAACTGATTTTGGGATAGTGAGTGTGTTCCCGGACACATTATGAGGTTCTTGTGGGTCATGGAAGTGGAGATAACCAATGGTGTTCACACTTCCTTTTTATGTGAAGGAAAAACAATTAAAGGATACCCTGAGCCTTGCCAAGAACACGGATTTTAAAGTTTCTCTGCTTTTGATGTGTTCATTTTGTCCCTTGACAACCTTTGCGCTTCAAGAAAGTACCAAAGCCTTTAATTATTTATTGAAGGTTTCAGGGAAGAAAGTTCATTTTTTTTTTAACACTTTTATTTCCATTTTTAGCTACCACTTTTCTCTTAAAAATAAAACAAAGCTAAGATGATCACTTTCCAAAAGTTCTCTTTTTCCTAGTAAAATTCTCTGGGCTTCTTTTCAATTTGTAACTCAATCCCAAAGTTTGTGATGAAGGGATAGGTCAGTTTTAAGGGGTGTTCTTTCTCGTAAAATCTGAGTCTGGGAGAGTCTTATTGCCTGTGGCTTAAGTTACAGGAAGGGAAAAAGAAGGAAGAATGGTGAAAAAATTGGACCAAAGTGCCCCAAAACCTTGAGGGCCCTGGTCCCCTGAAGGAGGTGGGGGTTAACCAGGCTCTTTCTAGAAAGACAATGCAAAAGAGAGTGGCAGAGTTGTGGCATTTTTGCTACTTACACGTTTCTTTTGGGGGAGGGATGTTTTAAAAGAAGATAAATAAGTGCTTCCTCTGGATTGTGGATATTTTGCAGAGTCAATCTAGTTTGGAAAAAAAAGCTACTGTCAGGGATGCAAATTGATCGGTGATGCTTGCATAACTGCGTACATTTACAAAACAGCATTGTGTTCTTAAAATTGGTGAATTTCATGATATGTAAATTATACCTTAAAAAGTTGTTAGAAGATCATTAAAATCTACCTTTGAGTAGAAATTAAACCCATCAACATTTGAAGGTGTATGATGTTAGCAATCTTGGCAAAAACAATGGCAGGTAAGACAATGTGATTGTCACCAGAGAATTTGTACAAAATCCATTGGTCACATTTAAAAGTATGGGTGGGGCATCTGGGTGGCTCAGTTGATTGAACTCCAGAATTCCTCTTATGGTTCTTGATTTCAAGCCCCATGTAGGACTCTGCGCTGACAGCTCAGAACCTGGAGCCTGCTTCAAATTCTATGTCTCCCTTTCCCTGCCCCTCTGCCGCTTGTGCTCTCTCTCTCTCAAAAATGGATGAACATTAAGAAAAAATTTAAAGTATGAGCAAATCTTTTATTCTGTTGAGCACTGGTTAGAGTGTGGATGCTGTTCCACAACTCAAAGAGCAGAAAGTTGGATTTATGAGAAAAGACAAAAAATAATTGGAGAAAAAAGGGTTGCAACTGCGTCATGATGAATGTAGAGAATCTGCCAGCAGTTCCTGAGTCTGTTGTTTTCTGTGGGAAGTTATGGGGGGAAATTATGGGTCCTTCTTGCCTGGAACCCTTCAGAAATGGTAGGCAGCCAACTCTGTGCTTTCATCATGCAGCAGATCGGCCGACAGCCAAAGAGGTGGACTCGCCGCCTCTTTCATGAAGTTCTCTTTCATGATTGTAAAATTTATACCTGCTCGTTATAGGAAATTTGGAAATTCATTAAAGTACAAAGGAGAAAATTTAAACCAACCATAGCCACCACCCAGAGACAACTTAATATTGTGGTACAAAGGCAATAGTGATATATTATGAAGTGTCCTTTGAGTTTGTGGAGGTGAGAAAGAATGCCAATTTTTACTTCTTTCTACCTGGTGTATTATTAGGATTGATTTGCCTCTGAGTAGGTACCACATTGATAATCGACCATCGCTTTTATTTTTTTTTAACTTTATTTATTTATATTGAGAGAGAGAGAACAAGTGTGGGCCTGTGGGGGGTAAGGGGGGAGCAGAAAGAGTGAACCTCAAGCAGGCTCTGCACTGTCAGCATGGAGCCCGATGCAGAGCTCAAACTCACAAACCATGAGATCATGACCTGAGCTGAAATCAAGAGTTGGAAGCTTAACTGACTGAGCCACCCAGGGGCTACTGGACCACCATTTTTAAAGACTGCTTATTATTCCCTGCAGGGAAAGTTGCTCATGTAACTCGTCCCCTATTTTAAACTATTAGCTTATGAGAATGCTACTGATAATTTCTTTTTTTATGTAACTAACATCCTTCAACTTTGTGTTCTGGAACCTTATGAATTACAGCCACCTGAGAGTTCTTTAGGAGAAAACTTCCCTCTTCTCTTCTTTCAAGGTGCTGGTCTGAGGTTGGCGATCAACATGTGGGACAGAACCTTTCCATTGGCCAGGGGTGTGATTATAAGGCCATCATTGAACATGAGATCCTCCATGCTTTGGGATTTTACCATGAGCAGTCAAGGACTGACCGTGATGACTATGTAAACATCTGGTGGGATGAAATTCTTCCAGGTGTGTATGGAAGGGAGTTGGGCGGGATTTACCTTTATCACTTGCTGGGACACACCCTGGGATGTCCAAGCCACATAGGTGTGCAGACGGAAGCTTCAGCTGGGGAACCCAGCTTGGGAAAAGTTTTCAATTTGTTGGCCTATTCTGTGGGCTGTGCTCAGCTGATGGTAACTGGCCCCAGATAAGGGCCTTAGGGAACAGTATGTGTTGCCTAATTCAATGTCAACTGAAAGTTAATTGGAAGCTTTTGCTTTGTTTCCGTGTTTTTGTTGAAAATCCATCTAAAACGCCATCTGTCATCCTGTCATAGTAAATTGAATTAGGCCTCTGAGGATGTCATGGCCATTTTTCTGGATGTGAATTCTCATGTAGATCCAGAAGTCTGCATGAAGTTTAGTTGAACAAGCGATGACTCTAATATATACTCAAGAACTTTTCTGGTGCCTTACCAAATCAATGATAGGTGTTTAAAAACAAACCATAACAACAACAAAAATGAATTCTTTCATGTGAAATTGTCTCCCCAGTTGTGTTAACTCTGGCTGATGGTCTGAGTTAGTCAAAATTTATTGGCCCTTCTTCCTCCTATACCCCTCCCCCCACTCCCCCACCTTCCTCCTTCCTAAATACCTCTCTCCTTCTGCCCCCAGCCACATTGTGCAAGGAATAACACAGTCTTATTTCACTTATCGTTATGTGGGTATGTTATTTTAACGATTTCTATGTTCTGTAGTTTCTTTAGACTTTCTTGCATTACCTTCCCTAGTTGTTCAAGCCAACTAAGTCTTGCTCTCGAGTATACAAAACACTCGTTTATTGAACAGCTTCCCAATGTGCTGGGAAAAAAGCCAATACTGTGTTTCTGAAAACATCTAGTTTTCAATTATGAATTAGTTCAGGAAGTGGGAAAACATTCTTTTTGGAAGCAATAGATTAATAAAACTTTCATGTCTTAAAATGCCTTTACTATTACCAATCGTGGTTTTCACGAAGCAAATAATTGCCTTATAATTACTTGTTTGATTTACATACCAGTTTCATATGTGGGTTCATATATGGGAGTGCATCTATAATGATTTGACTTTTAGGGACTTGTAAGCACTAGTCATATTTTAAAATGAAATGCAAATGTCCAAAGGACTTCTGCCAGAACTAGCTCATTTGAAAGTAAGACGGGTCAATGGTTCTTACATGACGTAGGGGTAGTGATGTCTAATCATATCAAAATCACCTAAGGGGTTTCTCAATCTAGGTCCCTCCCACCACCTCATATTCTGATATTTCTGTGAATGTGAAGTGGCAGGGAAAGGAGAAAAACTGTGTGGTTTGCCAAAACCTAATACATGACCACGACTGAACCCCACCTTCCAACTTCCACCCATCTTACCACCCAACCACGGAGCAAAAGTAATATTCTTTGCCTTGCAGTTCAATCTGGAGAAGTATTAGCAAGTATTCACCCAGACATGAGATAACATATCAAATTTAATGTGTTTCTCTCCTAGATGTAAGTGTGTTATAACTGGGTCTGTGTAGGAGGGAAAGGAGAGTGGGATCAATGATCCAAGGCCCAAATCTCTGCTTGCAAGGCTCAGGGCACTATTAGACTGTGCTTGGATTTGCCCAGAGACTTGACTCTCTTACCTCCCTATACATATACTTGGTTCTGCCGAGTGTTCAGTAAGGATGCAGAGAACATTCACATTTGTCAGTCTTGAAGAACACAGCGGTTAGTGCTTTTAAAACTATTTTAGGCCAGGGCCTGCCTGGATGGCTCAGTTGGTTGAGTGCCTGACTTCAGCTCAGGCCATGATCTCATGGGTGTGAGTTTGAGCCCCGCACCGGGTTCCGTGCTGACGGCTCAGAGCCTGGAGCCTGCTTCGGATTCTGTGTCTCCCTCTCTCTTTCTCTCTCTCTGCCCTTCCCCAGCTCATGCTTTCTCTCTCACTCTCTCAAAATAAACATTAAACAAATACTACTTTAGGCCAAATGAGTTCCCTTTTTGAGATGGAGCCAACACATTTGCCAGGGTAATTTTCAGACTTGCTCAGCTCTTGGTTGAACATGAATCAACACATGTTGCTTATCTCCTCCCTATATTTTCATCAGGTATAATTCCATATATCTAAATTGCCTACTATCTCAGGAGAACTGTTCTCAAATGAGACATCGAATTAATATAACAGTAAGGAAGGGCAGTATTATTGTTCAGGGTAATTTATAACTTTTATTGCATCTCATTTTTCATGGATGCCAGTATAATTGTTCAATCTAAGATGATGCTATACTGGCAATGTAGTTCTCTCCCCAACTCCATCTCCATCTCATAAGCCAGAAGTGTGTTTTCTGGATCTTTTATCTCCCACCAAGGAAAGACTTCAATTTCTGAGGCCCAGGAGGTTTCCACAAACTACAGCCTGGGGGCCATATCCACTTGCTTTTGTAAATAAAGTTGCATGGCAACACAGCCATGCCCATTATTCACATATTTCCTATGACTGCTTTTGTTCTACAATGACAGAGTTGAATAGTTGTGACAGAGACCATATGGCTCACAAAGTCAAAAATATTTTCCACGTGACCCATTACACACGAGATTTTCTGACTGGCCTCTCTGGTGTCCAAGATCACTCCCTCTTCAAGGCTCTCAGCTGCGAGTTTCACTGAAGGCAGGACCTGGCCTGTCCTACTCACTGCCAGAGACCACCACCACTTAGTACAGCTCTCAGGAGATAGACAGTAGGCACAGCAAAAACGTGTTGAATAAAATTGTAAAAATTATTCAAAATGTTCATTTGGGGGGCGCCTGGGTGGCTCAGTTGGTTAAGTGTCCGACTTCGGCTCAGGTCATTATCTCACGGTTTGTGGGTTCCAGCCCCGCGTCGGGCTCTGTGCTGACAGCCAGCTCAGAGCCTGGAACCTGCTTCAGATTCTGTGTCTCCCTCTCTCTCTGACCCTCCCCTGCTCACACTGTTTCTCTCTGTGTCTCAGAAATAAATAAAAACATTAAAAGAAATGTTCATTTGGTGCAAGATTCTGATAAGAATCCTTGAGTAGTAAAGAATAAATGATCTATTCTAACCTGGCGATCACTGTCAAGGTTAAGGAAAACCTGTCCAGTGAATTTGAAAGTACTTTTCTTAAGATTTCATCAGGAGTGGCCAGGAGATGCCAGACCAAGCCCCAGTCCTCACATTGGCCGGATGTTCTTTATTGTTCTATCCCTTGGGGTAGGACAACCTAGGGCCAAGTGTCTGGAAGGAGTTACTTTCCCCTTCTGTTTGGGTCATTTATTTCTTATAGTTCTGTCCCATCTTCAAAGATGCTTTGATCCCTTTCAAGTTAAGTCTCTATGAAATCCCATGAATTGGGAGAATAAAACATTGGTATTTTCATTTATAGTTAAAATCAAGTTTTGATTAGTAGGGTTCATTGGCTTTGCCAAAAGCAGTTAGAGACTCCCTCCAGCACCTGCTAGACCACTGCCATGTTGTGCCACTCTTCTTCAATCCTGAATGCACCTGTGTTGATGTCTTTGCAAGGTGGTTCAAGACAGCTGGATGGGAAGCTAGAAAAGGAGAAATACATGAAGATGGGAAGTCATGACTGTGGAAGCTATGCACATTCTCATTCAATTTTCCTGTCACTCCCTAAGAAGGAAATTAAAAATCTGTGAACGTATCATTATTGCAGCTGAAACAGTAAATTTCTGATGGCTAGTGGGTTAAAAGAACATCTGATTGGTTTTCTGACTCCAGCATTTCACGTTGCAATATCTATTATCTTACTTGTGCTGATCTCCTAAAAATAGTTTCCATTTCTATTTGAAAGGAAAGTCAATTTTGTTCTTCCTATTTTATTGTTCTGTCCATGAGGTTATTTCTGGAAAGAATGTGAGCCTTGATTGACAGGGTGCCCCTTTCTTGGAAGCTACTTACCTTTCCCTCTGCCCCTTGGATTTCCTTTCTAACCCATGAAAAAGCTGACCAGGTACAGCTTTTGGTGAATGGGGTACTTGCCTATTAGCAAGATGTATCAATCCTGAATATTTTCCTGAATTCACAAATTTCCTTTACCTGCCATTTGAACACCTGCCTCCACTTTAATGTTTTATCTTCTCTTCCTTTTTTTAAAAAAAATTTTTAATGTTTATTTATTATTTTTTTTGAGAGAGAGAGAGAGAAAGCATGAGCTGGGGAAGGGCAGAGAGAAAGAAGGAGACACAGAATCTGAAGCAGGCTCCAGGCTCTGAGCCATCAGCACAGAGCCCAATACAGGGCTCAAACTCACGAACCATGAGATCATGACCTGAGCCACCCAGGTGTCCCTATCTTCTCTTTCTTAAAACCTCATATGTATATATACACACACACACACACACACACACTTATTTATTTACTCATTTATTTGTAAAATGAATCTTTGATTTAAATATATACATATATTTAATAAGTTGTATGCAAATTTATATATTAATTATAACGTGCTTGATTATTTAAGTATATTTTTGATTTTTATAAGTGTATATATTATCATATAATATATTAATATAATTAAAATATTTGTTAGGGGCTCCTGGGTGGCTCAGTCAGTTAAGTGTCTGACTTGATCTCAGCTCAGGTCTTGATCTTAGGGTCGTGATTTTCAGGGCTCCACCCTGGACATGAAGCTTACTTAAAAAAAATTACTTGTTACTATTACTTAATAATATGTGTTGATATTATGTACGTTATGCTAATATAAACTACGTTAAATATGTATATATATTTAAACAAATATTCCTTTTTTCTTCTTGGTCTCTGCTTAAGTATCTAGTCAAACGGGATATGGCAGAGGAAATAATGTAACTAAAGAGGACCTGTGGATTCGTTCTCTCTTAGGTTTTGAGCACAACTTTAACACCTATGATGACACCTTCATCACAGACCTCAACACGCCCTATGACTACGAGTCTTTGATGCATTATGAGCCTTTCTCATTTAACAAGAATGAAAGTGCTCCTACCATCACAGCCAAGATCCCTGAGTTTAACACCATCATTGGGCAGCGCCTGGATTTCAGCGCCACTGATTTGGAGAGGCTGAACCGAATGTACAATTGCAGTGAGTAGTGCAGGGTCTGAGAAGTAGGTAAACAAACCTCAACAGAGCTTCCCCTGCTCCTCCAGTTTCCCCTACATTCCTCTTCCCCATTCCTTCCTGGTCTAGTGAAAGACAGTGGACAAGCCACATAACCTTAGCCTATCGCTAGAGTAGAAAACATGGTAACACCCACCTCACAGGATGGTTATGAAGAATAATTACGTGCTTGTGTTTTGCAAGGTGAAAGTATTGGACCAATGATGTAAGAAACTGTAATTGCCCAACTTCTTTTGCTTCCTTTTGAATGATGCTTCATTATGTAAATCTCAAGATAGGGGACAAGCTTGGAAGTATTTTTTTTTTAATCCTGCAAAATTCTTTACCCAGGGTAGTTTTTCTAGAGTAATCTACTGCTCAGAGGTGGGGTGTTTTCTAAAATGACTCTACTAGTCTTGAGGGACACATTCTTTAATTCTATTCAATATGTACGTACAAAAGACTTACAATGTACAGAGATCTACTAGGTACCTCCTTCTTGATTTCTTGGAGTTCTTGGTTGGCATTTATAGCAAAACATGATGACAGGTCTTTTTTATCATTTGATTCTGTGAGGTGGGTAGGGCTGCATCTATATCAGATGTTCTATGACATAATAGACAGAAGGATTTGCATTTGAGAAGAGTCAAGAAAGCGGGCTCTATCTGAACAGTGAGGTCTTTTTAGCTTGAGACATCAGGTATTTGAAATAAGAGGACTTAAACTTTAAACCAAGTGATACACATATCATTTGCAGCCACAACTCACACTCTTTTGGACCACTGTGCTTTTGAGAAGGCAAACATCTGCGGGATGATTCAGGGGACCAGAGATGATGCTGACTGGGTCCATGAGGACAGTTCTCAGCCTGGACAAGTGGACCACACCTTGGTGGGACGATGCACGGGTGAGTGAAGGCAGAAAGTCAGCACACTGAAGTGGTTCACCGGGTTCAGTTAGGGAACAGCAGCCTAATGCATGTTTTCATTGCATCAATTGCAATGTTAGTTATCCAACTTGGAAATCTGAACAAGCACAAGGAACTTTTCTCATATCTTAATTATTAGCTCAACCAAAAGCATGCAGGTTCTGGGCGCACAAAAGCAAGATGCGTTTAGGTGATGACAACCACAGACATGTGGTTGCTAAGACATGATTTTGTAAATAAAGGTAATGTTTCTAGAACAGTGCCCTCCAGGAGAACTATGATGCAAGTTACATACATAATGTGAAATTTTCTAGTAGCTGCATAAAAAACAAACAAGAGAAACTGTCTTTATACATTTTATTGAACTCAATATATTCAAAATATTAGCGTTTTGATATACAATCAATATTAAAGTTATTAATAAGCCACTCCACACGTGTACATTAGGTATCTGAAATCTGGTATGTATCTTACCCTTACAGCACAAGTGCTTAATTACCACATTTGGAAGCCACCATATTGGATGGCACAGTTTCAGAGAGTCTTTAAGTGTGGTTTGTAGAGCAAAAAAGCCATAAAGTCAGACAGACCTGGACAGGAAATCTGGCCCCATCACTTGCTAATTGTGACCACTGAAAGTTGTTTTTGTTGGTACTCTTTTTTTAAAAAAAAGTCTTTGCTTTTGTCAGCCTCTCTGAGCATTCCAGGATTTTGATACTTAAGCATGAGGATGGAAAGAAAGAATGAATACAAATCCTCCAGCTGCAAACCAGCAGCTTCCCTCTCGATTTTTTCCCCCATCTTCCCTTTCTGTCCAGAGGTTCCATTCATTTTTTATTTCTACTTTAGCATCCTTTTATTTTGTACCTGTCTTAGAGAAAAATCTCAACCCTATAGATTATAGGTAGTTTTTAAAGACTAGACTGTCACTGCTTGTGGCGGTTGGTTATATTTCCTTCACAGAAGGGACCCAGCTTGTCACCCAGATGTCAGACCACTGGGGTCAGAGGTCATAAACAATTGCCACTCTCCCTCTGGCCTTGGGAAAGGGTGAAAGTCTCTGTCACAAATCATATTCCCAAACACATAATCTCAAGTGTCCAAAGGGTGATCTAAGTCTGAAGTCCTCTTTAAATTCCCAACAGAGCTCCTCATCCAGTCTGTCCTGTGGGCTGGCTTCCAGGCTAATGTACACTTTCAGGCTAAACAGAAGGGTGACCTTCATGTGAGAGGTCCCAGTACCCTAATAGGAACAAGGAAAAGAAGAAATATCTAAAAAGGTATCTCAGGTTAGCTTGATGAGTCATTATGCTTCTTCCATGGGAGACATTTACTGGGAGTGTATTCCCTCTGCCAGAGAGCACCGGTGGTGTTAAGGTGGATGTGTAGACTCAAAGAACACATAGGATCCATTGGGATCTGGCTTCAGATAGAAACCACCTCCCATCTGAAACCAGGAGAGATGAATGGGCACCTTCTAGATAGTGGTAGGTCATAGGCAAGAATTCAGGCCCCCTGATTCCCAAGCCTGAGTTATCAGACTTTCATTTCCTACCCATCAGTACACCTGGGTTCAATTCCTCAGCAAGGACCCCTTCGACACCTTCTTAGCCATGGAACCTCTTGTTGTATTTAGCACTCAGCAACTCACCATGCAGAGTGTTCAGGCTAGTAAGTTCAAGTACTGAGAAGATCATGCGAGAAAATAGAAATTTTTCCTGATAGAATATTAAAGCCATGATGATATTGTTAGGCTTTGTAGAATGCTTATTTAAACCCTGATGCTTGCTGCTATTGGGGAAGGTACAGTGGTATGAGGCTGGGGGAAGCTGAGGGTCATATTAGCAAAGTACTTAGAACTGTATTAGAAGCTCACTTCGTTTGTACTTTGTGAGATGTTTTGAGTGGGCTGTTTGGTAAGAAGTTGAATTCTGTAGTACAGTTTAAAGGACTTCGTTATACGTAAGAATTGTTCTTTGCGCTTGACCTTGATGTGCTGATTTTCCAAATGACATATTCCTTTCGCTGCCTGCTTCTTTCGGGGGAGAGAGTTCTAAGGTATAGGAGATGGACAACTCAAGCTTGGTCATACACATAGACATTTTTGCACCCTCCTTTCCAGTATTCTTTCAAGGCTTTCTTTACATGCAGGAGAAATCCTCCACTAGTCCCCTTAATATGCCTCGAATGCCCCTTCTTACGGCACAGTAAACATGACTCTTTACCATCAATAATACTTCCAATTATAGGCCAGAAACAGGTGAGACCGAACCTTTATATTGTAAATATTTAAATTTTAGTTTCTGAACATTGGAATCCCACAGTTTGTCACATAACTAGGAGATCGACTCTTTTCCTTGGAATGAATCTCTAATTCACACTAGAAAGCCAATGAGGAAAATAGAATAGAATAGTTTCATCTCAAAGACACTAAATTCCATCAAATTTGCTTGAAACCTGTGTCTCCTTAAGTCAGACGTATACACTTCACATGCTTGGGGACAAAGGCATCAGAAGAGGCACTGGAGAGCTGGGGCTTTAGCCCGAGACGCAGAGAAGACTTACGGACAAACCACCTTCTTTTCATTTTCCCCAGTAGAGTTCTAGCTTTTGTTGCCGGGATAATGGCCTTTGCTCACTATTTCACTTGGCTGGTGTCCAGGGCCCCCTGGGGTGTGGGCAGCTGGAGGTGGATCATTGGAGTGCTCTCACCACAGGTGCCGGCTACTTCATGCACTTCAGCACCGGATCGGGGCTGGCAGAAGAGGCAGCCTTGCTGGAGTCTCGGATTCTTTACCCGAAGAGGAAGCAGCAGTGCCTGCAATTTTTCTATAAAATGACAGGAAGTCCTTTAGATCGACTCGTCATCTGGGTCAAGAGAGATGACAGCACGGGCAATGTTCGCAAGCTGGTCAAGGTGCAGACTTTCCAAGGTACCTAGAGACATTCATGCAGGGACTGATTTGGCTTAAATCTGGGATCCTGTGCCTTCTTCTTCCCCTTCCCCTTCTGTTGATCCCTTCCCCCCTCTCTTTGTGCCTTCTCCTCTTCTTCCTCCTCTCCCTCGTCTTCCTCCCTTTTCCTCCACCCCTCTTCCTCCTCTTCAAAGAGCCCAGCATAATGGCTGGTGTGTTTTAACACCTCAGTGAATATTTTATCCATTCAGAAGTCAGAAACCACATCGAAAATTTAAGTGAGGCTGAAATATACTTTTGCAAGAGACCCTAGACCCTCAAGCTCCTTTCTGGTTTCTTATGCTATCCAGCAAAGGACCCCTTGTTCTAGAACGACTTCTCACTTCTTACCACAGTTCTTTATTCAGAATTCTCACTTCCAATTCAGTCTCAGGAAAAAAGCAAGTAGACCTAATTGTCACTAGAATGTGAGTATCTGGATAGTAGTAAATCTGTATTATTTGCTTCTTAAAAGAGGATGGATCCTCTACTTGGTGGAATTTCACATAATATGAAGAAGAGAAAAAAATTGGGTGTTGGTGAGTGAGTCGGTTTTGCATAGGGGAGATCTAGCTTGTCCTCTGTGTGAAGACTTACTGTAGAGCCAATCATATATCTCTCTGACATCAAGTCATAGATTGGACCATATGAAATTGCCGCTACTTGACTTTGGGTTTACAAAATGACTATTTTATATGGTTCAGCTTAATATTTAGGTATTCAGTGCAAACATTAAGGGTGCATTTATACCATGAAACCCAGGGGAGAACACAAAACTTATGGAATTTAATAACAATGGAAAACGAATTCTGATTAAGATTTGAATATGAGGGGTGCCTGGATGGCTCAGTCGGTTAAGCATCTGACTTTGGCTCAGGTCATGATCTCGTGGTTTGTGGGTTCAAGCCCTATGTGGGGCTCTATACTGGCAGCACGGAGCCTGCTTGGGATTCTCTCTTTCTGCCTTCACACTCTCCCTGTCTCTCTCTCAAAAGTAAACAAACTTAAAAAAAGATTTGAATATGAATATGAACATAAATTAGTGTTTCTTTTTACGGTTATTTTCCCTCAATAGGTATGTGACTGTGGAGAAGTTCCTTAACCAATTTATAACAGTACCTACCCTCATAGGGATGCTGTGAGGATTACATTAGATAATTCATATAAAGTGCTTGGCCTGGTACCAGAGTATGAGTCTGTGTTCAGTAAGTGTTGGCCGCAGTGGTCACCAACCTTATTCTTTGTCCGTAGGAGATTTGGACCAAAACTGGAAAATTGCCCACGTGACACTTAGAGAAGAAACGAAGTTTCGCTATCTTTTCCAGGGCTCAAAAGGTGACCCCCAGAACTCAAATGGGGGCATTTACCTGGATGACATCACCCTGACGGAAACCCCATGCCCCACAGGTGTTTGGACAGTGCGGAATTTCTCGCAGGTCCTTCAGAGCACAGTTAAGGGGGACAGGCTTCTGAGCCCTCGGTTCTACAATTCAGAGGGATATGGTTTTGGGTTGACCTTATACCCTCACGGCAGAACAAACTACAGTCAGTCTGGCTACTTAGGAGTTGCTTTTCACCTGTGCAGTGGGGAGAATGATGCTATCCTGGAGTGGCCAGTAGAAAACAGACAGGCGATAATGACAATACTCGACCAGGAACCTGATGCCAGGAATAGAATGTCCTCAAGCATGGTGTTCACGACCTCCAAGTCCCAGACATCTTCAGGTAGGTGCTCTAAGATCTGCCCCTCAACCCAAAAGGGCCAACAGATGTGGTTCCCATCCGTGTACGAGAGATGAACACCTCCTCTCAACATTTCCTGCTTGGGTGTATCAGCAGCACAATCATGTTGGAATAGATTAAAATTTTCAATGTCATCATATCTCCCTTCTCTTTTTTGAATTCACTCATCAAGCATTTATCAAAGACCTGCACTGGGCCAAACTCAGCGCCCGGTACCCAGTATAGAGGCAAATCAGGCAGTTCCTGCTTCATCAAACCCAGTCTGAATGAGAAGACAGACACTGCTAATCATTTATTAAATACTCAGAATTTCCTAGCCTCTGTGCTGAACTAATGAACTGACTCCTAAAATATTAGTGCTCATCAGCATGTTAATGAAACAAACATGTATCAATAAAGAAATGCACGGACTGTTTAATTTTCAAATAAAGAGCCTTAAGCCTTAAAGGGAAGCCTTAAAGGACACTGTTCTGTCCTTCCCACTTCACTAGGAAGTGACCTAGTTATGGACAAATGACCATTCAGAGCTCTGGTTCTCTGCCCCCCCTTCCAATTCTGAGTTTTAATTCTCCCAAAAAGCATAAGCGATCTGATTTTTTCCTACATGTTTTTTTTTTTTTTTTCCTAACTAAGCTCTACATACTCATTAAGGACAAGTTGGAGAGTGAAGTATAAAGAGGTAATGTGATGTTATGTTCCCTGTAACTTTGCAGCCATAAACAACTCTGTCATCTGGGACAGGCCGTCCATCGTGGGCTCCTATGATAAGGACTGTGATTGTTTTAGAAGCAGCGACTGGGGCTGGAGTAGTGTTCTTTCCCATGAAATGCTAAAAAGGAAGAGTTTCCTTAAGAATGATGACCTTATACTTTTTGTGGACTTTGAAGGTACTTTTGCTGATTTTCCTGAATAATGAATCCTTTGCTCTGGGGGTTCTACTGATTTTACACTGATTTGGAAGCATCTCATGGAGAATAGGGATTTTTTTTGAGGACCAGGTTAAAAACAAAAAAAGATGCGCTTTTAGGAGAGCTATTGCTCAAGGACTCCCATCTTTATTTTAACTGTCCTTGGGAGAAACTAAAACTTTCGTGTCATCTTTTGTGATCATTTATCAAATATGACAGTTGGCCAACTTCAGTTTAGTTTTGATCAGTGTCTCCATGCTAGCTTTGTGCTTCTTTTTCACGTTGAATAAATAAAAATGTGATTGGATTATTTTAAAAAATAAAAACAGGTAGCATGAGAATCAACTGGATTCAAAGCTACCTTTCCATGTCACTAAAGGTGATGTCCATGAGGGATAGAAGGGGCCCAGGGAACTTTCCCCAGAAGTGGAAGTTAATTGTAGTCAGATATTAATTATAGATCTTTCTCACCACCTTTGTCTATTTCCTCAAGATATAACCTACCTTCTCCATACTGAAGTTCAAATTGGAAGCACAAGGCTGATTCCCCAAGGCCTCGTTCTCCACGGCCAGGAGGAGCAGGCCTCAGACGAAGGTGCACAAAAGGCCTCATTAGAGAAAGCCCTACCCAGCAACCTGGACCCGGGGCAGCCCAGCCGACAGAAACGGTCAGTGGAGAACACAGGTCCCTTGGAGGACCACAACTGGCCACAATACTTCAGAGACCCCTGTGACCCGAACCCTTGCCAAAATGAAGGCATCTGTGTGAACGTGAAGGGGATGGCCAGCTGCAGGTAGGCTCTGTGGCCAATGGGTGTGTGTGTGTGTGTGTGTGTGTGTGTGTAGGTGGGGGGTCAGCAGAGGTGAGCCCAACATTTGCTTCCCCCGGTAAAAGACAGGTTAGGACAATGACTACATCAGATGGTCAGCTGGATGTGGTTGTCCTTGACCCCACAAAGCTGTGCTCTGAATCAGAGGGCTTATGCTGTCAGGGCAAAGCCGGGGTCCTGCCAGGGCAAAGGGGTCCCAAATCTCCTATCTCTTGACTTTTATCCCTTCCCTACCCCTGTGATATGATCGACAGGGTCTTGAATGTTGTTGTCATTTTGAACTCCACTGCAATGCCCACAAATGTTCTAGGACTTTTACCCCAGGGACTTTCTACTCCATGACCTGCTTCAGTGGGGCTTAGGGCCAACCTTTTCTTTACTGACTGCAAGTGTTGTTGTTAATTATGATTTCTGTTGTTTATGTGTTCTGTTGTACTATTTTCATAGTATGTTTTCAATAATAGTAATAAGGACATCCGATATTTTTTGACTGCTTGTTATGTGTCATAGGCTGCCCTGAGCAGTAAACATGTATGCTCTAAATTATTCCTCACGTCCACCCTGTGACATAAGGACCCTCCTTATCTCTATTTGGTACATAAGGTGGTTGAAGCTTAGATCAGTTAAATAATTTGTCTAAAATTAGCCAGATGGCAAATACTGGAGCTGAGGCTTGCATCCAGGTCTGTCTGTTGGCACAGGCCACTATATTTATTTGTACTTTTTATAATGTTTGCTGTTTGCATAAAGTATTTCATAAGAGGAAGCATCAATTTCATCTGGCAGAAGAGTAGTAGAGGTAGCAACTAGTCTGCTCGGCTCAAAATACCTATGTTTCTTCTGAGTTCTTTTCAATCTCCACTTTGTTTCTTTTTTTAAATGCCTATTTTTAAATAATTTTAGATTTACAGGTACATTGCAAAAATACTGCAGACCTCTCCATTCCCTATCGTTAACATCTTACCTATCACAGTACAATGAACAAAGCCAAGAAATGAACAGTAATGCAACTAAATACTGTTAACACTAGCATTACACCAACCTCCAGACCTTATTCAGATCTCTCCAGTCTTTTCACCAATGTCCTTTTTTGTTCCAGCATCCAATGTAGGGTCCCACATCGTATTCAGTTTCACATCTTCTTAAGCTTCCTTCAATCTAGGACAATTCCCCAGTCTTTCCTCCCCTTTCTCTACCTTGATACCTTTGAAGAGTACTGGTCAATTATTTTATAGATTGTTACTCAATTTGCATGTGTCTAATGTTTTCTCATGATTAAGTTGAGATTGTACATTCTGGCAAGAATAGGGGCACCTGATGTCAATGGGCATTATGACTGGTGATTCTAACCTTGATCACCTGGCCAAGGGATGTCCATTCCTCATTCTGTTGCTAATATGTGTCTTGGGAGAGACATTCAGAGATCATTCAGGCACCCTGCTTTTCCTCAAATCCTCACCTGCTGATGTCAGCATCCATCGGTGAACCTGCAGCAACAATATCACTGTAATATTCCAACGGTGATTTTCCATTCCCCCACTCCCTCCACATTCTTTAAGTGACATTCTTCTGTAAAGAATAACTGTCCACTCCTCCCCATTCATTTATTCATGCAATTACTTATTTCTATCTCTAAGGACACAAATGTTGATTGTATTCTATGGCCATAGTTCCATAATACCAGTATTTCTTGGGTTGCTCATATTGTCCCAGCCCTGGTGTGTGGGAGCTCTTCCAGACTGGCTTCTGTGTCCTTTTTTGCACACACTCATTTTTCCATGAACACAATCTTACTTTCTGACACCACAGGATACTCCAAGCTTATCTTTTAGTTTCTGTGTCCCAGCCCTGGAATGAACCACTTTCCCCAAGAGCCCTGGTTCCTTTTATTGGAGAATGTCCTCCTTGTTTCTAGAGGATTCCAGAGTCATGGGTGTGAACCTCTTAGCTGATAGGTCCTTGGATGCCAGATTTCCATCTGTGCCCCAGCTGGCTTCATCCTCAGAGTAAGGAAAGCAGTGCTTTCTACTTGTGTGTCCCCCTCTGCTAAACCAAATGATTCCTCTTCCCCAAACCTACAACTTGCAGCAGATGCTCCTCTAAGGTAATGCTCAAGAATTAATTAAGCTGAATTTGGGAGGGGACTGGGCCAGAAAAATACTGAACAAACTTGCTGTTATGCACTGATTTTTAAGAAGCCAACGTCTAGGCTAAAGATGGGGAAGGCAAAATAGTTTCAGCATTAGTGAAAGGAGTCTGTGACTTCTGATGGTCACATTCAGCTCTGTGATTAGACTTTGTGATGAGGACATTGTTTGAAACAAAGGCTAGAATTGCTACCGTAGAAGGGATGAAACGTCACCCTCAATGCCTTGTTTCTGAGGTTGGTTGATCTCTGTACCAAATGACATTGAAAAAACAAACAAACCCAGGGTGTGACCATTATGTTCCTACTGTATACCAGACATGGCAATAGGCACAATGTGCTCACAAGCTGGCAAATTTCAGGGCAGCCTGGGAGATAGGTGACAGTCTGCTCATGTTACAGTGACATTCAAATTGATATTGTCTGGAAGTTCTTGAGCTCCAACTAATGCACTGAGTCAGACTCTTTCTGGAGAATTTCCCTTGTAGCTTATAGTCTGAACCAGTGTGGACCACAGATGCTTTAAGTACCCGAAACCTTCCTCCTAAGCCTTGCACATGGTGGCCATGAGTCCCCAGTCTGGAGACAGATGTCTGGAAGTTAGACTTTAATTGTGAAACACTAACCGTGTGACCCTGAGCAAGTGATTTAACCTTCCTGCAAATTGAGGATAAGAAGAATGGCCTGGCAGTAACCACCACCTCAAAGGCATAAGATTGGGTTGACTCACATAAAGCCTAGAACGGGGCTTGGCACATGGAGCCACTCAGTCAGTGTCGGCTACCACTGTTGCTGTCGGTGCTTGTGGCTACAAAGCGTTCGAGGCTTGGGTGGCTTCCGCACTCCCCCTGTGTCGTGTTCCCCTAGGTGTGTCTCCAGTCATGCCTTCTTTTACACTGGGGAGCGCTGTCAGGCCATGCAGGTGCACGGCAGCATCTTGGGCTTGATGATCGGAAGCACAGCCGGCGTGATCTTCTTGACCTTCAGCATCATCTCCATCCTTTCTCAAAAGTCCAAGCAGTGACCCACCTGCTGACGTCAGCCAGATCACGGAAGCATGTTTTCTACTTCAGATCTTCCTTTCTGGGCCTCAGTGCAGTTTGGGGGCATTTTTATCAGCCTTGCTTTGAATAGAGCTCCAAGGAGCAAGGCTTCCAGCCTCCAGTGTGGCCTTAATGGTTTTCCTGCCCCTGATCCCCACAAGGTTCTGTTACCCTGCTATGTGCTCTGAAGGGAGATAGTGTGTCCTGTGACAGCACCCATTACACTTTCTCTGTAAATCACTTATTTAATTGACTGTCTTTCCCATAGACTGTAAGCTCCAAGTGGGCAGGCCCTCATTTACCATATTAACTCCAATGCTAGGAGCACGCCTGGCTGGCACATCGTGGGGACTCAATAAATATGAATGAATGAAACAATAATGAATGAAGAGCTAAGTTATTGAAACTCTCATTTCTACTGCAGGTAAAATACATACAATGATACTTGTATGCCATTTATATTAAAATCAAATACTTATTTTTCATCAGACACAGTGGTACTCAGTACATAATAGTGCATCGACACAGTAGTGTTGTGGGTTAGAGGAACATTCCTCCTTGCAACAGACTTAATGGCATTTGCTTTCTTCCTTCTCTGTTCTAAAAGTAGGTCTTTAATAAATTCAATAAACATTTAGTCGGTTCCTTTTGTGTGTCCAGCTTTGCATGTAAATCTGTGTGTGTGCATATGTGGAGAGGGAGAGATGTCCAGAGTGATTCCTCAGATCTGTTTAAGTTTAAAGTATATTTTATACACTGTTCATGTATAAAATTACTATATTAACAAATGAAAAATATCTGGTAGAAGAAACTTAAAATTTTTTTTAAATGTTTATTTATTTTAGAGAGGGAGAAAGTGCGTGAGTGAGTGGGGGAGGGGCAGAGAGAGAGGGAGACACAGAATCCCAAGCAGGCTCCAGGCTCCAAGGTGTCAGTATAGAGCCTGACGCAGGGCACGTGAGCGCCATCCAGGGACCGCTAGCAGCAACATGACCTGGGAACGTGTTAGAAGTGCAGATTCTTAGACCCACCTTGGACTTACTGATTCAAGACTCTGACAGTGGTGCCCTCAATCTGTGCTTTGGCCAGCCCTCCGGGGACATCAACGTACTCAGACTGGAGAGTCCGTTCCCAAGAGGTGTTGTTTGCACCTGCTACATACTCTCCTCACATCTTTCTATTCAAGGGATTCTTCTTACCCCATCATGTTTGTTTCCAGTATGGCCATAAAGTGTGTACTTAGGGAACTGGTACCCCAAATCCTGGACCACTCAGGTTCCTTGATGCATTTTCCTTTATTAAACACCCAGAGCCAGCTCTTCGTGGTGTCTGTGCCAAATGGGGATGGGAATCCCAGATTTCCTTTGACTTGATCTATCTTGGAGCTTTCTTGGACCTTCGGAACTACAGAAAGAAAGGGTGTCTAAAAATACTTCTTTAAAATTTTCTTGGGGCACCTAGGTGACCCACTTGGTGAAGCATCCAGCTTCGGCTCAAGTTATGATCTTGAGGATCCTGAGGTTCCATTCAGATATTTGAGGAAAGTGGGCAGATTCTAGAGAGAATGAGTGTTTTGGTTAAGTCAAAGCTCTTGTCCCCTTTTGGCCACCAGGGAAGCTTAATAAGACCAGTAGTTTGAGGAGGGGAGATGTGTGTGTGCGTGTGTGTGTGTGCGTGCGCAAGCATGTGTTTGTATACGTACATGCATATTAGTGTATGTAAGAGACACAGCTAAAAGTCAGATGGGATAAGACACTGAAGAGAAGATGCATCTTTCTCCACCTTTCACAGTTCTGCCGAGGGCTGGTTTTGCAATCCCAGAATGGATTGAGACATGGTCTCATGTTGGGCAGATTCCTTCAGGCCTAGACAAATTTAGGACAGTTTTAACCAAGTGTGACTCAACAGTTCAGTGGAAATCATTGGTGACATTTAAAGATTTCTGTCTGGTGAAGACAGTAAGAGGAGAGTAGAAGCATGGGACCACCACTCTCTATTCCTTAAACTGGCTGTCCATCAGCTCCGAAGGCAGCCCAGTGCTCTCACAAATGAAACTGAGAATCCAAATAATTCCCTTAGCAAATCAGCTGCTGCTTCAGCCTGCGTATCACACGGGAAATCATGATGTAGCCGAGTTTATTAGGACAAAGGTCTCAATTCTTCACTTGTGTTTAAACGCCACCTTAAGAGCCTGGGTGCCTCAATGGGTTAAGCTTCTGACTTCAGCTCAGGTCAGGCTCTCGAGGTTCCTGAGCTCAAGCCCCGCATGGGGCTCTGTGCTGACAGCTCAGAGCCTGGAGCCTGCTTAGATTCTGTGTCTCCCTCTCTCTGTGTTCTTTCCCTGCTCTCTCTCTCTCTCTTTCTCTCAAAAATAAATAAACATGAAAAAAAATTTAAACACCACCTTAGTTCTTCCTGAGAAATCCTACTTTTCTCCGGTGTGTTTAAATGGCATCCAACACTGAGAATGCTTGATAGATCTCCGGCAAGAGTAAAACAGTGGGTGTCTCTGGTGAATGGAACTTCGTGGAAGTTCATTTGAATGAAGACTGAAGTTTGAAATGGCTGCCCCATTTGGGAAGTCCACTAGGTGGCTAATGTAAGATCTACTTTCAATAAAGCCACACAGTGGGAATCCTTTTATGCTCCATCAGAGAGAGACTGAAGAGGGAAGTGGGCCAACTCCCAAGTCTTCCCAAAGCACTGATCCCTCCCTGGGACTGTGTTCGGGGCTGGCCCTATGTGAAATCATCAGGTAAGATGAAGGTTGGAGACGCCTTACCTTCTTCACACTTTCCATCACTACTGCTCTCCCTCTCCCGTTTTGTGTGCCCAGAACTCTCCCTGCTATTGGACTGTACACGCACCAGTTTGCACGAAGAAGCAACAGAGAGAGGCAGTGATGTCCACATATTCCAGGTCAGACTCTCCGCATTCAGTGCCTGGCTCTACCATTCTTGAGCTGAGTAGTGCCCTGGCTCTACCTGGGCAAGTTACTAACTTCTCTGTACTTACTTTATCCGTCTATAAAATAAAAAGAACATTTACTCAACTCGGGATTGCTGGAAGACTTAAATGAGACTACATGCATTAAAAGCTCAGGACAGGCACCAAACATGTGTGAAAACTCAATGACTATTGGATAGTTATCAGTCATTTGCATTGGAGAGTAAATTTTGTTTCATCTGCTGTGTACTTCTCTCCCGGGGATTTTTGCATGGTGAGCCTCATCTCTCCTTGAGATTTGGTTTTTGGTTAGAAGGATGTCCAATATAAGGGAGAAGGTGGCAGAGTTATTCTGGAATGGGGGGTGGGGGTTGTATAAGCAATATCCCAAAGCATATGACACTGTCCCACTTGAGAAGCTGCCTGCCCCCTTACAAAATGGCCGGGTCAATGTGTCCTTTTGGGCCAAGGATCAGCCTTCTCAGCAATTGGTACTGTTTACTTCTTCTGGGTCTTCTTGGATCACACCTCGCTTGGCAAAGCCAACAGCTTCCTCCTGCATGAGTGTCCAGAAGCTAGACTAGAGACTCACCAGCTGGCCTCAGCGGTGGGCTGTGTGTCAGCCAGCCCCAGGACAGCTGCGGATCCAGCGTGGGTGGAAAATGAAAACCTAGTTTGGCAGTAATTTCCCATGGATGGATTCGAATAAGGGGTAAGGTCTACCATAGTTCATCCTTTGGAGGGGTCTTTTTTTTTTTTTTTTAATATTTTTTGTTTATTTCTGAGAGAGAGAGAGAGAAACAGCCTGAGCAGGGGAGGGTCAGAGAGAGAGGGAGACACAGAATCTGAATCAGGCTCTAGGCTCTGAGCTGGCAGTCAGCACAGAGCCCGACGCGGGGCTCGAACCCACAAACCATGTGATCATGACCTGAGCCAAAGTCGGACGCTTAACCGACTGAGCCACCCAGGCGCCCCATGGAGGGGTCTTAATGGGAAAAGAGTGGAGGCCCTGTAAAAAATGGAAGGCATCCGTGTGGCTTCCTCAAACTACCTTCCAGACAAGACTCCTGTCTGCAGTGGGGGAAAACAGGCGATTTCTGGGGCCGCCTTTGACTTTTGCCTTTGCCTTTGGTTTTATATGGAAGATTCGGTCAGTAAGGCGGCGCGCCCTCTGATGACCACAAGGTGGAGATCGAGCCTCAGGAGAAGCGGGCCGCGCGAGGAAACCCCCAGCAGGAAGCCAGCTGTCGGTCACCCCGGGCCCAGCTGGAGATTCCTGTCGGTTCCGCTTTGACTGGAACAGACAGCTGCGGGGGAGCGCCTCCGGGCCTGGGGACCGCGCCGTTCCAGAAAAACGTCCTTCCTCGGTTAAGCAAAATCAGACACCTCCTTCCGCTGCAATCCGGGTGGAAGCTGTTGGGCAGGGTGGAGGATGACACAGGATGGTGCGAGATGGGAATCGCTCTCCGGAGGGCGGGGCCCGCGTCGCTCTTGGATGGTGCTGCGGAGCAGGGGAAGCGAGCTGCGAGGGACTGGCCTCGTCAGTTGCTGCTGCTTTTCGCGCTGAGAAAAAGCCGTTTTTTCTGGGCTCCGGGTTTGTGATGTGTGCTTTCTAACAGTCGCCTGCCTACCTCCCTTGGACTTGGCTCTGCATTAAAGACTGAGACCCTAGGGCGTGGCCCTTCTCACCTCTCCCCTACCCCACCACCCATTTGTCCAGAGGGGGCCCTGGTGACCTTGCAACTTTTTTTTTTTTTTTAACATGAAGTTTGTTTGTTTATTTATTTATTTATTTAATGTTTATTTGTCTTGAGAGAGGGAAAGGGCGGGGCAGAGAGAGAGGGAGACACAGAATCCCTAGCAGGCTCCATCCAACCTCTGAGCTGTCGGCCCCAACCAGGAACCCTGAGATCATGACCTGAGCCAAAGTAAGTTAACCTGCTGAGACATCCAGGTGCCCCGTAAAGTTTGCTTATTTAGTTATTTAAAAAAGTTTTAAATGTTTATTGAGAGACACAGAGAGAGAGAGAGAGCACATGCAAGAGCGTGCAGGAGGGGCAGAGAGGGAGACACAGAATCTGAAGAAGTCTCCAGCCTTGAGCTGTCAGCACAGAGCCTTGCTGTGGGGCTGGAACTCACCAACTGTAAGATCATGACCTGAGCTGAAGCCAGATGCTGAACCCGCTGAGCCACCCACGTGCCCCATGAAGTTTATTTATTTATATTTGAGAGAGAGAAAGAGAGTGAACGGCGAAGGATCAGAGAGAGAGAGAAAGAGAGAGAGAGAGAGAGAGAGAGAGAGAATCCCAAGCAGGCTCCACACTGGCGGGGCTCCACATGTGGGTCTCAAACTCACAAACCGTGAGATCATGGCCTGAGGGGAATTTCAGAGGTGGACCCTTCGCTGACTGAGGCAGCCAAGTGCCCCACCCTTGCATCTCTTCATCTCCCAGTTTAAAGTAAAAGGTTCAGAATGGATATCTAGTCAATCACTTAGAAACTAGCAGAGATGACTGTAGCGAAGTTGTGGAGGTCCACACCCACACCCGCACCCACCCCCCACAGGAAAATGGTATCTGGAGATAAATGACAGGGGCCTGTCACCGGGTAGGCCTCAGGGATTGTGCCGGTGGTGCCTCCCTTCCCATTCTGTGCACTCCATAGTCACTGAGCATGGACAACTTATGAAAATGGTTTCCCTTCTCGAAGGTGCTAGAGGATCAACTTCGGTATCCATCTGTACAGGACATAAGGAAAGATGGGAGTGGGGAGGGGCGAGGGGGTAGAACCCTAACCCTTGAGGCTGGTGAATGGGAAGTAATCAGGTGCTTTCTCACTGCCCCACTCCTTCAGAACCTCTGATGGGGACTAGAAACAAGGAGTGGATATGTCACTGGCCTGGCCCAGGGGGCAAATTCCATTCCAAAGTCCACAGCTTGGCACCTGCAGCTCTGAGGGTTAATATGATAGGAGCCTACCAGTGGGGGGGGCGGGGGTGTGGGGGAAGAGCAGGCTGTGTTTGGATTTTGCTGCTGCTGCTGGCTGGCCTGGAGGAAAGGGAACCCAGAAGTCTGACACGGGGACCATTTCTGATGCTGGGAAAGCATTACTCAGAGCACGCCTCCCCTGAGAACGCATTAATCACACTTAGAAAGCTTTCCCGCTTCTCCAGACTTTCATCCCCTTGGACCATCTGGTCTCCAGACCCTGGCTCAAGGGCCCAGAAGGAGGTGTAGTGGGAAGTTGATCCACAGGGCTGCCCAGTCTCAGAGGAGTTTTGAAAGCCCCTGGGTGTTTGTTGTGGGACAGGCCTGGGCCTCCAGCGGTCTTCCCTATACCGTGGGACAGTGGACGTCCCATACCCGCCTTCCGGGCTGTGTGTGCTAGGGCCTGGAGTCCTGACCTGTGACCCAGATTCTGAGGCAAGGGAGAGGTCTAGAATCTTCTGGGAAGTGCGGAGGGTCTGTGTGGAGGCACATCCACATATGTGCTATGGGGCCTTGTAAGAAAAGTATTCTTGTCATGGACAGGATTGGCCTGAAGGGAATCTTCAGAGCCAGTAATCTGTTCAGGACTCCTCATTTCCTCATCAGCACTTCATGAACTGTGTCCTACCCTTCCTGATCCAGGGTCCTCCTGATGACCCCCTTGGTGCCCAGTGCTTAGAATGGCCCTGGAACCCCATTAGAGTCACAGAGCTTAATGCCCCTCTTTACAGCTCTCTGTGGTCAGCCTCTGTCTGTCTTTCAAAGAGATATTGGAAGAAATCTTTTGTTTGCATAATACTCGACAGGCTTACAAAATCTGTTTTTATGTAAACCATGCTTTTTAAGCCAGTCCACAGCCTTGGGACATAATTAGAATGATCTCCATTTTTTAGGTGAGCGAACCAAAGACCAGAGAGTTTTGGGGGGTGCTCAGGTGAGTGAGGAATCATGTGATTCTGTTCAAGAAGCCATGTTCTTTCTGCTACACCATACTGATGAGACGGCAAGCTCATTCTTTGAGAAAGAAGGCTGATGGAGATTCCAGACCCTTCCTCCTTCCTGAGGAAGACATGCAACTGTGATTTTTTTAAAAGTTTATTTGTTTATTTTGAGAGAAGGGGTGGGGAAGTGTAGAGAGAGAGGGAGAGAGTGAGTGAATCCCAAGCAGGCTCCATGCTGTCAGTGTGGAGCCTGACCCGGGGCTTGAACTCAGGATCCATGAGATCATGACCTGAGCCCAAATCTAGAGTCAGGCACTTAATGGTCTGAGCCACCCAGGCACCCCTGAACTATGATTTTCTGAGACAAATGCCCCATGCTTGTTGCAAATCTCGGAGGAGAGTTGTGAACGGTGTGGCATTCAGGCCAGCTTGGAGGGGTAGGGGTTATATGGAAGCGAGGTGTTTAGGGCCTTACGGATTTCTCCCCCCTCCCCCCTGACCCAATATGTGCAGGGTCTCTGCATAGACCAGCACGGATGATGTGGTACAAGCCTTCGTTAAATTCATTCTCCTACCCCGCTGTCAGCATGCACAAGGCAGAATGGCAGGAAGCCTTTGTCTCCGCTTTATACTCTAAAGCTGTGTTGTCTAATGCAGTAGCCTCTAGAGATGTGTGGCTATCGGCCACTCGAAGTGTGGCTGTGCAGCCGAGCTGTTAGGTCAGTGTGGAGTACACACCGGAATTCCAGCACGCAGTACAAAAAAGAGAGAAAGGAATGTAAAATGTCTCATTAACACATTCACATTAATGACATCTGGAAATGATAACATCTCGGATACAGTCAGTTACGTTACAGTATTACTGCAATAAATTTTACCTGTTTCCTTTTTTGTAATGGGGCTACTAAAAATGTAAAATAGTCATGTTATGGCTGCTCTAGACGATGCAGCTTATGAGGTGCTACTGAAGATTTCAAAGGAAGCTGCGCTCTAGTTCACATGAAGTAGTCATTGGAAGCTTCCTCTTCTTCCTGTTTACATGAAGAAAGCATAAACTTCGTAGAGCTGGGGGGTGGGGGAGTCTTCAAAACACACAATAAACATCTTCCTTCTGAATGATGTACATGTTATCTTACAAAGGAAAAAACTCAGTGCAAAGAAGCAGAACACTCCAGACAAGGTGCTGTGACCCATACGAGCATATGAGAGATCTGTGGGTTTCTGGAAGGCAAGAGGTTCCCAGTCCTGGCGTGAACCACAGGCTGCCAGTGTCAGCACTTCATGGGGAGCCTTGAAGGATGAGAAAGTGCCCAGCACAGGAGGAGCACTTCGTCTTTATTTTGATTTTGTTTAAAAAAATTATGTTTATTTTTAAGAGAGAGAGAGAGTGAGCATGAGTAGGGGAGGGGCAGAGACAGGGAGAGACAGAACCTGAAGCAGGCTCCAGGCTCCGCTCGGTCAACACAGAGCCAGACACAGGGCTCGAACTCACGAACTCTGAGATCATGACCTGAGCCGAGGTCAGATGCTCAACTGACTGAGCGACCCAGGCACCCTGGCATTGAAATATTTGAATCACAAGAACTTTACTTTTGACACTGCCAGAGAGACCCTTTAAGTGTGATTACTGCTATCGATAAAGAAACATTTTTCAGGTCACATATCCACAGCTAATGCCTCACAAAGAATGTATACAGTAGTGTTGGGTCCTTAATGCTGTTTGTTTGTTTAAACAGTCTGATGAAATATCTCCCCCATTAACTGTGAGCAGGACCCGTAAATATGATATCCCTCCCACGAGTAGATTCCATGATATGGCAAAGGCGAAGGAATCTTGCAGCTGTGATCAAGGCCTCTAATCACCTAACTCTGAGTTAATCACCAGGGTGATTATCTTGGATGGGCCTGACCTAATCAGGTGAGTCCTTTAAAAGCGGGTTTAGGATCAGAACTGAAGAAGTCAGAAAGATTCAAAGCAGTTCTCCTGTTGACGTTAAAGAAGCAAACGACCATGTTGTGGAGAAGGCCACATGGCAGGGAATGGCGGGCACCTCTAGACGCTGAGGGCCTCAATCCTAGAACTATGAAGAATGAATTTCACCAAATAACCAATGAGCTTGGTGGAGGGACCCAACTTTCAGAAGAATCCACCAACTGCCCTGGGTGACAATTTGAGGTCAGCCTAGACAGAGGACCTAGATAAGCCATGCCCGGACTTCTGACCCACAGAAACCGTGTGATAGTAAGGCGAGTGCTGTTTTAAGCCTCCAAGTTTGTGGCCACACATTACAGCATAAGGAAATATTAATACAGGACATATGCTGTATTCAACTGTTTTCAACTGTTCGTGAAAATTCCAACCAAGCCACACACAACTGTTAGAGTAGATATATTTGTTTATTTGTCTCCCAGACAGGTAGGTTCTGAAAGCTTTACTTCAAGGTCCCTTGCTTGAGCCCTCTGTCAGCCTCTGGCCTTCACACACTTTGTGAGGGTGTGGCTGGTGTGAGGGAAGACGCCAGCGCTGTGAGCCAACTGAGCTCAGTTGGCAGCTTCTGGGAACCCCCTACCCCCAAGCCTGGAGAATGGAAATAATCATTCAGTGTCTGGAGAATAGAGTTAAACTCTGCTTGGATTTCTGGTGGGGAAGCCTGAAACAGCAGCGCTGGCCTATTGCGAAAGAGCAGATGATTTATATAAAGAGAGTTTCATGAGACCTCGCTGGAGATTTTCCTGTTATAAGCATGGGAAGGACACACAGCATATGCCGACACACTATTATGATGCGATTTAATAGCCCAAGTCATAATATTAGAAACCTATAGCATCTCATTTCAGAGCTAACAGTTTTCAAATGATGAGACATGATTTTCATGGGCTTTTAAAAAAATACACAAGAAAGATGAATCTCCATTGTAAGCCCCTCCTTCATTTTAGACACTCAGGGAATCAACCTTCCCCTGGCCTGGGTCACCGACTCTCTTTGGGATGCAGAGTGTGCTTTGACATCGACTTCACATGCTACAAATAAAAGGCATTCCACCTATATGGGATTTCTGTGACTATACTTGTTTCCTTTTGTCCCCTCAAATGGTTGTGGCTTTCTGTTCCTCTCACCTCAGAGTAACTCCTTCCTTTGCGTCTGCACTTACTGGGCACTGTGATCTTCCTTTAGCCTTCCAACACTAATCTCGCTGACATTCTCTACACAAACCACAAAAAGCTATTACTTCCCAGTGTTTCTTTCCTTTTTTTAAGGGTTTGTTTGTTTGTTTGTTTAGAGAGGGAAAGCATGAGTGCACAGGGGAGAGGGAGGGAGGGAATCCCAAGGGAGCCTCACACTGTGATCTGGGCTCCATCTCACAAATTGTGAGACGGTGACCTGAGTTAGACGCTTCACCAGCTAAGCCACCCAGGTGCCCCTGATTGCTATTTGTGACTGCTCTAACGTCACAACCTCTGAAGTATTAGCACAGATCCCTTTGCAAGAAACTGACTTGATAGAAGGCCCTTTAGTGCAAGAAAGTTCTGGCCTATGGAACAGACCTTGCCCACTGAGGGAGGTCAGGAACATGGGGAGGCGATGTGGACCACACATCTCACTTCACACCATCAGAGCTGACATTCCATCTTCCTCGTCCTCAGAAATCTGCTGCTAAAAGTCTTGCAATCCGTGCTCTTTGAAAACTAGTGAACGCAGGGCCAGGTGGGGCTCCAGCTTTCCCAGAACTTCCGGCTTCACGGACTGCTCTCTTTTACAATTTTGAATTCTATTGTTTGTTTTAGGATAATCTTGGCCAACAGCTGTGGTTGAATTACGTATCTTGCAGTTGAGTGGAAAACCAGCAAGTATATCTCTATTTTTTTTTTTTCATAGCTTTTCTGGAATTTGGATCTGGAATTGTGGCTTGAAAGGTGGAAAGTGCACGCACGCACACATGTGCGTGTTGGGGGTAAGGGAACGTGCCTCAGTTAATGCATGTGGGCAAAGGGCCAAAGCCACATCCTATGGAATCTGCAAAGGTTCCTGCCGTTATGGAGGCTACCCTCACAAACACAATGATTCCCAAGGGACTCCCTGCTGAAGTGGGTGGAAGTTCAGTGTTTCTTGTCCCATTGTGTTTTTGAATGCCTCCTGAGTGCTATGCTTTCTTTGGCTGATCTTGTCCCGATGGCCGTGCTCACATAGTGTACTATATAATCAAGCCTCCATTAACTCTGTCATCACTACAGGAACTAGCCTGGTAAAGCCATTACAATCTTGGATTCTCATTCCATTGATCCTCCAACCCAGCCTCCAGCTCTGTCTCCTCAGTACTGAGCTCTGCGCAAAGTTGACCATTCCTGGAGAATTTTATAGCGGAATCACTTCCTTTGTGACCATTTCCAGGCAAGCATAGGGGTAGAGGTCCACACCACTGGTGGACATGTAGAAACGAAGAGCTCATTTACTTGAAACATGATTGGGACTCCCATCTGTCCCACCTCCTTCTCCCCCTGGAGAAAAGAGGGGCAGAAGGGGAATTTAAAATTACAAATAAAAAGAAGGGATGTCAAAGAGTTCATTAAAAGAAAACTCTTCTGGAACTCAATAAATAAATGGTTTCTGCGTCACAGCCTCTTGGTTCCTACCTTCCTAATGGTTAGGCCTGTTTTGGTTCTAAGTCCTCATGAAGACCACACAGCCCACATTTCCCGAGTGGCCTCACATTTTTATTCTGTTTCACTGCCTCTCTGGGATCAGACTTCACTTTGGAATTGTATGGTTGCTGTGGCTACGGCACACGGTCAACTTTAATATGGATGTGATTTTAATAAATATATGTACTTTTAAGAAATGCACACCCCACAAGCAACACACACATGCACATAATTCATAGACAATCACTTCCTTGGGAAAAGCTCCACCATCTGCTCATCGAGGTAAAGTGTCCTTAGAAACATCGACTAAGCCAGCTGTAAAATTTCTTTCCAGAAGATTTCCAAGTGGTCGGAATAAACACAAGTTAGACAATACAAAACTCTTAACATATATTGGTCTTGGAACTGAAGCACTGTAAGGGCTAATATATAGGGAGCTATACAACACACCAAGAGCCACGAAATCCACGGTAGCAACAACAAGAAGAATAAACCATGCCATAAGATTATTAAAATCTATCCTATGATGCCCAGAGAAGTACCTGGTTAAAGCTGTTAAATATAGTATATGACAGTTGGGATCTGTTTTCAGTGCAATATATCACACTTATATCACAATACATCACATTTGGCAAGTGATGGATATAAAAATATATATTTTCTGCCTTCAAAAAGTGTAAGGCTTTTCTGATAAACTGCAGATGTAATTAGCAGTTGGATCTCCTGGGATCTGATAAAGAGTCTCAATCACACTTCCTCTGCCTCCTCAGTCCACTGAGCTCAAACCTTACCATGCACTAATAGCATCTGTGTGCGTGTATTTAGCATCAGGAGAATTAAGTCTCCTTCCATGCATTTCTTACAAATATTATTATCCACTTGAAAGCATCTTGATATTACAATTTTCTCCCTATCTTTTCCCACTGTCCCTCTCTCTCTCTCCCTCTTCCTCTCTCTCTCTCTCTCTCTCTCTCCCTCCCTCATAGCTAAGAAAATACCAGAAAGATACCAAACTTTCCCCATGGCTTATTTCAGTTTCCATTTTGAGCCATTTTTTGTAATCTCCATGTGGCAGTGTCTGAATAATTACATTAACATGGAATTAATGCAGTTTTTAGTGTTTTTCTCTATATTTTTCTTTTTTCCTGCTTCCTTCCTTCCTTCCTTCCTTCCTTCCTTCCTTCCTTCCTTCCTTCCTTCCTTCCTTCCTTCCTTCTTAGAATACACTGAAGTATTTCCTAGGTACTAGCCTTGTAGTTATTATTTTAATCAAAGCTTATTTTTGTGCCCAGCATGTGAAAAGGAAAAATGTCTCTTTGAAATTCTATTTTACAATACAGACAGGGAAATTGGCCCTTGAGGGACTTGGATTTCACTTAAATACTATACACATTTAGTATCACACAAGAGGTGGGGGTGGGGCAGCAAATAAACTTAACAATGACTTTTAGTCTGTCTTTACGAAAGAAAGCTTCTTCCCCAATGAAAAAGTCTCTTCAGCATCTGCTCCAGGAAGAAGCCTGTGGAGAAAACAGTTTACCCATGGCTTTGGAAGGAGGTGTGTTTTGTTTTGTTTTGTTTTTCTTCAGAGCGCATCCGCTGTCCTTTAAGAAGTCATTTGCAGTGATTTTCCTGTTGTTAGTTGAGCAACGAGTAAGCACTGGATGTATTTTCCAGGGATGAGCTGGTTGTTTCTGGGGTGGAAACATTGTATGTTCCTGAAAAACAGAGCAGCAGTTCAGCCTTAAGGATAAGACTTCAAGACCACTGAATCCTCTCCTGATGGCCCAACGGGATCTCTAACCCAAGAGCCAGGTAAGCTCGGCCATGCCTGGAAACACACCCATGCCTGCCCTCCTCCCCGGACGGACCCGGAAGTGCCGGAGAACAAAGCTGTTGTTCTCAAGCATGCGCGGCAGCCCACAAGACAAGCACTAACTACTTCACATCAAACCAGCAGCCAGATTTCTACAAAGGACAGGGAGGTATGAACACGGGCAGCCCTCCACATGCCACCACATGCACAGGCCTGGGGACATCTGTGTGAGGGGACCTCCCTGGTCCCCTGGGATTGGAGTGATTTGGGAAGCTCTTAGGAGAGACCCGGAGGATGAGCTGGAAGGTGAGGGGGGTGGGGGAAGGGGAAACAGGAAAGAAAGGAGAAATTCCAAGGGAAGAAAAGACAGGACTGGAAAAGAAGCAGACGTCAGGGGATGCCAACCAAAGTGCAGCTGAGGGGGCAGCCACGGAGCAACCACAAGGGCTGGCGCCAGCAGGAGGAGGGGACTGAGCACAGGGCGAGTGGGGGTGGTGTTGGGCAAGGAAGGGACACGGTGCCCACCCTACCATCAGATTGGTGAGCTGCCGCTGCTAACAAGGTTGCCATCACTGCTTGGGGGGCCCTGTGGGGCTGCTGACAACATAAACCAAAGTTACAGTGATTAGGGGACCCTCACATAGGCCAACATTAATGACCTTTGAGAGGTCATCGAATGGCAGTGGCTGGAAATCTCAGGCTGTGGGACCTCAGGAACAGAGCCCTAACTCCACCGTTGATCTGACTGATTCAATAGCAAAGAACACATTTTATTGGCCTTACATATTGTGTAATTCTGACTCTGTAGAATCATTTCGCAGTTGTAACCTGAATGTGAATGGTCAACATGTTCCAGTGCGGGGCTGGCCAAGTGCAGTGGTTGTACTAGACCCTGAAGATTTGATAATTTCACAGCAGTTGCCCTCAAGGACTTTCAGAATCAAAAGCGAAGGCCCTCCAATCTCATGAGTAATGCATCAAATCAAAGCCAAAAGCACCAAGTCCTCTGGAATTTTAACAAATGGTAGGCATTCTCAAAATTGATTTTATTGACTTTATAGGCAAAGCCTTAGTCTGGAATGATGACATATTTCTAGATTCTGCACTTGTTTGATCTGTTCAGTTTCCAGAAGCTGGCAGGAGTTCTGGTGCTTATTTTCTTGGGGTTGGGGGCATAGTGGGCAGAGGTTTCAACTTGCCAGACTAGCTGAGACCCATTGCCCAAAGTCATTAACATTATTTTTATACCTCCAAGGTAGCAATTTAACTGTGCATGTTCCTAATACATTAGCTAACTTCGGTGACTCCTATATGCATGCACTGTTTTATAAATGCCCATACGTAAAACAAGCACACTCCCCCCAAAAAAAGAAAAAGAAAAGGGAAAGAAACCCATGGCATGTGATTGTATCATAGATTTTCTAAATATATTCTTTTGCCGTACCTTAACCCATAAAGATGACTGCCTATTCTTATTTAACATGAATAGCAGTAGACTCTGAATTTGACAAGGCCAGCAATTTACAGTTCCCACTTTTGTGGTTGATACAGTTTTGACAGACAGTTCTCCACAGCTTGTCCAGATTCTTATCCTTTTTAAGTTATTATGAGTTGCCCACTGAAGGCAGTTGCTCTCTCTACAACCTGCTGGTGGTTTGGGAAAATATAAGCAAGTTCCTGCATTTAACCTGTGTCCCAAATGAGGCTATTGTAAATGCCATAAACTGGGAAAGTAGGGGGTGTGAGACTCCACATTGGGGCAAATTTGTTTGGGTCAGCCCAAACTACACTCCAAGGAGTGACCTAGAGGTCACTACGTACCTGTTTTACCAAACAGATTGTTAAATCTTCTTGATATTGGAGAACTCATAGAAAATACTGGTGTAGATGAACTGAGGGATGTTGACTGAAAAAGAGAAAGAAGACAATTACCAAGCAAATGTTAAACCAAAGCCCTGTTTTGATCTCTAGGATGATTTGTTTGCTGTTCTCTAGTGGTCACTACCTGCATCTCTCATTCCACTTGAGAAGTGAGAGCCTAGAAGAGCATAAATTTCTACTTCAAACAAATCAGGTAGGAGAGCCACCTTAAAACACCAGGCTCTCATCAGAATTAGGAAAGTAACTTTCAAATACATGTTCTTCTGTTCGGTAAGGTTTAGTATTTTCTGACATGTGAAAACAGTCAACTATATTTGAGTGCGATTGTTATTTTCCAGAATGAACTACCAAAAATCTATGCATTATTCCTCACACTGTGTTCTTTATTGTCTTAAATTTCCCCAGAAGGTTTCTTGTTTCTCACTGAATGTTGATTTTTGACCTCCAGTTGATATTATCTGTGCTACTTGACCCCTACTTAAAGATGTAGGACAGCATCTTAGTGATTGATAGTTTGGTGGCTAACTTTAATAGGCAGAATCAGGTGAGAAGCAAAACAGTGGAATAATCTATGGTGAACCAGGGTGTGGAGAGGGAAGGCTTTGCCACGGTCTCTACAAAGGAAATGCTTACCTTTGAGTGCTGAGAGGACCATCTTGACAGTGAAAACTTCTTCAGCAAGACTTCCTGCACCTGCAATTGTTTAAAGGAAGCCCTCATAAGTTCAACATGCCACAAACACTTCGGACTTTTCTGGGAGCATGAAACTGTGATTGTTCTTACCTTCTGATCCCACAGGCACCCAAAGAGTAAAATGAATAGCCCCTGAAAAAAATTGGGCGGAAGTACATTTTAATTTTATGATTTAAAATTATGATTATGATTTAATATGATTTTAATCATATTCTATTGTCCAGCAAAATAGGAAGTATTGTTAACTTGGCATTGAATTTGTACTATGCCTTTCCACATCTGTATTTATGGAATGGGTCTAGTAGATAATAATGTTAAAAAGGATGAAGTAGGGCCACACCAAGAGACCTTAAATGTTCTAATGTTATAAGGATATCCTTCTATTTCCTTATCCCTGTTTTTGAACTGGAGGTCCTATTGGTTATGCTATTAAGTACATCTCTTATGTCTCCAATAGTGCTCACATAGTTGTGATGAAGAGCTGGGGCATGGGCTGAAATAATCAGTCCCTTGTAGTCAAGCCATACTATAAACTTCATTAGACATGAGCCATATAGTTTCAGGCCATGGGCCTAGCAGAAGTTGGAATTTGGCATGAGCGTCGGGGGCAATGTCTCAATTTCACCTCCAGACCACTGCTTCCTCACCATCCACCCACTGGTTGAATCAGAATTAAGAATTCCCTTCCTTGTGCTCCAAAGACTTGCTGTCTGTACCTCTGCTAAAGTTCTTCTAACAATTGGACTTATATTATAGTTATTTATGTGCTACAGGAGAGCAAAAAGTGTGTCTTAGTTTAAAGTTTATTTATTTTGAGAGAGGCAGAGACAGCATGAGTGGGGCAAGGGCAGAGAGACAGGGAGGCAGAGAATCCCAAGCAGGCTCTGTACTGTCAGTGTAGAGCCCGACATGGGCCTCAAACTCACAAAACCGTGAGGTTACGACCTGAGCCAAAACCAAGAGTTGGACGCTTAACGGACTGAGCCACCCAGGCACCCCAAGAGTGTTTCTTTTTCATTTTAGTATAGTAGAGCAGAATGTCTACCTTACATAGGGCCTTCATTCATCCTTCTTCAGCAAATGTTTCTAGAGAACAGACTATGTGGTACATAGCATTCATTTTATTTAGCAGATGGTTATCAAGCCCCTACTCTGGGTCAAGGTCTTTTTTAGGTAGTACTAGGGATTTAGTGATAAATAAGCCAGATGCTATCCCTGGCCCCACAAAGATAGAGCTCATTTAATTCTTGTAGAAATTTAACTGGAGAGACTACTTGGCTTAATAGCGGTATTTTCAATTAGGAGATAATGGATGGCATCATGATAATGCTGGATAAATAGCAAAATCCTGTGTAGGGAAGGGACTTCCCTCTTACGTGTATTATCAGGGCTTTTCAAAGAGAGCCATGCATGCAACTAAATTATAATACCAGTGATAAGAGGTATGAGGCTCTATGGGAGCTGAGTAATGTGTCCCTTCTATGTTACTGAGTGCTTGTAATTACTGCTCTTTAGGGCTAGGGCTTTCTCTGAACTGAAATCCTTCCCCATTCCTACCCCTGTTTGTGTTTCTATCATTAATTTGTCCCACCAATATAGGAACTTCCTGAGAGCCCTGTACTGTGGAGCTTACCTGAAAGGCATTGAGGAGGGTAAATATAATATGGAACACAGCATTGCTTCCTTGGAACACAGTGGCAAGACCAAAACCCCAGGTGAGCCCCAAGAGTGGTGTGAGGACCACAATGCTCTTGCTGATCTGAAACAGACTACTCCTCTCTTGCTTGCTTGGCTTGTCTCCAATGGAAGGTCTCAGGATCTTGGAGATGACCACAACCGTGATGGTCATGTTCACCACCACGATGATCAGTGCTGGGATGACGAAGGCCAGCAGGGCCTTGGTATCCTCCCAGTTGAGCCAGCAGGCATTCTTCCTTGTGTAGACTTCTTGGGGCTGGGTGGCCCCAACTGTGATGACTGAGATGACAAGAGGGCAGCCATAGCCAAGAGAAAATGCAACAGCCTTCTGAATGGACTTGCTTGTGTCATGCAGGATGAAAACCAGGCGGTAGAAGAGCATGAGGCCCAGAGTCAGCATCCAGAAAAAGACGCTGAGGTAGAAGAAGTGGATGAAGAAGGTGGCGGCCACACAGGCTGTCTCATTGAATGGGTGATAAAGATCATGAATGGTAGTGGCCACGATGAACCAGATGTCGGCAACCAGAAGGGAGGCAGCAATGTTCACTATGCAGATGTGACGCATATAGGAAGTCCGATTCTTGGTCACTGATTTCCACACCACGGCTTCCACGATCAGACAGGCGGCTAGGCTCAAGATGGAAAAGCACAACCCAATATAGGAAATGATATTCAGGAGTATTTCCAGGAGAGAACCAGGATATGGAGAGTCGGGGGACATGAGGATGGAGAATGATGTTAGGTGGTCACAGATGCAGGAGACACTGTCCTCATCAAATTTGTTCACATAGCACCCACTACTATCCCACCCCCCTGTGTGGTTGGCGAGGTTGAAATTCCAGAAGACACATCGTGGTATCACACCTGAAGGGTTGGTGTTCTTAAAAGTCATTGAAACACTGAATGGCATGGTTATGTTGTGGCTGACAGTGGTGGTCATCACTAAGCTGTTTGCAAAATTCTTTCCTTGGACATCCTGGGCGAGGATGGTTTTGAGAGTTGGAAAAGCCACGGTGACAATAGATGAATCTTCCTGCAAACTTCCCAATTGGCAGTTTTCAATGGCCACATTGCCCCACAGGTCTGAGTCTGCGAAAACAAAGCTCTGTTTGTAGGCTTTTGGATGGCCAGGTTTTATTACCATGCTCCTCATCTGCACATTAGTTTGGTTGATGGACAGAAAAGTGTTATCTTCCGGCCGTAATGCTCGGGAAAATCGTTCTACTGAGTCCAGGAGCTGTGAGCTCTGGTTGGTCTGTTGCTGTTGTAATGCCTTCCAGGTACTCAAGATGGGCTTGCTGAGGATGGTGTTAACCGTAGAGAGAACGTGCTGTAATTGACATGGCATGAAGTCAAACCAATCCAATTCTTTCAATCATACAAGAGAGAAAAAAGAACATCTCCCTGGAAACTGGTTGCATGGGTACAGGTAAGAGGGAAGGAAAAGGGAAAAATGAGGCACCACAAGCTGTGGGGATCTGTGGCCCACCTTCTACAGCAGGGAGTTAACAGAGGATGTATCCCCAAGGCTATGATACTTTGTTAAATATTTACCAAGAATCACCCCACCCTCCCCCACACACCCACTAAGGCCAATTCAGCAGGCTGGTAGAGATTTATTAATGGTTTTATTTTACTTTAAATCTCAAGCCTGTAAAAGGTGATCGTTGACCACAAGGGCAAAGTAGTTGCCAAGCACCAAGTTGTTGGCAAAGGCATCATTTTTTTCTTGCTAAACATTTTGATTTTCTCTTCCATAAACTTGGGCTTGTCACTTTCCATTTGTGCTTTCTCTCAATATAATTTCTTTGCCCTTCTTTGCCTTGTTCTGTTCAATCCAAAACTATGAGCCCCGTAGTTCATTGAATGGTGGCACCCCCAAATAATATGTCCTGAGACCCAGACTCTGTGAATGTGACCTTCTTTGGGGAAAGGGTCTTCATAGATGTAATTGAGTTAAGGACCTTGAAAGGAATACATCCCAGATTAGCTAGGTGGGCCCCAACTCCAGTGTCAAGTATCCTTTTGAGAGACAGAAGAGAAGAAAATACATAGAGAAGAGGAGAAGGCCATCTGAAGACAAAGTCGGAGGGTGAAATGGAGCAGCTGCAAGCCAAAGAATGCTGGAACTAGATGGAGCTGTAAGAGGCAGGGATAGACTCTCTCCTGGAGACTTCGGAAAGAATATGGTCTGACAGACACCTTGATTTCAGACTTCTAGTTTTGAGATCTATGAGAGAATAAGCTCCTGTCATGGTAAGCCATCCAGTTTGTGGCAATTCCCAACAGTAGCCCCAGGACCACGTAACCTCCTTGGACCTTTGTTACCCAAGCTGCTTTCCAGATGCGCCTGGCTGAGTTGCACAGTGGGAAGCATTGGCAGATGGGAAGGAGGGAGAAGAAAGAAGCTGAAATATATTTTCTTACTACCCACCACATTCACAGCCTCGCCCCTACACACACATACTGTCCTCAACACATCTGTGGTGCTAGTTCTGTTGCTACAGCTACTGATCCCTCCTTCAAGGCTTAGTTCTCCCTCTGCTGTAGCTACGCTCTTTCCTCTCCTTTCTCCTTTGGCCCTCAGGATAGTACTGGCTTCTATTCTTTTCTTTTTGTTTCCCCGGCTTTACCTCTGTAAGTATTTTTTTCATTAAAGTCTCTTCATTTGAACTCTTCACTTGAGTCCTGGGTGAATTTCCTTTCCTCTCAGAACCTTGATTGCTTCAAAGTTCATGTTTAGTGCTAGACCATTGAAAATCCCACCTCGTACCTAGCCTGAAAACCTTTAATTAGGAAGCAGATAAGAATTCATTCTATTTTAATGAAGAAACTAAGATGGAGATTCACTAAAGAAATCTTTTAAGAGCCAAAATGAATACTAGAAACACTCCCTGTGACCCTAACAGCCATAGCTGACAAAGCATGCTACCTGACCCTAAAGCACAGAGTATTGCTCTGGAGAAGACAAAAAAGGGGCTGCAATGGGGGAGGGGGGAGTGTGTTTCTTGACTACAAGTCCCAAGGGGTGAAAAGATGAGACCCAAAGCTCCTGTAAGGCCCTAAACAAACTCACCGTCATCATTTCTGAATTCACTTGGGTTGGAACCGTTGACAGCAAATCAAGGATATTAATGATGGCTCCCAGGCTCCCAGGAAATGAGCTGACTTCGTGTTTCACCTTGCCTGTGCTAATAGAAAGATCCTTTAGGTATGTTGGGAGCTTCTTGTCCTGATAAGGGCTCTTGATCAAAGCCTAGTAAAACAAAAGCCAACACAAACAAACAAAAAACTTGCCAGTTGGTCCGGTCATCAAATCCTGCTGATCTATCCATGATGAAAATCTCTTACATCCGTGGTTCCCTTTTTTCTCCATTCCTAGAAGTATATCCTATAAGATAACTTATTTATCTCTTAATTTAATCTGTGTGCTATTCAGACTAGAATATTACATAAGACCTCACACATAGAAGGGAAGCAGTAAAATGCATGTTAATCTGATGACTAGTTTCTTTAAAAAAGGAGACTATGTGTGATTGCTAGAGAACTAGTTTAAAGTTGAGTAACTCGTCACTTAGTGGTCTGGGTGGAAGCCACTTTGCCACTCTGCTTTTTTTCATCACTTACCTTGCTGACCAATTTCAGGGGTGACTGTCCATCCCAATTTTCCAGGGACAGTTCTGCTTTATATCTGCTGTCTCAGTGTAATGGTTACCTGTGCCCTCTTTTATTTTCAAAATGTGTCCTGGTTTGGATGATAAATTATATGGTCACCCTATCTATAATGATCACACTTTTGTTTTCTAATTATCTAACTACGTGTATTATAATTATGTAGTTAATTAAACTACTTATGATTGAAGAATTCAAATTTGATCTCCTCCATAAAGAACTTTGATGAGTATTCCAACCTAGGGGAGTTTCTTCCTCTGAATGCATAAGTGTTTGTTATTTAACATACTTTACACATGTGACATTTCTACTGATGTCATCGTGTGTTTTAATTTCAATATCTCTCCAATTAAATTATAAGCTTCTTAATAATATCAAGTGTGTTCTATTCCTTCTGATATCCTATAATGCCTCCCATAGTATAAGCCATGTAAATTGGCACAGAGTAGGTATTCAATAAATATATATTGAATGTGTAAAGCGAATGGAGCATGATAGACCAACATGCCCCTTTTCCACTGAAAATGTATCTAGGTATCTAGAATTGGGACCAGGGCCCAACAAGGAGTTCAAATTATAATATTTCCATCTTTCTTGAGTCGGAAAATTGATATCACTGATGTATCCTTCATCAGGGCCCAACTCAGATGCCAAGTTTTTCCAGCAGACCTTTCCTGATTATCCTAAGCAAAATTAATGTATATATAATGACCCAACTGGATTATGATCTCTAGCAAATCAGAGACCAAATTCTGATTTGGTTTCTTTACCCTGATAGCACCTACAATAATGCTTTGCACCTAGTAGGTATTTTAATGAATTTAGTGTAAGACAAGAGAAGAGACAGTAAGATAATCAGATGAGTGAGACACAAACCAATATTACCCCTTTTCTTTAATTCTTCTTCCAAGGGTGGAGAGCGTTTGGAATCAGTTGGCTAATGGTGTCATTAATTATAACCACTAAGTATAACTCCACTAGTTGTCTCATCAATATTTATTTATTGTAATTCACAGCATTTTAGGAGTCTCTACTCTCAGCAACTTCAGTATGAAGTAACATTTATTTTGATGAAAAGAAAGGAATTTTTCCATGGCAATAACCTCTTCTAGGTAAGAGAGGCAGGCTAGTTCCATCTTCCATTACTATAGGGTTATCTCTAAAGATTGAGGAAATCTCAGACCTGTAAAAGCATAAAGCCCAAGTATATATATTTTTTGCACCAATGAACCTTATTTTTTATGTTTCTCCTCTTTCTGAAAAGATTAGAGTTACTTGCTTGATAACAAGATTATTCAAAGGAGAATGTTAAGAGAGGATAATTCTACCTGCACCTTGGAGGTAACAGAAACAAGGTACCTAGAAGTCAAGGTATACAGCTGGTCCTAGAGCAGAATACGTGTTTTGTTATCTCCATATTTGTATGTAAGAAAAATGTAAAGCATTTTTAGGTTTGCATCTTCTTTGGAAATAAACAAATAGAAGTAGCTTTGGGAGCAACACAAACCAGCCCAAGGCCCATTTGCTAAGAAATATGATAAGCTAGAAAGATCTCCCCAACAAGAGCTCTCAGAGTCAAAGATTTAAGGATCACCTTGGCCAGCTGGAGCAAATTATTTATTGGGGCAGAGATGCAGCCATTCTTCTTCACTTTCCACTGGGAGCCTACACATTTGTACGTCACGATCCCGCCAGTGGGCCCTCCAGGGCTGCTGGGAACATTTGAGAACTGGCACAGTTTCTGGATGACTTTCCCAGGCTCCCCAACACCTATTATGGGATCTTGGCACATGATGTTCTCTCCTGCATTAGAAACACAGAAATAAAAGGGACTATTTGAAAGGAGGAGGAAAGATAGTCAAAATAGGGTCAGGCCTAGGTAGACTATTGATGTTTGAATTCATTTTTCTCTTTGCTTTCAATAACCTTTTCAGAGATACCCGCTTCTTTATTTCGCACCTGACTTTTCAAAATCTCTCTCAGTGCTTTCAACACAAATCTGACTTTCATCTGCACTCGTTTTCCTAACAGAATTTATTTTCTCTATGCCTCACCCCCACCTCCAATCCCCAGGAATCTTCTTTCTGCTGCCTGTAAAATCTAAGCCATGGAAAAGTAATGAGAGCTTAATGTGTGCTCATCCAGATAAGAGATAAGTTACTAGGAATCTCTGGGAATATAGTGCCTTAATCCAAAGGATTCTCAACTCTGGCATGTTAGAATCACCTGGGGAGCTTGGACAATACCAGTGTCCAGTCTCACTCCTACTCAAGTATAGGAACCCCTTGGGCTGAGATTTAGACATTCGCAGTTTTTTAACTTTCCCTGGTAATTTCAGTGTGCAGTCAGGGTTGAGAGGCGCTGCCTTCATTCAAGTAGGTAATTAATGGTGGGAATTCCAGGTACCCATGACGTGAATATTCTAAGCAATATTTGTAAACGTTTGTTCCTTCTGGCTTCCCTTAGAGGTGACTCCATTTCACATCTACTCAAGACCAGACTTGAATGGGGAAATGACATTTGTTGAAGAATCTCCATCTCTAGGGGACCTTGATTCTCTCATGAGCAGACCCCTTTGCCACCAACTTACAAATTTAGCATTAAGTTCTCTGTCATTGTATAAAATCTTGAAATACTAAGTGGTTTCTACTAGGACAAGGAAGTGGACTCAAACCTGGTATGAGGAAAGAAGAGAAGAACAAAGATAAGTGAATAAAATGTATCAATGCCTGGGTGAAGATGGTGGCATGGTGGAAAATGAAGACATGGTCTTGGCTGCTCCCCCCACCACCAAGAAGAGGTGTGCTTAGTAGAGTTGGGGGACAGTGACTCAGACAGATGCGGAACTCTAAACTCCTACTATGATGTCCAGGTCTCCATTACCAATACATGTGAAAATCACCACAAATCACTAAATAAACTCAAACATGATTGGCGATAGAGCCACGAATCCTTTGGATATCAGAGGTGCTATTATAGAGAAGGTTCTGGGGGAGGAGATTGCTTCTTGTGGAAGCCCAGGACCGTCCTTTATTCCCTTGCCTCTCTGCTGCTCCTGAGGAGAGCTCTTGGTCATAGGCTGTTACAGAAATGGGCACAAACCATGACCTCCTACTTTGAAAATTCATGGGGGATGACGTTGACCCAATGATAACAAAGGATGGGAAAGACAGTTGCCTATTTTGTAGACTGATTCTTTTCATGTAGCCTTGCTTAATAGGGACACCCTTCCTTTGCTGAAAGTTAAAAGAGGGCTCAGCCGCACAAAGATACTGTGCACTGTACAGTGCTTAGCTTCCCAGCCTCCACTGAAATAGCGCTTCATCCACAAGGTTTTCTTGATTGTTTCCTCCCCACCATCATTAGCAGAGTTAAACCTGAAAGCCTCTTCTGACTTCCCACAGCATCTCTAGTTCAGCTCTTACTGCATTAGATGTAACAACATTTTTTTTTTTATCACATTCATCTTTCCTCCATGCCTGCGGCCAGTCAACATGGCTTAGTTCTCTTCAAATCTCCCACCCTCAGCCCAAGGCCCACCACATGAAGGTGTTTAATACATATTTATTGAATGGATAAATGAAGGAATCAATGACTAAATGAATACCTTGTTCGTGACTATAATATTTTAAAATAATTTAAATGCTCTTACCACGAACCAGGTTAAGCTTCATAGAAGGGCTCTGGACTGACTTATTCGCAGCATTGGTAAAGTGACAAAATAGGTCATGCTTTTTTGGACACCAGGAAACTGAGCTCGCCATGAAATTATATTTGTAGCACACTTGCTTTCCATTGACTTCTTTTTCTGAGATAGAATCATTGAAAGAATTAAGTCAAAGGTGAGTATTCAAAGCACACATTATTTTTCAGATAATCCAATACAGATAAATGTGTCCAAATTTTTCCAAGGAATGTGCCATATTCATTTTTGATATGGTTTTAAAAATGCCTCTAGCCTAGAAGTAAGTCAGCCCACATTTACACTGTGCTCACCTAACCTTTACCTCCACCATTCATGATTCTGAATCTGTGCCCATACAGTTTGGACAATCAGAAGGTCTTTCAGCTCCTCTCTCCTCCTTCCGCCGGTCCAAATCCCAGCACGCCTGTGCATTCATTCTGTCCTACCTTCACCACATTGGTTTAGACTCACTTCTTTATGGACCTGTCTCCTCCATTAGACCATAAAGTCTTGGAGAGAAGGTATCCGGTCTTATTTATCATTGCAGCTCCCAATGCCTAACTCAGTATTTGGCACATAGAGAGCCTTGAATGCACGCATGGCATGTTAAACATAGAATGTTGAAATGTTTACATACTTCAGTATCCAGATTGATTCTATACCATACAGCCTTCTCTAAATTCTCATCTTTATTGGGTCTTGTTTTTTGAACTTCCAGTGTTCTTTTGATCTGAATTGCTCATTTTGGAAACTTAATGTTATATCCATTGTCTTTTACGACATGAACATTTCCAGCTAGATATTGGTATATGTGCCCCACCTTCTTTTATCTTCTTTTCATCGACTACTATAGTGTTTTGCATTAGGCTTGTCCCCATGAATAATTGTTCAAAGAATGAATGAGCTTGTAAATCCTTCAAGAAGGTGTTTGTGTTTTGATATTTCGGGTCGTGGGCTCATATTTGGTTGACCTTAATCTGTAGGAATCCTGAGGTCCATGAATTAAGGGTACATTCTACCTTAGGGGATTTGAATTTTTTTGCCAGGTACCATTGGGTGCTACTAGTGGACTATTTTAAGTAAGTTACTCTTCGGTGTGGAGTTCCTGGACCCTATAATTAGTATAAATTCAAACCCCCAAATCTGAGTGGGGGCAGGACAGTTATAATTCTCAGGGGATATTTTTTGCCCACCCAGAGATGAGGCCAAACTCTTAACATTGGCAGACAAGTTCTGTTTTTCTGTTTATCCTCTTACTGAGTGAGCATCTCACCCTTTGAGGGTTCTGACATTGTGCTGGTGATGTAGGGTGCCTTAAGTTACTGCAAAGAGAGCAAGACCTTTTCCTTCAAACCCTTCAGAGCCTTAAAACCCAAGGTGCTGGGTTTCTGACTGGCAGATGCTTTCAGAGAAGGCCTAGCAGTACTAAAACATTTCTATTTATTTTTCTTTATGCTCTTGGCCTTTTGCTTTCTTGAATGCTCAACTGTGCATTTTTAAAAGGATTTTTGTGGTACTTTTATAACATGCTGATTCATAGCATGGGGGGATGAACTACCAGAATACCTAGTCTGATATATTGAGTAAGTAGAAAGCCTGTGAAAGTATCCTAACCCTGTCTTCAACAGCTCCCACTAAAACCAAAGGGCTTCACTCACTCTCATAGACCCTCAAGACTTTGCCACAAACCAACAAGCCATGGGTCACATAGCAAAACGGAAGGTAACAAAGTTTCATGGGGTCCACTCTGTTACATTCTGTCCCTAATGCAATCTTCATATCTTTTCACCTCTATTTTAAGATGAGGTGTTCGGGACTCCACATGAATGAGATATGCCTCACAACGCAGCAATTACTGTCTTACCTGCAAGAACGGATAGGGAATCCATTTGGAAAGTTACTTTGTAGTCTTCATCCTCCTCAATGCAACACTTGAAGAGATGGGAACCTTTGCATGGGATTGTAGCTTCCAAGGGATCAACCATGATGTTTGGCTCTAGAGGCAGCGGGTAAACAATCACATCTTTCGTTGCAACACTGTATGAATTCTTATATCTAAATATGCAATGATAAGTTCCTGAGTAGAAGGAAACAAAAATGAGACAGAGTGTGATCACTGCTCCAAAATAGCTTTTGCTGGGAAGGTTAAGAACGGATTAAATTTCCCTGTCAGGCGTAGGCAAGGGAACATCATACCCTCCTGGACATTGGACAAGGAAATTATTGATCACTTCTCCTCCTGGGTTCTCTATGTATTTGAAAGACCAACCAATTACCTACATAAAATTTTAAGTTAAGTGGCTTATCCAAAGTTACACAGTTATGGTTGTGGAATTACATTTCAAAGCAGGTTCATTCCCAATACCTATTCCCAAGGTTCTTGTCTTAACCCAGGGGGGAAATATGGGAATTTTGGTGTGTGCTGAGGTGGCGTGTTCTTTGAGGGGAGTTGTCAGCCCGAAGGAGCGCTGAAGTGTTGGGATGTCCCCTCCCCCCATCTCTGAGTGAGTAGCTTCCTCAGGTTTCAGGGCGCTGTGACACCACCAAAGAGTGTGGAAGGGGGAAGGTGGGGTGTTCTTGAGAGATCTGCATCTGCGGACTCTGGAGTTAGATGTACAATGTCTGACTCCTATCTAGAAAAGTCTAATGATGCGAGACTGGCTGGCTTTGTCAGACTACAGAGGGGAGGCTACGGAGGGAGTAGCCTGTGGCCAGTGCTTGGTGAGACAGAGTGGACTGGGTGCAGTACTTGGGTCGAGCTCCTGAAGAGGATCTTCTCCCAGTGGACTTCATGATAGGGCCCATCAGAGGATGAACCACCACCTGAACAGGTGCCATGGCGCCAGTGTAGTAAGATTATAACAGCACCTACAGTTCAGTCAGACCCTTTGATTTTCCTTACACTCCCCCTCTTTGCCCCCAACTCTGGGGCAGCCAGAGCAGCAACTAGCCAAAGCGAAAACAGAAGAAAGGCAGAGAACAAATCCCTTTTAATCTCTGTTGGGAGGAAGGGAAACTTAAATTCAGTATAAAATAAAAGTGTGCTCAGTGTAGACAACAATAGATTTTTTTTTAGTACCTGAGTATAGGACTGTTAAATAGGCTATAGTTATAGCTTCTTCCCAGTTATGGCTCCTCAGTAGGAAAGAGCAATTGGACAGAGTGGGTATAAGTCCAGCATGGGAGAAAAATACTCCCATTTCCTGACCATATATGACCAAGGCCAGCCAAACAATGACTAGCTATTTCTACAATGTTGCCCAGGCCTTCTATGGACAAATAAAGACGGCCTGGGACTTGGAGGACCTGGACTGATTAGCTTTATAGTTAATGAAAGGCTTCAGAGTAGAGTGGCCAAGAGGTGGCCACTGGAGCCAGACAGTCTCAGTTTCACCCTGGCTCTGCCATTTACCAGATGTATAACCTCGGGTATTTTACTTACCCTCACTGGGCCTCAGTGCCTTCATCTGTAAAATGGGGACACTAATATCACTAGCATCTAGGTTTATTGTTTTAATTGAACGAATCCACTTACATACATAGCACCGTGCCTGTCACATACTAAGGACTCATTAATCAGCTATTATTACAGTCATTCTATCAAATTCTTTTTCTCCTCCAAATATTTGCGTTTCTTTCCAACATATATAAGGTGCAGCAATAAATAAGAAATAAAAATGTTCTTTTCTTTGGAGCTAGGCATATAAATCCTTTACCTAGTTTTTTTTTTTTTTTTTTTTAATACATCATGATCGGGTGAAAAACTCCTAAAAGTCTGGTGAAACTACTTTTAAAAGCAATCCTCCTAACTTCATAGCAAGAGCACAGGCTCTTGAATCGGACATGAATTCCAATTTTGGCTCTGCAACTTAACATGTAGAAGCCTAGGTGTATTTGTTAATCTCTTTGAGCCTCAGTTTCCACATCTGTAACATGCAGATAGTGACATCTTGCCCTAAAAGGCTCGTGCATGAAATGTGATGACATCAGGCACGTCCCAGGACAGGACAGGCCCTCCAGGAATGGTCCCTCTCATTGGGTGTTTCTGGCAGCAGAGTAGGGTCTGTAGTTTTCACTCACCATTCCACTCCCGGGTCACGGTCTTCACTGTGAGCACTGACTCTGCTCCATCAGCTCGCCTCCTCGTGGTATAAAACTTTGGGTATATTTTAATCCCAGCAGAAGTGTTCCAGTATACCTCATCATAGTTACTCACATCGCTGATGCACTTTATGGAAAAGTTTTGTCCCTCAGAAACAGAAATTGGGTCCGGGGTTATTGTTAGGTTGGCTGAAAGAATGCAAACAAAACAGACAAAAGAAAAACCAACAACAGGCACAATGTTTAGTCTTTCTGGTGACATTGACATAGGAGTGAAATTACAGACAGAGACCGAAAGCGCAGGCCGCCCTCACTCTGCTCGTATCAATGTGGGACTGGTACCTTGCTGCTCCTGGGCTCTACTGGTTTCTATGCTGTTCCGGGTGGTGCTCTGAACTGTACTCATTTCCATCACATGACTTAGGAGCTCGTGCACTTCCCCATTGTGGCTGGAATTATCTCCTGATGATCAGCAGGGCAAAAGGTTGCAAACTTAAGAGTGTTGACTTAACCCATGTGTTCATGAGGAATTACTCAACAAAAATGTTAACCAGACCCTTACAAATGTAAGAGCTTACATGAACATCCGGCTGTGTTTGTCCCTGCTTCCCTCTTTCCACGCCTCTTCGAGCGTGTCACTGACATTTCAAAATGCCATTCACTTTGATCTTCTCTAGGTGAACAGCTTCATGCCTTGAGCCCACTGATGCCAGACTGCCTTTCCAATCAGTGTAAAATCTTACTCTTGGCCGCAATCAAAGGAAATCTGGACTTCCCATTGTTCCCTTTAGAAGCTGGGATCCTGACGTTCAGATACAGGCCTCAAGTTCCAAAAGCATGGACTGCTGTGTCCCTCCCACTGCCCTCACTGGCTGTAGAGATCTCGGGTAGAGATGCCTTTCTACTGTTTGGCGGCTTCTGAGAGTGGAAAGGTAGAGGCTCATGGAACCATGAATGTGTTCCTCTTGATCCTCAGGTGAGGTCCAAACTACCAGTCCAGTGGTTCTCCATGAAGTCTAACCATGTTTCTAAGACAGCCCGAACCCCGCATAATCAATACAACTCGGAGTCAAAACTAGAAGCGTATAACGGCTCCCACTCTAGGCAAATGAAGATTATTGCTCAAAAGATCCCCGAACTCATCCGTGGAGTAATGTTTTCAGATAAACATAGCCTTGATCTTTGTAACAAGATCTTATACTAAGTCATAAAAGCAGGAATTGTGAATAAGACTAATAAGTATTGTTCATAGGAGCCCTTTCCCCGAATTGTTTAAGGGGGTCTGATGATTTATCCAAGTAGTTTGGGTTTTGTTTGGTAAGATGGTGGAAAAACAAGTCTGACCGCCCCGTTTTTGCAGATAGGGGTGAAGTTGTCATGTTTTATTAGATGGGGAGGAGAAATGACACTTTTAAGAAGCCTAACTCAGTCAAAAGGCTAAAAACCACTCACGACAAGTATAAAATAACCACGAAGTATCAGAATTTTAAAGCTTTCTGCAGCCCCTCTCTAGAACAGGTGGAGTGGGAGAGAAGGATGCCAGAGCAGGTGAAGAGTAGCAGGCAGTGAGCCAGGCTACTGGCATTCAATGAGGGAGGATGGGATTATGAGGGGAAAGAGGGAAATTAGGGGCACTACCCTCATTAGAAATTGATTAAGTGATTAAGCAGAACTAATCTGAGCCTGAAGTTGTATTTCCAAGTCCACCTTCTGCCTTATCAGCACAATGCAGGACTTGGCCTTCCCTGCAGCCCCAGCCTCCTTCCTTTTAAAGACTTCATCTGAATTTCTTTGTTTTTTTTAAAAATATATAATTTGTTGTCAAGTTAGCTAACATGCAGTGTATACAGTGTGCTCTTGGTTTGGGGGATAGATTCCCATGACTCATGGCTTACGTACAACACCCAGTGCTTATCCCAACAAGTGCCCTCCTCAATGCCCAACCCCCATCTCCCCCTCTCCCCTGTCCCTCCCCATCAATCCTCCATTTATTCTCTGTATTTAAGAGTCTCTTATGCTTTGCCTCCCTCCCTCTGTGTTTGAAACTATTTTTTACCCCTTCCCCTCCCCCATGATCTCCCACTAAGTTTCTCAAATTCCACATATGCGAGAAAACAAGACTTCACCTGAATTTAAATGGTAGACAGGGAAATCCTCCCTGTCTTCCATTTGTGATTTACCCTAAACACACCCCTGCTACCAGGGAAGGCCCTGCCTTATTGCTCACAGATATTCCCAGGGGACTGGCAGCCTTTGGCTAGACGTGCAAACCCAAAGATCCTAGTGAAGGAGTCCTTACCCATGGAGGTGAACGTCACTTCTATGTTCTTACTGCCTCTGGCTCCATGCTCGCTGATGAACTCACACACGAAGATGACCTTCATTCCACCCAGCCTGCTTGGACACTGCATCCCGTGGGCCTTGAGGGTGTATCTGCTGCAGCTGGAATCTATGTCTGTTTCAGGGTTTCCTGCAGTGACATAAGCCATCACAGCTGGGTGACTCTTCGAGTTAGGAGCAAAGAGGCCAAATCAGTGACAAGGAGTTATTATTTAAGTCAGATTTCTTCTCTTTGGAGAAGGAGGATTCTTACGGTGGTTACCACTTACAAGCAGGGTCGTGGTGAGAAAGTCACCAGACTACTCTGTGCTTCAGTTACTCCAGATAAAAAATGGGGACAAATAGCAATACCTATGCTCCAGGACTGCAGTCGGGTCAAATGAGTTAATATACAAAATCACTCAGAACAGCCCCTGGTTGGGGCCTGTCCCTAGCAAACACCATCGATGGTCCCTGGAGTGAGAGAGAGAGAGAGAGAGGGAGAGGGAGAGAGAGAGAGAGAGCGAGCAAGAGCAAGGTGTTTGGATATGATTTCAACTGCAAGGAAAAAAGATGTCAGATTATTTAGACTATTATTATTGAAAGGAGAAAGAAACACACCTGGAGCATGTGACATTTGTCTCATCGGAGAAATATTTTATCTTAATGTGTTCCCTCTTATTAGCCTGTATGTTTCTGTGGAAACTGCAACTTCATGCTTTCTCAGGTTACCAGCTGTTTCCCCTTCAAAATACCTCCTCTTCCTGAAGCACCTGGGTGGCTCAGATGGTTAAGCGTCCGACTTTAGCTCAGGTCATGATCTCACGGTTTGTGGGTTCTAGCCCTGTGTCGGGCTCTGTGCTGATGGGTCAGAGCCTGCTTCGGATTCTGTGTCTCCTCTTTCTGCCCCTCCCCGGCTTGCAGGCTTGTTTTCTCTCTTTCTCTCTCTCAATTATAAATAAACATTTAAAAAAATACCTCCTCTTCCAAATTTTCCTTTCTGTTCCCAAGTTGCCACCCCCCACCCCAACCCCACTATCTTTACTTCTTGTTAATGGCTCCCTCCCTCTTCCCATCCATCTCCTACAGCCCTGCCTACCTCCACATCCTCATCAGGCTTCCTCAAATACTTCCAAATCTTCCAACAATCAAAGAAAGGATAAGCCTTCTGATCAGCTCTGACATAAATGCATCTTTTCCGGCCTTGGTGGGATGATCACTGATGTTTGAAATACTCTGATTAATACGTAACCAGCTTTCTCCCCCAGTCCCCAAAAGGTTTGGAACTCCAAATCGATCTCCATCTTCACCCACTTGATTGGATTAGCTCCAAGCTCGGAGGCACAGGCATCAGCCCTAAGGCTCACTTCTCCACTTGTGCTTTGAAAACCCACTTCTTCCAACTCTTTCAGGACCTCATTCCGTCCTTTGTCCCCTCCCTTGTGACTTGAATTTTCCCTCCTGTTCTTTTACATCAACCATCAGATCTATGCAAGCCTTTCCTTCCGAAAACAATCCTTCCCCAATCTGAAAGCTTCTGTAGCCACCACTGCATTTCCTTCCCCTCTTCCTACCATGGTGGGTCCACATGTACCATCTGTAGTCTTTCACTGACAACTTCCATCAGACCAATGCAATTTGCCTTCTTCCCCCTAAACTCTGCCTTAGATGTTCCTTTAAGACCAAATGTGATGTCCTCTCTCCCATATCCAATAGCTACCCAGAAGCAGCATCCCATTCTGCAGGCCACCTTCTCCGTGACTTGGCTTACTCGATTCCATAGGTCTCTCCTGCTTCTTTTCTCCTCACCTCTTCTTCTCAGTCTCCTTCCCAGGCTGCTTTCCTTCTGTCCTCTTTTCAAATAACTATGTTCCCTCTCCCCAGGCATTCTGATAGTCACACTTTCCTTATCTTTTCTCCACTGTCTCACTGGGCAAGCTCATTCACACCCACGGCTCCTATTTTAGATTCTATATGTGGATGGTTCCTGACTCTATCTGTAAGAGAAACATTCTTGTTGGAAACTCTAGAAACAGATTCCCAAGCATTGATTTCACATCTTAGGTAACCTCCAGCTCAACACATTCAGTTAAGAATCAACCTTTCTTCTCCCTGTTCAAAACCTTCACATTTTCTGTTTCTTCTCTTGCCATTGGTGGCTCCCAGAATTAAAAGTCTTAAAGCCATATTTAATTACTTGCATTTCGTCACATTCCGCTCCCACTCAGTTGTAAAAATCTTCTGGCTTATTCCTCTGAAACATCTCAGAACTGTCTTACATACTCCAAACCATGGTCACTTGCCCAGGCCCCATTTTCTGTTATCTGCCAATTACATCCAATTATAACTGGATCTCTAGTTTAAGTTATTTGCCCCTTTAATCTATTGGCTATGCTACCTTAAAATTGTTTTTCTTTTTTAAAATTATTTTAATGTTTATTTATCTTTGAGAGAGAGATAGATCACAAGTAGGGGAGGGGTAGAGAGAGAGGGAGACACAGAATCTGAAGTAGATTCCAGGCTCTGAGCTGTCAGCACAGAACTTGACACAGGGCTCGAACTCACCAACTGTGAGATCATGACCTGAGCGAAAGTCAGATGCCTAACCAACTGAACCACCCAGCAGCCCCCAAAATTATTTTTCTCTAAAGTTCAGCTCTGATCAGCTGACTTCTCTCCTCTTAACCTTTAAATCTTACCATTGTGTACAAAATAAGAAAGATTCTCCTTTGGATGGTATGCGTATTTATTCAGGGTATGATATCAATCTGCCTCTATACTTTTTATCTCATTTTATACCTTTCTCTTAAAAAATACACAATGTCCTAAGCTTATAACATGCCCTATGGCTTCATGCCTAGATGGCTGTGTTCACACTGGGAACATTCTCCTTCCTTCTTCCTCCCGTTGAAGCTTAATTATCTTTCGAGGCCCAGCTCTACCATTAAACTGATGTGCTGGTCAAGGAAATTTCAGGATGGATATATAAGGACATGTACACAAATAATTAATATACACAGTAGAGAGCTTTCATAAAAGGGAAGTAACTAAATTTCAGAGGCTGAAGGAGGGGAGTTTCTTTGGGAGACTAAGGAGGATTTCAGGGAAGTAGGGAGGTTTGCTCTAGGCCTTGAAGGACAGAAATGGTGGCTCGAGTGTTCTTGGGGGCAGCTGTAGGTGTGAATCAGTACTCCTTTGAGAATGGAGATTGTGGTGTTCCAGTAGCCTGCTTCAGGAGCTAGCTTGGTGGGGAGTGGAAGGGCCATAAGCTATGTGGACTCTGAGCCCCTAATCCCATTCATAACTCAAGTGGCTCCACTATGACCTTCTCTGCATATGGTTCTCAACCAGAGGTGATTTTCAGCTTTCAGGGGACATCTGGCATCGTTCAGAGACAGTTTTTATTGTTACAATTGGGGGAGCTACTGGTATCTAGTAAGTAGAGGCCACGGATGCTGATAAACACCCTACAATGCACAGAAGAGCGCCCTTCAGCAAAGAATTATCCTGCCTCGAATGTCACTAGTGCTGAGGTTGAGACTTCCTGCATCACACAACCCTACAAGATTTTCCTTAAAGAAAGATTCTACAGTTAAATCAGAAAACCACTGCCATAAACAAAAAGCCCGGAGGCAGCTGCTTGCTATTCAGGGGATGGGGAGGGCAGGGGGGATACCGTGTTCTGTGAGGCTGACACACGTAGGTACAGAAAGAGCGGAGATAAGGCTCCAAAGAAATGGCAAACCCAGAAAACACAAGTAGGGCCTCTGACTGGCAGCATTTACATTGTGTTTCATCCACTATCCCGGGCTCTGCCCTTCAGGGTCCTGCTCGGAAGGCACAGAATGCAGATAATAAGTTGGTGCTGGGTTTTCTGGAGAAGAGACGGCATGCTATTACTTAGCTTCTCAAGGCTAGCTGCTATCCACCAAAGTTTTCCCACCACACTGCGGAAGAGTGAGGCCTGGATTTTAGAGGTATCATCATGATCAGACAACAGGTCTTGGGGCAGACGCAGTGTATTCAACTCCATTTTAAATATTTACATTTATCATCTTGGTTTTTCTCCTCACAAAAGTTTTGTGAAAATGGGTAGCATTATCACTGTTTAATAGATGAAAGTGGGATCAGTGAGGTGACCCGACTTAAGAAGGCACATGACAGAGAGGGGACTGCAGCTTTTCAGGACTAGGTATTGTCTTCCTGGAGAGCATGGGTCATAAGGATTTATCCAGAACAGAAGACTTGACTCAAGTTCTTTCTTTTCTTTGTATTCAATTCTCTGGGCATTCCCACAAGTAGAGGAATCACTATTTAAAACCATATTTGTTGGGGCGCCTGGGTGGCTCAGTTGGTTAAGTGTCCGACTTCGGCTCAGGTCATACTCTCATGGTTTGTGGGTTTGAGCCCGGCATCGGGCTCTGTGTGGACAGCTAGCTCAGAGACTGGAGCCTGTTTCAGATTCTATGTCTCCCTCTCTCTCTGCCCCTTCCCTGGTCATACTCTGTCTCTTTCTCTCAAAAATAAATAAACATTAAAAATTTTTTTTAAAAAAAATCGGATTTGTCCATGGCATCATTAGGATCACACAGAGAAAGACCGAGGAGGAGAAAGAGCAGTTGGTGAGACGAGGCATCCCTTGTTATTGTTGGGGAGACATGGAGCAGCACACAGACAGCCTCAGTTTCTCGTGTGTAAAATGAGGAACTGGACTAAAGACCTGGTCCTCACTCCCCTCTGCCCAACAAAAATTCCTGCAAAATTCAAGAAAATATGCCTCTGCCTGGAGCCCAAACCCGGAGATACTGACATGATTGTTCTAGGGTTGAGCCCTGACAGCTGGTCTTTTTAATAAACACCCAGGGTGATCCCATGTGCTGAGGAATGGAGAGCATTGCCACTCTACGGAGGTCTCGCCTCAGACCTGGAAGCCAGCCTGCCTCTAGTGGCACTTCATGAAGTGACTCCAGCCTCCCTTCTTTCTCTCTTGTTTTTGCCCTGTTTGGGTGCAAAAACAAACAAAAACAAAAACAAAAACAAAAACAAAACATGACCAAAGATAAAATCCATGCGGGATGGCATGCAAGCACACAAAATAATACATGCTTAAATGTTTCAGCGGGGCAATCAGGAAGAAAAGACACACGAAAGGGGACTGTGGAGTTTGAAGTCGTTCTTTCTAATGTCACCTAATGTCTGCCAGCCAAGAGAGAGCTGGCGCCCTCTTACAAAAATTCAATTGTTTTCTGAATACTCCACATGAATGTGGGCCACTGGATATGGTAGGTAGGGCCACAAAGAAGTTTATGAACTCATTTGGGAATGGCTCTCTCTTGTGGGCAAGGAGGGAATTAAGGCTCCATTTTTTTTTTAATGTTTATTTTTGAGAGAAAGAGAGAGAGACAGAGAGAGACAGAGAGTGAGTGGGGGAGGGGCAGAGAGAGGGAGACACAGAATCAGAACAGGCTCCAGGCTCTGAGCTGTCAGCACAGAGCCCGACACGGGGCTCGATCTCACAAACTACGAGATCATGACTGTGCCATCGAGGCCCCCCACGGCTCCATTATTTTTTATCATCACACCAAATAAGAGCTACCATGAGACTACAAAGTCTGTTGTTCATTACTTCCCCCAGCTTGTCAGTCCATTTCCATGCAGGCCAAGCTAGTACTATACACAGGCAGACTTAGATGCTGCACTAATAATGATAACTGTGAGTACCTCTACTATTACTAGCGGTAGTAGCAGTATTGATACTATCACTTCTGTGCCATTACCATTTATATCATTAGCTGCTGCCTGATGAGTTGAAAAACTCCAAAAAGCCCACTGCATTCTAAAAAGACTGCCTTCTTAATGCTAGAAATTCTACCATGCTGATGACTTCCTTTCTATCTTATCCCTCGTGCTTTGAAAATGAAATGCATCTGTTTCTGGAAATGCATTCAGTTCCATATGCTTCGGAGTGAATTATTTTGCTTGATTGTTTCCTACTGACCCTGAAAAATGGGTGCTAAAGACTTCGTGGAATTTGGAGAAAGAGAGGGAACTTCAGGGATGGTGGGGTGGAGGGAGAAGGCAAGATGCTGAGGGCAGAGGCCAAGTTCATCAGAGCAGTGACAGTACAGGTCTCCAGGTGGCCAGCCCCGTGGCAGGAAAGCCATTGTTCTGGGCCGGCTCACCAGCACTGGGTATTAGGAATGTCTGAAGAGGTGGTGGCCACAGAGAGGTCCCTGAGCATCTGCACTGCAGACTTCCTGCTTCCTCTGCCAGAGGGTAACGTTCTTCACCTCTCAGAGCTGAATGCTTATTAAGTCAGTACCAAGGGAACTTTGCAAGGTCTTTTTCCCATCTGGCAGTTCCTCCAGGTTGCCTACACCTCCCCTTCCTGAACAATCAAGGAAGTGACTAAATGTATCATGTGTCAACATTTTCAGCAGTTACCAGATGCCTTTCCCATTCTTGGGAGTATCTAAAGTAAAATACAAATGGGACAGGTGAAATGTGCTTCGCAAATAGATGTGCTCAGGAAAAGGCGCATGGAAATTCATCATCATTTTATTTTTTTTTTTATGACTTAACACAGTCTGGTAGCAAAGGTTTTGTAAAATAGAGCCTTACCCCTCTGAAACCACATTTTACTTTAATGGGTTTTTTTAGTTTAGAAAGGAACACGTAAAATTGTCATTTCTTAAGGGAAGGATTGGATCTTGTTATGTGAAGTTTCTAGATAAAAAAACAATCTTCTGCTTCAGAACAAACTCTGTCAGATCAGCCTACTGCAGCATTGGCTCATCATCAAGCATGGGAAAAATAGTTTTGCCAAGGCAAACACTGGTCTTGTGAAATAAGACCTGAGGTGAGTCTTTTTCTTTCTTTCTTTTCTTTTTTCCTATTGTGACAACCTTGAATTAGTTAATGTAGACCTCAATTTCCTTATTTGCAAAGTGGAGGCAAAAAAATGCCAGCTTCAAGTGTGTGATCAAGGTTAAATACGATTAAAAGTGATAATATATTCCTCAAATTGGTTAATCATATACTGTTATACAAAACAGGGTCAGTATTGCTTTTTTAATTTGTTATTATTGTTATCATTCATCAGTGTAAACTGGAGGGTGGAGAACTTCCAGTAATACTTCAGATATAAGAGGAAGCCAAGCGGGATCAGAAATGGACATGAACAATGGAGAGACAAACAGGTCTACACAGAGAGATTAAAAAAACAGAGACACAGAATTAGGTAATACGGAAGAATAGGAATACAGAGGTGGGGACATGAGTAGGACAGACACCAGGAAAAGAGACACAGAATAGAGAAATTTCAAGTCAGCCTCCAAAGCAAAGCCAATGACCTCATCCTTAGCTCTTTGTTGAAGATGAAGAAGAGAGGAAGGTGGGGCAAGCTTTTCTATAGGCGGGAGATCCTATGGTTGGAAGTTATCAGGTCTTCTTTGCCAGGATCTTGTCTACAACCCAAGCATGGCATTTACATGCATGTATTTTTGGAATGTTGTTCTAGAGTAGCTAAGCTGGAGCTGGCATTAAGCCTAGTACTTTTTCATAGTCTGAAGTTTGGGAAAAAACAGCCATCTGACATTTCCTCTTCTACCCCGTGCATCTCCCATTTTTACTTGGCCAAAAGGCAAAACTGTATATGCAAAAGGACATCTAACATTCTTACCTGGAATGTTTATTTTCCCCTCCTGCTTCCATTCTATCATGCTCCAATTAACATTAATCTCACTGCAGCAGTTCAAAGATACAGGATTGTTATCGCACTTCACCTTCATTTCTTCAGTTGCCAAAATTCGGATGGGTATAACATCCATTTTTTTTCTGGACTCATATTCAAAAATATCTAATGTCAGCTTGCAAATATATTCACCTGCATAGAACATACAAATGCATTTTTTATTGCCACGTGTATGTATTTCCTTAGAAGGATGATAGCCTCGTCTCGTGTGTCATGACAGTATTTCATGAAACATCATTTTCAAAAGCATCCGAGACTTGCTCTAAACAACCCTAAAGACCCATTCAGGAAGTGTAGAAGGTCAGTGCAGGTTATTTCTCACGCCAAAAGTTAATGCCTAGAGAGATGTTCTAAGGAAGCAGCAGAAATCTCAGTCTTTGCTAGTAAGAAAAAAGTGTGTGGGGATGGAAGAGGTAGAAAGGAGAGTCAGAAGACTGGATGATTTGGCCATTCTATTTCACTCAGTGGCAAAATCAGAATCAATAAAGATGGAACAGGACCCATGTGTCTGCAACCCAACTTCTCAGTCAGAGAAAAAGAGAAGCCCCCCTGTTCACATCTGGGTTTCGACAGGGTTATTAAATTCTAGAATGTCAGGTTTAAAACTTGTGCTTCTGTTGTTTTTGGGAAAGGAGAGATTACAATGGAATGCAGGAAAACTGGGCCTGGGATGATGGAGTGTGATGGTCCTGACGAGGGTGTAGTTTCACAGGTCTATACATATGCCAAGACTTGTTAAACTGTACACTTGGAGTATGTACAGCTTATTATATGTCAATTCTGTCTCAAGAAAGCTCTTTAAAACTTTTTAAAAATTAAAAACAAAAGTCAGCTTTTTATCTCCATTTCCAACTCCTAAGCCCTTGGTAAATGTAGAAATCTGTTTTTGTCTCTAAGGCTCTATTTGCTTACTCATATGCCAGGGGATTCATTTAAAAAAATTTTTTTAATTTTTTTTTTATTTATTTCTGAGAGAGAGAGAGAGAGAGCGAGCAGTGGAGGGTCAGAACCTGAAGCAGGCTCCAGGCTCTGAGCTGTCAGCACAGAGCCCGATGCGGGGCTTGAACCCACGAACTGTGAGATCATGACCTGAGCCGAAGTCAGCTGAGCCACCCAGGCACCCCTTAGGGGATTCGTTTTTAATTTTGAAAAGTTGAACTTGGTGACTTCTTTTCAAAGAGGGAAACACCATATACACATTCCATGGCTTGTTTCTTTGTGAACTCTTTGTTCCCATCCCCGCACCGGTTATTGGATGGAAGCCCACCTGAGTCCCCCTGAGTGACGTTGTAAATGGTGAGGTGTGATATCGAGGTCATGTTGTTGAGCACAAAGGTGTAAATTGAGAATCTGCTGCCGTTCTGGATGTCGGAGTGCCTTTCAACATGGTGCCAGGACACGTTAGATGACAAAACTTCAGTTTCACACATCAGCATTACCGTATCCCCTTCAAAAGTGATTTCTGGTACAATGGTGAACTTAGTTTCATCTGGAAACCCAAAGAAATGGTATTAAGATCCTGAAGCAAATGAATGTAATAGATGCTATCCACCAGGGGCCACCACCACATGGGTCCATGGTGCTGTCTAGAATGAGGCAACACACCCTCCTCATTCCATGCCCATATTGCTGGTGTCCGAGGCCCAAAGTCTTACCACCCGCCAGATACGAGGGACATGGCTTCCATTTTGGAGTCTGCACAATGGTAGTAATGGGAAGGGTAGTAAGAGCCCGCAATGGTAGTAATGGGAATTTCAAAGCTATTTTCAATATTTCAAATAGTCTGGTGGAACATTGCTCGTTTGCTTCTAAAAAAGCCACGGCAGCTAATTTAAGCTTCACATTTCTTTGCTACTGACTCAATAATATCGACAGTTTCCTGCTGACAACAAATACCCCACACCACTGAAAGTTCTGTCCTATGTCTGTGATGAATTACAACAGGAAAAAATAATTTCTTATAATAGTCTGTAATTAAGAATTTTTGAAGACTTAATACCCACAGGCCCTTAAGAAGGAGAGCTTTTTAGACATACAGGTCCAGATTTGAATTCTGGTTCTGTGCAACTCCCTGTGGAGCCCTAGGGAATTCACTTCGCCTCTCTGAGCTGCAGCTCCCTTGTCTGGGAAACAGGAGGTGATTTGGGGGAATGATACCTATTATTGTTTTCATAGTAAAATTCCGGAGAACCACAGCATTAAGTTATTTCAGAGATAGAAATAAAACACAACGTTTGCTATTTTTGTGGGTGTGTTTTACGGTTGTCTTTTGCTCACACAACATGTAGTTTATTCCAATTCCACGTGTTGAGGGAATCAGAACAGCTAGATAAAGAAGCTGTCTGAGACCTCTTTTCCATGGGCTTCGTGCTCAGGCCAGACCCTCTCCATATTGTAAACATGAGACCAAAACACCATAAAATTAATTTGGGGAGCTATGATGTTCAGGTCAAAATATCAAGGTATGTAAATAATTCTTATTTCTCTTTTAGGCTCCTGAATAAAGTAAGATTTTAAAATGTCACATTTAACTCTTAAGAAGCAAGGCCTTCTGTGAATATTTAATGTAGTGAATTGAATCTGAAGTCATAGAAACTTATGTTACTTACTATGTGCTCTTGAGCATATTATTTACCTTTTATCAGCTTCCATTGCCTCATCTATAACATGGAGACAATGTACCTATCTCACAAGATATATGAAGACAAAATATGTGTAACACACTGAGCTTAACACAGGAAAGATACATTAACAATGTCTCTCTTCATTATCATTGTTACCAATAATAATGATTCGTCAGACCGCCAGTAGAATGTGGTTATGTGGAATGGACCATAAATTTATTGGCAGCGATTAAAGAAAGGAGCATTCTGGTTAAGTGATCCTGCTAATTAACCAAACTTTAATTCTATTGAGGATTAATATACCACCAAATAAATGGAAATGTTATGAACATTGCCCTCTGCCCTTTGTAGTTCATAAAGATGTAAAATAAGCTCCTGACACTAACTCATTCATTCAGCTCTTTTTCTTTCTGGTTCTCTTCCTCTCCTCTGCCCCCAAATATAACTATAAGTTAAAAAAAAAATCCATTCACTTGACCTTTTGGATATTTATATTCTAGGTAAATACCACCAACACTATGGAAAGCAGGCTGATGTCTGAGCTCTCCCATGGAATTGCACGTGACATCAGTTTGTTTCTGGGTCTGAGTCTGTACATATCCCAGAATCATTCTGGTCTTCGAAGGTGGACGGACATGGGTATAGACCCCCTGTAGAAACGGGGTCAAGTGCCATTCACAATGGCTTCATTGCTCTTTGGAAGAATCAGCCACAAACTCCAAATGCTTTTGTAAACTGTACTGTCAGCACCATGTTTCTAGACCGACAGTCAGCCACTAATCAGGAAACCTCGTTTAAATGGCTGACTAACCTCAACACAACTGAAATTTGGAGGAAAGAGTAATCATAACCAAAGCTTACCTATGCTAGAGACTGATACTCTCCTATGCCGTCAGAAATATAAATATAGGGACTTTTTCAGGGCAAAACGTGTGGGTTGGGGGGGTGCTGGGGGTCAGGAAGGGGTGACATTGTGGCCTTTACTTTTCCAGTTTTCACCTGTGGTGTTGCCACCTTATTGCTTCTGAATTATTATTTTTTTCTCCTTGCTTAAGTTGTAGCACTTTCTTACCACAGTGTATAGCTCTTTTAATATTTTGATTTTAAAAATGATCTGGCATCTAAAACACCAGTGAATATAAAGATGAGCAGTATAAATCTGTTGTGAGGACAGCCTAACCCCTGCGGAGGTGTGCCCTGTCTCCCAGATGTTCCCTCAACAGCCGTTCAGAGTCCTCCCCGAACGGACACAGCGTTGTTCCGAAGAGGCATGGCATTTACTCCGAAACTACTCACCGGAATTATCTAGAACATCTGCCTGCAAATTCTTGCCTGCCGAATCTCTGCCCAGCTGGCTCTCCTTACTGTTTCCCAAGTGACAATAGGTCCACCCACCTAATAACACACCAGAACACAACTCTTTACGCCTTTGTAAAATGCAGGAGAGCATCTAAAAATCCCAGGATCTTTTACCACTGCTCTATGAGATCCAAAGCAGGGGTTCTCAAACTTGCCCAAACATCTGAATCACTTGAAGGGCTTGTTGAAACATGGATGGCCCTGGTTGGTTGGGGTGGCCCTAGGAATGTGTATTTCTAACAAGTTCCCAGGGGCTGCTGCTGCTGCTGCTCTGGGGGCCACATTTCCAGAACTTCTCTAAAATAACAGTATCAATTGTTTAATATCAGTGCATTGCATGAACATCCCAACACCACTCTAATGTTAGTTTTTGAATGTTTTGGGACTTTTTTTTTTTTTTTTTTTTGAGAACGAGAGACTGGGGGAGGAGCAAAGAGAGTGAGAGTAAGAGAATCCCAAGCAGGCTCCATGCTGTCAGTGCAGAGCCCAACCCGGGGCTCGATCGCATGAACCAGGAGATCATGACCTGAGCCTAAATCAAGAGTCAGCTGTTTAATCGACTGAGCCACACAGGCGACCCAGGTGATTTGGGACTTCTGATTAAAAAAATAAATAAATAAATAACTCTATCAACCCAGATGGCTCTGGGACACTCTTGTAAAATCTCCCCCCCCCCCAACAACCCTCCCCCAACTGCAGTGACATCAGCCTGGCTGGGATGCTCTGCACGGTGCCTCAGACAGGAAGCCTCTGTGCCAGGAACCAGAGAGTCTCTCTCCATGGAGGACACTGCAATGTAACTTCCTAGTGTTAAGCATAATGATAAACATCATTACTACCTCTAAATAGAATCCATGTATAGGAAAAACAAGGAGATGTCCTACTTACTGCTAGTAACTACTTGAAAGGAATTGTAATCCATTTTGTAAGTCTGATTAAGGTTCTGCATTACTTGATCATTTGCTTTGTGCATTAACGTAGGTGACGGTCTTGTAGTCTTGACCTCATATGTCACAACCACGCTTCCGGGCCTGGATGGAGACGACTCAGTTCAGTAAGGCAGGAACTGACCTGGAAGAGTCTAGATCCTTATGGTTTATTTACATGGGAAAACCAAATGGCAAGAACACCTTGGGTACTTTTTATCCTTAAAGGTTCACTCAAGTCAACCTTCTTTCAAGTTCCAGTTGAAAGCCTGAGACACACAAATGTCTGTGGACATTTGGAACAGCTGGCCAGGAATGAGCCAAGGGGATCATAGCCCCCCTTCCACAGTTGGTCATGGGTTCTCAGCCACCATGCAGAGACTGCTGTCACAGAGCCATGCTGGCCCAAGGTTACCAGATATGCTGAATGTCAAATGAGGCCAGAACCTGAGTGTTTCTGTGAACCTTCTTCCTTCTTGAAATGGGCCTCTGTTTGAAACACTGTACAAACCTGTACAGAGCTGTGTGGTGCTCAACTCCAGGGGGCGCCATTTACACAGCAGCATGCAGCTCTGCGCTTGTGGCTGGCTGGATAACTTTTCTTGAATAAAGGCGTCACGGATGACATTATTTCATTTTTGTATTTTGGAACTCCCTAGTCTGTGGACTTATCTGTTTGCAAAGCTCCTGCAGGCACTGAATAAACACAGGTCTGCTCACTTTCCATTTAAGCAGGTATATCCAGGAGGAGCGAGTTTCTGTTTTCAGAATTGCCCGCCTCTCCGAGCCCTAGCAATCTAGCATTGTCTTCACCTCTACCAAACTGCTCTAAGTGATGCCCCTCTAATGGGCTTTTTCTCCTTCACTAACGTAGTGGTCTCTGTCATTGGGTAGAAATCACCCGATTACAGCTTCTTACCTGAACCCTGTCACAGTCACCAATTTGAAGCCTGGTAAAATACTGTAACCCTTCCAGAACTGGAAAACAAAGTAAGACAAGTGTCATGTATCAAGGTCCAATGAGAGATAAGTCAAAAGGTTGAAAGCAGAAGAAAAAGCACGCATTCTTTATCACCCCAGGTAAAACTTTGACCTGTGTATTTTGTTAGTGCTAACATTGGCAGATCTTTGAAGAAGTAATTCCTATCAGCCTATGTCAGGTTGGGTTCTCCAAGAAGCAAACACCAGGTTGAATGTGCAAAGAATTTTAGTTGGGGAAATGCCTCACAAAGAAAATGAGGAGGTTTCTCTGAATTCCAAACCCTAGGAGATTCATTTTGATTCAAGTCACATTTACAAGTAAATGCAAAATATGCAAAGCACTCTGGGTGCAAAGCGCTGTGCCGAGTACCTGGATTGGTAGGATTCAAAGATTAATATGCAACTGTGTCTTTCCTCAAACGTATAGAATTGAGTGTGCAGCATGTGAGGAAGATTCTCGTGCTGTGGCAGAACTATTACATGCCAGATAATGAAAATCCGATGTCCAAGAGCTCTTCAGCCCTTCATCATGACACCCACAGAAAATGAAAATCATTTATGTGGTTTACAAGTAAAGTAGAGGCTGCTCCTGGCCTGAAGCAGGGGCATGGCTGCCCAGAGAGTTAAGGGGAGTCATTATCTCAGCTCACGTGTGATAATTTATACCATACCAACTGGGAAGCTCTATTCCAAATGAGTTCATTCAAGCAAAGCATTTAGGTTCAGATGAATTAATACAATGTAAAGCACTTAGAATAGCGTCGGGCACTCAGTTAATACTCAGGGAATATTCTCTGTTTTTATATGAGTAAAGTTAAATCTGTTTTAAGTGAGAATGCCTCGTGACTGCTGATGTGGAATGGTTTGAAACCCTCGGTGCCAGCCTTGGGCTGGTATACTCAAAACCCGTTAGGGGTTCATCCATGCAGTGTGTGAAGACAAACAGAAATGGACCAGCAGGAGCTTCTAGACCAGGTTCGTGGGCCTCTGAATTGGAGTCAGTGAACTGATGCCTCCAAATTCTACCCTGTGAAGATGGTCTACCTATAGGTCAAGGTGATGTCAAATCATGCCCTGAACACTATTTCATTTGAGCACTCCTTAATTCATCATCCCAGATGTATGGGAATAATTTTGATGTCCACATTCATAAATTCTGACAGATCCAAGCAAATTATCCTTTGTAAATACAACAGGTTCAGTTCAGCCCAAGGAGCTTGTTGGTTCTTGGGGCCAAAGCCTACCGCTGTTTCCAAGTCAGTCTTGTACGACCTATAGAGAGCAGAGGAAGAGTTCTTGAGGTCTTCTTGAAAGCCCACATTGAGTCTGACTGACATTCTTAGGGTAACATCTGCTGAGAAGAAAAAAAAAAAAAAACACAGGGCAATATTGCAAAATCTCATGTTAGCATTTGAATACACACAGGGAAGAGAACATTTGCTTGAGTTGATATCAAATAGTCACTCAACAAACAACACTTAATGAAGAGTTACTTACCTCCTTGGAGCTGGCAAAAAGGTCCCTTGGGAGGGAGTCCTTTAAGGCAATTGCAACAATGCCCTGCAGGGGAGCCATCATGCTCTTGACAAATGAGATTGTGGAGGCACCTTTCCTGAGGCCACCTATAGCCTGTCTCACAGGAGCACCAGATTTCATTTCCAGTAGGTCTGCAGACTGTCATTAACCAGAACAGTGAGGCAAGAGAAGGTGGTCACCATCCTTACATTTATATAGACTGTAAGTATTTATACTTGTAGAAAATCCTAACTTGACTCCATATTGCCTTGGGGAAGTTCAACAGTACTACACGAGTTCATGTGATTCTCATATGCATCACCATGCTATTAGGTATGGCCGTCTAAAAGATGATCACTCTGACTATCTCAGCAGATGCCTACAATGATGTGATAGACAGCTTCCTGGACATAAAGCATGTGGCAGCCAGCTTCCAGGACAGCCCTTGACCACCCCTGTTTCTGAGCATTAACACCCTTTTGTCACTCCTTCTCGTATCATACTAGACTTGGTCTGTGTGACTAACAGAATATGGCCGAAATGATGATACATCACTTCTGAGATTAGGATACAAGACACTGTGGCTTCCTTCTGTGATGTCTGTCTGTCTGTCTGTCTCTCTCTTTCTTATCACTTGCTCTGGGGGGAAGCCAGCTGCCATGCATGAGGACATGTCATGGAGAGGCCAACATGGTCAGGAACAAGTCTCCAGTCAACAGCTAGTGAGGAGCTGAGTCCTGCCAACAGCCACACGCGTGGGCTTCAAAGAGGATTTTCCAGCTGCAGTTGAGCCTTCAAAGGACTCCTACTCTGGCTGAAAGCTTGACTACAAGCTCCTAAGAGGCCTTGAGCCAGAGCTACCCAGCTAAGCTCCTCCTGAATTCTTGGCCCTCAGAAGCTGTATGATACAACAAATGTTTGTTGTTTTAAGATGCTAAGTTGTGGGCTAATTGTTAAGTAGCAACAGGTAACAAACATAGAAGACAAATAAAACTGTGCCTTTTACATTTCTAGTCGAATGTAAACAAACCAAATATTTTCTAATCCCATCGAGGACGTTGGAAAATGCTCTGAAAACAGAGTGCTTTGAATTTATTTCTAAAACTCGATCAAAGTCATATCACAGGGAGCTGTCTATTCTAAGAGTGACTACCCAAAAGAAAGCCATCAAATCACTGTTCCTGAAATAGGAGAGGTGCCCAAGCTCTAGTGAATCCGTGGACACTGATACAGTCCTTTGCTTCGGCATAGGTGGGAAGGGCATCCGGAGAGAGCTAAGAAGCAGCCATTTCTGGTTCAGTTTGCTTATGTCAAGACTAAAAAATTGGATTGGGGTGCTTGGTGGCTCAGTGGGTGACATGGGTGGCTCCACACTCAGGAGCACACTAAGACTCTCTCTCTTTCTCTCTGCCTCTCTCCCACATTCACATGCTCTCTCTCTGTCTCTCTCTTTAAAAAGAAAGGAATAAAAGCTGGAATGCATAGACTGATACTGATGAACTATTTGAAATACAAGAATTCAAAAATGTTTGAAAGACAAGAATTTTATTCTTGCTTCCATTTTAGAATCATAAAATCCATCCACATTATTTAGGACAAGGGGGAGTCCCATATCATAGCAGGTGATGGTGCCTGAGAAACAGGACAGCTAGCCCAACCTCAGAAGGGAGGCAGTGACCAGAAAATCCAATCGCACAGCCTGTGGTTTCTATATTATGTCTTGCTTCCAAATCTGGGTGTGTACCTCATTCCTATTTCCTGACCTATGATGCTAAAATGAAGGGAACTTGCTCCTTATTGATGCCTGAACCAGTCCTTGCTGTACCCACTGACTACCCAGAGGGATGGGACCAAGTAGTTTGTTGTGAAGGACCTGGCAGTATCTCAGGACCATTTTGTGTCAACCAATACACAAACCACCAAGCAAACATTTGGCTATCATTTCAGATAAGGAAATTGGCCATAGACTTTGCCAATAGGGGCTTCATTCTGGAAGGCCGTGAAGTCATAAAATCACACATTAGGCCTTTTTGAGTCATGTCACTTGCCTACTACGTACAATTTGCTGTAATAGAAAGGAGCTCGGACAGCCTTTCTCCTGATATCCCCAACCCTCCATTCTAAAGCAATGGGTCTTTGACTCACCTGTTGTCACCTCAATGCTTAAAATGGTGGTGGCTTGGTCAGTGCTGTTCCCTTGAATTGGGAAACTGAGGCTGTTCAAGTAAGCTTTGATAGGCTCCAAGAAGGAGGCATTTTCAAAACTGATCTCAACATCAACGGTGTACTCTCCAGCTGCAGCAGTGCTTGAGGCTACTGAAAGGAAAGCACAGCAAGCTGTGAGACTTCACTATAGGTGGCAGAGGGGGAGCATGGCAGACGGTTCCAGATTTCAAGGCAAAAACAGGATGTGGATGCTGGCACATCAGCCTGCAGGAGTTTCTTTTTTTTCTTTTTAAAATTTTTAATGTTTTATTTATTTCTTAGAGAGAGAGAGAGAGACAGAGAGACAGTGTGAGCAAGGGAGGGTCAGAGAGAGAGGGAGATACAGAATCTGAAACAGGCTCCAGGCTCTGAGCTGGCTGTCAGCACAGAGCCTGACACAGGGCTCGAACCCACAAACCATGAGATTGTGACCTGAGCTGAAGTCAGACGCTTAACCGACTGAGCCACCGAGGAGCCCCAGGAATTTCTAGTGAACCTTTTCAGAGAAAAAGAAGTTTATCAACTCACCACCACCAAACACCCCCATCATGGTGCTCCTTGTCCATGACTTTACCATTTAAAGAAGGAAGGTAGCTGATCTTTCTGGTCTAAATGTAGTGGTATCTAGCCATTTGAGAGATTCACAGGCTAAGCTCAGGACTTGTCCTTCCTCTCCATTCCCCCACCTTCCTTGGTGTCCAAGGTCAAAAATTGCTGTGTTGACCCTGGACTGGAGGGAATAAGAATAGAAGCAGGGAGATCTAGCAGGGGGCCCTTGGGTCCTGACTCAGAGGAATGAGTCCACATGTTTCTAACACCATTCAATTGACATGCGTGTATTTTGAGATCTGAACTAAGCATGGCTTGAAGACCTCCAGAAAAAGTCATCCTGTTAATTCTCTTTGCTCTTAGCCTATGCATGCAGCATGGGCTCTTAGTGCTTACTGTGTGTCTGTGGTGCCCAGAACATGATAGGTACTCAATGAAAGTAACATTTGCATATTAGAATGTAAAATAAAAGATATCTCCAGCTCTTCATCGCCTTCCCAAATTGTCTCTGGGCTGATCGACTGTCTGGCATCCGGGATGCATTTGCTATCCAACACATACCACCACAGGCAAGCCAGACAATATACATACTGGAATGTTCTTTCATAATTTCCTGTATTACATCATGTCTGGTTCACTAGGTGTAAGCTTCTCAAGGGCAGGAACTGTTTCTTTCACTTCTCATGGCTTTACTCCATCTGGCATGGAGCTCACCACAAAATAAATATGTGCCCAATCAGCTCTTATTAAAATTTTGGCCCTCTAAGAGAGCCACACATTCACCTCCCCATCACTGCCAGAATCTGGCTCATTCTTGGCTGAAATATAGAAGAGGAGCAGAAGCCAAGGACTAGTTTCATAGCTAATGATGAACCCTCAAAGATTAAGAGAATTTTTTACACAGATGCATTGAGAAGATAAGTTGTGGCTTATTTTATCTTGTCAGTCAAATAAGGAAAATGTTAGAGAGTACCTGCAAAACTATTACTTTAGAGTTTAAGTAAAATCTGGAAGCATGATGTATATTTTGCCAAAAAAAAAAAAAAATAAATTCTACGTCTGTTTTCTAAAAAGGCAAAAGATTTTCCCATAATATTGCCAGGTTTGTTTAAAATTTCCCAAGGAATATTGACGTAAAGCACTAAAAGAGAGTTAAGTTCCTTATGGGAAACTCCAATAAACAAGTTTTTATTGCTGAAAGCTGTAATATTTGTAAACTGATAGTTACAAACCATGCCTTAGAAGGTTGATTTTAAAATCCCTCACTAAATTCTACTACTAAAACTAACACTACACTACATGTAGTGTACTTAATTTTATTAATTTTATTTAATTTGAATTTAAATAAAACTGGGGCGTCTGGGTGGCTCAGTCGGTTAAGTGTCTGACTTCGGCTCAGGCCACGATCTCACGGTTCATGGGTTTGAGCCCCGCATCGGGCTCTCTGCTGACAGCCAGCTCAGAGCCTGGAGCCTGCTTCAGATTCTGTGTCTCCCTCTCTCTCTGACCCTCCCATGGTCACACTGTGTCTCTCTCTCTCTCAGAAATAAATAAAACATTAAAAAAATTTTAGAAAAAGAATCTATGAATTTAAACAAATCCTTGGAAGAAAAACAAACAAATAAATAAGAAGTTTGGTTTTACTCATCAGCCTTGTTGAGATTTATTTCATTTTGACATCGGGCCTGCAACTTGCTGTAATTGACTCAAACTGTGACAAACATATTTGTCAATTTTCTCAAAATTAAGGAATCATCTTAAGGTATATTTCCTCCTTATAAAAATGTATATACAAGTAGAGCAAAAGGACTTTTAAAACCCGATGCAGAATCCCAGGCCCTTGTGATACCACAGCGATGCCTAAAATTTCCTGTTGTCTTTCTGATTCTCTGATGCTTCTGTGATGAAAACAGGCTTCCTGGAAGAATTACTGATCTTAATTTGTGTGAGCCTAACTCTAGACGTGGTATGCTGCCCGCAGGGAGTATTGGCGAGGGGGGCGGCCGCATAATATGTTTAAGGTCTGCCTTAATGCATATTCTTTTTCCTGAAAGGTGCTGCAGAAATGTTTATAGCCTCCAGCGGATTCCTAGCTCCAGGATTCTTTGCCTGTAGGCAGTCTATCTCCTCCCATGAATGTAAACAGGATGTCCTAGACGGTAGGACTTTTTAGCAGAGTAAAGTCGATAACAATCCCACATCCCCCACTTCCTCATCTGGGTTGTTGCATCCTGGAGTCTGACCCCAGCATAACACCAGTGCCTGTCTGAGTGCCGTTCCTCCTGCTCATCCCTGAGCCCACCTCTCCGTGCCCTTTCCAGACACAGTTGCAGACCCAGCGAATGCCTGGAAAGCACATGGTGATTCATCGATGTCATCATTCCCCACTGAAACCAAGGCGGTCCTTCGAGTGAGATCTTACAAGGAACTGAGCCAAAAGCTTAAAATACGAAGAGGAAAGTTCCTATGGCTTTATTCTTCCATGGGATTTGTGCAACTGTTATTAAAGTACCAGCCTCTAAGATGCTCTCCCCTCATCTACATTTTATGTTTTTCAACAACTTCTAAAGGAGTTTCAGAATAGCCTTCTACCTGAGTGCTACTTCTCCCTAGAGACTGATAAAAATGGGAGGGGGGGAACCTCTACTAGAGAAGGAAATGCCGTCAGCATGGAAATAAGTTGTTCTTCAAAACAGGCTCGACAACCCAATAGTAACTCAAAAAGGCTAGGGGCTTGCCCTTGGAAGTCGTCTATTCCAGCGGTCAGCACTTGACTGATGATTATGTATACCTAGGGAATTCAATACACAGGGATACTTTGGAGTCTTAACCTAGGTGAGCCAAAGTAAAATCTTCATGGATGAGTCCAGAAATTTATGTGTGTATCTTCCCTTCCCTTCCCTTCCCTTCCCTTCCCTTCCCTTCCCTTCCCTTCCCTTCCCTTCCCTNTGGCCTGTCCGTGTCCCGCGCCCGCAGTCCAGCCGTGTGCTCCTCCCTTCCTCCCTCCCCTTCCCTTCCCTTCCCTTCCCTTCCCTCCCCTCCCCTTCCCTTCCCTCCCCTCCCCTTCCCTTCCCTCCCCTTCCCTTCCCTCCCCTCCCCTCCCCTCCCCTCCCCTTCCCCAATTCCCACTGGTGATTCTGGGTCAGGCAGGTTTGGGATTTAATGCTCTAATCCAAATGAGGAAACCAAGATGGTAACCCTGGAGAGCCAATATTAGTGCCTAAACTTGGTTTTTTTTGCATGTATGTGTGTTTTATTGTTTGTCTGTCTTTGTTTTGTTTTTGCTTTTGCTTTGTTTGTTGCTGTAGTTTTCAGACACCTCCTGCTTCTGGTCCTGTGGAGACAGGCAGGTGGTGACCAAGCTTATTTGTTCATGTCTTTCCTCAGTCACACCAGATGGATCAAAAGTGATCATAATAAAAGTAACAAAATAATAGCAGCTGCCATTTATTCATTGCCCAGTAGGTTCTGGGGTCATGAGGGAGAGTATGTATATACCCATTTTGCAGAAGATAAAACTGAGGCTTGCTGGGTTAAAGCCAGATAAATAGCAAATGTTAAAGCTGGGATTTGAGGAGCGCCTGGGTGGCTCAGTTGGTTAAGCAGCCAACTTCAGCTCAGGTCATGATCTTGAGGTTTGTCAGTTCAAGCCCTGCATCGGGCTCTGTGCTAACAGCTCAGAGCCTGGAGTCTGCTTCAGATTCTGTATCTTCTTCCCTTTCTGCCTCCCCCACTTGTGCTCTGTCTCCATCTCTCAAAATATGAATAAAAACATTAAAAAACAAAAAATTTTAAAAAGCTGGGATTTGAAACCACATTTTCTTGACTCCAAAGTCCATTTTCTTTCTTTCTTAAATGTTTTATTAATTTTTGAGAGAGAGAGTGAGCTTGAGTGGGAGGGGGAGAGAGACAGAGGATCTGAAGCAGGCTGCACGCTAACAGCAGAGAGCCTGATGTGGGGCTCAAACTCACAAACTGTGAGATCATGACCTGAGCCAAAGTCAGACATTCAACAGACTAAGCCACCCAGGTGCCCCTCAAATCCTAGCTTTAACATTTGCTATTTATGTGGCTTTAACCCATCAAGCCTCAGTTTTATCTTAAGAATTTTTTTGTATGTTTATTTATTTTTGAGAGGGAGAGAGACCGAGTGCAAGCTGGGGAGGGGCAGAGGGAGAGGGAGACACAGAATCTGAAGCAGGCCCCAGGCTCTGAGCTGTCAGCACAGAGCCCGACGCGGGGCTCAAACCCATGGACCTCGAGATCATGACCCGAACTGAAGTCTGATGGTTAACTGACTGAGCCAGCCAGGGACCCCAAGTCCCTTTCCTTTTAACCATTCACTGCCACAACACCAATGGAAGAAGATAATCAAAGTGACCACTTTGTAAAGCCTAATGTACTACAAAAGACAAATATGACACTATTATTGTGTCTTTAGAACTAGTGTGCAATTCTCAAAGTCAATTTCAAAATAGAAGTGTTTTCAAGGGCAAAATTATTAATAATAAATGGAAGAATTATCTAAAACTTTGTTCTATTTGTTTCAGCATTATAAATATCTTAGAAATCTACACTGAGGAAAAATCCATCGTGACCCCTCATTGGCACTCATGGATTTTGATCTTAAGCCTAGCTAGGTTTAGTCATTTGTGCCCTAGTTTATTGACCTATTGATTCATAAACAACTTTACTATTTTTTTTAATGTTTTATTTATTTCTAGGAGAGAGAGAGAAAAAGAGAGACAGCATGAACGGGGAGGGTCAGAGAGAGAGGGAGACACAGACTCTGAAACAGGCTCCAGGCTCTGAGCTGGCAGTCAGCACAGAGCCCGACGCGGGGCTCGAACCCACGAACCGCGAGATCATGACCTAAGCGAAAGTCGGACGCTTAAGCGACTAAGCCACCCAGGCGCCCCATAAACAACTTTACTATTGACTGAGTGCCTACTTCCCAGCTGTTAGGCCAGGTGCTGGTTACATGGCGTAAATAAAAGAGGCAAAGCTCTACCTACTTCCCCGGATCTTTTACACTCACACGGGAGGTAAAAGTAGGCTGAAATGTCAGTGTCAGGTGGTTGCGAAGGGCATGGAGAAACTAAAGCAGGGTGAAAAAACAGAGTGGCAGGCAGGGCGAGGGTGCAGTGGTATTTTTTTGCAGACTGGTTAGAAAAGACCTTTCTAAAGCAGTAAACGTGGAGCAAAGATGCAAGTGAAATGAGGAGACTGCCGTGTGCATATTCGGGGCCTATTACCCCAGGAAGAGAAGATCAAGGCCAATGTCTTGAGAGTGATTTCCATGGCCTGCCTGAGGAACAGCAAGGAGATGCCCTCCGGGTCTGGGTCCTCCAGCCGTGTCACGGCCCCAGAGGCAAGAAACCAGAGCTGCTGTTGGGCCTCCTGACCCTGTATGGCCCTGGGTGAGTGTCTGACTTTAACGAAAGTAGCTCAGATGTGCAGGTCTCAGCATGACCCACCAGTGGCTGGAACCAGAGGCTCACTGTGCTCACAGCCCTCAGGCAGACCCACAGTTTGGTACGGAAATGCCAACTCCTGCTTGCCTCCGCCTCTCTCAAATCTGAGGACTTTGGAGCTGGCGAGAGTGATGTTCTTGATCTGCCCCACGCTATAAAGGGGCTCAGGAAGAACAGAGGATGGTTTCCCCGCCTCTGTGTGAGTGAGTCCTTTAGAGGCCCTGTGTTCTCCTCTGCTGTCTCTGGGCCATCTGATTCCAGAGTTTAATGTGTTTGCTTTTTCTTGGGCTCCTGTGGCCTCCTGTTATTTGGCTGAACTCTTCTGACTCACCGTTGCCCCAAGTGGAAGGTAGAACATTCTAGGTGTTATTTGTGTCACAGATGGAGGCCTGAGGCACAACCCAGCCAGGATTTCCCTTCTCCTTTCCCATCAACCGCTGCCCGCCACACAGCACTTATCTTAAAGAGACATTTCTGGAAAGTTGGCCACAAAGTGCGAGAAGTAGTTCTGGGTCTTAATCACAGCTGTTTAAGCAAACAATATTATTTTTGCCTGGCAACCCTAATGGGAATTATGGCTTCTCAGAAGTTGGAGACTGAGTCTGTCTAAATTAATCTCCCAAGAGAAATGAGGTTGATGGGATCTTTCTCTTGACCAAAAGGGACAACACTTTGTTATCACTGAAGACTTAGCTCCGTTGTTTCTCACCCTGGAGCAGGTAAATATTAACAGACGCCTCTCTTTCTGCTTGTTTCTTACTATGTTCTAGTGGGTAGCAATTTGGCTACATCATCTGTATCTGATTGTACCATTGTCAGCAGATAGTCAAAGGATCCCGTTTTCCCTTTAGATTTTAGAAAGGTTTGTTCACACCAGGGAACACCACCAGAACCCCGGGCTGTGGCTCACTGGCAGGTGTGGATGGAAGAGAGGGTGGGCATCAGAGCAGGTAATTGAATGCTGGGCTGTAAAGTCTGGAGAAAAGAATCATTTCTACCAGTTCATCACATACCCAAGTCTGTCATATAAAGCTCTTTTCCTACTAAGATGAAGACAGTTCTGTCTACTCCTTACCCTATGAAGCTGCTCCAATAATCATGGAATGGAATCTCATGGGCAACAGTCAGAAGCACAGGTTGAAAAAGATTAACTCTGCACTATGAGCATGGACTTTGGAGCCAGTGAGAGATGAGGCGGAATACCTTCTTACCTCGGCAGGCCATTTAACCTCTGTGAGCCACACTTTGCCATCTAGAAAATAGGAGTAATATTTTCCCTGCAGAATTGCTGCTAAGGAGTTGGTCTGAAGACCCCTAGCAAATCATCTGGCCTATAGTAGCCATCCTGAAACAGCAGGTAAAAATAATAATATTAATGATAATAAATGTGATGATTATATTACAGGCGGATGCCCCCTGGTAGATCAAGAAAAGCTAATGCTATTCCGATCAGGTTTTACCTTTGAGATTGTTAAACAAACAAACAACACTAATTAGAAATTAAAAGAGGAGGGTCTGGGTGGCTCAGTCAGTTAAGCACCTGACTCTTGATGTTGGCTCAGGTCATGATGAGATTGAGCCCTGTGTCGGGCTCTATGCTGAGTGTGGTGGGGAGCCTGTTTAAGATTCTCTCTCCCTCTCCCTTTGCTCATCTCCAATGCTCATGCTCTTTCTCTCTCAAAAAAATTATTTTAATTAAAAAAATAATTCAAAGAAAAAGCATTCTCAACACATGGAATGTCAACCCTAAAACCAATCCCAGACACCAGGCCAAGAGCACCTCAGCCTTGCTGTCTCACTCTGCCACCACCTCCCCTTGCTTAGTGCACTAAATGCCGTGTGTTATCCTAAGAGGGATAAAACCACAAAACATCTGTTCCTCAGTCTAGACAACGCCCAGCATTTCCTGGACCCAGGTAAAGGGCCAGCACACACTGGGGCTGCTAGGGCTGCAGAAAGACTGAGATTCCCACACCAGCAGCCGACGACCCAATTCCCTCACCAGGTAGGTATGAAAATGTAAGCACCTCCTGCACAGGGTTGGGACACCCTGGGTCTCCCTTTCTCAAAAATATCTCAGTCATTCCTTTGGAAGCCAAAGAAGAACCCATGAGGACTTTTCAGACCAGGACCCAAGCACATTCCCCAATGAAGCTCAGAAACCTGGCACAGAGAACTTCCACACTGATACAGACAGCACACGTGTGTTACTTCTAACCAACAAGAAACTTCCACTCTCACTCCCCTCAGAAGATTGCCCTTAAGAGTAACTTTGGAGCTTCTTGGCAAACCTCCAAGACAAGATATCTATTCCAACTCCAGGTTCTCCCTGTGAAACCCTTAGACACCTAGGTCTTTGAACTCCTGGAGTGTCACATGGATCCCCATCACCCTTCACTTCATGTCAAATTGGTCTCCAAGTCCTCTTGATCTGCTTCTTGTAATGTCTTTCACAAGTGCTCCCCTTTCTCCTTTCCTGTTTCACTCGAGGAGCCAGGGCCAGTGATGGTCCATACGGCTGAGCCTCCTCGCTGGTCTCCTGAGCCCTGACTTCTTCATCTAATTCATTCAGCCATAGCATCTGGCTCATTTTCACTTCAGATGGCTTCCATCAGCCCTTTGTCTGTGCCAGCCTCTCAGCTGACCTAGAACCCACTTCTTGGTATAATCGGGATGTAACTCTGGATGTTCTGTCCCATTCTTATTTTCCCTCTACTCCCCAGCAGCCTCTCTGCTCTAATGGAAGATCCACCCTTATTCCAGCCCCTGGCTTCTGGATTTTTGTGCAGACTCCCCTTCCCAAATAGAGTTCTGAATTCATTTTCCTAAACCCTGCTAGTATGTCATGGCCTCCCTTCTCCTGCCTTCAGCGGTTATATGGGAACTTCTTCGTACAAGGGATTTTCAGGCTCTTTCAAATGCAATATTATTTCTAAAAATAAATCTTTGTTTTTAATTAAAAAATCAAATAGACCCCGAGATAACCCTAATTACATTTAAATAATATGTACATAATATTATTTAATCTTCTCAACAACCTCATATATGTATTTATATGCAATTATATGTCTGTGTTTGCATGATATATGCTTGTGATATATATGTAATATACATACACATACATATATATGTACATGTGTGTATATCAAAGGCCCAGTGACAATATATAACTGATCAGAGTAACTTAGGAAGAAGTTTGGAGTGTTCTGAGCATAAATATGAGTGCAGATCCTACTTTTAAAGATGATTCTATCTATCCCAAGCCCTAAAGCTTTGATCCAGTGTCCCAAAAGGAAGTTCCCTTTGAGAATTCTCTTTTCCTGGAAACTTTGTTTGTCCCTTTCTGGCATGAAGTCCCCAGAAGGGGGGATGAATGTATATATGAAAGGAGATACCACCCAGAAAATTAAAGCTCAATCCTATGGCTTGACTAATACACCAGGTAGAACACAGACACCTTGGTGTAGCATCTGCTGAATGTCACCCTCCTGTTGGTTTCTTTCTTCTTTTTCCTCGAGAACTATGTTCTCCATTGCAATTTATATTCCAGCTCTCTGTGGTCTAGCCCCTGAGTCTTTCCATGGCCACTTTTTACTTTGGTAATTTTGTAAAAGTACCAATGTCAATCCATCTTCTGCAGATGATGGGTTGAGTCATTAACACCTTCCAAAATGACTCTAAAAGTCTAAGAGCACAGAGGATCATGTATAACAAAGGGAAAACATTTTCTATGGTAATTTATCATCATCATGATTGTTTTTAATGAAAACACCTCTGGAAAATTTTGGAATGTCAAATCCTTAGATGTAGAAGTGGCTACCTTCCAAAAGGCTAACCTCTCACGATGTCACCACAGGTCGTAAACATCCAGGCCCGGAAGAGCAGGAAGACGCTACTTGTACAGCTGTGTGGTCACCAACTGTCCCTGAGGAAGCTGGCAGCCGGGGCCCTACAAGAGTCTGGGAGAAACCTGGAGGTGGAACTCACCCACAAATAGTTTGGTTTTGAAAAAGAAAATCTTTCAAAATAGCGACTGGGGCCATCTCTAGCTCTGTTCTTGTCCCGGGGTGCAAGAGGGCTCAGGGGATGGAGTACACGCACTGATGCTTATTTAAAGGCACAGAAAGTGTCACCTTTGTGCTTCGGACTGCTTCAGGGAAGGAGGGGAGTGGGAGAGTGAGGGTCTATAAGGATATAAAACAAAGCTGAAACAGAAAAGGAAGAAAAGAAAGGCAAAGGAAGAAAAAATGAAGGTATGACCTTCCAGTGAACATGTGGAGACCTTAGTAAAATATGACCGAATTGTCATTTCAAGCACAGGGCAGAACTCGATCTGATTGATGCTCTGAGAGGCTCCACCGGACACCCCTATCCTGGCGCCAGTGAAAGCCCACCCTCTTTGGCAGCTTTATGACCCTTATAGATGACAAGGCCGAACAGACCAAACCACAGCCTGCCTGGACATGATTCAGTCATAATCCTAAAGGTTAAGAAGGTCTACCTTTTCCAGAGTCAGTACAGATACTAGGCCCGCAGACTTTTGGCGATAGGAACGTACCCTCAACTCACAAAAGGGCACAGCCACGACAGGCACATACGCTCTCTTTATTTGTTCACTCATCTACCGAGAGACTGGGCTCAGTGCCAGGCTACAGAGATGAGGAGGGCTCAAGGGAACTCATATGCCTACTGGGGATGACAGACAGGAAGTAAAATTATTACAAAGCATCGGGACAAATCTTGCACTATGGGAGTGTGGCAAGCGCAGTGGGAACCCAGGAAAGCAGCCCCTCCCTGTCTGGGGAATCCATGGAAAGCCTTACGTGGCAGGATCCCACGTGAATGGAGACTTAGGTCAGAGTGTCTCAGGCAAACAAAGGAGGGTGGTGGGTGGGCAGCGACCATGTGAAAGGAAACAGAGGGAGAATAAGTGGGAAAATCATGTGGGGTCCGGTAAGACTCCAGGAGGTGATTGGAGTTTCTCTCCAAGGCATTTGGGAGCCCAGGAAAGATTTTACATAGGAAAATGGCAGGATCAGATGGGTGTTTTTGAAAGGTTAGGAAGTGGGAGGAGAGGTGAGAGCCACTGAGGACAGCCTCTTCAGGATTTCAGGAGCAGTGAGGGGGGAGGTGAGGGGCTTGTGATGTGTTGCTAAGATCCATTTAATGTCATTAGGTAGAGTAGGGAGCGGCAGTCTTTTGTAATTGTCTCTAGAAACTGACCCCTGATGCACTCGGAGACAGAACTGTATGGATCACGGGGTTTGAAAAGTTATAGCAAATGCCATTTGATCGGACTTACTAGAAGAGACTGCCAAGCAAAGATTTTACATACCTGCTCGTTTTTGCCTTAGTGGCTCCTTCCCCTCTAGTTCATGTTCACGGAGAATCTGAAAGAACATTGTAGGAGACTGTCAGTTAGGATTCGAGACGTCTCTTTTCCTTGGCTTTCTGCTCACGTGCCCTGAAGTGTAGGAGCTGAGCTTCGGGCTGTGGATTCCCGGTGAGCACCTTGTGCCCTGTGGTTGGCAGGAACTGCATGAATGTGGCCTGGCATGCACTTTTGATAGACCTGTCTCTGGGCCCAGGAGTGAAACCAATCACCATATCTAAGTTTCTCCGAGTTCCTGTAGTTTGAGTCGGGTCAAGAAATATAAATTACGGTGTTTTTAACTTGTGCTGTCTGCCTCAGACTTGAACCCTGAGTCATACCAGTGATAAGTCTTAGACAAGTCTCACGATCTCTCCTTAGCCCTCAGCCTGTCCCCACCCTAATGGTTCTGCTGCATTAGGACTGTTTAGATAGTGCATGCTTAGAAGTCATTTTCTCCTCCTTTGTTCCCTTTTCTCCTGGAAGCTTCCATTGTTGCTTTCTGCGGCAGGGGCTGTGAGAGCTAGTTCTGGAGACAGACTGCCTGGGTACATGGCTGTGCCACTTACTAGGTATGTGACCTGGGGAACTTACTTATCCTCTCTGAGCCTCAGTCTTCTTTTCTGTAAAATGGATTAATAATACTATTGACCTCATAGAACCATTATAAGAATTAAATCAACTGCCATGGGACACAAAGTAAGCCTTTAATAAATTTGAATTATATCATATAGCATAATAGTTAAGAGCAAGGGCCCTACAGACATTGAGTTCAAATCCTAGCTCTGCTATTAAATGGCTGTGTGAACTTGGGCAAGTTATTTAACCTCTCTGTGCCTTGGTACTCATCTATAATATAGGAATAAAACTAGTCTATCTCGTGAGGTTGTCATAAGGATCAAATGATTAACAAAGGTAAAGCACTGAGAATAGTTTGATGACATGGTAAGTGCTCTTCTGGGCCAAAGCGTCACCCTCTCCTAGAAGCACCATTCACATGTACGCTTTCATCTGCACATTGACACTTCCACTCTAGAAAGCTCTCCTGTCATCATGCAGCTTCGTTGTTTAAAAGTTGCCTTTGATTGGCTTTGCTTTTGGGATCACTGCCAATTCTGCAGCCAGTAATCACACCTTGACCTGACCTGGGCTTCCTAGTTCATCCTTGCTGGGATGTGCGCCAATCCAAACTCCCTTCAAGGCTCAATAGAAGAGCCAGATCACCCCTACCCTCTGCGGTTCGTCCTTTCCCATGAGCTCAACACATCCAGGATCACCACCCAAGGCAAAGCTCGTTCTACCATCTGTGTTATCTATCATTCTTTTCTAGTTATCTCTCCTCATAGCAGTTATAAAATATTAATTCCTAAAATATATCCAACACCCCTGCGTCAGGCACTGTTAAGTACTTGATGTGTGCTTAGGTGTTTAATCCTTATGACAATCTAAGGTATAGGTACTATTATTACTCACATTTCCCTGATGAGAAAGCACAGTTGCAGAGAGGTCAAATGAGTTGCCTAAGGCCACACAGCCTTTAAATGGCAGAACCAGGACCCAAACTCAGCTAGCCTGGCTCTAGTGTTTGCACTTGTCCACGAAGGCATTGAATGATGTTGTCAGGAGATACCCTGGGAAACTGTGGGTCTGTCTCAGTGACCTAGTCTCTCTTACCTAGCACCCCTTCTTTCTCTGTTACCTCTTCCTATCCCTTCCTTCTTTTCGATGACAGTATTAACATCCATGAGGATCTGCAGAGGGGCGGTGTGCCTGGCAGTTCATAAATGTTCTTGAAGAAATGAATAGAGGAATGATGCATGACGATTGGAATTTCAGAAGCCCAATTGCTATTTTGTTTGCAGTGGGCTTATTTTAGCTGTACTTAAATGCGCAGGAACCACAAAGGAGCAAAGTCAATGCATAGGGCTGGTTCCTGTCCAGCTTTGCAGGGGGACTGCTTGGGCTCTGTGCCCAAGCAGAAGGAAAGCTTCTTCCGCTGCATTCCTGCCTGCATCCTCTCTGGGGCCTGGGGGCAGGGAGAGGGAAGCCACCAGGAAGCCTTCTCTGTCCACTTCTCATGGGCTGTGGTTGGGGGACTTGGCCCAGGAGAAGGTGATCACTGGCAGTCACCTTTGGGAAGCTCTCCAAGGTCTAGATTTCATTTTCTACATTCCCCGGAGGGACTAAAGAATTGAGGTTAAAAAATCAAGGTGCAGTCGATTCCCTCGAACCTAGCATTTCAGTCTGTGACCATAAGGATCACTTCCCTTGTCTCCCTCAGCCCAGTTTAGCAGGTGTGGGGTATGGTGACAAAAACTGTCTTTTTAATGGGCACATCTCTGGACATGAGGCCATCTTTTGAGAAACGCTACTTTTTAACCATTTCCTGCATCCTGATGGCGATTATCTGGAACTGCATGGGGACATCTCTGCAAAGTGCTGCCTCTGTACCTCTGTCACTGACTGCCTCTGTTGTCCAGCCAGTGAGGATGCACAGCCTCTTGTGAGAATGACCCACTTTTTATTTTAAGGCCTGTAGTCACTGGGGAAAATGGAGGAAAAATACTGAAAGCAATAAAATCCTTGAGGAGTCCCGGCGGTGGTGATGGTGAATAACCTTGGCTCTTCCAGATTTGAGAAGGTACAAAGAGAAGGGCTGCAAGGTCAGGGTGCCTGCATTTCGACAAGGCAAATGTTAGAGTCACGCCAAGCAGCGATTCCCACCATCTCCTTCTCTTCCTGGTTGGAAAAGTCATTCACTGATTCTGAGGCTCAGTTTCTCACATTGTGGAAAGTGATGTTCTCAGGCACACCAGCTGCTTGTACAGTTTCTGGCAGTGGCCTGTGTCCATGTGTCAGGCTGGCTTGGGTCTCACCAGAGGCTACCCTTGCCCTCCTGAGTCCTCATGTCCCTCCTGTTCAGGGACCTTTGTGACTCCAGCACTTACCTTTTCTCTTAAACACTGGGTGCTGAGGAGAACTCTTAGGGGAACATAGATCTTCCCAGATGAGTATTTACTTCAGTGAAGAAAACAGAACCTCCAGAGGGCCTCCTTCTGCTTGTCCAGGTAGAGGTACCCAGATGAGCATCAGAGGACAATGGTCATCCAAAGGAGATTTCCTGATGGCCAAGTCTCAGCCAGAAGGCACAAGGTCACCAAATCCAGGAAGTACCCACCTTTGGACATCATGACTTTAAAATAATTGTGTGTGGGTTTGGGCGGGGGAAGGGGTGGCCTGGAGTGAGCCTGGAGATAAGAGTCAAGGATAAGAGGTGGCATTTTGTGTGCAGAAAAACAAAACAAAACAAACAAAACAACTCCAGGGAACAGGATGTCAAACAAGGTAGTCACCAAAGGCTCCAGGGTCACCGGATTTCTCTTCTGCTCACCGAGGCTCTGCCACTCACTCCTCTTTTCCTTGACCTGCAATCCCCAATTTAACATCTTTGCCTCCAGTTAGATAATGATCTCCTCACAAAGGCATCCTAACACAGGTTCATATGTGCTGGCAAAGTAAAAGTAAACAAATCACCAAATCTTAAGTGTTAGCTCTGTGTTGGTCTGAGAACGTCTGACCCTCATAACAAACCGATGAAGGAGATACTATTTATTCTCTTATTATGTAGAGGAAACAGGTTCAAGGAGACGAAGAAACGATGAAATTTCCCAAGCTAGCCAGAGCTGGGCTTCACCCTCAGCGATGATGTCAAGGTTGAGTGTCTACTGCCTTGAGGCTCAAAAGGCCGCCCCCGGAGCAGGAATGACGTCACCCTGTCAGAAATGCAACATCCGGGCTCCACCCCAGACTTCCTGAGTTGAGATCTGCGTTGTATTCGGTTGTGCAGGTAGGTTCCTACACACATTGAAGTTTGAGAAGCTCCGTTATCACACTTTGAAAGCCCGTCACCCCACCTTTGCACATGCACAGGCTCACTGCAGCATTACTCAGAATAGCCTAGACATAAAAGCAACCCAAGTATCCATGAATGGGCAAACGGATAAACAAAATGTGGGGTATACGCACAACGGAGCATTATTCAGACTTAAGAAAGGAAGGAAATTCTGACGCATATTACAACATAGGTAAATTTTTAGGACATTATGCTAAGTGAAATAACTTAGTCACGAAAAGGCAAACAGTGGATGACTCCACTTACGTGAGGTACATAAAGTAATGGGGCTCATAAAAAGAAAGTCATAATAGCAGTTTCAGGAGCAGGAGGAAAGGGGGGAATGGGAAGTTCTTGTTTAACAGGGATAGATCTTCAGTTTTGCAAGATGTAAAAGTTCTGCAGGTTTGTTGCACAGCAATGTGGATCTATTTAACACTCCCGAACTTAAAAATGGTTAAGGTGGGGCCCCTGGGTGGCTCAGTGGGTTGAGTATCTGACTTGGCTCAGGTCATGGTCTTGCAGTTTGTGAGTTCGAGCCCCACATCAGGCTCTGTGCTGACAGCTCAGAGCCTGGAGCCTGTTTCAGATTCTGTGTCTCCTTCTCTCTCTGCCGCCCCCCCCTCACACGTGCTCTGTCTCTCTCTCAAAAATAAGCATTAAAAAAAATTTTTTTTAATGGTTAAGATGGTAAATGGGATGTATGTTGCCACAATATTTTTAAAAAGCTCATTGGCACATGTTGCATTTAAAATGGTCGAAGACCAGCCTTGGGAATGGGAGAGGGAGGCAGCTTAGGGCAGTACAGACTAATGAGGCAGGTTCAGGTGGATGTCTCCAATGAGGGGGTCTTCGGCCATTGGCTTGTGTGAAGATATTATATCTCAAAGGCAGATCTAGAGAGGAAAACTGGGGCCCTCTGGGATGGTGGTGGGTGTCTCTAGAAAGATGGAATTTGAACTCCACCAGCAACCTTGGGAAGTCACCGGTTTCTCCTCTAACCAGTCAATGCCCCCAGACAGATGGAGGGGTGTTGTCAGGGCCACCGCAAAGGGGACCATCCAGGAAGAGTGGGAGGGCACAGCTGCAGCCATGAGTGCCAGGAGACTCTGGAATAGAGGTCAAGGTGACTGTATTGAGGAGATTACCTCAGGCTCGGGCTTTCTGTCCACATGCCTGAGTAACTAGAGCTGGGCGCTGACCCTGTGAATTCACAGGAAGTGTAAATGTTTCTCTCTGGCTTACCCGGGCAAGCTGCTGCATATGATCACACAAGGGGAACCTCGCACTGGATTTTGGGAGAAGAGGCACAGAAGGTACACTTCCCAAGTCATGAGAGAAGTAATGGAAAAGACACAGCAAACCTAGGTCAAATGAAAGACACAAAAACAGAAAAGAGGAAGGAAGGGTATCAAGTCCTAAAACAGAATCCCGAAAGTGAGATCAAGCATCTTATATATGACATTATATGTGAATAAATTATACTCCTCCCATCAAAGTCAGATTTGCTCAGATTTTGCTGAAAAGATAAACAATCAAAACCTCAAACACATGTTGTTTATAGGAGAACTATTAACACAAAGTGATCCGTTAAAGGCAAAACAAGAAACAAAGAACAAAGACCGGGAAAACACAAATACAAAAACAAATTTGATAGCTGAAACAGGGGACAAAGAATTAAAATTAAAAAGAACCAAGGAGAGGGATGCCCGGGTGGCTCAATTGGTGGAGTGCGTGACTCTTGATTTCTGGCTCAGCTCATGATCTCATGGTTCTTGGGATCAAGCCCCGTGCTGACCAACACGGAGGCTGCTTGGGATTCTCTCCCTCTCTCTCTCTGCCCCTTACCTGCTTACACTGTCTCTGTCTCTCTCAAAAATAAATAAATAATTTTAAAAATTTCAAGAAGAGCAAAAAGAGACATTCTATAATGTCGCAAGTTACCAGTGAAGCTCTTAACACTAGTGGCAGACTGAATAAAACAGTGCTAGAATGTTTATAAAAAAAATCGGTAGCAAAAAATGGCATTACAGTAGGAGAAAGGGTAATAGTAGACAACACTATAGCTTTTATGACATGTCAGGCACTGTCCTAAGGCATCTCACGCATATTAACTGATCTAATTCTCATAGCAATCCGGAAATCAGCACTATTCACATTATTCTACAGGTGAAGAAATTGAGCCACAGAGAGAAATGGCTAGGGAAAGCCATTACATAGGTTTCCCTAGATTTCAAAACCACTAACATGACCTGTCTCTGGGCACCAAGTGGCCTCAGGAAGAATAACTAATAGTCTCCACAAGGAATACGGGAGTATTTATTACCCTCTGTAGTTAAGCTAATCTCCCATTAACATCCCAAAGACAAAACAAAACAACCTGGATGATTTGCCAGCAAAAAGTTTAAATGACATCGATGACCCCTTCAGCTATATCAGTCTGTGATTGTGACACACACACACACACACACACACACACCCCTTCTGAAAGGTGTTCTCCTCTGATAAATTAAATTAAAATAAATTGCTCACATTAAATAAAGTAAAATAAATGCTTTGAGAACATGGGTCCTACCCAGTCCTCAGAATCTGCCTTCTGGTCATTGTTGTCAGTTTCCAAGTAGAGTTTCTGGCCTAGAAGTGGCCATTTAGTTAAGGGGGAAGGCTGAGGGATGGTCCCTTGACTTGAACAAATGTCGTATGGTAAATTGTAGCCCAGCAGACACCCTGAATCTGTTTACGTTTGCCACCCCTTCCTTGCATTTGCAACATTTTCTCAAAGGCCCTAAAAAACATTTTTTAAAGCAAATTCCGTCTGCGACGGTCCCAGGAAATCAGAAACATTTGATGGGGAAAAATATAGCACACATGGATGTACTTACCAAGGGATGAACAAAAGACTCTAAATTCAAGTTCGGTGTAGCTTGGGAAAAATAAATCACAATAATCATGCAGCACAGCGTGATTCTCCTTGGGGATTTCATTTCTTTACGTTTGAGTTGCTTTGCCTGAAATGTAAATATGACGGTTTAGAGATAGAAGAATTTGTTTATTAAACATAGAAAGGACTAGCAAACCCTGTTTCGAGCGTCACGCTACACAAGGATCTTTGCAAACAGAGAGGAGGATGGAAGGAGCATGAAAGTATCAACTACAGAGGACAGTCTATGCTCCAGACCTGGGGCTGAGGATATGATCATGTCCAGAAGGTTGAGGGTTGGGGAAGATTGCACACAGATATGTACACAGGACAAAGGTAGTAGATGATTGGGTACCTTTTCTATACAGAGAGAGAAAGAGAGAGAAGGAAGGAGAAAGGCGAAAGGGGGAAGAGAGGGACCAAAGCAAGAAAAAGGGAAAAACTACTCAGCAAGAAATTCTTTAAACATCGTGATCCAGTACCCAGAACATATGAACAAAAGGATTCAGAGAACACTACTTACCTTTGCTGCATACAACACACTCTGATATTTCCAATTCTATAGTATCTTATCTTACCCTATTTTTCCTTTTAATTCTGGTAGCAACCCATTAAATTGACCTCATGATGCATAATAGTAGGCGAGGACCGCTTAGTATGAAAAATCCTGGAGTTAGCCATAACAATATTATCTGTATTTGATAGTCTTTAATAGTATTATAGTGAATAGCACAGAATGTTAATATAATATGTCCCATCTTACGCATTGATTTTTGACAGCAACCTCTTTATAATGCTGGTGATTGAGATGAAGTTTTTGGTGGCCAGATCCATCATCTCTGCATTTAAAAGGTAGAATATCAGATTGCATAATCCCAACCCTCTCTGGTGTTGGGACCCAGACAGACTACTTTGTACAGATTCCTTTCCACACCGACTTTTTTTTACAGCCAAGTATTTTCATGAAAAGAGCACTAGACCAAGAGACAAAAGATATGTGTTAAGATCCAGGATTACCATAAACGGTATATCCTTGAGTAAAGTCGCTTACTTTCACTGAGCCCAATATTCCCCATCTATGAAATGGGGATAATTATACCTCCTCTAATTTTCTCACAGACTTTCATGAGCCTCAGATGATTAAAAGCCGTGGGGCACCTTGGTGGCTCAGTTAAGTGTCTGACTCTTGGTTTCAGGTCAGGTCATGAACTCACAGTTCATGGGATCAAGCCCAGTGCCAGGCTTGTATGATAACAGTGTCCAGCCTGCTTGGGATTCTCTCTCTCCCTCTTTCTGTCCCTCCTCTATTCCCTCTCTCTCTAAAAATAAATAAGATGAAAAAGGTTTTGTGGCACCTGGGTGGCTCAGTCAGTTAAGCATCTGACTTTGGCTCACGTCATGGTCTCATGGTTCATGAGTTTGAGACCCATGTCGGGCTCTCTGCTGACAGCACGGAGCCTGCCTGGAATTTTCTCCTTCCCTCTGTCTCTGCTTCTCCCCCACTTGCACTTTCTCTGTCTCTCAAAAATAAATAAACTTAAAAAAAATTTAATTTGTTAAAAGCCATGAAACGCTGCAGGGGTGCAGACTGCCATGGTTTCACCCTGATTGTTAGTGGAGCCCAGAGGGCAGCCATCAGGAAGGGCAGGCCTTGGCCCAGGCATTGTAGGGAGTGCCAGGGGATCGTGGCCAGGATAACACACAGATGGTGGCCAAGACTTACATGCCAGGGAGAATTGTGTTTCAATCACCAGCTGCCGGCTGCCTCCTTTTCCTTTTCCCCAGTGGAAAAGAGGGAAGCATAAGGCCCTGGAAAAGTGACCCAGTTTGCAGATCTGGCAATCAAATACATTTTTAAAATTCTGCAACTCAATGGCTTTTGGAAAGTGCTTCACAATTTAGGTTGCGAGAATAGATATCTAAACCAGATGCATCTGCTGTAGGGCAATTGTAGCAACGGATTCTTTGTTCAGAGGGAACAGGCTTTTGTGGGTATTGAGCGGACTGAGCCCGGTGATAACAGCTGCTCCTGGGATGAACTGGGTATTTAGGAGGCAAGGTAACCTTCTTGTGCCTCACCTTAGTGCACTCTGCACTAGATAGTTCTGGATTGAAGCAGTTAATCAAGGGGATGAGACTCAGTGACTGAATGGTTAATGAGCCTCCCTTGACTCGTGACAGCCAGGGAGGGACCCAGGTATTAGAGGGACGAAAGCTGACTCCATATTCTTTTTACCATCCCCCAGTGGTGGCTTTTCTGTCAGAATCAGCAAGAATTATAATGTCCTCAAGTGGTCATATCTGGTCCTTTTGTATAGGACACTGGCCAATACCGTCCACCGTCCCCATCTTCTCCCAGCCTCCCTAGAGACAGTTATTGATTAAATCAACACTCTGTTGACCTGTTTGGTGACAACAAAATCACAAGTCAATAGAGATGTAGAAAGGACCCCGCTGTGGGGAAGGGAATGTTCTCTGGGTGCAAGTGCAGGAGAACAGGTACATAGCCATTGCTTACACAGTAAGGGTGAGGGGTGGGTTCTCCACTTGAGAGAAGAATGCCACCATTTTGAGGGGAAGGTAATGTTAAAAATGTTTGACAGCCAGTATTGTATGGGGCTGGCCAATCAGAACCGTGATACCAGGTGAAGATCATTTCAGCTTTTGGGATTCCTACATTTTGGGAGATAACTGAAGACAAACTTCCCTTACCCATATCAATAATTTTTCAGTAACTCTCCAGCTCATAGCTGGTGTTCATCTGTGAGGAAGCCATTGGAGGCTATGGAGGCTGTTTAACCTGGCTAATGGGGGAAAAGTCCAAATTCACCCAATCAAAAACACGAAGTTGAACCCCACATTCAAGGCAATATATCTTCACTAGCATCCCTTTAATTGTAAATTTATGAGAGGTCCATATTCATTCTATATTCTTGGACCAAACGGCAGACAACCACCGAGAAACACAGAGACAAGCAGGGGCAGAGAAGAAAGAAAATTATCCAATGTTCTCAATTACTTTCTCTTTTTCAATTCTAAGTCTGGGATACTCCACTAAAACTCACCAACCTGAATGAGTTGGCTGTATCTCAGAACCAACTGGGAATTATGATCTCATACTCAGTACAAACCCTGGGGTGATGAGCAACTTCCAGACCTTCTCTGGCCCTATTTTCCTGTCTGTGGAGTTAAAGAACAGAGAGAGGGAAATCAAGCACCCTGACATCATATGCCAGGAATAAGCCCTCAGGATTCCCAGAAGCACTGCACTTGCAGGATGAGAGTCTGGCTTCCTTGAAACAGTCTATCATGACATTCTCTGGCAGAGTGATTATGCCTCAAGAACTGCTGCTGTGAAACTGGCCTGGAACACATTAGTGAATTATTCTCCCAAATCTTAGGAACCACCAGTGCTTAAAATCACCCACTTTCCTGGAAACACTTCATCAGCCCTGACTGGCCCATACTTTATTGGGGGAGGGGGAGGAGAAGTAAATGGCCTTGCACACCTTTGCAAGGTTAGAAGCATGTTCACGAAGTAGCCACATCTGTGAGGTCCTACCCCCCAAAGTCACCAAGTTGTGTGTCCACACTCCACCTAAATGGGGCAAGAGTGGGATTTGTTCTGGAAATGATTTATTTCCTAAGCTCTACACATCTCTGCCTTTTCATGCTCTCTGGTAGCCTCAGCCCTTGTCCTCTGGGGCCCTAGCCCACATACTCTCCTGGCTCCTCGTGGGGAGGAGGAAGGCGGGATGACAATCTGAGCCTATACTTGCTCAGCCTCTGTGACCAGGGCTCTGCTCCCCACTCTAGTCCAGCACACATGGCCTCCCTTAGCATTGCCTAGCGATGAAAGTTTCCTGGAGTATTTGTACATCATCTGCTTCAGTCATTCTTACCCCAGGCTGTGCATCAGAATCATCACCTGGGGAGTTTCTTAGGTTTTTTTTTCCATTTGTTGTTTTGTTGTTTTAAAATCACCCTAGACCACTTGAATTGGAATTTCTAGGGGGTGGAAGCTGAAATTCTGTATCTACCAGAGCTGTTTCTGATGCATAGGGAGGTTTGAGGTCTACAGATCCATATTTTCAGCCATCTATTGCTCTTTCTACATTTCCTTGCACGTTGGTACCTTCTATCACCAGCCTATAGCACTCTCTACTAAAAAACCTACATAGAAAGAGAATATTGAGGGGTTGCATTTAGGAAGGGGCCAGTGATGAGTGAATGAATGGATTAATGGAAGTGTGGGTTCCGAAGTGATCTACCCAACACTTTTTGATATAATCCAATAACTAAGGCTGTTACTTAAGATTGTGTTCAACATCTCATACAGTATCAAATATGTTGCACACTTATGCACTGGCAAATAGAGTGTTTTCTGCAGCCCCCAAATTGTGCTCTGCCTTCACAAATTGAAATGAGTCATGGTCCTTGCCCCCAGGAAACTCTCAGTCCCATTGGAAAGTCATGAAACATAGACTGAAAAAACATCAATGTAAAAACCATTATGTACTAAATATCTACAATGTACCAGGCACCATGCTAAGTGCAGTAAATATGTTAGCTCACTTAGTTTGCCTCTCACAATGACCCTGTGAGGTAGGTATTTTTATCCTAATTCACAGATGAGAAAATGAAGACCCAGGGAGGTTGCAGAATTCATCCAGGCCACCCACCTAGTAATGAACAGAGCCAGATCCACCCCCAAGTTGGTCTATCTCCCAAGTGAGCAGCACCGTGCAAGTGAGAAACATGCCTGGAGCTGAAGATGGCAGAAAGCTGGGCGAGTTTGGGAGTGATTAGGATCAGTAGCCAGACTTCGAAGGATGGGTGATGCTTTCATGTGCAGCAAGAAAAGAGCCTCAGACGAAGGAGAACAGCATAAGCCGAGGAAACAAGAGCCCAAGGCTAAGATTTAGTAGTCCCTTGAGCTCCTCCTAGAGCTTCCCTTGAGCAGCTTGCCACTGTGCAGTTGCTTGACCATGACCCTCAGAGGGCATTGTTCTCCTGAACAATTACTGGCACCAAAGATGGCAGATCTATTTTTGCTCTGACTTGGAAAGAGAATCTGGTGGCATTACGGTTTGGGCAATTCCCTTTTTCCTGTAGTAGACTAGAGTGGAAAGGGCACCAGCTTGGAAGCAAGACAGGGTTGTGTTCTGACTCGAGCTCCACCACGCCGTAACCATGGTGAGATACTGACCCCCACCGAGCCTCAGTTTGCTGGTATGAATGACAAGGATCCCAGCACCCGACTTATGGAATTGCCATGGAGATTAGAGGTCATGCCCATGAAGGACAAAAGGACCCAGCCATCACTGCAATTTGTTATGGGCTGAGTTGTATCTCTCCAAAATGAGTATGTTCAAGTCTAACCTCCAGTCCCTCAGAATGTGACCTTAATTGAAGATGGGGTCTTTAAAAAGGTAACTAAGTTAGAGGGAGGTCATTAGACTGGGTCCTCATTCAGTAAAGCCAGTGGCTTTATAACAAGAGGAGATTAGCACACAAACAGACACAGAGGAGGGACCAGGTGAAGTCCCCAAAAGATGATGACCATCTACCAGCCCAGGAGAGAGACCTCTGAAGAAATCAACCCTGCTGACATGTTGATCTCCAATTCTAAGCTCCAGAACTGTGAGAAAGTAGATTTCTGCTGTTTAAACCACCCAGTTTGTGGGACTTTGTTACGGCAGCCCTGGAAAACGAATTAGAATTCAATAACAATGATACCATTCTTTTTTTTTTTTTTTTTTAATTTAAAAAGGGTGAGTGTGGCCCTCTGGTCTGTGGCTTAATATTTATTGAGTGCTTATTCTGAGTATGTTTTTGATGACTGTTGAAAAATGGATTATTGGTGTGTCCGAACAGAGCACAAAAAGACATACAATCCAAACTGGAAGACAAATTAGAATTTATCTCTAGTTCCAGCACTGCCCCCATGGAAGTGTGGGCTCCCCTTAGTTTTTCAGATGAGAAAACTAAGGGCTAGTAAGGGCTGTGTGCTTCAAAGTCATGACTCAGGAGACCCAAGCAAGCATTCGTAAATTCTAAATAATAATATTGTCCTACAGTCAGGCGAGCCATTTATGATAGACCTGTGGATAGTGATTGCCATAAAGATGATGATGAGAAATATAGATCTCTGTAATTTATTAGGTGCTCACTCAAGTTGTCCTCTGAAGTCCCATTACTGTTTAACGATTCTACAATTTCTCACATTTATTTCAAATCCAAGGTAAACCTCACTTAGGCTTCTGAGCCTAACCATAATGATCTCTTGCATTTATCCAACCCACGTCTGACTTACTATTCACTTCAGGCCTTCACTGTCCTTCTCGTACACCATTGCGATAGCTTGTGTTCTTTCCCTCTCTGCCCCCTTGTCTACATGGACGCATGATCAACCTTCCAGAAGTGCTCTTCTCACATGCTATTCCCTGTTCAGCTCCTCATTGTTTTCCAAGTAAAGGCAGTTGCTTTCATTGATACTCAAGGCCTTCCATGACCTAGATTTTATATTCCAGAGCAAGTATATATAATAAGCATCTATCAGATTTTCACTACTGAAGGTGGTTGATTTTTTCATAATTGAAAATAGTGTAAGAGGTTTTCTGCTGTCTGTGCCAAAGTAAAAATGCAAAAACTAATCTTTGAGAATCAATTCTGGTGGTGGGGAGGAACAGTTATTATTGTCAAACTATCTTTCAGTGTTTGGCAAAACCAAAGTAATCCTACCATTTACTTGGTTTGTTAATCTCCATCTTTCCCTGCCCCTTGGCCTCAGGATAATCACTGCATATTCCAGTTCGATCCATCCTTCGATGTCAAGGAAAAAACTGCCTCCTGACTGGACATTCCTTGATCTGCTTAGCTATAAATAGTCTCTATTTCCTCTGACACCCACGCTTAATCTAGGTCCTTAACCTTCCTCCTTGTATTAGACTTATTGTCGTAAGCATAGCTTGAAGCAAATCTATTCATTCCCTTACTCATGTATCCATTTCTGGATTCATTCACTGGAAAAACATTTATTAAGTCCTGCTAAGTGCCAAGCGTTCTGTTAGGGAAAGCAGCAGAAAACAAGCAAATGATCCCTGTCTCCATGGAGCTTAGAGTCTAATGGAGTAGATGAGCATCATTAAAGGATTTGTCCCTCCATTCACTGTTTAACCACGACCATGAAAGCGTGACCAAGGAAAGCAATCATAACACTAATATGTTGTTGAGCACTTACTATGTGCCATGCACTGAGCTGAGCATTGACTGTATTAAATCTTTTAATCTTCATAGCAATTCCAGTGCAGGGATTTTAATATAATATCTAATTAACACTATGATATCAAATGAACTGAGCCACAGAATGGTTAAATAATTTCCCCCAAATTACATACAGAGTAAGTGGCAGAGCCAGAATGTGAACTGAGAAAGTCTAACTCCAGAGCCCATCCTTTTAACCACTGTGCTGAACTGTCTAATAAAATCTATTAACAGAGGGACATGACCTGATCCTGGGGATCTGTGGAAGGTATCCTGAAGGAAGTATTTAGTTGAACTGAAATCTGAAGTGTGAGTTGAATTAGCTAAAAACAAAAGGGAGGACAGGGGGAGAGGAGGTTGAGGGTTCCATGCAGAACAAAGATCATATGCAAAGGCCCTGAGGTAGAGAAATGCACGGCACATTCAAGGAACTGAAAATGGGTCAGAGTGGCTGGAACACCAAAAGGAAGCAGGGGGTGGATATGGGAGGGCTGGTGAGGTGAGCAGGAGCCAGGACAGGCAGGGTAATTGCAACCACAGGAGAGGTAAGATTGATTAGGAAGACAGTAGAGAGAGTAGAGATGATAGCCAAGAACTGAGGCCCAGAGATTTCCAGCAACCAGAGGTCCTGTCAAGGAAGACGATTGAACCAAGACATTTGGGAATGAGAGGCCAGAGAGACAGGAAGGAAACAAGGTTAGAAGAAAGTCCAGAACCAGGGAACACCAGGCTTCAAGAAGCAGAGTGTCACAATTACGTCCAGTGGTGCTGAAAGGGGCCTGATTTTGCCCATTGGATTTGGAGACATGAGATGTTCTCAGCAAGGGGGCTCTCCTTGGAGTGAGTAGGGAGGAAGTCATACTGGGGGCAGTTGTAGACTATGTGGGAGTTGAGTGATGGTAAGTGTATACAACTTAGGAGATTTGCAAGGTGAAAGAGAGAGTGGAGGGTCCTCCCATACGTAACCCACTTGGCCTTCATGCCGCAAAGAGTAGTGATATTATATGTGTGACTTTCTTTTTAAGAAAGGAACTCAATGTATTGCACGTAAGGACTATATCAAGGGAAGCCATGCCTCTTACGAAAACTTGGCCTATGGCTGGCCAATGAGACAAGTTACTGTCCCCTTTGAAAGAGGCCACCTGCATATCTCCCTGTGTACTGCTTTGCATGTTCTGGGGAACATGTTGCCTATACATTCAGGTGGCTATTTTTTAAACATGTACTTCTGATCAAAATAGTAGGTGAGAGACTGATAGGCACATTCATCATTTTACTGGAGAATAAGTCAAAGCAGATTCCTTTTGATGGCAGATGCTACATTGTAATACCAAATTTCAGGAGGGCTTCGATGGCAAATTCTGCTGTGAGTATTACTCTTTGTTCATCTCCATGAGGCGCAGGGTATAGCCATAATCTCCCTCCTGAGCTTGAGGATTAAAAATCCTCAAGTATAACTTTAAGAGCCTGGCTTCACAGATCTGTATTTTCCACTGCAGAGGTGACAAGACTTATCTTTGCTGACATTATTTAATTAGATGATTCATCCCTCACACATGCAGAAGGATAAGCTAAATATTTATTTAACACAAACACGAAACACAATACCAATTAAAGGACTGCCTTGAACATTTTTTTTTCTATTTAATTTTCCCTTTCCTTGAAATAAGGTCCTGCAACAGCATTGTGTCAGGGTGGCTCGGTACTATCAGATTACAGAAGAACATTTGTTTGTACACAATGGGGTCAAGTTTTCCAAAACACACTGCCCATGTGCGCGGTGTTGATAACCTTTTACACTTCTTTCCCTGTTGTAAATCCCTGGAGGATTTTAACCTTTAAGCAAGAGATTGCCATCTTTATGAAAACATTAAGTTCCTAACTCTGCTCTTATCGCATTGATTTTCCTACTTTCATTTACTGTGTGGAAGGGGTTCCCCTAAGTCCCGGCAAAACAATGCCAGGGGTGTGCTCTGGCTATGATGGAGGGTAGCCCTGTGGTTGGCTGCAGGGATGTATTGAGCAGCAGAGGGCTTGGCTCTGGAGCCAAGCCTGGCAGATCTGTGGTTCTACCTTCCACTGGGTGAGATTCAAAAGAATACTAGAGTGTTAATCATAAAAGTAATGGACCAGAGGCGCCTGGGTGGCTCAGTCGGTTGAGCTTCTGATTTCGGCTCAGGTCATGATCTTGTGGTACGTGGGTTGCAACACTGCATTGGGCTCTGTGCAGAGCCTGCTTCAGATTCTGTGTCTCCCTCTCTCTCTGCCCCTACTTTGCTCGCACTCTGTCTCTGTCTCTCTCTGAAAAATAAACATTAAAAAGAAAGTAATGGACCAATCAGAGCTGTTTCTGGTCACTATGCAGGAGCAGGGGGCCCTCATTCTGGAAGGTGGGTAGGTCTTCGGGATGGTGCGAGTGCTGGGTGGCTGAGGCAAAGGGGGTCGGAGGTCACTCTGGACACTCCAGGGGCTTGAGGGGCAGCAGTTATTTACAACATGGTTTAAACTATTCCAACATTTGAGGGGCGCCTGGATGGCTCAGTCGGTTGAGCAGCTGCTCTTAGTTTTGGCTCAGCTCATGATCTCATGGTTCGTGAGTTCCAGTCCTGCGTTTGGCTTGGCGCTATGTGAAGCCTGCTTGGGATTCTTGCTCTCCCTCTCTCCCTCTGCTCTTCCCACACTCTCGATCTCTCTCAAAATAAATAAATAAACATTTAAAAACTATTCCAACATTTTATTAATTGGCAGGACCACTTTAGCCCTCTGTGTCTCCTGCTTTCAGAGACCTCATCTTCTCTGTCCTCTGAGACCAAGCATGGCTGTCCTTGGCCCGTGACTTCGTTTCTCTGAAATTTTCATTTTTCCTTCTAGGGATTTTGTCAAACTTTAAGAATAAGGTGTATGTGCTACTCAAAATGAAAAAAAAGGTATTATTTCCCTTCCAAATATAGTTCCCTGAAAAGTCACAAATATTCCAAGATTTCTTTAATCTGGAGAGTCGGATATTAGCCAACACCATTCTTTACTAGTCCTCAGCCTCCCTGGTTTCTTGGTTTCTGATGCCCTTAGTGCCTCCTCATTCATGGGGCCCCCTTTCCTCCTCCTGGGTCTCTCATCAATCACTCCAGCTTTTGCTCCTTTCCCTCCTTCTCCCATGATTCCTCCTCCTCCTCCTCAACTGCCCTACTGTGGGCCTGCCCAAAACTCCCCTGGGTCCTTGGCTCATTCCCCCTGACACCCTTTCTCTTAGACAGCTTGTCCACTTCCATCGTTTCATTAATGAAGTTACAAGAGAATTCCAAACTTTATTTCCACCCTGATCTCCTTGCTACATATCAGGAACATCTCCCCAACCACACGGTTTCCATCTGGGTGGAAAACTCACCTCTCCAAAGACTGAATGTCAGTCTTCTCTCCCACTACTACCTCCTAACCCATCCCCTCCAAGACTGCCCAGCTTCATTGTCCAGTTCCCCGGGCTCACCACTGCACAGGTATTCCTCACACAAGAATCCAGGGCAGGAGAGGGAGCGGCAGTTCGACCGGCCACCAAGTCCTGTCACTGCCTCCGCTGCTGTTTGCTTTCCCTCAGCTGCCACCCTGGTTTGGACATGATCACCTCACACCTGGATGATTGCAGCAATCTCCTGGATGGACTTCCTCTCCCCTCCCCTCCACTGCCCCGCTCAATAACCCTAACACACCATCAGCAGGTTCATTTGCCTAGAACGCTGGTTTCCATAGATTGCTGTCTACCACATTCAAATTCTTCAGACATTCTCAAGTGACCAGGCAATATTTGGGCAACTTCACCTGGCACGCATGAGCACCACAACCTAAATAGAAACCCACCTCTGGCACGTTTTTCTTCCGTAACACATGCACACAGAACAAGCTGATCATGGGGCATCTGGGTGGCTCAGTCGGTTAAGCTTCTGACTTTGGCTCAGGTCATGATCTCACGGTTTGTGGGTTCAAGCCCTGCGTCAGGCTCTGTGCCGACAGCTCAGAGCCTGGAGCCTGTTTCAGATTCTGTATCTGCCTCTCTCTGCCCCTACCCTGCTCACGCTGTCTCTCTCTCAGAAATAAATAAAACATTAAAAGAAAAAAAAAGAACAGGCTGATCACTCACAGGCTTTCACCGTACTTTCTTTTGCAAAATGTGTCATAAATATCAACAACAAATATTGGTCAAATGGATTGCTGCCTCTCAGCCTCTTCTCAAACCATTCTTGGCCCCTGAAATTTCCCATTCTTCCTTTCTGGGCTGTCTTTTCGGGTTTTGCTATTCGCTTAGTAACAGCAATAGTTGCTATCATTTATTTATCAAGCCTTTGATACATGCCAGACATTAGCCTAAGCACCCTGCATGAACTAGGTTCATTTAACCCTTAGATCCAATACTGTTAGAACTATCATTGTCCCCATTTTATAGATGAAGGAGCTGAGGCATAAGTAAATTAAATAACACATCCCGGTCACACGGTAAAGTAGTTAAGTCCGTTACCAGGGTTGGAACTCTTAATCTTCACAGTGTCCTGCCTCTTTTTGTATCTCCTCCAGAGATGCATCTTCTTCCTGAATACACTGCATGTCCCTGCCTTATGGACCTTTCTGGAGTGCCCTGTGAGTTGTGTAGCATCGCCTAGTAATTAGGCATGACTTTAAGTCAGCCTGCCTGAGCTGGGGTCCCGACTTTTCTAGTTGCTGGCTGTGTGCCTCAGGCAACTTACTTAAAACCTGTGTGTTTCTTCATCCATAAAACAGCTACTATAATAGCACTGGACAGATAAGATTATTGGAATAACTAAACGAGTTAACAATCTTTGGAAAGCCCTGAGCACGGTGGCACATAATAATATTGCCAGGTATTATTAAAAGCTCCAATGCCTGTGTTTTGCCCTCTATTAAGAATCTAAGGGAATTAAGGGAAAGGATTCTCTGCCTGGGTAACTGCATAGCACTTAGCAAGTCTATCCAGCACAGATGCTGTCACCAAACTGTGACTTCCAAGGTTTCACTTTCGGGATTATTTTTAGGAACTAGGCAAGATTTCAGTTATTTAACCTTTATGACTAGAATGACACCATGTGGGCTGAAATGCTGTGTTGGTAAGTTACTTGTGACTTCATAGTGTACCCATAGCCAGTGCAGATATTTCAGTCAGCAAGCCGCCCAGCAGTACTTACTAAGTGCCGAAACTCATGGACACCCTAGACACTGAGGCAAACTGAGAGAGCCCCTCCTAATGCTCTCTATTCACATGCATACATGACAGCCATGGGCGATTCTAGCTTGAACTACATTGAGAGATGTTGGCGGGATAGTTCTAGGGGCACACTGTATGATTAAAAAACAACCCTGATTTATTGCCCATCCATACATAGCTCAGTCCAGAAAGCTGTGGATCGTGCAAAGGATAATTAGTATTTCTCTCTTTCCTTTTTTCTTGAGATTGGGACACACGTGTCAACGTGCCATTGAATAAGACGTATGACCCCCATAATCATTTGGCACTGGAAGAGCACATCCTGTTTACCTCGAACATTTAATCTGGTTTCGTAAAATTCGCAAGGAACAAGGGAGCCAGCCTATCTGCAGTGAAGTCAGGGGTGTGGCAGTGCCCTTGTTTGGGGAACTGGAAATCTCTGCATTCTCATATGTGGGTGTGAGTGGGTCTGTTCCTCTCACGGACAGACAACGGCAGCCAGAATCCTAATGCGCATTGCCCACGTGCTCACAGCACCTGGAACCTCCAGCCCCCAGTGCTCAGCCACGTGGAAGGGCGTTGTTGTGCCTGCTTCTCCATTTGGCAACTTTATCTCTTACAGTTAGGACTCCACGGTTCCCAACCCTAGCTAATCTCAGAGATTTAAAAAAACCAAAAAAGACCATGCCCATAGCTCTTTCCCAGAGATTCCGATCTAGTTGCTCCAGTGTCTAGGCATTGTTTTTTTTTCTAAGGTTTCTAGGGTGATACTAATGGACAGCAAGTGTTAGAATCTGCTCAAATCTGGCCCAGGCAATAGCATGATCTGTCTTTTGACTCCCAGCAAAACTGGGAACCCATGTTGCTATGAAGCTGATAGAATCCAGCCACGCACGTTAATTCTCTACTCTACATGACTTTTATCCTCACCTCACTGAGCCCAAATGGGGCTGGAAAGCCAGAGAGACCTGGGCTTTTACTTATCTTAGTGCCCCAGAAAGATCCATTGTGTGATGCTGGGCAAACCACTTAATCTCTGAACCTTTCGTTTTTGTATTCCATAAAATGAGATAGGGCACGTGCTTCCCCCGTGAGGGGGTGAAAGAAGGGGCAGTCTCTGCATGGAGCTAGCACCACACAATACGATGAAGGGATTACTCAGATTAGCCATGACCGGGAGAAGGGATCCAGTTGAGCAAATTTAACCGGATGCTCAAGAAGCACTACAGGGTGTCCAAAGTCAGCAGGGTCAAAGAGCCTTCTGGTTTTGGATAGAGAAACGTTTGAAAGGCCAAGAAAATATCAAATAGCAACTGAAAGTATTTTGTAATCATTCTCGGGTTTGACATTGCCTATTTGTAACTCCTTTCTAATCCCTCTCTCCATGACCCGTATCGACTGGTTCATAGTGAATTTTTTTTTTATCCACTTGTCTTGTGACATTGTGCAGGGAAAATAAATGGTTACCTTTTCACAGAGGGCTGAAAAGGGTAGAAAATGAACTTATCTGTTAAAAAAAAAATCTATTGGGGCGCCTGGGTGGCTTAGTCGGTTAAGCGTCCGACTTTCGCTTGGGTCATGATCTCGCGGTTCGTGGGTTCAAGCCCCGCGTCGGGCTCTGTGCTGACTGCCAGCTCAGAGCCTGGAGCCTGTTTCGGTCTGTGACTCCCTCTCTCTCTGACCCTCCCCTGCTCGCGCTGTCTCTCTCTCTCTCCTAGAAATAAATAAAACATTAAAAAAAAATCTATTATCCATTAAATAAAAAGGGAACCTCTCCTACCCTTATCCTACCTTCCCTGGACCAACCACTGAATCTAACTTGCTTCTAGCTAATTAGCTAGGTAGCTAGTCATTCATCTACCTATCGAATTTCATTTCCCTCCCCTCCCCTCCCCTCTCCTTCCCTTCTCTTCCCTTCCCTTCCCTTCTCTCTTCTTTTCTTTCCTTTTCTTCCTTATTTCATTTCATTTCATTTCATTTCACTTCATTTCACAAGGCTGCCTTTGATGGCCTTCAAGAAAGAAGGCCAAACCTCCAGTTAGTAAACCTAGAGTTTAATCTGTGGGTCGCTATTATTTTTTTTAATGTTTATTTATTTATTTTGAGAGACAGCACGTGTGCATGAGCAGAGGAGAGGGACAGAGAGAGTGGGAGAGAGAATCTTAAGCAGGCTCCACAATCAGTGGGAAGCCCACTGTGGGGTTTGATCCCAAGACTGTGAGATCATGATCTGAACTGAAATCCAGGGTTGGACACTTAATTAACTAAGTCACCCAGGTGCCTACGGGAAGCTATTTTTAATAGTAATTGCCAAAGTCAAAACTCAACGCAAAAGTAATAATGATACAAATGTATAAGACTCTTTTGGACTTCTCTAAGTGTTAAAAGAGCTGTTGACACCTCCCATGTATTATTTTCTCTTTCCGTGAGAAAAGGTATTGTTAAAAATCGATAAATGAGTCTGACAATGAGAATTTATGGTACTCTGTGCCCTGGCTTGTCCTGAGAGCTGAGAAGACAGGAAATAACTGGTAAGATACACAGCAAATTATTGATGAGATAACTGGGGGAAGGAGAAAGAAACAGTGGGTACTAGAAGGTGTTGGAGATATTCTATTACAAGAAGAATATATTCAGGTGCTATTTATATAATTCAGAAACGAAAGACCAAAACATTAGCCTTTTATGGGAGGAAAAACTGAGTGGCAGTGAAATGACAGGGCCTGGCTTTCTACAAAGCATATGAAAACATGCTTTAAGCAACACACACATCAAAGAGCTTTTCCTCCTTGTAAAATACTCAAGGCCAAGTCTGCCCAGCTCTCAAACTCAGCACTTTTCTTGACTTCCTTCCCAGCACTGACTGTAAACCCTTTCCCCTCCATCATGGGTGGGAGGTTACAGTTTAACACTTTGGAGATCACCCGTGGCCCCAAGAGCTGCCTAGGAGCTGAGAGTAGCCACTGCTCTCCCTCCTACACACGGTGCCGCCTCTCATTAGCACAACAGCAACATGGCTGCCTGGCCTCGGAAACACTCATGGAGGCCTTCGTGAATGCTCTCTCTGGTCTTCATCATATTTTCTGACTCTGGGTTGGGAAAATTCATTTTAAAAAGAAAGAAGAAAAAAGAAAGAAAAAAGAAAGAAAGAAAGCTCTCTTTATTATAGAGAAACCGCTTACAAGATGCCATCTAGTTGCCTGACACTCAGCCTTCCTAAACACAGTCTCATCAACTTGCCCCACAGCCTGAACAACGCTCTGGAGCAGATATGCTTTATGCTGGCAACACACGTGTCACCGCTATACAAGACAAAGTCAGGCAAAGAGGATCATAACTGGTCTGAGGCGCCCCCGAGCTCTTGCTACAAAGAGAGATGAGCCACAGTAGGAGAATGCCTGTTACCTGTCCAGCACCGCAGTCCCCAGGCTGACTTCTGCTCTGATCAGATGCCTAAAATCATCCAGGTTTCCACTATGAGGCCGTTTGCCCCATGCTCTCCCAGAAAATCTACACCCGATGAAGAGAAAGCCAAGCAGGATTCATTGTGAGGGCTCACCCCCTCCCGTGCCTCCCCGGCAGTGGTCCTCAGAGCCTCACAGAGCCATCCGTGAGAGGCTCGCTTCTGTTTGAAAAACAAGAAGTGATTTCCTGGTCCTCTTCCGTGGATGGCGTGTGCGATTTCCCTTACGCCCATGGGAAGTCCTTCAGATCCTTCTTATCTAGAAGCCTCTCCACTGAGTGGCCAGGCTTGTTTGGCCAATGCCCCTAGTTCTTGCTTTTCTTTCACCAAGGAAAAAAAAAATCAGAAAAATGAAACCAAAGCAAACCCCAAATGGGTTAGAGCTAAGGAGTGGTGTAGGATGCATTGTTTAAGCCTTTGAAAGATGTTCACTAAATCATATTGGATTTTTGTCTCTCCTTCTCGCTGCACCCTCCCCTGCTTGTGCACGCGGGCGCTCTCTCAAAATAAATAAGTAAACTTAAAAAAAAGATTAAAAAAAGATTTCCTAGTTCTCTCAGATTTCCAGGAAAACCCTGGATGTTTATGCATCCAATGCTGCGATGCTTAAAATATCATCTTGACAACACTAATATTTAAAGATAAGAAGATACATGGAAAAAGAGCAGGCTGTACTCAGGTTGTTGTATTTAAAGATGAATTATAATCAGAGTCTTTGAGCTGGAAGTGACCTACCCATCCTCATTTTACAAGTCAGAAAACTATGACCCAAGGAGAAACTGGGATGTGCCCAAGGTCAGAACACAGATGAGAAGTGATAGATTATCACTCTTGTTCTCATACTTTAGTGTGGGGAATGTTGTTCCGTGAGTCCTACTCTGGACTCTTTCCCATGGAAAGGCTGAGGAATGAGGCCTGGGCTGGAGCCCAGGAATCTGCATTGTAAGTAAATGCTCCAGGTGAGTCTGAGGTAGGCATTCCCCAGACTGTATTTAGGGAAAGCCTTGTAATGTGTCATAACAAGGACACCAGTGTCAGGCTGTAGGGGTTCAAACTATAGTCCCATGGGTTTCTATTTATGTGGCCTTTTACACATCACAGCATTTCACTGAGACTTAGAGGACTACCACTGAGCATGCGGGCTCCCATGAGAGCCTGGCATAAAGGAAGATCTGGAGAACTGTTACTCTCTGGGGACCTGGGCTCTAATCCTAGCAGCTCATACTTTTGTCCTTTTCCCACACTCTTTCTCTCTCCCCCTTGCCCACCCTCTCTTCTGGTCAAAGCTATCACCAGGGCGCCTGCGTGGCTCAGTCGGTTAAGCATCTGACTCTTGATTTCGCCTCAGGTCATGATCTCATGGTTTGTGAGTTCGAAGCCCACATCAGGGTCTGTGCTGACAGTGTGGAGGCTGCTTGGGATTCTCTTTCTTCCTCTCTCTCTCTCTCTCTCTGCCCCTCCGCTGCTTGCTCTCTCTGTCTCTCTCAAAAAATAAATAAATAAACTTGAAAAGAAGATATCACCCATAGGCATGTTGACAACTACCAGGAGTACTGAAGCTTGAGACAAAAGTTGACAATTTTGACAAAAAAGAGGATGAACCTGAAGGAAGGGACTTGCTGTGATGAGCAGCGGGTGTTGCATGGAAGTGTCGAATCACTAAGTCATATGCCTGAACTAATATCGCACTGTATGCTAACTAACTGAAATTTAAATAAAAACTTTAGAAAGATAAGGGAATATAGGACATCCCAATAAAGTTGTGACTCTCATTTGCAAAAAAAAAAAAAAAAAAAGATGAACCTTCACAATATTACCCTATTTCTCGATACTGATTCTCAGTTGTATATTCTTTTTTTTTTTCTAAACGTTTTATTTATTTCTAGGAGAGAGAGAGACAGCGTGAGCAGGGGAGGGTCAGGGAGAGAGGGAGTCACAGACTGAAACAGGCTCCAGGCTCTGTGCTGACTGCCAGACGCGGGGCTTGAACCCACGAACCGTGAGATCATGACCTAAGCGAAAGTCGGACGCTTAACCGACTAAGCCACCCATGCGCCCCTCTCAGTTGTATATTCTAATCAGCTTCATGCCGTCCTTGGCGGACTTGGTGTTTGCCAGTCCCAGTCGACCCTCCACTTCCTCCTTGCTGCCAGCCCCGTCTGGCAACCTGCTGTCTCAGGCCAGGGGTGGAAAGTGATTGGTCTAAAGCACGCTGACATCATTCTCTTTGCTGGTCATTGGGGCATGCTTGGACACGAGGCCAATTGAAGACGCACATTACCTCTGGATTTACCATTAGTGGTGCAATAAAAGTCTTTATTATGTAATCCAGTTCCAGTTGAGTTTTCCATTATTTGTAGCTAAAAGCTAAAAATAGTATCGTGGTGACTCACGATGAAGAATAGATCTTTTGAGTCTATATAAAACACTACCCTTGGCCTAAAACAATATTAGGAAGAGTATTAAAACGTATACACATAGAGCCAATGGCTTCAATCATATTCTAAAATATTCCAAAGTAATTTCTTATGCTAAATATTTGAAGTATTAACTTTTTCTATGGGAAATAGACAAAGATACTCCAGATTCTTTCTTACACTAAAAAAAAAGCTATAATATTAAATATATGTAGTGGAAAAGGCACCCAGCACCAGAGTAGGCTGGGAGGGAGAATGCGGACTCTAGATCTGCCCACTGGTAGCTCTGTGCAACCTCAAGAGGTGATTTAGTCCTTCTGCATCTCAGTTTCCTCATTTATAAAATCAGAGTAATAATGATACTGTATCTCAGGATTGCTGCAAAGATTAAAATGCTTGTAAGAGTGCCTGGCACATAGAGAGATGGTGTAAGTGTTGGCTATTGTTATTGCTACTGAAAATAAATTTTTGTTGTAATAATAGCTGTACATATGGACTTAGTATTCTCCTCTGGTTTCTGCTAGGGTTGTCTCTAGTCAGCAGAGATTTCTTTCTTTCTTTCTTTCTTTCTTTCTTTCTTTCTTTCTTTCTTTCTTTCTTTCTTGGAGAGATGGAGAGCACAAGCAGAGGAGAGAGAGAGAGAGAGAGAGAGAGAGAGAGATTGAGAATCTTAAGCAGGCATGAGGTTCAATCCCACAACCCTGGAATCATGACCTGAACACAAATTAAGAGTCGGACACTCAACTGACTGAACCACCCAAGGCACCCAGAGATTGGCACTTTGAAGAGGACTTTGATATATATCCTGTTTTCATCATGATATTTGGTTCCTTTGGGAGTAACTTGAGTGTGGATTAGAATAAATGCAGGTGTGTTGGGGAAGAATGAAAAGACAGTAGGAGGAAACTAGACATGGATGTGGTAGTTAGAAAGGACGCTGAAAGAATTTTACTGGCTGACTGCTTTGGAAAGAGATTGCAGGATAGAACTAAATGTCGGGTGGCCAGTTAGCCCATTCCAGGGGAAAGGGAAATTTGCAGACCTCAGACTTACAAAAGAAGTAATGATACCAGGGAGCTTGACTTGGATCCATCTTACCTTAAGAAACACTCTGCTGTTGGGGCGCCTGGGTGGTTCAGTCAGTTAAACATCCTACTCTTGATTTCGGCTCAGGTCATGAGTTCATGGCTCTTGAGTTCGAGCCCTGCATTGGGCCTCATGCTGGCAGTGTGGACCCTGTTTGGGATTATTTTTTTCCTTCTCTATATGCCCCTCCCCCCATTGCTTGTGCACCCTCTCTCTCTCTCTCACAAAATAAAGAAATAAACTAAAAACACACACACACACACGCACAAGTTTAAGAAACACCCTGCTGTCAGAGTGAGCTCCCAGTAAATTCTTTGAAAATGTTCCGAGCCTTCCTGCTTTGGAAGGGTTGGGAGCAAGCTGTGGGCACAGTTGGCTCTCTGACACGGAATTGGGTGTTGTCAAGGTGGCTGTCCCTTCGCTTCCCTTAGGAGCAATTCCTCTCTCACCCACAGTCCCGTTTGTTGCTAGGAACACTCTGTGCTTGTCCCCACTCACTTTACAATGAAAACAAAGACAAATAAAAAATGGAACCACCATATGGTCTCGGCTGCAACCCAGAATCAGCTGCTGATGGGAGACTTTGCCCTGTCACAGTTAAGGATTCAAGTGGTTGTGAGAGAGGCCCTTCTGAATTCGAAGATGTTGGAGTTGGTGGCAAGATGAACCCCAGCTTTTTCGACCGTTCTGCAGCAGTGCGGCCAGAGTAACTAATGCACCGGTCATATGATTATCTGTTTGTTGGTGTGACATATATCTTAGGACTTGAGGGCATAACCTCATTCCATGCAGTTATATTCCCAGGCAGACATGTCAGCACCAAATTAATGCATATTTCCGCAGGCTGCAGGCTGTTTCACTGCTCTGCCCTTCCCTCTTGCTCACCTGGGTAACTGTGAGTCCCCTTTTAAGTTATAGGTGTTATTTCTTCCAAGGATCCTCCTAACCCTCCCAGCCTGGGACACAGTTTCCTTCTCTCTGGACCCACCATACCAGGTATGTATCTTTTTGCAGTTCCCACGCTGCATCCAACTGATTGTTTTAATGCATCGACTGTAAGCAGCTGAAGGACAGGGGCCAGTCTTATTTATTGTATGCCTAGCAACCAGTATAGTGCTGGCATATAGTAGATGATCAATAAAAGCAAAAGGAAACTGAAAGGTTTCCATTGCTGGCTGTCCCTCTTCACATTGGAGTGTCCCATGGCCACCTTTGCAACTCTTCTTTGTTGATACTTATTCCCCAGGTGACCTCCAGCAGTTTTACAGGTTAAATCTTTGTGCTAATGACTTCCAAATACATATCTCTATCACGGACCTCTCTCCTGTACATCCAACTGCCTACTTGATATCTGGATATTCAATAGGATCTCAAACTGAACATGACCAAGGTCAAGTCCTGATCTGCCCTCCCAAACTAGCCTTTCCAACAGCATCTCCCAGCTTAGTAAAGGACATGGCCATCCTTCCAGGTTGTCCAGATCATAACTCTAAGAGGCATCCTTAAGCTCCCCCTCACACACTATGTATAATTTGTCATCAAATCCTATCATCTCTACCTTCCAAACATCTGCATGATTGGATATTTCTTACCTCTTCCACTACTGTCGTTCTCATCAAGCCATCATTGTCTCTTGATTACGTTATTATCACTGCCTTAAACTGGTATCTGTGCAAGACTGCAGTTAGAATGGTCCTCACAAAGAAGTACGTTATATGATGCCCACCTACACTCAGCTCTCCTGTGCTTCCATCTCACACGGTCAAAGTGAAAGGCGCTTCAGTGGCCTGCAGTGCCTACACGCCCCCCCCACCCCCCCACCCCCTGCATCTGGGGTCCCTCCCACTGTTTCTTCCCTTAATTCCTCTCCTACTTCTCTCCCCTCGCTCCAGCCGTGCTGGCCTCCTGGCGAGCCAGGCACAAGTCCATCTCAGAGTCTTGGCACTTGCTGTGCTCTTTGCCTGGAATGCCTTTGCCTTGATAGCCTCATGTCTTCCTCCCCTACCTTATTCCCACCTTTGTCCAAACAGCGCTTTCTTAGCGAGGCCTTTGCCAATGCCATGGTTCATAATTCAGCCTTTCCGATCCTCCCGCCCTGATCCATTTTTTTCCCATATCACACGTCACCTCTCGTGCATTCTAATGTAGCTATTTGTTGTGTTTACTGTCTGTTTCCACCTTTCATCCCCCTTTCTATGTAAGCTCCTTGAGGGCAGGGATGCCTATTTTGTTCATTAAAGAAGAGTATTTGAACGTGTCACACACGAAGTCATGAATGCCACAGCATTGGTGTATACACAGCAGAAGTACGTACAAAAGTACATAATGGTTCAACTTGCAAAACACTCCCACCTCCGTGTCTTGGCAGGGTAAGCCCTGGTTTTCATCTACAACCAGATGTTGGTAACCCTTTTGACCCCGTGTGGCCCGGGGTCAGCTCTCTTTTGGTGTTTCTATATCAAGGCCAGGAGAATTCCCCTCTGGCACTGACCTGTCATTATGCAAGGAAGGAACCAACAAATAATTGGGCAGTTTTATAGTATACAAATGGTCTTATTCTTATCTTTTGTGTGTGTATCTTGGCAGAGTCTCTGCTAATTGGAATTAGTCAGATTTACACTCAGCTGTGGACTCTCAGGTTTAATCTGCACTTGCTGTTACTGGGCCCATTCCACCAATAGACAGAGTTATTACACTTTCTTTGTGTATATATCTTTCAGATACTTATATTAGTTTGCTATGGAAGGTCCCAAAGCTTCCATCTTTTGAACCAATTAGATACAGTTGACAGCTGGAGCGCCTGGGTGGCTCAGTTGGTTAAGCGTCCGACTCCGGCTCAGGTCATGATCTCACGGTTTGTGGGTTTGAGCCCCGCATCAAGCTCTGTGCTGACAACTAGTTCAGAACCTGGAGCCTGTCTTCGGGTTCTGTATCTCTCTCCTTCTCTGACCCTCCCCTGCTCACCCTGTCTCTCTCTCTCTCTCTCTCAAAAATAAATAAAACATTAAAAAAATTAAAATATCCAGGTCCTAATGCTGGAAACTGTGGATCTCATAAAAAAAAAAAAAAAAAAAAGATACAGTTGACAGCTTCATTGCACCCACCTGCTTATACTGTCCGTGATGGCTCTGGCTTCTGTCAGAAATGCAAAGCACAAAAGCACACTCCGAATGGAACCCTGTTTTGGATTCTGCACCCGTCGTTACTTCCCCTATATTTTCCCAGAAGAGGGAAGGATAGCATATGGGGGACATGGAGGCAGGTTTAGGACATGGCTCCATAGAGATGTCACCAACAGCCGTCCTTTGACCTTTATTGACTTTTCCTTGGGGAGGGTTGACCATCATTGGAAAGGGTGAGCCATTCCCAGCCTTCAGATTCCATCTTTGGTTCCCATAGGTGACAAGCCACTCATAGAGCAGAAAGTGTTTGCTGATACCCACAGCACGACATATGTCATCCACATGCTGCAGCTGTGATACCTGTGACGTCAGCTATTGATTGACCAAATTTGCCATTGACTCTTCCCTCTTCAGTCCTTCCCTCAATGCTCCTGTCAGCATCACGGCAAAAAGCAGGCTATTTGAGGACATGGGGATTCTTTCTTACATTGGTCTTAGAAGGAATCTATTTGGAAGGAAGCTGCATTTACTGGGAAGTGCACATGTTCTTCTGTCCATGCACACTGGGTGCTCACTCCTGTTCTAACCTCTTCTTCTTAACTGTGTATCCGGGGTGCATATGCTCTGTGTCAGCAGCTATTGTAGACCCCAGGTAACAGAGAGGGTCATCTGTGAACATGTGGCAAACCTGAATTTGGACCTGCAGAACCCTGCCCCTATCAGGGCAACTCCCATCTAGATTCCATTGCTGTCTACAGTTTTCAGGGCCTCAGCACTCCTTCTGACCCCCTAAAGAAAATTTCCCCCATTTTTGCCTCTGATTATAGAGATCATTTCCTCAGATTTTATCAAGTCGATTGGCAGATGGCTATGATGCCAAAACCACTAGATAAATAAGCGTGGAAGAGGTATCCATGTGAGGCTAAAAGTAAGAATCGAAGGATGTTCGAGTAAAAGGAACCCAGGGATCATTCATTCCAGCTATCTAATGTCAGAGGGACATTGATGGGCAACCAAGGTCATAACACCCATTAGTGTCAGAGCCAGAACTGGAATTTAGGCCTTCTGTCTTCCCATGCAGAACTCTTCACATTGTGCCCTGGTGCCTGCCTCTACCTTGACTCCACTGGGTACTGTACCCAATACCTAGGTACTGGGTACTGGGTCCTCTTACCTCTAAATTGGGGCAATTGCACAGGGAAGGATGGAGTAATGATTTCTGAGTAGAGAAGGAGACAATATTAAACTTGTGTTAAATTTGCAGACTTTTCTTTATGATGCTTGGTTCACAACATAAGGAGTGCCTGAGATGGTGCTCTAAATAAATCAGCCCAATTTTTCCAGCGCCTATATTCTTTCTTGGAAGATTGTTAGATGGTAAAAGTTAAATGTTGAATGTTCTTTCTAACTAGTTGGAATGTAGCTGTGCCGAAAATGTAGTAAATGGCACTGTGGTGGAAGAATATATGGGGCATAGAATATATGGGGCTAGGCGACATCAGTAGTATAGGCTGTCATCTCTGTGGCAAGGTTTGAGAAGCACAGAAAAATCTACATCCACTTGCCCCCAATTCCTAAAATTATACTTTTAGAGACAAAGTATTTTCAGTGAAGAAATAGCCTTACTCTGATTCAAGTACCTTTGAAAGGTTGACATATTGTCCATTTCCAATGAGTTGTATAGAAGCTTAAAGTAGTTTAAGTCATCAAAGAAGCTTTCATATGGAAGAGACTCAAGATACCAGACGGGAATGAAGTTAGAGAGAAGTGGGGAACACGGGGGTTGTATTTCAGAAAGAGGTTCCTATCTGTGCCTGAGGGCAGGCCTGTAACGTCTGGACAACTTCCTGCTAATTATTGGTGGAATGTTACAATCACATAGCCTGACAATCCCATTATTTATGTGACTTTTCTCACTCCCCCAAATGGCCATGTCATACCTTCTCTTCTCTCCTTACTTCGCAGGAGCCTTGCCTCATACTTCATTGAGAAAACAGAATCAATCAAATGGGACTGTTCACCCTCCCACACACAAACTTTCAACCCACTTGCACCTGCACTGGCCTCTTTGACCCTCCCTCCGCTTTGAGAGGATGTGTCCCTGCTCCTCCTGATGGCCTGCCTCTTCCTCCACTTGGCTCTGGGTCCCATTTCCTCTTACTTTCTCAGCACTGGATCAGTCCCAACAGCACACAAACATACTCCAGAATCTCTCTTCATATGTGTGTGTGTCTCTCTCTGCCCCGTGGACTGCAGAGTTTTCCTGCTCACCATTATAGCAAATCTTGAGCAAAGAGCTGAATACACAGATTTTTGTCTCCACATTGTCATTCCTCTTCTCTGGCCCCAAAGTCAATCAAATCAATCTTCCTCCGCTGGTTCTGTCGACCTTTTACAATGTAGAGGTTAGGAGCACTGACCCCCTGCTCAGTTGAAAATCTGCAAAAACTTCTGACTCCCCCAAAATTTAACTACTACTAGCCTACTCTTGGCTAGAAGCCTTCCTGTAACATAAATAGTTGGTAAACACATACTCTGTATGATATATGTAGTGTTTTATTGTATTCTTACAATAAAGTAACCTAAAGAAAAGTAAATGTTATTGAAAAAGTCATGTGGAGAAGAATATATATTTATAGGAATGTACTGTATTTCTCAAAAAACATCCATGTATAAATAGACTCATGCAGTTCAAATCCTTGCTGTTCAAGGGTCAACTGTATGCACAATGTGGCTTTCACGGTGCTCACCCTGGCTTCCACATCACCATAGTCAATGGTCCATTGTCTGTTCTCATCTTCCTTGACCATGTAACACCATTTGACAGAGTTGGCCACTCCCTCCTTGAAACCCCATTTTCTTCTGGCTCCTGTGGCACCCATGCATCCACTTTTCTGGTGTTCTTCCTACCCCACTGGTCCCCCCTCTCAATCTCCTTCATGGCCTTTCTTCCTCTATGTGATCTTTAAAAGTTGGCGAGCCCCAGGTTTCGTCCAAGGTCCCACACTGTCCCTTCTCTCCTATGCTTTCTTCCAGGGCAACCCCAGCTGGCAACATACTGGGAAGAACAGTCATGGACAAGAGCAAAATAAAGATATTTTTAACATATAAAGACTGAAAAAGTTTGCATCTCACTGACTCTGGCTGAAAGTACTACAAAAATAGGGGGTAAAAATATTTTTTGTACCATGGACTCCTTTGGTCATCTGGTGAAGACTATTGATCCTTCTTGGGATTATGGTTTCAAATGCGTTAAAACAACAGCTACAAAAATAAAAATAAATGCATAAAACAAAACATATAGGGTTGCAAAGGAAGTAATTACCTTGCAATATAGTTATCAAGATATTAAAACATAATGTAACTTAGTAATATATTGACTTCTTTGCTAATGTGTTCAATTAAAAGATTTAGTGATGCAGGCTTAATAACTACACAATTTTAAGTGGAAATGAAAATAAACTGGAGTTTGAGGATCTGCAACCTAGTAATATGACATAAAAATATCTGGAATTTTTATCGGTGACAAAGTCATATGTACAGTGAATACTATAGTGGTTTGTTGTCTATGTTTCTAATTAATGGAAGTCCTAAATTTCCATCAGGGGCTAGTGAAAATAAAGATACTTTCTCATTCGAGTTCACAGATGCCCTCAATTTTATTCATATGGTATCCATGTTCCTAGATTAAGGATGTATTTAAGAAAGAGGGAAATTGAACACTCAAGAACTGAAAGTTTAAGAACTATCTTTAAACTATTAGTTTTAAAAACTATTAGTTAAAAATGACCAACTTACAGATGGGATTATAAAAGAAAACATGAACCAAAATACTAGGTAACTGCGAAAAGGAACCTGATAGGCGTTCAGTTAATACCTGAGTAATGAACAAATGGACCACCAAGAGGAGATTGGCTTTATTACCCTGTCTTTTTCAGCTGGCTAAGATACACACCATCAGGGGAATCCAGGCCTTCTAAAACCAAGGTCACAGAATGGTTTTGCTAATACACTGTGCACACTAATGCCCCCTTGCATGACTCCCTGCTTGTTAACAGGGTTACAGGAGCCCATCTACATGAATGGGAATTTACTCCATCATCTTAGCCAAAGAGTGGAAGTAATTTCTGAAGTAGAGCTAGAAATCCCTGGCACATAACAGATGCTCAATAAAATGTCCAAGACCTGCGGTATGAAGGCAATGCCAATGGCAGCTCTGGTCAAACAGAGAAGGCCATTCTGTGGCAATACTTGCCTCCCCCTCCCTCCCCACCCAAGTACACATCTCACTTCCTCCAGTGGTTCCTGCTTCACATCTAAGAGTTATGGCTCTGAACTAACATTTCTGTCAATTCTTCAAAAACAGTAATGCATGCTTTTTAAATGCCCTTTCAAGAATATGTAATATGTCAGGCACACTGACAGTCTTTGTTTGAGAAAGAAATCAGAAAAAGACTGGCTGACGCCTATGTCTGTGAAGAGCAACAAGTACTCTGAAATTCAGCCCTGCGGAGGAGAAGCATAAAACTGGGGGCAGCAGTGGCGGGAATGGAAAATGAAGCACAAATGAAAATTAATGAGAGCTTCTTAAGTTAATCTCCCTGGGGAAAGGAAGAATGTGCCTTTTTAAAAGCATAGAGATGCAGAACACTGAAAAGCGACAGAGCTCATGACTGAGCTCTGGGAAACCCAAGTATTCAACAGTTAGCAAGATCTTGTTAGACCAAGAACATCACGTTTTATGTTACCTGTAGTGAATTACTTTTAAGAAAAACGATAAGGGCACATAATTTCCAGATATTCCTCCTATTCCTCAGTAAAATGCCTCCTGCTCAAAACAACTTGTTTGTTTTAATGTTGGGGAAAGCATTAGTTGTTCCCTTTGAATGGCTTAAGAGTAGCTTATTAAATTCTCCATGTCCCCAAATCTAAGCCATGGGTATGGCATTGCTTTGGCACCCAGTTTACTCACTGATCTGTTCCCATTTCATACCACTATGAACTCTGAGACTCTATCGGACCTTCTAGTCAGCCTGGTAGTTGAGTTGGTAAACCCACGCGCCAGGTGCTCTGGATTCTAGGCTACACTTTTTGAGTTTTTTAGAAATAGATGGGTAAGACATTAGGGGAAAGGGTTCATGGTGGCTGCTACTGCCTTTTGAAGTGGCCTACCATCGGGCACACTGTCACCCTATTTCATGGAGGTTGCCCATCTCTCCACAGCTCCGATGGTCCATCCCAGGACAACGAGGGATCTAAGTTATCTAAGTTTCCAAGTTCAAGACATCTCCTAACTACACTGCCTTCTGGAAATCAGAGTCTGCCTCTAGGCACCACTAAACTATTTTTAGACCTGATACATAGCACACAAAACACAACTACATATCAACAATTACATGATTATTCCAGGCCCACACCCCTTTCATTTGCCTCATTTGACCTGGAATGTTAAGAGAGGGAAAACCACATGTTATTTTTAGTCTTTTCCTGAAATCCTCTAATGTTCAATTTTCCATTTTTAGGGCCAGTAAGATCTGGCCTTTGTGCTTCATGTGACAGTATGTGTACACACTTTGGGGGCACTTCTGTCTGGGACTCTTTATTTGAACCTGTTGGGCTCTCAGCAAATATAGGCACTCTTATGAGTGACCTCTGGCCTTTGGATCACTTACTAGTAAGTTAGAAATGCTCCCATATTATCCTTTCTTAAGTGCTAGAATCATCTTCTACATCAAGTGTCTGCCCAGGGATTACTTATATATGCTAACAGGAACAATATTTGAGTGTACTATGCTTAAAGCAAATTTTTCCAGGAGCCAAGAAATGACTTAAAGAGAGAATTGGTTCCCTAAACCCACTAACACACAAACACACATGTGCACATGCGTGCGCGCGCACACGCACACACACACACACACACACACACACACACACACACACTACTCTCTTCCTTCTCTGCATTGCTACTGACATAGCAGTCAGTGCAGGGAACTCTGGACCATGGGGGCATCTAGCATATTTGATATCTGGACCAGATCTTTTACTAACTCCTCCCTCTTTTAGAGGAGAACATTATTTTCAGTAATAATCCTTAGTTTCTTGATTAAACTAGTCAGATTTAAAACAACAACAAAAAACATTTCACTTGAAAATATTAAAATTCAGTACAACATTTCAGGAGGAACTAAAATTTGTGTCTGCCAGATGAAGAGTTTGATTTGCAGCTTGCACCCTCCTTCACTGTTTTAAATTTTAAACACCAATGAAAGCTCAGTGTGGTCCCATAGAATTAACAGAATTGAAGTATCTCTAATTCAGTTTCTTAACCTCGTTCATTTTCCTAAATGTTTGTTTATTTTTGAGACAGAGAGTGCAAGCAGGGAAGGGGCAGAAAGAGAAGGGGACAGAGGATCCAAAGCAGGCTCTATGCTGACCGCAGAGAGCCTGACGCGGGACTCAAACTCAAGAACGTTGAGATCATGACCTGAACTAAAGTTGGATGCTCAATCAACTGAGCCACCCAGGTGCCCCATAACCTTGTTCATGTTTTTTTTTTAATTGTTTATTTATTTTTGAAAGAGAGAGAGAGAGAGAGACAGAGCATGCACAGGGGAGAGGCAGAGAAGGAGACACAGAGTCTGAAACAGGCTCCAGGGTATGAACTGTCAGCACAAGCTTGACACAGGGCTCGGACCCAAGAGCTGTGAGATCATGACCTGAGTTGAATTGAATACTCAACCAACTGAGCCACCCAGGCGCCCCAACCTTGTTCATTTTTAATCCCTGCTCAAATACAGGGACATGTCATGCCCAGGGGCTAGAGAACTTCAAACAAGCTCAGACAGTTACAAGGAACTTATTTTGAAAGAAGCACAGGTAGCTGAGTCCCTTTGTGTCAGGAGTCAGTCTATAACTTAGAGTTTTTTAGAGTAACTTCCAAGTAGAACACAATCTTTGGTAAAAAAAATAAGGAATAAAAATATAATTAGGAGCTTATATTACTGAAATTCACCAGTGACGGCGGCCATTGTTTAGAACTTAGACCACAAAAGACTTTTTAGGAAGAGTATTTTGTCACTGACATTGTTTGAAATTGCTGGTATGTGGTGACAACCTTTTTAAAGACTTTTTGTTGGTTTTATTAATGATTTTAAATTCTCTACAGATAGTGTGCCACCTTGCTGCCTGCAACCAGAGGGGTCCCTCACCACATCCAACGCTCAGGGCCACAAATTCCAGAGAGTTTCTTGTAAGTGCGTCATGCAAGCCCCGGAGACCATGGTGTCAGAGGGTCGCCCGTTCTTTCTTCATTCATTAGCCTCATGCGTTTGAACCTGAAGCAGTCCTTTCGGAGGTACAGACCCAAAGGGGGCAGAGGAAGCCATGAGCAAAGAGAAGTGGAGAAGAGCTGAAGAAGGAAAGCCCTGCGAATCCCAGGACTCACTAAGGCATTTCCCGTCTTCTCCAAAGGAAGCTGACCTTGCTTTCCCCCCCTTCTCCCTCCCGAGGCCTCCACCTGCTCCTCACTTCAGCTCCATCTGGAAACCTCTCTCTGACCAGAGGAAGGAAGAGCTGGACACTTCTCTTTCTGAGTACAGTTCTAAACCCCTCAGGCCACCAGGAAAAAAAAAACTGTGGTGTGTGACTCTGACCAGGGGTCAGAGGGAAACCAGCTTTGGCTTCACTTGACTTGAAGGAAGGAAGCAGGAAGCCCTGCTTGGGGACAGGGGTGAAGCCGTCCTCTGGGACTGGCTGTCCTCTCCCCTCCTGACCCCCCTCTCTCTCTAATCAAGAACACGCACAGAAAGCAGAGTGTCTGCAGCACTTTCCACACCTCTCTCAAGATTAGAGACCACGTCTTGCACAAGAAATGATCCTTCTGGTTACTACTAGGTGTTTACACCATGTCAGGCAGTGGGTCGGCCCCAAGTGAGCCTCACAACTCCATGAGGGAGGAGCCATTACCGTCCCATCTTACAGACGAGAGACTCAGTCTCCGAATTGACTTGGAGAGGATGGAACCAGAACAGCTTCATGTCTGAGGCCCCGTGTCCTGCCTCGGGTGGGGTTGGCTGGGGGCTGAACCCTCCCAGGTCTCTAGCATCTGTGGGTCCTGGAGCACTACCCTCAGACCATCATGGTTTTGCTGCTGGATGGACAGCACTGGGATCTGTCTATTGTTAGTCAAACCTAGTTGCTCAGAGAGCAAGATATAGAAATGTATAAAAAGTGAAGTTCTGAATAACTTACTACTGTAATACGTGTGGGATCAGATGCCAGGTATCCTTCTCATTCTTTTCTTCTAGGTCTGCCTATTGTATCTGCCCCTCAAAATATCCCTTCCCACAAAAGCATTATGCAGATGGATGGATTTAAATATGGTAATAGGGATGGTGTGTGGATTCGCATCACACGCCCTGTGTAATGGCTGAAATCCCCTCTTTTTTATGTCTCTTCTTCTAAGTCATGCATCATTCACTCATCCATTCATCTATCCATCCACTCAGTCATTCATTCATTGATTCATGCAGCAAATGTGTTTGAAAACCAATGCCCCAGACACCAACCTAGACCTTGGAGATAGGCGGTAACTAAAACAGCCATCCCTGAGCAGCTCACATCCTAGTTGGGGAAGAGTGCAGGCAAGCCTCTAGGTCTCCCTCTGCCCTTCTCTGCCCTGCTCTGTGCCCAGGAGGCTGACCCCACATCCTGCGGTGCCTTGTCATCTTAGAGGGGGTGGCAGGAATGGGAGGGTGGGAAATCCCAGCTGGAGACTGCTGGATGGAAAGAAAGGGGAGCTAGCTACTTGCTCCCTCCTTTCCTTGTTGGGCTACAGTTTGGGCGATAGGTTGTGCTCCTCCCCCCTCAGCCCAATACTGGGGAGCTCCCTCTGCCCCAGCCACAGATCTCACCAGGCTCCTCTTACACCCCCAACGTCAACCTTCTTGGCTCTTTGTACCCCAGGGGAGGCAACCAAGGTCATCTTGATGCTGCTACTGCCCTGATGGCTTACCTGCCTATACTTCCTTCAGTTAGCCTTTGACAGTGTCATTTCTTTTTTAATATAGACAATAAACCAATAAGTTATACATCAGATGAGCAAAAATGCTATGTAGAAACAGAGAGCAGAGCACGGGCAATAAAATGTGTGTGTGTGTGTGTGTGTGCGCGCGCGTGTGTACATGAGCTTGTGTGTTGGTGGGGGTGACATTGTGCCCCTCTTTCTTCTATGTATGACCCTTGCTCCACCCTTGCCTAGCCTCACAGGCTCAGATCGCTTGCTTTTGGGTTTCCTGCCGTGTCCTCAGTTTCTCTTATGTGTCTTAAATAGAGCAGTCCAGGCCAGTCACAGCTTCTACTTCTGAGTGTGTATCCCAGTCTTCCCCAGCAAAGTGCCCTCCATCGGTTACCATCCTACTTCCAAAGTGATGGTAGGAGTTATCAACAACTGTAAATGCTTTCTAGAACATGTCGCTTCTGACTAAACATGATTTACAGTTCACATGACTTAACACGACTTATAACTTTGTGTGTTTGGGAAGCAGGTATGCTCTTTGGCCATGGAAAGCCTGCAGGACAAATGCTAATGGTTTCTCAGCATTCTTGCTGGAAAAATGACAAGGCCCTGGGTGCCTTCTAGAGCATCATGTTCTCTTTCCCTGCCTTTCTGGTGGCCTCTGCCCAACCCCCACATGCCATCCCATCAGCAGAAAAGCAGAGCTGAGCCTGATGGCTTCCCTCCCTCCCACATTCTGTGAACTCTTTATGAACACGGTTGACTGGCAAATAATTTTTGTGTATTTCCGTAATGTTTTGTTCTGTCAAACATCTAGGAGGCTAATGATTGTGAGCAATGCTTGGGGTTGCTGCCAAAGTAGACGAGGCCACAGGACGGGAGTTGTTCTTTGATGGACTTCAGAACACACTACCCTCCAAATACGGCATCTTGGCCTATTGAATATTATAAGCTGAAGGAATGTGAGAAAATAGGAGAAGCAGGAAGATCCCCTTGATCTTCCCCAGCCCTTCTTCTCTGGAGTAGATGAGAAGACCCTCATGGAAGAGGTACCCCCCCCCCAGTACCCAAGATGGAAGGAAGGACACTGAGAAGACTGAGCAAGCAGGCCTTGCTGAGTCCAACCCATTAACTATACTTGGCTCAAATACTCTGTCCTACCACATCTTTCCATGGCTCTCCATCCACCACCAAACCTGGCTCAAAGGCACTCAGTTCTCCCTGTTTCTTCAGGCCCTCATTTCTTTAGAAAGGCTTTCATATCATCTAAAACTTATGTTAAATAAATGTATGTGCTTTGTCCCGTTAACTTGTCTTGGTCAGTGTAATTTTCAGACTCAGCCAGGGACCCATTTTTCTCCCCTACGTTCCCAAGTGATGGATGGAACCTTGGAGCCTACTTGCTCTTCTCACCATAAGAGGGAGCATCTTGGTGGATGTAGATCAGCACCTGAGACTAGATCCCAGTGGTTCTCATGGGTAGAGTGCTTGATAAACCCTTGGGGGTCCACTGAACAGGACTTCCAGGCCCTGCATGTGACCTTCTCCTGTGTCTCAGGGTAGAATCCAGAATCTTCATTATTGACAAGCTCTCTAGGTGGCTCTTGTATAAGATCAACTCTGAAAACTTCCATTCTAGAGACTACCACTTATGTCCAATCACAAAGTGCTCCACAGTAAACCCTCTCCTCTCCCCAAAATTCACCTTATTTTTCTCCTTTTTTGAGATCACTTCAAAGCAGAAGTCTCGGGGTCTCATTGTTCCCTCCTTTCATTAGTGAATCTTTCCTGCCTGTGGGGGTGGGAGTCTTGCTATAACAGGGCAGTTGAGTGGTCAAGCTCTAGGTATCTGGATGGGGTCTAGGCAGGAGTTGGAACTCAGGCAGCTCAAAGGCATGGTGAAGAGATCGGGCAACGGGAGGGCATCGGCTGTCCGTGAGCTGGTGGAGGCTGAGTATCTAAGCAGACAACGAAGTTGATATACTTGGGGGACTTCAGCGAAAATCCTTGTGTGAAAATAAATAAATGAGGGGCAAGAGCAAGCTAGGGCAAGTTTATTGTTTCTTGGGCTCAATGCAAGCCATTTTCTGCTTATTTCCTTTTTATACAGTTACTTTTAATTTCAATTGTGTTTAGTTAACTTCCCTTTGAACCCACTGTTTCAAAACTCAAAAGTGGTTTTCAGGGAATGCTGAATTTTGCTCTGAGGATGTAGAATGCAGAGCTCCAATAACTAATTTCACTGGTAAACTAAGGGGCAAAATTGGGTAGTATCAAAAAAAATCTTTAAATGGGTATTTAGCCCATTTCTTCCATTTGAAACCAAGATTGTCAATGGAATTGAAACTCCTTTGGATGAATGAGGATGTCAGGATGCTTCCAAATATTCAGAATAGTAATTGCATTTTTAATATTATAGATAGAGAATTTAAGCTACTCAGTTGGTAATAAAACTGTCACAGAAACTTGGTTTTCTGTGATTCACATTTATTTCTGCTCCCGGGAGCCTCACTTTGATTCATCACTCATTTGTGTTAAGAATTGTTAATTCGACCTTCCTATTTTTCACATCAATCCTTTTCTTCTAAATCTTTGGTATAAAAATTTAGTTTGTGACCATGACATTAAAAAAGGCACCTTTTGGGGCGCCGGGGTGGCTCAGTCGGTTGAGCGTCCAACTTCGGCTCAGGTCATGATCTCACGGTTCGTGGGTTCGAGCCTCGCGTCAGGCTCTGTGCTGACAGCTGGCTCAGAGCCTGGAGCCTGCTTCAGATTCCGTATCTCCATGTCTCTCTGACCCTCGCCTGCTCTCTCTCTCTCTCTCTCTCTCTCAGAAATACATAAAACATTTAAAAAATAAATAAATAAAAAAGGGCACCTTTTTGTTGTTGTTGTAAGTAAAGAGAAACATTAAACTTCCAGGATCCTTTCCTCTCCATCCACCCTCTTACCCCTCCCTTGGTTGGGGTGACTCTGGGTTTCCTAGTCTCCTCCTGCCATATATTTCAAGGAAGAAATAACAACCTTTGGGATATACGTTGGCTTTAGCCAGCTGGCCATACTCAAAGACACCAACTGCCTATTTCCACATTCACAGTCCCTCCTGTAAAGACTCAGATTCAAACTGTTTTCAAAGGTAGAGAAATGGGCTCAAAAGCTGAGGTTCTAAAGCCCTTCAAAGGGACAAACCCTTGAGTTAAGTGTTTGCTCGGGGCAGCAAGTGACTTCCTGCTTTGCAAACAGAAGTTTCAAAGGGTTGATTGTTGAAATTCCAAAGAAACCTATCAGTCACCATAGTTTGAACCACTTACAGATCAAAATGAACCCGAATATTAGGACTATTTGGATTAAATTTTCTTCAACTACAGAAATATTTAGAGGTTAGGGGCTCCCGGGTGACTCACGGTTAAGGGTCTGACTTCGGCTCAGGTCATGATCTCACGGTTCCTGGGTTCAAGCCCCGTGTCAGGGCTCTGTGGGGCAGCTCAAAGCCTGGAGCATTCCGTGTCTCCCTCTCTCTCTGCCCCTCCCCCACTCATGCTCTGTCTCTCTCTGTCTCAAAAATAAACTATAAAAATTTTTTTAAAAAATATTTAGAGGTTGAAGGAACATTATAGCAAAGAAAGTAAGAGACGCAGTCATGCTTCCTTGCAGGAGTTTTCAAATTTTAATGCAGCTGAAGAATCACCCAAATAATTTTGTCTAAGTTCTTGGCTATATGATCAGAGGCTCTGCTCAGTAGCAGTACGAACACCACCTGGGAGTTTGTTAAAAATGCCAAGTCTTGAGACTTACTCAGACCCTCAGGTTCTAAAATTCTGGAAGATGAGCCCAGTGATTGGTGTTTAAACAAGCTCTACAGAGGTGATTTTGAGGCACACAGAAGTTTAATAACCACTGAGCTACAGTATGACTTTTTTATCATAGTGGTTCTCACTTTGAGAAAAATACGTATGGTTGGTTCCCAGGTCTGGGCCTGTTGAATCAAAAGGTCTGCATATGTTTGGGGAAACACTGGGGGATGGAGAGACTCTCCTCCATGATGAGGCGATTACCTTCAACTAAAACCCCTTATTCATTAAGGCTTCTGCCTACATATCCAGCGTCACCTGTCTTCTGCTGCTTTATTTTCGTTTTTGTCTTCCTCTTGCCTCTTGAATTCCGTCAGTGCCCTGCAAGCATTGTGTTCTCCAGCTTCCGCCCAGAACTACCTCCTTCCTCCATTTTCGCTTGTCTAACCCCCGTTGTCCTTGAAGGCCCAAGTCAAGGTCATTCCCTGCAAGAAGTTCCCTCTGGTTGTGTGTACACCTCTGCCCCTCACTACTCTGTCAAAGCACTTCCTGAACTTGTACCGTAATGATCTATTCGTGGGTTCTTCTTCTGCCCTGTGGTCCTCCTTTTCCCCACCCTCACCCCCAGGGCATGACCTTGTCAGTGTCCTGTTGTGTGCCTGGCACCTAGCATGGTGTTGGCCACAGAGTGGGCTGGTGCTTGATGAATAGTTATGAATGAGCCCTCCAGGCGGCACATGACTAGAGGTACTATTAGAGGTTCAGAGCATGGACTCCAGCACCTGAGTACCTACACTCAGGTCCCAGCTCCACCATTTACTAGCTATGTAAGTTTAATCCCTCTGCTCCTCAGCTGTTGGCATTGATGACATTCTGTTATTATTATTAATCACCGCTCTGGCAGAGAAGCAACTCCGTCATGGGGTATGTGCTGAGTGCCTTTTAAGAAATTGTTCATGCACAATGTCTCTTAATTTTCACCACAATTTGTGAACTTAGCTATTCCCATTAGGGAGACGGAGGCTTAGAAAAGGTAATTAATTTGCAAAGCCTCCTTTAAAAACTATATAGATCGGAGGGGCGCCTGTGTGGCTCAGTCAGTAAAGTGTCCACCTCTTGATTTCAGCTCAGGTCATGATCTCATGGTTTGGGTTTGTGAGATGGAGCCCCACATGGGACTCTGTTGACAGCGTGGAGGCCTGTTTGGGATTCTCTCTATCCCTCTCCTTCTGCCCCTTCCCTGCTCTCTCTCTTAAAATACATCAACAAACATCTTTTTACAAACCTATATAGATTGGAGGACAAACAAATTGAAGAATCCGAGGCAGAATCTGAGCACCAATCCCAGCTCCTGTCGTAAAGTATAGTGTAGGAGAATCCTCCAAATTTGTAGCCCTGAGAAGGGGTACAACTTCAGCAGGAAAAATGTCCCCGCAAAGATGAGCCCAGATGGCAAAACTATTAACCTACACGGAGGAACGCAGGGAGGGGCCCCTTTGGCCACTAGCACAAACACTTTTCTAAACACAAGTTGGCAGATACTTTCTAAATGTTGTTCCTTATGCGCATTTCAATCTGGAAGCAACGTGGGTGCTCGGAAACACCATCGAACATGCTGTTTGAAAACGATGGACTTTGCAGCACTGCTTCCTTCCCTGCCTCCTGTTCCCACCTGCTTGTACGCAGAGATTCCGAATTAAGAGGTCCAGGGAGAGCCTGGCAATCTTCAGGTCAATTTGCGTCTGACCAGTCCTCCCGTCCATTTGTGTGCTGGCGATGTCTAGGTCATAGTTGGACAAAGCACCCTCTGTACCTCTAGTATTGTGCACGTCATTCACAGTTCTCTTGTACTAACACTTTACACGTATTATCACAAAGACCCCAAATAGAGATTTTATTTATTTATTTATTTTAATATTTTTATTTATTTCTAGGAGAGAGACAGAGAGACAGCGTGAGCAGGGGAGGGTCAGAGAGAGAGGGAGTCACAGACTCTGAAATAGGCTCCAGGCTCTGAGCCGGCAGTCAGCACAGAGCCCGACGCGGGGCCCGAACCCATGAACCGCGAGATCATGACCTAAGCGAAAGTCGGACGCTTAACCGACTAAGCCACCCAGGTGCCCCCCAAATAGAGATTTTAAAGGAATGAGAGTCTTCAAAATAAATAGCAGTTCACATACTCCCTCCTCCTAATCCAAAGGGGGACGCAGAGTTGGATGAGCCCCGGGCTTTACTCCTCAAGGTCCCATCCTGCCTCACAGGCTCCTGGGAGACAGCAGGCCAGCTGGATTCTGCACTGACTCAGGGTTCAGACTCATTCCCCAGTGGCCTCCACAGTTCTCCTTCAGCCAACTTTGCAAATCAATCTCTGGCTTCAAGTGATCTGTAGGTGCAGTTGTTATAACACTAGCTTCACGGTGAAGGGGAGACCTTGACAAGATAGGAGTTCCGTGGCAACATGGCCACCTCACTTCAGGGGCAGGAAAATACAGTGTCGTTCATGATACATTCGAAAATTCTCCCTGAGAGGAAATTCAAATTCAGTGTGAATCCAACTCGACATTTAGCTCTTGCTTTTAAACAGGGATTACAAACTTAAACCTAAAGTGTTAAGAATTGTGATTTATGTTTTGAGAAAAGGCGAAATATTATCAGTATCCTACATGTGTATAGCATAACTTTAAAAATTATATTAGGGGCATCTGGGTGGCTCAGTCAGTTAAGCATCCGACTTCAGCTCAGGTCATGATCTCACGGTTCACGTGAGTCAGCATCGGGCTCTGTGCTGACCGCTCAGAGCCTGGAGCCTACTTCAGATTCTGTGTCTCCCTCTCTCTCTGACCCTCCCCTGCTCATGCTCTCTCTCAAAAATAAATAAACATTAAAAAAATTTAACAATTATATTAAAACTGGGGAGCCTGGGTGGCTCAGTCATTTGAGTGTCTGACTGGCTCAGGTCATGATCTCACAGTTTATGTATTCGAGCCCCGCATTGGGCTCTGTGCTGACAGTTTGGAACCTGGAGCCTGCTTGGGATTCTGTGTCTCCCTCTCTCTGCCCCTCCCCCACTCATGCCCGCTCGTGCGCGCGCGCGCTCTCTCTCTCTCTCAAAAATAAATAAACGTTATAAAAATTATAGTAAAACCAGAGCTTGCTAATACATCCATGGCAAAACATAAAGATGTTGTTCAAGCTCAGGGATCAGTTTACCAAAATGTCTGTTTGTGAAAGGACACTTTTCCCAGTTCTTTATCAAACATTGACTGAAAACCAGTCCAGGGGCTAGGAGTAAAAAGATGAATAAGATGCCGTCCCTGCATCCTGGGAACACACGCATGTGAACAATTACTCTGGATACAAATACAGAAGGCAGTCTACCAGAGGCTTGGTGAGGTGCTGTGAAAACAGGAAGAGAGATGAATTCTGCACACCGATGGGGAGACCTAAAAAGGAAGTCCTCTGGCGACATTTAAAATGGGCTCTAGGGGCGCCTGGGTTGCTTAGTCGGTTGAGCGTCCGACTTTCGCTTAGGTCATGATCTCGCGGTTCGTGGGTTCGAGCCCCGCGTCGGGCTCTGTGCTGACTGCCGGCTCAGAGCCTGGAGCCTGTTTCAGAGTCTGTGACTCCCTCTCTCTCTGACCCTCCCCTGCTCACGCTGTCTCTCTCTCTCTCTCTCCTAGAAATAAAATAAAAATACATATATATATAAAATGGGCTCTAAAGGGGGCACCGCGTCACTCAGTTGAGTGCCCAACTCTTGATTTCAGCTCAGGTCAGGATTCCAGGATCATGGAATTGAGCCCTACATCGGGCTCTGCACTGAGCGTGGCGCTTGCTTAAGATTCTCTCCCTCTGTCCCTCTACCCCTTTCCCCTGCTTGCATGTATGCTGTCTCTCAAATGTGCAGCAGGGGGGTGATATGGATGCGGGAGAAGGTGGTCCAGATCACGGCCATCAGGAAGGTGAGGGGGACAGCAGACGGAAAGGAGCCTACAAAAAAAAAAAACTGGGAAGGCCCAGCAAGAGAAGTAGGAGTAAGACTGTGGTGTCCCAGCAGGCAGGGACCAGGCTGAGGGAGGCAGTAGTCGACAACAACTGCTGTGGGCAACAAAGTGATATTGGTTCGGGGACACTGAGGTCAGAGAGAATCCTGGCAAGCATATTCCCCAAGGTGCACAGAGCAGGGCACGTGGGAAGACAGAACAGAGCAGTTTTCAAGGTGAGTGGTTGGTGATGACTTGAAGGCAGGCCATCCAAACTTCTTAAAAAATCTATTTGGGAAGAGAAATGGAAGAAGAAGGAGCAGTGTGGGGTGGGGAAGATCTGCTGTTCTTATAGTTTTGAATTAAGAAGGACCTGAGTAGGGGCAGCCAGGTGGCTCAGTCGGTTAAGCATCCGACTTTTGCTCCGGTCATAATCTTGCAGTTGTGGGTTGGAGCCTCTGTGCTGATGGCTCAGAGCCTGGAGCGTGCTTCAGATTCTGGGTCTCCCTCTCTCTCTGCCTCTCACGCTCTGTCTCTCTCAAAAATGAATAAACATTTTAAGAAAAGAAGGACCTGAGTAGGATTCAATGATAGTGGCAAAGAGCCAGTCACAGAGAGTAGCGAGGCCACTGAGGGTGCGGGGGAGGGAGAGGAGAGCTGACCTCTGGATGCAGAGAAAGGTCATCTCTTCTCTTGAGAGAGGAAAGGAAGAGGAAGAGATGAGTGTTGAGAAAGATCCTTTCATGGAATTGGTGGTGAGAGAGCAAGGGAGTTACTTCCTTTGGGAAGGCAGAGCTGTCTCCCGGGAGAGATGTGAGGCACCCATATGTCTACGTGCACTCGTGCACTTGGCTTGGAGATTTATGGACAGTGGAGTCACTGTGAAAATAGTGATAATTCAAGTTTCCAGCTGGGTGATGGTTCATGTATCCCTTTTGATTGTCCTAGACTTAGGCTATCAGTTATCTGGATTCTTTGCACTCTCACTGATAACATATGAGTGTGTGTGTGTGTGTGTGTGTGTGTGTGTGTGTGTATAACTGTCATATACTCATGAAGTTTCTTGCAGGCAGAAATTCTGCTTTCCCTGGGTGCCTCGTGGAGTTTAGGTGCATAACAGATGCTCAATAAATAACTTAGTTGATTGAATGATCTTCAACTCATGGTGCCCCTACATTAGCCAATAAGCAGACTCCAAATGAGAACAGCAGCTATCATGCTAGGCGGGTCCTGCCCTGGGCACAGGGAACTGAAATCGAGTCAGCATTTTTTTTGTATAGCATGTATGGTAAAGAAAGTAGACATTTCACCTGGTCTGGACAACGATTGGGTGCATGCTCTGACACTGAATGAAGGCTTTTCAAGTGAGATGTTTTGTGCTTTATTACCCATTTCCTCTTCATCCACACATACGCACACTGACACACACGCACACATACACGCAAACCTGCAGGTGCACACGCATAACCCAAGTCTGAAATCTTTCTTCTTCTTAGAAGGCTGAAAACGTGACTCTTCTGTGATATGGGGACACGGGAGGGGTAGACGGTTGAAAGGGTTAAGTAAGGACCTCTAGTAATGCTTCCACTTGTTCTCTGAGGACTAACAAAGAAAGGAAGCACAGCCTCTGTAGAAGGAAATTCCCAGGCCCCACTTCGGACATTCGCAACCTGCCCTGTGAACCCCTGAGGGGTGTCTGATAATAAACACTCGCAAACAAAACAATCCATAAAGGCAGTTTTAACAACATTCCTGCATTTTCACCAAAGGGTTAGAACACCTTTTCCTGCATCTGGGGGCCTGGGAGGGGGCCTGGACATCCACCTACTAGCCGAGCCCAAGGATCCCAGCCCAGAACTGCTATTTGTACGTGCGGGTCTCCTTGCCCCTTGGGCCTGATTGTGAAGGAGACTTGTCCCCATACAGGGCTGCTAGCGTGCAGGTCGCAGACCCCACACAGAGTGGATACGGACCGCCCTGTGCAGGCCTGAGACCTACCCCTTCATCTTCCCTACTGACCCGCAGACACAACTTTTGAGTGTTGCAACCTTGAGTCCTAACGCAGTGACCTTCCCTAGTGGCAGGGACAGCTTGACAAAGACATAAAAACTCGACTAGCAAAGTGTGCCACTTAAGTAAGAAGCCTACTGGCTTCTTTTTCTGTAGCGGCAAAAAAGATAATAAAAGATCACACAAACAAAAACTCAAAAGCAACCCCCCAAACAACAACAATGAAAAGCCCTCAAGACTTGATGGTAAATATTTTTAGTCATTTGTTGTAAGGAGCTCAAAGCCTATTTGGCCCAAATGCAAAACCCTAAGCCAAAGTCTATGTTAAGTCGGTCTATTTGTACTATTGCACCTTATTTCTTCTCAAACTAATAGGACGTGAGGTTTGTTGCCTCCATTTTGTAGATAAGCAAATCAAGGAACAGAAACTGGCCTAGGGTAACCGCAAAGATCCCATTGATTCAGAAAGATTTCTGATGCCTGCTCTCTGTACGTGTGTGTGTAGCTATATGGATGCTTTTTTTTTTTTTTTTACTATAATACGCTTGACAACCCCTTTATTAATTGCAGTCAAATGCAGGATCTTTGGACGACATCCCCATTTCTGGGCTAGACCAGAGTCCACTTGATGGCATGGGTGAGGATCAGATCCTCTGCTGCCAATAGCAAGCTGAGCCTTTATTTCTGAAATGCCATCACTGGTCTCTGGGATATTTTTAGATGAAATAATCATGCATGTCTATTCATTTGCATCTGCCCAGAGCTGGCGGGCAACCTCCATGTTGACCCCAGCACTCAGGACCATGTAGACTAAGGGAATGACAGGTCCCAGATCTCTCTCTGGGCGGGGTAACATGAGCCTTCCACTCGGGCCTCCTGCCCTTTGTACTGTAACAATGCACGGAAACACAGCCTTGTTAGAGGAAATTCCCAGGGCCAGAGCTTGGACATTAGACAGTTGCTTTGCTCCACTGGCCAGGCTGATGTGCATCTAAAAATAAACACACTGGTCTGCATGGGTTTCTATGATTTTGCCATGCACAGTTGATGATATTTCAAAGAGCTTGGTTTCATCCTGGGTTTTGAGAAAGCAAGCCTTCAGGTAAACCTGGAGAATAAAATATATCATGGTTTCATTTTGATTTGGCACAATGTTAGCATCTGCTGATACCACAGTAGATGATGCAAATGCTTAGGACCCACCGAAGCTAAATTCTTCCTGCCCTAAGTGTCTAGGTCCTTAACTGGCAGAGAGGCTGTTATGTGCTGTGGCCCATTTAACAAAGGAAAGGGGGGTGGAAACACTGGCAAAAGACCTCAACTCAGAGCAGGCAGACAGCCTTAGCCAGTTCTCCTCTCTCCCGGAGAGCCAAGTATTCTGCTTGTGGTCCCGGCAATTTAGAGGACAGTAGAAGCACTTAGTTTGCACTTTATTTTTTTAATTTATTTTTTATTTTTTTATTTATTTCTAGGAGAGAGAGAGACAGCATGAGCAGGGGAGGGTCAGAGAGAGAGGGAGACACAGACTCTGAAACAGTCTCCAGGGTCTGAGCTGGCAGTCAGCACAGAGCCCGACGCGGGGCTCGAACCCACGAACCGCGAGATCATGACCTAAGCGAAAGTCGGACGCTTAACCGACTAAGCCACCCAGGCGCCCCAAGTTTGCACTTTAAAAAATGAGATTTCTGAATAGCTGAAAATACATAGTCATATAGTAGTGTTTCTATTTTATAGATAAAGCGGAGATCAGAGACAAAGCTCTGAGTCTTGCTGTTACTTGCCTGACCCTAGTTTGGCGGGAAAAGTACTGGAATGTGGCAATTTTCCATCAAATAAGAATGTGCTTGCAGCACAAGAAGGCACCCACAATCTAGTTACAGAGTAACCCAAGAAGAGCGGTTTGGGGTGAACTTTTCCCCCCTCATTGTTCTCATTGCTTTTTTTTTGCTTTTTCCTGTTCGTCCACTGTAGCTCTATTGTTGTGGAAAAGACCCTATTTAGAAATGATCGCTGCAGATACATCGAGCTAGCTGGTAAAAATGCAGCTACGATCACTCTCCAGCCTGCTGATTTTTTTTTTTTTTTTTTTTTTTTTTTTTTTGCAACCCTCCTTTGGTGGTTTGGGCTGGGGCCCTGACATCACAAGACTCCTAGTAACTTTGAGCAGGAAGGACCGAGAGGTCATCACCCGGACTCCACCCAGTGCGGGCATCCCTTTGGGAACACCCCGGCCATCGGCTTCCAGGGTGCGGGCACATTGCCCAGGACAGGGCGTTCACCACGCCACAAGGCAGCTCACCCCTGTCTCAGACAGTCCTGATGGTGGGTAAGCCCTTCCACACGCTGAAGTAAAAACTTGTGACCCTACAACTTCCACTCACCAATCTTCTGATGACTTCTTTTCCCACATAGAGCAATCTTTAAATATTTGAAGGCAACCTTCGTGTGCTGCAAGAGCAACTTTGTACTTCGAATATCTCCTGGTTCCTTCGACCAATCTGCAAATGACAATTTTCTCAATTTCACCGTCTTGGCCAGCCTCCTCTTCCAAGATCTGATGGATTTCTCCGGGCAACACATTAGGTACTTAAGCTGACTAATCTCTAGAACCTTGTGTGCTATAGATGATCTGCATTTCCAGAAATAAAACGAAGACTTGACAAGATACAGCTACTTATTTAAAAACAGAGGCAGAAGGGGGATTCTAAACCAAGTCTGCCTCTTTCTAGCCCACCACATGCCTCTGATTAAACAAGAAATGTTGACCAGGTACAGCCAATGGTGATCTCAGGCATGTTGTAAGGTTGCTGAAAAGTCCCTAGAAATCTCGTATTGTAGGTTGATATCCCTTTTGGTGCTAGAACTCGTGCTTACTAACAGAGAGTACTGATCGCTTGAGAGGTTTGGAAATGACCAGCAGAAAACACTGGCTCCTGAAAGGCAACTATAGACAAGGTGTGTGTACAGGAAATGTGGAGGCAAAGAGATGCATGAGGCACAGGAAGCAAGAAGGAATTCGGAAAGGCTGGGAGGCATTTCCTTTGGGAGTTCCAGATGATGATGGAACAAGACAAGAAGGCTGAAGAGGGAAAGAGTCATTACTCGAGATTACCTCAGCAGTTTGCTTCAGACTGAGCTGGCGGTTGTGTCTGGAACACAAAGAGAAGGTATTTACTTCCTCCTAGCTGTCCACGCAGCTCATGGAAACACAAAGTATGGGGACAAAGGATACTGTGTCCTGCACAGCATTTGATTCTAGATGAAACCTGGTTAAGACATAAATCTTTAGGTGGAAAGAAAGGGGAATCCTTGTAGCTGTGCCAGAGTGGGGGTCCGGGTTTGGCTCTACGTCTTTACGCTTTTAGATTTTTCCTGCACTTCTTGGTAGAGCTATATTCTTCCCTTCTTCTGTCTGCTTTCCAAAAAGAGAGATTGCCTGACGATGACACGGTCTCCTTCCTCAGCTGTCCTACTTCAGCCAGCTCTATACCCAGCACATATGCCAAATGGGTTTCTTTAAGCTGCAGGGCACTGCTCCCTAGGAAGCATTGTCACACTGTGCTTGATGGCTGAGCACAGGGCATAGTAATGCAATGACCCCCTTAAGACCTCTTCTTTGCCAGTGTTGCTCTTCAAATAACCGTGCAGCAGGAGAGAAGGTGAACGCAGAGGCTCCCTGGAGTCTTCCATGGAGACAGGAGCTTCTCCTCCTTACAGCTCTGTGTCTTGCTCACCATTTGAGAAAATCAAGCTTCAGAGAATGGATGTGGCCCCACCCTCGTTCATATGGTAAGTGGGTTACAGGTGCAGGACTCAATCAGGACTAACTAAAGCTTTCTTTCTGCTAAATCACACTGACTTTTAGAGCCCAATGCCTTTACCTGGATACGCCATTTTCATTACAGATCAGACTTTCCGTTTTCCTTAATGCATTTCAGGGAGAAGTGGGATAGAGACTAATAAAGAATGCATCCTCTGTATGGGAAGCTGCATGGTGGCAGTATTCGCATCTGTGTCGTTTGCCGTCGTATCATTACCATATAGTGCAGGGTCTGGTATGTAAAAGGTGCTCAGTACATAGTTGCTGAGAAAGAGTAAGTCTCTGACTTGGAGTGGTGGAGAAGGAGGGGCACAGGTAGAGAAACACCTAATGGGAGAGGCTACCCACAGAGACATAAAGAAATAGATTCTGGAAGGTATGGCACATGGTAGGTACTCAAAATGCTTGGCAAAAATATGATTTCAGCAATATCTCGTAAAAGATAGCGTGGGAAAATGTTGTGGGGATTGGCTGTCTCCTTGGAAAACTGCCAACTGTAGACCGCAGTCTGGTCATTAATTTGGGTTCTTCAGACAATATATCCATTTTATTTGTTCATTCATTGGTTCGTGAATTCAGTAAACATTGATTGAGCACATGCTATACACGTGGCATTTGTTTCAAGGGCTATAGCTTCAGAAATAAAAGACCAATAACCCCTGATGGGTGAAAATAAGCATAGCAACCATGATTTCATGTGCTAACGACTATTTTACCAAGTGCCATAAAGATGCAGACTTGAGAGACACATGGTCCAAGGTGGACTGGATGAGGGGAAGGAAGGGGTAGCAAATCAGGCTGCAATGGTAGATGGGCAGAGGAGATGAATGGCAGCCTCCTGGGCACACAGCACACAGAAACGTAGGTGAGCTTTAGAGCTCTCACATAATGGGGAAACAGAAGGTGTTCAGTACAGCCAGAAAGACAAATGGTAGGAGATAAACCGGACGGGATGAAAAGGAGGAAACTCTGAAGGTCTTGTCTGCCTTCCTTAAGTCGGGGCTTCTCAAGCTTGAGTGTGTATATGAATCACCCAGGGACCTGGTTAAAACATAGATTCACTCGGTTTGGGGAGGGGATGGGGAATTTGCTCCCATTGGGAGCTCCACAAGCTCCCAAGTGTGATGTGTGATTCAGCTGGTCCCAGAATGGACTACCATTTAGGTAGCAAGGAGATACACAATGGGGTGCAAAGGAAATAAGTCCACTGAGGAGAATGACATTCTCAGAACTGCATTTCCCAAAGAGCTCTGTAGCAGGAGATGCAGGACGGAATGGAGAGAGACTGTGCTGAGGTAGAATTCACAAGTGGCAAGAACTTACGAGCATCTGAACTAAAGAAGCTTGGGAAGAAGAGTCAGTGTTCAATAAATGGGTATAAATTGGCTGATATTCTGTGAAGTCACCATAAAATATTTCTCCCAGAGGAAGGGCTGGTGGCGACGATAAAAATGAAACACTAAAAACGTAAAAGGCAAAAAAAAAAAAAAAATCCAGAGAAATAGGTAGTGTTATTTGAGTAAAACTTAACCCTCTCCAGATCTCAGTTCACACATCATCTTGATTCTCAATAAGTGACCAACAAAAGTAACCAGCTAAGGGGTGAACACCATCCCTGCAGACAATCATCACAACGGAGTAGGTAAAATCAGCCTCTGGGCCATCACTTGATAGACACTGTCACTGCTTTCATCTAATTTCAGGAAACCACAGAGACAGTCATTGTTTTATAGCAAAACCTGGAAAATAACAGGGAAGTCCACCAGGTCCTGAACAAAATGCTTATTCACTTACTTATAACTTACAGATCCTCTAAATTAGAAACATCTATTTCTATTGCTGTCAGAAAATCCTCTGTGACCTCTGATTTACACCCCCCCCCAATAACACAAAAACTCAGAAAGAAGTAAAAAAAAAAAAAGCATGGTAGAGGTCTATGATTTGAAAAGAAAAGGCAGGTGGTAAGCTTTTCCCTTATGCAGGAGCCAAAACAATGCAACTTCTAATGAGATTTGCTCTCCAAAGAGAATAAGAATCAGCTTCATGTTTTCTGTACCATGTTAGTTGGCATTCTTTATCCAAAGATGCTCAAATTAAAAAAAAAAAAAAAAAACCCAGATGTCATCTCCCCCCTCACAATTTTTTCTCACGACCCAGTAATCAGGAAATCTCAACAAGACACACATGTGGAAAACACACAGCCAACTAGAGAAGCTTTATGGACATTCACATCTCCTTCAGAGCAGCTTGATTCACATCAAGACAGAACAAAATAATTCAGGGACCTACCTTTCTCTTCTGTGGCTTGCAGTCTCCTGAAATTTGACCCTGTACTGGAGATCTTCCCGGGAACCTCTTAGGTGAGGTGTAACTCAAGGGGCTCCCGTTCAGTTACACACCCACAGGAGGGTGGGGTTTCACAAGACCAGACTTCAGATCCTCAGGGCTCGACAGACCTTGGGGAGCAGAGGTGAACTGCCTTCTGTCCTCCTGCTGCAGGAAAAAGCTGGAAGACTCAGTGTGGCTGGAGGTGGGGGCGGAGGCTGGGGGAGGGGAAGTAATATGGGAACCATAATAAATAAGAGATCCTCTCCACATGATTTCCTGTATTTGGTGCCTGTTGCCTTTCTCCAGGCTCCCTAGAGGAAATAAGAAATTTAAACTTCTCCTTTGGCCACTGGGAAGAGGAGAATTAACATGCTGAGACCCATGAAAAGTGCAAATGAGCAGAGCAGCAGGCAGGGAGCTGAGGGGCCAGCTAGCTTTACCTTTTACCAAGTGCTTTCTTCCTGAAGTTTCTCTAAGTGTTTAACTGCAAAAGTCAAGAATGCCCTCATCCTCTCCCTCTGGGCTGAAGCATTTTCTGGCCACAGTCCAGATGTTGTGTGACAGAGCCGCTGGCGGAAGGCAGTTCAGAGCAGGCCTGGAAGAGTCTGTTCGCCAGCACAGGGAAAGCCTCTCTCCTTTCTCTCTTTGGAAATGCTGGTGACATTCTGTGACGAGTCTTGGGACAAAGCCCCAAGCCATTTTGCCTTAGGACTTAAAGAATTATCTGAAGGTTACCATCCACAGATTGCTGGAAGCAGAATGTCCTATATAATTTGTGGGGTTCAGTGCAAAAATGAAAATGACAGACCATTTATCCAAAATGAAAGGATTTCAAGATGGTGGGACACCTGGGTGGCTCAGATGGTTAAGCCTCTGACTCTTGACTTTGGCTCAGGTCATGATCTTATGATTCATGAGTTTCTGCCCCTCATCGAGCTCTGCACTGACAGTGCAGAGGCTGCTTGGGATTCTCTCTTTCCCTCTCTCTCTGCCCCTCGCCTGCTTGTGCCCCCCCCCAACATAAATAAATTTTTAAAAAAGGATTTCAAGATGGTGACAGCAGAACTTGAAGCCAACTGTAAGGACCCTTTCAATATGGGCGCTATGCTATTGTACAGCTTGCACACCCATGAAGCCAGTCTTAGCTGTAAGAGGAAGGTTGGAACTATGGGTGTGTTCATCTTAACCAGCTGAGCTATCAAGAGGCCTGGACTGTAGACATTTTGTCCTGAGGGGTGACAGCAGCTCTTGAACACAGTGTATCTAAAGGCCGGTGCGGGGGGTGATAGAAAATTCTGGGTTGGGGGTGTGAGCAGGCACAGACCACAAATGCATCACTGAGCTAAAACCACACCAGTTGTCTTCTTTGACTCCCGTGCAATCTGTTCTCCCCACAGACAGAGCAATTTTCCTCAAATGCAATAGGATTCACATGCTTAAAATCTCTCTGTAGCCTAGTAATTAAGGCCAAACACTCCCTCCTGGCTTCCAGCCTCTTCCACGCTAGGCACTGGCTAATCTCTCTGAACTCACATCAGAGCCCACCACCACACTCACCCCCTTTCCATTCCCTCCAGCCCCACCTTCCCCACTGCTGGGAAACCTACGAAGAATGTCCTCCCCAATTCCAACTCTTCAAATCTCATGTCTTCCAGATAACATTATTCTGATTCCTGGGCCCCCTTTATTTTCTCCCACAGCAAACCGTGCTTCTCTCAGAGCGCTGAGGACCCACCCGCTGCCCGCCCCCCCCGCCCTTGCCCCCAACACACATCATCTGCAGCTGAGCTAGAAACCGCAAAGTCGTGGACTGTGTCTGTTTTATCCTGGGCCCGGGACCCAGGAGGATGGAATTTGTGTATCTTTAGTGTGAGCAAGAGCATTATTCATTACGGTTGTCCCTCTTTGGGCAAAGGGGAAAACATAGGGCTCGGAAGAAAACATAAGATTGTTGTTAAGGTTTCATTTACAGTTTAAACTCTTGCAGAATGGAACGATTTCAGATGTGCTGCTGGTCAACATTTATTAAGATGCCCGTTTGTCATGTGCTGTCCATCCCCGTTCTCACAGGTGCTATATTATGGGTAGGAAATGACCTCTGTTGAGAAAATGAAGCTTTGGACAGGCCAGCCAAGAGGATCAAAGTTGGTAAGGGTGAAGGAAAATGGGAAGATGCTGGATGGAGCTGAGGAAAGAGGGAGCGAAGGCCACATGGGTGGGAAAATGGAGAGGCAAGGGGAAAGGAGGGGAATGTGGGAGGGAGAGAGAGGGAAGCAGGGAAAGACACGTGAGGTGGCACAAAACAAGGGTCCAGCAAAGGCTAGAAAACAGAGAGGTGGAGGGGATGACAGGAAAATGACTGGCCAGACCAGCATTTCATCCGGAAATAGAGAACCCAAGACAGCCTCCATGGTCCCTTCCTGATGCCCAGGCCTTTCTTGGCTCCCTAATAAATCAAACCATGTTTTCTAAACATCAAAAGACATCCAGCGAACCCTCGCTTCCCTTTTCTGAGACCCAACTTCCCATCTACAGAGCCAGACCTCTCCAGCCATGCATGTACCACGACCCTGCCCACCCCTTCACACAGCCCCACTGCTGGCCACACAGATTGAAGCACGGTGAGCACTGACCCCACGGAGGCAATCACGCTGCCTCCTATAAGAATCTGAACTTATGGCGGAGCTTGGGTGGCTTAGTCGGCTAAGCGTCCAACTTCGGCCCAGGTCGTGATCTCATGGTTTGTAGGTTTCAGCCCCATGTCAGGCTCTGTGCTGACAGCTCGGAGCCTAGAGCCTGCTTCACTTTCTGTGTCTCCCTCTCTCTACCCCTTCCCCACTCAAACTCTGTCTCTCTCTCAAGAATAAATGAAACATTAGGAAAGAATTTAAAAAGAATCTGAACTTAGATCAAACAGGCACCAGGCACTCTTTATTGGTCACTTGAAATAAGGGAGTGAAATTTCCATGCACTTTGCACAGGATCTCTGCTTTACAACCCCCAAATCTTCATGGATCTGGGGGAACTTGGGGGGAGAACAGAACAAGAGCAAGAGAGACGAGAGTGGAGAGAGACAGAGAGTGAGGGGAGCTTGCCCATGAGAGGACATGAAGTTCCTGAGGGTGTGGGACGGGCATGGGGCCCAAACTCCATTCCGGGAGCCAGGGTTCCATGAGATCCTGCATCCTCTTATGGCCCAAATAAAATTTGCCTTTTTTCGCTCCTACTTTATTATGAGGACACACTGACAAAAACAAAATTCACATTTGTAAACACCAAAAGGCCCACAGATGAACCATAGCTCCTGACTGAAGATCTTCTTGAGGAGTAGGGGAAACAGAGGCTGTGTCTAACAGTACCAGCAACATTTCTAAAAATAATTTAAAAAAATTTTTTTAATTTATTCTTAAGAGAGAGACAGAGAGAGAGTGAGTGTGAGCAGGGGAGGGGCAGAGTGGGAAAGGGACAGAGAATCAGAAGCAGATTCCAGGCTCTGAGCTGTCAGCACAGAGCCCAACGCGGGGCTTGAACTCACAAGCCGTGAGATCATGACTTGAGCCAAATTCAGACATTTAACCGACTGAGCCACCCAGGCAACCCTCTAAAAACATCTTTAACAATTTCTCTTCTGAGTCTCCCACATCAAGGGTGCTGCTCAGGCCTCTCTGCCCCTCCTTCCTTCTCCCTCTACCAGTGCTTCCAGAAGACATCTTGTGAAACGTCATGCTCTCTTCCTTGTGAAAGCCACCAGCTGTCTCTCCTGTCACCGCCAAACACTCATGTGCAAAACAGTGACTCCTCCATGGTCCCACACACAGTGGGTGACTGTCGCTTATAGGACCTGCTCACGGCCTAGACACAGGTAAGGCACATCACCATCTAAGGAGACTTGTAACTTAACACTTGTGTCCCTGTCATACATAGCCATGATCAAGTCCTCACTTTTTACAGAACGGAGGAAAATGATTTTCTGTTATAAGCAACCAAAGGGCCTGAAAGCTGGCCACACCTCAGCCTTTGCCCCACCCATGGGAACCAGCATGAGATTTGGGGCCAAACAGCCATGAGTGCACATGTCAGCTTCTTTAAAAAAAAAAAAAGGTGGCGTGATGAAGGTCACGTTTCTCCATTCAGCAGGATGCTGCTGTGGGTTTGGGGTAAGCAGCCTTTCCAGCCTCAGGAAGTTCCTGTCCATTCCTAGTTCCCTGAGACGTCTGTTATATTGGTGATTGTTGTTATAAATGAGTATGGGACTTCATCGCTTTTATTATTATCCTTATAAATAGGTACTGAACTTCAAGAATGCCTTTTTGCAAAATAAATAAATAAAGATCAAAACAAAAGGCAGAAGGGGGTCAAGGGATATGCACAGTGGTGCTGTTGCAACACAAATTAGGTTCTGAGGTTTGTTTGGATTTGGAAACATTGTCATGGTTTTGAACACTTCCACGACAACGTGTTTTTTTTTTTTAATATTTATTTATTTTTGAGAGAGATAGAGACAGAGTGTGAGCAGGGGAGGAACAGAGAGAGAGGGAAACAGCATCTGAAACAGGCTCCAGGCTCTGAGATGTCAGCACAGAGCCTGACGCGGGGCTCAAACTCACAGACCATGAGATCATGAGCTGAGCCAACGTCAGACGCTTAATGGACTGAGCCATCCAGGTGCCCCATCCATGACAATGTTACTATTAGAATTGCTGAGCATGTATTCTGGTTGCTTCTCGTGGTTCCTCTGAAACGACAGATTACCTCATGTATGTATAAGGGCTGCATTTGTCTGAGAAACTCTGGTTGAGGTTGTCTGATTCGAGTACAAACTATAGTAACAGAGCCATAATTTAGCAGCTATAAAAATAATCTAACTTGGTGTGATTCTCAGTATATTGTTTGGGACAATTAATTGTAATTTAATATACACATGTATCTATAATAAAGTAAAGATTTATTAAACCAATAGTTTGAATTTTCTTCATAGCGTCTCAGTTTTGTTTCTAATTAATGGGTATAACTCCCATCTAAAATAAAGTGTCAAGGGGTGCCTCGGTGGCTCAGTTCGTTTAGCATCTGACTTTGGCTCAAGTCATGATCTAGGCGCTGCTTTGGACTCTGTGCTGACAGTTCCCAAATGCAGGAGAGACAGAGAGAGAGGGAGACACAGAATCCAAAGCAGGCTCCAGGCTCTGGGCTGTCAGCATAGAGCCCAGCACAGGACTGGAACTCCAGAGCTGCAAGATCATGACTTGAGCTGAAGTCAGATGCTTAACTGACTGTGCAACCTGGGTACCCCCACCGGAAATAGTTTTTAAGTAGAAGTGTCAAGGGGCACCTAAGTGGCTCAGTCAGTTGAACTACTGACTCTTAATTTCAGCACAGGTCATGATTCCAGGGTCATCAAACCCCGCATCAGGCTCCTCACTGAAAGTAGAGCCTGCTTAGGACTCTCTATCTCTCTCCTTCTGCCTCTCCCCTGCATTCTCTCTTCTCTCAAAAAAAAAAAAAAAAAAAGGACATTTGGGGTATTTGCAATGGCAGAATTCTGTTTTCTTCAATATTTTGCTTAGTTGTATATGTTCCATGAGTCTGTAAAATACAAACAGGGAATGAGTGAAGCATGTTGACTGTCAAAGTAAACAAGAGAACTATCTCAGCCCAACAGTTAGGAAGGGACCAGGGCACCAACTTGGCTCAGTTAGTTAAGCATCCAACTCTTGGTTTCCACCAAAGTCATGATCTTGTGGTTCTTGAATTTGAGCCCCATGTTGGGCTCTGTGCTGACAGTGCAGACCCTGCTTGAGATTCTCTCTCTCCTCTCTCTCTCTCTTCCCTGCTCACATGCACTCTCTCTCTCTTTCTCTCCCAAAATAAACTTAAAAAAGAATTTTTAGAAAAAGAACAATTACAAAGATACAGCATCTCAGTTAGGTCAGGAGTATAGGTAAAGCCCCAGATGGGACTGAACAGAGTCATAACTGGACCCAGGTTCACCAGGCAGAATAAAAGTGCTAAGGTTTGGGCTCATTTGAAACTAGTACTTTGTAGGTGAGAAGATCTTGATCAGCAAAGGGCACATCTTTCAGGTATTTGATAGTTTCTTAAAACAGTATTTTCAGTAATTCTGGCCACATAGACAGCCGTCCAGAAATACCTTACTGTCAATCAGCTATAGCAAAGCCTTCAATGAATGGGTCAATGGCACTTTGCCAGGAAGAGACCAGAACATATTAATATATCAGTGTGATTTGGCTTCTCTTTAATTTTGATATTTGTTGTATTTTTAGTTGATGTAACTTGCAATATATGTTTATAATATCAGAGGCATACAATAATTTCTCTTTAAGGAATGATCTGGTCAATCAGTTCAGTCTGCTCCTTAAAGTTCTTAGTGTCAGATATGCAAGTAAACATAAAAGTGTTTTGTTTCTTTTTTTTTTCTTTTGAAATGGATTTGTTATCAGTGCCATTATTTGGAGGGGAAATAAATAACACCCCCAATGGCCCAATGTGGCAGTTCAGATGTTTTCCTGAGAAGAGTGATTCCTGATTTGAAAGGAAACATGAGAGGTATAAACAGTCATGGAAAATAATACATAGAACAAATGTGATCTGTTAGATGCTCAGACATCACTCACTGCACCTATGTGGCTCTTTCTTCAGGAGCTCTAAGTGCCTCTGGGAGGGAGAATCCATCCTGACAGCTTTGACTCTGCCTACATTGGAGGTGAGGCTAGTCTTGTTTCATTAGCTGTTTTTGTCTTCGCCAACTACCAACATCACATTAGTCTTTGAAGATGGAACTCTGTAAGGGAATGAGTCAGGAGCTCTGTAACCTTCAGTATTTCATGGAGCGATAAAAAAGAAATGTGTATTCCCTAATACCAAACCTGTCAAAGAGGGAGCATAGGCAAGGAACATCAGTGGGATTGTTCTTTGAAAAAAAAAAAAAAGAAAGTTTGCCTTAAGTAAGACCAATATCACAATCCTCCCCTGAAAATAAAAATGTTGAAAGAAAGGAAGGAAGAAAGACATAAATCCAGTGTTCGGGAGAACTAGGAATTCTCATACACCGATTGTTTTGTGGGGAATTAGGAACTCTCACAATGCTGAGTGTTATTTGGTAAATCACTTTGGAAAGCAATTTGGCAGTCTCGAGGAAAGTTCAAAATCCTGGTCACTATAGGCATTCTAGAAAAATACTTGCCCATAGATGCAAGCAGAAAGCACGAGTGTTTTCAAATGTATCACTCTTTATTGTGAATAGTTAGACTCCAAAGAAACACATATATGTAATCAGTCAGGAAATGGGTAAAAGAAATTAGCATTACTATAGGAATAGCACTGTAGATCTATATGTATCAACAAGGATGGATAATAATTTTAAAAGTGGGGGAAAAAAGCCAGAGTGAAAAAAGGCAGTTGCAGAAATGTATGTACAAAATGATATATAATGAAAAAATACACAATGTTACCCAGGAGGAGGAAGGTATGGAATAGGACTCAACAGGGAATAAACATGATTTTTCATGTTATTCTATGTCTTTGGTATAAAAAAAGAAATGAAAATGGCCAAATATCAATGCTTTAATTCTATACAGCATACAACACAGTTGACTCTTTTTCTCCATAATTTGTCTTTCAAAAAGAGAAGAAAGCAAAATCGCTAAAATATTATTTTCAAAAAGAGACATTTGAGTCATAGATTAAACACATTCTTTTCACATCCTCCACCTGCAATCATGACTGAAAAAAAAGTTATTAGGAAAAGAACTCCAGGGATAATCATAATTATCTTTAATCTTGATGAAATGGCGCTGTTATCCTTGGCTTGAGGTCAGATTTGCTCACTTCCTCTATGTGAAATAAAACCTGGTTTCCTCCGGGGCCCCTTCAGGTGCCGTATTTTCTAGGGTCTTGCACATTGACTGACATCTCCACTTCCTCTACTGCACACGATCCTCTACAGGAGAGAGAACCTGTGGAAACTCAATGAATAGATCTACAAACTTCCCCCAAACAAGTGGTTTTATTTTTTTTTATTATTTTTTTAAATTTTTAATGTTTTATTTATTTCTAGGAGAGAGAGAGAGAGACAGTGTGAGCAGGGGAGGGTCAGAGAGAGAGGGAGTCACAGACTGAAACAGGCTCCAGGCTCTGAGCTGGCAGTCAGCACAGAGCCCGACGCGGGGCCCGAACCCACGAACCGCGAGATCATGACCTAAGCGAAAGTCGGACGCTTAACCGACTAAGCCACCCAGGCGCCCCCCAAACAAGTGGTTTTAAAAATATATGTATCTTCAAAAGTTTGAAAAAGAAATTATTTTATTTGGATGATGTAAAGCAGAACTTGTGTTAAAAATTAAACTTTGGCATTCTACATTTGACTATAAATCCTCTTTTGTTTGGTGGGCAGAATTTTATTTATTATTTATTTTTGAGAGAGGAGGAAGGGGCAGGGAGAAGGGGAGAGAGGGAGACCAGCGATCCAAAGCGGGCTCTGTACTGACAGCAGAGAGCCAGATGTGGGGCTTGAACTCACAAACCATGAGATCATGACCTGAGCCAAAGTTGGTCACTTAACTGACTGAACCGCTCAGACACCCTGGTTGGCAGAATTAAGGGACCAATGTGAGTTGAGAATATACCAAGGAGTTTTTTCCTAGTTATAGAGATAGAGGAGACAACTATGGCTTTGTGGGAAAGTCCTAAATTTCTCTAACCTCTGACTCTCCTATTAGTTAAGGAATGGTGCTTGTTTCAGACTCACTCTCAGCCTTGCCATTCAACATCTCAGAAGGAACAGTGAACAAACAGAGATCATGTCTCTTTAAAGATGTGATGGAGGCAAATCACCTGGGGGTCCAGGTGACTTGACTGTGATGATCTCGCAGCCCCTGGCAAGGCGGGTCTTCCTGGATCGCCACACCTTTATCTTCAAGGAAAATGTGCAGGACAGTTGAGTTCATCTGAGCCATCCTTGCTGCATTGGAACCAACACCAAATGGTTTGCCGCCAAGCCATTGTTCTTGGTTTCTGCCTTTGAACCCCACATCCTTCATTTCCCAAAAGCCCCATTAGCATAAGGCTTTTGGGTCCAGCAGATTTTCTGAAGGTCTGAGAAAAGGGAGAGGGTAATTACATCAAAGCCCAGAAAACAATGTACGCTGATTACTGGAGTTATGGTCCTGAAGTCCCTCTGCCGCTACTCCACAGGGGATTTTTCTAGCCAATGTTCTCCCTGAGGCCTCCACCTATGTCATGTGCTTGGACTCTCCTTCCTTCCTAGGGCTTCTTGGCAGCTCCCTCTTCCCTTTCCCCTGGGTCCCATCTTCTCACTGCTGTGGAACTTTCTAATGCTTCTCAATCCATTAATCAGAGAAGTTTATCTCTCTTCTTAGTTTTGCACCCATTCATCCAGAAGCCCAGGAGGGGTTCAGCTTTCACCTCCAACCTGACCCAAGGGAGGTTATCTTCTAAAATAAACATCCATCTTTATGCTACCCTCTTGGAAGGCTACAATACTTCTATCAATTTATTTTTAACAGTTTATTGTCAAGTTGGTTTCCATATAACACCCAGTGCTCATCCCCACAAGTGCCTTCCTCCATGCCATTTCTATCAATTTAAATAGCAATATTTTCTTTTTCTTCCTCACCCACGCCTAGCTTATTCTCCTTGTATATGCATGGCTTAGCTTTTATACTATATTTTAAGCATCTTGATTGTATCTTTGATCAGCTCTGTATCCCTCTTTGTACCACATACTTATTGAATAAATAAATAAGACAGAAAATGATAGAAAGCATGAGATCAGAGGGTCTTTAAGAATGGATAAAGAGAAGGGAGGATTGATTTCTATTATGAGTAGAAAAACTTAAAGGTCTCTTTTTCATGGTTGCAGATGACCCAATGCTGGGAAATAGAAAAGTTCCCAGAAGTGAAATTCAACAAACTCTTGAAGGTTCTATATGATTTCCAGAATGCACTGCCTCTTTACTTGGCCCAGATTACAAAATGTATTCTGTAAACACTGGATGCATTAGGAAATGACATGAGGTATTCCCCCTCAGCCTCCCTTTTACTTCTAGAATGAGAAATGTAGGAAAAATAAGCTGCCACCACGGTCCTCCTGGACTGAACCATCGCACCAGGGCATGTGGGCAGCGCTTGGTTGAAACCACATCCTTCAGTTTATCATTGTTGACATGGCCCCAAAGCTAACATCTCGGTTCATTCCCGAAGGATGACTCCCAATCTCTCTGCCTCAATAAGCTGTCATATCTTCTCACAGAAACAATGACTTTCTCAGCTATTAATTCTTTAAATCAACCAGAATTGATGAAAACATGTTTTTTATTCCTCTCTGAGAGTCACAAAGAATTTTCACTTAACGTGATTTGTTCCCAACCATCCCCAGCTACCTTAGAGGGAAATATCTGTCATCACCACCAAAGATTTGACAGTCTTACCATATTCTCTGTGTCAGGTTTTTCCCCCCAGCACTAGAGACCCAAGTAGCTCGCAGTCTCAGTAAATAATTTCATAACTCTAAGTTTAGAAACACCTAAACTTCAGAACATTGACCTCATTGAGAGTTTGAATACAATTTTAACATGATCTGGAAAGAATTAGTGTCTACTATTACCTCAACTGGCCTGCCCATCTTCTCATGTCTGATGAAAATAGGATAGAGAGGGGCGCCTGGGTGGCTTAGTCGGTTAAGTGTCCGACTTTCGCTTAGGTCATGATCTCGTGGTTCGTGGGTTCGGGCCCCGCGTCGGGCTCTGTGCTGACTGCCAGCTCAGAGCCTGGAGCCTATTTCAGTCTGTCACTCCCTCTCTCTCTGACCCTCCCCTGCTCACGCTGTCTCTCTCCTAGAAATAAATAAAACATTTTAAAAAATTAAAAAAAAAAAAAGAAAAGAAAATAGGATAGAGATGTGGGTATGGTGGTTTAGAAGTCAGAACAATGTTTTGTTCCAAAACCTAGTCATTTATTTGGATATGCAGAATGTTTTTCTTAACAAAAAAACATTTCTAAAATAACAACAACAATAATTACTATCATTTCCTGAGTACTTATCACGTACCAGAGGCTATGCTAGGTTAAATGAAACTTAATTCTGATAACAACTCTGAAAGGTGGGGATGAGGACTTTCATCTTTGATAGGAAACTAAAGCTCAGAGAGGTTATGTAACTTACTCAGAGTCACCCAGCTGTGCTTTAAAAATGTGTTTTTTTGGCTTTCATAGTAAATGTTGAATAAATAAATGAAAGAATTACTAAATATACGAGCCAATGGCTTTCAAATGACCCACACTACCATTGTAATTGTTCTTATGTGAAGAAAAATAAACACAAAAGTTACAATATTAATAATAAAATTATGCAGAAAATCAGTAATGTAGGATAAAACAGACTTTTACACTGCAGTATGATGTTTGGGAGTAGTTGGTCTAAATAGAGGGGGGGAGATGAACACTTTTGGGAGATAATTCTAGTCCTTTTAAATTTATTTGAAAAGTTTGGCTTCACTTTTCCTTGATACTAGTATCGCTCTTAACTACTTTTATTTTTACCATCATGACAAGTTTCCTGTTAGTTGTCATATGGAAGAAAATGAACCATCACTAATCACAGGTGGAAGAAATTCAAGGGCAGTGACTCTCCACATTTTATATCTTAAGATCTCTTGTCATAATTAGAGATGCTGGATCAAATCTCGATCAGAAAAAAACTCTCAGCCATCCCCTTTCCCCTAGCCCTCTATATCCACTAAGGACATTGATATGTTCATAATTACTGATGTTTATTAATCTTTCATTTTAAGTGTATAAAATTTCAAAAATATTTTATTAAACATTGCTGCTAGAGCACCAAAAATAATAAACAGAGGAAAAAAACAATCCATTAGTAGCTGAAATAATAATTCTATTATTTAAAAAGTATAATAGTGCTATTTTTAAAAATATATATTATTAAATATATATATTAAATATATATTAAAAATTATTTATATTAAAATTAAAATTAAAAATATATATTAAAAATATATATTATTCTGACTGAAACACAAGCAAACTTTCCTTTAAGTTATCAGAAGTGGGACTGATAATGTTCTAGGTATATGTGGGGTTTGAGGAAATATTAACTTATTAATGTTACTGAAGATGCTTATCTGACATAGGCTTTCTGCAGTCCCTTTGCCACGTCTCTAAAGGAGCCCATGACGAATCAAGACTCGGAAGCAGGGGGCAGGCCTCTGGGTAGGGCAGGTGCAGCCTGACGGCCTGATAAAAAAACAGAGACGATGAGGGCATAGGTCTGGAGAGCATGCCAAGGCCCATCAGACATCCAAAAAATGATGAGAATAGAGGTCAGTGAGCGGTCCAAGGCCTGCCAAAGACCAGTTTCAAGAAGGTTCACTGGAATTAAGGGAGCATGTTGCCAAGGCAATGAACAGCCCCCCAGCATCAACCGCAGAGTCCTGCATACCTGGGGAACATGGGCCCTTTGAGTTTTAGCAGCCTTAATTGCCTCCCCCAGTTCCATATGGAGGTGGCCTGAAGGCGCCCAGCTCAAGGCTGCTGACACCAAAGGAGAGGGCTCATTAACTGTTCGTACCTAGTTTATGAATGAGAAATGAAATGAGCTTTGTGAGATGATTTGCTGTCCTCCTATTGTGGTAAGGTCCCCTCCCTAAGGAAAAAAAAGAACATCTCAAGGCAACCTTGCTATTCGTGTATGTGATGACATCCTTCACGACGTTATAACATGAGATCATGTTAATCAGACTGCATGTTTGTGTGTCTCCCATATATGGGAGACAAAGAAGTAAAAAATATATTTAAAAAACCCCACACCACATGGTGTTCGGGGCTCAGTTCTTTGGGTTCGAACCCTACTGAGCGACGCCGGCTGGAATAAAGTTGTTTCCTGCAAACAAGAGCCTTGGTGTCATGACTCTCTGTACAAAAATCCTGCTACACTATCGCTCACCTTTGAGGGGCATTTGTACTGGACCATTGGCCTCTGGGCTCACCTCGAGTACTGGATAAAGCTAGACAGTGTTGGAGGTCAGAGGAAGAGCTTGTAGAATACCAACAGAATTGTCAAGATCCTACTGCCGGGGTGGGGGTGGGGGGGCGGGGGGGAAGACCAGATACAGCAAAGAGAAGATAAGGAAAGAGAAAAAGTAGCTCTTGCAATTCTGCAATTCAAATTTGGAGAAGACATCTTGAGAAGGGCCGAGCCTTCAGTCTTCTCTTTACAATTGTAAGACTGAGCAAGAGCACACTTAGAGAGCCACATCCTTTGTGTGTCTTCATTGAAAAATTATAAATTAAGCTAACCCTGTCAATCAGGGCCCCACTAGCAAAACAGAAGCAGATGGAGATGTGTATTAAGAGCTTTATTGCACAAAGTGGTTCACGCAATTGTGGAAGCTGGCTAGGCAAGTCTGAGATCGGGAGGGCAGGTGGTCAGGAAGAATAGGCTGAACCCTGGGGCACACTCCAACCCTGCAGCCCACAGGCAGAATTTCTGCTTCCTCAGGAAACCTCAGTTCTGTTCTAAAGACTTTTCAAGTGATATAATCAGGTCCACACAGATTATCAAGGATAATCTCCTTAAGATCAACTGATGATAGGGGTGCCTGGGTGGCTCAATTGGTTAAGTGTCTGACTTCGGCTCAGGTCATGATCTCACAGTTCATGAGTTCAAGCCTTGCATGGGGCTCTCTGCTGACAGTTCAGAGCCTGGAGCCTGCTTCCAATTCTGTATCTCCCTCTCTCTCTCCCGCTCTGTTGCTTATGCTCTATCTCTCTCTCTGTCTCAAAAATAAATAAACATTTTAAAAAAAGATCAGCTGATGATACATATAAGTCATATCTATAAGATACTTACAGGGCAACACTTAGATTAGTATTTGATTCAACAATGCTTTTGCTCTGTGGGGAAGATAACGTTGGAATTATTAAAAAATGTCTTAAAGGAATATTTAGATTGAGAAATAACCATGAACTTTACATGCCCTTTTCAAATACTTTTATATAATCAGATATAATAAATTAGCATTATCATAGAAAATACTATAAAATAATTGAATTTTATCATATAAATTTTATCATATCACATACTGTGATTTTCACCATCTCACAGAGCAGAATTTAGATCTATATGATATATATAGATTATAATATATAATAATATATATATTATTATAATATAATAATATAATATATAAAATATATATGTTTTATATTCAAGTTAGTTAACACACAGTGTTGTCTTGGCTTCAGGAGTAGAACCCAGTGATTCATCTCTTACATCTGCCACCCTGTGCTCATCCTGAAAAGTGGCCTCCTTAATGCTTGTCACCTGTTTAACCCACCCTTCCCCCTCCAGCAATCCTCAGTTTGCTCTCTGTATTTAAGAGTCTCTTATGGTTTACTTTCCTCTATGTGTTTATCTTCTTTTCCCTTCCTTCCCCTGTGTTCACTCATTGAGTTTCTCAAATTTTACATATGAATGAAATCATATGATATTTGCCTTGCTTTGGCTGACTTATTTTGCTTCACATAATGTGTTCTAGTTCCATCCATGTTGTTGTGAGATTTCATTCTTTTTGATCACTGAGTAGTATTCCGCTGTATATATACCACATCTTCTTTATCCATTCATCAGTCGATGGACATTTGGACTCTTTCCATAACTTGGCTATTGTTGATAGTGCTGCTATAAACATATATTTTTACATTTCATTTTCTTTCAAGTTTTTCAAAGCTGAGATAGTGCAAAGAAAACTAAAAGTAGAATTATGTTGCTTGGTTTGTTCAAATGCCTCTTCAGTAGGGAGCATACCTTGATCTATAGTGGCAAGAAAATCATCCTTATAGAAATTTCTTTGGGGATTATTTGTACATGAATCTTCTTTATATCGATGTATACACTTTTGTTTCCTTGTATGATTAACTTATATTTTATTGGAATGTCACTTTGCCGTACAGGTCACATGCAGTTTCTTTTGATTCACAAAACCACTTTTCCTTTAAAAAAAAAAACAAAAAACAAACCAAAATATTTTTACCCCTTCTGTTAAGTGAAGTGGCCAAATTCTGATCTTCTCTTTTTATAAGACTTTACCTAACTGTTTATACCAGATAAACAAAGTTCATTCCAAATAACAAAATAAGAGGACAGCTAATGTTCAAATTTAATTGCATTTTCTGCGGAAGACCACAGTTTGCTATTTATTTGAAGCTCTTTTGTGTTTTCACTTAATTCTCCTATCCATCTGATATTTGGTCTAAATTAAATCTTCTTGCTTGATAGCATTCAGTCAGCTTTGCCCTGATGTGTCTAAGAATGGTTGCATGGCCAAACTGGATATTGGTTTCTTCCATTTTCCATCTTTGGAAATGGATACCACTGTTCCATAGAATGCCATTGTCATCCACAAGTTGATCCTTTTTGGTCCTGGTAACAAACTCAAACCACTTTGAATACTCTGGCTGATGAGTTTTTTTCTTCACCTGAATACAATTCTCAACAAATTTTAAAATCAATGCGGAAAATTGAAAGTTGTCTTTTCAGCTTTTCATAAAAGCCAGAACTTACTATGCAAGATGTAAAAACCAGCAAAGCACTGGTAAATTTTGACTTGTTTACCTCTTCATCTAGCTTTTTTTTTTTTGTAATTTGTATGATAAATTTAAGTGTACAAGAAACTTTTATTATTATGTAATCCAGTTGACCTGAGATATGTATACTTTAAAATTTTATGTATTAAATATTCTTATTCTATTACTTATGATTAACAATCCCTTTAAAAATTTTCCATTCTAGGTAGTGATCATTTAATTATTTTTTTATCTGTTGTTTTATCTGTTTGTCCAGTTGAGCATCAAATTTCAAAATCACTTCTGCTTAACCTAAAAATTTTCCAGTGTTTTCTGTAAACAATGTTCTATTATTGCCACAAAAACATCAGTGTACTTTGATGAATATTGGACACAACATTATTCTTTTAATAATATCACCCAATTCCTAATGATTAAACACTAGCAATTGTTTTCCATTTATTCAGCACCCCCCTTTTATTAGTTACGATAATTGCTCTTTATTTTTGAGGAGGTTGCACTGTTTATATTCTGTTTTTTGAAAGCCTAAGAATTTCCAGTCACTAATGTCTTAATTGGCCAAAGCTGACCTTGAAAATGGATTGTACAACATGCACTAGTAGTATCAAAACACTGGTTTTGAACTTAGGTTATAAAGACCAATTAGATAGGTAGAAAGCAGAGGTTTTATCGGTTTTGTTAAAATATCCAGACACTTCCATGCAAAGATACCTTTGAATTAAAATTTTAAAGGACATGTCTAATTGGGTACATTAGCATCTATTCCAATATTTATATCTGTAAATAAATATGTTTGGAAGACAAAAGCCATTTTATCATACCACACAAATTATCAGGAAGGACTAAGGCAAAAGTTATAAGCTTCTGCGGTGCTAGTTCTATTTAATTGTGGAGACCAAATGCCCTCCTTTAAAATTATTCTTCCAGCAATGCTAAAATTTCAGCCTATTCCAAATGTGTTAATGAAGCCAACTCCTCTGGGGTTAGTCCTTCCTCTAGTAGCATGGGTATTCCTCCAGTCCTTGGGCTGTATACTTAGGACTGTCTTTAACTCATTCCTCTCCTGCACCTCATGGTGGATGTCAATTATCAAGTCAGCAATGTCTCTCCTATCTGTCTCCTGCCTTTTGGTGTCTACTAACACATTCCTAGTTCGGGCCATCATTACTTTATGCCTAGACTTCTAAATAGATTCTCAAGTCCTCTCCCAGATGCTCTCCTGCTCAAGTCAAACCACACATTGGTGTCACATTCATTCTTCAAATTTCAGCCTGATTTTCACTTGTAGATATCTTTACACCTTTTTCAAAATCAAGCTCAGTTCCTTCTTCTCTCATGAAGTTTAGCTGATCCTTTCAACCAGAGGATACCTCCCTCCTGAATCTCCTTGTGTTCTCTGGGAAGAACACTCTTCTTCCTTTGTTGTTGTCTAATTAATTCTCTTATTCCCCTTACTAAACTATGAGCTTCTTGTGGTCAAAGTCTTGGTCTTTCTTTGTTTCTTTCTTTCTTTTAATTTTTTCGAGTCTACTTATTTAGAGAGGAAAAGATACAGAGTAAATGGGGAAAGTGCAGAAAGAGAGAAAGAATAGAGAATCCCAATCAGGCTTTGCACTGTCAGCACAGAACCCAATGCAGGGCTCAAACTCACAAAACCTGAGATCATGACCTAAACTGAAAGTGAAGGTTGGACGCTTAACCAACTGAGCCACCCAGGTGTCCCAAAGTCTTGGTCTTTCTATTGTCTCTCTTATATCCTTCACATGATTCTCTCTCTCTCTCTCTCTCTCTCTATATATATATATATATTATATATATATATAAACATTATCATTAAAAATTTGCCAAATTAAATTAAATGGAGATTTATAGAAGCTTCCTTTTCTAAATGGGTCAGTTTTATTTTATGTTTTTCTGTTGAGCATTTTCAACTATAAATTTTATTTATTTATTTATTTAAAGTGAAAAACATTTATTAACATTCAAACCCCCTTCATACAGGGCCATATCAACATTCTTAGCATTTTTATTATACACAAGTCTATATTTTCCACACAGTTAACTTTTGGGATGAGCACTGGGTGTTATAGGTAAGTGATGAGTCATGGGAATCTACCCCAAAAACTAAGAGCACACTTTATATACTGTATGTTAGCCAATTTGACAATAAATTATATTTAAAAAAAATAAATGAGGCAGTTTTAATAACTACTTGGATTAATTTTTTATGAAAACATTTTCTTTTTCTTGAGTACCCAGAAATTTATGACTCTAATTTCTTTCTTCTGAGGAATTAAAGGTAATAATCTCTTTTCACAGCTCCCCATTGTATGAGTAATGCTTCAAGTTCCAGATCTGTGGACAAACTCATTTCAGCCTAATGTTTAGGGCTATTTGTAAGTTATAAGCAGAAATGACTTGGAGTTGTCTTTCCCTCAACATTACCAAAAAAGGAAAAGAAGTGGAAATGGAATACTACTGAGTTCCCCTAACAGGGTTCCTCAGTCCTCCAAATCTGATGGCAAGGTAACAGTAATACCTTATAATTCTATCTCATTCAGGAGATCCCAGTATTTGCAAATGACATAACCAATAAAGGTTAGCATCTAAAATCTATAAAGAACTGATAAATCTCAATATGCCAGAAACAAATAATCCATTTTAAAAATGGGCAGAGGACAGGAACGGACAATTCTCCGCAGAAGAGATCAAGATGACTGACAGATACATGAAAAAATATTCATAATCACTTACCATCGGGGAAATACAAATCAAAACCACAATGAGATACCACGTCATACCTGTCAGAGTGGCTAAAATTAATAACTCAAGAAACAACAGGTGTTGATGAGGATGTGGAGATAAAGGGACCCTCTTGCCCTGTTGGTGGGAATGCAAACTGGTGCAGCCACTGTGGAAAATAGTATGGAAGTTCCTCAAAAAGTTAAAAATGTAATTGCCCTACAATCCAGCAATCACACTACTGAGTATATACTCAAAGAATACAATTCAACACTGTAATATAAATACACTATTCAAAATAATTCAAACACTAATTCAAAGGGGCTCATGCTTCCCTGTGTTTATAACAGCATTATTTACAAAAACCAAGATAAAGAAGCAGCCCAAGTGCCCACTGATAGATAAATGGATAAGGAAAATATGGCATATAAACCCATGGAATATTTTTCAGCCATAAAAAAGAATAAAATCTTGCCCTTTGCGATGACATGAATGGAGCTAGAGAGTATAATGCTAGGGGAATAAGTCAGTCAGAGAATAACAAATACTATGTGACTTCACCCATACGTAGAATTTAAGAAACAAAATGAACTCAATACATAGCAGCTGCCCATAGCATTTAACTGAGAAGGACTGTAATCCAAAGTCAAGGCTAAGTGGCAAAGATCAGTGATGGATTAGCTTCGTATGCCAAAGATATAGGAAGAGAAGAGTCAGCATGTGTACAGTACATTTGATGACCCTAATCTAGTTCAACTCTCTTGTCCTATAGGTGGAGAGATTGGACCTCAGAAAGTTGGAATGACTGGTTTTAAGACACATTGTTCCCTGAGGCCAGAAACTGGACTAGATTCCAGAACTTTGAATGTCAAATAAGTTTCGTGTCTATTCCTGTTCCATGTCTATGCTCACGTAAACAGTTATGCCAGATGCCACTAACTACTAGCATCACCAGTTTAGGGAGACAATGACCGATGACTCCTCAAAACACACACAGGGGTAACAATCTAATTGCTGATTCAGGAAGAGATTTCAGTTTTTATGGGCATGAAAACACCTGCAGAGAAAGGAATGACTACTGCTTTACAGGGGTGGAAGACCATAGAATATATTTGTTTTCAAAACTTTCTGTTTGAAAAATCTCAACCGGAACTCCAACATCAAACAAGAGAAAACCTTTCTAAGGATGTTTGTTCCTGTTTGTTTAAATGAGAATATTCTAAGATATTTTGGCTACCTGGCCTGCTTGTTTCCATGCTGAGGGACATTCTGTCCTCTAGGAAGAGAAAAAGAAAGAACAAAGCCTGAGCCTGGGAAAAGTGGAAGTAATATTTTTCCCTAAAGCTAATTGTTTTGCAAAGCCATAAATATGACATGTTGTTAATGGAGGATAATTAATTCATTCCTCATAAATATCATTCTTATTCCACCCATGTGGGTATTTTTTCCAATGTTCTTATTTGCCTCTAAAGTACAGACATCTCCTGATAAGATGCAGATCATCTGACAAAACTGAGAAGTCCCTGCATTAAGAAAGAAATTGTTTTGAGATCTACTAGCACAATTCACATCGGAGGCAAGAGATACATTTATTTCAACACTTTGCTCCTACCCCTCTGAAACATTAAGACAAATATTTATTTACCCAAGCCATCAAGAGATATGGTCATGACCAACACAAAATTGATTTTTCACATACCTATCGGTCTCAGAAAAGTAAGTTATAAAAAAGCAGGCTCACAAATACATTGGAGACTTTGTAAGAAAGTCAGGAAAAGCTATTTTTTTCTTACACAATACTCTTAGTTTGAGGGAAGAGGGCTTTGAGACAGCGTGACATGTAATTTTAAATATAAAATGAAAAACCTTGAATGTCCACAGTCAATTATTATCTTGTGTGCATTACACATGACTCCATCACACAGGGTTCTGACATAACACAAAATATTTGTAGAAACAACATTACAATACACCTGTAAAGGACAATGGAACAAAGTAATAACATTACAACCTTGAACTGTTCTTCAATCCTTGACCAATTTGGGGGCTGCCAATAAGGCCCAGACCTCACATTGAGGATTTGGGGCTTAAGCCATGCCCTGCTTTGTACATTCAGCTCCAGAGCCCTTCTCTGAACTGGTGGTCACAGTGCAGATAAAGAGGAGGGAGCAGATGTGAGAAATATTTAGGAAGCAAGAAGGATTTGCTAGTAGACCCGTAGGGAGAGAGTGTGGTGAGGAAGAGGAAGAAGTTGAAGACCAGGCCCAAGGCAGCTGAAGGGACTGAGGAGGCCAATGATGGAGACATTTCCTGAGAAGAGAATCTAAGAGAAAGATCCTGTATGGTGGCTGAGATCAGGAAAGAATCACAGATCTCTGCACTCACTACCAGTTTTCCTGCATAGCATGTGATGGTAGAAGTCATGCACCTGGAGTCTGGATTTGAGGAGAGACCTCATTCCTCCCAGGCAGAATGTGGAAGCTTCCTTACACCTCAGACTCCACCTGCACCATTTCTTGGGCCCTCAGCCCGGTGAGATGAGAATCTGTAGCACATCTAGCTATTCAGATTATACTGATTTGACTACACACCATCAGCAGAGGAATAAAAAATAAAGAGAGAACTAACCAAACAGTTGAGGGGATTTGAACTGCCAGCCTTCTCAATCAACCGAGGCCTCCTAGTAGGTCAGAGGGGCCCAGGAGCCCCCAGATGTGAGCAGGAGTGGCCTCCCCCAGCCTCACGCTTCTGGACCCCTCCTGCTCCATAAGGGGGTCTCACACATAGCAGGTATGAACACCCTGGTTAGCACACTTCTGCTCTTGGTTACCCTGTGGGGTTAGGGATATGCACACCTGTGGTACAATTCATTCTGAGGGAGGGCTTACACAAGCCAAGAAAACAAGATTGAGGTCTTTGGCAGGGAGTTCCAAGGTCCTGGCTTGCTGTAGTGAAGTCTAGAGACTATGCGTCATAGGCTGTGGATGGGCTTGTCCGCTTGGCCCTATGAGGAGAGGTGCGGCTGGAGGATGACCTGTCTCTGCACTGCCACAACCTGGCACAAGACTTTAAGGAGTCTGAAAAATTCCCAATTTGCACGTGTCCATCCAGGCCATTATCAAAGTCGATTGGTCAAGGAAGAAAGATGAAACGCATTTTATTTAACAGTTTGCTTGCTTGATTTATAACTTCTAAGTATAGAGATGTATGCTCTGTGAGACTCTTTATTTTCATGTCCCAGTTTCCACAAATATAAAGGATAGGGTCTGGAGAAGGAAGATTTGAATCAGCCACTTCCTCTGTATGCTCAGTGGCCATGTTCCCCTCCCACTGAGTGGGACTCTTGCCACATACTATGTGTTTTTGGGATTCAAGGATCCATATTACTCATATTACATAGCCCCTAACTTCACCTGATACCATCGAGGGCACAGCCATCATTTCTGACCCCGAGAAATCACTGGCCATGTTGGACTCACTGTGACAGTGTGTCATGTTTGTCTCCAGTGTGACCGGTCACTACGGGCATTTACATAGCCATCTGTGTCTTATGAAGGTATTTTTTGAAGTTGATTTGGACTATATTTAAACTTTATTTGCATGAACATGCTGATTGAATGACCACCAGGCTTTCCAGTGAAGGTAGCCATTAGGCTAGTCATTGGCGTATGAAGGGAAAAAAGGTGGGTGAGATGAATTGGGGATGGTTTCAACCGGAAGAAAAAGAAAAGATGTCAGATAATGTAGATGCTTTATTCTTTTGCCAGCCCAAAGACAAATGAGAATGGCCAAGGGAACCAAGAGCAAGCAACCCTCTCACTTACCTACTTTAAAATTGATGAATTGATGGAGGAGTCAAGCAAGTCCTTTGTGACTAGGGTGAATAATTCTATTCATAAAGATGGGGAGGAAAATACAATAAAAAGTCACATTCTAAAATCCCACTATGGTGGTTGGGATCCTCTGCTATTTGATAAACGGTCACAAGATAACCTTCACACTCAGCCTTAAGCCCAGCACTCTAGCCCCCGTGCCTTGAACTCATCAAGAGAAGGCCACGCCACCTTCTGATGAAACTGATTCATCCTGATGCTTTGAAGCAAGTCTCCGGGGAACAAGCTGGTGGAGAGAAAGATAGTGTTACTAAATCTGTAAGGCCTAATTTTCAAGGACCAGAAAAAGCAACATTGCTTTAAGAAGGATAACACTGCCAATAACTGAGTTCTTCTGAAGGAGGTTTGAAAAGATAGGAGGGTAAACACTAAAAAAAAAAAACTAATTCCAAGAATTAGGTGCCCATGGCTGAAAACATCAAGGTTGTTTTTTTTTTTTTTTCTGTCTGGAAGATGGTTCAGATGCTTCTATTTTAGAGGAAATGTCAGTTATTATCTGAGGGCTGTTTATTATCTGGTTCAATGGATTTAGAGAATCCAAGGTTAGCAGGAAATGAGGCCATGAAAAAATTTTAAGAGAGGAATGTGTCTCATAATGATAAACAAAATTCAGAGGTGGAATAAACTAGAATCATAATTAGAGTGGGATTGTGAGAAATATATGGACAGAGTATGGAGGAAAAGCTTAAAGATTCCCTAGCTTAGATTTGGTAATTGTTTATTAAGGCTCCTAAACATATTTTTTTAAATCAGATTTTTCTCCTAAATAAAAATCTGAATATAACATCAAGATAGAGTCAACTATTCAAGGACGGATATTGTGTATAGCACCTTCAATTTTGTAAGAGGCAAGAGACACGTAAGGGACAGGTCCTGACTTCAGAAAGGATCTTGTACCTAGGAGGAATGCAAAACCAAGACCGCAGACTGAATTGTGTTGACAGAAATGAAGAGGGCTGCTCATTGATTGAATCTGTCTCTGCCATTTACTGTGCATGTGACCCTGGGGAAGTTTCTCAGCCTCTGTGCCTCAGCATGCTCATTCATAAAATGGGAATAAGCACTGTATACCTCTCTATGGAATTTCTGTGATGATTAAGTGAGTTAATATATGTAAAAGTGCTTAGACCAGTTTCTAGCACACAGTAGGTGCTCAACACCTTTGACTATAATTATCATTATATTTATTATATACTTTTTAAATAGACTTTGAGACAGAATATATTTTGTGAAACAGGTTTCCCACAGTGTGGAATAGCATGTTTTTGGGTATAAAAATGAAGAATCGGGCTCTATGCATATTTAAATGTAAATTATTACAATTACAGTGCTTATAATATATAATATAATATGAATAAGACATCGATAAGCATGTCACATATACCATATTTTCTTACTTAATACTTGTCACCACTTTTCAAGATGGGCATGGATACATACATTTTAATTGAGGTTGTAAAATTTAAGTGCTTGCACTGTCAGCGCAGAGCCTGTTGTGGGGGCTCAAACTCATGAACCACAACATCATGACCTGAGCTGAAGTTGGATGCTTAACTGACTGAGCCACGCAGATGCCTCAGGTTTGGGGATTCTTAAGGCCACCCCAGGTTTGATAGTTCAGTAGAAGGATTCACAGAACTCACCGAAAACTGTTATGCTTACAGTAACTGTTATAGTGAAAGAAATTAAAGTCAGCCAAGGGAATATATGCATGTGGCAGGGTTCCAGAAAATTCCAAATGTGTAGCTTCCATTTGTCCCCTTCTAGAAGAATCAGGGTCCACATGAAATCCCCTGGCAACAGTGTGTGACAATATAACAAAGTATTGTCAACCAGAGAAAGCCACCTGTTTCTTGGATGTCTGGAGTTTTTACTGGGGCTCAATCACATGTACATGATTGAGTGCCCTATGGCAATGTGGCATATCCTACGTAGTCCCCAGCCCCTCTAGAGATAGAGCCACATGGCCTAAAGCCTGTGTCATAAATCACATTGTTAGACTGCAGTATGGCACAAGACCCTAAGGTAAACAAAGACACTCTTATCAGGCAGAACATTCCAAAGGCCGAGAGAACACCTCCCAGTAGCCGAAGCCAAATGCCAAACTTCTCTTTGGGTAAAAAAAAAAAAAAAAACTTCAGTACAGAGCCCTGCACACGAAGAGTTGGTTAAATTATTAAATATAATACAACAACAGAATCCTAACAGCGTGCAGCTCTCGAAAATTGTTTTGAAACTTACTTATGACATGGGGAAATTTGGAGTGCATAGTCTTGTGTATATCTTCTAAATTGTGTGTGTGTGGGTGTGTGTGTGTGTATGTGTGTATGAGTGTGTGATGTCAGTTAGCTAACCTGTGCTATATCTGCATTCTTCTGCATTCATGCTTTTTTTCAGTTGTTCACATTTAGTTTTCCTGAAATGTATTTTTCATTCTCCCATTCAGGTTCTGTGTTTCCTTCCACGGTAACAGACACTTCTCCTTTCTTCCTATTGCCTTTATCCCCAAAGCAGGCCTTGTGTCAATGTTTAAAGCCAAAGAATGGAAATTTACCTTGGAAAGTCAGTTGTAGAGAGAAGAGTTTCTCAGTAAGAACTCTCTGTTTCTCTGCCCACTAAACACAATCTTTCATTCCGTCATTCACTGAACAAACCTTGTAGAACTAGTGTTAGGAACAGGGCTCTACAGATGAGTGATCTGCATAGTCTTCTATCCAAAGGGTTGGGAATCTGGTGACAGAAAGAACCATATAAAGGGTAGACCAGCACATATGACAAAGGTGTCTTCTTACTCTCCCAAACCCCAAGTGTTCCAGCATGTTCCAATCTAGAAACTTAGAAAATCAATGGGAAGTTACTGTACCTGAGCTATGGAGGTAAGGCATTTACAGTAGAGCCGTCCTTCCTCCATGGAGTCTATAGTTTCCAGGCCACAACCAAATCCCAGGAAGTACTGTTAGGATGGGGACGCAAGCATCTGTCACCTTATGGATGCAGAATCTGAATTATCTTTCAATTCTATTTACTTTGACATGTAGCCACTTGCTTCCCTTTCAATTCTCATGCTCAAAAGGCCCATTACATTGCTCTTCAAGACGTTAGAATGACAGGACTCACATCTGAAGGAGACATCTCAAGCTATGGTTTCCACACTTTAGTGATTTCACAGTAATTTACCTCTGGCTTTGCCATTTGTTTTAGGGCAAGAGAAGCAAAACAAAACAGAGAGAAGAAAACAAGAACCCATGTTTCTTTTCCATCAAAATAAATGATTAATTGAATGAAAGAATAAATTATACTCTTTAATATATATAAGTATAGCACATAGGCACAAAGTGGAAAATACCATAACATCAGAAAAATACCTTGTAGAAATACACAAATAAAATCAGCATATCTTACTTGGGGAAGTAAAATACCACTCCCTTGCCCCTCATCTACAAAATCTGCCTCAGACCCCAATATTATTCAGTTCTAAGACCCATGAAAATGGTCTTTGGCACCATTTCTAATGACTCTCACAGCTGCTGTGCGTAACATCTATGTCAGCTGTTTTGAGGCAGTGTTAGGTGTTTTCTTTTTAAAAAAATTTTTTTTGATGTTTTATTTATTTCTAGGAGAGAGAGAGAGACAGCATGAGCAGGGGAGGGTCAGAGAGAGAGGGAGTCACAGACTGAAACAGGCTCCAGACTCTGAGCTGGCAGTCAGCACAGAGCCCGACGCGGGGCTCGAACCCACCAACCGTGAGATCATGACCTAAGCGAAAGTCGGACGCTTAACCGACTAAGCCACCCAGGCGCCCCATGTTAGGTGTTTTCTTAAGCACTCCGTAAGTCAGCATTGTTATTACTAAGTTAAAAAAAACAAGCTCCACTTTTCTGCTCCATTCAAAGCCCAAGGGTGTGGGGGAAATCTCTACCTACAAGCGAGGCAGTGCACACACAAGCACACGCACACACAGGTCTGCAGAGCAAACAACCAGCAAGACCAAACAACAATACTTTTCATTTTGAATTGAGATGGGAAAATACCAAAAGACTGCTTGAAACATTCATTCTTGTGTTTAAAAGAAAACCAGAGAGGTGTGAATGGCTCCGGATTATGGTGTGTTGACGTGCATATATGGCCATATTCAATGAAAGGCCCTCACTTTCCTTGTTTCCATGACCATACATTTTTTGTCACACCCAGAACTACTACTTTCCTATGGCAGATTTACAAATAAATAATAAATAAAACAATATTGTTTTGATCGGAGTGGTGCCAGTTTTTCAAACCGCACAAAAAGGAAAATACCTGTGAGCAACCTCGGACTTGTTCGTGGATGAATCGGTTAGTGTTGAGAAAATACAGGTCAATCGTTTAGTGGATTCTTTTCTACATTTCCAACATCTAATAATCAACTGAATTGTTTTTAGCTTTTATCCAAACGCCTAGTTTTCCTGTAGACGATTTTAGCATAATATAAAAGTTGCCCCAAATAGGGTAAAGCTGACCTTTCCTCTTACCAACCAAGTGTAATACACACTGTACACACGATGAAGGCACAATCGTGCACATAAACACACACGCGCAATGTCTTGTAACCCAAACCAAGAATTACAATGAGGGGATGTTTTTAATTTCAAAATTGTCGAATCGCTCCTTGGCCCTTCTTGATTCATTTTGGAAAATGTGAACTCCTCAAGGACGTATATGGTGTTTGCAATTTCCTTTCTATATCCCCCACAGTCCCACACTGTTTTGAACAAATAGGAACTCAGAATATGTTAAATGACTATATACACGAATGATTAACAACATACCTCGATTATTAAAATATTTCATTTTTTTCTTTTTCAGTTTTTATTTAAATTCCAGTTAGTTAACACTTGGTTTCAGGAATAGAATTTAGTAATTCATCACTTACATATAACACCCAGTGCTCATCACAACGAGTGCCCTTCTTAATGCCCATCACCCATCTAGCTCATCCCCCGCACCAACCTCCCCTCTAACAACCCTCAGTTTATTCTCTATAGTTAGAAGTCTCTTATGGTTCTCTTCTCTCTCTTTTTTTCCCCTCTTCCCTATATTTCTCTGTTTTGCTTCTTAAATTCCACATCTGAGTGAAGTCATATGTTATTTGTCTTTCTCTGACTGACTTATTTCCCTTAGCATAATATACTCTAGCTCTATCCACATCACTGAAAATGGCAAGATTTCATTCGTTTTGATGACTGAATAATTATACTCTTTACATAATTTGGCTTTTGTTGATAATGCTGCTATAAACATTGAGGCCCATGTGCCCCTTTGAATCAGTATTTTTGTATCCTTTGAGTAAACAGCTACTAGTGCAATTGTTAGGTCTTAAGGTAGTTCTATTTTTAACTTTTTGAGAAACCTCTATATGGTTTTCCAGAGTAGCTGCGCCAGTGTAAGAGGATTGCCCTTTCTTCACATCCTTGCCAACATCTGCTGTTTCCTGTGTTATTAATTTTAGTATTTCTGACAGGTGTAAGGTGGTACCTCATCATGGTTTTGATTTGTATTTCCCTGATGATGAGTGATGTTGAGCAAATTTTCTTGTGTCTATTAGCCATCTGGATATCTTCTTTGGAAAAATGTCTGTTCATATCTTCTGCCCATTTCTTAACTGGATTATTTGTTTTTTGGGTATTGAGTTTGATAAGTTCTTTATAGATTTTGGATACTAACCCTTTATCAGATATGTCATTCGCAAATATCTTTTCCCATTCTGTAGGTTGCCTTTTAGTTTTTTTTTTTAATGTTTTATTTCTCTCTGAGAGAGAGAGAGAGAGACACAGTGTGAGCAGGGGAGGGTCAGAGAGAGAGGGAGACACAGAATTTGAAGCAGGTTGCCTTTTAGTTTTGTTAATTGTTTTCCTTTGTTATACAGAAGCATTTTATCTTGATGAAGTCCCAGTAGTTCACTTTTGCTTTTGTTTCCCTTGCATCCAGAGAGACATGTCTTATAAGAAGTTGCTACAGCTGAGGTCAAAGAGGTTGCTGCCTATGTTCTCTAGGATTTCGATGGTTTCCTTTCTCACTTTAGGTCTTTCATCAATTTTGAACTTATTATGGTGTATGATGTAAGAGGGTGGTCCAATTTCATTCTGCATGTTGCTGTCCAATTTTTCCAACACCACTTGTTGAAGAGATTATCTTTTTTTTAATTAAAAAAAATTTTAATGCTTATTTAATTCTGTGAGACAAAGACAGAGCATGAGCAGGAGAGAGGAAGAGAGAGAGGCAGACACAGAATCTGAAGAGAGGCATACACAGAATCTGACCTGTCAACACAGAACCCGATACGGGGCTTGAACTCGTGAACTGTGAGATCATGACCCTAGCAGAAGCCAGATGCCCAATCAATTGAGCCACCCAGGCACCCCTGAAGAGATTATCTTTTTATTAAAAGATTTTAATTACCCAATGAAAAAGTATATTTCAAGTGTATACAATTCATACTCAAATCTAATACAACGAGCTAACTACATCAAAGAATAAAGCACAGTCCTTGCTGCAAAGGAGGGTGTAATCTAGCAGGTGACATAAGATTAAAGGAGATGAAGGAAAAAGAGAAAAGGAAATAAAAGATTAAGAACAGCATGTACTAGGAAACGTATGCAATAAATACCCTTCATAACATCTTGGTGGCTACTTGAGTACAAGGCTCAGAGGAGAGAGAAGTTGACGGAAGCAGGAGCAGGTGGGAGTGTCTTCACACAGGACATGGGATGTCACCTGCACCATGAAGGGTCAAAGAGACTTGCCAAAGAGGAAGATAGAGTACATGGGTTTTTAGGTGAGTGGTTATGTTTTTATTTTGGAACTAGAGCATAAACATAGATGAATACCAAGTTATTTACTGATGGGGCCTACATACTCCAAATCAATAAAACTAACAACTTGAAAGTTGGAAGAGGTTAGGGGAGAGCAAGCAACTGGCTTTCTTGAAAGCTAAGAAGTTGTAGGCTTGTGATGGGTTGGTAATTGTGCGGAATTGCAGAATGGGTGAGGGACACATGGGTTTCATATGGATGGGCCCCTCACCTGCTTTGTTCATTATGCTCTATACTCTATCCCTAATATCTACAACAGTGCCTGGCCCATAATAGGAGCCCAGTAGATTTTTGTTGAGTAGACGAATGAATCTTGGAAAGGATCAAAGACTCAGGTTTGTACACTTCCAAGCAGAACCTTTTTAGAGACCTGCAGAGTGAGTGCTATGTTTGATTTCCTGAATGGATTGGCCTCCAGTGGTGTTTGCTAAAAACACTACCCATTCCTCTATTAGAGTAAAGGTGAAAAAAAAAAAAAAACCTTCAAAGAATGTTCTTATTTTCCCTTCAGAAGTGCATGAAAGTAAATACTCTTTTCTAAGCCTACCTACCCCCTGCCCAGGCCTAGTAGAATGAAGTTTGATTGCTCATTCCAAAGTTTGCATGACTACCAATGTTAATAAAGGTCAAAAAAGTGTTCAGCCCTTTACAAACAAGCCAGTTATTTATTTTGCCTGTGTCATCTGTGCGCTCTGAGAATTGAGTATGTGCAGTAGAGTCTATTGTGCATAATTGCTTTGAATCTAGTCAAATCCTTGTATTTAGCTTCACCTAATACAAAAAGAGAATCTGTCCCAAAATTTATAGTATATATTTGGGAGGAGGAAGCACCTTAACTAAGAAAACATGGAGTGAGTTGATATGTCAGTTCATAAGGTGAAAATTAAAAAGAGGCTGTGTTCTCTTCCTTATCCAAAAACTAAGGGCAACTGTGATATTTCAGTGTTTTCTGAAAAACGACACTGTCGTCTTGTGTTCTCCACCTCGACCTTTCACTTCTGACAAATAGAAGGAAGTAAAGAGATTCTCCCCAATACACGTCTTTCTTCTTGCGTGGTCTCACAAGCCCTTCTGGGAAAGAGAATGATCCATGTCCTCCTTACAGCAACCTTCAGTGTTTGCACTTTGCCTTCTTCTAGGAACATGAAGCCCATTGTGATTTCTCCACAACATACCCTCAGTGGCAGTAGAAATAGAAATAATTGTTTTCTCTCTTTTTATGTTTTTTCTTCCTTTCATGTCTTTATGCTTTCCAACATACAATAAGGGATTCTTACTTTTGTGTTCATTTTCCATTTGTTTGTTGGCAGGTGTCCTCTGCCAACAAAGAAGGACTGAGAAGAAATGTGCAGTATTTCCTAGGGCTCCTCAGTGACCTGATTTTCGATACCTCCACAAGGCAAGAAAGAACAGCAGTTATCGTTCCATTCAAGAAATCCAGCCTGGAAGGCTGGCTTCCTGTGAGTGTGTCCTCACACTCCTAGGAGGTCATTCAACTTTCTTGATATTTTTGTCTGTCCATGGATTGTGGGGAGTAAGGTTGCGGAAGCAAAGATTGGAGGCTGTGACAGCCTGTGAAAGATGTAGGTAGATCCAGGACTAACTATGAACTCTATGGCCAATATTTTAGTGGCTAAATGATGACACTTATTGCTAGGGCTAAATAGGTTGATAGGAAGACATTAATCAAAGTAGAAAAACATGATAGACACCAGAAGGTATCTTGGTAATCTCTCTCTTACCAGCCCTTCAGTGATTCTTGGATCTTGAAGAGTTTTTGAGCAGAAAGGACACGAGTTTTGGAGAGTTTCTGAGTTCACGTCTCACTTTTGTTACTTTCTGGATAAACTTGGTCTCTGTTTCCTCATCTATAGAACGTAGAGGATAATTACAGTGAGGATGAAATGGCATTCTCTACATAAAGCATCTGATGTTGAGACATGTAACTGGGACACAGAAGATTTGTAATAGAAGGCTTGTTGCATCTGAAAGTTTTTAATAAGTGGACCTGAGTGAGCTCTTTCTGGACCAGGTAGAGATGATAACTGTGAACATTCAGTCAGTGCGGCACAAGAAAAATGTATCTCTACCTAGCAGATGTTCAACCCGGAGGCAGAGCTGTGTATTAAAGTGGTGTGTGTGTGTGTGTGTGTGTACACATGTGTGCTTTATCCTGGACTTCCTGCTACCCCTCCTTCTACTGGGAATGTTGCAAGATGACTGGGTGCACATATAATATATTTTAGTTTATCCAGAAGAAGCATTTGCAAAGGAAAAGCTAGGATTCAGTCATGAAGTCTCACTTCGTGACAGTAGAAGTTGCCAGTCCCTGCCAAGGTGCAGATGATGTCGGATCTTGAACAAAGTTGCTCAGTGCCTATATCTACATCTGCTGTGTATTTTTACATATGAAACCGGTTTATTAGCTGCACTGGAGGGGGACTCCCAGAGTTAGCACGTTTATGTGGGACATTATGGCACTACCAGGCACTACCAGGCTGGCATGGGGCTGGGAGGAAGAAGGGTGTGTGTGTGGAGGTAACTCTCCCCCTGGGAGTTACCTTCAAGGTCAGCATCACAATCTCCTAAATATCTGCTCTGCTGACAACATCAGCAGCTGTGGGAAGGGTGTGAAGTTTTTAAGAAAACTAAATTTCTCCAGATCCATTCTTGTGGCCGGAAGTGGCCATACAGAACAAGGCAGGTTTTATTTTGAAAATTAGGTATAACTCTAAAGCTCTAAAGTTATAAGATCTATTCCCTCTGTATTACCTACTGGTTCAATCTCACAGAAAATTTCCAAATTTTTTATGTGAATTTTTCAAATAAACATCAAATATAAGCTTACAAGGGAGAATACATACAGTGGGTCCCTTTTGTGGGGCAGGATAATCTTAAATGATATATTCTAAATATTTAGTAATGATAATTTCTTGGGGGGTGGGGGGCAAAAGTATAATAAGGAGAGGGTTCTTTACTTTCTATCTTACACACTTTTAATATTTATAATAAAATAAAAGCTAAAGGTAAGCTTTTATACATTCACTAAACATATACTGAACATATACTATGTTCCAGGAATTTTGCTACATGTACAATTTTATGTAATTCTCTTAACCTTTCTTTTTAAAAACCTCTTTTGCCTGGGCATTTTTGCTTTTGACTTATCAAAGGTCATTAAATTTTTCTATAAGATAATGAATAAGAAAAAGAAATATGCATAAGGAGTCTTTCTCTCCTTCACAGCTCCCTCTGTCTTTCTGTTCCCTTTTAATTTTTTTAATGTTTATTTTTGAGAGAGAGAGAGAGAGAGAGAGTTGAGGAGGAGCAAAGAGAGAGGCAGACACAAAATCTGAAGCAGGCTCCAGACTCTGAGCTGTCACTACAGAGCTCGATGCGGGGCTCAAACCCACAAACTGAGATCATGACCTGAGCTGAAGTTGGACGCTTAACCAACTGAGCCACCCAGGCGTCCCTTTCGTCCCTTATAAACAAGTATTTTCTAAGCCATCCTGATAGAATGTCCCAGTATGAATATTTGCTTGATTAAATCCCTGGCACACTGACTACTTAAAAATTTGGGTTTATTTTCCCATTTAAAAAGGGGGAAGGGGAGAAAAATTCACACCTATAGTATCCAGGCACTAAACAAACTACTTTACTGACTTCATTTAAGCCTTCCAATAACCTGGCAGAGTAATTGCGATCTTTCCCAGTTTACAAATAGAGATAAGATAACCCATCCAACGTGGCCAGTAGCAGAACTGACATTTGAAGCTTTGTATTTGGTTCCTAAAAAACGTATCTCTCCTCCTAATACACTGGTTTGATGTGGTAACAATGTCCTATGGAATCCATGCTCCATTATTAACTTCAGCATTATTCATATCATTAATACCCACCGTTTGTTGGATGCTTACCAAATACCAGGCAGTATGCTAACGACTTTCGGCTCCTCTCCTATGTTCCCAGCATTAACCTTACCCAGAATTATTACCTTTACTTTCAGATGAAATAACTAAGGTTTGGGAATATGCCAAGTTAATACCTTTAGTAAGTTTTGGAGCCCAGCCTCAAACCCTTTCTTTCTTAATAGTTAATATTACATTACCCCGAATACGCTGTCCAGCATTAATTCTCTGCTCAGAAGTGCTGGCAATAGAAAATGAATTCGGAAAAAAGTCCTCTTGTGACCTACACTCCCACATAACGGGAGGTTTCAGAGCCTGGTAATGCTAATCTCCAGCCTCAGTCGGGAACTGCCCTCTCTGAGTTCTCTCAGTCAGTGTTTTCCAAATCTAAGTGTGCATCAGAGTCACCAGGGGCAGCTTGTTAAAACATAAGACCCTGGGTTCCAGTCCAGAGTTTCTGCTTTAGGCGGTCTGCTGAGAACTGGCATTTCTAACAAGTTCCAGGTCCGGTGCTGCTGGCGGGAGACACACTTGGAGAATCATTGCTCTGGTCTGAGAGAAAGCAGGGCATGGGCTCTTCACGTTGCGGCCGACTTTGACGGGGAAGTGATTGTCGCTATAAATTCTGAAAAGGATTCCGTGACGGTGACTTCTTTTTTTATTCCTTTTTAAAGTTGGTGGGCAGCCAGGGCGTGTGACATTCCCCACAAGCAGGTGAAACAGGGGACCGGTGGGACCAGTTCCCCCAGCCGGCCAACTTCAGGAAAACAAACTCACATTATCACCAGCACCAGGCAAGGCTTTCATGCCTCAGAAGGTTGTCCTTGGCAGTGCCCAGCAGCACATTGTCATGGAATTCACAGCTGTCTTGCCCGTGCCCTGTTGGGGGACGTGGCTGACGTCTAAGAGCCGGGAAACCTTATCCATAAAAGCACTGTGTCCCTTGGCAGCACACCGCACTGGGGCACTCCTCTGCTCTGGTTTCAAGCATCAGGTCAGAATTCCAAAGGGGTGTTGCCTCCCCTCTGGTTGGCATAATGTAGCTGTTGGCAGTGCTTTATCTATGATTTCTACCCAGCACGATAAGGTCCTTCCAAGCCCACTTGGCCTGGTCCTCTTTGGTGATAAATTTCTCTTCTCTCAACATGTTACCCATGAGGAGACACAGGATCAGACAAAGTCGGGACTGGCTGGGCTCTCTAAGCTCATCAAGTGCAGATCTGTGCATCTTACTGATGGGAAACTGTAATGCAGAGAAATGCCTGATGCTCCTGGAAGCCAGGCTTCCCTGGGACTCCTTCCCAGAAAGAACCCTCCACGTCCACCCCAGGAGGCCATCAAGGAAATGTAACCGGGGATGTCTGGTTGGGATTAAGCCAGGTGAATATAGACCCATTCTGGGAAAATTTATTGTCATCTGCAAACAGGGGACTCTTCCCCCAGTGCTCATGGCTTCGGTTGTTTCTCAAGTCCCAGCCCTCCCCTCAGCCTCACTCAAGTTCTCAGGAGAATCTGGAATAAAGTATCTGGAAAAATTACATCATGGTATCTTGGTATCATGATATTTTTTTAAAAGACAGGCTCATGGATCCACTATTTATCCCAAAGGGGTAAATCTTTGTCCATAAAATATCGAACTCTGCTGCTGCTGGTGTGAACTGAGGCCAGAGGCTTTCTGAACATGGGAAGTTGAGGCAGAGTAGGGCACCTTGGAGTGGAGTCTCCTTGCTTCCATGTTTGTTCTCATCCAATCCCTGAGCCCCCCACATCCTTCTATAGAGGGGAAAATGATATATAACATACTGTGTTGTTCTGAGGATCAAAAGAAGTCATCTATGCTGAGTCTGGCACAGAATCGGAATATTGAAGGCTCCGTAGCCTCTGTGCCCTCTCCCACCCTTTCTTCATATCACACTGTGTGCTAAGCCAAGCCTTGGCAGTAAGGTGAGGGCTGTGGAGTACACTGTAAGCACCTTGATCCTTCCTGAGGAGTCTGTGAGGGCCTATCACATCCCTGCTCTAAATACAGTTGAGGCTCATTTGTGTTACTTTGTCCACCCCTAAGACCTTTGGTACAACATGGAATCTGTGAAGAGTTTGGATAGCCCAGCCATGGAGTATGTGGTTCATGTCAGACAAAACTCTAAAATTTGCTAAACTACTTCCTCCCAAAGGAAGAGATGAATCCAAAAAGCTCAGAATATCCCCAGTCAATTTTGCACCACGTGCTTAAATTAACTGTGCATTAGTCCAAAATATCCAAGGATATCCCGTTGATGCAGCCCAAGTTTAAATAAAACCCCGTGTTTCTAGCAGGTGGAAATCTCGAGCCAACCATGCCTAATTCCTACTTGGCTTAGATGCTGGCAGCCTTCAGAATTCACCAGCACACTTGGGCATAAACCCAGGAAACAGAGGTATTGTTTGCTATCCCAAAACAGAGCTATTATGTTCTTAGCTCCCTAATCTCGTTTACTGTACAAAACACCACAGCAACACTGTAAATTGTTCCTAATTAGAGGAGTTGGATTAAAACGCCTTTTATTCCCCAAATTCCAGAGTGCATCTCAGGTATGTTTAAGCTTTGAGCGAGTTGTCCAGGATTTATTTCTTGGTCAGAGTCCGCCCCCTGAAGTTTGATAAAGGTAAGTGCAGCACAGTCTTGCTGCCTTCTTAACAAAAGGCAAATTGTCTTTCCATTTAAGAGTCCTCTGAATGGACATAACTGTGGGGCTCGTACCAAAATCTATATTGGTCTAAGAAACAGTCTAGGTATTACAGAATGACTATTCCTCAGCCCCTTTATTTATTCTGAAAACATCAGAAAAACCTGGAGAAAATTTGTCTTTCTAAAATAGCTAGTTTCAGATCTGGAAGAGCTTTTCCAATATAAGGCCAAGCAAAGTCTAAACATAAGTCCATTCTATATATTTAGTATGAAATTTTCCAACACTGGAATTTCTTATTCTGAGTCCCTGTTATATTCTTATATCTTGATATAAGATGGAAATGAGTGGGGCCCCTAGGTGGCTCAGTCAGTTAAGCGTCCGACTTCAGCTCAGGTCACGATCTCATGGTTTGTGAGTTCGAGCCCCACATCGGGCTCTGTGTTGCCAGCTCAGAGCCTGGAGCCTGCTTCAGATTCTGTGTCTCCCACTCTCTGCCCCTCCCCTGCTCATGCTGTCTCTCTCTGCCTCTCAATAATAAATAAATGTTTAAAAAAAATTAAGATGGGAATGAGCAAGTCAGGGTCTTTACCTTCCTTGACTCTCAGCAGTATTTAGCCCAGATGCTATCCTTGAAACCTTTCTTGAAATGCTTTTCTTACCTTCTAGGATGTCAGATTGGTTTGGTTTCCCTCCTACTTCACAGGCTGATCTTTCTCATTCCCCTTTCCTGGATCTTTTCCCTCTCCCTATTTCTAGATGATGAGGTGCCCTGGTTCAGTGCTTGGACCTCCTCACTTTTGCCCTGTACTCACTAGGTGATCTCATCTGGCCCCATGGCTTTATGCACCATGTGTAGCCCAGATCTTCCTTTGACAATAAACTAGTATTCCCAGGGGCCTACTTGACATCTCAAATTGGAGCTCTCATAGGAATTTTGATGACCTGAAGCAGCTGGCCAAAGCCACATAAGCTTGCAGAGCCCTGTGGCTTCTGAGTTCAAGGAAATGAATCAAGGGGACTTTCAACTTTTAAGATAGCTCATTCTCTCTTCAATTTATACACACACATTCCACATTTATTTATATTTAACCACAGTTACAGGGATATGGTTTCAAGACCCCCCCCCCAAAAAAAAAAAACTATAATTTCTGCTTCTCAGAGAAAATCTCTGCTGTTTTATTCTTTTGATAGTTATTTCCATATTTCTAAATATCATGATTATAATGTTGCTTCTTGGTTTCTCACTTTTATTGATTTCCAAACACAAAGAAAGATTTAGATCTCTTCTGCCATCCCTCAAAAGAGACTTTCTATTCTCCACTTGCCCAAGTGTTATTATCTTGCTTTCAAACCAAAATCACTTTTCATTATTGCTACCCTGTATACTGCGTTCATAGCTGTGTTAGGTAGTATGTTTAATTACTTGTTTTTCTGCACAGCATTTTGTTTCTGTTATATGTAACACTTTTCTTTTACTTGTTTGGACTTTTGTGTTCATATAAAAAACTTATCCCAACCCACTCCCAGGTATGTAAATCTTTTCTAAATAACACTCAGGGGTGCCTGGGTGGCTCAGTCATTTCCGCATCCAACTCTTGATACCAGCTCAGGTCATGATCCCAAGGTTGTGGGATCAAGCCCTGCATTGGGCTCTATGCTGAGCATGGAGCCTGCTTGGGATTCTCTCTCTCCCTCTCTGTCCCTCCCCTGCTCACGTGCTCTCTCTCTTAAAAAAAAATAGTAAAATAATTAATAAAATAAAATGAATAACTTAAAAAAATAATAAGACTCAGATCTATTAGGTATCCTACTATCATTTTCATCTTCTTGAGCAATCTTTCCTGCGGATCTAGCCTGGATCTGCCCCAGGCTGTTGTCTGGGGTGAAGCTCCTTTTACCCCCACTCTAGATATTCCCCCTGCTCTCTCTTCTCTAGCATCTTTTGTTTCTAGGGTCCCAAGTCTTTTTCTTTTTGGGTTTATTGCCACATTTGGTACAGCCTATTTCCCAATAGCTTTTGGGAAGGGAAGCATTGTAGGAAAATTTATGGAGAATTTCCGTGGCTGAAGTTATCTTTATTCTTCCTCACACTTAATTCTGGGTTGCAATAATTTCTTCTTAACAGTTTGAAACCGTTCTCCATCGTCAACTAGTTTACAATGTTACTGTTATTTCTTCTTATTTGACCTCTTACCATTATCATCACCATCCCCATTGTCCTCACAATTATTGTTGAAAGAAATCTACCCATGCAGATTTTTAGGATTTCGATAATTTCTGGAAGCAGGCGTGAGTCAGAGAAGGCTCAGTCCTTCTGGGCCCAGTAGTCAGGGTTGAAACTCTGGTGAGCCCAAGGGGTGAAGGAATGGAAAGGAAATATCATTTCACGTGGTGCTTGTCCACCTGCTGCTCTCTGTCTCATCTGAAAGTGGCACTGGCTCTACATGTAAACAACCCCCAAAAGTACTTACAGTGGTTATGAAAGAAAACCAGGATGTGTTAGGGTATATCCCCGGAAGGTGACAACCAAACCCTCAATTTGCCACTTACATAGAGAGAATTCTGGGAGTAATGAATCTCATATCTGACCTTATAAGTGTTGTTAGGGTTGAAGGTGATTTCCAAGGCAGTTGTGAGCCATAGAACTGGACTAGGAACCAAAAGCCCTAAAAGCCCTCAGTACCCCTTTACTGGCTGCACAATCTCCACCTTGATGAGCCTCCATTTCACTCTGATCTAGATCTGCCTGGACACCTCACTTCACTGGACAGGAGGCCAGATGAAAATGCCTTATAGACTGAAAAACACCACATTACATATGAAATCATATCATTATACTTTCCAACTAATGGCCACAAAGCTGTGTGAAATCGAATTTTTTCATTTTATTATTTCTGATTAAGTCTCAAAAGTAAGTAACGGAACCTAAAAAAAAAGCATAAAATCCAACTAGAAAATTTGGGAGGGAAATGCCTTTTCTCTAGGAAATTTGCATCAATGACTTTTTGATAGGAAGTGAACATGGGCCATCCATTTATCTCGGGTGATTTCATGACGTTTTCTGACTGCAGTTCAGGTGACCAGGAAAGCCACATGAATAATGCTATTTCATGAAAAAGGAAACTGTAGTCTGTGGCGGCGAAAAGCTGGTACAACAGACGCAACTTCCGATAAAACCTGCTTTCCAACATTTATGAAGCAAATCCTTTGAATCAAACCACATGGAAATAAATGGTTCCGTTGAAACGAAGATTAAAAAAAAAAAGCAGTGATTTAGCTGCTGAAACATTCTCATTTTATTCCAGCCGTCCACATCAGAAAGGTCCACCTATTGTTGAGCTAATTTTTTCACTGACATTTAGTTCTAAATGTTAAGTTGCACCAAAACAATTTCCCTCAATTTTATGGTTTGCAGCCTTATTCAGTTGATAAAAACTGAGTTAGCGTGATGTCATTTGAGGATTCTCCAGTGTGAGAAAGGGCATAAATGCCTAGGAAAGGAAAGAGATGATAAGAGTTATTGCTTCCATCTTGGAATCGAGCATGAGACCAAAATGAAAATATGCCTATGCACAATGAGAAACAATGAAATCTGGCCATGTGTAGCAACGTGGATGGACCTTGAGGGTGTTATGCTGAGCGAAATAAGTCAGGCAGAGAAGGACAAATATCATATGTTTGCACGTATAGGAGGATTAGGAGGAACTTGACGGAAGAACAAGGGGGAGAAGAGGGGGGGAAATGGTGGGGGAAAGGGAGAGAGGCAAACCATGAGAGTCTGTTGAATGCTGACAAAAACTGAGGACTGATGTATGTGGGGGGGAGGAGGGATGGGCATGGAGGAGGGCACTTGTGGGGATGAGCACTGAGTGTTATGTGGAAACGAACTTGACAAGAAACTATTTGCAAAAAAACAAAAACAAAAAAACAAAAAAGAAAATATGCCTATGCAGGTCCTTACCACTCTGGACAGTTCTGGAAAGGTGATAGGGAAAGCTACAGAATGTAACTGGTTGACAGACAGCCACACTCTCGTTAATGCTGAAGAGACTTGTGTTTGTCAGACATCTCTCATTTGAGAGGAGAAGCACCACATCTCTCAGATGCGGCTGAGACATGAGATAAAGTAGATTTGAGATCATAAAATGTTATTGCTAGAAGGAAGCGTTGTGATCTCTTAGAGATAAACATCCCAAAAGGTTAAGAGATTTGTAAAAAACACTCTAGCTGTAGGTGATGGTGATAACAGGACCCAAGGTTTCTGGGTGGGCGCATTGGACATGTTGGGAGAAAAGCACCTTTTCAAGTTCAAACACTTGAACTTTATTTGGAATTCAAATAATTTTGCTTAGAATCTAACATGAGTGGCCCATTTCTCTGCCCTAATAATGGTATTAACCGAATTTAAGAAGAAATGGGACTCGGGCATTTAAATATGACTTCAGCTTAACTCTGTCACCCCTCTGGTTCCACTCTTCTCCTCCAGGCAAATGGCAACTATTTGCGATGCATACACATCAGCCTTCCAGGAGCTGAATATCACTGACTTTAGCTACAGCCAATATATGAGGATAAAAACAATGCATGTCACAGGTGAAGGGAACAGTGCTTTCTCACCCATAGCAGGTGGTAGCTTCTCCTTTTGCAGGAACATTTTAGGGAGTTGGGGTTACCTGATTAGGCACAAATACCTGGCCCGTGCCCACTGCCCAGTTGCTGACACAGAGGAGTGACTCTCCAGTAAGGACAAAATTGGTGTTCATTTAACCACACTAATGCACCCCATGACCCCAGTGATGAATGTCATCAATTTATCTAATGTCTAAGTTAGGAAATGGTGGTAATTTGTGAGGAAATGAAAAGGGACACCATAGGTCTCCATGAGCCTCAAATCCCCAACAATATTCCATCAGCCCCGAGCACCATCCAGATGAACTCCAGACATATGGCCAGCTGATATTCCTCCACTTTCCACATGAGGGCTTTTAAAGTACCCTTTAGGGGCACCTGGGTGACTCAGTTGGTTAAGTGTCCAACTTCAGTTCAGGTCATGATTTCGTGGTCTGTGAGTTCGAGCCCCACGTCAGGCTCTGTGCTGACAGCTCAGAGCCCAGAGCCTGCTTCAGATTCTGTGTCTCCTTCTCTCTCTGTCCCTCCCCTGCTCATGGTCTGTCTCCCTCTCTCTCTCTCAAAAATAAAGATTTTTTAAAAAAAAATTTTAATAAAAAATAAGTAAAAGTACACTTCAGTTTTCCTCATATGATATATTCATATTCTTCTTCTGCCTTTTATTAATCTTTGGCTTATTGTTAACTCACCTTTGTGTTGCAATGGGTTGAAGGGCTTTGGGTATTTGGGTTTGGCAGATACCTCTGTTGAGTTTTGCTGCGTGAAAGAAAAAGAAGTCATTCGGACATGAGCTCTATTCTTTTAGTGGCGCTCCGCATTTCTGACATCTTAATGTCATCAGTGAACTTTTACTCCATTTACATGGTGCGCTATTCTCTTTTATAGAGTACTCCTTTCCTACTCTTTCTTCTTTTTTAATCATTTTTAAATGCCTAAGAACTTATTTCTAAGTGAATCTTGTGTTCCTGTATATTCTCACAACTTCTAACAATGAACTAGAAAGCAGGTTTAAAGAGAGCATTATTAGGGCGCCTGGGTGGCTCAGTTGGTTAAGTGTCTGACTTCAGCTCAGGTCATAATCTCACAGCTCATGGGTCCCCATGTCGGGCTCTATGCTGGCAACTCAGAGCCTGGAGCCTGCTTCAGATTCTGTGTCTCCCTCTCTCTCTGCACCTCTCCTGCTCACACTCTCTCTCAAAAATAAAAAATAAAAAAAGCACTTAAAAAATAAATAAAATAAAGAAGGCATTATCTTTTTTCATGCTTATGCTTACATTTCTTTGGTTCACACATTTATCACTATAAAAGGAACCCATGGGGAAAAAAACAATAGTTCTATAAAAATGATCTCAAATAAGACTTTGCCTATTCTCACTCATTTTAGAATTCAAATCTGTCTGTGAATAATCCTTTAGTAACTGCAGCAGAAGCTAAATTGAGTTCAGAAGTTTGATAACTGGATCATCTAACTGAAACCAAATATTTCAAATAAAGAACATGTACTTATGGGGTAGGTAAAAGTGTTAAGATACATTATATCTTTTTCCACTCATCAACTGATTTATTAATCAATTTAACACCTCCTGTTGAGTACCACTGTGTGCTAGACACTACATTAGGTACCAGGAATATTGGAAAGAATGAGCTCCATTTCCTACCCCTGTCCATGTCATGAGGAAGCTAAATCAAGACAGGAGAAGAAAGTTCTTGTATATGCGGTAGGCAGCCCAGTGATAGCTCCTGATTTTCACTGAAATATAAAAGTTGCTACTCCACATTGAGCTCTTGGAAGAAAATTATCATAGAGATAAGAATGAGAAATGTCCAAAAGTTCCAAAGGAAAATGATTGATTTTCTAGATTCAGGACTTAGTAAACAAATACTATAACCGTAAAGAAAAATTCTATGGTCATTATCATTGCTTTTAAAACTATATCCTGGGGCACCTGGGTGGCTCAGTCAGTTGGGCGGCCGACTTCGGCTCAGATCATGATCTCATGGTTGGTGGGTTCAAGCCCCACATCGGGCTCTGTGCTGACAGCCAGCTCAGATCCTGGAGACTGTTTCGGATTCTGTGTCTCCCTCTCTATCTGACCCTCCCCTGCTCACACTGTATCTCTCTCTCTCTCTCCCCTAGAAATAAATAAAAAGAAAAAAAAGAAGACAAAAACAAAAACAAAAACCTATATCCTGCCCCATACAGAGAAAAAAAATCTTAGGTTGCAACACTATCAGGGACTCTACATGGTCTGGGAAAAAGCAGCCTTTCGGACATGTGAGTACATGGGGCTAAGATATTGGTCAATAACAGGACCTGAATCACTGGAACCATGAATAAATAAATATCCTCTCTCTGGAGGGAGAATCTGTAGAGGCCACCAGTGTCTGCCTCTTGGAGAAGAGTTACAGACAACATGGCTAGGGACAATGGAAGGGCCTAGAAGGGTCCCTCAGCCCTCAGCAAGGATTTGAGGGAAACTGCACCACGGGTCCACACAGTATCATGGTGGCTTGAGGGCTTCCTTGTGGAGAACATCGTTGGCCTCTTTCATTCCCTTCAGCCAACAAGCAAATTTCACTGACCTTGTAAGACCCCTATTTTGCCATCCATTTTTACATCTCTTATTGGATAGCCTTTTCTCCTACTTTAAACACAAAACAAAACAAAAAAGTGTCTGTGTCTGAATTCTCTCACCCCGTGACCCAATCTGCATACGTTGCTCTACCTGCATCAGACTGATGCTTCCAGTGTCCAGGGAAGAGGCTGCCCCCTCCGTCTTCAGTCTAGCTATCCCATCTGCCTTTCCAAGAATCTTCTTCCCTCAGTCATTCTCCCCAACCCCCATTTGTCTTCAAACTCTCTTTGCTGGCTCATCCCTCCCAGCATATGGACTTGCTCACATCCTCGTGACTCAGCTCCACCATCACTGCTGGTCTTGAGTCTGCGTCTACTTTCCACCCTCACTCTCTTTTCTCTCACAACAAGTTTCTTGACAGGAACATCCCCACTGAGGTATCTCTTCCTCGCCTATATTCCTCAACCACTGTAATCTGGGTTCCTGTTTTACATTCAAACTCCATTGGGAAATTACGAACTCCCCTCTTCTCTTCTGCCAAATATACATTTATTTTAAAGCAAGTGAGCCATCTGATGCAAAAAGAAAACCCCACTTTTGTCATCTAATTAAAAAATGACATCGGAAAAGGAGTGCAAATCTACAAGATGTGAAGCCCTCAGTGACCACGGCTGCTTGCTGAGGAGTGTCAACACTTCACATTAGAAACAGGAAGAAAAAATACTGTCGAGCATCCTTACTTTTGTTTTTGTTTTAATTGACTTTGGGATGTTTTTCTCTCTTAGGTTTTTGAACCATAAAAACTCTGGCTCCTGCTTGGCAGGATGCAGGGGTGGGGGAGTTGGGAGGGTGGGGAAGTTGGGGGGCGGGGGTGCCTGTCTCACCTTGTTAACTACAGGGTTTTCTATAATGCAGCTGCATCTGCTGTATCTCCCTCCTTTGCTTAAGAATAGTGAGTGATTTACTAGTTCCACATTTTCTGGTTGAACATTTTGGTTTTTCAAGATATAAACTCAAAATCACAGAAAGTCAGAACTTCTGCTTTGAGTAACTAGTCCAATAGTTGATGTTAACAGCTGAAAAAAATAAATAAAACCAAAAGGTACCATGTGACTTTCCTAAGATCACTCAGCCAGTTGGTCAGTGAGTGAGAAATACAGGGCAGGGCCCATCTCACAAGCCACTGCTCCTTGATTACACTCTCATGGCAAAGAATGAAACAGGAATCCTCTGTTTCCATACAGATGTCTCACTTTGTAGATTTAAGAGCTAGAGTTGCAAGGGTCACAGTCAATTGTACCCACTTAAGAGGGAACACTTTTCAAAGAGAACATTTCTAATAATAGAAATTAACCTTTTACTTGTCTGAAGGCAAAATGGTCTACAGGAGGTCCAGAAAGTCAGGCAGAGAAAAGGGTCTCACTGACTCTAGATATTGGCAGTCAAGTCAGACTAAAGCAAATGATTGTTCAAAGGTATTTGCCCACAAGAATGCCCACAGACCTCAATGCTTGACTCTCTTTGTAACTTTCCTTGCCTTCTCATTCATTCATTCATTCATCGTCTCACTCACTCAACTTTATGAGCATGGACCCTGGGCAAGACACAATGCCAGATAGCATAAATATAATGGTGATGGAAACTCAAGGGGTTATGCCAACATGGTCTTGCTGTGAAACTGCGCATAGAGAAAAGTGTGAAACCAAATTTCAGGCATTGGACCCCTGGCAGCAGGACACGATTACCTTTGATGCTTGCTTCTGAGAGCTTAAAGGAGACAATTTGTTGAACAGCAACTGTCGCAACTATAAGGCAACAAAGAAATATTGAAGAGAGGCACATGCATGATCATAATAGGCAAATCCAGAACAAAACTACAGATTGGAATTGCTGTTTACCAGAATTATTTCCTGGAAGCCCTTCATAGACCTTAACCATGACTATCTGATGAAAGGATTTCTTTTATTTGTTTGCTATACCTATAAACAAATCTAAGATGAAACAAAGAACAACAGTACTAAAAGCCATAATAATTCAGATTCTAGACAATAGTAATTGACAATAATTGCTAAATTGAAATTTATCTTTGAAGGAAAGAGTTTCCTAACCATGTGAATGATGCCATCAAGGGAATTATTTAGTCTCATCAAGAACAGCAAATTACTTCTCTGTAAACAGAGATTTTGTGTATGTGCTACAATTGTGCTAATTATAAAACAGTCTTATCTTCTTATTAAAACAAAGTTTGTATTGTTAGCTTACTGTCTTTATGTCTATCAACAGAATTGCTCAAAGCTTGCAAAAAATAATGAAACCAGTTTATATAAATTTTTTTCTATAATCTTTTGCTTACGTTGGTTGTCCTTCATTAGAGATGTTACTTAATGTTAAAGGCTATTTAGTCTTCACCATATAAAACTCTAGAAATATAGCAGGAGATACTTCTTTCAGCATATTCAAAGTAAATGCATACATTTAATCAAGGAGCAAAATTCACCCTTCCAGAAAGTACTTTTGCTCTTTAATGACTGCCAAATCATGGATAAAAGTACCAAATGAAAAGTAAAATTTCCCTTTTTTGTCTACAATGGTCACATTATATACTGTGATTAGTTCTATATAATTTTATTATCAGCAGTGAGTATTTGCACTGTGTCTACCTTTTATAAAATTATAGAATTTGATTCCAAAAGTACCCAGGGTCTCACCTCTTACATGTGAATAAGAGCCCAGAAATCTTATTAGGGTAGATTTCTTCTGGATTAGAAGAAGAAAGAGATGAAGAGAGAAATGGACACGCATACCTTACTATCCAAGAACATTCCAATACATAAGATGAAAAAACCCTAAAAAAAAAAAAAAGAATAGATCAATCACATGTGTGGTCTTGTCTTTTCCAGAAAAATGAAGCATAGATATGTAATACTATTCTGTCACCCAGCATTCAAGTTGTTTTCTTGTCTGTCTCCCTGGTAGACTGTGGCCTCCTTGAAGGCAAGGACACCGGGTCACTCCTCAATGCCTGGCATAACAGAGCACTCAAAAAATGTTGGTTGTGTTGAATCCATAAATAAATGAATGAATAATGTTTTAAATGCATGCCATTTTCTTTTCCCCTTTGTGTCATCCTGAACCCAAGATAAATAACTTCCATTTGCTTCTATATCTTAGTCTTTCTTTGGAATAGGCATTAAATAAACATTGACTAAGCATTTATGATGGCAGCAGGCACTGAGGTCCAATGTTAAGCTCAAATGGAGGACCTATATCTCTATCCTTTCCATCAAGTACAACTCTTTGGGAACCCTTGGCTTTCTTGTACCTTGGAATCCTCCTCCAGGTGCCTGTTTACACAGCAGATCACCATGGGTCCACCCTCAACAGAAGCTCCCTAAGCCTGTCACCATTAAGTGAGTGCACTCGGGTTTGTCATCTGTACTACCACTGAAAACTTTCACCAGTAGGCTGACATGGGTGGAAGACCGTTTGCTTTTAGAAGACATATTAGCATTTTCTCTTGTGCCAGACACTTTGCTAAGAGCTAAATTTTGCCACTTCATATTCACATTTACTTTATGATATAGTTAATGATATTATTAACAGATGAGAGAATTGAGAGGTTAAGTAATATTTTTAGTGGCCACCATTGATAATCTGACATATTTGAGCTGAGACCTATTTAAGTCCAGAGCTTAAATGTTTAACCACTATCTCCCTGAATCATTGTCCAGAGGGGACCAGCAAACTTGCATCAAACCAGGATTAAAGGCTCTCTTCCAGACTCACCAAATCCGAAAGATTACTTTGTCTACCTACTCTCTGAACAACTCTTTGATTGTGGAATGTAAAACCCACACTTTGCAGCAGGGGTAGGCAAACTTTTTCTGGAAAGAGCCAGAGAGGACATGTTGTAGGCTTTGTAGGTCATACAATTGCAGCTGCTCAGCTTTGGCAGTGTGAAGAAAGCTGCCGCAGACCATACCTCAATAAATTGGTATGGCTGTCTTCCAATAAAACTTTATTGACAAAAACAGAGCTGGCTACAGTTTGCCAGCTCCTGCTCTATCATGCTCCAGAGACTTCCTTTGCACCATGCAGAGTCAACCGTCACTCTTGATTTCTTTCCCTTACCTTGTGTGCTTTCGCGGAGAGGTCTGCCCAAGAGGAAGAGGACTGAGTTAGCAGCAAGAGGGATTAATGTTAGCTATATGAATTTAAACAGATTTAAAATCATAGGGTAGAGGGGCACCTGGGTGGCTCAGTCGGTTAAGGTCTGACTTTGGCTCCCGTCATGATCTCACAGTTTGTGAGTTCGAGCCCCGCATCGGGTTCTATGCTGACAGCTCAGAGCCTGGAGCCTGCTTCAGATTCTGTGTCTCCCTCTCTCTCTACTCCTCCTCCACTCACACTCTGTCTCTCAAAAATAAATGAACATTAAAAAAATTTTAAGCCCTGGGATGGATTACTGAAGCGGTCTAATATTCTGCTTCAGTATAAGAATAACTATTGGAAAATATGCATCCTCTTATTTGTTTGTTTTCTATTCATCGTTGACATGCAATGTTGGGTATAGACCTGGTGGGGTGGGGAGATGAAGATAGCCTCCAGAGTGGTATTACCAACCTCAGTTCTTTATAATTATTCCAATCAGGTGATGATATAAGGAGTTCTTATTGTTCTTACCTGGAACGCATTGAGTAACGCAAAAATAACATGCCAAGCCAGATTCCGGTTGTCCACAATTGTCCCTATGCCAAAGCCCCAGGTGAGCCCCAGCAGAGGGGTCAGGATGAGGAGGCTCTTCCCCATGCGGACAATAGTGGCCCTGTTGTCCTGACTCGGCCTTTCTCCAACAGGAGGCTTCCAGAGCTTCATGAGAACTAATAGCACCACAACCAAGTTCACAGCCACAATGGTCAGTGCAGGAACAGCAAAGGCCAGGAGGGGTTTGCTGTTATCAGACCAATTAAGCCAACACACGTCTTTCCTTTTGTAGCTGTTGCTAGGTTGTGTGACTGCAATGGTGATGACAGATATGATGAGAGGGCACCCATAGCCCAGGCAGAACCCGAAGGCCATCATCACATGTAGGCCCATGTGATGGAACACAAAGAGGATCCGATAAGCCAGCAGGATGCCGAGCATGAGCATCCAAAAGAACAGGGAGAGGTAGAAAAAGTGCATAAAAAACACTGCAGCCATGCAGACTCCAGGAAAGCTTACTGTGGAGTCTGCAGTGGCAGCAACGATAAACCAAATATCAGCAATCAGGAGGCACAGGGCTATGTTCACCATGCAAATATGACGTGTGTAGGAAGTTTGGTTTTTCTTGAACTGCTTCCAAAATAGAGCTTCAATAATTAGGCATAAGGTGAGACTTCCGATGGAGATACCCAGCCCCACATAGGTGATCAGTTTCACAGAGGGAATGATGGCAGGTGGGACAAAGGGTGACATCAGTATGGAGAAGGAAGTCAAGTGAGTACATCGGCACATCACCGTGTCTAGAGTTTCATTCACTAGCTGGCAGCCTGCATTGTTCCATTGCAAATGCCTGAAATCCCAAAACACGCAGTAAGGCTGGCTCAGATTTGACTCTATCTTGGAAAAAATCAGGAAGACTTCATTTACGGAATAGTTTTGGATAACCATAGATATCACCGGCCCATTGACCTGAGCACTTCCATTCTTGGTAATGGATAGAATATTCCCCAGGGTCAACGAGGCCATGCCGATAATAGTTTCTGGAAGGGACCACCGGAATTGGTCTGACCCAATTAATACATGGCCTCTGATGGGTTTGGAAGTATTTTGGTGGGACAGCTCAACCTGATAGCTGTAACCCATCTCAGGTTGGCTTCGGGACACTGGAATCCCTTTCCAGTTAATGAAATCCCGAGAAAAACTCAGAGGCAGAGCTGTCGAAGGTACGAGGCTGCTGATGTTTTCCAGTGTCTCCAGCAATCGTGAGCTGGCATGCTGTTCTTCCCGCAGTAACACCGTCCAGTTGGTTACTGATGTTGAATTAAGGATGTGGTCAGCTATATTAATGACATCCTGAAATACAAGGATGAAAGTCAGTTTGTATTTTAAATAAGCAGGTCAGAGGAGTGGAGCAGAGAGTCTTTAGATTATTAAGTATAGTATAGTTGCCCAGAGAGTTGGCTCAGCTGAGGACCACATTCAGACTCATCAGCAATAAGCAGCTTAGTTGCTCTGCACAGTGGACGCTTTGGGTTAAGTAACTTCGGTCAGCAGAAGCATGTAAGTCCCAGAGTCATCTGCCCAGCATTCATATGCACACTGGAGAACCAGCATGGCTTAGAAAAAATCCTGTGGTGTGGGCTGCCACAGTGCCCATTTCTGTCCTCAGAGATGAGCAACATGGCTGCCCTATTAATAGCTCAGCTGAGCCTCAAAGAGTAAGACATTATTTCGAACTGCTTTCCAATATCATGTTTTTTTTTTCAGAAGTTCTAAATTCTTGTCATGGACGTTCAAGTTTTAATTCATGTGGATTTATGACCTTCATTTAACAGAAGAGAATATAAAGCAAAAATCCTTAAAAACTGGATGAGCAACCAGAAATGGAATTGTTGTGGGTTTTAAGGGTCAGTCTTAGTTTAAGAGATTCCTTTTCCTAACAAGCCCTTGAAAGTTGCCACTTTCTCCAATGGGACATTGTCTCTGGCTTATGGCTCTGATTCCCAAGCATTCTGTCCCAGGCATTATCACTCTGACTGAGTCTCACCCTAAATGAACACTCTGTGGCTTCTGGCCCCAAGTCCCATAGCATGTTTCTTGTACTGCCTCTTGGAACTTCTTCCTTCTTTTGGTTTCTGTTTGCCTGCTCTGTGCTCTACATTTTATTTTTAGATATTTGTCCTTTTGTTTTAGTTGGTTTCTAGTAAACAACCAAAGTCAGACTTCAAAAAAAATTTTTTTAGCATCTTTATTTTGATTTCAGGGAGTTTAACCTATTTATATTTAGTGTCATCTCTGACATAATGTTCATCTCACATAGTTGTATATAATTGTGTGATTATGTAACAGTATACATTCTATAATCCAGTTTTGTAAAATACAATGTACTTTAACATATAAAATGCATATATCCAAAATGGTTGGCAGGACATTTATTTAACAAAATAAAAATTTAACAAATATTTATTAAGTACTTCTATGTGCTATTTGTTATTTTCTTGGCACTGAGGTGATACCCAAAATGTAAGCAGTGGCTATTCTAGGGTGACCAGATTACATATCATTTTTTTTTGCCTATTTGCATTTCTTAGTAAGCAAGTTTCATCTGCCCAAATTTTAAGCTAATTTTAATTAATTAATTTGTTTGCTTGTTTTTGAGAAAGAGAGAGAATGCACATGCTTAAGGGAGAGGGGCGGAGGAAAAGGGAGAGAGAGAGAATCTTAGGCAGGCTCCATGTTCAGCCTAGCATTTGATGGTGGGCTCGATCTCACAACCATACGATCATGACCTGAGCCAAATCAAGAGTCAGACACTTAACCAACTGAGCTACCCAGGTACCCCTAAATTAATTTTTAAATATCCAAACTAAATCATGAATTCCCCAGTCAAAATGAGAGAGTTCTTAAAATATATCCTACTAAAATCAGAGCTTTGAGCCACAGGAAAGATAACTCCAAATACATGAAAAAGTTGGCACCTGTGTCATACAGTGCCAAAGCTCATTCCTCCCTCTAAGCCTGCTGAGAGGTAGCCCATTTTTTAACTCATAATCAGTCCTGTAGCTTCCTTGTACCCTGTCGAGGAAGCAGTAAAGCTCATAAAAGACAGTTACATGACTCTTCAGTCTTTTATTTTTCCAAAGTTTATTTATTTTGAGAGAGAAAGAATGCAAGTGGGGAAGGGACAGAGAGAGAAGAGAGAGGGAATTTCAACAGGCTCCACATTGTCAGTGTAGAGCCTGACGTGGGGCTCGAACTCAGAGATTATGACCCAAGCTGGAAACAAGAATCCACACTTAACTGACGGAGCTACCCAGGCACCACTCTTTGGTCTTTTTCAATGGTGTGCTTTCAACTTGGGCTCATATCATTCTTCCTAAGAGATAGAGCACCTCAAAGGGAATTCTTGAGACACCTAGGTGGCTCCATCGATTAAGTGTTCTACTCTGGGTTTTGGCTCAGGTCATGATCTGATGGTTCATGAGACCACACCCCACATCAAGGATTCTCTCTTTCCCTCTCTCTCTCTTCCCCCCCTCAAAGAAATAAATAAACTTAAAAAAAAAATAAAGTGAATTCTTCTAGCATAAGGAGACCATACCTCCATAGTTGAATTGGACACCTTGAAATGGCCTGACAGTGACAGAGACAAAACATTGTCCAGAATGGACACCACTGAAGCCAGATTGCCAGCCGTAGTTGATGGGTTCTGCTGAATGACGAGTGAAAGATTTCTCACCAAGGATGACACAGTTGCCTCGGTGGCATTGCCTGCAATCACACTGAAATTCTAGGAATAAAAAGGGTTAAGTTCTAGAGAACAACAAAATGCTTGCGTTTCATATAAATTATGACCCTGATTAGAGAGAAACTGATATCCAGTGAGCTTCGGTGACTTTCCAAACTACACAGCAGGAAGTGGAAAGACTGGGTCTACTGGCACTAAATCCTATGTTATATCCACTCTACTATGCTGAGAAATTCTTGTGGAATGAGAAGACAAAGGAACATATGTGGAGATATGACTACACTTTGTCGTTGAATTAGGAGTTTTGCTTCTTCCTTCAGGTTCCCTTCTGCTTTCACTACACTGAGCTAGCTTGGCAGGCAGCCAAGAAGGCATATTCCTTTCCGTTCAAACCAAGTCAACCCAGGGATCATATCCCATCTGTTTTCCTTTTTGTACTTTTCAGCTGACAGTACTGTTCTCTGCTCACAGCACCTGGGACCTGCCTGCCTTCACACCTGGAGGAGACTAGTTCCAGCTCTGGTCCATGCCTGGAGCCGATGTAGAGAAGGCAAGAGCAAGGATAGATGCCAGAAGCCATCTGGCCCAATCTCCCTCCCCAGTTTACAGATGAGAAAACTCAAAAAGGGAGCAGTAAACTGTCTTTGAAAAATATCATTCTGAGTTTCATCTGCAATACAAGGTCTCAGGCTGGGAGATAAGTTATGCTCACTATGGACATCTGTTAGCAGAATAATGTCTGTGGCCTGGTCTCAGAGTCCCTCCTTTCCATGCCTTGAGTTCTAATTCCTCACTATTTGCTTCCAGCTTTCTATCTACCTCGCCTTAGGAAACATCATGTGGAGGTCACAGTTCAGGACTGGAAATCAAGTGATCATGTTTCTAGTTCAATGTTATTGCTACCGAAGGGACCATTAGCCTCTTAGCCTTTCATTTCCTGATCTATAAAAAGAGGTTGGTAAGCCAGATGACCCTTAAGATCCATTGCAGTTCTGTCATTGTATATGGTTCACCCCCGGCTGACCCACTCCCTGTCCAGGTTTCTGACGTGTATACATCCCCTCACTTGTACTGAGTTTAACGTCTGACTCACACCTTCACTTGGATCTTTGATTCCCTGGCTTTCTGGACTTCTAAGGCCAGCTTGGTTGCTCTTTTACTATCATAGAACTCTTCAGCATTGACTCACTCCTCTGTAGCACCCTTCCCACTAGAAACATCAGCTCTGACTTGCTCTGACCCTCTCAGCATCCACCTAGACGCTGCTACCCATGTCCACACTCCCTGGGTTTGCCAGGGTCTGATTACACCCTTGACCTCAGTGCACTAACCAATGAGACAAATTGATATATTATCCTCCACCTAACAGTGCTCACTGGGAGATGCCCACACTGACATTCAAAACACAAGATAGAGATGCTTTACCTTCCTCAGTTCTTCTAGCTGAGAGTGGACACATGTCTCCCTGAGGACCTGCCACCCAGAGGGCTGGCACCTGACTGTAATGTTTCCAGTGTAGCCGCTGCTACAGGGAAGAGTATACTCATCGTTCCTGGACCCAAATCCAAAGACAATGCTGTTACACTCAGCTGGGAAAAAAAATGGAAATGAAGAGGAAAAAATGTCTAAATATCCTGGCACTCTCTATAAACCATTCTATGAAGCAGTGCTTTAGAAGTCATATTTTCAGAGACAAAACCCATGCAAAATTCAGGAGTAGAAACTTGTCCTTGATGCCCAGCCTCATCCTTATCTGTACCCTTTTCTCCTTTCTAATGCCTTCCCCAAGGCTGGCTTGTGTCTGATCTGTGCCAATAATCTGGCTTTTAATGGGCTGTCAACTAGTAAGCATCAGGTGAAAATAAGACTGGTACAATCACTCTCAGGAAGGAATTTCACTCGGTAAGGAAATGCCAAAAAATCAAAAAATCTTCAATAAGCTAGGGAACAGAGCAGTAATGATATGGTTCAGAGAGGAGCAGTTGCCATTTTAGGGTGACATCCAACTTTGTACTCCTTTAAAAACCTCTCACATTGTGAACGGTCACTACTTTTTTCTTGCAGCTGGCCTTTAATAGCATATTCTCACTGTGATCAGGACCAAGAGAAGGAAACCCTGAATGGAAGATCCTCAAGGGCTTTGATATGTGTTTGTTTTTCCTACTGTTGTGTCTTAAGTGCCTATACACTTTAGGCACTTAGTAAATATTATTGAATACATGTTATTGAAAGTGGTACGTATCTGGATACAATAGGTTTAAGATTGAATGTAAAAAAGGGAAAAGGAAAAAATATGAGGAAAAGTGGTGCTGTCGTGTGTGTGTGTGTGTGTGTGTGTGTGTGTGTGTGTTAAAGATCTAGATATACCCATTCTTTCTTTGGTTCCTTGGATTATGATTTAAGCATATGTCAGCCCCGGGGCTCTCTCAGTATGTGTACCAGTAAACTATTGCTGAGTCATTTCCAGCAAAGCCTACAGTAAAGTCCAGCTTCCACAGTGTTTACACTGGCAACTGGAGACCAGATCGCTGTCAGCAAGGATCTGAAATAATCCACTGAAACTGAGTTTCATCATGTTGAGAGTGGGAGGTGGGAAGGCTGACCATGTCTACCAAAAGTCAGTCTTACTACAATCCTGTATCAGAAACATTTCCATCAGAAGACACAAATAAACTACGAATTAAAGGACTCCCGTAACTGAGTCAGAGAGGGGAATTTGGTGTTACCTTTTCCAAATACTCTGAAAGAGCCATCTTCTAGTGGGAAGAGCTTTTGAAGGCCTGCCTTCACCTTCCCAGCCACCTGTTCAATGGCTGACAGCAGCTCTGATGTGCTGCTGGAACCCACAGCTTCAAACCCAGCAACGATGCTTCCATCTCTATAATGACTATGTGGAAAGAAAAATGAGATTCATTCGGTCACACAGGGCCTGCTGTGTGTATGCACAGCACTGGGTCTGCAGGAACACATCAAACAGATTTGGTGCCAGTCTTCATGAAGCTTACATTCTAGTAGAGAAGACAAGGCAAATAGGAAACAAGCGACCACCACATATAAGCAATTATATATAATTTATATAACATAAATATACATGACATATACATTTAGTTAAGTGTTATGAGAGACAGGTGAAATGATAAGAATAGCAGGTGGAGGGGCTCCTGGGTGACTCAGCTGATTGAGGGTCTGACTCTTGATTTCAGCTCAGGTCATGATCCCTGGGTCAGCATGGAGCCTGCTTGAGATTCTCTCCTTCTGTCCCACTCCCCTTCTTATATATATAATAAGTCAAGCTCTCTGACCTCTAAGCCACTTCCTCTATCAAGAAGATTATTAATAGTTAGTAATCAATTTACACATGGCTAACTAACCATATAACTTTTGGAATGAAAGCATAAACAAAAAGATAATTTACTAAATATATCTTTATTTGCTGTAGACAATGCCTACTGGGTTATGAGTTATAGTGCACACATGATTCCTACACAAAAATATAATGGTTTGCCCAAGGCTGCCCCCATGGCTCCCAGTTATACAACTTTGTATCATATCCCCTTGTGCTTATGGACAGAGAAAAACCATCCCTCTGCAACCCACAGCCCTCATCTCCGCCCCCCCCCCCCAATCCTGGTCCATACATGCACACCACGATCTCCTGAAACATTCCGAGTACATTCCGAGTTTTCCACCTGCGGGTTTGCAGTTCCAGTCTCTGATCTATAGCTTGAAGACTGCCATTCGGTGTTTAAGTTTCCTCTTCTGGCATTTAAAAGCATTACTAGACAAAAGCAATGCTTTTTAATGCTTTTAAATTCTTACTTTAGTAAGAATACTAGGAAGACCAGCTCTGCCCTATTTTCTGTCAAGGCCATTTGGGAACAGCACTGGGCATTCTGCAGGATGGGTGCACAACTCTGAGGATGCCCTTCTAAGGCCATTGTGTTACTTACCGAAATTGGGTGACACGAACTGACTCAAAATCTTGAATCCTTCTGAATGCTTCTTTAAGCTTACAAACAGAGAAAAGGGCGACATGTTGATCTTTGTCCACGTACAAAAAAAGATATTTAAGTAAAAAAAAAAAACCCTGATGGAGATAATAAATAAACCAACAGAACCACTAAGCAAAGAGATTCCACAGAAGGTAATTGATATTATACAAATAGAGTTCAAATGGCAGTTGAGAATGTACACATATACACACGCGCATAGACACACTCACATACACACACACACACCATTTATTATTTTTGAGATTGCTAATAAAAATGGAAGAACCAATTGCTTAGAAGGGAGGATGGGGTGCCAAATAGTATAAATTTACCCCCCAAATCTATGTTTTCTCCTTCACAAAAATAAGACATAAATTTCCATTTAAACTGAATCTATCATAATGTGTTTGTGTACGTCTTCAGTGAAAATCACATCTGAACCATCATCTTAGGCAGACAGACACTAATTGAATTATTTGGTGACTTCATGATATAGTCCAGAACTTTTCTCAGTAATTCTATTTAGCATCTAACAAGAGAGGCTTCTTTATGGGACAAATCCCAAGTGCTTACAATTGAGCCTAGATCATGAAAATTTTCTTTTGACAAATAAAAAACAGAAAACAATCAAGAAGACTTAGTAGAATATGGCTCACATAAATGAGCATAAGCGAACACAAGAGAAACGGAAAGAAGTCAATTGCTAAAGCTCTCCCAGAAAGACAATGTTCAATGTACGCCAGTTGTGAGCCATGTGATTAACGGCTCTGTAATAACTCATTGAATGTGAATGATTAAGAATATGTATTAAATAAACATGCTGAATTGAAAACACTTGAATTTATGTTCAGCCAATGATTTCTTATGCAATAAGTAGAAATTGCTTACTTGAATTTCAATTCCGGTTGTATATTTGGAATACGAAGGAGAAGATGAATTCAAAAGGTCTTTGGTAAATCTTTCATTAATTTTGAAAGTGCCCCAAACTTCTATGGGAAATAAAAAGAGGTTAAGAGATATAAAAATTATTTGCATAAAATTACAGAAGTACATTTAGAGCCCATCTATTCAACAGCAGTATTTCAATTTCTTTTTGCAATGAATGTTCACCTAAAATAATATAAGAAGTGTACATAAAACTAGATATTCAGTTGTGGATTTAGAATGTAATGGGAAAGTTCTGGTGATAACACAACCTTATAAGTAGGTAAATGTGTGGTCACCCACGTGAGGTTTAAAAAAAAAGAAAGCAGTCACTTAACACTGAAATATGTGCCCATTTAGGCACTGAGCTTAAACACTCTCCCTATTAAACATTAAAAACAAAACAAAACAAAACAATAAAACACTACTTGCTATCTCTAGCATACCCTTGTTCACCCATTGCTAGTATTTTCCTGTGCAGGGACAAGTTGTTGGTCATTTTTATATGGATAAATCCCATTTATCCTTCATTCAGCACCTAGTCAAATGTACCTCCTCTGCAAGCCTTCCCCTGATTCCCAGATGCAAAGATTCTTTCCTTCCTCGAAACTCCTACAATACTTTGTCCATACCCCCTTTACAACGTCTTGTACAGGCATATCTATTTGTGAGAATTTCTCATGTTTCTATGTGCCCACTCCACCTTGGGAAGACCCTGGTGAGTGTCATCCCTGTCTGATCTATCTTTGTATCTCTTCGAGATGGATCAGACACAGATCACCCTTCAAAAGGCAGGCTTTCATTCAAATTTGCTGAAGAAATTATATAATCTTCTTTCTTGTATAGTAGCCTAGCCTCCCCAACTAGCCTTCTAATTCATAGAGAGAAATGCTTCATTGTGTCCTCCCAGAATTTGCCTCTGACCTGGGTATAAAGATGGTGTTTAATAAATATGATTTGCCTTCATGAATTGGCTTTGTCCTGGGAAGGGGAGTCAGGAATGTCCAGAAAATCTGGGCTATTTCAGTTTCTCCTTCACTCTTTGCTCAGCTCTGCCAAAATTTAAAGCTTCAAGATAACCGGAGTAATCTCTGAGGAAACTATGTAAAGACCTTCAAGCCCTGGAGTCCACATCATTTGATTTACTTCATCATCCACTGAATATACACCTAAGGCAACAGCTCACTTGGCTTCCACTGGTTTCCTAAAATAGACTTCTAACTTCTGTCTTGTTTTGGTAATGCATTCAGTACACATATTTGTAGGCAACTTTGGACATATATTTCAATGTAATCACTCTGTGCTCCTCCTTGCTCTTACACCTCTAGACTTCTCTTTTCTGAAAGGTGATGTTAGCAAAAGAAATGAAAGCAGGCAGGAAAAAAATTATTTACTTAAGCAGTTCTCCTACTTGGGATTTCAGTGAATCCCCCTAAATCTCAATAAAATCAGAGAATTGCAGAGCTGAGGCAGATGAACCTCAAATTTGAAGTGATGTTCAAACATCAACTTGCATTTCAGAATTTTCTCCACTTATAGAGCTCTCACTGTGTGGAGCTAAGCCTAGTGGGGTATACTGTTATCCCCCTTTGCTTAGCGTGTAAACACTAGCTCTGCATGGAGACAAAGAAGATCATGTGGGCGAAGAGCTAGAGCTCCCTCTCCGTGGCTTGTTGGGTGCCAGGGTGTAGACCCAGGGCTCTCCTCCCAGCGCCCTGATGTGCTTACTTGCTCTCTCACAGAAATTGATGCTCTGGGTGAGGTTGTTGAGATGACAGTCACAGCTCTGGAGTGCTCCGGCCGTGTGAAGGTAGCATTTCTGGGGATCAAGGCACGAGGGACGGAACCAGGTGTAGCCGTCCTCACAGGAACACTGCAAGACCCCATTCTGGTGCCTGCAGTCTGCACAGAAAACAGAGCTTAGTCTCAGGGGGCCTGATTTATAAATTGACTAGTGTCAAGTTCTCATCCTTGTTTCTGACTTAGAATCTGAACTCAGTAGGGGCGCCTGGGTGGCCCAGTAGGTTAAGTGTCTGACGTCAGCTCAGGTAATGATCTCACGGTTCGTGGGTTCGAGCCCCACGTCGGGTTCTGTGCTGACAGCTAGCTCAGAGCCTGGAGCCTGCCTCAGATTCTGTATCTCCCTCTCTCTCTGACCCTCCCCTGCTCACGCTGTCTCTCTCTCTCTCTCAGAAATAAATAAAACATTAAAAATTAAAAAAAAAAAAAAAAGAATCTGAACCCAGTGTTTCTCTCCAAAAGCTAGAAGGATAAAACTAAGATGGCAATGTGTTCAAGGTAAGGAAATGTCCAGCTCAATAGATTCTGAGACTGGTATCAAACACCTGGCAAATATAAAATCAAGTGGTTAGGCCTAGCATCCCAAAGAAAGATGGATGCCCAGGAGATAGACCTTGGAATGGAAAAGAGAAGCAGAAGAGAGTATACCAACCTGACAGTTATTTAAGAGTTCTAGAAGGTATTTCTCCACTACTTCATTGGAGGCTCCTCCTGTCTACCTAACACCATTTTTAGGTAGGCCCCATAAGCAAGATGGCAAACACCAAGAGACATTTGTTTTTAAGAATCATGATGAAAAATTCCATCAGCCAATTCTGTATGCTCATTTCCTACTAACTGACCAAAAATGCCCACCAAAAGGCCTTCCTTTATAATAGACAAAAAACTGGGGCAAAGTCACCAGACATCTTTGTGAAAATATGCATGATGGCATGTAGTGAATGACTCTTTAATGTTGCCATGTGTCAGAATCACCTGGAGGGCGTCATCCCAAAGTTTCTGATTCAGCAAGTCTGGGATGGGCCAACGGTTTGCGTTTCCATTAAGTTCCCTGATACTGCTGCTGCTGCTCACCTAGGCACCATACTTTGAGAACGACTGCTTTAGACAAACCATTGACATCTCTGAAAACCAGCATTGTGGTCATGACTGCTGTTTGTCAATTATTTCTTGCTCTTTTCCAGGCACATAGCAGGATTACATATCTTGCCTCCCCTGAGATTGAATGGGACCATGAAACCAGTTTTGGCCAATAAGTTCTGAGCAGATTAATGTTTGTCACTTCTGAGTTGGAGAATTCAATTGCCAGTGTGAAACCTTCTAGTTTTCCATTTCTTTTTGGCTCAAACTGGGTACATTGATTATCTTGGATTCCCAAGTGACCACACAAACACAACCATGCTGCCAACCTGGAGTAGGGATATAGCATGAAGAAGAAATAACAGATGTATTCTTCCAAGCCACAGTTATGGTGGAGATGGTTGTCTCCATATCATAACCTAACCTGTCCTGACTGATACACCCACCTTCCCCATTTCCACTCCCAGTTCCCAGAAGGCAGATTTACATGTGGTGGCCTTTGCTCTGAGAATCCTCATTGGTTCATGTAACCAAAATGATGGAGGCTTCAAAAGCTTAAGAAAATTCTTCAAGTCTCTCTTCTCCTTGGAATCTCTGTAGGCCACCTGAAGCAGCAGCTCATATTCCTGGACTGAGCCTAAAGAAAGGAAGAGAGTCAGGAGCCTCCTCTTTCAGCCTGAGAGAGAAGTACTGTCAAGGAAGCCACCATAAAGCAATTATCACATGTAGTCTGGGAGGTCATAACACGCCACACTGCTTGTTACTGGCATCTGCTCATCCAGACAGTAAGTAAAAATGAGCATCCAGAATAAACCCTTGCAGATGGTCCCACACGTGAGTGATATGTGCCCATTCTCCCACGTCTGCTAGGGCAGCTGTTCCTGCTCTCTCTGACCCACCCTGGCTTCACCCTCCCGACTTGACACAGTTCCTCAGGACACGTCCAGGGTCAGGTTTCAGGGATCAAGACCCAAGGAAGAAGAGGTGAGACGATGCTAGTCCCTCTTCCCTCTTACTCTCCCTGCTCTGGTCTCCTTGAAGTATCTCTGGTATAAAGCCCTCAGTCTCACCCTCAGCAAAGAGCCCTTTTTTCTCCTGTGAAGAGGTTCCAACAATTAGCCAAATTTGAGTACCTTACATGACATGCAAAAGCAAAACTACACCAGAGCCTTCACTTGAGCCTTTATGCACCCTCACCTCTGCCTTACCACTCCTGAGCAGCACCTATTGTTTCCCTAAGGGGAGCCCGTTAAGTGTTCCGGGCTCATAGAGAATATGAATCCTATGAGTATTCTCTCACCCAGAACTCATTTAGGCACATTTACATGAAACTTAGTGTGCGATTTCATGGGGTTTCAAGATCCTCCAAAGCTCATCTATGGATCTTAGATTAGGAATGTGAAGGACCTTAGAGAAAAGGAGGGGAAAAGTGAACCTTTTTTCCTGGGTCTCTTTTGATTTCCACTGGTGGTGAAATCTCTTAGAAGTCTTAGATTTCTTGGAACATTCATGCTTTTTGTGGGGACAGATGACATGGGAGTTTCTATGAGACTGTCCCATTTCTTAGGGACCTGGATGGGGGTGTCCAGGCAAAAAGGAAATTTATAGAGAAGGAACTGAGCAGATCAATCCCTAGACTTTTCAGAAAGTAGTCAAGAGGGTACCAGGAAGCTGGCTGAGGCTGACATGTCCCAAAACATCTATAAGAGCTTCCTGGCTGCCATAACTTCCACCATCTCACTCCTTAAAGCCTGTGCCCTGCCTCTTACTCTCCCCTCTTGCAGGCTGTAGCCTCTGCCCCAGGTTCTGGGAGCCACACCAAGTAGAGAGAGCTATAGGGCACTCTTGTTCCTACTGCCCAAGCAGGTAAGAAGTGGGGGGATGGTCAGTGTCAGAGGTTAATGGCACTGGTTTGGGAGTCAGATTGACTGGGTATGAATCATTCTACTTGCCCCCTAGCTCTGTTTTTAATTTTATTATCTATAAAATAAAAATGACCACTGTTCCTAAATGAGAGGCTCAATGTCAGGATTTAGTTCATCTAATACACGGAAAATAGTGCCTGGCACTTGCTAACAGTTCAATAAATACTAGCTGTATTTTTTACTGCCAGAGAAAATGTATCCACAGCATTCCAAGTTGAATTTCCATTTCATTTTCTGAAGAATCATAGCCAGGCTTGCACGGTGATGAGTTTAGTGACACTATTAGAACGCTGTCTTATGACAGACCGCTGCACCGGGGAAAGGCTTTTGTGGGCTGACCCAGGAACCAAGCAACCATCAGTGTACATCACTGTTTCCAGGAAATACATTCAGTGCTTGAAACATCAGAATGACAAATTAAATCTCAGAACACAATCCATTTCTAGACTGAGGGTGGTACCCATTAAAGACTTTGTTAGGATTGAGATAAGGAAGGAAAGGAAGAGCTCCTTGTCAGGTATGGTGCAGGATACTTTGCCTTTTTATATCATTTAACCTTCATAAATGTTTTGTTAGTAGGGACTGCTATTAGTCTAACCTCACAGATTTGAGGTCATACACCAGTCACAAGCACTATTGAGATTTGAACCCTGGTCCCTTGGCACCAGTGTCTATCATACCACACTCTAAGGGACGCTCACCTGGATGCTTTTTCTTATTCACAATGAGTCCACTTTTTGTTTTGGTGCCTTCATTTCTCTATTTAAAAGGGGGGAAAAGAATAATTACGACATGGCTTTGTAATGATGTACTTCATAAGGATCTCAGCAATTAGCCAAATTGGATCTCCCTGAAGAACTGAAATTATGGATCTAAAAGTCCAAGCCAAGGATGGTAAAGAGGTGGCCAGAGAAGACCTCACTGAAGCAACTTTTGAGCACAACCCTAAAGGAGGTGGGGAACCGAGGATCCCTGGAAAAGAACTTTTCTGGCAAAGGGAACAGCACATGCAATAGTCTTGAGATAAGGACATGTCTGGTATGTGAGCGATGAGGCCAGAGTAGCTCAGTGGAATGGGTAAGGGGAGAGGAGCAGGAAGTGAGATCAGAGAATATCTCCAAGGAGATAGGCTATAGCAATGGCTTAGCTTTTACTTCATTGAGATAGGAACCCACTGGAGAGTTCTGAACAGAGGTGAGAGTGGTCTACTTTTCTTTTTAGAAGGCTCAATCCCGCAGCCATGTTAGGAACAGACAAACACAAAAGCAATGAGAGCATCTCAGGAGTTATTTCAATAACACAGGTGAGATATACTGAAGGTGTGGATCGAGGTGGTAGCCATAGAGGTAATGAGAAATGTTTGAATTCTGGGTGTATTTTAAAGATAAAGCAAAACAAAATAAGAGCCAATGGTTTAGATATGGGTTACAGGAAGAGTCACACATGAAAATAAATTTTCTGCCCAGACATCTAGAGGGACAATGGCACCACTTGCTGAGATGAGAAAGGAGAAGCAGGTTTGCTGAGGAAAAAAAGTGAGAATTTAATTGTGGATTTATTAAGGTAAGGGGCCTATTGGGCACCCAACTGGAGATAGCAAGTAGGTAGTAAATATATGAGGTTAGAGTTTAGGGGAGAAGGCTGAGAGACAGATGTAAATTGCGGAGCCATCAGAGAACATTAAAACCATGATCCTAGATGAAATCATCAAAAAAGTAAGTGGAGAGAGGGAAGAGAGTCCAAGGATTGCCCATGCCAATCTGTATGCTTTTTCTTAGTCAAAGAAACCATAGGAAGGAATGTGTTAAGCTAGTGGACATCTCCAAGATGGTTCTGTCTGAGTTCCTTATTTTGCAGCTAGATCATCTAACTTCCAGGAGATGAAACTGTTTATCCAAGGCTCCCCAACTCATGTTGGTCATGTGGAGCCAAGAACCCAGGACTTCTGATTCCAAGTCTATTAAATTATATAGCTCCAGTTGCCGAGAGAGTGATAGGTTCTCAAAGTGCAGACGGAGAGAAGAGAGGCTGTAGGGAGAAAAAAATGGGGCATGTGCCAGCTCACCCCCAGGAAGCTTTCCTGGCCGACGGCAAGTGTGAAGAAAGACATGAGCCAGAGAATGCAGATTTTCATCTTCAGCTGGTCTCCCTCCTTCCTGTGGACTCAGCACGAACAATTGGGGTCACAGTGTGCAGCTAGACAATTAATGTACCAGGCAAGGCTACAAGGCTGATGCAAAATAAAAAAATAATAAATAATAAAAACAAAAAAAACCCCAAAAAACAAAAACAAAGCAAGTCATTCAAGCCAAAATTTAAAAATATACACAGTGCTTTGTGCCTAACTGAGCAGAACAGAAGCCCTGAGTGTTTGATTATTTTTCCATTTCATGTGTGTAGCCTGAGATACCATTCCTTCTGCTCCAGTACCAGGAGGTACGAAATCTCTGTCTTTACAAACTTCCTAGAAAATGGCTCAAGAGCTCTCAAATTTGCCTAAACACAGGCTATTTTAAAATTATGACTTGCTCAGCTCTGCGACTAAATGCATTTAACATCTAGCCTTATATTTCATGGTTTCCCCTTTCATCTCAGTAAAAACAAGCACTGAAGTAACCAAAGATCTGTAGGACCATTAATATAAGGGTAGAATCAGTGTTAAGATGGCACATTTTACTGTATGTGAGTTTTTTAGCACAATTTTCGAAAAGCGATATTGGACAACATTGACGGAAACTAAGAAATGCTATAACTTCTCAATACTCTTTCACAGCTCCGTAGGAAACAATGGAAAAATAGGATTCCTGAACTTGATAACCCACCGTCAGAATAAGTGAGCTGGATCAGCAAGCAGCACCGAAAACACAGAGTTGGACCTTCCCTTCCAGCTCTTACCTTGTTTCCTGGGTGAACCTTGACCCTCACGCAAATCCTGACATCCCCGACAGGCCCCACACTTTGCTTTCTGGTCTACAAGAAGAGAAAAAAGGCATTAGGGACAGGATAAAGACTACCACAGATGTGGCTTCCATGTCAGCAGCAATTCTTTCTAGGGCTTCCAAGGGAAGTAGGAAAAATAAGCAATGAAACATATACAGCTTTTGTGTTTACCTTCTACCCTCAGGTGAATTTCGGTCCTCTCCTGTCCCTACCTTCCCACTTGCCAAAACTCCTTCTAAATCTACTGATTTTAACTTTCTTTGAGCAGCAGCCCACGCTCCAGATCGTTCTAGACCTTGCTTCTCAAAATCTATCTTCTTTGAGTCCTATTCCCTCCCGCCTGCTCTGTGCTTTCTAAAAGTGATGGATATTTACCCTTAGCGTAGTGTTTTTCAAACATTTTGACCAGGCTCTATAAAAAGAAATGTATTTTATAATATGTGCATGTATACACACACACATATAATAAAATGTATGAGAATATATGTGTAAATAACAGAACAGAATAGTTAAATAACAGAACAAGTCTGTGAAACAGAACTTGATTATTTCTGAGATGTGCCCTTGGATATGTCCTTTTTTTCAGTTTTTATTCAAATTCTAGTTAATTAACATACAGTGTAGTATTAGTTTCAGGTGTACAATATAGCAATTCAACACTTCCATACATCACCCAGTGCTCATCACAGCGAGTGCCCTCCTTAGTCCCCATTCCTATTTAACCCTTCCTCCTACCTACCTCGCATCAGTTCACTCTCTATAGTCAAGTCTCTTGGTTTCTCTTTCTCTCTTTCTTTCCCTTTTCTCGTTTTTGTTTTTTTTTTTTTTTGGTTTCTTAAATTCTACATATGAGTGAAATCATATGCTATTTGTCTTTCTCTGACTTATTTCAGTTTAAAAAAATGTTAATGCTTATTAATTTTTGAGAAAGAGACAGCATGAGTGGGGGAGGGGTAGAGAGAAAGTGTGACACAGAATCTGAAGCAGGCTCCAGGCTCCAAGCTATCCGGGCCCGATGCAGGCCTCAAACTCATAAACTGTGAGATCGTGACCCAAGCTGAAGCCAGACGCTTAGCCAACTGAGCCAACCAGGCGCCCTGACTGACTTATTTCAAGTGTAATACTCTCCAGCTCTATATAGAGGTAATATATACCACCTCTTCTTCATCCATTCATCAGTTGGGCTATTTCCATATCTTGGCTATTGTAGATGATGCTGTTATAAACATCAGAGTGTATGCATCCCTTTGTATTAGTATTTTTGTATTCTTCAGGGAAATACCTGGCAGTAAAATTTTTGGATAGTAAGGTAGTTCTAGTTTTAATTTTTTTTAATGTTATATTTATTTCTGAGAGAGAGAGAGAGCAGGGGAGGCTCAGAGAGAGATAGAGACACAGAATCTGAAACAGACTCCAGGCTCTGAGCTAGCTGTCAGCACAGAGCCCAGTGCAGGGCTCGAACCCATGAACCATGAGATCATGGCCTGAGCCAAAGTCAGACACTTAACCGACTGAGCCACCCAGGTGCCCCTAGTTTTAACTTTTTGAGGAACCTCCATACTGTTTTCCAGAGAAGCTGCACCAGTTTGCATTCCTACCAGCAGTTCAAGAGGGTTCCCTTTCTCCACATCCTCATCAACAGCTGTTGTCTCGTGTTGTTAATTTTAGCCATTTTGACACGTGTGAGGTGATATCTCATCGTGATTTTGATTTGTGTTTTCCCAATGATGAGTAACGTTGAGCATCTTTTCATGTGTGTGTTGGCCATTTGAATGTCTTCTTTGGAAACATGTCTATTCATGTCTTCTGTCCATTTTTTAACCAGATTATTCATTTCCTAAGTGTTGAGTTTGCTAAGTTCTTTATAGATTTTGGATACCAACCCTGTATCAGATATGTCATTTGCAAATATCTTCTCCAATACCACAGGTGACCTTTTAGTTTTGTTGATTATTTCCTTTGCTTTGCAGAAACTTATCTTGATAAAATCCCAATAGTTCTAATACCTTCCTGGAGTTCAGCCACACTGCAGAGGAAGCTTGTACTCTTTCCCACCCCATATTGACTTGTTCTCCACCTCCAGGGAAACCATTTTAATGTCAGTTCCTGAGCACTGTTTGCACCGCGATCTGTAGTGCTGAAGATTTCAAAGAGGGAAGCAGTCACAGTGCATATGGGTGTGATCTACCCTCTCCTTGTGCCAGGGTCTGTGTCCCATTGGGAGGCCTGGCCCTCATATGTCTCTTTCTCTTAATTCTTTCAATCTCTCTCTGAAAAATCTTCTCTCTCCCCTGTGTTGTCCAGGTTGGAGCCTGCAAACTCAACTCAATGAGGCCTAGATGACAGCCTGGGTGTTGTAAGGAAACTTTCTCATACTCTTGGCCTCTTTATCCACTCCTCCGCCCATATGGAGGGTATGTTCCAGGCTGTCTGCTTGAACTTGCTAGAAATGGTAAATTGCCACTTAGAGACAGAATTTCAGACCAGTGATTCCCAGTCACTGCTTTGTAGGCCAATCATGAATAGCTGGACTATAAAACAGAACGGGGAAAGAAGAGGAGGAGAAGAAAAGAAAACACTTGGAAACTTATTAGAAAATACAAGTGCTTGCATACCACCCTGAGCCTAGTAAATCTCAAACAGGCTAGGCCCAGCTGTGTGCATTATTAAAGCTACCTAGAGATGCTGGCCTACAGGCAGGTTTGAGAGTTATTATTCTAGACTGGTTCTGGGGTAGGAAAAAGGAGTTCCGCACTAAGGCCAATCTTGTGATCTGCATTCTGATTTGGGGTTTGAGACCAAAGCTCAAATTAATCAAAATTTTTTCTTTGCTTCCTTGGTGCAAACACCTCCTCCTGGGACAGAGTTGGAAGACTGGATTTCAGGTAAACAATGACTAATATTTTAGTGTTAAGTATGTGCCACATGACATTTGGGACACTACTCGTTGTCCAGAATTATTTGTTGTTTTTCTGAGATTCAAATTTAACCAGGCACCCTCTATTTGACAACTAGTCAAAGGTGGGAAAGTGGTATCTCAAGGCATATAGGTCATAACAAGTACTCTAGTTGAATTGTCCAGGGTTCAGGTACCAGCTTCGATATTATCAAGTGGATGTCCTCTGACATTTTCTCAGGCTTTCCATACCTCAGTTTACTAATCTATAACATGGAGGAAATAGTATATAATTCAGAAGTTCTTAGGAGATTTGAATGCGTTATTACATATAAAGTACCCCCAAAAATGCCTGGTAGGTGATAAGCCTCAGTGATGTTAGCAATTAAAATTAACATTACCCATATTTCAATTTCAGCACCAGATTTTAGAGTTACTTGTTGAATTGTGCCAGAGTTTGACTTTGACTGTGAATCAAATTAACTTACCAAATAAAGATGTTCCCAGGTTGATGGCCACTACTCTGTAAATAGAAGACTGGATCTCAGCCTCAGAGTCACTGAATTTTCTGACTCAAAGGAGAGTCATCAACAGTGTAGATGTCAAGAAGTACTGTGTGTGTGTGTGTGTGTGTGTGTGTAGGGTAAGGTAATACTATATCCCACTTAACATTGCCTTTACTCGAGGCCACCCTCATGGTATTTTCAGGACTTCCTTTCCAAGCTGAAAGAGTTCTGATTATTAAAAATTCTCTGAATCCTTGTGTCTTAGCTACAAACGAGGAGCTGTTGTCACCAGAGTATATGTGTTTACATCACTTGCTCTGTGGCAGCTGGGGGCCAATGCTTCCTAACCCACAGCTGCGCTGGCACTGGCTGCAGTGGGAAGGCTTGGCCATGGCAAGACTCCTGTCACTTCCTTGAATTCATTTACGTGAATTCACTCCTGATAATCCCTGTCCTTCAGTTTGCAGAGAACAATCATTAGGATCTGCTATTACGCCCGTGGAGAAGGCTGTCCATTGTCTCTCCACTCTTCCAGTTATGTATTTATGGGCTCCAAATATTGTTTATTTACGTCAACAGCTGTCACCTTATCAACAGTGGTGCTTGGTTAGAACTGCTCACACCTACACTTCCCAGAATTTTTAGCAACTTTCTAATCTTAGGCACAATTGACCCCTTGGGCTGCTTTCCTGGCACCCATATTTATGGGATTGTTTCTTCCTCTATAAATAGAAGAAATCCCAGTAGAGTTGTCTCCCTCCTCTCTATCTTGGACTCACATGGGCATGTGCATACCACACACACAAACACACACACACATGTACACACACATACACGCTAATGCAAAGAGCAGATCTCCAGCTAGGATCTGAAGGAAATCATGACTCAGATAGAACTGATTGTTTTATAGGCAGAAGACCTGTAAAACCTTGGTTTTATTTTGTGTCTTATGTTATAACTCTTTGGTAACATTTCCATCAGGATCTGTCTTTGTGTAGGAATCCTTGGGCCTGTTGCCTTCGAGAAGAGTTTCTTTGTGCTCCTTCCTTTAAGTAGGCAGATGTAGTAGAAAACATGAAAACATAGATGGGAACAGAGAAGACCACGAATTTACATCTGGAAAAATGTTGGGAGATTTGGCTAATCTTATGAGCTAGACAAACTTCTGGAAGAACTATAATTTAAAGTTATTTGAAATCTCAGTGAATATCTGCATAAATAGTGTGCATGGTTCAATCTTAAGCACGTATTTTACATTTTAGTGTGTTTTTAGTATGCTTTTGTTGTATAAACATTGTGGAAAAGACCTTGATTAATTAGAATGTAACCCCAGGTTTGTCTCTAACCTGTCAGAACTTGTGAAAGTTAAAAAAAAATTCACTGGACTCAGTTTCCTCCTCTATAAAATAACCAACGGAAAAAGTTAAGTTCAGATCCATTCACATTCTGATTCTATTGTTACATGCCCATTTCTCAAGTTCTTTTTGCATATTATTTATTTATTATTTTTTTCCTTAGTGTGTGTCAGTCATCAAATCGAACCTGAGAAAGATCAAAAGTTTTTACTGGGCTTTAGACCTGTTTTCTCTTCAAACTGGTTATCCTAATTCTGGAACATCCTTTGAGATGGGCTGAAAGCCTACTAAGAATGAGTCCTTGGGTTGAGAATAGGTGTGATTTTTAAGAATCCTAGAATTATAAGGCTAGAAGAGACCAAAGGAAGGACTTGGCTCAGTCATTCCTTCCCCAGGACACTTTACCGATCTGCTAAACTCTAATTAATTTGGGAGCCTCCAATTTCCCAGGCACTGTGCCAGGGACTGGCGTCCACAGCACAGTCAGGAGGGCTGTTCATACATCCTATCTCTGCCCATAAGAGTGATCCAGACCCACTTTTGAGAAGAACTGCTGGGTTGCTGGGGTGTCTGTTTCCTATGTAAACTCTCCAACATTTCATTGAATGCATCTCCCTTCAGAGTTCAGTTTGTGACCCTACCACCTCATCTGATCCTTCTTGTTCCAAAAATTAAGATACATTTTTTTACAAGTCTGTGTGTCCTTTGTCGCTCATGGGAACTTCAGTTGCAGAGGACTTCTGCTGCTGGTGCTGTCAGCCTAGCACACTGCGTGCTCTCCATGAACAAAGATTCTGGGCTTTTTAAAGTCATTTCATCTGTGCTTCGTATCTTAGATACAGGTCAATCTGTTGTTCTGAGCTCAGCACCCAACACAAATGTTCTAATCCAGTTCATTTCCTATAGACAAGTGCAGCTCAATTCTGTAGTAAGAGCCTGACTGCCGGCCTCAGCAATTGGCTCTATTCCAACCTCTTGTAACTGAAGGTTTTCTCCTGTCACTCATGGTTCAGTGGAGTCAACATTACCACCAAGCCCTTAAAGATGATTAATGGCATTCCAGAGAAGGTGCCAAGCTGTTTCTTCCAGGCAAGCCTTCAGCTCAGCAATGGGCACCCAGCCTTTCTGGAATCCCCAGACCGGGTTTATTTCCCATCTTCCCCACATCACTCCGTGGGTGAAACCCATGGAATTTGAACTTCCTCTTAGATTGTTCCTTTGAAAAAGTACTTGCACGGCACTTGAGGGAGGCGATGGTTGCGTAAGAAAAAGACATCAGAATAATTCTTTCTAGTTTACAAAACACGTTCGTATGTATCGATTTGGTTATTTTGGCAATCTTGTAAATAAAGTGGGAATTATTTCCATTTCACACGTGCAGAAAACAAAAAGGTAGATACAAATCCTAAATAGAGAGTTATCTTTAAATATTGATTCTTTAAAGTGATGTTTACTCATTAAAATGTATTTATCAACTATTTCTCTAAAGTCCTCTCCCTAAAAGAATCTAATCTTCCTCTTGGACTTTGAGCCAATGCATTTTGTTGCTTGGGACATGGTTTCAATAAAATCCTAATTGTTAATTTGATCTCCATCTGAGTTCCTTACAAATAGGCTTTCTTTGTTCAAGAAAGAGAATATACATTTTAAAGCTATCCCTCTAACAAACATGAGTGTCCTCAGTGTCAAAGGATGAAAATACACTTTGTCAGGCCTACTGGAAAGAACTAGGCTTCGTGGCAACTTCTTATGTGAAAGGTCAGATTAAAGACGAAACAAACTCTTCTTGGGATCTTTTTAAATAAAACAAATCTCCGACTTGCATTCAATGCGTAGACTGATAAATCGTAATTATTTCAAATACACTAACAAACAATCATTCTTGGTTTCCCTCTGCCTGTTAACAGTATTTTCATCATAATTTCCTGAAGAGTAAAACCAAGTTTTTCAATCATATTCCCCAAGTGATTCTTCTAGAAATAGAACCAGTTTCCTGGCATTCCACCTATCCTGCAACTGTTATGTCAGTCCATATTCCGAAACCTTCCAGGCTCCACTCTACGTTCAGATAAAGACGCATTAGTGTGGCAAATTTATTGTTTGGACTCTTACTTACCATCTGCCCTCAAATGTTCCTTCTGTTAAGCTTTTTCTTGTGTATACTTAATTCTAGGCAAACGGGGTTTTTTCCAGGTTAGTGGATTGCTGCTTCTAAGCACTTTGTCATCTAATCCCCATGGCCAACATGTCCTCCTCATTTGCACTCCTCTCCCCACCCCATGAGGTGTAGAAATGCCAGCTTCATCACACTGCCCCCAGCACCTTTCTTAATGTTTGCCAAATTGATAGGCAAATTTTTTTCCTCATTGCTTTAATTTCCATGTCTTTGATTATCACTAAGAATAAGCGTTGGTTTTCAGATGTGTATTAGCCGTTTGTATTTTTTTTCCTGGCTTGACTTTTTAAGTCATTGTTCTAAGCTTTTCTATTGAAATGTTTACTTTTTCTTAAGAACTGTTTCTTTGGAGCTTTTATGTAACACGGATATTGGCTCTTTTTTCACTTCTGTTATAAACCTGGGTTCATTTGTCTTTGGTCTTAACTTCTTATGTTCTGCACAAGAGCTCAAAATGTTCATGAAATCACATCTGTCAATCTCTTCCATTCTGTATTTCAAACTAGGAGTCAACCTCAAAAACATGTTTTATAAAATGATTATAAAAGTACTCTACATTTCCTTCTAAACCTTCATTTTAAAATACATTTAGGGGCACCTGGGTGGCTCAGTTGGTTGAGCGTCTGACTTCGGTTCAGGTCATGATCTCTCGATTTGTGGGTTCAAGTCCCGTCGGGCTCTGTGCTGACAGCTCAGAGCCTGAAGCCTGCTTCAGATTCTGTGTCTCATTCTCTCTCTGCCCTTCCCCCACTGTGCTCTGTCTCTGTCTTTCAAAAATAAATAAATGTAAAACAATTTTTTTAATTTTTTAAAAAGTACACTTAAACTTTTAATTCTTCTGGACTTACTTTAGGTTTTGGTATGAAATAGGCGTTTACTTTCATTTTCCCCCAAATGAACAACCAGTTATGGCCACTATGTTTCTTGACTCAACCATTCTTTATCAAGACACCTTGATAATCCTTGTCATATAGTAAAGTTCTGACTTATATTTTTGTGAATTGTACCACTGTGTCTTTTTTTTTTTTTTTTACTATTTACTTGTTTAATTCGTATCTTGATCAACAATACTGTAGAGTGCTACATGCCTAAGAAATATATCATTAACTTTCTTATGAGAAACAATCAGCTGGATTCTCTAAGAGATTAAGTATACAGAAGTCTTCGAGCAAAATTAGGCTAAACTACAAACACAAGTGTGCAAGGTTTTCACAGAAAATATAATCTCCTGAAGGAAGACAAGGAGATTTTTTTACCCAAAACTTTGCAGGTGTGAATGTGTTCCATTGCGTCAAGCTATCCTAATATCACAAATTTATAGTAAATGGCTGCTTATCCCCAAACAAGAAAGGAACTTAAACAATCAGTTTACTTAATCTTAGTATAAATAAATCAAATAAAGAAATTATCTTAGACTTTATTTAACGTCTTAATTTTAAAAGACTTTATTTGAAACAAAACAAAAAACGAGAGTTTCCAAGGTTCGTGGGCCTCGGAGATTAAAAAGTGACACTTGCAGTGAGGACCCAAAAACACCATCGGGCCCTGATAACCCTCATCAACGGGATTTAACTATAGTTTCACAGTTTGAGAACTACATACCCTCTCTCTGCTGTTCTCCTCTTTACTTGTTATTTATTCAACTGACTGCACAGGGAATTTTACTACGACCCTATGAGATTCCAGGACACTTTCACACTCATTCTTATGGATTTTCATTCTCAACATTGCAGACACCAGGTTTCCACCTACCATTGAACAGGAGCTCCTGAGATTATCTTTGGCTTTGAGGGAAGAGGTGTGGTAAGAGGGTCTATAGACCTCTTGCACTATCCCTCCAACTTTCTCGGTTATTTTCACAGCTAGTAAGACCATGTGTCTGTCTATCCTTGAACTCTGGAGACCCTGACACCCAGGGAGCACTTCCCTGCTCGAGCACAACTAGAACTCCCTGGTGTGTTTGGGAACAGCGATTCCCCTTTTCTGAAGCTACGGGTATTTCCTGCCAAAGAACTTGAGAAAGAAAACAAGGCGGAATATTGTTAAAGTTGTAAATACATGTTTAGATTGGGTGGAGTATGGTTTCATAAGGAGTGGCACTAAGCAAAACTGAGAATTCAGTGACATTGTCCCAAGGATGCCACTTCTCCACTTTCTGACTTCTTCACCCTTACGACACGCCCCTACCTCTGGTAATGCCCTTCGATACTCAGTACCCTCTGGATGCTTCCGGTTTACCGTTGCTCCCAACCAAAGTGCTAAATCACTCACGTAGACGCTAGTTTAAATGAATGGGTTCATTTATTTTTTTAGGAGAATATTCGCAGTCCTTTAATTGGGGAATGAATGAATGAATGACATCAGAGGGCATGTGGGTGCAAAGGTCTGGTGTTCCCCTTACCCTCAGCACAGCAAGAGACAAACCCTATAATGGGACCCTACCCCTACTTAAAAAAATAATTAGGGGTGCCTGGATGGCTCATTCAGTTAAGTGCAGACTCTGGATTTCGGCTCTGGTCGTAATCTCACAGTCGAGTTCATCAGCTCGAGCCCCACGGGGTTCATGGGATCCAACCTCATGCTGGGCTCCAGGCTGAGAGCGCAGAGCCTGCTTGGGATTCTCTCTGTTCCTCTCTTTCTGCCCTCCCACTGCCTATGTTCTCTGTCTCAAAAATAAATGAATGAAAATAAACTTTAAAAATATTATAGAAATTTACTGTCATTTTAGAGAAGCAGGGCATGCATACCTGTGAGGCATGTCAGCAACAGTTCCCAACAGCTTGTTGCTGTGTACAAAACAGAAGTGTTTGCACATCAACCTGGAAAATCTCAACACGCATATGCTCTGATTTTACGTCCTAATGCTTTTTGCCACCATTTAGCACATTTAGTCACCAGAGCACGAAAAGCTTAAATAATGTGCTCGAAGTGTTAATACTTACTAGTAGTTGAATATAGTATTCTGTGTCTATTTTGTAAGATTGTTTTTAATTTTGATTATGGTTGTAAAATTAGCAGTGGTCTATTACAGGAAAAGAAAAAATAAATAAAAGGCTGTGCTAATATTCTAATAAATTATAGAACATATGCTTACCTATTTTTATTACCTCTTTCCTATCTGTAATTTCGCACCTCTGTGTGTTATTATCAGGATTAGTTTAACAGATATCGTTACGGAAAAGCCACAGATATCATTTATCTACATCTCTTCCACCTTGATCTTCCTTCTGTACTTTCTTCAGTAACTTCCCATATCTGGGATATCAAGTTTACACACATAAATTTTTCATTAAAAAAGGGGAAAAAGAAAAAGGAAAAGAAAAATTACCAATTTTCAAGGCCTTTTGGTCAGAAAATACAGAGTATTGCTTTATATTTATTAGTGGGAAGGATCAGGGAGATAATTGTAAGGGTCAATTTTGGGATTTTTCCGAGTCCAGGGACAGAGGTAAATTGGAAGTACTTCCCAGATTTATACTGGTTCATGCAAAACTTATATGAATTCATCCTAAAGTGAAAATAAACTTAATCTTCTCAAGCATATTTGTATTTTAAGGGATTGTTAAAGCTAATATATTACTAACCAGTAGAAGTCATGGGATTGATATTTTAAATTTCTTTGGTGGCTCCTTCTTTATTCCAGCCAATCTACCTCCCAGGCACACCTGAAGAATAGGGGGTACTGGGTTATAATTGATAGAGAGACGTGTGTGCTTTGAGTTAGAAAACCTGGAGTCTTCGAATCAGCAAATCTCCTCAATTTATATAGTCACCAAGAGGATGATCTCTGTTGTCTCTACTCATTGCTTTTTCCATTCTCTGTTCCCTTATTTAACCGTCTTTAGGAAATGAGTTGTTGAAATCAGAGTTTTCCCCAGGGGTAAGGGATCTCAAATTTACTGGTAGTACTGGGTGATAGTAATACACATTCTAAGGAATCAAATCACAGCTTTGGGCTTACCTGGTGATTCCTCTCTTCACGTCACAGCCTTAGGGAGCCTTTCCTCCAGTGCACCTGTGGCTCAATCGCTTCTTACTGCTGTTTGGAAAGACATTGCTAGTATCTGAATAGTAGCTCACTGGCACTCACGCAAGTCCACCGATTCATAAGCAACTCCTGGTGCATGTTGCTGCCCTTGTAGGCAGACAAACCCAGGACACACCCCCTTCAAGAAGGAAAAGAGAAATACTTTTATGCTGACTCTCCCTCCCACTTGGAGTCAATACCAGGCCTGGTAAGAGGAAGGAGATCTGAGCCCAAGACCTAATGATTCTTGCAGCAGACATAGACAGGTTTCTGAAACCACAAAAGGAAAGTGGGAGAAAAATGCTCCAGGGGAATGCGGAACACTTCTGTCCTAGATCAGTTTGCTATAAAATGCCATCCTGTTGAGCTTTCACATCCAGCCTCAGGACATCACAGGTCAAACCCCATAAAATGGAAGGAATGCGGCCCTTCATGTATAATTCCAATGGGAGGGAGGTGGGCAATTCCAGTGGAGTGAAGATAGGGGTCAATATTATTTTTCCTTTTCTGACTTTCTCATTCAGGCCCGAAGAACCAATGTGGTTCTTTCCCAGACAAAGAAACCCCAGCCTTACCCATGGGATAATATGGAATGGGGGCTGGGAAAAGAGAACAAAAGTATACTTGCTGAGGGTGGAATGCTCTTTGGGCTTAGAAAACCTAGAGCTAAATCTTTTCAACTTTTTAACAAATGCCTCTTTGCTTTCTAACAACCCATCCAAACTGAAAATTAACACACACACAAACACGCACACACATAATTTTTTAATGTTTATTTATTTTTGACAGAGAGACAGGGCATGCAGGGGAGGGAGAGAGAAAGAGGGAGAGAGAGAGAATCCCAAGCAGGTTCAGCACTGTCAGCACAGAGTGCGATGTGGAGCTCGAGCTCACAAACTACAAGATCACGACCTGAGCCGAAATCAAGCGTTGGACGTTTAACTGACTGAGCCATCCAGATCCCCCTACCACCCTTACATTCTGCAAATGACCTGAGGTGGCTCACAATGCCAATGCATTTAAAACATTATATTTGACTAGAAATAAGGACACATGAACTGTAAAACTTCCATATAAACTATACAAACGATAAAAAGGGAAGCTATAAAAGTAGAGTGTCAATTAAGAAAAAGAATGCAACTAAAAACCTATGAGGTAACTACACTATTTTATAAATTTGAAACTTAACTATAGGAGAAGAGCTTCCTAGCATTCAAGGAAAAGGGGAAGGTAAGCAGGTACATTGTTCTTATTATAGAAGAGGAAGCATTCATCTTCTTCAGAAGGAGGAAATGGTCTTCAGAGCACGGGGTTCTAGTAGAAATATTTCTTTTAGAGTGAACAATTCTTCTAATAAACTGGAGCCCATCATTTCATGTTGAAGACCTTTGGTTCCAAGAAGGCCTAAACACAATGTATCCCTCTTGTTTTCACCACCAGTTGAGCCACTTGGTCTACAGCATAATTCTTCATGATCAAACCCAAGTCTGGTCCAGTGAAGAAGCTGTCAAGAGAACAAAGCTGACCTGACAATCCCTAACTGTTAAAAGGCATCAACCATCCCTCCTTTGTCAACCACCAGCCTGGGCTGAATAGAGCTGATCTCACAATCTAATCAAGCTAACACCACTCTCTGCTGTGCCCATTCTGCAGGGTTTTGCAATTGCAAATGGAGACCAAATTTCCATTCAGTACAGAAGGTCGAGGGCTTCCAGAAGGACTTCACTCAGTTGATCTCATGTCTAATGTTCTAGGAATTGATGCTATCTTTTCGGTTTAGTGCTGTCCTTTTCCTATTGTCTGTGTTAAAATGCAAGTGCACGTAGGAGCACAAAAATCACTGATATCTTAGTGGGAATGTGTTTATAAAATGGTACCAATCATCTATTAATTACTTAGGGAGGAAAGTGGCTGTGGAATTGGGAGGGGGTAAGGTGAAGAGGTAAGACAGACAAAATGACCAGTCACCGTGGAGCTTTACGAGGGGAGGGCTTGAAGCTCAGATAGAAGCTCTGTTACTGACCTCCAGCTCAATGTGTTGTAAAGCCCGGCAACTTCCTAGGGGCTGGCATATGGCCCTTGGAAACAAAGGGATCCCTATAGTTTCTTATTAGACCAAAACCACGTTAGTAGGTAGTAGAAAATTAGGCAACCAACAGACATCAATAATTTCTTGAGTACATTGGTTTTGGAGAAAATCTGAATCCAAACAAATGACTATATTTAATTGTTTGTTAATTCCCCACTTAATGGAAGGAGATCATTGTATGCCCAATATTTAGGTTGCTTTGCAAATAGGGTGTGCTTTTGAATTATTGATGGATGACTCACTAGTAAGCCACTTACTCACCCCTTCTAGTTTCCTCCTAATGATCTACTAACACATGCGATGCTGAATTCCTCAATACTTCCTGGTTAGGTTACAGGGCTCCTCAGTCCCTTCAGCAGACAGAAAGCGAAAGAAAGTAACACGGGTTTTTGAGCACCATAGCAGCATTGTGACATATCATTGTTCGGAGCCCAAGAAGAGCTGACTTTCTGTGAAGGCAGCGTTGAGGAGGTTGCTCCTCTGGTATAACTGCAACGTTCTTTCTGGTACAAAATCTCACACACACTCACGTGTGAGGCAGGCACAAGGTGTTCACCTGAGCACACAAAGACAGCTAAACAAATGTGTTTTGGTCCCTCTGGTATACTTTACATCTCCTCTCTGGTAATCTTGGCCACAGAGCTTCCTTGACTGGACCAGGCCCAGCATCCTATAGACGTCCGAGAGAACCAGGAGGAAGACCAGGGGCTGAGGAAGCGCTTTGAAACCTGTCAAGTCATTTTTTGGTTGCACTGGCTTCCTGAGCAGCCTGATGGCTTGGTTTCCTGATGAAAGAGTAGAGTCACAGGAATCAACGGCAAACCGAATCACATTATTGAAACTAGTTTTCTAAACCTTATCCACACCTTATCACTGGGTGTGGGGCACTACCTGAATGAAGTCAGCAGAGGAGCTGGAGGGGAACCTGGAGGGCAGTGTTTATCCATCAGAGGTGCTGGGCTTTGCCCTCGGTCTTAGAGAAGCTCTAATCCAGGGGCTGTAAATGCAGTTGGTCACCTTGGATCATATGGTGATTCAAGAGTGTGATAGGCCCTGAGCCATTTCAGATGACTTTATTCCAATCTGTGAAATGATTAAATACAATAAGAAATATTTCAAGTATAATTTAAAGAGGGAGGGAAGCCCTGGAAGGGAGAGGAAGACACAGAATCGGAAGCAGGCTCCAGGCTCTGAGCTGTCAGCACAGAGCCCCACACGGGGCTCAAACTCACAAACTACGAGATCACGAGCTGAACTGAAGTTGGAGGCTTAACCAACTGAGCCACCCAGGCACCCGAGACACAGCATTCTTACATTGGAAACTTTCATAGTGAAATCAAGAGCCACCAAAGCCATAGAATCCAAGTTTCCATTTCATTCGCCAAATAAACTTCAAGTGTCCCTCAATTCAAAGCCCTGGACAAATTTAGAAAGGCCAGGCAGAATTCCACCATTGGTCTTTCATCCATTCAGAGCTTACAGTATTTGAATGTCAGAGATAACACTATGAAAGTAATGAACTTTGGTTTTTCCCCCTCCACTTGTCTTTAAAATGAGAATTATACAACATCAAGCAGCCACCTCTCTAAGCTCAGGGGACCTTTCTGGGGTGACAGGGATGGTACAACAGAGCTCATCCACCTGCATTCAACGTGATGTAGACAAATTCATCTGTGCATCAGGGCAGCCTCTGGGGAAATGCTCAGTCTGAGGCAGTTTACAAGAATCCTGCTTTTACCATGTAGGTTCCAGATCACCAGACCCTTAACAGTAACGCTATTTCTCCACCGGCCTATAGCAGCAGACAAAAGTCACACAAACAAGTGGCCCGAAGAACAGTCAGGAGTCTGCTGGGTTCGAGGCTAAAACCCAACAGACTGTCACTGAGTTCCCCAAGGGAGAATTCTTGTGGGTGAGAAGCTCTCCCCGAACAAAATAAATTCGATTCTGTCCCTGGGCATTTTGTCTTTGACATTGCGGCTGTACTCAACTTCCTCCTTAGGACAAACATCTGAAGATGCGGCCTGGGATGGAGACAGTCTATTTTTCGCACAAGTTTGGTTTCTGTTTAGCAAACCTCTGGTTGACCCCAGGGCTTCAGGATGTCCTTCGAGCAAAGGGAGACATCTAGTGGCCACTATTTGCACCGTAGAAGAGGCCACCTGTTCATGAAATCACTGTAAGGTACAGAGGTTTAGTTGTCCTGAGGATGAACTGGGGCACTTGGCCAGAAGGGAGGAGAAGGAAGGAGTGATCTGGATAAGGTAACCCCTGAGACCCTGAGTTACTTTGTTCAGATGCTTGACAAGGATCTGCTTGTGGTGGAATTCATTCATTCATTCATTCATTCATTCACTCATTCAACTAACTTATTAAATAGTGACTAGGTACAAGACTCTGCTAGGCCATGGGGACCTCAAAATTTATATATACTGCCTTTTTGTAGCTTAAGAGCAAGACTAGACCAGCAACAATCCATTAAAGGTGATAAGGTGATAAGGACTGGTCGCACTGTTATAGTAGCCCATAGAAAAGTCACTTAAATGAATCTCCAAGTGCGAGAAGAATAAAGGTCTAAACCACAGTTCCCAAACTGGCACCCTGCGGGTCCCATCTGGCTTGCAGATGTGTTTTGTTTGGCCTGTGCAATGTTTTTAAAACTCTGAATTAGTTGCTAACATTTTAAACAACAGGGGATTTCACATGAAAATCCAGACTGCAGCTTCTTTTGAAAAATGGGAAGATCTGACAGCATTGTTTCCAGATTGCTTTAGGGAGATGTTAAACCGAGCTGGGCAGGGACTGCTTAACCTTCCTGTTCCTTCTTTCATGACAATAAAGAATTTACTTATTTCGTTGATGTTTTGGTGGATGTCATTGAATGGGGTACAAAAGTAAAAATTACAAAAATGTGTTCATTGAAAAATCAGTCTCCTGCTATGCCCTGTTCTACAGCCAACAAATCATCACCTACAAAGGCACTCACTCCTATTATCAGGTAGAGATTCGGTGTATCCCTCCCTCACCCCTTACATCAAAATTAATGTCATCCATATGACAAATTTTAAAACAAAATGTGAAACTACAAATGCTAGAAGGAAACAAAAAAGTTATTTTTTCTATCCTTTAAATAATATGTTCATTTGTGATAAAGAAAGAAAGATCATAACTCAGACATCACACACACACACACACACACACACACACACACACACAATTGATATTTGACTACATTAAAAAGTTCTTCATGGCAAAAAATACAATGAACAGCCTCCAAATGTAAATGAGTATCTAGAAAAATATTTTTGATTCATATCATAAGTGACTGTATCTTGAATATGTAAGTAGTTCTTATAAATCAATAAGAAAGAGACACCAGGGGCACCTGGGTGGCTCAGTAGGTTAAGCAGCTGACTTGATTTTGGCTCAGGTCATGTTAGCACGGTTCGTGAGTTTGAGTCCCATGTGAGGCTCTGTGCTGGTAGCATGGAGCCTGCTTGGGATTCTCTCTCTACCCTCTTTCTGTCCCTTCTCCTCTCTTGCTTTCTCTCTCTCTCAAAATAAATAAACATTAAAAGAAAAAGACACATCCAAGGAGACAAATGGGCAAACAGGAATAAACCAAAAAAGAATACAAATAGTTCTGAAATATATTAAAAAGATGAAAAGCTATTTTTCAGCTCCCAGGTGGGAAAAAATTCAAAACAATTGACAACAGTTTTGTAGGTAGGAAGAAACAGGCTGTCTCCTGCTCAGCTAGTGGGTGTATAAACTAGTAGGTCTGTATCAAATTTTAAAATGTGCCTGTCCTTTGGCCTAGCAATTCTACAAGCACGCCTCCTTTTATTGCCCCTCATTTTGCTGCGCTCCACAGATAATGTGCTTTTTACAAATTGAAGGCTGGTGGCAACCCTGAGTCAAGCCAATCGATCAGTGCCATTTTTCCAACAGCGTTTGCCCGTTTCATGTCTCTGTGTCATATTTTGGCAATTCTCACAACATTTCAAACTTTTTCATTATTAATGCATTGGTTATGGTAATTTGTGATCGGTGATTACAGCTTGCTGAAAGTTCAGATGATGGTTAGCAGTTTTTAGCAATAAACTAGTTTTTAATGAAGGCATGTACATTGTTTTTTAGACGTAATGTTACTGGACACTCAGTAGACTCCCGTAGAGTATGAACACAATTTTCATATGCATTGGGACACCAAAATTTTTGTTTGACTTGCTTTAGTGCTCTCTGCTTTACTGCGGTGGTAAGGAACCAGACTGGCAGTATCACCAAAGCATGCCTGTATTTCTAGAAAATAACCTACAAATATGCTCACTCGTGTGCAAAATGGTACCCATACAAATATATCCAGTGCAGAATTAGTTCTAGTATGTGAAAATTATAAGCGGTATAAAAGTCCTTTAATAGATGTGGTGGATTATATTTGTTTAAAATGTGTTATATGCTCAAATCATAAACCTTTTTGTTTTATTTTAAGCAATTGAAATCCCGAAATTGTTACTACAATGTAAACTAGCTTAAGCTAAAACAGAAATTGGTCCTAAAAGTGGGGCAAAAGCTTTCATAAGAGAGATCTGAAAGTATGAGGCATTTGCTCCCGGTATGCCGATAGGAAGCAAGGAAATTTATTGGAAATGAACAGAGGCCATATATGTAATGCAGTGAAACGTTTGTACAAACTCGGAGGGCAGATAACATGCTAACCGAGCTTGTGGCTTTAGGCAAAGAAGTTAGAATCCCTTTTAGTGTAAAAGTGGTTCTCCTGACGGTGCAAGTCTCTTTAAAATATACTTGGCTTTTTATCTATTTTATTCCACCTAACGCTAGGTGCCTGTGATACGATTAATCAGAAGAAACATGTATTTGGCCTTTTTCCTGTGACTGGCTCAGGACTCCTAATTAATCCTTGGAATTAGAACTTTTAACCCCACTGCCCCGATCTCCCTCCTGGGGCAAGAGATGGGTGCTGGAGGTTGAATCAATCGCCAATGGCCAGTGATTCCATCGAGCATGGCTGTGTAATGAAACCTCCATACCAGTCCAAAAGGACAGATTTCAGAGAGCCTCCAGGTTGGTAAACACGTGGCAATTTGGGGAAAGTGGCACCTGTGGAGATGGCACAGAAGCTCCAGCCCTCTCCCCAGCCTCGCTCTGTGCGTCTGATTTATCTGGTAGCTCCTGAGGAAGATCCTCTTGTAACACATTGGTAATCTTGTAAGTAAAACGTTTCTCTGAGTTTTATGAGCCACTCCAGCAAATTGAGCAAACCCAAGGAGGAGGTCGTGGGAACCTCTGATTTACAGTCGGTGGGTTAGAGGTATAGGTAACGCCCTGGAGTTGCAACTGCATCTGAAATGTGGGGTGTGGGGGACAGTCCTCTGGGACTCGCTCTTATCCTATGAAACCCGACGCTACCTCCAGATCCACGGGGTCAGAATTGAGTTAAATTGTAGGACACCCAGCTGGTATCCAAGAATTGCTGGGATTTCTGGAGAAAACCCTCCCCCTGTCCTTCCCCCCCCCCACACACACACAATGGAACTGGATTCAAAACTTTTTTTGTTTTTTTTGTTTTGTTTTGTTTTACAAATAGTTTATTGTCAAGTTGGTTTCCATATAACACCCAGTGTTCATCCCCACAAGTGCCTTCCTCCATGCCCATCTCCCCCTCCCCCACCACACCCATCAGTCAGTTTGTTCTCAGCATTCAAGAGTCTCTCATGGTTTGCCTCTCTCCCTTTCCCCCACTATTTCCCCCCTTCTTCTCCCCCATGGTCCTCCATTAAGTTCCTCCTAATCCTCCTATACGTGCAAACATATGATATTTGNGCAGCACTCTCAACAATAGCCAAAACATGGAAAGAGCCTAAGTGTCCATCAACGGACGAATGGATCAAGAAGATGTGGTTTATCTATATGATGGAATACTACATGGCAATGAGAAAGAATGAAATCTGGCCATGTGTAGCAACGTGGATGGACCTTGAGGGTGTTATGCTGAGCGAAATAAGTCAGGCAGAGAAGGACAAATACCATATGTTTGCACGTATAGGAGGATTAGGTGGATGCAGAACTTTTAATGCCAGTAGCTATGCACCCAGTTCTTTTCCAGACAGATACCTTGAGGGAATCGGGCTTCAGAGGGAGAGGCACACCTTTGGTCTCCTTTCCTGAGCAACTTTTTCCAAAGGAGGGGATTTACTCAGAAGCACCTTAATCATTCCAGCTGTTTAAGCAACAGATTTGGTGTCCATACCCTGACTTGTTCCTTGTCATGAGTCTTAGCTAGAATTAGTCCTAATCACTGAAGGTCCATCTCAGTTTCATAGTTTACCTGTTAGAGGTAGAAATTAGAGAGGTAGGAACATGTTGCATCTTCTGTCTGGAACTTTTGTTCTTATTTTTTCCCTCTTAACACCTGTGTGAGAACTCGTCATTGTTTTCTTGCAACACGAAGTTTAAGCAGGCCAATAGCAGCTAAGTCATGCTAATAACTGGCATTTCAGTTATCTAGCCTTTTTCCAACACCAGTGACTGAACAATCCATCTTTCTTTCATTGTTTTGAGATGCCACCTTCATTAAATATTAAATTCCCATGCATCTTTGGGTCTTATGGACTGTGTTGTTTTTTTCACTCATCTGTGTTTACACAAGAATAAGCTCAACACTATTTGCTGTAGCTTTGTGATACATTTTCATATCCAATATAATAGTTCTCCCTTATCATTCTTCCTTGTCAAATGTTTTTCTTTCTAATCTTTAATAATTTCTTATAGAGGGGCACCTGGTTGGGCCAGTCAGTTAAGCATCCGACTCTTGATTTTAGCTCAGGTCATGATCTCACAGTTTGTGAGTTCAAGTCCTTTGTGGGGCTCTGCATTGACAGCATGGAGCCTACTTGGGATTCTCTGTCTCCCTTTCTCTCTGCCCCTTTCCCACTCACATGCTTGTGCTCTCTCACAAAAACAAATACATAAATAAACATTTAAGAAATAGTTTTATTATTTTTTAATTTTTATTTATTTTTGAGAAACAGAAAGAGAGAGAGACAGAGTGTGAGTGGGGGAGGGGCAGAGAAAGAGGGAGGCATAGATCTGAAGCAGGCTCCAGGTTCTGAGCTGTCAGCACTGAGCCCCATGCAGGGCCTGAACCCACAGACTGCGAGATTATGACCTGAGTCAAAGTCCGATGCTTAACCAATGGAGCCACCCAAGCACCCCATTAAGAAATGATAATAATAATGTTTTATATAAACTTTAGAATAATTTTCCATGTAGAGTTAAAATCAGAGTGTGAGTTCCTCCCTCAAACAAAAACCACCCCCGCCAAATTTATTTACACATTTATTGAGATTTTCTTAAATGTATAGATAAACTTGGGGATAATCAATGTCTTTCAAATGTTGAATTCCCATAATTAAGTATATGGTTTGTTTTTCTACTTGTTCAAATAAAATAAAATATTAAGGAATGATTCTAACAAATATACAAGATCAATATGAAGAAATCTTTCTAAATGTACTAAAGAACATAAAAGAGAATTTTCAGTTACATCCAAAGCCTGTGAGGCATGTGTGAATGCTCACATGTGTCATTAAAATATAAGGGGCACATGGGTGGCTCAGTCAGTTAAGTGTCCGACTTTAGCTCAGGTCATGATCTCATGGGTTCATGGGTTCAAGCCCTACATCAGGCTCTGTGCTGACAGCTCAGAGTCTGGAGCCTGCTTTGAGTTCTGTGTCTCCCCCTCTCTCTGCCCTTCCCTGGCTCGCACTCTGTCTCTGTCTCTCTCAAAAATAAATAAATGTTTTTAAAAAATTAAAAAATAAATAAAATAAAATGTAAAATAAAATTAACCTGATGTTGAGAAATATGTCCACTCAGGATGATGTTCCATTGCAAGTTTATCATGAAATTGCAAAGAGGAGCTTCTGGAATAAATGGGTAAAAGGTATAATTTTGTTTGTTTGTCTTTTCAAATTTGTATTTAAATTCCAGTTAGTTAACATACATACAGACAAACACTGGTTTCAAGAGTAGCATTCAGTGATTCATCACTTACATACGACACCCAGGGCTCATCCCAACTAGTGCCCTCCTTAGTGGCCATCACCTGTCTAGCCCATCCCCCACCCACCGCCCTCCATCAACCCTCAGTCTGCTCTCTACAAAGACACATCTTTAAAAAGAGATAGATTTCTTTCATAAAGAAAGGGTGGCAAGGGAAAGGAGAGAAGACAGGGAGACAAAAAATATACACTCACTTTTGCTGCTCTGGCAATTTCTGGTTATTGCTGTTCCTTCTTGATGGCCTTGGGGTATGATGTGTATTTGCAGACAGCTTCTATTTTCCTGCAAGCAGATGAAATTTCAACAGGCTCAGAGCATGCTCAATTATCAATCTATGTTTGTTGCCCTCCTTTTTTCCCCTCTCCTTTCCACCTTTTTCTCACCTTGACATGGTGGGGGAGGGTACTGCAAATGTTGAAGAGTGAATCCAAAACCTTTCTTTTGAAATATGTGTTCAGTCCCCGGGTAAGCATCGACACTGATTATTGACAATCTCTCCCAAAAGACTTCTTTCAACTTGACTTAACTCTAATTCTTAGACCTCAAAAGCATACTTTTATGTAAAGTATTCTCAAATTTAATGTGTCTTTCACATATTCTGTAAGCCTTTATTCATAAACTTGATCAAACACATTCTCACATGTACACTTTGCAAGCTGGAGACCTAATTTATAATTTTTCATATACAAAACCTTTTAACAAAAACTTAAATAAAAATCCACCTAAATACACATAGAGGATCTGGGGTGCAGTTACTTAAAGTGGGAAAGCAAATTTAAATGGCTCATCAAATGCCTGAACATAATAACATGGCTAAGCAAAAGTATGTTTTCTTTACTCATTTATTATTAGTTAGGGTTCTCTGCAGAAATAGGGCCAATAGGATATATGTATATATCTGCTTGGTAAGAGATTTATTATAAGGGATTGGCTCAGATGATTGGAGAGGCTGAGAAGTCCAAGATTTCCCATCGGCAGGCTGAAGACCCAAGAGAGCTGATGTGTGGTTCCATTCCAAAACCGAAGCCTTAAGAACCAAGAGAGCCAATGGTGTGAGTTCCAGTTAGAAAGCTGGCAAGTTCAAGGTCCAAGTTCCAAAAAGAATCCAAGTCTGAAGGCTGGGAAAGACTAATGTCCCAGCTCTATCAATCAGGTGACAATGTTCTCTCTATTCCAGGGAAGTCGGTATTTTTGTTCTACTCAGGCCTTCACCTGATTGGATGAGGGCTACTCACATTATAGAGAGTAATTTGCTTTATTTAGTGTGCCAATCCAAATGTTAATCTCATTCAAAAACACCCTCACCCTCGTTACAAACTAATCAGCCAGAGACTGTCCAACCCAACCCTCTGGATTTTTCATGCTACTCGTATCCGCCTCCTCGTGATTTCTATCATGTTCTTCAAAATTATAATACTGTACTATTTTGTTGAGACTCATCTATTAACCAGCCAGAAATAGATTTTAAAAAATCAATGAGATATTGGGTGTGGCACAGAAACCATCAGTAAATCAAAAGCTGCCATCTTTGTCAATGGTATGGAAAATTTCTGACACTTCATCTAGATCACCTTAGCCACCCTGATCCCACAGATAGCTCCTATCACTTGGTAGATATCAGGTAGTTGGACACATAATACATGAAGAGCCAAATATTAAATCCAACTGTCCCCAACAACTAGCTAAAACAATATCTAGACCCTTCAGACTCACTCAACAAGCATCGATGCTGTGTTTCACATGACCCAACATTTCAAGAGGTCTCCAAGAGCAACGCCTTTTCAGAGCAAACACATGAGAATGGGGAATACACTGAGAATTATGAATTTCAGACCTTCCCTACATTAAGGCACTTTAAAGAATTGGCTTGCCTACTCGATATAAGAAACAAATTCCAAGAGAAAGAAAAGAAGATTTTTCTGAGAGTAGACTATTTCAGAATGTCTTTGGAAAAGAAGTGGATGATATAGAACAGGTTCCTGAACTAAGAAACAAGGAGAAATGTAAGGATCTACCTTTCTCTATGGTGTGGAGAGAGGGAGCAGTGAATTTCATTGAGGCATAACAATACCTATGCAATTCTGCCACTGACTCATGGAGCCTGTTGAAGCAGCTTTGCCCTGTGGTTGTCCCGCAACAAACAGACCACAATGCTTCCTTCAACTGCCCATCCCCCTGAGCCACCCACTCCTTCCTAGGAGACACAAATAACCCTTGAATGGAAATAACCAAGGCAATTCTACTCATTTATTTCACCTACTAATTTCACATTTATGGAACACACAAATGCCAGGAAATACTTGGAGTGCACTTTCTCAATTATATTTCACACCAACCACCTATGATGGATTCTATTTTTTTCTTCCATTTTATAATGACAAAACCAAAGCTTTGAAAGCCCCTTCACTCAAGGTCACAGAATCGGTGGAAAAGCTGACTGTGGAAATGAAGTCTGTCTACCTTGGGTTTCTGAGCTTTTCCTTATTTATCTTTAAATCATGCCTTAATGCCTCTCCGTCCAAATTTAGAAATCATGAGACTTTAAGTATATGGTTTAAAGCAAACTTTACCAGTCTTGGGATATTTCAAAGGATGAAATTCCTCCATATGTGCAATGCATAACATTTTCTGGACCTATTGGTTTAAAGAAATGCCACTTCAGAGACTTTATTTGGGTCCCAGAACATAAATTTAAATTACTGCTTTAGATTCTTAAAACAAGTTTGACTGTTTGAGGAGGCAATGGGAGCCTTGAGCCTACCTGTTTTGTAACTTTACTCAAAAATCATACGGCTGACATTTTTCCCCTTTTTTCTTTTCCCCAACTTTATTGAGCTGTAATTGACATATACCATTGTGCACATTTAAAGTGTACAAAGTGTTGACTTGACATATGTGTCTATTGTGAAAGGATCACCACAAAATAATTTGATTTCACTAACTCAACTTGAGGACCTCTTGAAAAGATTGAAGTAACAGAGTTTCTTTAATTACAGAGGGACTTAACTGAGCTATTTACTAGTAATCTTACCCTCAAGGGACATACAAATTAATAAAGGACATGGACCAATAAACAATAATAGTGTAATCACCTCACCTGTAAACTAGGGAATTTGGGTGTTATAGAGCTGATGATGACCAGACTTATCCAGATCATTTCATTAACCTCACAACGAGCTGACCTTATACCACATGAAACCGAATTCGGGGGATCTCATTTATGTTGTTACAGCTGCATTTTCTCTAACATTAATATAATACCTAAGTGTTAGATCAGCAGATGCCCAAAGAAGTACTGAGCCCCTAACCCATGTCTGACCACAGAAAATGTATATAAATTGCACCGTTTTGTCAAGCAAATCCACTCTGCATTTCTTCCCAGAACTCCCTGGTGCCTCTCCTATTCCACCATGAGAAGTGGGTAGTGCAGGGGTTAAGAACAGAGGCTCATGGGGACAACTGCCAGGTTTAAATCCAATGCCACTTATGGGCCGATGATGCTAAATAAGCATCATCCCCTGAACTCATCTTAAACCTATAACACCTCATGCCTACCTCAGAGGTTGCTGAGCAGATTAAGTAGGACAATGTATGTAGAAAGCTTTGCTAACAAGTGGCGTAGTATAAATGCTTTTCCAAAAAGTGGCTCCAAAAAAATAAAATAAATGTTTAAAGTGGCCTCCTCCAGTGAATGTCCATTTCCTTCTTCTCCACCTCATCAAGCCCTGCAGTGAATTAAAGGACTGAATCAAGTTCTCTTCTCCATGGCTACTTTCTCCCTGACGATTCTGGCTCTTCATGGAAATGATTTCCTTTAAATAACCAACACCATACACGTAAGCCCCGGATAATAGGTTTATTAGATTCTGGCAACTCTTGAAGAGGAGGTTGGTTGGGGTGGGTAAGGGATAAACAGGCAAGCACAGGGTTGCCCGTGCTGGTCCAGGCTGGCCGGATTGTCAGAGTGTTCCCAAGAGGGGACAAGAGGGGACCAAAGACTACAGTTCTACCTTACGTCCCTTCCTCCTCAATCTATTTTCTAGCTGTGTACTCCAAAGTAAGGCCAGGTTTGGCTGGTTTACCTGTAAATGGAAAGGATCCCATTCTCCCTAGCTGTAGTAGGAAAGGTGAACCAGGCCTCAATTGTAAAACCTCTTTTACGTCCAGATCTGAAATTCTCCTGGCACTCATGCTCTTGGGTGTGGGAGACTGCATCACCCCGAAGCCAGGTGACTGGTACATCTGGCCTCTCTAGAGGCCTCCATACCCTCCAAGTGAACAGGACATGTTGTTCTTGCTTCCCTCCACTCCCTCCAAAATCTGGAATCTCTCTCCAGTCAGGGTCATGAGCCAACAGCTACTAGAACCCAGGCTGCCAGCAGGGCAGTGCCCGGGGCTTGCTGATGTAAACACTGCTGAGGAATGACTGAAGTTTGGCTCTGTCTGTCCTTTCTGTGCTATCTTCAGCCAAAGGCCTGCAGGCTTTCATGTGAACAGTGTTAAACAACAACATTATTCTTCCTTCCTGCCTCAACGGCTACCCCTCCTTCTGGCTGCTGTCTCAAAAGAAAGAACCAGCAAGGACTGAAGAGCCCCTGCCCTTTAGACCTCTTATAATTGGGGAGGATTCTGGGAAAGACAGCCAGCTTCCCTACATTCTTTCATACTGGCCTGGTGACTAATCTCAGGGAGAAATGACAAACAGACAGAAGAAGGGACTGAGGACTTCTTCTGGCTGGGGAAGAGGGGGACTTGTGAGCCAAGAGTTATGATCCAATCTGTAACCAGGCAAGGTCCATCTGCCTCCAGGTCTGCCCTAAACATTACAGAAGAAGGTCCCTGGTGAGAGTGGCCATGAGCCCAAGGCCAATGCTGTACCTCACACACAATGGGAAGGCAGCAGTCTTCGGAGGCCATTATCAAGGCACTGCATACAACTACATAGGTTGTATCTTCCCCCAAGAGTGCCTGGCACAGTAGAGGCTGAAACTCAGCCAGGTCTCCATTTGCCAAACCATTGTATTATCTCAAAATATAATGCTCAAAGTGTCCAGGTATCAGTAGCAAATCATTTGTCATATCAGGAACTGGAAAGATCATGAAGTGAATAAAAAGAAGCAACCAACAGATACCAACACTGAGATGACAGAGGTGTTAGTATTATCTGACAAATATTTTAAAGCAGCTATAATAACAATGTTTCAATGAGCAATTATAAACATGCTTGAAACAAAGGTAAAAGTGAAAAGTCTTAGCAAAGAAATAGAAGATATAAAGAAGAAGCAAATGGAAATCTTAGAATGGAGAAGTAAAATAACCAAAATAAAAACCCAATGTATAAGATAAGTAAGTACTAGGGATGTAATGTTCTTCATGAGAACTAGAGCTAACACTGCTGTATGATATGCAGGAAAGTTGTTAAGAGAATACATCCTAATTCTCATCACAAGAAAAATTTTTCTCCTTTTTCTCTTTTTCTCTTTATTTCTCATATAGCAGTACATGAGACAATAGATGTTAGCTGAATTTCTGAGGTAATTATTTCACAATATATGTAAATCAAACAATCATGCTATATGCCTTAAATGTATACAGTGATGTATATACATGATTTCTCAATAAGACTGGGGGACAACACTCAATGTATAACTTCACCAGTAAAATAAAAGTCACCAGAGAAAGAACTGATGAATTTGAAAGTATAACAATAGAAATTACCCAACTTGAACAACAGAGAGAAAATAGACTGGAAAAAAATGAACAAACTCTTAGTGACCTGTGGGACTATAACAAAAGATTTAATATTCATTGTAGTCATTAGAGTCCTCAAAAGAGAGAAGAAAGCTGGCAGGGCTGAAAAAGTACTTAAAATGACAGAAATATTTCCAAATTTGAAAAACTAAAGAAGTTAACCAAATCTTAAATAAGAGAAATCCAGACAAATCCACACCAAGAAACATTAAATTCAAGTATCTGAAAACAAACACATGGAAAAAATCTTCAAAGCAGTTAGAGAAAAATGATATTTTTACCTGTAATGAGAAACAACTAAATGACAGTTAATTTTTCATCAGAAACTATGAGACCAGAAGGAGACATTCTTCAAGAATTGAAAGAAAAGAATTCCTTACCCAAAAAATTATCCACCAAGAATGAAGAGCAAATCAAGGTATTCTCAGATGAGAGAAAACTAAGAAAATTTATCAATAGCAATCCTACCCTAAAAGAATGGCTAAAAGAAATTCTCTGAAAAAAGATAATAAAGCAAAATGTTTAAAAAAAAGAAATTCTCTAAATAGAAAGAAAACAATAAAAGAAGGAATTTTCAGGGGTGCCTGGGTGGCTCAGTCAGTTGAGCATCCAACTTCACCTCAGGTCATGATCTTGTTGTCCATGAGTTTAAGCCCCACATCACGTTCCACTTTGACAGTGCTGAACCTGTTTGGGATTTACTCTCTCTTCTCTCTGTCTCTCCCCTTCCCCCATTCATGCTTTCTTTCTCCCTCAAAATAAATAAATAAACTTTTAAAAAAGAAGAAGGAAACTGGCAAGCGAAAATATGCATAAATACAGTAGACTTTTCTTCTTTTGAGTTTTCCAAACTATATTTTAAAGTTGAAACAAAATTATACTGTTATTTGGTGTGGTTCTAAAGGTATATGGAGGAAATATTTAAGACAATTATAAATGGAAGAGGGTAAAGAGATATACAAGGAGGTAGAATTTCCACACTTAACTACAACTAACACCAGTAGAGTGTATTATGTATATATACACCTCATACAATCACTAAAAAAGCTCTACAAAGAGACACACTCAAAAGCGCCATAAATAACTAAAAAAAAGAATTATAAAAATATTCAAGTAACCCACAGGAAGGCAGGAAAAACAAAACAGAATAATGATTAGGCAGAGATAATAAACAAAAACCAAAAATAAAATGACAGGCTTGAACCCTAACATATCAATGCGTTACCTTAAATGGTCTGAAACAAATGGTCTCAAAACAGCAAATAAAGGACAAAGATTGACAGGATGTAGTAAGAATCATGACCCAATTATATGCTATCACAAGAAACTCTTTTCAAAATATAATCAGATGGGCAGGTTAAAAGTAAACGGACATTATAGAATCAGGTGAAAAGAAGGAGGAGGAGGAGGAAGAGCAGCAGCAGCAGGAGTGTCTATATTAGCATAAGATCAAATAAAGTTCAGAGTAAAGCAATTATCAGAGACAGAGAAAGGCATTATGAGGTGATAAAAGGTCAATCCACCCGAAGACTTAACAATCTTACATGTATATGGACCAAAGAACAGAGCTTCAAACTATGTGAAGCAAGAACTGAAAGGAGAAATGGACAAATCCACAATTATAGTTAGAGATTTCAACATGCTTCACCTAGCAACTAATAGAACAACTAGACAGAAGAGCAACAAGGATATAGAAGAACTCAACACTATCAACAACAGAATCTAATCAAAACCTCTAGAGCACTCCACTCCACAACCATAGAATATACATCTTTCAGGTGCCCATAGAACATATGCAAAGATAACATATCCTGAACAATAGGGCAAACCTTCAAAAATTCAGGACTGAAATCATACAGAAAATGTTCTCCAATCACAACATCATCAAACTAAAAACCAATAACAGAAAAATTACAAGAAAATCTCCAAACTTCTAGCAATCTAATAGGTTTTGAAATAATACCTGGTTGAAAGAGGGAGTTATCAGGGAATAAAAAAAATACATTAAACTGAGTGAAGATTTGAAGAAATAACATACTAAAGCTTGCAGGACAAAGTGTAAGCAATGCAGAGAGGGAATTTTATAACACTACATCAATACTTCAGAAAAGTGGGATGAGGTGCCTGGGTGGCTCAGTTGGTTAAGCATCTAACTTCAGCTCAGGTCACAATCTTGCAGTTTGTGAGTTCTAGCCCCACATTGGGCTCTGTGCTGACAGCTTAGGGCCTGGAGCCCACTTCAGATTCTGTGTCTCCCTCTCTCTCTGCCATTTCTCTGCTCACACACTCTCTCTCTTTCTGAAAAATAAATAAACCTTAAAAAATAGGAAAGTGGGAAAATCACAGATCAATATTCTAGGCTCCCACCTCAAAAATCTAGGAAAAGAAGAGCAAAATAAAACAATTGTAAGGGAAATAATAAAGATAAAAGCATAAATCAATGGGACTAAAAACAGAAAAATAATAATGTCAATGACACAAAGACCTGGTTCTTTGATAAGATCAATAAAACTAACAATCTATAGCAAGACTGGTTTAAAAAATAACAGAATCCTCAAATTACCAATACTAGGAATGAAAGAAGGGATATCATTGGAGATATTAAAAGAATAACAAAGTAATAAATAATAATAATAATAACAATGCAACACTACAAACAACATTATACCCATAAAATTGACAACTTAGGTGAAATGGACTATTTTTTAAAAACCACCACAACTCACCCAGTATGAAATAGGCAATTTGAATAACCCCATAAGTAAGGAAATTGAAATTATAATTTAGAAACTGCCCTCCCCCATGAAAAATCTCCAGATCTAGATTATTTCACTGCAGAATTCTACAAAACATTTAAAGAAGAATTAATATAAATTCTACAAAATCACTTCCAGGAAATGGAAGAAGAGTGAACACTTCCAATTTGTTTAATAGAGATAGTATTACATGGATGAAACCCAGACAAATACACAGATAGACAAACACAGAATTTAAAAAAAAAAACAAACAACTATAGACCAGTATGCCTCATGAATATAGACAAAATTCTTAACAAAATATTAATAAATAGAATTCAGCAAAATAGAAAAAGAATTATATATAATGACCAAGTGAAGCCTATTCCAGGAATGTGAGATTATTTCAATATTGAAAAATCAATCAGTGTAACCTACCATATTAACAAGTGAAAGAGGAAATATCAAATGATCGTATCAATTGATGCAAAAAACATATTAAAGTTCAGCATCTATTTGTGATATTAAAAAAGCCTCTTAGAAAACTGTAAGAGGGATTTCCTCAATTTGATAAAGAACATCTACAAAATGTCTACAGCTAACAATAGCCTTAATAGGGAAAAACTGAATGCTTTTCTAAGATTGGAAACAGAAAAGTAGATCCACTCTCATCACTCTCGCTCAGCATGATGCTTGAAATTCTAGCCAATGCAAAAGGGCAATCAAGGGAATAAAAGGTATACAGACCAGAAATTAAGAAATAAAACTGTCCCTATTTGTAAGTAATATGATTGCTTACATAGAAAATCCCAGGGAAACTAAAATGAACACATGCCCGTGCGCATGTGCACACACACACACAACGGTTTGAACTAATATGTACATTTAGCAAAGCTGCAGACTTCCCATGTAAAATCAATTGTATTTCTATATATTAGCAATTGCATTCCCAGGCATTTGTGTAAACCTATGGTCACACAAAAAGCTGTATGTGAATGTTCATAGCAGCTTTATTCATAAATAATATGAATGTATTTATATTCCTATAAATTCATATTTATATTCACTCATTTGGGTGGCTCAGTTGGTTAAGCATCCGGCTCTTAAGTTTGGCTCAGGTCATGATCTCACAGTTCATGGGATCCAGCCCCACATTGGGGCTGATAGCAAGGAACCTACTTGGGATTCTTTGTCTCCCTTTCTCTATGCCCCTCCCCTATTTGAGCTCTCTCTCTCTATCTCTCTCTCTCTCAAAATAAATAAGTAAACTTAAAAAAAAAATAATGGCCAAAAACTGGAAACTCAGATATCCTTCAGCAGCGGAATGGTTAACAAACTGTGTTGCACCCTACCATGAAATACTTCACAGTAGTGAAAAGAAACAAACTCCTGATACCTGCAACATCCTCTGAGGGAATTTCCAGAGAATTATGCTGAATAAAAAAAGGCCAATCCTAAAAGATTATATACCATATAGCTGTATTTACGTAATATCCTCAAAATGTTACAATGATAGAAATGGATAACAGATGAGTGGCTTCAAGGGCTTAAGAAAGGGGTGTGGGTGAGAAGGAAATAGATGTGACAATAAAAGGGCAACATTAGTGATCCTTGTGATGAGAGAAGCATTCTGTATCTTGACTGTATCAATGCCAGTATCTATATTAGACGGTGATGGTGACCTGTAGTTTTGCAAGATGTTTACAGTTACCATTAGGGGTAAAAGTATGTTGGATATCCCTACTGTTTCCTACAACTGTAAGTGATTCTACAATTCTACATCAAAATTAAAAGCTTAATTTTAAAGAAAATTAAAAGGGCACATCATGCAGCAATGCACGGTAAATAGAGTGTCCGCTAAGCTTTTAAGAAAGCAAACAAACAAAAGTCATGCAAACAGAATTCTACCCAGTTCTGTGGGGTTCAAATGAGTCATAATACCACTCTGCATTCAAGCAGAGGAAAATTAGACCCCACCTATTGATGAGGGCATAACAAGGTCACATTATAGAAAGGCATGTGGAATGGGAGATGTGGCCATCTTTTGAAAACACAATCCCAGAGTGTTATTTACCACCATTTTCTTTTTTTCCCCCCTTTTGGAAAAGGGCTGGAGAATAAATGAGTGGATCCTTTTATCCTATTTTTATCATACCCCTTCTCCTTCATAACTGTTCTCCAGCTCCCTTTATTTAGGTTTCTGCTTTCTTAGACTGTTTTTCAAAGACTTCTTGATGTTGACATGGTTGGCTGGAGACTTCTGAATGTTAATTTTGGGATGTTAGAACATATACAAATAGGTACTAATGGTAGGTCTAAGTTTACTCAAAAAAAATTGTTTCTGAAAAGGTAAATTGTATTTTGTAAATTAAGTTATCTCCTAAAGTTCTTTAGGAGACTGTATTGTTGAAAGAATTTTATAATCAACTTTAATAAATGCTTTCATACATCTTTCCTGAATTTATAAGTTAAATCATCCTAAGTTCATCAGTTCTGCAAAAAACAAAGGGTATCCTTTACCTATTTGGCAAAAATTTGCCAACTATTTCCTTTAGGATACGATTTCTGTTTCCAACTCTAAGGGTCCCTCCATCTTTGTGTATATCATAATAATGTGAATTGTTTTTCTAACAGCAGTGAAGAATTTGGGCAAATCCATTCAAAATTCTTGGTTAAGTCCTTACTGCTGAACCTACTACCATAAACTGGAGATGGTGACCCTTTTATAATCTATCAGCTGTTAAATAAATAGATGAAAGGTCTAGAAAAAGTGAAGGAAGAAGGTATGTTCTGCTTAAGTAATGCTACTTGTTCAATCTATAAGACAAACCAAAAACCTAAATATGATTTTTTTTTGCTTAAAACAATGATTTAATGGATGAGAAAGGTATTTTGTGTCTTTGATACCTATAATTAGAGATAAGGTTTTAATTTTTTTTAATGTTTTATTTGTTTCTGAGAGAGAGTGAGAGAGAGAGACAGTGTGAGCAGGGGAGGGTCAGGGAGAGAGGGAGATACAGAATCTGAAGCAGGCTCCAGGCTCTGAACTGGCAGTCAGCACAGAGCCCGATGCGGGGCTCGAACCCACGAACCGTGAGATCATGACCTGAGCTGAAGTCGGACACTTAACCGACTAAGCCACTCAGGCGCCCCAGAGGTAAGGTTTTAACTGCAATTATCCTTGGGAGAGAAACTCACTAGCTTGAAATCACACTAATAAATGACTACTCATTCATTATTTTCTGAGACATTTTGGGAGGTGGGCTCTGTATATGTGGACCAGGTGAAGAACTTTAATAGCCCAAAAGAGAAAGGTACATCACACAGGGAGTTACGAACCATAGCAAGGGGAAGCATGGACTTGCACAGAAACATCACAATTTCCCCTTTTAATCGATTCTAGGTCCCTTAATATGTGCCCACGAACACATGACTCATCAATCTACTTGGCCTATGTCTTCCTTCGAAGCTTTTCACTTCTACTTTAAACAGAGTCTTTAAGTTGGCAGCTAAATATTTGGGGACAGAGAATATTTGAGGTGGAAAACACTTAAGAGAGAATCATGTCCATGCCCTCAGACTCTGGACATCCTCCACTGCACACAGAGAGAAGCTGAAAACATGAGGAAAGCTTAGCCAAAAGAACAAACTCAGGGATTACACTGATCTTCTTAAGGTAGTTGAAAAGTTCTCCTGTGAAAGGGATATTAGGTTTGTTCTCTCTCAACTTGGGGGATCGAAGTCCAAAAGCTTGCTAGAGGTCAGCAAAGTTGTGTTACTAGATGTACTCACTCAGGGGCCAAGCAGCCACTTAGCCTGGATTCTCTCTATGGGTTTCAGCCCACAAAGAATTGTAGGATTTGATAACTTCGGGTTTTCTTCCTACCCTGGGATTCTAGAGCTGTGCTATCCAATAGGGTAGCATCTATCTATAGAGCTCCTGAAATGTGGGCTTGTCAAGTATGTAAAATACACACCAGATTTCAAAGACTTGGTACTAAATAATTATAAAACACCTCATACTTGTTATATTGATTATATGTTGAAATAATAATATTTGAAATCAATTAGGCTCAAGTATATTTTTAAAATTAAGTTCACCTGTTTCTTTTTATTTTTGTGGAATGTGTCTCCTAGAAAGTTTTAAATTACATATCTAACTATGGAGCTAATATTATATTTCTATTGGAGAGCAGTATTCTAACTAATCTGGGGCTTTTTCCCAACTTAAGGCCTCATACTTTCCTAAAATTGCATGTCTTCCAACCAAACACGGCATGACCCTTTCCCACTTCATGCTTTGAAATTTATTCTAGACCCATCCTTTGGATAAACAATACTGGCACAGTATGACATAGTTTCAAGAACAAACTTATGAATTTTCAATATGAATGGGAAAGATAGAGATTCTCTAACCCTCCTCCAATTACTTATTAACATGGATTATAAGATCGGAGAGTTAGTATTTGATTTTGAAAAGAACATCTGGCTCAAGTTGAATTTCAGAGGTGTTAAATTTGAGCAAAAGAAACAAATTGACATGTAAGTAGTCAGGGATCATGAAAACTAGTGATGTGAGAATCACAGTAGAATGGGGGCACCTGGGTGGCTCAATGGGTTAAGCATCTGACTTCGGCTCAGGTCATGATCTCACAGTTCATGAGTTCGAGTCCCACATTGGGTGAACATGAGCCCTGCTTTGGATGAGCTCCCCTTCTTTCTTTCTCTCTGTTTCTGGCCCTTCCTCACCTGCACCCTCTTTCTCTCTCTCTCAAAAAAAAAAAAAAAAAAGAATCACAGTAGAATGATGCAATCAAGTTTTTATGGCAGATAGTTAGAAAGGATGAAAGTTTCTGGGTAGAGCAAGAACCAAGATAATTAGCAATTTTGAAAGGCCGGTTTTTGGCAAGGATTTGCAGGCAAGCATCTTTGCCTCCTTACCCTACTCTGTACAAAGACATCACCAAAACCCACTGATAAAAATCCACAGCTGGGCTGAAATCTTTCTACTGGATGGCATGTGTAGATCCTCAGTTTCCTCTTTTGTAAATGAACCCTTGCACCCAGAAGTTGTTGTAAATGTTAAATGAATGTGGTAAATATGTAAATATTGTATGTAGAATGTACCCAATACAGACTAAGTGCTCAATAAATAGTGGTAGATATGATGTATCTTTCCTCTGTCCCCTTTAGGCAAATATTCTCCAAAGGTAGACCTGAGGATGCGACCCTTGCAGCTACCAATGAGTGGACCTGTGCTTCCGAAAAGTAAAACAGCACACACCCCCATTCAAGTTCGTTGTGTTGCTAGTACATACAAGTCAAATACAAATCCATCTGCAAAACTTTTCAATTCAAATTGCTGAAGTGTTCTCTAACCAAAATATTAAAGAACATTAAAAGCACTTACCCTGACAGAGCTATTTTAATTTTGACTAAGAGCAGGGTATGTTTCTGCTACCTAACCCTCAGGAAACACGCCATAAATGCTCAGTAAGAGAAAAATCATATTCTTGATTATTAAAAATATCAGGTAAGCCAAACGGCTTTTATTTCCTTTCTCATAGCAGATTTATCTTCTAGGGGAAAAACTCTTCAGTTATCAGTACTTGAGATTTGTAAGTTACCCTTATCCAACTAGAAATGCTAAGAGTTCATTCATTCGTTCGTTCATTCAGAGGAACATTTATTCAATTCTGGCATGGTAAAAAGAGCTGAAACAAAAATGAACAATGTTGGTGATCGAGGGCTAGAGATTCCATGGATGAAGAATGTAAGAGTACCATGAGACACAGAGGAGAACAGTTACACCCAGAGGTAGGAGATAGGTAGTATTCAGGAAAAGCCTCCTAGTATTCAGAGGTGGAATAACCCTGGTACTGGGTCTTAAAGGAGATATGCAGATAATGTGGCATTGAAGTGGTTGAGGGTAGAAGTAAATGGACCAATAATAAGTACGGGAAATCAGAAAAGAAAACAAAGCCTCTTTCTGGACAAGGTGAAAAGACAGTATATGTATGCGTGGTGAGTGGAATATAAAAGATTTAGGTGAGAGGCAGACAGGGAGAACAGAGGAGTAGGCTTGGAGATATGTTATCAGGCTTTATTGGTCCCACTAAGGAGTAGAGACCTAATCCTAAAAGCAATAGGGAGTTATTGAAGGAAGTTCGCTTCAGCTGCTTTGGAGAGATGCACTGCAAAGCGAAAAACTGTGGGCAAGAGCATTTGCTCTTGGGAAGTTGAGAGCTGGGAAAAAGACCAGCAGATATACCAGAGACGCTGAAAAGGTCCAGTGTACAAGTCTGGCAACTGATTGGCTATCGGAGTGAGAGGAAGAGAGAAAGCTAGGATAACCCTCCCCCGTCCCCACCCCCAACACAGGATTCTGACTTGAGTAAATAGATGGATGGTGCTATCATTTCCTTGATGGGGTAGGGAAGGAAGAACTGGTTTTACAGAAAAGGTAAGTGCAATTTTGATTATATTGAGTTTCAGCTGCCTACATGTGACATCCAGGGAAAGAGATCTTCTTGAAGGAAACAGTTGGGACTTAGGGGCAAAGTCTGAGGGGAGTGAGGAAGGTTTAGGGGGGCAGATGTGGAAGTGACAAGAGGACCACTGTCGTGCTGATTGGAACTAAACCCTCTAAACGAACCAGAACGTTGTCAGAAACGAACCAGGAATTTGTTGAGGCTGCAGTCCCCCGGGGGGTGGTTTTCCTCTGACGAGATAACCAACTTACTTGGAGTTTCTTTGCCCTTTATTTTTCACACTTCTGTGTTCATTTTAATTAGATTGGCCTTTATTCTTGTGAATGATCATGGAAGATTCTAGGATGAGGCATGTCACAGCACGCAATAACGCTCCTCTCATTTCTCCCTGCGGATCGAGTTAGCAGCCCCCCCCGAGAGCTCATCATCACTCTGTCTGCTGAAGTGACTCAACAATTCTTGCGGTGCAGAATTACCGTAAGCCTGGGCTGGCAATCTGTGGAGGTTGTCAAGGATCCTTGTGAACAGAGCGAGCCTCCTGGTGCTGAGGGGAGCAGGTCTGCCCCGTGTAACGGGTACTGTGGCGGAAAAGCTCTGACCGAAAAGGACATGGCATCTCCTTTGGCGACTAGATCATGGAGCCAAGCAAGATGCTATCTGGGCTTGTTGGTCTCAGAAAGAAAGATCGCCTTGAAACAATTTGGGCAGGAAGGCAATAGAATTCTTTATTTCTTGGCACGAGAATGAATGAATCTTTATCCCAAATGCAAAGCAGGCTTGAATCCAAGGACAATAAATGGTGAGACAAGCATTCCAAGAACAATCACGGGCTTTCTCTGTGTGCTCGCAGTAAAAACAGTCCCACAGGGCTTCAAAGAGATATGTGGACTTCTTTTTCTCTTTTTAAGTAAACAAAATTAAGACAGAACAAGCACTTCCTACAGCTGTGGATGCCAGAATTTCTCCCTACCCTATCCCAATCCTGACCCCAAACCAAGGAGCCCTCATCTTTTCTGGTTTAAAGCAGTGTGTTCACATAGTGACCTTGAGGTTGAAGATGGAGTTATCCGGGCGTCCCATTTGAAAAGCAAGATTGAAATATTCTCCAAAGCATAACGAACTTTCCTAACCCCCCTGTGGCTCACTGCCTTTTTCCTATTCTTTGAGCATAAATACATGTTTTTGAACAAACCCTAATATTGATCACGTCTGTTTACGAACTAGATAAACTTGAGGAGAGTCGGATGGTTTACGACGAAAAGTGTGCACTGAGATACTCTGAATTGTGTGCTCTTTGATGCATTTTAAAACTTAGTTTTCATTTATAAAATAAGAAATAAGTGAATGTGGTCTTCCAGTACAACGGAACATTCCAGCCTTCTTTTAGCTCAGCTTTCAACTCCTGAAGGAGAAGCTTTATGCTAAAAAATTTGCCTGTAAAAAGCTGTTGCTGGTCAGGATGGGACCTGGAGTCAGCTGCCCCTTTGTTTTCTACTTCCTGTCAGGCTGGCAGAGTGCCACCCCGTGAAAAGTCTTGTCTTTGTAGAGGCCGCCAAGGCTCTCTGTAGAGTCACCCCTTGCCACTTCTCAGAAATCACTCCTGAGTCAGGGAATTGCAAATAAAGATTGTTCCACATCACATGATCCCCTCCTCCCACAAACATCCCTCTTTGAATCTCATGGTTTACATATTCCCACAAGGTCAAGTCAAGGACATCTGGTCACATGCGGAGTTATGGAAATAGCACACATAGGGCTGGCCATGCAACAAACTCAAAGATGAAACATTCCTCTAATTCCATGTAGGATGTCACATGGGACTGATTCCCTTTGAAAGAGAGCTGTCCTTTTCCCAGAGCATGACCCAAGTGTGACCAATTCTTTGGGGCAGACAGTTCCTGTTCAGTTTCACGAAATTTCTGCCCCGGATCTACCATTTGCTAAACACGAAGGTCACAAAAGACATTGGAAAGCAGGTCTGGGCCTGAGGGATCTTACAATATGGACAAAAAGACAGGAAACACACACCCACAACATAGTTTATTGATTCATTCCTCCAGTGAACACATTTTTATTAAGAATCCTACTTTGTGGCAAGCATTGCGTAAGATATTAGAGAAATAACAGAGAAGTAAGTCTTGAACCTGTCCTTAAAAAGCTTGCAGTCCACCTCATGGAAACAGGCCCATCCATAAACATAACCTCTATTAAAAGGGAATGTGTCGGGCCATTGATAGGGACCAGAATGACTTGGACATTCAGCAAATGCTGTAGGAGGTCATTACAGATGAGATGAGCACATGCAACAGAAATCAGGGCAAACTACATGGAAAGGTAAGATTTGATGTAACTCCTAAAGGATGGTTAGCATTTGGACAAGTGGAGAGAAGAGGTGAGGCCATTCCAGGAAAAAAGACCATCGGAGATTATGAGGAGGGCAGTTCCCAGGACAGGGTGGAAATAGCAACAGCCGAAGTGCATGACTATGCAAGCTTGCGGTTCTTCAAAGCAGAAAAGTATCCAGCCCCACCCTGAGGCAGTTGGCCACAAAAAAGTTATCAGTAAAATGATGATTAAAATATAACACAGACATATATGTATAACTCATCCAGCTCTGCCACTTTTTGGCTGTACATCCTTGGATCAGTTATTTACCCTCTCTGAGCCTCGGTTGCCTTGTTTGAGATGATAATCCCCACTAGATAGGATTACTGTGAGGACTAATGGAATCATACACGAAATATGTTAGAACAGTGCCTGACCCGTGGTAGGTGCTTCAGAAATTGATATGATTATTAAATACAGGAAAAAGTACTGGGCAAATATGATAATAATAGCTAGCATTTACTGAGTGCTTACTATGTACCAGGGAATGTTATACATACTCTACAAGCGTTAGATACTTTCACGTACACCAAAATGTTAACAAAGGTATCTCTGGGCAGGTGAGGTATCAAGAGATGGCTTGGAAAGATTTCTCCCCACACTTTTTTTTAAATGTTTTTTAAATTTATTTTTGAGAGAGAGAGAGACAGAGCACGAGCAGGGGAGGGGCAGAGAGAGATGGATGCGTGGCTCGAACTCGTGAACCGTGAGATCATAACCGAAGCAGAAGTTGGCCTCTTAAAGGACTGAGCCACTCAGGCGCCCCTCCCTCACACTTCTTAAAACTTCCATTAGCGTCTGTTTAAGGTAAGACCGAGAGGCAGAGCCTGAGACAAGGATTACAGCCCGTGCGATGCATTGATGCAACTTTCATGAGAAAGGGAAAGAGAGAAGAGGACGGGGTAGGGAAAGTCACTAGACAAGAACGCAGCCTCACTGGGGAAGCACTGGAGTGTAAATTGTACCATAGCATCAATTCTGCCTGGAGGGAAGGAGACCACCTTTTTTTCCCCAATCAGTCACTGGCTGGAGGCTGCCCCTGGGGTGGGGGTGCTGGACATGACCTCCCTTGTGACTCCAGCCAGAACAGGGCAGTTCTCTGGAGAAGGAAGCAGCTGTAAATGGTTAGCAGCCCACATTCACAGCAGCTGGAGGATCCATGCACTGGCTGGATAAAAGGGATTTGGGCTCTGTGTCGGAAACCACCCCAAACTTAGTAACTGAAAACAACAGCAATCATTTATTTTCTTTACAAATCTATAATTTGAGCAAGGTTTGTTTGGGACAATTTGTGTCTGTGCTCCATGCTATTAGCTGGGGCAGCTTGAAAACTTGGGGGCAGAGTGGTGGGGGACACTCTGGAATTGTCACCATGACTCGATTTAAAGAAAGTATTTAGCACGTGAAGCTTTAACACACCTCCCTAGTTGTCAACTTCCAACCAGTTCATTGTCTTTAACCTCTTCCTACACAAAAAATTCTGAAGCCACCACTATTCTGAGTGATGCAATTATGATGCACTATCATTTTTAGTAATAATAAATGTTGGGGCACCTGGGTGGCTCAGTCGGTTGAGCGTCCAACTTCAGCTCAGGTCATGATCTCACAGTTCGTGGGTTCGAGCCCCGTGTTGGGCTCTGTGCTGACAGCTAGCTCAGAGCCTGGAGACTGTTTCAGATTCTGTATCTCCCTCTCTTTCTGACCCTCCCCTGCTCACGCTGTCTCTCTCAGAAATAAATAAAACATCAAAAAAAATAAATTTGGCTTCACCAGTAGATGATGTATTATATAAAGGGCCATAGATTTAGAAAAAGTTATAAAAATAACGTGCTGATGGAGTGTGGCTTTGGTAAAGGATTGGTAAACTCTCCCACAGAATCAAAATTGTAGCAAATTAGAAGACTACTCTACCCACTGTGTATCAGGAATAAAGTTCTCTATGTTGGGAGATGATTGTCTTTATTTTTTATTGTTTTTTTTATCTGATTAGAAATTAATACATGCTGTGGCAGCCAATATTGATTGCCTATACAAAATTCCCCACCTTCTTGTTTTATTTTGAAAGAGAGATGGGGAGGGGGGTGGAGAGAATCTCCAGCAGGCTCCACGCTTAGCTTGAAGCCAGACACAATCTCACAACTATGAGATCATGACCTGAGCCAAAATCAAGAGTCAGACACTTAACCAACTGAGCCACCCAGGTGCCCAATTCATTTTCTCTTTTTAACATACTTTTTTTATTGAAAATATTTTTAAGTTGGGGCAACATTTAAACTTAAAAATTGACAAAATATAAGAATATATGCAGTGAAAGGGCACCTGAGTGGCTCAGTCAGTTGTGTGTCTGACTCTTGGTTTCCACTCAGGTCACGTTCCCAAGGTAATGGGACCAAGTCCCACTCAGCTTGGAGCCTGCTTGCGATTCTCTTTCTCTCTCTTTCTCCTTCTCCCCTGCCCACATGCTCTCTCTCTCTGTCTCTCTCTCTAAAAATAATAATAACAACAAACAAAAGATATGTGGTGAAGTCTTTTTTCCAGCCCAGTCATCTGCCCAGCTCCCACAAATTTTCTTAGCATATCTTTCCAGATTTTGTTGTGTATCAGGAAAATAATATAAATGTAGGTTTTCCTTTTTGTCTTCCTTTTACATAAAAGGTTGGTTATTTTTCATATTCTAATATACACAGCTTACCTTTGTTGTGTATATCTTGGAGATCTTTCCACATGAACTCATGGGCATGGATATATCTGTGATACATGTAAACGTATTAGATTACCCTCTGAAGAACTTTCCAACAGAACATATTTTCAAGCATGTATTTTTAGAGGTTTGATGGGTGAAAAAAAATGATATCTTTGTGTAATTTGAATTTATATTTATCTTACTCAGAATGATGATAGGAAGTATGCTATGTATTTAAGAGTCCTTTGCATTTCCTACTTTCTGAACTGCCAGGTCCTCTCCTTTACTCAGAATCCTATTGGATTGTTGGTCTTTCTTTTATTAATTTCTAGGAGCCCTTTATAAGTTAAAGAAATTAGCACATTGGCAAATCCCATTCTGCTTCCCAACCCTACATTTGTTTAGATCCTGGACTACTTCAAACATTCTGCTTCCCAACCCTTCATTTGTTTAGATCCTGGACTACTTCAAACATCCTGATACACATTTACTATAGAAAACTTGGAAAATAGGAAAAGAAAAAATAACAATCAGCATAATCCCTTGCAAGGGATCTCAGAGCTGAATTAAACATAAAACTTTTCTAGACCTATTTCTTTAAGGAGATGAGAGTTGCAGAAAAGAGGGGGAGAAAAGGAAGGGAACATTTACTGAGCACCTGCTAATGCCTGCTAATAGTATTTTATTGATGTAATCCCATTTATAGCACTTTATTTCCATTGCATAGCTAAGAAATTTGAAGCTCAGACAAGTTAAAAGAAACCAGACCAAGATCATACAGCCAGTAAGAGGCGGGACTGGGGTTCCAACTTAGATCTGTTAGAGCCTGCAATTCCTTCCCTTTCTATAGCTTCTATTGCTTCCTTGCCACCTGTGTTTTAAAGTAGGCTGTTACATCCTTGAAGATCAATACCAGCCAACAGAATCAAGAGGAGAGCAGTCTTAAGAAAGATGACAAAGACCTTGTTGTTGTTTTGAATACCACTAGAATTCATTCACTCTCAGTTCTGGAACATTCAGAGGTCTGGAACTGTCACATTCATCAGGAAGTAAGGCCCAGCTGGCTGCCGCTGGCTCCTGGCCATGCGTAGACAACCCTTGGCCATTTGTCTATGGTCCCAGGGGGGCCTGCTTCATGTTAAAATCCTGGCAGTGGGCCTCACTCCACTGTATAATTGTACTGGCCATAGCAAGGCTGACTAAATCCTCTTGATGCCTCTGCTAACTCCATGGGCCCTGTAGGCTGGAAGGGCCTAGAAACAGAACAGGGCGCACCCAAAAGTGCAATCCAAAGGCTGGAGGCTCCTCTGGCTCCTTAAAATGAGTAAACATTTCACTGTCAAATTGTCAACATGCCAATACAGGCAAAGCTTTCTTCTGGGCTAGAATAGGATGTTAGAACTAGAATTGACATCAGCGTTTCCCTAATACAGCTTGGAGAGCCCTAAGATGATGGAGGAGCTTTCCATAAAGGCCCCTGTGGGGGATCGAGGGTGGTCACACCCCAAGTTCAACCAGATCAGTTCTACGTCTGCCTGTAGCTGCCACATAAGGTCTACTTGGAGAAAGGGCTCCCAGCGGAAACAAATGTGAGAACCACTTCATTTTAGTGGTGTAGAAACTGAGGCTCAGGGAGGGCTTAATGCAGGCAGGCACATGGGAAGTCAGTGGCTGGACTAGGCTTCGTGGCTCACGTGGCAGCCAAAGCTCTCTTTCTACTCTCTGGGCTCCATTATCACACAGAGTCCCCTGTTTCCTTTGTGCTAGGTCTTCATTCTATGGATTTACAGCCAGCTATTCCCCCAGACCCTCAGTTGTAAATCAACACATCCTGAATTCTCAAAAGCCCTCTGTGTAGCAAGCTTTCACTAAAAGTGTTCTTGGCTCTTCCCTCCTCGGCTGCGTTCACAGCACATCCTTCTCTGCGGCACGCCGGGCTGTGCCCTGTCGAAACCAAAGACGAAGGAATGATGTGCCCACCTCTGTACTCCCACCGACACATCCTCCCAGACTTTGAACCAAGTAGAAACATGGGTGAAGGTTCTACAATTAAAAAATTTATCTATACATAAAGTCGTGTGATGCCCTGTTTGTTTGCTCAGCATTACCAACCGTCATACACGCACTGGGTCTGCAGACGCAGGAACCAAGGGCTGATTGGAAATGGCCGTCACTGCAGAACAGTAACTCAGGGTCATGATACAGACAGGCAGCAGCAGCTTGCTTTTATGTAAAGTTTTTGATTTTTTTGTTCATGGTGGATTGTTTTTCATGAAATTTGATTAAGTTTGGTGTTAAAATTTGTATCTTTGATAAAAATAATTCATGGTTGCTTGATTCTTGATTCTTGAGATTTTGGGGGGCACTCCTTCAAATTTTGTGCCTCCCACACCTGACCTTATTCCAGTGCTCTCACTCACTTGCATGGTCTCGACAGCATCTCCCATCTGGGGCTTCCTGACCCCGTCTAGTCCTTTATAGAACCCAAAAATACAATTGCCCGTGTAGCCAGCCAGTATTTTATCTCTTTCATTCTCCTTGAAAATCTGAAGGCTGACACTGTCATTTTGTTAGTAGAAACTCCCAGAATAGCATGTTTATTTATTTTTTTACAGTGAAGTATAGTTGACATAATATTATATTAGTTTCAGGTGTCCAGTGTAGTGACCTGGCAATTACATACATTACAAAATGCTCAACATGATACATCTATGTATGTGTGTACATATATGTATATATGTAGTCATGTGTACATATATGTAGTTATATGTACAATGTAGGTATATATATGTAGTCACCATATAACATTACTACAATATTATTGACTACATTCCCTTATGCTCTGCTTTTCATCCCCATGACATTTATTTTATAACTGGAAGTTTGTACCTCTTCATTTCCTTCACCTATTTTACCCGTCTCTCCATCACCCCTGCTGTCTGATGACCAGCTTGCTTTCCATTCACATTCTTATTTTATTATTTATCTTAGCCCTCTCCACCCACTCTCACCAGCTCCAATAAAGAATTCTCCCCCAAATCAGAATTCTTTTTTGGAAAGGGCTATGTTCTCCCTCCACCTAGCAATTCCTCCTCTTATGCTGCTGAATCGGAACGAGGGCAAGACTTGGTTACCTTTAGGACAGAATCAGACATATACATTCTAGAAAACTACATGAAGGAGTTTCCAAAATGTTCACACGTGGTTTGAAGTTCCTAGTTTCATTTGTCTCCCCCAAATTACTTCAGTCATTACCGTTCCTTGTTTAGACAAAAGGAATTTGGGGCTGTCCTAGTATGTACTTTTCAGGCGCCTTCACTCCCTCACAGCTATTGATTTTGAAGCAACCAACACTGACTCAGAAACCATCTGCTAATAAAGTGTGTGGTCTGTGAACAAACTGAAGGACTGGGCGCAAATAAGTTGTGCAATGCCCCCTGCTTTGCAACACACCAACACAGGTGCAAAAACACAAGGTTGAAGAGGGTCAGGAACGTGGTTTTGCCCTTTTCCTTCTTCTAGCAATATCTTAGAAATGTGGTTAGCAACCTGCTTAGCCATTGGCTTACCCAAATTAGTCCAAAGTGGCTGGCTGTGGTTGGCTATGACTGGCATTCACTTCCCAAAGCCTTACCAGCCTTCTCTCAGTGGTAGGGCAACCAACTGCAGAAATCAGGCTGACGCACCAGCATCCTGAGCTTCTTCCACCCTCTCCACCTTCCACTCTACTGACTCTGCCCATTTCTGTTTATGTGTCCTTAGTTTTGCTCACATCATTAAATCTGGGATGTCCCTTCTGAACTCCATTTCTTTCCTTCTTGTTCTCATTAAGGCCAGAAGGAGTTAGGTCACTGAGGAGCTGTTTTGGATGCTCACATCTGGATTTTGCTACCCTTTTGTTCCATGGTTATAATCTGAGCCTGCTGTGGGATGGGTCTGAACATCTGCTGTGAGATTCATATCTGAATCCAATGAAGATAATTGTAATTTGTTGACTTTCTAGTCGTACCGAATGCATTATGGTTTTGGTGTTTGCTGTAGAGATTACAATATACATTCTTAATTTGTTAAAATTGATTTCAAGTTAATATTGTACCACTTCATGTAAAATGCAGAAATCCACATCAGTTTTACTATAATCTTAATATGTGTTACATCCTCATACATCATAAATTCCACATGACAATGTTATAATTTGGGTTTCTTTATATGTAGATGATGTTGTTCTGTTTCTTCATATCTCAGCAATTTTTGGATTATATGCTGGACATTATGAAAAATGTATTCTAGAGAATTTGGATTTTGTTATGTTCCTCTGAAGAGTATTGATATATTTTGTAAAGTCAATTCCTTGTGCATGCATGATTCAGAAACTATTCAGAGATTTAGGCAGTTGAGAAACTAGAGTCTGGGGCTTTCCTTCTCTGATCCTTTCTTTTTCAGAATTTTCTCTTCTTCAAACCAGTAAGATGTGATTTTCCACTTGCTTTATTCACCCCCACAAGCCACAGACTGGGGTCTTGCCTCAGGCTAACAGCTATTAGAAAAGGGGGCAGGAGGGAATACACCCAGTGCTCTCTACTTTGTCTGTTGTCATACTCTTCTAGTGTCTATGTGCTTTGATTCACTTTGTAGTAACTTCAAGTAATTGATTTTTTCAGTATCTTTTGTCTGGAGTTCATCGTTTTTATCTTTACAAAGGTTGGCTCAATAGAGACCACTTAACAAAACCAAAAACCGAAATCTCTCAAATAATAGTGGTTGGATAATTCTTAGGTAAAAATGGCATAGGGCAGGTGGAAGGACAATTCGAAGTTTTATTAACAATGTTGTGATATTTCCAGCTTCATAAATATTTTTGGAGCACCTTCTTAGTTCTACGCCCTGTGACAGAGCCCACCAGCTCTGTCTTTGAAGGAGGTTACACTTTTATTCCAGTTAAGAGGGAAATACAACTTTCCTTTCTTTATGGCCTATAACATGTGAGCTATCTATTGCCTTCACTGGGAAAAGAAGGGGTTCAATTCATGACCACAACTGATGGAGATGGTGGAAAGAAACACAGTTCTGTTCCACATGTAAACACAACTCTGTACCATGTGTATCCTTGCCTGTCCTATTTCACTTTCCCCCAAACCAACTCAAGAGATGTAATTGATGCTTTATTCTTTTCCCTCCTATTACAGATGCAAAACAAAACAAAACAAAACAAAAATGATGCCCTAAAAGGTTTAATGTAATTGTCTATAGTCTCGTCCCTAGTAAAGGGAGGGATTGATTCTAAACTCTTGTTTCTTTCCACTCTCATTAAGCAAACTTGGAGATATCTGGTCTCTACCTCAACCTTACTATCTGACTCTGGGCATGACAGTAGACTTCAATTTCCTCTCTGTAAAGATAACACTTACATGTTCCTTCGGTACCCAACCCCATCCTTCTGAGATAAACTGGATGACTTAAGAACCTTTCAAATACTTTAGGTCTACACTTCAAGTGCCATGAGGATGAATTGTCTCCAAGGTCCTTTGTTGTAGTCTAGGCATCTCTGAGTTTCAGACAGTCTGTAAATATTACCACGGTGGGTCTTTCTCTGAACTCCCATGGGTCTTTCGTTCTACCCCTTACTCAACACCTTCTACACCCTTTCTTCTAGAGGACACGATCTTTCAGTCTCCTCTTCAGGATTGCAGCACCTTAAAAGCAATTGGTATTTAATAACAATAGACAAGAACAACAATGCTTTATGTCTAAAACCTGCTTTTTCTTTTCCAAGAGCCTTAGATATTATTTCATTTGATCTGCACAATGCTTTGGGGTAGCCTCCGTTATACTTTCTCCTTCACCAAATGAAACACTAATTACATTTTAATGTCTTTTTTTTTAAACGAGAACATTATTTCTATTTTAGGAAGGCAAGTTTTATGTGCCAAAGAACACAAGATCCCTAAGAGATTCTCAGTCTCTGACAGTCCCTCAATGTCAGGGTTTATTTCCTATTTTCTTTGTATCCCAATCACCTAATCCTGCATTTATGACATAATCAGTGAGAATTTGACAAAAATAGTAATGATAAACCTAGCACTTATTAAGTTTTAATATAATATCTCATTTTATAACTGATGTCTAAACACATCTCAAAAAATCCAGGCTCCAATTCCAACCCTGCCCTTCAATAGTGTCATGGTTTTGCCCCAATGACTTAACCTCTCTGGGGTTCTGTGTCCTTACGTGTAAGCTCTGAGCTTACAGTGAGTCCACCTCACTCAAAGGGGCAAAGTCCGTAAATGGTCAATCTGGGATTTGAACCTACATTCCAAGACTCATGAGCTCTTTCCATTGATTCTTCTCCTTTTATGGTATCTTTTCAAAGGGAAAAAAAACCAATATGGAAATGTGATACATTATTAGGAAAATTTACTATCAATCACTTGATGCCATGTAAACTGGGGACAAAACAATCTTTCATTTATTTTCTGCCTCATTGGTGCACTTCTCTAATAGTTGATCAGGCAATGCTGTTTTCATGGGCTCCTAAAGCATAGAGCAGAGGGAGAACTTAGAAAGGCAGTTCACCCCAGTAGTGATGGGCAAGGTGAGTCCACTGTATCAAATCCACCAAATGAGTGCTAAAGACCCATGGGCTCTAACTCTTCCAAGAGGAACATGCTGAACTGCATCGTTTGGGTATAAACATGTGTTTCTTCTCAGAAGAAACAGACTCTCCCAGCAAGCTGTTTCAGAGATATAAGCTGGACCAATCTGTTTGCTTCTGAGGGTCGACTCCCAGCTGATGTTTTTGGTTGTTCTTGGCTCTGTGAGCAAATGGCCATAAGGGAGTGATTGCTGCGGCTTCCACAACTTGGCAACCAATGCTCTTGGGTGTTCACTGGGTGTTTTCAATCCTGACAGCTATGTTCAGCTCTCAGGAGAGAGAAAGGCAGAGGCAAAGAAGAAAGCCAGGTGGTGGGCAAAGAAGAAGACCGAGGGCAAGCCGAAGATGGAGAAAGAATTGTCAAATGACCCTGAAAATCCACAAATAAGACAAGTGAGATCTATTCTGAACTTCCACTGGACTTCATCCCTGTGCTGATTCAGATGTTTTGCTTAGAGCTGTAGACGTAAGCTCTTCCCATGTAGAAACCTAGATAGAGACGTTTGAGAAGCCATGTGTAACCGCTTTCAAGCTATTTCCTTATGTGCCATGTTTATTACAGAGGTGGAATGGGCAGAGGGGCGGATTGTAACAATGCTGAGTTATACCCTAAGTGTATTTAGAGACCTACAAACCACCTAAGAAGCAAATTCGGCCACAGCGGGAAAGGCAAATGACCATTTCTAACCTGAGTATTAACTTCATAAACTGAGGCAAAATCCATAGTTTGTCCATGGCAGGAAAAATCAAGGCTGAGTAATGAAATCCCAGAAGACCTGGGTTCTTGTGTGAACTCTTTCATTATCCAGCTTGGCAGCTTTGTGGCCTCAGTTTCCTAAAACCTGGGCTCCTGAAACAGAAAACAGAGAGGCAGCACAACATGGTAAAAAAAAAAAAAAAAAAAAAACAGCAACAACAACAAACAAACAGTGCATCAACTTTGGACACCATGGGCCTGCAGAATGTCATTTAACCTCTCATAGCTGACTCAATGCAAAAGGTTTTTTTCCAGCAATTACTTATGAAGCATTTACTAGACTCTGGGAATGTGGCAAAGAGCAAAACTGACTGAATCCTTGTTCTTGGAGACCTTATACCTCTGGACAGGCAAAGAGATAATCAGAAATAAACAAATATGGGGACATGGGATATAACACCAGATGGTATAAGCTCTATGAAAAAATAAATAAGGCAGGAGAAGGAAAGAGGGAGGGTTTGCCATTTTAGTTAGAGTAGCCAGAGGCAAGTAATATCAACCTCAGAAGGTTCTTGTGGAAAAGCTAAAAGGGAATATATTTTAACAGATTACATCATGAAGCAAACGTACCATAGCACTGAATGTTTGAACAGCTCACAGAACTACTTCGCATAAGATAAGAGTAAGGCCGTGTCCATGACTGAGAAATCAGCTGAGCATGCCTATTGCTCTCATTTCACTTTCCCTGGGCCCTTTTAATGCTGCCTCCTTAGGTTTGGGGGTGTGTTGTTCTGTTTTCTTTTGCTTTGCTTTGTTCTGTTTTGTTTTCCCCCATTCCTGCAGAGGGAACTTGACCTCTCTGGTAGCAAGAAGTTAATGAATGTAAAAACATCTTGGAGCCGTGGTAGTTGATACCACTGATGGTGTATCCTGGGTCCATCTCGGTTCCCTAGCACTCCGGGCTCAGCACAGGGCTCAAGTTTTGGAGGTGTGAGGCCTGTTTGTTTTGGAGAGATCCATCCACCAGGTGGTAGAACCTTCCGGTTCAGGAAATGAGCCCTGAAGCAATCAGGCCCGGTGGACTCCATCTGCCCGGAGCATAACAAAGGGCCCCTCTGTGCAGCCACATCCTGGCCCAGAAAATGCCTGAAGGTAGTAACACCCTGCCCATGCCCTAGCCTGACTCTTGGGCTCAAGGTTCTGACTTACATCTCTGCGAATTCATGGAGTTTAGAGTTTTAAAGGGGTTTCCAAAGGAAGGCACTTGAGAGTTGACACTTCCTCATCGAAAGCAAAACTTTCTGTTTGGCTCAAGTGTGACTCAGTATATACATTTCTAAGGTGTGTCCACCTCCATGTCAGGGCAAAGCTTTACTGGAGGCTGTAGAATATTTAACAAACAGGTTACAGATCATGATCTATTCTCAGAGGTAGCATTATGGGAAATTATAAAGTAAGAAAAGCATTTTCAATGGTTCTGGCTGTCCAGTCAACAGCCACTTTCCAGTGTAACTTGAATCTGTCATTGTTCATATGTCCCTCACCTAAAACACTGTGGAGAGTGAGCTTTACCCTGGAAACCCAGGCTAACTGGCTTCGAGATCCCTAGCGATCCTCACATCCTGCTACTCATGCCCTTATGCAGCCCCCCTCCACAGTGAATCAGTACTGCTTTGTGTGGTCCATAGAATCGAGCAGAAATGACAATGTGTAATTTCGGAGGCTAGGTCAGAAAAGACACTGCAGCTCCAACCTTGCCCTCTTAGATTATGCCCTCTGCGGTAAGTAAGCCACCACCCCATAAAAATGGTCAAGCAGATCTCCAGAGAGGCTCGCATGAAGAACAGCTGCATCTCACCCACAGACAGGCATGTCAATGAGCAGCCTTGGACATGGACCTGCAGCCCCAGTCAAGCCCTCCAATGACTGCGTCCTCAGCAACATCTGCTTACAACCTAATGAGAGACTCTGAGCCACCACCTGGGAGAAGCCACTCCCAAGTTCCTGACCCATACTGTGAGGGGTAAGAAATTATTATTGTTTTATTTTAAGCCACTAAGTTTGGGGCAGTTTGTTACACAGAGGGTGATAACTAATACAAAACCACTTCTGAGTTACTGGGATTGAGTGGAAGACACGACAGTCTGTTAAATCCTCTGATTCTAGATTCCAATTAATGCTCTACCGTGTTGCCCAACACCACGGCAGTGATTTCTAGAGAACTATTACCTGAAATTGGCATTGGGTTTTCAGTAGTAGTTAAGGGCCGATCTTTGCCTTTAAGACACTCATGGACATTTTAAATGAATAAACCTTTTCTTTTTTTTAGTTTAGTTTTATTTGTTTTGAGAGAGAGAGAGAGAGAGAGAACAAGTGGGGAAGGGGCAAAGAAGCAGCTCCATGCTGTCAGTGCAGAGCCCGATGTGGGACTTGAAACCGAGAACTGTGAGATCATGACCTGAGCGGAAGTCAAGAGTCAGACACTAAATCAACTGAGCTGCCCAGGCGGACCCAAAGGAATAAACCTTTTCAACATTGCCTCTGAGCATGATCTTGCAGATGTGCTGGGTTTCACGTTGTCTTTACATTCTGTAGATGATACGTTGGATTTCCCATAGTTATTGGTCGAAGACTACCAGAGAGGTGGACATCATCTCCCTGGCACTTCTGGCTTGCTATGCACATGGCCAGAGTGGGTCCCTTCCTGTAGATAAAGCCAGCAGGCAAGTGAACACAGGTGCTGGTGGTTACAAGTTGAACCAATGAACTCAGAAATGGCATCAGGTAGTGGGATGTGGGTGGGGGGCACCATCTGCCTCAGTTACCAAGCCAAGCCTCAGCCACAGGAAGAAGGCACAGATCTGGGACTAAGAAGCACAGTCAGAGCCCAGCTATCCATGTGGGTGTTCAAGGCAGGGCCAGACTAGTAGCAGAAGCCTCCTAGACCTGATGGTAAGTCTGACCTTCCTAAATCAATCACTCTTGCTGGGAGGAAAATGGAGGAGGCTTAAAGACTGGGAATCGCTCCCATGACCCTCCACCCTAACCACGGGCACACGATCTGCCAGGCTCACCCTGTTGGGACCGTCCTCCGATTCAGATTTTGTTTTAATGTTTTATATATTTCTGAGAGAGAGAGAGAGAGAGAGAGGGAGAGAGAGAGAGAGAGAGAGACAGCGTGAGCAGGGGAGGGGCAGAGAGTGAGGGAGACACAGAATCTGAAACAGGCTCCAGGCTCTGAGCTGTCAGCACAGAGCCCGACATGGGGCTCGAACCCACGAACTGTGAGATCATGACCTGAGTGGAAGTTGGACGCTTAACCGACTGAGCCACCCAGGCGCCCCCGTGCTACCACTTCCTTTCCTTGCTGGACACGCTCACCTAAAGCAGCTCCTCCTGCTGTGGGCCATCCTATTGAAGAGACAAGTTGGTGATTCCAAAATAAATTCACCAAGGGCTTTAAAGAACCAAAAGAGAGCACTCCTCCTCTTAAGGAAATCAGTGAGTTAAAGTAGGGCCTGGGAGGTCATCAGTGCTCACAAATGTTAAGCTGGTTTCTCCCCAGCCCCTGCCACCACTGCCTTGGGACAGCCAGCCAGGAACAGGGCATTAACGTTAATCCAATTCTGCACTCCGGACCTTCTTGTTTCTCAACAAAGAAGACATTGACATTGACACCGAGTCCTCCAATGCGTAGTGTTACTGCTTTTTCACTGGGAATCTGCTTTGCGGGCAAGTCACTGTCCAGACCTCATTAGCCAGGCCAACGGGATAGAGCACGTGCAAAGAGCCAGCACAGGAAACAGACCAGCACCTGGGGCTTGGACTTGAGGCACCACCTGACTTCCTCATGACTAACCCAGTAGAGTGGCTCCAAGGTATTTCACACTCGGGTCACACTAGAAAACTAATTTTTTTTTCCTCCCAAGTCCCCCAGCCTTTGTTTTAATGTATCTCGAGGAAGGGACTTAGATAAGGACCAGAGGCAGACAAGTTTTTGAGCGTCCTTTTTCTCTCTTGCATTTGCTTCTCTGACTTCAACCTCCAGAGGGCACTGATCTTCAAAAGACTAAACCCAAACCCTAAGGCTGGGCATGGCAGAAAGCCAGCTGTTGGCTGAACAGGGTGGGGAAATCCTCACCAGTTGCTAATTCTCTGTGAATAATTGATACTGGTGAAATTGAACCAGAGACTTCTTTAGCACTTATAAATGGGATTTCTTCCCCCTGATAATATAAGGAAGTCCCCAAACCATGGTTTTGGCTACTCTTCAGGTCCCCCTCTTAGAAAGGTTCCCTCACCTCCTCACTACTAGCTCCATGCATCTTGTAGGCTTTCTCTGGAAATCCTCAACATTTCTTGGTCATGCTTAATATCTGGGTAACATCAGACACCAGAAGAAACCTGGTGGCCCAGGGAGCCGGTCCAGAGACTTTCAAGGCCACCAGGAGGCAGCCATGATGCTTCACAACTGTATGTTAGCAAACAAGGATGGAGGTTTTTGAGGTTAATAGATCTGGTTTCGGATCTTACCTCTGCCTCCCGCTGGCTGTATGACTTTGGATAAGCCTTACTTGTAAGTGGAAATGATAATTAATCTCATAAGAGTTTGGCAGAGAATAAACTCATTTGGACATATAAAATGCGAGTGCTGTCCCTGGCACAAAATAAGTGCTTTGTGAGAATTAGTTCCTTCCTCAACATCCTTCTCACTACCTTTAATAATACCACCCAGGGGGCACCTGGGTGGCTCAGTTGGTTAAGTGTCCAACTTGGGCTCAGGTCATGATCTCACGGTTCGTGGGTTTGAGCCCCGCGTCAGGCTCTGTGCTGACAGCTAGCTCAGAGCCTGGAGCCTGTTTCAGATTCTGTATCTCTCTCTCTCTGACCCTCCCCTGCTCACACTGTCTCTCTCCCTCTCTCAGAAATAAATAAAACATTAAAAAAGTTTGAAAAAAGTAATAATACCACCCAGGATGGATGGATTCCTGTAAGGTTTTCTACAGTCACTTACTGGAACCGAATCTTTGCCCTCTTCAAAAGAAACTTTTTTCATTGGTCTGGCACCCCCAGAGAACAAGGAAGCATGAAGGCCGACGTGAGCCTCAGAAAGCCAGGGATCCTGGGCTGTCTTCATCTCCGTACCCCAACTCTCCTGGAGCTGGGGAGAGTTGGCAGAGTCCCTGGGACACAGAAATCTCGGGAGAATGAGATTGGAAACTTCCTCATGACGTGAGGCACCCTGCTTCCCCATCCCTACCTCAAGTGCTTCACATGTTTCAAAGGTGATACCTAAGCCAAGTTCTATGATGAGTAGAGAAAATGCAGACACAAATCTTGAGTAAATGTACCTCCCTTACATCCCGGATATTACCCAACAAGCCATTGGGCTGCTGCCATGGAAGAGGCCCAGTTTAAATCCTGAGGTGGCTGGGCCTTTGTCCTCAATGATATTTCTCAACCGAGGGAGACCAGCAATCAACAATCTATGACAACATCATGTAATGAGCTCCATATTTGGAGCCAAGCAGGCCTAGGACGGACACTGCAGGAGACGAGGGTCTAGGCTCTACTGAGGATGACCCACATCTTCCATCGCTTGCCATCCCGTCTTTGGCCGCCCCCATAACTTGTCTGGGCTGAACCTTCTTTGAATTCTCTGTCACTGTCCTCTCCTGTGACTTCTGTGCCTCAGCTTCTTTGTTTTAAATAAGGACCAGAAACTAGACTTTGAATACTGCAGGAACAGATCTAACCAAGGCCTAAACAGAAGGGAAAATGTGAAGAAAATTGGACTTTTAAAATGGTTTTAAATGTGTTTTTAGAACTTATCGTGAGGCTCTCAGTTACAAAATGGAAACTATCTTAAAAACAAATGAACAAACAAACAAACTGGCATTTACCAACTATCTTGTTTTTTCTGGGGCTGTTCCAGTTTTCACACTGAAAGTTCCATGGCCTGGGACACCCCTCCGTGGGGACACACTGGGACAGTCAGTCACACTAGGTGTGTTCTGAACACAGAAGTACCAGCAGAGCACAGAGATAACATAACAACCCGTTGCTTCAGCCTGGATCCACGAACTAATAAATGGCCCATCCACAAGGCCCAAGTAGCTTTCTGAGTATGAATGCAGAGATATATAATATTTCTCAAACACAAAAATTAGTGAGGTACTGAACGAATATGAGACTGTATTTAAAAATACAAGAAATTGTGGTTTCTTGTTCTTGACAAAAGGCCTAGAGAATACACTTCCAAGTTTCTGAGGGAGACTAGGCTTTACATTTTCCTGGAGACGCTTAACAAAATAGCACAGAAGTTAATAGCATGGGCAGTGATATAAGACAAATCTGACCTTGAAGCTTGGCTTTAGGCTTATAGACTGTGTGGCCCAAGGTAAAATTTTTAACCTCTCTGTGCATTGATTTCCTTTTCTGTAAAATAATAATTCCTCCTTCAACGTCTTATAAATTACAATGATCACAATATATGAAATATAATGATTACTCAACAAATATTCACTTCTATCAAAAGAAAAACGAGAGGAAGAACAAGATCCACCATTTTGTTATCTCTGGGGCACCAAGTAAAGTTAGCAAGGGGCTAAGAGTTGGATAACTCATGAAAACAGTTTTGCTATGAAGTATTAGGAATATGGCTTCAGATTAATTTAGTTACTATGTTTCCATATATTCCTATTTTCATATATTCAGCCTTGAGCTGAAAGAACACCTTTATTTGCCTGTCCAGTTTCACCGTCCATCTTTTCCTCCATCCATCTTTGGGCCCCGGAGGCTAGCCTCTGTGGTTGGCATCGGTGGACTCCTGGCCCTTGGATTTGGCTCAAGCCAGCTGACTGCTTCCTGGAACTGAAAGTCATGGCTTCTGTCAAGAACCCTCTTCACCCAACCCTCCTTGCCTCCAGGTCTCTGGCTCCCTGCTCCTGTCACTCCTTCGGGCTTGGAGATGTTAATGGTTATTTCCCTGACCAGCCTCGGAGCTCTGCACCATCCTCTGGGCTTCCCCAATAGCCTGACCACCCATTTGTAAATCATCCCATTGTAAACTCTCAATTTATCCAACTAAATGTGTTTTTCATTTCCTGCAAGAAGGCTGAGAGACACAAATATCAGGGGGAACATTTAATTCAGTGATTTCCAAACACAAGTTGGGGCACAGTTCCAGACTGGCCACATCAGAATCACGTGAGGAACTTTTGAGAATATGGAATCCTGGGGCGCCTGGGTGGCTCAGTCGGTTAAGCATCCGACTTCCGCTCAGGTCATGATCTCATGGTTCGTGGGTTCGAGCCCCGCGTCGGGTTCTGTGCTGACAGCTAACCCAGAGCCTGGAGCCTGTTTCAGATTCTGTAACTCCCTCTCTCTTTGACCCTCCCCTGCTCACACTGTCTCTATCTCTCTCTCAAAAATAAATAAAACATTAAAAAAACCTTTTTTTTAAAAAAGAGAGAATATAGATTCCTGGACCTGAAACACTGATTAGGAGGAGCCTTGGGTGAGGCCTGTGTTTCCAGCAGTTTTCCTGCTAATTCTGCTGCAGAACAGATCTGGGGAGAGTTCACCGCTGAGCCCTCTGGTGCAACTGGACCCTTTTTATTTTTTCCATCAGTGTTCTTTGTTCTTGCTTCACTTTTCACTCTCTTTGATTTCATTTTGGTTAGAAACCAGGAAATACAGCACATACAGAAACTATATATATCCTCCAGAAAAGGTGATCTCCATTAGGGTGGAATTTTGGTCTAATTTTTTCAGGTCTAGAACACTGCCTGGTACATGGTTGACTCTCTGTAAGGATTTGTTACATGAATGTTAAATGGATGATTTACAGAGAACGTTCACAGCGCTTTGCAGGGTTGAGATGAGTTCAAGTTGGTAGCTCAAGGAGGATGTGACCTAAGCTCCATATTTATAAACAAGTGATCTTGATAAAGGTGAATTCATCATCAGAGCTGAGTCAGTTGCTGCATATAGGTATAATTCGAACTAGTGGCTTTCCCGGAATTTCTCCCCATCTGTCCTTGGAAGTGTGGTGTGTATTCCACTAGACAGAGCGGTTTATGCTAAAAGCCGGGAAAGCTACTGCCCATATGGGGAGGTACTTTTGAGGTGAAACCTTAATTCAACTTTCCCCTGCTCTACACTATTAACATACATCCAGAGGACTTGTGGTAACATTTAAATGTTTATTCATTTTTGAGAGAGAGAGAGAGAGAGAGAGGAGAAGGGGCAGAGAGAGGGAGACACAGAATTCAAAGCAGGCTCCAAGCTCTGAGCCCAATGCGGGGCTTGAACCCATGAGCAGTGAGATCATGACCTGAGCTGAAGTCAGTTACTTAACTGACTGGGCCACCCAGGTGCCCCTTGTGGTGACATCTTTAACCCAGAAGTTGCTATGCATTTTCAAATTGAGTATTCAAAATAAATTTCTGAGTGGAATAAAAGCCCAGAGTCAGGCACATCCTTCTTACCCCTACCTGGTTCTACCTAGCCCTCTACCTATTTCAAGTGCCCAAGGGGATTTGTCCCTCCTCTTTTTCCCCATCACTGTCCTTTCTTTTTGCATTGCTAACAAAAAAATCTCTTGGCTTACATTTTTCTGACAATACATACCAACAAAATTGCTAGCTGATTGACCACTTTTCATGCCAAGACTAAATTTGCTTACAATACACTTTGTTGGAGAGCATTCTGAATCTTTGTTGTTGTTGTTGTTGCCTTTTAATTTTTTTAACATTTATTTATCTTTGAGAGACAGAGAGCAAGTGGGAGAGGGAGACACAGAATCCAAAGAAGGCTCCGGGCTCTGAGCTGTCAGCACAGAGCCCATCTCAGGGCTCAAACTCACAGACTGCGAGATCATGCCCTGAGCCGAACTCAGAAGCTTAACTGACTGAGCCACCTTGGCACCCCCGTTGGAGAGCATTCTAGAGTAAGAAACACACTTCTCCAACTCTTTAAATGGATGATACTGCTCATCGCCTTTGTGAACAGCATCGTTTCTAAATGACCCATGGTCATTATGGTGAAAATCAATGATTGATTTTAAGGCATTTAAAACCCACTGACTGCCTAGAAGCTAAGAAGATGTATAGCACTACTTGGTCTTTTTATAACTGGCCCCAGCCCAATGCACTTGCTCAGTCTGTGGTTTGCTTTTTGCAGCTTTTCTGTCTCCTCCATTGTGGATTCTGGGTGGCTGTTGTCAGGATGCTTGTTTCTATGAAACTGCCCAAAAAATGGAGCTCTCTGGTCAGGTGAGGGGTCACTTGGGGCTTTAATACACGTGTGTATTTCTGCTCTGAATTATGCAGGAGCTGATCGAAGAGGAATCTTCACAATTTGAGAGTTGTTATGAAATGAGAACATTCTAGGAATTAGCAATAAACTGACAATTCATCAGACGTCTAAAAATATTTTTTCAAGATTTGAAGCAAAGATTAAGAAATTTGTGCCATTTAACTTAGAAAATAAGTCTGATGAATGATTAAATCTTGCCTCTCAAAGTTACATTTTGGAGCATATGCGACTCCAATTAGAGAAAAAGAGACAGAGTGGAGAAAGAAAGAAAATGACTATGAAGGTTACTTGAAATGTCCTTACAAACGGAGTTACAGAATCGGCCAGGCTTGTGATCCCTACACCTAGCATGGCTTCCTAAATTTTTCTGGAACCCCAGGCTGAGGGACAAGGTCGGGGGGTGAATGAGGGAGTGGATGCTATGAGGGGGTGCTCCAATTTTTGTCTAACTTCAGAATTCAGAAAGCTCATTTCCCTATGGTCCCCCTGCACCTTTATACATGTTTAAGGTATCTTGTCCATGGATTCAAAACTATGCTACTCTCTTTAATAGCTAGGTTTTTGTTGGAAGATATAAGATAAGATAAGATAAGATAAGATAAGATAAGATAAGATAAGAACACTTCCTTCAACTAAAAAATAAAAATAAAAACAACTAGGAGAGAGGTGCCTGGGTGGCTCAGTCCAGCTTTGGCTCAGGTCATGATCTCACAGTCCATAGGTTCAAGCTCCACTTCGGGCTCTGTGCTGACAGCTCAGAGCCGGGAGCCTGCTTTGGATTCTGTGTCTCCCTCTCTCTCTGTCCCACTTCACTCTATCTCTGGAAAATAAACCATAAAAATTAAATATAGGGTTTTTTAAATATAGTATTATTTCTGCTCTTTGGAAGTACTAATGCCCGAAAGCATTCTAACTCAGCCCAGCACCAGTCTCTAGCATTAGACACCACTCTGCATTATACAATGGGGAAATCTGAAGTATTAAGAAGGAACCCATGTGGAACACCAGAGGTTAGCAGGTCCCCAGTATCTTCCTTAGAAGGTACCAAATGCATGTATTTACACATGAAGGAGCATCAGTGTTGTACTTCCCTCTATGAAACGTGGGTCTGGTATTCTCTGGTTTCATGTTTACATCTCAAGAACCAAAGTTCAAACCGTGGAACATGGGATGACTATCCCGTGGCCCCCAGGAATTAGTCAAGTAAGGTATTTGCTGTTCAAGAAAAAGTGTCCTCCCATAACTATCAGGAGGCCTCCTCTGCCCTGGAAAGTCCTCCCTGAACTTAGTCACAACTCCACCCCATTCTACGGAGGAAGTCATCACACAAATGACACAAAACATTTTCGTTTGAAAATAATAATAAAACTCACAATGCCTTCCTTTCATACCACAGCAGGAACACTCCCATGACCAGGGAAAAAGCGCGCTTGTTACCTGCATGAATTGGCAAACGGGGCCCCCTGCCACGGGAGGAATTCGTCTGTGGTGCCGCCGTGGCTGAGAAAGGGCAACCAGATTCTTAGAGCAACTGTGGTTTAATCACCGAGAAGTCAGTCAAGCCCAAGCTGCTTGCATGTAGCAATTTTTGTTGATTGTAGTTCTCTGAGTAAACATCAGGGGACAGAGGATGACAGGGAAGGAAACCAGCTCTGGGGCAAGAGAAGTCACCTGTTCATCTTCACAAATCCACTGTTTTCAGACTGACCTGCCCACTTCGGGTATGTCCTCGGTCTGAGCTCCAGTTAGAACACACAAATCAGGGGATTTGGGAGCTTTAAAGAACTTCAGAGACGGGGCCCCTGGGTGGCCCAGTTGGCTAAGCATCCGACTTCAGCTCAGGTCAAGATCTCATGGTTTGTGAGTTCAAGCTCTGTGTCAGGCTCTGTGCTGACAGCTCAGAGCCTGGAGTCTGCTTCAGATTCTGTGTCTCCTTCTCTCTCTGACCCTGCCCCGCTCCTGCTCTCTATCTCTGAAAAATAAATAAATGTTAAAAAGAAAAGAAAAGAACATCAAAGATAATATAGTCTACCTGTCTCATTCCAGAGATGAAGAAAATAGACTCAGGGTCTGTTTCTTCTCAGTGTCCACAGAGTGATTTGCTGAGTGTTCCAGAAGCTGAGCAGGATTAGAACTGGGGTCTCCTAACTTCTAATCCAGTAGTCTTTCCATCTGTCATTCAAGGGGCTTTCCCTGTCTAATGGCTCAAATTGTGGAGCACAGCCTTTAGGCTAGATCTGCTTGTGGAAAGGAGGGGAGCAGTGGCAAGCCAACTTTTAGAGGGACCTCCCAAGGAAGCCTCAGAGTCATTCTGTACCCACGTGGGTCCCAGTACCTCTACAGGCCTTATTTTTCTCCTCTTAGAGGCCCAGCAGAATGTTGAAACACATGTTAGGGGAAACTACACGGCCAGGCTTTTGATGGCAGCTCAAATTTCCAAACTTTCAAGGACAACACATCTGCCATCCCTGGGATACTGGTCTCTGACACTTTCACACAGCCCATGGCGGCCTCGGAGAGACTCCGTGCCTCAGTGGTCACAGCCATCCTAGCCGGCCGAGGAGAAGCCAAGACATCATCTATCATTGACCTCCAGAACTAGTGCCTGTGCACCGGTGGAACAAGAGAGGGTTAATGTGCCAGGAGAGTGAAATGAAGGAGCTCCCTCTTGTCCTTTTGGGGGGTTTTTTGTTTTTTTTTGTTTGTTTTTTTTTTTAAATTTTTTTAATGCTTTATTTCTAGGGGAGAGAGAGAGCACGAGCAGGGGAGGGTCAGAGAGAGAGGGAGTCACAGACTGAAACAGGCTCCAGGCTCCGAGCTGGCAGTCAGCACAGAGCCCGACGCGGGGCTCGAACCCACGAACCGCGAGATCATGACCTAAGCGAAAGTCGGACGCTTAACCGACTAAGCCACCCAGGCGCCCCTGCCCCTCTTGTCCTTTTGGTTATTGTCCTCGGGACCACTGATGGCTCAGCGTCTCGACTCTCTGCTCCTCACGGTGGGCTTCTTCTCCAGGTCTCCAGCCCCAGGTCATTTCACGCTCTAGTCCTGTGTCTCTAGGGGTCTGCTGAGGTCTCCACTGGACACCCTCTATCACCTCCTTCTCACCAAACCTGGAACCGAACTCACTCTTCTCCTTGAAAGATGGACATCTCCATTTCTGTTTTTTTTTTTTTTAAAAAACAAAACAAAACAAAACAAAACCGCCACCCTCCCAGTTCTGCCTTTGAGTTACTTTTTTAAAAAATATTTATTTTTGAGAGACAGAGCATGAATAGAGGAGGGGCGAGGGAGAGGGGGACACAGAATCTGAAGCAGGCTCCAGGTTCTGAACTGTCAGCCTAGAGCCCGACGCGGGGCTCGAACTCACAAACTGCGAGATCATGACCCGAGTGGAAGTCGGCCGCTTAACCGACTGAGCCACCCAGGCACCTCCTGAGTTAATCCAGGCCCCCTTTCCTATTCCTGCCTGGCGTATCATCTGATCCCCAGGTCTCAAGTCTCCTCGGATGTGTGTAAAGTCCTGTATTACCCCATCTTGGGGCTGCAGCTCCAGAACAAGTCACAATAGCTACATGCTCCACGCTGCGGCTCAATGCGTAGGAGACAATAAATTTCTGTTTCTTTAGGCCTCTTACTGTGTGGTATTCTGTTATGGCGGCCCTAGCGAGCTAATATACTGCCTGCCTTTCCCTGCGCAGTTCCAGGGTGTATATACACTCTGGCATTTCAGTCCTCCAGGCCTTGGCATGGGCTGATTGTTTTTGCACCCTATCCCCGGGCTGACTTCCTTGCACCCCACTCCCTTTGTCTGATTTGGTGAACTGCTAATCCTTCCAGAGTCAGTTTAAGTGTTCCTTCTTCTGTGACTCTTTGAGAAGACATCCCGTCCCAAGCCAGAATTGATCTCTTCCTCCTCCTCCTGACTAACCAGGATGCATCTGTCTGTTTGGCTCATGGGTTATAGCACGTGGAGCTGTAATCACCTGCCTGATCTGTGCTTGTTTTCAGTTGTTGTTCTCCATCTTCGCTACACTTGAGTCACCTCAAGTGATTTTTAAAATTTCTTTTAATGTTCGATTTTTATTTTTGAGAGAGACAGAGCGTGAGCAGGAGAGGGACAGAGAGGGAGACACTAAATCGGCAGGCTCCGGGCTCTGAGAGGTCAGCACAGAGCCCAGCGTGGGGCTCGAACCCACAAACTGTGAGATCGTGTCCTGAGCTGAAGTCAGTTGCTTAACAGACTGGGCCACCCAGGCGCCCATAAGTGTTTTTTTAAAAAATACTGATCAGTCAGGGGCGCCTGGGTGGCTTAGTCGGTTAAGCGTCCGACTTTCGCTTAGGTCATGATCTCACGGTTCGTGGGTTCAAGCCCCGCGTCGGGCTCTGTGCTGACTGCCAGCTCAGAGCCTGGAGCCTGTTTCAGTCTGTGACTCCCTCTCTCTCTGACCCTCCCCTGCTCACGCTGTCTTTCTCTCTCTCTCCTAGAAATAAATAAAACATTAAAAAAAAAATACTGATCAGTCAGAGAAAGACAAATACCATGTGATTTCACTCATAGGTGGAACGTAAAAAAGCAAACAAACAAGCGAAGGGGAAAAAAAAGAGGCAAACCAAGAAAGGGACTCTTGGCTAGAGAGAACAAACCGGTGAACGCCAGAGGGGAGGTGGGGTGTGTGTGAGTGAAATAGGTGACAGGGATTAAGAGCACATTTATCATGCAAACATATGATATTTGTCCTTCTCTGCCTGACTTATTTCGCTCAGCATAACACCCTCAAGGTCCATCCATGTTGCTACACATGGCCAGATGTCATTCTTTCTCATTGCCATGTAGTATTTGCACGTATAGGAGGATTAGGAGGAACTTGACGGAGGAACAAGCGGGAGAAGAAGGGCGGAAATGGTGGGGGAAAGGGAGAGAGGCAAATCATGAGAGACTCTTGAATGCTGACAAAAACTGAGGACTGATGGATGTGGGGGGGAGGGGGGATGGGCATGGAGGAGGGCACTTTGGGGATGAGCACTGAGTGTTATGTAGAAACTAATTTGACAATAAACTATTTGTAAAAAAAATAAATAAATAAAAAAAAAAAAAAAAAGAGCACATTTATCATGACTGATGAGCTCTAAGTAATGTATGGAATTGTTGAATCACTATATTACACACCTAGAACTACTCTAATACTCTGTGTTAACTATTTTGGAATTAAAATAAAAAACATAATAAAAAAATACTGTATCCCTGGAGATTCTGATCCAATGGTCTGGGTGGGGCTCTGGCATCAGTGTTTTTAAAAAAAGCCCCCAGGGGCGGCTGGGTGGCTCAGTCAGTTAAGCATCTGACTTTTGCTCAGGTCATGATCTCGCGGTTCGTGGGTTTGAGCCCCGGGTCGGGCTCTGTGCTGACAGCTACCTCAGAGCCTGGAGCCTGCTTCACATTCTGTATCTCCCTCTCTCTCTGACCCGCCCCTGCTCAAGCTCTCTCTCTCTCAGAAATAAATAAAACATTTTTTAAAATTAAGAAAAAAAGTCCCCAGGTGATTCTAACATGCTGCTGGGACAATACATGCTGTAATAGACAGTACTCCTGAGGGACAACATTTCTGCCTTATTCTTTGATCTGCTGCTACCATTAATAGTGTCAAGTAAGCACTTTTGAAATATTCCTTGAACTGGATGAAGGACCCCAGACCTTCTGTCTATTCTCTGCTTTTCTCCCCATTCCTCTCCATTTCATATTTTCACCACTGCTAAAAAACAAAAACAAAACAAAATCAAAAACAAAAACAAACCCATACCTGAAACAAACTCTCTATAAAATGGCAATTGGAGATTCAGAGAAATCAGACTGTCTGAAATGAGCACAGGCAGGGGAACATGCAAATATGCTGCATATTTTAAAATAAGGTAAAACAAAAATGCAGAACCTCATGTTCAATATCCATTTCCTCACCTTCTCATATTTAAAGTAACCTCCTTTCTCCGTTGGAACGCAACGTGGGAAACCAAACCGTCTCATCAACCCTGCACTCTACACCCACCCCATGCCTTTTCCCTTGAGGGATTTCAGGAAGGAAATGCAATGCTATATTTATGCTTTTCTAACGCCCTTAACCAATCATCCCTCAGTGACAGCGAACTATGGGAAGATTTTGGACCCTGGGTTTTCCTGCTAGCACTCGCATTTAGCTCCTTTCAAATACTCAGTGTTCTCACAAGTCTTTCTCCCTTTCCTCTCCCTTTAAAACCCTAAGACAAAGGGACATGTAGGTGGCTCAGTCGTTTGAGCGTCTGACTTGATCTCAGCCCATGTCATGATCTCAGGGTTCGTGAGATCAGGTCATGATCTCAGGGTTCCTGAGATCAAGCCCCACATCGGGCTCCATGCTGAGCGCTTGAAGCCTGCTTGGGACTCTCTCTCTCTACCTCTCTCTCTGCCTCTCCCCAACTCGCACGCTCACTTGCTCAGTCTCTCTCAAAATAAATAAACTTTAAAGAAATAAAAGTCTCAGGTGAAATGACTGATAAAGAGCTATTTACTTTCATTTTCTTCTGGAGATAAAATTAATACATTTCTTACACAAAGTTTAGAAAATACAAAAAAAATTAAAATTAAAAATAAAAAGGGTTGGTAACCCTACCATGAGGAATTAAAAACTGTTAAGATTTTGGCATGTTTTGTCATATGTTGCATATCTATACAAGGAAAATGCTTCCATAAATATATACAATGCATGTGAGCAAGTGAGGGAGAGAGAGAGAGGGAGAGAGAGAGAGGAGGGAGGGGAGAGAGGGAGGGCAGGGGAAGGAGGGAGGAAAACAGAGAAAGGGAGAAAGAGAATACATATGGACTGTTTCATGGTGAGGAGACCTGTGTCCTCACTGTACTAATTTGCCTCTCTATTTACTGAAATAAAGACTCAACCCTACAATGCATTAGATTGAAGATGTTCCTGAAGATTCCAAAGAGTAGATGGAAGAGGCTTCTCTTATTGCTGGTCCACAGTTGTCACCATCTTTTTTAAATTTTAAGTTTGTTTATTTATTTTGAGAGAGAAAGTGCTTGTGGGAGGGGCAGAGAGAGAAGGAGAGAGAGAATCCCAAGCAGGATCTGTGATGTTCAGCACAGAGCCCGACTCAGGGCCTGACCTCATGAACTGTGAGATCACGACCCGAGTCAAAACCAGGAGTGGGATGCTTCACTGACTGAGCCACCCAGGCATCCCAACCCTCACCAGCTTTATCCCCACTCAGTGTGTCGCCTCTGTTCAGGCTCCCACTCAGCACTCTGCCCAACTTCACATGCCTTGGGCACCAGCCTCCCCATACCCAGATCTTTCTCCCAGCATCTCCATGTTTCCTCCTTCAGGGCGAGCAGCTGAGCAATGTAGCTCACCTTTCATTCTTCCAGAGGGGATAGGCAGGCTTACCTCAGGATCTGAGACGTTGGACCTGTTAGGACACAGTCTGTAGGAGGAGGGGACAAGTTCTGTAGAATCAGAGCAGGGATCAACTTCCCCCAACAGCACCCCACCCTACACACCCATAACCATAGAAACGCCCCTTATCAGCCTTCTGTAAGGATCAAACGGGGTTGAGTTATCATGGTGCTAACTGAAGAGCATTGTAAAAGAGTTAGACAGCAAAAAGAAGTTTTGCAAATCATAAAGCTCTCCATGAGGGATTTGTTCTTGGAAAATAAAGTAGTAGGGAAGTGAAATGCCTTGTCTCTGGAGCCAGACAGATTGAGTTCTACTAGCTGAGTGACCAGGGGCAAGTGACTCAACATCTTGAAACCTCAGCTAATCATCTGAAAAATAGGAAGAACAATAGTAGCCTCTTCATAGCATTGCTATGAGTAGATTAGACAATGTATGAAAAATCTTTAACACAATGTCCAGGGCATGAGCAGTGCTCCAGAAATGCTAGCTGTTGTGAAGACTGTCCTCTGGATGACTCATGGCCTCAGAGTGTTGTTATTGTGATTTCCTAAAAAGTTTTTTTAAGCATTATTATTCATGGCCTTGGAAATTTTCAGGCCTTTAATAAATGGTAGCCACGGAGATCTAGTTTGTGGGTTACATTGGCTAATGGAACATCTTTGAAATTGGTTTGACTGAATCCAGGAGAATAAACACATTTTATAATGACACCCATCACTGACATTTGTGTATGTGTGTGTTTATTTGTAAATGAAAAGTAAGTCTATGAAGTTCACCACCTTCTGACATGTAGTGAACTTTGATATTTTCTACTGTATTTTTAAAGGGTGGACATAATCAACTTAATTAATTTTTGCAACCCACTAAACAGTTGAGACCTAGAGTTTGAAATCCATGTATCATGGGGCCATCAAATGGAATGTCCTAAGGAATGGTTGTCTCTTAGCTCTAACACAACCATTTCTTATAATTTTGAGACCTATAATACCTTCTACTATTATCTCTTCTATGTTTTTTTTTTTCTCTTGCAGCCTTAATACATCTTCTGAAGTCAAAATAAAGTTGTAGGCTTTCTTAGAATCTTGCACGATTTTCTATCATAGTGGTAGAAACAAAAGACCTCTCAAGAATTGTTTTTAGGTGACATTAAATTTATATTTGCAGAAAAATTAAGAGACAGGGTGTTCTTTTGCAAGAAATTTCTTAACACAAATTGTGGAAGATAATCAGATGCCAAAATTATTTGTCTAAAAAGGTCGATGCCAGAGGGACCTGGGGACTCAGTCAGTTAATCGTCCAACTTCGGCTCAAGTCATGATCTCTCAGATTGTGGGTTCTAGCCCTGCGTCGGGCTCTGTGCTGACAGGTCAGAGCCTGGAGCCTGCTTCGGATTCTGTGTCTCTCTCTCTCTCTCTGCCCCACTCTTGCTTGCGCTCTGTCCCTTAAAAATGAATAAACGTTAAAAAAATTTTTTTAATTAAAAATAAAAAGGTTTACACCAGGGTGTAAAAGAAGTAGAGATTTTGAACAAAATATATAATAAAAAAAACTATCCAATCCGACTCATCCCTGTCTCCACTTACCCCCAGAGTATGTTATTAATGACAATTGCTAAATGGCTGGATGTTAATGACGTGTCATCAAGTAGGTTATGATGTTCTATCCTATCTTGACTCTTCTTCTTCTAACTCTACTCTTTCAAACTTTATCTGAATTATGATTCCCTCTGTCACTGACAGAAACACAACCAGTATCCAGTGGCTTCCCCTAGGGGACTTAATCAGAACTGTTGGACCATGACAATCCTAGGAAGAGACTCCAAGACTGAAGCACGTTCCAGCACCGGCACCTGCATTCCAGAGTCACACATGGGTTTCAGCACCTGCAGCTGCTCACGGTCCTGTGCCAGATGAGACCAGCTTGCAGAATTCTAAATTCAGAGACCTCATTGTCTTTCTATTTCACACAAGTCTTCTAATCGTAGCCCTGTAGCCTGTTGACCTTTGCCCCCATTGGAATTCCTAAACAAGCTATACAAGCTCAGCCAGGTTAGAGAAGCTACTTGATTTTCAAGTAAAGTTTCAAGTTTTTAAAGTTTTACTTGGGTCTTTAGCTTCAACATTATGCCTTAGAGAAATATCACAGAGAAAAAGTCTCAAAATATTAGGAGTAGTGTAGTGTTGACTCTTTTTCTTTCTTTCTTCTGTTAGTCAGTTCTTTCTTATAATTTTCTGAGTTTTTTTACCCTTTCTTCAATGAAGTATGAGGTGAGGGGTATAAAAAAATTACTTATGAAAAACTTATACTCTTCTCCCTCTTAACTTGTCCGGGATCTTGTGTAGGAGAATCCATCCTAGTTGGTGTGTTCATAGCTCAGTATAAAAGGCAAGGTCAGAAGAACAGGACAATTTTATTTAGAGTAATTATTAAAGGGAAGATAACCTAGGTACAGGTCATCTTCCCTTTATTATTTTGTAGCTGTGTGGCTCTAGAAAGGTGCCTTTCCCTGCCTAAGCTTCATATTTTTTATCAGGACATTGAGGCTAGTAATAGTATATAACACTCATTGGTCCCAGTCAAGTACACAATACTACTAATAATATTATAATATAATAATATTTATTAGAATGTAATAAATAAAATATAATTATACATTATATAGAAATATTTTCATATATATGTATATGCATATATAATTATATATGTGTTTATATAATGTGATAATATATAATTATACATTATATAGAAATATTTTCATATATATGTATATGCATATATAATTATATATGTGTTTATATAATGTGATAATATATAATTATACATTATATATAAATATATGTACATGTATATATAATTATATATGTATATATCATATAATAAATAATATATAATAAAGAAATAATATAAATATTAGTATTATTGCAGCTCTTGTTGTTATTGTTGCCATAAAAGTTTTCCTCCACTAGAGCCCTTATAAGAAAAAAACTTTTGGACATGATAGAAATGTTTATTATCTTGATTGTGGGGATGGTTTTAAAGGTGCACACATACGTTGAAACCCTTAAAACTATATACTTTGAATATGTGCAGTTTTAAAAGTATCAATTATATCTCAATAAAACTGCTAAAAAAGAGTTGGACTGGCATGCATGAAAACATGGAGGAGGTTCAAATAGTATAAGAGTCTCCATTAGAAACGAAATGATGCTATTAATAAGTGTTTAAAAAGAATGTCTGATTAAACATAGAAATGTCAACAAACAAATAAAAAACCAAACAAGCCAATAAAAAACCCACACAAGCCAGAGCCCATACTCTTGGACAGAAAGAGGACTCCAGCAACACAACAGAGGCAAAACTCCATTTCTAGTCCCACCAAGAATTTCCCACCAATGGGCAACCAATCTTGTGGCCAGAGGCTATGGGAAGGACCTCCAAGGTGATATGACCAAACGAATGTTCCATAATGGATTCTCCAGATCTTCAAATGTGACTAACCTCCTGCCCCAAACAGACTCCCCAAGGCCAAGGGATCCTAAGAGTTAACAGACTCTTCCTGACAGTTCCTGAAAAGCACACTGCCAGGGATGGAGTGAGGCTGAGTAAAGATTCCCCACGTCAGTTTGAGAGAGATTCCCACAGAACGGTTATCAGAAGCAGATAATATGAGGCAGGATGAGGAAGACAGCCTGCAGCTTGTGTTTCATAACATTACCCAGATTTCCCCAGACTCCACAACTTGGACCTTAGGTTCTAGAACCACAAGCTGAAAGCACATGGACTGGGAACGAGGGTCACATGTGTCCCCAGTTCCCAGAGTTTCCTGCCAGGCTTCCTAATGGCAGGGAACACTTTGGAGACCCTTAAGGAGGTGTGAAGCCTGGCCCCAAGTTCACCAGGCCTACTGAAAAGATAACTTCCTGGCTGGGATGCCCAAGATAGACCACCTGTAATGGAGAAGGAGTGAGCTTTGGATGTCCCTGAGGTCAGCTCTCTACTCTTTTAAATGCCGTGCACTGTAGCTCAGCCCTTAAAGGGAGCTACTGAGTGACCTCTGGCTATTCTCTCAACCCACAGGATTAGTCTAGGAAAAATTTTCACAATATAGATGCTAGAATCTGATTGTCTAAACCTTGATCTGAAGAAATGAACCTGCAGAGTCATGGCATAACATTCCCCTGCATTTAGTTTCCAAGATTTGAGCCCTGAGCCCTAGAGCCCCGGAAAAGTTGGGAACAACCAAAGACACTTGCCTCATGCTGAATTACCATCTTCTACAATTTCCTGCCAAATCTGTAGTTGCTCTTTATGTCCCGGCCTCACGAGGCACACAGTCCCATCTCCTGGGTGAGGAAAGTCTGTGGATGATCCAGGCCATCCCACTGGCTCTTAGAAACTACACTCAAATCATGAGATATACTCACAGCTTTATCATTTTGACTTTCCTTAAACATCTTCCAGACCCTTTGCAGAATGAAGCTTTCATATATAACAGGCTTGGACATGCAGATGCAGAGTCAGAAAGGAAGAGCTCCCCAGCCTCCCAACCATGTGCAGAAGCTCTGATTCGCACCTAACAGGAGCCTTTGATCACACATATATCGTTGCCATATATTACAGAAATCGCAGGTTTCTGGTTGATGTCCCTGGGCTGGGCCAGGTCACGGTATCATGGGCAAAATCTAGTTGGATCTCAAGACTTGGAGCTTTGATGAGGGAGAAAGGCTGAGGGAGAAGATGAGTTAATGGTGACTCTGTAGTTTGGAGCCTGAATGACAGTTGTGGTCTCTGACAGAATAAGCAAGTCAAGAAGTCCAGGAACGTTGAGGATGTGGGGATGACAAGAGAGACAATCTGTGGGTTCCTGCAGCACAGAGTCATTTTAGAGGACATTTCAACCTTCGTTCTGAGTCCAGAAAGGATGAGTCTCATTAGATAAATAAAACTATTTTGGAAGACTTGAGGGGGGAGAGATTGTTCTGCTATGAAAGTGATTGTCACTGGAAATAGCTAGAATAAGAAAGAGGGGGGCACCTGGGTGGCTAAGTTGGTAAGCATTCGAATTCCGGCTCAGGTCATGATCTCATAGTTTGAGTTCCAGCCCTACCTCAGGCTCTGTACTCTCAGCTCTCTGTCCCCCTCTCTGACCCTCCCCTGCTCTCTCTCTCTTTCTCAAAAATAAATAAACATTTTTAAAAAGGAGATATTACAAGGTAAAACTTACTTGTCATATATACATATAATAAAATAGTAATCTTCCATTTTCAGTATATTTTCCAAGGAAAAGAGAAATTATAGGGAAGATTATGGGAGACTAATGATGCCCCCATCTGAAAGTCAGCCCTGGATCCTCAACTAATCTCAGTATTCAAGAATAATTCTCATCTCCCAAAAAGCCTTTTATTTATTTATTTATTTATTTATTTATTTATTTATTTATTTATATCAGAACAGCCCCAGTCTCATCAAATATTCTTCATACATGACTGTTTCCAAAACCCTCAACATTGACTCTCCTCTGCATATTTTTTTTTACAGTTTAATATTAGTTTCAAGTGTACAATACAGAGATTCAACACTTCCATACGACATCCAGTGTTCATCACAAGTCCTCTGAACACATTTCAGTTTGGCAATATGCTTCTGAAAACATAGCATCTAGAATTTTAGATAATTCTTTAAATGCAATATGATCTAAAGAACACTGAGAGGCCTATTATTCATCTTGTGCTCACTAGTTTCCCTTTAAGGCAACCTAATGTCACATTAGTGACTGAAGGCAAAAATGTACCCCGGTTAAACTGTATAGATTTGCCAATGCAACTTACTGAGATCACTTTGAATCTGAATTCCTACCTCTTGTTAACGATCCTTCCCAACTTTGCGTCATTCTCAAATTAATAATCAGGCCACTTGAGATTTCTCTCAAATGTTTGATAAAAGTACTGAAATGAGGGAGAGGGGAACCAAGATCACTATGGCATATGATATCATTTTCCTCCTTCTCAACTAGTTTCTTCAGGATCATTTTTTTTTAATGTTTATTTATTTTGAAAGAGAGAGTGTGTGATGGGGGCTCAGAGAGAGAAGCAGAGAGAATCCCAAGCAGGATCCATACTGTCAGCACAGAGCCTGACCTGGGGCTCAATCTCACAAACCATGAGATCATGAGCCAAAATCAAGAGCCAGATGCTTAACTGACTGAGCCACCCAGGCGCCCCCAGGATCATATTATTAATGTTTGCTTCACTTACTTACAAAATAAGCCATTAACTATATAAGTATTTGAAGATTTTATAAGCTATTTTTATACTGCCTATTTGATGAACTACCTTGGATAAAGAAATTAAGCGGCTGACTCTTAATTTTGGCTCAAGTCATGATCTCGTGGTTTGTGAGATCGAGCCCCAGGTCAGGCTTTGTGCTGACAGGATGGAGCCTGCTTAAGAGTCTCTCTCCTTGTCTCTCTGACCACCCACTTCTCTCACTCCCTCTCTCTAAGTAGCTGTTTTATTATAAGAAAAAAATACCTGTTATTAAATTGGAATACAAAAAAAAAATATTCAACTTGAGGTTCCCATTTGAGTTCATAATATGACTTTCTAGCTCTAGATCAAAGATTAAAGCTAAAGAGAGTTGAGAACCCATAAGCTGGGTAGAAGAAGTCATCACTCAAACCTCAGCAGTGTGGTGACATCACAATTACTAAATGACATTCCTGGGACATTTTATGGTTGTGTAGGCACATGAATCACCCCGGGGCTTGACATAAATAGAGTAATAAAAAGAGGCCATTTAAAATATCATTTCCCGGGGCGCCTGGGTGGCTTAGTCAGTTAAGCGTCCGACTTTCGCTTAGGTCATGATCTCGCGGTTCGTGGGTTCGAGCCCCGCGTCGGGCTCTGTGCTGACTGCCAGCTCAGAGCCTGGAGCCTGTTTCGGTCTGTGACTCCCTCTCTCTCTGACCCTCCCCTGCTCACGCTGTCTCTCTCTCTCTCTCTCTTTCCTAGAAATAAATAAAACATTAAAAAATAAAATAAAATATCATTTCCCTCTTAAAACAATGTTTCCCATTGAGCTCAAGCCAAGGAATCTGAGTAACAGAAGGATATATTTTAGTGGGATTATAAAAGGGGCAGAGGGAAAATTTTATGACTATGTTGATATTCACCTAATAAAATTTTTGAGTGAGTTAGATTGAGTCTCTTCCCAATTATGGTTTTCTGAAGTAAACCACAGTTCCTCAGTGAAACTATCTCCAGCTAGCCCATACCCTCACCTCCTGTAATCTCCCTAGGAAAATAAAGAATAGGCTTGTTTGCAATCATAAGACTTGAGTTGCTGAGACTGTGTATTCACGGCCAGCCTATCAGAGGCCACCTGCCCTGAGAAGATCAGCAAGAAGGATGGAAATAGGCACAGACAGAGGGCATAGGGTTGGATGGGGAGCCCACTGCAAGTCGGTGACTCTTCTCCTCCCTTCTGGGTCCACCTGGCTCAAATGTGGCAGGGGTGCTTCAGATTCATGCACAGAAACCTCACACGAGGGGGACCAAACGCCCACATTTGCCAAGGGCTGAGAGGTTGTCCAGCACATGGGATTTTCAGTACTAAAATGGGCGTCCCAGGCAAATGGGACAAGTTGGTGACTTTACCTCATACAACTGACAGTAGGATTATAAAAGCTCATCGAAGTCACGAAATCCCTTCTCTTAATTCCCTCTGAAATCCCAAGTAGTATGGACAAAAAAAAAAAAAAAAAGACCTGTTATTAATGTCGTCAAAGCATGAGATGTTGAATTTGACCCCTACCTGTGGACCCTGATGATGTGCAGGATTATGGTTTATCATGGGCTATTATCCACTGTGTTATCCATATAACCCAGTGGGTGGGGACGTAGACTCTTGCCCCAGGCTGTGTGAGTCCAAATGCCATAGAGAATTTTTCTTAACCTGTCCATTGTTTTAAGTTCTTTTATTTATAAAATGGGAATGGGAGTGGGGCCTACCTCACATGTTGGTTGAGAGAACTGAGTTCTAATAGAAAGTACTTAGAACAGGACTGGCCATGTGGTACATAGACACCTGCTATCCTTTCCATCTTTGGCAATCCAGCAGCTCTTTGCTTAATCTCTGTTTGATCTCTGCCGGCAACACTCTGTGAGATCATTCTTTCTCAGCTGCAAGCACTGTGCTAGGTGGTAGGAAGAGAGTGGGGATTAAGAAGACTAAGTTCCAGCTCTGAAGCCATTCATAGCCTGGTAAGCAAGGTGGACAAAACAGTAAGGGAAGAAAGATATTAGGAGTCAAGTTATAAATGCTGTGGGATGCCTTATGGGGTAGCTACCTGTTTTCGGAGTTAGGAAAGTGACAGCTACGTTGACATCTGAAGGAGAACAAGAATTGGCCAAAGATGGGGAGGTGAGTGGTGGCAGAGGGAAGAGCTAGTAAGTTCAATTGCTGCAAAGTTTGGGAGCCGTGCTGCACAAACCTGCAGTTCTGTGCCCTTTGAGTCCCACTGATAAACCTAAGAACTGTGGCAGAAACAAAGAACTGTCTCCCATTCTCTTCTCCTTCCTTTTAGGGGTAGGAGTCTGATCTCCTCTGGGCTTTAGCTGAGCCCATAGCCCCCCAGATTGGAACCTGACCATGGCCTTGTATTACATTTTGGTCAGTATGCTAATTTTCAGAATATATATTTTAAAAAATTTTTAATGCTTATTTATTTATGAGAGACAGAGAGAGGGAATCAGAGCATGAGTGGGGGAGGAGCAGAGAGAGAGAGGGAGACACAGAATCTGAAGCAGGCTCCAGGCTCTAAGCTGTCAGCACAGAGCCTGACGCGGGTTTCAAACCCACAAACCGCGAAATCATGACCTGAGCCAAAGTAGGCACTCAACCGACTGAGCCACCCAGGCGCCCCCAGAATACATTTTTTTAAAAAGGAATTTGCTTGCCATGCATTTCCCCTCCCACCTTACTGTGGGTTGGAATATGTGGATACAGAGCAGTCAAGTTTCAGCCAGGCAGATGAACCCAATATTCCAGGAGACAGAAGAACAACATGAAGGAAGGAATCTGGGTCTTCAGATGACCTGGTGGGGAACAGACATTTTGCATCACTGCTTCGAGACTAATTCAACGAAATGAAAGAAACAAATTCTTTTCCCTATTTTAAGCCACAGCATTTTGGGGCCTTTTTGTTATATCAGCTTATCATATTCCCTAACTAAGAAAAGAACAAGGGGGGAAGAGGACAACATATACGGGGAAGAGAGAGAATAGAAGACAGGAAGCAAGTCGGGTAGAAATTGAGGAAGAAATATAGGACCGAGAGGAAAACAAAAAAGTTGTTTAAGTATTTCCAAATAACCAAATCTGGTGATTGAAAAATAGATGACCTGAATCAGTCAAGGCCAAGGCGTGAGGGAAAGAGGTGGATGAGAGAGCGGGCCCAAGGGTTGATCTCCAATCTCTCTGGTAGAACAACCTCTACCTCTCCAATGCTGAAGAAAAACTTAATGACAAGCGCTAACTTTTGTGGGTACTTACCACATGCTGAATTCTTTCCATGGACCACCCCTCTCACTTCTTAATCCTATAGTGAGCCCAAGGGTAGGTAACATTATGGTCCTCACTTTACATTTGAGGACCAAAAAGTAAATAATTTATCCAAGGGCACACAGGGAGCAAGTGACAAGATACAATTCTTCTTCGGTCAGGTGTCTCCACAGCCCACTTGTTTCCCTGCTACATCACATTTCATCGTAGACTAGAATCTAAGGGAGAGCCTCTGGAGGTTTCAAAAGAAAATGCAAGGTTAATCAAAATGGGGTAAATTCTCAGCCACCAGAGAAAGAACACAGAAGAAATACACTCTGCCCTCAAGTGACCCAGTCCACCACCCACAGCTGATGGGCTCCGAGGGGCACTTAGCCCAACAGCAGCACATCCATAGGGTCTTCAGTGAATCTGCCATGACTGGCACAAAAACATGACCAAGGAGGGCTCTTCTCCTATACACATGAACTTGGAAACATCAAGAGAATGTCTAGTTATGCCCAGCAGCTTAAGCTAAAACGTCTTCATATTTAGAGGGAGGCTAGAGAGCCACGGGCAAGTTTGAAATTGAGGGAACAGAAAGTATGAGAAAGAAGGGAGAAGAATGGGGATGGGTGGATATCACAGGAAAGAGAATACGCAGTCCATGAAAGTGAGCCAGGGAGAATTACACAGGTCAAGTTCAGGCCATCTATAGCTATAAAATAAAGTGCTTTTTCTGAGATAACCTGAGGAAGACTTTGTTCTCTGCAATCACACAGCCAAAAGGTAAATGGGGTTGGGGAGATAATTTACCTAAGAAGAAGGTGATCGCAGTGTGTTCTAGGAATCCCTAGGGACTCCTAAGGCCTTTCCAGGGTCCCTTTAAGGCCAAAACTATTTTAAGGAGAGGAGAGGAAGAAGAGGGAGAAGAAGAAGAAAAAGAAAAAGAAGAAGGGGAGGAGGAGGAGAGAAAGAGAAACAGAGGGGAAGGAGAGAGAAAGAGGAAGGAGGGGAAGAAAGGAAGGGAGAGAAGGAGAAGAAATCCTTCTGTTTCCACTCATTCTCACACATGTGTACAGAGCTTACCAATAGTTTGGAATTTCACATCGCAACTCATCTTTAAGAATCAAACACCTGTCAAATTTTGGTGTATTATTATTTTTATTTTTCTATAAAATTTTTTAATGTTTATTTATTTTTGAGACAGAGCATGAGCATCAGAGAGGCAGAGAGAAGGGGAGACACAGAATCTGAAGCAGGCTCCAGGTTCTGAGCTGTCAGCACAGAGTCTGACACGGGGCTCGAACCCACAAACTGTGAGATCATGACCTGAGCCAAAGTCGTATGCTCAACCGACTGAGCCACCCAGGCGCCCCAGATTTTAGTGTATTATTAAAGAAGAATACCCGTAATTTCCTGAAAGGCTATTAAAATACTACTCTCTTTTCCAACTAATACATATTTGACAAGCTAGATTTTCAACCAAAATGATACATCACAGCAAACTGAATGAATAGAGTTAAGAATCCACTTAGTAACACAACAAATATGTGCCCAAATGTAAAACAATAGCATTCTTCTTATTTTTTTTTGTTTTGTTAACTATAGCTATTTTTCATTAGAAATGATGTTATGCCACCAAGAAATAGATTTTTGTTATTTTGAACTGGATAAATAAATAAATAAATTTACATGTTTCCAGCCTTAATATTAAATAAGGTCAATATGATATAAACAACCCACCTGGACCAAAGCTCTTTGAGGTCCTCAATAATTTTTTAAGAGTGTGTAGGGGTCCTGACTCTTTAAAAGTTTGAAAATCACTGTTCTAGTGATTTAATCCCCCTTCATCATTTTACTTTTCTTCCAACCTGCTTTGCATGCTGGCCACAACCCCCGGGACACTGCTTTCCCACCTTTTAAGTCGCTGCACCCTAGAGTCACATTAAGAAGAAGGGCAGCAAAAGCCCAGCGTCCCTGGCACGCTGTGAGACCCTCTCTGCACCGCCTAACCTTCAGGCACTGTTCTTAATTCACCCTTTAATTAGAGCCTTAAGTTATAGCCCTCCAGCTGTTTTCATTTAGCAGGAGCTTGTTGACAAATTCAAATGAACTCCCTTCATAAGTGAAGATTCATGGAGATTGCTTCATATTGAAATATGCTCCCTCCTGTTAAATTATTTATTTCACTTCAGAGTTATGCTGATTTCACTTTGCACCCTCTCTGGGGACACGGAATGCTAGATAGCCTGTACTGAGAATCAGTATGGCCAAGCAGAGTTTTAAGGGCTTTCCATGCATGGCTTAATTGACTTCCAGGATAAGCTTCTTGGGGTTGTGCGGAAATTAACTACTTAGGAAGTGTTCAATAAGCAGTACAGGTCCAATAAGCAATACAGAGGTTGTGGTTAAAGCCTCTCAACTGCCTTCTGAGTTATCTATGGTTATCGTACCCACTGTACAGATGAGAAAACAGACATTAAGCCACTCTTCTAACGATACCCAAGCGGCATAGCCAGACTTCAGAGCCCATGAGCTGAACAACTATGCCTAAGACTTTTATTTGCTAGAAATTTACAAGAGTTTCAAGTAAGACTATTTCCGAAATTTTACTTCAGACTCCTAATGGTCTCTAAAATTGAAGGAGTAATCTTCTTTCGCTTAATTACTTCGTACAGTTTTTTCAGAAACAATTATAAACAAATTTACAATTACGTAACTGTCCTTATCAATACTGTAAAAAAAAAGAAAAAAGGTGTAATGAGTTGACAATCATCTAATGTTGGGAGGCATAAAAGGATAATTTGCCCCCATAGCTCCTCTTTTAAAGGTGAAATTTCCCTCCAAGTAAAATTTTGTCTCTCCCTTTCTCTCTCTCTCTTTCCTTTTTTGTCCCTGGTTATCTAGATCACTAAAAACCTCCCTTATTTTGGGTTCTGGACTGTGGATGCTACATGTCACAAAAGAAGACTGATTGATTTGGCCAGATTCAAACGTGTTAATGGCAAGGCCAGGACTCCAGTTAGATCCCACAGGGTTCTTTCCTCCTGAGTGTGCATTTAGCTGATACTCAGAAAACCATGCCACTAGGTGTTACAAGCAAAAGGGAAAAGGGCCGGCAAGAGAAAGGCTATGTATATTCATGTTGGTGATGTAAATTTCCATTATTATTAATTATAGCAAACATAGTGACACTTTCACTTTCCCGGGCCTTTTGTTCTGACGATCATAAGACATGCCACAATTCACATCTATCTTCTACATACCCACCGAATAAGGGACAATTCCCATTTTACTCACTGGGGTCCCGAAAAGATTACCTCTAGAGCTAATGTCAAATAGAGTAAGTTGGGAGAAGCAGAGGGATGTGTGGTCTAAGAGTTGGGTCATTAACAAGTAGACCATTTAGTGAGTAAACATTGGAGTCAAAATCAGTGATGCCCAAAGACATAGTTCAAAGTTTATCTGTGGATAAGCCAAGGCAGTGTGAAAGGGTAGCTGCGTTTTCAAACCAGCACACTCTTTAGGAACAGAGTTTAATTTTATTCTAGCACAGGCGAAGTATGCCCTCAGTTACAATGGATGGGAGATGAAAACAGCCCTTTGGTTTCTCTTATTGTTTACGATTAACAAAGAAACAAACACAGATAGAAGTAACAGCAAAAGAGAACGGAGGGAAAGAATTAGGAGTCTTGTCACACTTTAGAGAAGTTGGGAAAATGTTGCTTTTAGGGATTTGGCAACAGTTGAATTTGTGAGTGTCGAAATGAAAAAAAAAAGGACAAGAGGAAATCTGGTAGTGGCTATGGGGGTTACGAGATGACAAAGGGCGAGCATTTGAGTGTTACAGAGCTACAGCGTGCTCTGTAACTCAAATCTGAAGCCACACAGCTTTGAGGACTGTTCCAAAATGCCAGCGTCAGCCCCAGCAACTGGAATGTCTTTGGAAAAGGCACGCACCCATATAAATAGAAGTCGCTTACAAGCAGAGATGGAAGTGTTGTAACTCATCGCAGGCTGCACTTCTCTGGCTTGAGAAAAGAATCGGGAGGGGCCCAGTACGAGCATGCTGAACGGATGTCATGACAAGTCCTCAGCCAAGGGGGCTGAGCAATGACATTGACAGGGTGGCACCCAGGAGGTTTGGGCAATTTTGATAGAGACTGAGCACCACCTGAGAAGGGAGGTGATAACTGTCCCCTAGGTATGATGTGCCCCACATGCCCTGAAGAACCTCCAGCTCGTGGGGAAGTGGGGAGTGGGGAGGGCCACGACGTGAGTTTGCATTTAACAGAGTAAGGAGAGCACAACGACGCAAAGACCGAGAGTCTGGGCCTAGAAGACAATGACCTTCGCGCTCTAGAAGTGCTCTTGGGAGACACAGGTGAGAGGAAGTCCTCTGCAGATGTGTCCGTGTTCTCCTTCCCAAGGCCACCCAGTAGGGGCTGCGGGATTCTCCGTGTGGGTGACAAATATTTTGAAGCACACTGGACATGCTTCTATGCAGAAGGTGGACAGCACCTTGCCCCTCCATGCCCATCCCCCACGCAATAGGATACTGCGACTACATAACTCCTTGCACTTCAGAAAGCCTTCCTTCCTTTCACCATGACAGTAATTCTGTGAGCCAGGCAGGAATGTTTACAGAGGGCAGTCACAGGACAAAGCCCCAGCTGTCTCCTCTGATTGCCATCTTGGTTTCATCAGACCCGCAGTAAAAGAGTCAGAAAAGAGGAAAAGCAAGAAAGAAATGTCGAGGGCAAATGCCGGTAACCCTTCTTCCCCTCCATCCTGCCCCCCACAATCTCCTGGCTGAGAGGGTGAGTACATCCCACTTCATTTTTTCCCCTGTATTAATGATACCAGATATTAAGAAGCCACTGTGTAGCCCGGCACAAAACACCCAGACTGCTTGAGGGTTCCTTAAAAGATCCGAGTGCCCCCATAGATGGCAAAAGTGTCCAGAGATGATATCGTCTCTTTATTTGCGTTGAATATATGAGGAGCCACAGGATACACATCCTTCTCTGCAACGCCAAGCACTTGGCGGATGGCAACAAAAACCAACTCGGCCAGCCAAGGCCCTGCTCTGGGGACTGGGGAGTGGCCAGGAACAAACGGCTCAGAGAGCCCTGCCTGTATTTAAACACAGGTGAGGACAAGTCAAAGGAGCCTCAGAGGTAAATCTTTTCACAAATAAGTTATTGAGTTTTGCTTTCCTACCACAAAAAGCAATAGTGTGATTCACAATGAGCCAAGCAACATTGAAGTGTACAATGATACGCCCAAAACCCTCCTCGCCTCCAATTTTTGCTTATCCGCCAGGTAACTATCATTATTAACAGTTTGGCATATATTCTATTGACCAGGCTCCACTATAACCAATCAAGCGTATACTGAGATTTTTCTTTTAACTCCACATGCGACCCATCAGGAAACATCTATTAGCAATCTGACCACTCCCTCCCTCCAGGATGACCACCCTGAGAAGCCTCATCCCTAGCCTGGATTCTTTTTTTTTTTTTTTTCTAAGTTTATTTATTTATTTTGAGAGAAAGAGAATGCATATGAAAGTGCAGGAGGGGAAGAGAGAGGGAGAGAGAGAGGAGAGAATCCCAAGCAGATTCCACATTGTTAGCACAGCTGAACTCACAAACTGCACGTTTATGACCTGAGCAGAAACCAAGAGTCAGAAGCTTAAGCGACGGAGCCATCCAGGCAATTCCCCCTCCCCCCTAATTCCTATTGTACCTTCCTAAGTGGTCTTCCCATTCTCTTTAGGATTTTTTTTTAAATGCACATTCTTTCTCTGCCTTGTCTTCTAAACAGCACTAGTTTAAAGGTTTTTGCCTCAAAGTATTTATCCTATCCCACAAGCCCTGCCACAATGCTTCGTCTGAGCCCTCAGCTCCTTCTAGTGCATTCTATGCTCCAGCCTGAGCCCCAGCCTCCTGCTCAGTTCTTCAAATGCACCGGCCACACTGCCCCCAACCAAGGGCTTTTGCCAAAGCCAGCCTCCTCTGTTCAGAATGCCCTTTCCTGGATTCCACAATGACTCCATCCCTCATTTGCTTCAACATTTTGATGAAATGTCCCCTTCTCAGTGTGCCACACCTTACAAACCTGATTTTGAAAGTAAGATGGGCGTGCTTGGGTGACTCAGTCAGTTAAGCATCCAACTCTTGATTTCAGCTTAGGTCATGATTTCACAGTTCTCGAGTTCAAGCCCCACACTGGGCTCCACGCTTACAGCGCAGTGCCGGCTTGGGATTCTCTCCCTCCTTCTCTCTCTGCCCCATTCTCTCTCTCGTTCTCTCTCTCTCTCAAAATAAATAAATGAACTTAAAGAAATAAATAAGACGCTATGCCTCACTTTACCTTGCCCTTACCACTACATTATTTTGCTCACAGCACTTATGATCCTTCTAACATAGGATGTCACTTTCTTAATTTAATTGTAGTGTTCAGTAGTTATTGTTTCTCTCCCAACTAGAATGTGTGCAGAGGTTTTCATCGGTTTGTTCCATATTTCGAAGGCTTGGGTCAGCGCCCGGAATGCAGTCCGTGACCGATGTGAAGGAAAAGAATGTTTGCATCATTGTTGAAAATGACTACATGACACCTCATGGGTGTGTGTTCTAGAAGTTACTCACTCTTGACAAGGGGCTAAACAACAAAAGAAGGATCCTGACCAGGAAATAAAGTTTGACTCATGGAGTAGAAGGAGGGAATTGTAGAAAGAGGTCCTCGTGGCCCAACACCATTATATACTAAGACAGACCTTTTAAAAACACCTATACAGCGGGGCGCCTGGGTGGCTTAGTCGGTTAAGCGTCCGACTTTCGCTTAGGTCATGATCTCGCGGTTTGTGGGTTCGAGCCCCGCGTCGGGCTCTGTGCTGACTGCCAGCTCGGAGCCTGGAGCCTGTTTCAGTCTGTGACTCCCTCTCTCTCTGACCCTCCCCTGCTCACGCTGTTTCTCTCTCCCTCCTAGAAATAAATAAAACATTAAAAAAATTAAAAAAAAAAACACCTATACAGCACTTCTGTGTGAGCATGGCTGTCTCTGGTACCAATGGAATACCGGAAATGAATAATAATAACAGAATAAAAACGCAAAGTGTCTAAAAATAATCATGGTCACACCTCATCATTTAGGAAGTCAGTCTTCACCCTTTGCAGTTCTTTGAGCTGTCATTCTAAAAATTGGAACTTACGGGGGCACCTGGATGGTTCAGTCGGTTAAGTGTCCGACTCTTGATTTTGGCTCAGGTCACGATCTCATGGTTCATGGGTTCAGGCACGGAGCCTGCTTAGGATTCCCTCTCTCTTTCTCTCTCTCTCTCTCTCTCTCTAAATAAATAAATAAATAAATAAACTTCAAAAATTAAAAAAATTTAAAAAATTGGAACTTACCAATGCTCTACTGCCTGCCGGGTGCAGATATGAGAACTAACACAGCCAAGTGTATTCTGTTAGGAGAGAATGAGATGAAAAATACCAAAATAAGAAAGGAAAGGAAAGGAGAGGAGAGAGGAGGAGAGAGAAGGGGTGGAGCATGGTGGGGAGGGGCGGAGAGGAGCAAAAATGCATGTAAGATTGAAACTGGTGCTTTACAATTAGTTTTACTCTTTTTTTTCACTGTTTTTTAAACGTGTATTTACTTTTGAGAGAGAGAGAGAGAGAGTGGGAGCAGGTGAGGGGCAGAGAGAGAGGGAGACACAGAATCCCAAGCAGGCGCCAGGTTCTGAACTGTCAGCAGAGTCCTATGCGGGGTTCCAACCCACCAACGGTGAGATCATGCCCTGAGCCAATGTCAGACGCCTAACGACTGAGCCAGCCAGGGACCCCTACTTTTAACCTGCTTAAAACAATGCCAAATTATTGTTGCCTTATGTTTAGGGTAGCTAACAGGAAGTAAACTATAACCTAAGGCCCATTTCTTTTCACAACAGACCTTCTGCCTGCTTCTAAAGGACAGGCAGCCCAAGTAACATACACAAGGATGTATAACTGCTTATACAGATGAAATCTCTCTGAGGTACAAGTCACAAGACACTTGCTTAAGCTGTGTTCCAGGAACTAAGAGGACCATTTCCATCCAGTGTAGACGGGTCAAGACCTTCTCCCTGGGCCTGCACAAACGCCCGTAAGTGGTCATTTGACTTCAAGGTGCCTGAACCCTTCGGCCCCTGATCATGTCAATACCACATCTTTGAACATGTGAAGAACGAAGACTCAGGATGGTGGACTGAGCATGCGTAGATCAACAATTCTCCGACCCTCGCTAGCTTCCAATCACATTCACGCAGGCTCTCCCTAAAATCCCATAAATACTCAAGATCTAATTTTTCAAGAAGGGGAATCTGAGATCTTGGATTTGAGATTTTTCTCCCTCTCCTCGTTTAGCTGCCTTATGAATTAAACTTCTTTCCTTACAGCAAACCCACTGTCAGTATTTGGCTTTGCGGTGCCTGAGGCATAGGAGCTGTGGTTGGGTTGCAAGATCAAGTCCCTCCGCCTCCTGCTGTGCCCATTCTGCCAGCCACACACATCTTTGCTGTAATTCGCTTTGTTTACTATAGCCTCCCCTTGCCGCTCCCCAAGCTGTGAAGTTGCTAGGGAAACAGCAAAGAGCCGGCGGGAAGAATGGATTAGAATATCCATGCTGTGGGGTAAAGTTTATTTGGGTTATGAGAGGGTGAGATTGCCCCCAGGAATTACTGTGATTGCTCTCAAGTCTCTAATGGTCTGTAAATATACATGCCAAAGGTTCAACACCCTCTCTACTTGGAGTTCAAGGGCCTTAAAAAGTCTGGCTAAAGGGGAAAATCTCCTGGCAGTCATTTCAACTGAAATGTAGGAAGTTCAACTCAGTTGTTGAACACTTAGTTAGTATTTGAAATTCCCTGCCTTCCAAGTATATTTCTCTTTCTCCCAACGCTCTCCTTCCCTCAAAAAAAAAAAAAAAAAAAAAAAAAAGAAAAGAAAGAAAGTTCTCTTTGATCTACACAAGATTATGGAATGATCATCATTGTACTGACCCTACTGAGCCAAATAAATAGACTGGGCCACTAGATCTTCTCTTTCACCACTTGGCTAAATACCCCAGCTCAGATACTTTCAGTTCCAGGCTTTGACTCTTTCCAAGTGTTGTGGCCCAGAGGTGATGGGGGAATGCCGAACAAGGATGCTAGGGAGCCAATCTGGCCGTTGCCATGGCAACCCGCTGTTGTGTGAGATCTCGGTGTGGATGATTGGGTGACACCCATAATGGAGCATGCTTTACATTCATTTCATGCCATAAGCACTTTTCAAACAGCTGATATGCACGGAAACTGCCACCATGGGGACCTGTTTATTTTTGTATCTGTTGAAAGGCGTTGGTGAACCATACGTGATCCATAGACATAAACCCCGTCCTCACTATCATGTATTTTTATAAGAGAAGTGGAGTGCCTACGTGTATAACCACAACGCATTCGTAAAAATTAATCATTGCACAGGAAAAACAAGGAGAAATGTCATCTGATAAAGGGAATATCAGGGAATCCAGCGAATCAGGCCTTGTGGCACCAGTAATGTCTACGCTACGCTTGAAAATGATTAATTCTTTTCTAAACAAGAAAAGGAGAAGCACTGGGAGAAGGACAGAGGAGGGAAAGTGACACTTCGTTGTCAGATCTATGGGGGAGCAGCTAGAACCAAGCTCAGCTCTTGGTAATGTCATTCTCGCCCTCCACTTTAGGGTCCCCTGCACCCCAGCCCCTACCGCACCCCATTTTCCTGCCCTCTACTCCTCTGAAAGTGGCAAGCCTGTGACCCCCATTTCTTCCTCAGTGTCCTTTCACTGCCTCCCCTTTGCCCCTTCAAGGGCAGATAATCTGCTTTCAGGAAGTGACTCATACTAAGGTATACATTACCAGTGTTGACACAGCACTGACCCCGAAGGAGATCATGCCCTTTAGCAAGAGATAAGCCACCTTTATCCCAATAAATGACGTTGGACCTCAGATTGCAGGTTGCTCGGAGGAGTGGGGAATGAATGCTGCTAGGAGGGGTGGCTGCCTCAGAAATAGCCGCTTACCCGGATGTGGGGTCCACTCCCTCCCCCACTTCTTTACGTGTTTATTTTGGATCGTCCCTCCACCGAAATGTAAGCTCTTTGAGAGCCACTTTGTCCACATAGTTCTCGTTTACCTCTGCATCTAGTGCCTAGAAACAGTGCCTGGCCTAGAGTGGACACTCAGAAAACACTTACTAACTGAGGGTTAGGGACTGTTGTCTGTGTCTAGTGCCCTGCAGCACAGATCTGCTGAACTAAGGAAGAAAAAGGGAGGCCACAAAGCCCAGAACTTGAAAAACATGTTCATTGTTGGAAAAAAAATTAAAACAGACAAGCAAAAATAAGAAAATTAAAAGCACTCATAATTTTCTCCCCATTTATTATTAGCGTAGTAAGGTAAACCCATCCAGATTTTTATCTATTTATATATATTACATATTACATACATAAATAGGTAGCTTACAAATATATACTATAGATATACTATGCCTATATTATATGCATTATATCTATATATAAATAGATATATGAGATATGTAATATGCCTATATATTATATAACTATACATAAATAGATATATTTTTTATCTATATCTATAAATAGATATATACAAATAGATATACTATGTACTAGCGATATTCTATGCCTATATTATATATGCTATATATAAATATACTATATACTATAGGTTTACTATGAATATACTATATATAGATATATATATGTCTATTATACACACACACACACACACACACACACACACACACACTTTAACCAAAAAACATCCCACTGTCCTGAATATTTTATAGATTGTTTTAAAACATACGATAAATTGGGGTGCCTGGGTGGCTCAGTCAGTTAAGTGTCTGACTTCAGCTCAGGTCATGATCTCATGGTTCATGAATTTGAGCTCTGTGTCAGGCTCTGTGCTGACAGCTCAGAGCCTGGAGCCTGCTTTGGATTCAATGACTCCCTCTCTCTCTTCCTCTCCCCTGCTCACACTCTGTCTCTGTCTCTCTCTCTCTCTCTCTCTGTGTCTCAAAAAATAAATAAATGTTAAAAAATTTTTTTTAAATAAAAATACAATAAATTGCAAAAAAATCTCACCACGTAATAACATATTTTATAATCTTTTAAATGACTGTCTAATAGCCTAGCACCTAATACCAGCAGGCTCTCTTCAACCAGTTCCCTATTTCTGGACATTAGGGTGTTTCCAACTATTATTTGCAAAAACACAGCTAAGAATGTCTTTATTGCCAAACCTTTGTGCTTGTTATTTCCTCATACAAATGAAAATATTATCATCATTAAACATTGTTGGCAATGTCTATTGAATGCACTTTATGTGCCAGTGTGCTTACATTACACTATTTAATCCTCCCCCAAACCCTATTATTCACAGATGAAGAAACTGACTTTGAAGATACTGAGTAACTTGCCTGAGGTTACTATTAGTCATGTCTTTTAGTGTTTTTGATATATACTTCTGGAAACACACTTTGGATGTTTTACAGAATAAGAAAGAACTGTTGCTTCAGGTAAACCCTCTATTAAGGGACAGATTACATAATCCCCCATAGTGAATTATTCCCATGTTCTATTGACCTGTTAACATTTGTTTTCCCCTTATTGTATCCAAAATCTTTGTGATGGTTTAATCACCCTGTACTACCTGCCTCTGATCGGACTGCACGTAGCCTCTGATCAGAGTATGTACGTAGCCTCTGATCAGACTGCATTCCAGAGAAGAAATATGGTCCTGGACTCAGAGTCCTAAAACATAGACTTGAACCCTGATTTCATCTCCTTTCCTGGATTCCGTCTGTAGGCACGTCAGTTAATTTACCCAAGCCTTTGTTTCTATTAAAGATGGCAAAAATGATATGGACCTAACTTGTCTCCCAGGGTTGTAAGGATGGGATGAGAAAATGAAATCAAAAGAGCTTTGTGCGATAGAAAAGAACAATGGGAATGCAAGGTATTGTTACCATTATCAACACCATCATCTTTATCATGATCCCTAGATTGATTACCTTGCTCTTGATTCAGGCCTTTGCCTGAATAAAATGTTGGTCAAGCTTTTCATAAGTAATCAAGAGAGAAAGAACACTGTAGACAAGAAAAAAAGGAAGATGGAAGAAAACAAAGGTCAAGACGGAATGAACTGTGCTCTTAGGGAACACTTGAGGGAACCTCCTGTAAGAAGGAGCAATTGATTAAAATTCAGAACAGGCTTGGGACACCTGGGTTGCTCAACTCTTGATATCCACCCAGTTCATGATCTCACGGCTCAGCTCATGGGTTTGAGCCCCTAGTCAGGGTTCACATTGACAGCTTGGAGCCTGTTTGGGATTCTCTCTGCCCCACCCTGCCGTGCTCTTGTGCACATGCGCACCCTCTATATTCAGAAGACAGCACATCAGAGAAAGTATCTCTCACAGGGAAACCTAACCGGACCTGTAGACACCTCCAGGCCTCACCAATAATTACCTTTGCATCTCATTTCCCTAATCTTTAAAACAGAAGAGTTAAATTCTATACTTGGACACTTCTAGTCTTGACTTTGACAATTATCCAAAGTATTCCCTTTGGATCAAATTCTTTTGTCCTCGGCACTTTGAAACTTTCTCGTCCTCCTTCCAAGAACCTGCACTTCGCGAACACCGAAATCTCACCTGCAGGGACAGAGGAGTAGATTTATAGTACCCGGTGTCTGTTATTCAAGACGTGGTCCCCAAAGCATTTTGTCTTTCCAGCAGCCACAATAAAGATGGGTTTTACAGAAGATCCCATCCATATTGCCAGCAACGCCTAGCGGGCTTGAAAAATCCACTGCATAGAGAAGGCAGTTTAATTTTTACATTTCATTTCTGCTTGCTAATCAGTCATTCCCAAATGAAAGAAAAAGAGGTTAATCTAATACAGGCCTTGAAACAAAGCAGAAGATTAATGCGAGTTTCTCAGGAAGAAGATCGCATAGAGAAAGGAAAATGAGTAACTTGATATGAAGCACGACATGTCAGAAAGAAGTTTGAATGATTTCTAAAGGGAGCTATTCTGTCTCATAATTTCTTAAAGATGCATCTCTCCCCGCTAAGGATGGGTGTGACACTAATGGTTTTCCTTCCTCTCTTATTTAAATCAGAGAGGTGAATGACATCTCACTGCCCAATGATTCTAACATTATTACTTGGCTTTTAAAAGGCACAATAGATGTTTCTCTGAATGGCTTGTGACTGTAAAAATGCAATTAACTCTGCCTAATTTACAAAGCCGTTGGTGGGGGACGGGGACAGGAGCCTACAGGAGTAAGCCTTGAGGTTCAGTCACTAATTTTCCCATTCTGTGGGAAGAAAAAAAAGCTGTTTGGTGCAGGTCTCTGATTCTCTGCATGGAAAAGTGGGACCTATTCTCTGAAAGTCCATCATGTTAGATGGGAAAACTTTGTTTTAAATCGTGTAGACATGAAGTTGGGAAATGACTCCTATGAGGAAATCTGATTCCTGGAACCAAATAGACGGGGGGAAAAAAGATTAAAAACCGATAGGCAGCTAGCTACGTGTCTCGTAAGTGGTATTTTGGAAAGAAATTTGCGGAAAGGATGGGATCGTAATGAAAGTTAATGAAGTGAATTGTGTCAGTTACAGAAGCTGACCTGGGTTGTAGGGGTTACTCTGAAGAGTTCTGTTGTGGGAAAATACCCAGGAAGTGACTGAGCCAGGCCGTTCATTACTGGAGGCACGTCAAGGAAAAGGCAGGGTTAGCTGTGAATGTCCCCTTCTGGGAACACCCTGGAAAGGGGTAGGCTGGGTGCTGGGATTGGGCCAGCCCCACATGGCCTGGGTTTGCAGGGATAGAGAGAAACAAGGGTTGTAGGTAGGAAGGACAGAGTGGTGCTGAGAAACCAAGGCAGGGGAACAAAGAGGAGCAGAAGCGTACTAAGTGTGGTGGCATCATTGTGACAGTCCTTCTGTGCCTTCTGTGCAGCGTGGTCTAACCGTGGGAGTGTCCACAGCTCTGAATAAGATAGCCCCCCCTTCGACCTACTCTGAAATCCCCACGTTTCCATAAGAGCAAAATGCAGACCCTTGTGGGAAAGCAAAACAGCTGTTCTTAGGAATATTGGAATAAATTAAGCCTTGATTACTCATTCATGTCTTGGAAAAAGTTTTCTTTACCAGAAGTTACCCCTTTTGCAGGAATTCTGATGAAATAGGTGCAGTTATTGTCATAGTAACAGTGGAGAGAGGGGGATAGGGAAAGGCTTGCCAAAGGCTTCATCCATGAAGGTGCCATGAAGGGCACGTACGCTGTGCAAAGTCTTATACTTGAAGGAAATACTTTCAAAGAGGCTTAAGATAAACATCTCTGCCCTCAGGTTCTCACAGACTAGTTTGGGATCTAAGACGTGAACTGTAGGAAAGGTAACAACTTCACAGAGGCGGACGTGAATGCCAAATGAAGAGCAGAGTAGATTCTAAGTGCCCCAAGAGGTCAGAGGGGGAGAGAAGACCTTTGAGGGAATTCAGAGCTACCCGAAGAGAGGAGCCTGATTGCAAATGGCATAGACAATGCCAAAGGGGAAGGTGGGAGTGGGGCCAAGGTGGCCCAAGTGGGGCTAATTACTCAGGGGGTAATTAGCTAGAGGATGAAGATGTATAATACAGGAAGACAAAACTTGGAACAGGAAGGATATCTCCAAGAGAGGATCACAGCTGGGAACCAGACTTAACCCAGGACCAACCACCGTACCTCTAGCAGGCCAGTTTGATACAGCAAAAAGAGTGAGCTTGCAATCAGAATGACCATGACCATGACCATGGATAAGATGGCTAACTGTCTGGCATTGGATTCAGTGCAGTGCCTTGGTGATCTCGTTCATAAAACTGGGATAAAAATCCCTATCTCACAGGGTCAGATACATAGCAATGAGCCTGACACATGGTGAGATCTCCACACAAGTTCATGCCCTTCCCTGACCTCCAGATTCTTACACACACACACATACATACACACACACACACACACACCCTTCCCCAATAAGCCAGAAAGAAAAAGACATTCACCATATGCCTTTGTTTAACTTGATCCATAAATCAGTTCTGTCAACTGTCCTTAAGAGTGAAGAGTGGAGATGTAAAAGGATTCTGGGTCAATAGAGTAGACCATCTTCTAGGTTGGGTTCTTTTACTTTTCTTTCTTTTTTTTAGGGGCGCTTAGTGACTCAGTTGGTTGAGCATCCAGCTTCAGCTCAGGTCATGATTTTGCAGTTTGCAAGTTCGAGACCCACTTCGGGCTCTGTGCTAACAGCTTGAAGCCAGGAACCTGCTTCAGGTTCTGTGTCTTCCTCTCTCTCTCTGCCCCTCTCCCGCTCATGCTCTGTTTCTCTCTCTAAAAAAAAAATGTGTAATAAAAACATTTAAAAAATAAAATAAATTTTAATGTTTATTTTTGAGAGAGAGAGAGAGAGAGAAGGGGGGGAGGGGCAGAGAGAGATAGGGAGACAGAATCCAAAACAGGCTCCAGGCTCTGAGCTGTCAGTACAGAGCCCTGACGCAGGGCTCAAACTCGTGAACCACAAGATCGTGACCTGAGCCAAAGTGAGACCCTTAACCGGCTGAGCTACCCAGGTGCTCATAGGTGGGTTCTTTAAGAAAATCCACTTTTCGGAGTAATAAAGAAAACAGGCATTTTATATGTACCCGGAAAGGAGGACATTCTCTGCTGTTGAAGTTAACTACATAAGACTGTTGTTAGTAAATTAAGTTTTGCATAGCTGTGGTCACCCCCCCTGCCTTACTCCCATATTCTAGTCTAATAACTGCTGTTGGCTTTGGTCATTTCTGGGAGGTATGTCACAACAACTCCTCCTCCAAGTGTTAGAACAACTTTCCCCTATTCTTGAGCATTTCTACTCAAAAATAGTCATGCTTTTAAGAGGCATTCTCTTCCAGAAGTTACGATTCTCCACCAAGTCTGCATTCTCTTGGTCTCCATGGATAGAACCTAAAGGCCAGATGAGAGGGAGATAGTGGTGGAAGAAGAAGAAAATTCCAAGGTAAAAGTCAAATATTTGGCTATATACCCATCGTAAATGTGCTAAGCACTGTCCTGAAGTTTTGTGTCTCACACACAAGATTTGTGGACTAAGAACTAGTCTCTGCTCCCTGAACGTTTTGGCACTTGCCTTCTCCCTCCTGTTATTACCATAGCTATTGCCATGTAGCTGCTCTGGAGAACATGGGTGTCAATATGAACTAAAATGTTGGACCTTAAGGTTCTAGAAGATACTTTCAGAATATGCAATAAGGCTTAATTACAACAGGTTTCTTGTCATAAAGGCTTAGGAATGTTATGGTGCTTCTCAGAAAACTGTCCCTCATGGAGTACTGCCTGCAGTTTGGGTAAAATGCTCTAAGATGTACTCATGCAATTCTAGTCAGCTAATAGCACATATGTTTTCCTTTATTACATTTTGAAATAAAACCAGAATTTAAAATATAAATACTGTGCCAGGGCACCTGGGTGGTTCAGTCAGTTAAGCAGCCAGCCGACTTCAGCTTAGGTCATGATTTCATGGTTCATGAATTCAGGCCTCGCGTCAGGCTCTATGCTGACAGCTCAGAGCCTGGAGCCTGCTTTGGATTCTCTGTGTGTGTGTGTGTGTGTGTGTGTGTGTGTGTCTCTCTCTCTCCCCCTCCCTTGCTTGCTTGCTCTCTATCTCTCAAAAAAAAAAAGAATAAATGTTTAAAAAATTAAAACATTTTATATATATATATGTATATATATATGAATACTGTGCCAGAAACAAATGTAAAAAACTTCAAAACAGGCATTATACACTATCTAGTGGACCTTTCAGGGTTGGTTGATTCTATAGGTTCTGTGCTCTTTATTGTCTTTGAGCCATTTCATAACTTTAGGCATTGTAGAAAACTGATAGCATCACAAGTGAATATTGTCCCCAAAGATGGAAATGAATTGTGTCTGGAGGAAATTCAACCGATTCCTCCCTAGCAGAAGAAGACAGTTTTGCCCTTATTAGGAAATCTACTTTGGGATTACTTATTGAAGCCTCTTCCTACATCTATTCTATGGATTGTCCTTTGGACTGGTTGTAACATCTTACTGGTGCCTTCATTCATTGATGACTTAAATGGAATCTCTCACATGTGTTCACTTCATGTTTGTGTGAGAGTCATAGCATTACCATTTTGAAAAATTTCCTTTAACACTGGAAAAGTACAATTGACTCTTGAACAACATGGATTAAAACTGTGCAGGTCCACTTATATGTGAATAAGGTACATTGGTTTTTCACAATACAGTACTATAAATGTATTTTCTCTTCCTTATGATTTCCTTAATAACATTTTCTTTTCTCTACCTTATATTGCTAAAACAATACAGTATATAATATATATAACATATAAAATGTGTATTTTTTAAAAAGTTTATTTATTTATTTTGAGAGAGAAAGAGAGAGCATGCACAGAAGTGCAGAGAGAGAGGGCAAGAGAGAATCCCAAACAGGCTCTACACTGACAGATTGGAGCCACCTCCCCCATCCCTATACCCCCCCCAACTCCACCCCCTCAAAATCCCTGCCTTGGGGCTTAATCCCATGAGCCATGAGATCATGATCTGAGCCAAAATCCAGAGTCTGACACTTAATAAACTCAAACAACTGAGCCACCCAGGCACACCTAAAATGTATGTTAATTGACTGTTTATGTTACTGTTGAAATAAATAAAATAAAATAAAATAAAATAAAATAAAATAAAACAAAAAACATTTAACTTCCTTCAAATTGCAAATATGTTTCTTCATCATCTTTTTTGATTCCCATTCTCATTGAGAAGACAATACTATTCTTTTACTTATTCTGTGAATAGTCTATTTTTCCTCCTGGAAACTGAGGATTTTTCTCTTTATCCCCAGTTTATGGATATTTCATGATGAAGCGCATTGGTGCGAGTCTTTTCCTTCATTGTACTAGGTCCTTGGTGGACTCTTTCTATCAGAAAACATGATTTCTTCTCTAGTGAGATGTTTATTTTTTTTATTATTATACTTTCCTCCCTTCTTTCATTTTTGGTTTCTATTTCTGGAATCATATTATCTACTAGATCAATGTCTCTAAGTTTCTAATTTTTTCTCTACTTTTCAGGGGTGTGTGTTTGTGTCTTTTTCTTTTTTCTATATCTGAGAAGGTTTCTCCCCCTTTATCTTCCAACCTCACTTCATTTTCCTTCTCTCATATTTTAAACTACCAAGAATTCGTTCCTGTCTTTGATGCTCCTTTCCCTAGAGCGCTGCCCTTATTCCATGGATGCAGTAACTTCTCTTTGAAGTTTTTTTTTTTTTTTTTTACTCTTTGAAGATTTTAGTTTCACATTTTTAAAGTTTTCTTCTGTTCCCTCAACTATCTCTATTTGCAAAAACAATCTCAACTCTAGTAGTGAGCTGGGCTCTTCCTGGTTCCCTGTCTTCCAGCACAGCCCTGAAACTCCCTAAAGGCAGAAGCTGAAGCAACCATATGACTCAACATTTGCTTTCTGTCTCTTGGGAATCAATGTCCTTTGTTCCCTGATGTCCGTTGTTAAAAACACTGTTGTTTCATGTATTGTGTATGTTCTTGGTTATATCAATTGGAAAGGTAAATCCAGTCCTTCTTACTCCATTTTAGGAAGATAAAAGTTCCCCATGTGTACATGGGTGTGTGTGTATGTATGTGCATGTGTGTGTGTCTGTGTGTCTGTCCTTATTTTGTAAAAATACCAATTTTTGAGATCTCTTATTGTTTGAATAGTTTTTTTCAATTTACTTTCTTAATTTTCTTGATGTGATATTTATATCTCTTATTCACACTCTTATTTAACTGTGGTGAGAGTAGTAAAGTTTCTAGTATTTTCACCCTAAAGCTAGGGTTTGATGTATCTTTTTTATTGTTTGGTAAAGAAAGTATCCATCTATTATGGTTTTCTTATGTGTGGAGTGTTTGTCTATGTTTTTAAATCAGAACTAATTCTTGAGTTTCATTAAATGCCTTTTGGCCATTACTTAAGATGAACATCATTTTCCCTTTGGTCTATATTAGTGTAGTGTTTAGTTTATGATTAGTATCAAAACATATGTCAAGTACTAAACTATTCTTGTTTTTGAAAATGAATTCCACTTGCTGTATTTCATTGTTTTGCTGAATTATGTATTTTTAATATGTAATTTAGGACTTATCCTTATTCTTAAATAGGATTGGATGCTAAGTTTCATTTTTAGTGCTATCTTTGGAAGGTCTTGGTACAATGTTACTTTGGCTTTCTAAAAATACTATGAAAGCTTCCTATGAGGGCTCTGGAACAGTTTAAATAGTGCAAGAATTATCTGTTACTTAAAAATTTGAAACAATTCACCCATGAAGCAATCTAGGCCTAATATTTTAAGCAGTGGCCAGCAGGTATAGGAGTCAGAGAGGTGGGTGGATATATTTTTGATAATTTTTTCAGTTTCTTTTCTTTTTTTAAATTTATTTATTTATTTTGAGACAGGGGGAGAGAGAGAGAGAGAGAGAGAGAGAGAGAGAGAACATGTGTGGGGAAGGTGCAAAGAGAAGAGAGAAGGAGAGAGAGAATCCCAAGCAGTATGGACCCCCATTTGGGGTTTGAATTCACAAACCATCAGCCTGTATCATGACCTGAGTTGAAATCACGAGTCAGTCCCTTAAACAACTGAGCCACCCAGGTACCCCTTCAGTTTCTTTTGTGGTTTTTATTCTGTTTTGTGTCTTTGTATCTTCTGTTTGCTTATTATTTATTTTGTTAGTTAGTCAGTCAGTTAGTTAGTTAGTTAGTTAGTTAGTTAGTTAGTTAGTTTTGAGAGAGAAAAGGAGCCTGAGTAGGGGAGGGCAAAGAGAGAGGGGGACAGAGGATCCAAAGCAGGTTCTGTGCTGACAGCAGTGAACCCAATGTGGGGCTTGAACTCACAAACTGTGAGATCATGACCTGAGCCAAAGTTGGACACTCAACCAAGCCACCCAGATGCTCCATGTCTTTGTATCTTCTAAGGTAAATTTTGTTACTTAGAAAATTATCCTCATCCAAGTCTCTGAGTACATTTATTTGCATATTGTCTTGTAAGATGCTACTTAATGATGCTTTAAATATTTTTAGAATGTGTGGTTATTCCTAGTTTCTTGTTTATAATTATATCCATGAGTGGTGATGTTTTTCTTTTGTCTTCTCAATTAAACTGAGCAAGGGTTAGCATATGGTTAAGGTGTACTGGGCTCTGGTAAAACTGCCTGGATTCAAATCCTTTCTCAGTTATCTTTCGTCCTTAGTGTCTTCATCTGTAAATGAGTGTATTTGTTAGAGGACAGACTGGGCTATGCCGTAGAAATAGACAAGACCAACATCACCTGGACTTGCATTTCCAACATGCTGCATGTTTATTGCAGATCAACTTCATCTGGCTCTATGTCACTTTCTCTCCAGGGCGCCAGCTAACAAAGTAGCCAGCTAACAAAGTAGCCTCTTTCGGGAGTATTGCCTCTTTGCAGAAGGGGAAAAGGTTAAGCCATAGAAACAAACACCAACATCTTCTGGACTTGCGGTTCCAACATGCTGCATGTTTATTGCAGATCAGCTTTATCTGGCTCTATGTCACTTTCTCTCCAGGGCTTTGGCTCACAAAGTAGCCTCTTGTGAGAACATTGCCTGACTCTTAGCAGAGAGGGAAAAGAAAAGGACACATGCTGGCTCTTAAAGGTTCTGTTCAGAAGTGATACACATCCCCTCTGCTCAGATTTCGCCTGCCAAAGCAAGACATGGCTAAGCCTGTATCAGTGAAGCAGATAAATTTAATCCTCCCCAAGCAGGGATAGCACATATTTTGAGGGATTATGCAGTCTACAAGAGGAGATGATATTAATAAGTTTGTGAAGATAAATCCACGTAACTTCCTCTGCGTAGTGCTTCACCATAGTAAAGATTTACTAAATCATCCCACTCAACAAATATGAACACATGCTGTATGCTGTGCGCTACGCTAGGCACCAGAGAGATCATGCAATTTCCTGGATTCTTAGTTACAAATGCATTCCAGCCAGTTCTGTCAGAAGAAGTGAGCCATTAGCAGTATTTTAGCCATCTCCCAGAACCTGTGGGAGAGCCAGAGAATGTGGGTTGGAGGCTACTGTTCTTTGAACAATTCCCAATCAAACCACTGGCCAACTCCAGACAGAGCCCAAGGCCCCACAGATTGTCCCAGTCAGATGCCAAAACCTTCATCACTACTGTCCCCTACAAGCCTCAAGCCTTCACACCATCCTGGCCGCTGATGGATCTCTCCTGGTATGTGGTCCTTCACACAGTTGCTTCCCAATCCGTGTCACACAGATCAACATGACCGGTAGAACCTGGGCAAACTGCCTGGACTCTCGCTGTGGACTCTTTCTTGCAGTCAGAGGAGTCATAATGAAGAAAACTGGGCACATTTAAGACGGTGGTTCAAAAATACTAGAAGGCCACACAATGCATGATATCAGCCTCCACTACACAGACGTGAGGAAAAAAGGACACAGACTTTTATCGTCACATGGAGCTTTATAGTGCGGTAGAGATACTGCTATTAATGAAAATGTCATCAACTTTGAAATATATTAAAAAACTATACACAGTTCGAGGAGAGCTCTTGAGATTCAAGATGGTCAGACTTTCCTGAGGAAAAGTCACTGAGTTGAGATCCGAAGATGGTACAAAATAGGAGTCTGTCGGACACAAGGTAAGGAAAGAGCCTAAGAGGCAGAGGGAATGATTTGTGCAAAGATCCATCAGGAAAGTGCTAGAAAGCCCGTGAGAGGCTGAAAGGGAAGTCACTGAGTCCAGCGGGTGGAAATCCCGTGGTAAGACACACTGGAGAATGGGCAGGGCTGTGCCTTGCGCCCCTCACAGGGCTCTGAGAATGTCCAGTTGCACGTGGCTCATGCCCACAGGTTGTGATTCAGTTGGTGAAGACGGAGACAGGACCGTGTATCAAGTTCAACTTCCCAACTTCCCCAGAGCTCTAGTCAGGATTTGGGAGCATCAGTGTAGCCTAGTGACCCCTTAGAGTGAATTATTAAATGTATTAGTAAGGCAGCAAGAGAAAAGGATGGTTCGGTGAAGGAGAGCACTATTTTGTAAACACCTGCCATTTGCCAAACACGGTGCATAGGGGCTTTGCTTAAATTACCTCATAGGTTGGTGTATTCACACAAATGAGGAAACTAATTCCCAGCAAGGTTAAGGAACGTACTCAAGGTCATACAGATTAGAAGGAATTAAGAACAAGCTTTGAACTCATGCCTCTGTGGTTCCAAACCCCACAGTCATTCCATAACCCTTAGTAGCCAACTGCGGGTTGAGGGGACAATGCCCCAGGCCAGTGGTTCTCTAACTGTGGTCCTCAAACCAGCGACATCAACTGGTTTAACAGGAGTTTGTCAGAAATACGACCTCTCAGACCCCAGCCATGACCTAGTGAATCAGAAGGACTGCGGTGAGGCCCAGTGAGTACCGTACTTTGGAACAAGCAATCCAGGTGAGGGTCGTACACCCCAAAGTTTGAGACAGAAGCCGGCCTCGAGGCCAGTCATTCTCAAGACTACTGATGAAGGGCCTCTAAACCCACCTTGACCATGTCCTTAGCCTCTCTTCTCCTTCCAACACAAAAAACAGTCTTAGGAGAGCTCCTTGGATGGGAGCTCGTGCTGCTGCTGTGAATCTGCGGTCAGCAGCTGGGCGGGAGCTATCGCTATGTTCACAGATGTTATTGTCCTGATTTAAAAATAGTCCATCAGAGCCTTGCCCCAAGGGCCCGTGAGTAACAGTGTGTGCTTTCTCTGCTCCCCTGGAGAATAGAGAGGACAGGAGGAGTATAAAGAGAGATTTCCTGTCCCTTTGTACTTATAAGAATGTCAAAGAACCGGGGAGGATTCTCACCATCCTCAATAAAGGAAATCCCACAAGAGGGGCCCTAACAAGGCGGAGTTGCCCCCAGGGAAGCATGAATCAATCATTTTATGCTTTTTTTTTTTTTTTTTTTTTTAACAATTAGCAGCCCAAACCATGCTTCAAAGAGCATGGGAGCAGCATGATAGGAAGAAAAAAGAGAATCCGGGAAATCAGGGAAGAGAGTTGCACTCTGCAGGGTTTCAGAAGGAGTAAGAGGTGGTGCTGGCAGTCAGCCTGTCCGGGTCTGCCTGACTGAGGGGTGTGGGGTTGGTCACATGCCCATGAGAGGTTGCCTTTTTCACACAGCTGGGAGAGTTTCCGCCTCCCTCACCCCTTCCTCAATTTCAGCCATTACCTTTACCTGCCAGGGCCCCAAACAAATTCAGGGTTCCCAAAGCATCCAGCTCAGGAAGAATGACCCAATTCATGCTGCCCGGTGAGAGCCTCGCCTCTGGCGAATTACAGTTTTAGGCCACACTGCCTCTTGGTCATTTGCTCTCGACACATGTCAAATGCCAGCTTAGTGCCAAGACAGAGCCCAGATCTGAAGGTAGGGCAGCAACATGGACCACACAGTCTTAACTTTGGATCTAAATCCCAATGCAGAATTACACTGACCCATGAATTTTTAAGCAGGGCACCGGGAGTTTGAGAGAGTTGGTAGAGGAAAACTTGAGGTTAAGTAGGAACCAAAATCCATTTATTGCCTCAGTCAACAGTGATGAGGGCAGAAAAAAAAAATCTCATTCAGATATGCCCAAGGGAACTGGGCTTGTTTCTCTGCTCACTTCAAAGCCAGGCCCACTTGTGAAATTGCAGTAGCTTCTTTATTTATATGGTAACAAAGGAAAGACGGGGAAGAAAACTATATTTGCTTTCACGAAGCAGGCAGCAGGTGAATATTGGGTTTGTCTTTCTCACTTTTTTTCTTCCTTCCTTCCTTCCTTCCTTCCTTCTTTTCTTTCTTTCTTTCTTTCTTTCTTTCTTTCTTTCTTTCTTTCTTTCTTTCTTTCCTTCTTCCTTCCTTCCTTCCTTCCTTCCTTCCTTCCTTCCTTCCTTCCTTCTTTCCTTCCTTCCTTCCTTCCTTTCTTTCTTCCTTTCTTTCTTTCTCTCTTTTTCTGGAGAACAGTTTTTATTTTGTTTTGTTTTGTTATGCTTTTGTTCTTGTTCTTGTTCTTGTTCTTGTTCTTGTTCTTGTTCTTGTTTTTGTTTTTGTTTTTGTTTGTAACCAGGCGCTGTTGCAGGGAAAGGGCCTGGATTCTAAATGAGCATTTTTCTATAACAAGGCTGATATGCCAGCGCACCATTTATGAATCATACTGCAGTGTTTACAGAAAAGTGGGGACCAGGCTGATGGTAAAAAGCAAGCTGAATTATTTAGTGTGCTTAATCACATGGCTGCCTCTGCTTGCCCTTAAAAGCTCCTTCACCAGCCTCCGGTGGGAGTAGAAATCCCACCAACATGAATCAAACTCAACACGCCTAATTAGTAGGCTCCATGTTGGGTGGGTTGGTGGAAACCATGACCCAGGCCTCTTCATCCTCCTTCTATTCCTTCCTCACTGCCAAGGTGAAGACCTTCCTCTCAAGCAAAGATAAACTGCAGACTTAAATATATGTAATAAACATGTGTTGTTGTTTTTCAGTCTCCCGGCATTTTTCGACATCTTTCCAGTGGTTGGGAAATTCCTCACTGTAGACACCAGACTTTCTTTTCCGGACGAGGGCCTGGCATGCTACTAGCTGTTGCCATGAGAATCACCTGCTTCAGACCTTACTTTGGAAGCCAGTGGCACAAAGGAATAGGTACTGTGCAGATTCCACTTTGGTGACAACGACAGCAGGCAGGCCCAGTTTCCCAAGGCAGCAGCAATGGCCGATTCCAGCAGTGGCTTCCAGTGTCCCCGCTCAGAGAGGGCCATTCCTGTGGCCCCGAGCCCAGACCTTCTATCCGGTATTAGGCATTTGTGACTAGGTAGACTCTAAGCCCAAATTTGTAGTCCTCATGGGGTTTCTGTAAGTTTTCCGTTCCCCAGTAAGGTAGTTTCAGCCTAAATTGGCCCAAAACGGATTCTGTTGCCTGCAACCAAGAATCCTAACTTGTACAACAAGCTCTATCTCGTCCATTCCCCAGAACAGCCACGTAGAGGAGGGTTAACCTCATTTCACAGATGGGAAAATAGAGAATGTGAGCAGTCATTAAGCCTAATAAATGGGAAAGCTGACTTAGCACACCTCTTTTTTCTCATTACATGGCCTTTCAAGCCTATCATGCTCCCTATCTAAGGGCACGCTGAGAATTGAAGTTTCTTTTTTAAAGATAATTTATTGTCACATTGGTTTCCATACAACACCCAGTGCTCATCCCAACAAGTGCCCTCCTCCATGCCCATCACCCACTTCCTCTCTCCCCCACACCCCTATTAACCCTCAGTTTGTTCTCTTGTGGCTTGCCTCCCTCCCTCTTTGTAACTTTTCCCCCCTTTCCTCTCACCCATGGCCCTCTGTTAAGTTTCTCAAGATCCACCTAAGAGTGAAAACATATGGTATCTATCTTTCTCCACCTGACTTATTTCACTCAGCATAATACCCTCGAGTTCCATCCATGTTGCTACACATGGCCAGATTTCATTCTTTCTCATTGCCATGTAGTATTCCATTGTATAGATGAACCACATCCCCTTGATCTATTCGTCAGTTGATGGACATTTAGGTTCTTTCCATGATTTGGCTCTTGTTGAAAGTGCTGCCATGAACATCGGGGTACATGTGCCCCTATTGACTGGTCTGCCTCCAGCATTGTATCCTCAACTTGTACGTCATTCCTCTTCATTGCCCAGCATGGTCTTCCAGCTGCTGGGACCCTCTCAAATACCCATGTGACATCACAGCAACCTTTTTCTCACTTTCCCCTCTACTTATCATGTTTATACAACTCAAGTCTGATGGACATGAAAACATGACAGTGTTTCAATACATACCTCTTGAAATCATCATGCAACCTGTGAGAAGCCGTGGAAGGAAGGAGGAGATTACTGTTTCCAGGTACCCCATCTCCATCTTGCCTGATGGTGGGGTGCTTCAGAGCATCAGTCCTTCTGCAGAGCTTGTGGCTTATTGCCATCTACCCCTGGCCCTTCGTGCACACCTGCAGCCAGCCTCCCTGATGCACTGAGGCCTTCTTGCTTCCAAAGAAGCTCAAAACCTTGTAATCTCAGAACTCTTCCTCAGTCCGATGGCCTGACATGCTGCCTGGGTTTATGTTATAGTGGCAGTGGCCACAGGCACTGGGATTCCACCCCCTCTTGCAGAAAATGAGGCTGTTTGTCACATGGTGGGTGCTCTAGATTTTGTTTCTCTTTCCTCCACCTATTTTCCTTCTTCCCTTGGAAGTCTTGGGAAACTTGAGAATTGGTGCTCCTCAAAGTCTGACAATCTCTCAGCATCTTTTGGGGTTTCATATTCTGTGTCTGGAATCTTCCATCCTAGTGAGCACAAGGCAGGCACTGGAAATAAGACCCACTGGGAATGACAGCAGAGAAAGATCTAGAATTCTAAATTGTCTGCCACTCAGATGTGAAGGACTCAATGTCTGTGTCCCTCAAAATTTCTGTCTTGAAGCCCTAACCCCCAATGTGATGGTGTGTAAAGGTGAGGCTTTTGGAGGAAACTAGGTTTGTTTTTTAATTTTTTTTAAGTTTACTTATTTATTTTTAGAGAGAGCAAGTGGGGTAGAGGAAGAGAGAGAAGGGGGAGAGCGAATCCCAAGCAGGCTCTGCACTCTCAGTGCAAAGCCCGATGTGTGGCTCAAACCCACAAACTGTGAGATCATGACCTGAGTGTAAATCAAGAGAGGGGTGCTTACTGACTGAGCCACCCAGGTGTCCCAGAGGTAACTAGGCTTAGATATTCTCCAGAAGGTGATACCCCATGATGAGATTCATGTCCTATAAGGAGGGATAGAGAGAGACCAGAGCACCCCTCCCACTCTCTCTCTCTGCCACATAAGGACACAGCAAGAGCCAGGAAGAGAGTCCTCACCAGGAACTGAATCTGTCAGCCCCCTGACCTTGGACTTCTCAGCCTCCAGAACCGTGAGAAACAAAATGTCTGTTGGTTAAGTGACTCTGTCCATGCTATTTTGTCATTGCCGCCCAAGCTAACTCAGGCACCTGTCATCTCCTCATTGCTAGAACTGATTCGTTCTTCACAGCATTCACAGAAAGGGGAGTAAAACATAAGCAACTCACATTCCCCAAGTGCCCACCCTGTACCATGCCCTGCACCAGGTGATTTAAATTTTTTACATAATTTTTACAACAACTTTACAACATTATCTCTTTTGCTTTGGTTTCATAAATAAGAAAATGGAGTTGACAAGGGAATACACAACCAGAGTTATAAAGGTAGTATCCAGCAGCAGTATGACTTGAACCTAGAATTTTTTTAATGTTTATTTATTTTTTAGAGAGAGAGAGGGAGACAAAGTGTGAGTGGGGGAGGGGCAGAGAGAGAGGGAGACACAGAATCCAAAGCAGGCTCCAGGCTCTGAGCTGTCAACACAAAGCCCAATGTGGGGCATGAACTCGTGAACCACAAGATAATGTCCTGAGCCAAAGTGTGACGCTTAACCGAGCCACTCAGGCACCCCCTGAACCCAGGATTTTTGATCCCAAAGTTTCTACCACAGTAAAACGAAATTTAAGAACAAGGCCTGCCTTCTCAGAGGTACATAGCAAAGCAAAATGTTGGTAAACAAAAGATTTTATCTTAAAAAAAATTTTTTTTAATTTGAAATGGCGGGGAGGGACAGAGGGAGACAGACAATCTCAAGCAGGCTCCATGCTCAGTGTTGAGCCTGACTCGGAGCTCAATCCCACAACCCTGGGATCATGACCTGAGCCGAAATCAAGGGTCTGACGCTCAACCAGCTGAGCCACCCAGATGCCCCGAAGATTTGAAATTATAAAGTCCCGGGCCCAGGTATTTGTTTTACCTTGGGAATTTAGAGAAATGTAGATACCAGTTGCTTCTTCTTTAAACTAGTTTATTTCATTCAATCACTCATAAATAGTGTTTTCTTAGCTGACAAGCCTAGAGATTTAGGCAAACTACATTTCATTCATTTTAATATATCTTTATGGTGACACCACTAGCAAAATGCAACAGGAAAATGCCATCTGGCTTGGGATGGCCTTAAAAGGCAGAGCAAAATGTAAAAAAAACATAATTCTCATATTGTTAGGTCATAGTATTTGATGCAATTTTGTTTTAATGTTTATTTATTTTTTAGAGAGAGAGACAGAGTGTGAGTGGGGGAGGAGCAGAGAGAGAGGAAGACACAGAATCCGAAGCAGGCTCTGAGCTGTAAGCACAGAGCCTGATGAGGGTCTGGAACTCCTGAACTGTGAAATCGTGACCTGAGCTGAAGTCAGCCTCTCAACCGCCTGAACCACCCAGGTACCCCACTGTGATGCAGATTTTAAATGGACTGATTATAAATGAAAAGTCTGCCACCAGAAAATACAGGGAATTCCAGAGTTTTGCCTCCAAAATTTCCCGTCTTCTCCCTTTGCCTCCAACAGCGATTTTAACAACCACCAAAGATTATGCATTGGATCAGTTTCAAAAATCTGGGAAGCAAATAGACGAGGAAGTCTTCTTTATTTTTTTTCTTTCAGTTGAGTATGTTCTTCCAAGATCTCATGATTCCAGGAATATGGAAGGCAGTTCTGCTAACTAAACAAACAAACAAACAAAAACATTAGTGCTAATTCACTCCAGATCCAGAAGGGAAACAAAGAAATCTATTACTCCTTGTGATGAAATTCAAACAGGCAGATAGGGACTCAGAAAAGTATGCCGACTTTAGGATCATGGTGTTGTTTTGTTCCCCTCTCCACTGGTGGCACCATTTGCACCCCACCCCCCCACAGGCCCGTGTTCTTCCATTTGACAGATACCCAACAAATTAAAGTGAAATCCACTTGGCGGCCATTAAAACTTTGCCACTAGATAAAATCTGTGCCTATCAGCTGGGTTAGAGGTCAGCTGACTAGCAAATATGCGTGTCCTAAGTTCTCAGAGCTATGCCAGGTGCTGTAGAAAATAGAGAAGTTCAAAAACTTGTCCTTATACTGAAAGAGGTGATATGCTTTTATGGACTTAGATGATCACAAATGAAACAAGAGTGAGCAAAGTCAAATGATACTAAACTATTATACTTGACGGCAGGTACTGCAAGAGCTGTAAGGTTTCTGGGGGAGGGAAATGGATCTGAAGGCTGTTGGTAGGCTCATTTGATTCCTTAGCCTCAACCTATCCTTCCCCAAGGCCAGCTCCGAGCCCAGAGGCTTCCCTGCCAGGCCAGTAAGCACCTTATTAACCTTAAAGTCTTCAGAAACTCATTCCTTACTGGCTTCCAGTTCAAATAAACAGAAACGTATTAATACACTACCATGTGCAAAGTACTTCCTGTGTTTTGAGGACACAGCAATCACTGAGAAACCAGGATTCTTCAGTGCTACTACCCTTCAGTCTTCGGATGTGGGCTGCTGCAGAAAGGGAGCGTGTGGCCTTGGGCAAGGCAACCCTCTGGAGCCAAGGCAAATATTACAGAGGGCTGACAGCTGAGGGTATCTGTACACAGTAACTCTCAGCAGGTGGAGGAATAAAGCCCTTCAGTGCTAAAAGGAGATCTAGGCAATGTGCCACAGCCTGTGCTGGTCTTTCATTCATCCCACTTGGATCCACTACTTTGAGTTCTGGAAGCAACTCCTCAAGGCTTCTGGGGTTAGTTTGTAGGTAGGACGATTCTCTCAAGGGAAACTTACAAAGGAAGCTTACCCCTGGGCACTGCAGCTGGTTTCAGGGTAACTGCTGATACACATTATCTCCTTCCTCTCCAACCATTATAGATGCTCCCCCCTCTTGTCTAGTACTTGACATCCTGGCAACTTAGCTTGTGGCTTCGGCCATATCATCATCCCCAAGGAATCTCACCCCCAGTTATCCTGCCTTTATGTACTTGCTGCATTCATTTCTTATTAGACAAGGGAGGATCAAGAGGATCCAGGAGGAACCCAAATGAATTACTTGGGTTACAAACGTAGTTCTCTTTGCCTCCATCTTGTAACAGAAGCCATAGGTCTTCCTGATTATCAAGGTTAATTATCCTTGCTAGAACTGTGACTTAACCCTGCATATATAGCCACCCCCATCCTAGAATCCAGCTCAGGGTTTTGCCTCACCCACCAGCTAGTTGTTAGGGATACTCTGTATGGTCATAGGTGTAGACTAAGAGAGAGATTCTGTTGGATGGGTGACATGGGCGTCTAGACTACTTGCTTAGGTAACTTGCCTGTGCCTTCTGGCCCTGCTCTCACCCAATTCTTGCAATAGATGCTTGTGGGATATGTCCAACCACATGACTTGGTGGGTCTCGTAGAATTTTGCTCATGATGGACAGCTGTGACTCTGTGGTCATTAGATTTCTCATGATGAATCATTCCACCTCTTCCATGACTCAATAGGATGCCAGAAGCTATTTTTCAAAAGGTGTATAATTATTTATTAGAGTTTGTGTGGTCTTGCTTCAGAATCCTAGGGTCTGTGTTGGGATTCATCTTTGGGGCTTAACACACTCTCTACATGGAGTCTTTTCCCACCACTGAAGACACTTCTTTGTTTCTTTGTTTGTTTTTTCAGAGTACTCCTTTATTTATTTACTTATTTACATTTTTATTTATTTATCTGTTTTAACTTTACAGCATATCACTGGTCTACTAGGCCATTAAGCCAAAGGCCAGTGTCAAATAATGAACAGAAGCCTTGATATGCTGCAGGCCCTAATCAGTATTGGCAACCTTCTGTGTCCCCAGGTATTTGGGCTGCAGCAATATTTCTAGATGTGGAATGTACAACCTCGAGAATTTCACAAGGTGTTGAGTTCCCTTCTTTGTGCTGGGAGGTACAAGATTAAATCATTTACCCTTTTCTGTAGAGATGATCTGACCTACCCCAGACTCCTGAACACCTAAATTTTTTACTACTATGGGACCCGCTCACTTTTTCTAGATTTTTGCTATACCCTGAAGTACATGGGGCTTTAATGAACCAGCCACTACTTTTTCATCTAGTCAGAAGAGCATGCTTCTATCGATACAATGAACAAGTAGGTGCTGTGTAGAATGTCCAAATCCCTGAGAGTTAACATAGCCTTACAGTAAGACTGTAAGTGCATACGGTTTTCTATCTCAAGGGAATTTGAAGGCTTCCAGATATCTTTCTTTTCACTTTCTGATAGAGGTGGTGAAAGAATGGATTGGCCAGATCAATGGCCACATATCATAAATCTGAGGCTATGCTAATCTGCTCTAAAAGGGATACCTCAGGGCCAGCAGGTGCAACTGACACCAGAACTTGCTCCAGCTTGAAATGTCTGTAGTCATCCTACAGGAGCCACCTGGTTTTTTCAGGGCTCATACTGATAAATTAAAAGGAGATAGGATGGGAACGAATTTCAAGGGTGGTACTAACTTCTTTCATTCCTCCAAGATGTTTTTTTACCTGCTACCTTGGCAGAAGAGTAGAAGTGTAATTCCAAAGGCCCCCACCCAGTCTTCTCTGCTACAGTAGCACACATCCCACCAGCTAAGAGACCAATGTCAAGATTGTGCCTATTACCAAACATGTTTTCTCTGACTATCCATTCGAGGACTGGTTAGGGGACTACTGGATGAGTTTACAGACCCAGTGAACACATGGAAATGCAGACATAAGTCTGAGCTCCATTTATCACCAGGTGTTATATGCTCTGCTCTAATAAAGAGCCCAGTTGATGCTTCGAATCTCTGTACATCAGTGTCAATTGAGACCCAGTGCCCAATACTCTCAAATGTTCAGTATTCCCTTTTCCTTAACGTACGGTTCCCAGAGTAAATGTTTATAGATTCACTTGGGGGAGTACTGGAGGAATGAATCATCATCTGTTAAATGTTATAATGGTGTTACACAATCCTTCCTCCTGGGTACACAACCTCCCCTTCAGTCAGTGGGTTCTGGGTTTGAAAACTGGCTCATATGTGAAACCGGGTGAGAAGTGATCACTTTGTGTTGGGGCAACTGCCTTCAGCATCCTAATCATACACCTCTGATAGCTTTTGATCCTATAGACCACATAGGTTCCTTGTTGTCTCCCGATCTATTTTGATGCTAGTGATGTGGAGTTGTGTTAATTAATTCCATTATTCTCTGTGGGTCAGATCCCCTGGTTGCTTTTCTGTCCTTGCCTTTCATCATAATAAATTCTATGCACCTGGCTTCCTAGGGTTAAGTAACACTACCTGCAGCTATTGTCCTGGGATCCTATTATCCTTTTGCTGTTAGGCAGCCTAGCTCTATAGTGGCATCTCTTGTAAGCGCTCCACGGTACAGACCATAGCCACTACTGAACTTGTTCCTCTTATCAGCGCCTCTCTTAATGCTACCAAGAAAGCCCTTTGACTTTCAAATTTATCTTTTATTTCTTTTTTACAAAAAGTTATTTGAGAGAGAGAGAGTGTGTGTGTGAGTGGGGGAAGGGGCAGAGAGAGAGAGAGAGAGAGAGAGAATCTTAAGCGGGATTCATTCTGTGTGGAGCCCAACACAGGGCCCAATCCCATGACCCTGGGATCATAACTCAGCTGAAATCAAGAGTCGAACTGACCCTGACTCAACTGACTGATCCACCCAGGAACCCAGAAAACTTAGCCTTTTTAATTGTCAATTAATCCCTCATAGCCTTTCATTATCTAGTTCCCAAACTGTCCATTGTGCTTAGCAACAGCTACCCAATTTTACTGTTTGTAGAGTAGTTTTTCTTTCCCCTTGTCTCCAAACTGCTAGAACTTTCTCTTCCATAATACCTTTCCAGTTTACCTCTGGTATAAGTGTTAATAGGTGCACTGCTATCTCATGCCAGATGCAATCCAGTGGTCGGTGGAAGTCCTCATTGCCAAACGAGCAGCAAGTGATCCAGCTCCAAAATCTCATCTTAGCAACTGATTTCTCAAACCACTCCTGGCACCAGCTGTCATGGACCGAGTTCTCAGGAAGAGACTCTGAGCTAGAGAAGCACACAGGAACTGTATTACAGATCGCTCTTGGGATAAACACCTCTGGAAGAAAAAGGAAAGCTTATTAGTCAGTCTTGACAAAGCCTCAGTCAACTCCGTGGGCAGCTCTGAATCTTGGATGACCTATAGAGTTGTGCAAAGTTGGGGCAAGATGCCAAGCATCTCCATATTAACTAGTCATTAGATACAGGTTAACTCAGGAAAGGGGTCTTCAATTTGGGTATGATGATCCTTTTTAAATAAATCTACAGAGGATTGGCAGCTGAAGGCTCTGTGGACCATGTACCTTGCAGCTGGGGAAAGAGTCCTTTGTTAATGAGAGACTTGGGTGACACAACCCAGCATCGACCACAGCTGCTGGGTTGTTATATAAGGAAATGGATAACTAACACAGACTAAGAAGCTTTACGGACCAACCTCAGCTGGCTCACATTGGAAGGCTGTGTGCCCAGAAAAGGAATGTTCAGTTTAGAAAAATTATGTGGACTAAGTCAAAGGTAGGTTGCCGAGTCAGGGAGACATTGAGGTAAGCTGTGAGAAAGGTATGGCATGGAGATGCAGAAGACAATGATTGTGACTTTTCTGTCCTGAGCTACTAAGTGACTAGGAAAGTCATTTTACTTCTCTGCCTCTCAGTTTCCTCATCTGAAAATGAAGGAGGTACCTAGAAAATAACATAGGAGAAAATCTAGAGGACCTTGGGTGTGGGGATGACTTTTTAGATACAACACCAAAGGCATGGTCCATGAAAGAAATCATTGATGAGCCGGACTTCATTAAAATTAGAAGCTTCTACTCTGAAAGACAACATCAGGAGAATGAGAAGACAAGTCACAGAGTAGGAGGAAATGTTTGCAAAAAATACATCCGATAAAGGACTGCTTCCCAAAATATACCGATTTCTTAAAAGTCACCAGTAAGAAAACAAACAATCCAATTTAAAAGTAGGCCAAAGGGTGCCTGTTTGGATCAGTCGGTTAAGCGTCCGACTTGGGCTCGGGTCATGATCTCATGGTTCATGGGTTTAAGCCGCACATCAGGCTCTGTGCTGACAGCTCAGAGCCTGGAGCCTGCTTCAGATTGTGTCTCCCTCTCTCTCTCTGCCCCTCCACTGCTCATGTTCTTTCTGCCTCAAAAATAAATAAACATTAAAAAATTGTTTTTAAATAAATAAAGGAAAGCCAAAGTTCTTTTTTATTATTATTTAAATTCTTTAGTTGACATACAGAGTAGTCTTGGTTTCAGTAGAACCCAGTGATTCATCTTTTACATATGACACCCAGTGCTCTTCTGGAAAAGTGCCCTCCTTAGTGCCCATTACACATTTAACCCACCCCCCATTCACCTCCCCTCCAGTAACCCTCAGTTTGTTCTCTGTATTTAAGAGTCTCTTATTCTTTGCCTCTCTTGGTTTTTATCTTATGTTCCTTTCCCTTTCCCAATGTTCATCTATTGTGTTTCTTAAATTCCACATATGACTGAAGTCATGGTATTTATCTTTTCTGACTGACTTATTTTACTTAGCAAAATGCATTCTAGTTCCATCCACACTGTTGCAGATGGCATGATTTCATTCTTTTTGATTGCTGAGTAGTATTCCATTGTATGTATATACCACATCTTCTTCATCCGTTCATCAGTTGATGGACATTTGGGCTTTTCCCATAATTTGCGTATTGTCAATAGCACTGCTATAAACATTGGGGTGCATGTGCCCCTTCAAATCATCATTTTTGTATCCTTTGGGTAGATTGGATTTATATTTCCCTGACTATGAGTGACGCTGAACATCTTTTTCATGTGTCTGTTAGCCATCTTGATGTCTTCTTTGTTTTTTGTTTTTTTAATTTCTGAGAAAGAGAGAGAGAGCATGAGCAGGGGAGGGTCAGAGAGAGAGGGAGATACAGAATCTGAAACAGACTCCAGGCTCTGAGCTAGCTGTCAGCACAGTGCCCGATGCCAGGCTCAAACCCACGAACTGTGAGATCATGACCTGAGCCAAAGTCAGACGCTTAACCGACTGAACCACCCAGGCGCCCCTGGATGTCTTCTTTGGAAAAGTGTCTATTCATGTCATCTGCCCATTTCTTCACTGGGTTATTTGTTCTTTGGCTGTCGAGTTTGGTAAATTCTTAAAGGTTTTCAATACTAACCCTTTATCTGATATGTCATTTGCAAATATCTTCTCCCATTCCATCAGTTAAAAGTAAGCCAAAGATCTTAACCTCACCAAAAAAGATATATAGATGCAAAAAAAAAAAAAAAAAAAAGCTTATGAAAAGGGTGTTCCACATAATAGTCATCAGGATAATAGTCATCAGGGTAAGATGCACATTAAAAATGACAATGAAATATGACACCTACACCTACGACACACCTACAACAATGGTACGGATTCAGAACACCAACAACTCTAAATGGTGGTTTGAAGGATGTGGAGCAACAGGAATTCTCATGCATTGCTGGTAGAAATGCACAACAGCACAGGCACTTTGGACAGCAGTTGGGCAGTTTCTTATAAAACTAAACATATCCCTGCCGTAAGATCCAGCAATTGTGCTCCTCGGTAATTTACCAAGATGAAACCAAATAAGAACATGGATTACTTATGGGGTGGAGAAAGAAGTAGTTGCAAGAGAAGGAAATAAACTGGAAACTTGAGAATGAAGGGGACAACCAGTGATGGTGTGTGTGCAAGCGGCCCCAAATGAGGCGGGAAAGGCAGACAGAAGCTAAATCATGCAGGGCTCCATGGCCATATTAAGGACTTCGGACTTCAGCTCAAGAGGAATGGGAGGACATAGAAGGGTTTTAAGAAGAGTGAAGGGTGATTGCAGCTCAATGAGCAATCTAAGGTATTTTTAAAACTTTGTGATTACAGTAGTAATTCAGCGCTGGAATAGATTATCAACAGAGCTTGGGGGAGCATTCTCCTTAAAGAGATTGAGTTGACCATGAAGGAAGATAAATAACTTCACATGGGAGGGTTTCAGAAGAGGGCTCCAGGTGTTTGCATGTGAGGTCAGGATGGGGGAGCTGGACTAAGCCAGATATCAGGCTCTTGTCCCTGACATAGGCAGCCTTTGACGTGGGAACGGAAAGGTAGGCATTTTAGGCATTTTCTTTTCTTTTTTTTTTTTTCTTTATTTCTAGGAGAGAGAGAGAGAGAGAGAGAGACAGCGTGAGCAGGGGAGGGTCAGAGAGAGAGAGAGTCACAGACTGAAACAGGCTCCAGGCTCTGAGCTGGCAGTCAGCACAGAGCCCGATGCGGGGCTCGAACCCACGAACCGCGAGATCATGACCTAAGCGAAAGTCGGACGCTTAACCGACTAAGCCACCCAGGCGCCCCGGAAAGGTAGGCATTTTCAAAGCAGACATTTGAAAATCTATTTTGAAGTGATTTAGGAACATTTTCCTTTTGTATCTTAGACTCACCGATGTGCAGGATGAAGGGACAATATTTCAAAAGAGAAGGAATTTTTGTGACAGCCAAAAGAACCCCTCCCTTAAACTCTGGCAGAGACTTTTTAAGAGACTTCTCCATCCACATCAGCGGATGATTCTTCCCCAAACAGGCAACTTGTGAGAAGAGGGATTGGAAAAAAATCCTCAAGGGATTTTTTCCTACCCAGTCTTCCCAATCTCAGACTGAATGCTGTGTGACTCCTTTTGTTTTATTATGCAATTTCTGCTACTTAAGGAGAAAAGGTTGCAAGGCTGAAGTGGGGAAGCTTGCAAAATCCACCGTAACCGTGGTCAACGGTGATATTTCTAAATACAATCCCAATTGTACTTAGTAACAACATCAATATCTATTGAGCATGTACTAAGTGCCATGCAGCTATAAGTTTTATGTTTTATACATGTGCTTTCTAGAGAAGTATTAGCGAAAATGGTTATTGAATATGTGATTGAACAGTAATTGGTAGTCATCATTAGATAACCAGAATCTGACAATGAAACCTATGTGAATAGATAAATTAGGGGATGAGTAAAAGGGAGTCCTATTAAGGTTTTTTTGTGGATGTTTGGTTTGTTTTGTTTTGTTTTAACCCTAGGAGTGCCTGGGTGGTTCAGTCGGTTAAGCATCCTACTCTTGATTTTGGCTCAGGTCATGATCTCATGGTTTGTGAGATTGAGCCCAGCATTGGGCTCTGCACTGACAGCATGGAGCCTGCTTGGGATTCTTTCTCTCTCTCTGCCCCTCCCCTGCTCGCATGTGCTCTCTCCCTCTCTCAAAATAAATAAATAAACGTTTTCAGAAAGAAAAAAGAAAACCCTAATTGTGCCCATTTATCAGAGAATAAATCTGACTGAAGAAAAAATGAACAACAATCCTCCAATTACCTGTATCGAGAGATCTCTAAACTAATTTGAAATCCTGAAAAGCTCAAGTGCAACTGGCTTTACTGGATTGTTAAGTTGATTTGATGGATTGTCAAGAAAGAGTTAAACAAATCAGTAGAATTACCTGAGTAAGCTCAAATTTCAGGAATGAGAACTGCAGATCATTTTGATTGTGTTTAATGGGAGCCTCCAGTTAAGAATCCTTCTATTGAGTATGACCAGAGCTACACATTCTGAAAGAACTATGGTAACTGAAGCCCCAAGTCAAATGGGGACGATATATACAATATATAACATATAACATATGCATATAATATAAATATTGTTGGAAATGGAAAATTTCAAATCTAGTAGCATTGCAACCTAAGTCTTGAATTCTAACGTCTCATTTGGTATTGTGTTTGGTATTCCTCACAATTGCTCCTTCTCAACTTCTTTCTTTCCCTTCACTGAACTCAGGAATAGAAATCAAAGGAGAAAATGCTGAGAACCTATTGCATGGTAGAGAGATCAAAACATATGATAAATATCAATATTCAGGGTGTTGCTTGTTCTGTCAGCCTGGGTCCCTGAGCAAAGACCTTCTGTTGAGGCATAGTTGAGCAAGAAACCAACCTTTGTAGCTGAAACTCACTGACAGTTTGGAAATGCTTGTAATTGCAGAATAAATCTAGAGCATAATTTCAGTTCCCATTAGGAGCTCAATAAAGATTCTATTTCACGGTCTTGAATCAGACACACCAAATTAAAACATTTGTAATCTTTGGTTCATGAAACCATTTCAGTAATCATCCACACGTGTCCCTCTTTCATTTTATCTGTTCCCTTGAATTTGATTATGTGCAATGTTTTTATAATGAACATCCATGAACATCCCATCCAGGCCGAGAATTAGAATATTGTCAATAATTTATCTGTCTAGTTTCTTTCCTTTTTACCCCATCTTCCTACCTCTCGGTATTGAAATAACCCCCATGCTGAATTTTATGTTTCTCATTTTCTTGCTTAAAAAAATCAGCTTTATCATGTATATTTAGGCCTAGGCAATATATCACTTTGGCTTTTTAACTTTATAAAAAATATGTCATACTATATACATTCTCCTGGAACTTAGGTTTTTTTCTAATTTATTTGTAGTCTTATACGTAACAGTAATTCTTTAATTTTCTTTGCTGCACTGCATTGCTTCGTATGAATACCCCAATATTTTATCCAGTCTCCCGTCAGTGGATATTTGAGTTGTCTGCAGTGGTTTTTATGCTATTACAAAATGTGCTGCTGTAAACAAACTTGTACATGTGTACCAGCATACATCCACAAGAATGACGAGAGAAATAAAAAATGAAGATACAATAAGAAATCATTAGATGTAAAATTATTTGAAATATCAAAAATTTTAAAGCCTGTCAAGATCGAATGTTGGATCTTACATACATTACTGAAGGGAGGAAAAGTACAAACATTATTTAAAATAATTTGGTGTTGAGGCACCTGGGTGGCTCAGTTGGTTGAGTGCCTGACTTTGGCTCAAGTCATGACCTCACAGCTCATGTGTTCGAGCCCCACACTGGGCTCTGTGCTGACAGCTTGGAGCCTGGAGCCTGCTTCAGATTCTGTGTCTCCCTCTCTCTGCCCCTCCCCTGCTCACAGTCTGTCTGTCTCTCTCTCTCAAAATTAAATAAACATTTAAAAAAATTTTAATAGGGCGCCTGGGTGGCTCAGTCAGTTAGGCATCTGACTTCGGCTCAGGTCATGATCTCATGGTTCATGGGTTTGAGCCCCGCATCGGGCTTTGTGCTGACAGCTAGCTCAGAGCCTGGAGCCTGTTTCAGATTCTCTATCTCCCTCTCTCTCTCTGACCCTCCCATGCTCTCTCTCTCTCTCTCTCTCAGAAATAAATAAAACATCAAAAAAATTTTTCTAATTTTTAACTAAAATAAAATAAAATAATTTGGCATTATTGTTAAAGCTGAACATTGGCATGCCCTATAACAAACCCCAATAAATGTTGAATGAATACATTAATGAGCAAATAACCACTCAGAGAATTAGTTAAAATACTTTCTGTTTCTCTTTATTTTTGTCCCTTCCAGTCACTTAATGACTTTTCTGTATTTTGTCTCTGCCTCATGGTCTACTGCCATTTAAGTTTGCTTTGACTCCCAAGTGGATGATCTACCTGACATGCTAGCCTTTTCTTTATATAACTTTGGTTGTGAAGACTAAATAAGCTAATAAATCTAAGGTGCTTAGAGCAATGTCTAGCACAAAATGATACAGAAATGTTTATTATTATTGTATGTCCTTCAGTGCTCTTATAGAAAAATATGGCTAGGGTCTGATATATAGGTATTCTTGGTTCTTTGGCCAAATTTGTATACTCATTTCCATTTCATTTTGATTTGGGGCCCACATATTTGTTTTCTTAATATACTTATCCAGATTTTCCCTTGGGAGTTCCCCCTTGTAGTAAAAGATGAAACTTAAATGAGTCTTGGGTCTGTCCAAATCACCCATTATTCAGATGAATCACACCTTCCTTTCCCTTCCTTTGGAAGGATAGCTCCCTGCTGATGTTGCCTGTTTGTAATCATCACAACACCTAGTAAAGATCTTGACTGTATCCCTTGGAGCTGTACCTATATCTCCTTTAGTGAGCCTCATCTCTCATTAGAGTTATGATTTCATAAATTGTCCCAGGTGGATCAGTGATTTCTACTTCTTCCCCTTCAATCACACTGCCACCTTGAAACTTACTACCCAGTGCTCAGCATAGCCCTTGCTGATTTCTTTCTTTACCTCCTCAAACTATTCAAAAATTTTCTAACCCTTTATAGCAATCCCAGTCATCAAAGGCAGGTTCCTCTGCTGAATTTATTATCAATTCCCTTTCTATAGCTTTCAGAGAACTGCTAGAAACTGCCTTCTTGTATCAGGATCAAACGTGCATGAGGCATTGCTATTTTGGGATTTTATGCATGTGCAATTGGCCCTGGGGTTTATCAACTAGAATTCCCACTAATCCAGGAAGGACCTGGAAAGTATATCTGAGATTCAAATGAGGTTGCTACCATACTAATCGTGCAAGTCATCAAGCACAGTCTTTCATTTTTATCTCCACCATGCAGAGGTTATCAAAAGAAGTTGACTTCCAGGCTCTGTGAGAGGACTGTGTCCTGGGGAGCTCAGATATATTGTTTACAGGCTTCTGGCGAAGGGCTTAGAATGGGAGATGGACGTCTCATAACAGCTCCAGGAGACAGCTTGCTCACCTAGGAACTATAGCATCAACTAGTCTGGGTCAAGAAGAGAACAGAAAAGAGAGGTGGATGCATAGAAAGAGTGGGATACCAGAACCACATAATGAGGGTCAGAGAGGGGTCACACACTAGATCAGGCACACCTTTGAATCATTGAATTTCAGAACTGAAAGTGACCACAGAGCCTGTCTAATTTAACCAGCTCATTTTACAGGTAGGAAAATTTACATCATAGAAGTGAATGGACTTGTTCAAAGTCACAGAGCTGTCGCTTGGGTGGAAAATCTTCAACTGGCAAAATGGATTTAAAAAGCAAAAACATGATCCAACTGTATGCCATCAACAAGAGACTCACCTTAGATCTAAACACACAAATAGACTGAAATCGAAATGATGGAAAAAAATATCCCATGCAAATAAATACTAACCAAAAAGGATATTAGTGTAGCCACCCTAATATCAGACAAAAGACACTTTAAATCAAAAAAGATTACAATATCCAAAGAAGGAGATGGTGTATTAATAAAAGGTTAAATATAATAAGATAGAAGTTATAAACATCTATGATCCTAATAACAGACCATCAAAATGTATGGAGCAAGAGCTAATTGAATTTGAAAAGAGAAATAGATAATTCTACAAAAGTAGTTGGAAATTTTAATACCCTACTCTCAATTATGAATAAAACAACCAGGCAAGAGATGAGTAAGGCAAGAAAGGGCTTAACCCCAAAAAACCAACCACATCTAACAAACATGTACAGAACTCGCCATCCAACAACTATGGCCTATGCATTCTGCCTATGTGCACATGTGTTGTTTTCCAGGATATGACCTGGAACTTTTTTTTTTGGTCTTTAAAATTTATTGACTTGGTTTCCCACAAGGACTGCAAAGAGTGGCTCAGAGGCGTCTGCTCGGAAAGAAAGTGACTCACTGCCGCCAAGTCCCAGGGCTTCTCCTGCGGGGTCTAGAGAATGCATGCCAGCTACAGGAACCTGATCCCCGCCCCAAACTGCGCACCGTCATATATCCTGTTGTCCTTCTGCATGCCCATGGGGATGCAATAATTAAGTTCCAGCCGGGCGATGTTGCTGAGCCTAAGGACAATCCCAGCACCATATGACCAGACCAGCAGATGCATTCAGTCAGCTTACGAATGTGAGCCTTGGGTCCCTCCCAGTAGTTGAGATTACAGAGATTCCCCTGCATTGAGGAGGAAGTGTATTTGGAAGTGTTCTTCAAAGCCGCCCTGGCCTGGCTGCAAAGGCAAGGGGGGGTACCAGTGTGGGGTGCTGGTCCAGTACGCTTCACCCAGGTATATGAACCTTGTAACCATAAGTTAGATGACAAATTGTCTGATTAAATTTTAAAAGCTAGATATCATATGAAGTATCTTCTCCAACCATAACACATTGATGCCAGACATCAATGACATAAGTAAAACTGGAAAATTCACACAATGTGAAAATTAAACAAAATACCCCTAAACAACCAAGAATCAAAGAAGAATTTTGAAATTCTGAAATTTTGAATTTGAAAATTAGAAAATAGTTACAATGAATGAAGATGAAAACAAGAAAACTTAATGGGACCAGAGAAAACAGTGGGAAGTTTTATAAGGGGGAAATTTTATAGCTATAAATGCATACATTAAAAAAAAAAAGAAAGATTTCAAATCACAACCTGACTTTACATCTTAAGACAGTAGAAAAAGAAGAACAAACTGTTGCTGCTACTCCTCCTCCTCTTCAATCCACAACTAGCAGAAGGAAGGAACTCATAAAGACTAAAGCAGAGATTAGTGGTAGACTACAGACTGAGAAACAAACCCTTTCCATATATGGTCATTGAAATATTGCATACACATTAGAACCAAATATCTGCAGCCATCTTGTTAGGAGAAGTGACAAAATATTTATGGTTAAAGCAACTGCTAGTTGGGGTTTCTATTACTTGTAGCCCAAAGCATTCCTAACCAATGTCATTGGCCAGGATCGTGATAGTAGTAGTAGTAGTAGTAGTAGTAGTAGTAGTAGTGTTAGTAATAGTATAAAACAGCTGGACTTGAATTCAGGTCTATCTGGCTCCAAAGACGTACCCTTTCAGTTATAATAGACTATCTTCCTTCATCCCTAAATAATGAATGATTAATTTCCCTGAAATACTTTTAAGTTTTTGAAAGAAAGAAACTTTCTTTCAAAGGAATACCACCCTGTTTTTATAAGACCATTCAGTTAGTCCGGACAATTTAAATTTTACTTTTTAATTAATGCATTGTCACTTTTTCTTACTTATTAATAATGATAGATAATAAAATTGTCTCCAAGTCAATGCCAAAGAAATACCATTTGTTTGTAGGTGTGCGTTCTCCCCATCCTTCCCTCCCAGCATTGAGTCACCAGCAATCTTCCCTCTGAGCTGGCTGTGAACTTGGCTTACCGTAATAGTGATTCCTACCGCTCACCCAGCTACACTTGGCAGTGACTCAAGGGCCTGGATATTCTCTTTTTTAGCTTCACAACCCTAAAAGCTACTGAGGCTGCAAACCGTTTCATCTATTCTACTGTTACCTACCAGCCATTAAATTAAGAAGTTTTGCTGCTTCTGTGATCTGAATTTCTACAGAGAAGTGATTACTAACAGCGGTAGGCTTTTAATATCCTGCATAATATATTTCCCTTCCTAAGGAATTCCAATGGACTGTTGAAGAAAGTTGTTATAACTGTTACCACTTTTAAGGAAGAGAAGGTTTCCACAATGACATTCTCTTCCACACCACGTGTCTTTGATCACAAACGACATCGATTGATCCTGAAAACCATAAGCAAAAAAGAAGTTCCGTGTTAGTCCTGGAGAGCTCACAGGCTTAAAAAAGGTGTTGAACAGTCAGAAGGATGAGACAGAAAGCAGTTCTGGAGATCTTGGTAACGAGAGCTGATGAACGGGCCCTTTAGAAAACTACCAGTGGAATCACATACTGCCACAAGAGTCATTGAATCCAAGCAGAACACTTGGAACAGGGAAGGAACATTTTCCCAAAGGAAAGTGGAAATCATTAAAAAAAAAAAGAAAAAAAGAATGAAGAATACGGAGCATGTAACGTGCCTCTGTGTGCGTGTTCCAAGTGGGAAGATGAAAAGTCTGTTCACTAAAACCATCAATGCCACAGGCCATGAGGAATTACAGGAGCCGTATTTACATCTGAATACAGGCAGCTGAGAGACTTCTAAAGGTATCCTTTTAGCTCCTCGCTTTCACCAACCACCTAAAAGACTGAACTGTATGGACTTTGGGAAGTTAAGTCTTTTGCAGAGTTGGATTTTCCTGGAGAAAGGGTTATATAAAGTTACATCAAATGCTTGGAACACTGGCTACAACATGCTTGAGATTGTCCCCCACCCCCCAAGAAGTCCAAGAGCTGCCGTAAGCTTCTCTAGGTCTGGTACTGACCTGCACGGTTGGGCCAAGCCCAGCCCTAGAGCCATGCAGGCAGCCTGAGAAGCTACTTCCAGCTACATCCAGCACAGCTCTGATGATCCTTCCGGCAAAACGTGCTTGACTCACCATCTAATGGCTCCCGGAGGTCCTGCGGCGTAGGTGCAGAGTCTCTCCGAGCAGGGGGAAGGCCTTGCCACACTATTCACCTTACTTAACTTCTCAGCCCTGGAGGAAAGGGTTTAAGTTACAAAGGGTTATGAAACAGCCTGAGGGCCCAGAATGAGCCCATACTGTTTCCACCGAGGACCTTCTTTAGCTTTGTGTCATCAGCATGTTCCTTCTTCCCCTTCTGTAGCTGCTTAAAGCAGAAACTTGAGTCCCTGACTTCTGAGGTCTGTCATGGGTGGGGGAACAACAATGGGGGAATTTGGGCAACACTGTCTGGGTTTGTCTGTTTGTTTGTTTAATATTTATTTATTTATTTAAATGTTTTATTTATTTCTAGGAGAGAGAGAGAGACAGCGCGAGCAGGGGAGGGTCAGAGAGAGAGGGAGTCACAGACTGAAACAGGCTCCAGGCTCCGAGCTGGCAGTCAGCACAGAGCCCGACGCGGGGCTCGAACCCACGAACCGCGAGATGATGACCTAAGCGAAAGTCGGATGCTTAACCGACTAAGCCACCCAGGCGCCCCTAATATTTATTTATTTTTGAGAGACAGAGTGAGACAGAGTGTGAGCAGGGGAGAGGCAGAGGGACAAGGAGACACAGAATCTGAAGCAGTTTCCAGGCTCTGAGCAAGAGTTCGGCACAGAGCCGGATGCAGGGCTTGAACCCCCAAACCGTGAGATCATGACCTGAACCAAAGTCGGATGCTCAACCAACTGAGCCACCCACACGCCCCTTTTTGTTTGTTTGTTTGTTTGGTCCAGGTTTTTATGCAATAACTATCTCTGTCACTTCCCACCTCAGTCACTGACATTTCTCTAAGGGACACAACCACACCATTCAGGACTGTCCATTCAGGACTAGGTACCCAATTTCGGCAACATGAAAATGTTCGTGTTGAATACCCCATTCAGATCTTATTAAAAATTTCAAGACTGCGCCAGCAAAGCACTAGGTGTAGACCCTCCTGAGGTCAAGGTCTATGGCACACGTTGCCTGCCCAGTCAGGTTTCTAACAGATTGAGTGAGGCCCAGTCATGCTCCGGAGGACAATCTGCTTTACTCCTTATCTATCAATTCAAATATTCATTCCATCCAGAAACATGCTCGCAGAAACACCCAGAACAATGTTTAACCACATATCTGGGCAACTCTGGCCCAATCACATTGACACATAAAATTAACCATTACAATGCTCTTTCTCTCCCTTCTCTCCACCCTTTGCGAGAATGCCCATCCTAGGCTTGGCCCCTCTAGCAAAAGGTGTGAGAGTCAGGCCCAGCTTTCAAGAGAGCCATGGAGCCTGTGAATGAAGTCTGTCTCTACACAATGGCCGCAAGCCTGCTCTCCTCACTCAGGAGCTCTGTTGATCTACTCTCTGTACCCCCCCCCCCCCCCCCCGAACTCTTCCCTCCACTCTGTGTTGGCCATCAATCCCTCCAGCGTCAGGGTTAGGCTTTCTTGGCTTTCTCTGAGCCTCATTACTTAGTACATCCCTCCCAGCAGAAAATCTCAGCAGCCCATCTGCACTTTCCACCTCCAGCATGTTATATTGTCACAGCAACTTGCTGATAACAGAATCTTCTTTTAAAAATTTTGGTGCTTTCATCCATTTATTACACTGAGGGTTGAGCTAACATGTCTGACAAAAAGAGCCATGGCATGTCACTAGAGACATCTGGGGGCAAACTGCTCTGTTTAGCAGGGTAACCCTGGATGTCAGACAAGGATATTTATGGGAGCCAGGGTAGCAGGGCTTAATTTTCTGCCTTTCTTCCTGTTCTTGCCGGAGGACTAGGGTGACTCCCTTCGTGTGGCCTCATGCGTACCCCTGCTCGGTAAGGAAGAAAGAGTTGAGTTTTGGAGCAAGACCATCCAGCTAGAGCAAGACCTGAATTCATCGCTAACTTCCTTTGTGGCCCTGGACCCAGTTCTTAATGCTTCGATCTGGGCCATAGCTTCCTCATCTGCAACATGGAAAGGCTAATATTTGCTCAGTGAGATTGATGTGTAAAGCACCTGGCAGGTAACCAAGGCCCAGAAGACGGTTGCTCACAGCCAGGTTCCTTTTCTCTGACTCCATCCTTGCTCACTTACTCTGACAAACCAGGGAAAGAAGAGCATCTGTGCTAAGGGAAGCTTGGACAGGCCGAGGGTGGTGTCCATCTTCAAAGGAGAGCCCTTGGGTGTGGTGAGCTTTCTGCTTTCCTTTCCCCAAATCACTTCCCTTGCTGGCTTCCTGGAGTCGGACCACCCCGGGGTCTCCCAAGCTTCCTCCCAGCATCCTGCTCTTCCCTCCCTCCTCCCAGGGCAAACGCGTCACCACTCGGTATTTAAAAACAGAGTTCTGAGGCCCATCCCAGCCTACCCAGTGGCCATAAAAGAGCCACTTGGCCTTGATCCACATTTGGCAATTAGAGAGCACCTAAGGATATGCAGCTTGAGATGCATGACTCAGGCGAAGAAATCCCCTTTCTCCCTTTCCTTCAGAATGCCATTTATAATTGCTTAATAGTTACATACATGGACCAGTATCTTTGTACCGCAGACTTCCCCACTGTGTGGGGGAGCATTCAATTTTTGAGGCTGCAGATCAACTACGACTTATTTCCCCCACCCCATACATAAAAGTTCAGTCAAGGTAGACATCCAGCTATTTTTAACGGGTACGTAAAACTAGCCTTGTTTCTGTGTTGACGCCCAAGACTGTGTCTCACTGAGACTTCTCTGGATGCCCTCATTCAACCGCTTTATCCTCACCCCCACGCCCCCTCCCCTGCAGTGGTCAGCCTTGACTGTGTGGCTATTCCTTGTATTGTCAACCTTAGAATGACCCCTCAGGCGGTCTGAGGGTTTTCTACGCAGGTGCCTCCATGGCAGGGATCAGCACAGTTTTCTGTAAAAAGGCCAGATTGGAAATATTTTAGGCTTTATGAGCCAACAGGCAAAAATCAAAGATATCGTATGGCTACTTATATAACCCTTTAAAATGTAATTTTATGTTACATTTAAATGAAATGTCAATTTAATGTTCACTCCTGGAAGTTCTATTTGGTGCTCAGATAGGACTCATAACTTCAACAGTCTCTTATTTTTCACTCATCCGTTTGATAACGTTTCTTCTTTGTATTAAATAAACTTCAATGTATTCCAGAATCAGTCGCCAAATATCTGAAGTGTTTGTCAGCCTGATCTTCTGCCATCTGTGGTTTTTGCTGGTTTTCTCTAACCCTGCCTTGTTTCCTCAAATGTTCTGTGATTCTTTCTTTCCCTTTCTTTCTTTCTTTCTTTCTTTCTTTCTTTCTTTCTTTCTTCCTTCCTTCCTTCCTTCCTTCCTTCCTTCCTTCCTTTCTTTCTTTCTTTCTTTCTTTCTTTCTTTCTTTCTTTCTTTCTTTCTTTCTTTCTTTCTTTCTTTCTTTCTTCCTGTTTTTTAATTCATGAACCCCAGTTCAATGGGATGTTATATCTGGGAATCTTTGAGGCCTCTGATAAAGGCGATGACTTCAGTGAGGATTTGATTTCTTTCTAGACCAAGAGTGCTACCTTCTCCGAGCCACATTAAGACAAATTATCAACTAGGGTTTTTCAAACCACACTGAGCATGTCCACTTGGCTGCAAGCTTGCGTGTAGGTTAGCTTGCGGTTATAAATTGTTAGATTTTTTCTCCTGCTCTCCAGACCCAGGGATTAAGACAGGCCAGTTTCTTTTCTATGCCCTTTAGCGGGGAAACAGAGTCCCAGAAATTCCTGATTTAACTGTCACTGAGGAGGCCTCCTTTGGGGTCCAAGGCAATTTATGAGAGAGCCAGATGGCCGCCAAGGCAGCCTTCAGCTTAAACACTCATGCATCTCTCTGGATTCATGCTCTCTCATTTGCTTGTTTTTCCTCTTCCTTTCCAGTCAGCATAGCAGTGCATTCTTAAAGATTTTTAAAAGTATTTTATTAGAATATTTAGCTATGGGTGCGCCTGGGTGGTTCAATCAGTTGGGCCTCCAACTTCAGCTCAGGTCATGATCTCGCCGTTCGTGAGCTCGAGCCCCGTGTTGGGCTCTGTGCTGACAGCTCAGAGCCTGGAGCCTGCTTTAAGTTCTGTGTCTCCCTCTCCCTGCCCCTCCCCACTCATGCTCTGTCTGTCTGTCTCTCTCCCTTTCAAAAATAAATAAGTGTTAAAAAACTTTTTTTAAATATACATGTAGGTGTTTCAGAGGCTCCTGAATGGCTTTGTCAGTTAATCACCTGACTCCTGATTTTTTTCGGCTCACTTTATGGTCTCATGGCTTGTGCATTCAAGCTCTGTGTTGACAGCGTGGAGCCTGCTTTGGATTCTCAGTCTCCTCGCTCTCTGCCCCTCCCCCACTCACACTTTCTCTCTCTCTCAAAAAAAATAAATAAATAAACTTTGTAAAAAAATTTTAGAAGAATACTTAGATGTTTTATAGAAGGAAATTTTAGGATATCCAGAGCACCATATTACCTCTGGTGTATGTTTTAAAAGCTCTCTAGTGTTCCCAAAATATGGTTTCAATTGTACTGGCATTTCAGATGGTCCCAAGTGCTTCCTAACTTTATGTGTCCCCTGATATTATTCCCTTCCACGCTGAATCCCGGAGAGTGTGAGTGACCAGTAAAATAGAGCAGAAGTGATGCTTTGTCACAGGCTAGGTCATAAAAGGGACAGAGCTTCCTGTTTGCTCTTTCTTTCTTTGATTGCTCGTTCCCGGGTGAGCTGTGAGCCTGCTCTCTTAGGGAGATACCCGTGAAACCGAGGCTAGGTGCGTGAGCTCACAGGCACATCCTTCAGTTCCAGTGAAAGCTTCAGGTGACACAGCTCTGGCCAATACCTGGATGGCAACTTCGTGAGGGACCCCAAACCACACCTACCCAGCTAAGTGGCTCCTGAATTCCTGATCCTGCAAAACTGTAGGAGAATGTTTGTTGTTCCAGGCTGCTAAGTGTGGGGGAGAATGTATTGTATAGCAATAGGTATCAAATATAAACGCTTTCTGCCCTGCCCATAATCCCAAAAGTTTTAGAAATGCTTTATGGCAAGATAGCCAGAAATTCCTCGCTAAAATGTCTCTCTGCTATGTGAGTGGGTTAATATATGAACCCTTAACTCCAGATTCTCTTATATAACTAGCTGCCTCCCTTTAGACCTGAGATGTATGAGACTGGGGATGGGTAACTCTGTGGAAGAGAGTGCTGGGGTCTGGAGTGAAGACCGCACATGAGGACAGGAATGAGAGCGGGTCACATGATGCCAGGGAGCGACTACAGTCACCAACATGGAGCCGGTCTCCATACCATCATGCACACTGCTTTCTCCCCCTGGCAATCTAGCCTCCTCTTCTTTGGTTGTCAGAGCCCTATCTATTCTTCACTGAACTCAAGTCCCACCTCGTCAGGGCAACCTTCTCTGATTGCAAAGAAAGGAATGTTATTCTCTCTTGTGAGCTCCCATAGCTCTCATTGCCTACGGTGCTCAGGTCACATGCAGCATGCACTGCCTGCCTTCGGAACTGAGTTTGAGACACCCAGGCATCTATGCAGCCCACACCCTAGAACCCAGACACCCTAGAAACTGGCAGAGTACTCTGCATGATTTAGACAATGACATTGACCAAGGCCCACATTGGGAGTGGCTCTTCTCCCAAGAAAAGTCTATTACTATCTGTGTTGTGGCCTTAAATGAGATATTTTAGTCTCCTGGGATGTAGCTTCTTCATTGGTGAAAGCGGATCCACCCTTAGCAGAGTAGTTAAGTTTTCCAGGGCCACCATATATCTACAGAGTGTCTGTACATCATGAAAGGACCCAGCTGAGGGGTGGGTGGGGTTTGAAATCCAGCCCCCACTCCCCTCCCCAAATCTTGTGTCAGAAGGAAACACATTTTGTAACTCACCCACCCAAAGGCACCTTTTGTCACCCACACAGGGGTGTTCACTGCAGGTGCCAGGGTCTTGTCAATTGCAACCTTCCCACAAGGACAAGCCCATGGGCTCTGCTGTTAAGAATCCTGGGATTGGGGTCCCCGGGGAGCTCAGCTGGCTAAGTGTCTGACCTCGGCTCAGGTCATGATCCCAGGGCTCATTGGTTCAAGCCCTACATCGGGCTCTCTACTGTAAGTTCCTGTCTCCCTCTCTCTCTGCCCCTCCCCTGCTCATGCTTTCTCTCGCCCTCAGGAAAAAAACAAAAAGAGTCCTGGGATCATCAAGCAGGCCTCAAAGACAGGCAGGAAGTTGGTTCTGTTTCTTGAACAAATGCTAAAGAAGTGAGTGTTATTTGCTCTCTTCCCTGTGTGACTGATGGTAACTGGCTATGACCTTGATTTGGATATTTTTGCCCTGCCTAGGATTCTTGCGGGTTCCCACATGGCTCTTCCCTCACTCTTGTTCATTCTCTCCTTTTTGTGTGTTTTAATGCTCATTGTTTCCTTGTTAAACCAGTTTTTAGTGTTGATATTTAATACATCTGCTTTTAGTAAACCCTGCAGGGTGTTTCCATTTGTGTAAACAGAATAAAAAGTCAAATAAATGGGCCTCACAACTGCCACTTGAATGAGCTAATGATAAAACCATGGCCCTTTTGTTCAGATGTTCAATAGCATAAGCACTCCTTCCCATCTGCTTTTTAAAGGCTTCCAGTGCTCCATCAGTTAACTCCTGTGGTCATGAGAAGATACTTGTATTTCCTTCGACTACCAGGGTATGTTCCTGATCATTTACATGTACATCAACCTAAAACTCATCTTCACCAATTCTCCAAAACATCCCAGCTTGTAAGAAGTTGGCACATACTCTCAAATGTATCACATCCTTTCTTATTATGTCATTCTGCAACAAAATAAAAACTACCATTCCAGAAACCCAAGATCATAAATACCTTTCCAAAGAAATGGCCTACATGTACCTTTGTTCATGATTCCCTATGAAATGCTCAATCATTTCTAACATTTCTGACCTACATGGTAAGTAGCAGGTATGGCAGAAAGTCCAAAACCCAGAGATCAGAGCCTCATAGTCGCTTAGCCATCCTGGATGTCTGGGATTCTAATAATTGAGTTGTTCCCCAAAGTGCTAAAAGATAGCCTACTTCTGTCTTCCATTTGTAGTGTGTTCTTTTCATTACTATTTTTAAAAAATATTTTAATGTTTTATTTGTTTTTGAGAGAGAGAGAGAGAGTGAGAACGTGAGCAGGGGAGAGGCAGAGAGAGAGGGAGATACAGAATCTGAAGCAGGCCCCAGGCTCTGAACTCTCAGCGCCAATGCGGGGCTCAAACTCACAAACTGCGACATCATGACCCGAGCTGAAGTCAGACACTTAACCGACAGAGCCACCCAGATGCCCTTTCATTGCTGTTTTTTCAACTCATACCTTGTTTTCCTTCACATGGTTTAGCATAATGCAGAGGCAGTGTTGGAAGTTTTCTATGGGCTGTGATTAACAGAGAATCAGTAAAGTCTTCCTAAATATAGATTCTGACAAGGACCACATGCCTGAAATCCAGCACAATGAGCCTTCCTTTGATTTAGGGTTGTCTTTCTTTTTCCTCCCAATATTTTATTTATTTATTTACTTACTTACTTACTTATTTATTTATGAGACAGAGAGAATCTTAAGCAGGCTCAATGCCCAACCCTGAGATCATGACCTAAGCTGAAATCAAGAGTCAGAGCCTTAACCAACTGAGTCACCTAGGCAGCACCCCCCCCCAATAGTTTATTATGAAAAATGTCAGACATACAGAAATATTGGTAAAGATGTGCAGTGAACACCACTAACCCTTAGATTCTATAGTAAGCATTTTGATGTACAGTTGACCCTTGAACAATACAGGTTTGAATTGCTTGGGTCTACTAGTATGTGGGTTTTTTACCAGTCCTGTAAATGTATTTTCTTACTCTTATGAGTTTCTTAATAGTGTTTTCTTTTCTCTAGCTTCCTTTACTGTAAGGATATATGTAACATACAAACTATGTGTTAATTGTGTTATCAGTAAGGCTTGTGGTCAACAGTAGGCTATTAGTAGTTAAGTTTTAGGGGAATCAAAAGTTATACATGGATCTTAGGCCACATGGGGGTTGCTACCTCCTAACTCCTGTGTTGTTCAAGGCTCAAGTACATTTGCTTTATCACATATTTAGGCATCTCTATATTCATCAATGCATCATATTTTGTAATGCTTTTCAGAGTAAGTTGCAGACATCGATACAGTTTACCCCTACATTCTGCAGCCTGTGTATCATTAACTATAGTTCAATATTTGTATACAATTTCTCTTTTTTATATTTATTTATTTTGAGAGAGAGGGAGAGAAAGAGAGAGTGTGAGCATGGTAGAGGCACAGAGAGAGGGGGAGAGAATCCCAAACAGGCTCCATGCTCTCAGCACAGAGCCTGACAGGGGGCTTCATCCCACAAACCATGAGATCATGACCTGAGCCAAAATCAAGAGTATGATGCTTAACTGACTGAGCCCACCAGATGCTCGCCCCACCCCACCCCCATTTTAAAGTATTATTTACATACAATCAAATACACAGGTCTTAAATGTGGCAATGAGTCTTACTTTGTGTTCTCTTTTAAAATACAAATATACATATACACCCCCCCATACACACACCCAGAAGAACTCCTGACATCATTCATATCTGAGCATAAACTGAATTTACTTCTTTTTTTTTCCTCTTCAAAAGGAGTAACACACCACAGGATGAAAATATATAGGAAAAAGTAAGTCCTCATATTCTATTTCATTAAGTTTCCTCATTGGAACTTCACAGTTTTGTAAGTAGCTTTTAAATTTGGAATATATGTCTGATTTCCAACAATATTATTATTGAAATCAATATTTCTAGAAAACATCGTCATCTTCATTAGCACTATTTTTTTTCAGAGAGAGAGAGAGAGAGAGAGAGTGAGAGCGTGCGTGTGGGAGTGGGGAAGAAGCAGAGGAAGCGAGAGAAAGAGAATCTTTTTTTTTTTTTTTTACAAATAGTTTATTGTCAAATTAGTTTCTACATAACACTCAGTGCTCATCCCCAAAGTGCCCTCCTTCATGCCCATCCCCCCTCCCCCCCACATCCATCAGTCCTCAGTTTTTGTCAGCATTCAAGAGTCTCTCATGGTTTGCCTCTCTCCCTTTCCCCCACCATTTCCGCCCTTCTTCTCCCCCTTGGTCCTCCGTCAAGTTCCTCCTAATCCTCCTATACGTGCAAACATATGGTATTTGTCCTTCTCTGCCTGACTTATTTCGCTCAGCATAACACCCTCAAGGTCCATCCATGTTGCTACACATGGCCAGATTTCATTGTTTCTCATTGCCATGTAGTATTCCATGGTATAGATAAACCACATCTTCTTGATCCATTCATCTGTTGATGGACACTTAGGCTCTTTCCATGTTTTAGCTATTGTGGAGAGTGCTGCTATGAACATTGGGGTACATGTGCTCCTATGCCTCAGCATTTCTGTATCCCTTGGGTAAATTCCTAGCAGTGCTATTGCTGGGTCATAAGGGAGTTCTATTGTTAGTTTCCTGAGGAACCTCCACACTGTTTTCCAGAGGGGCTGTACCAGTTTACATTCCCACCAACAGTGCAGGAGGGTGCCCGTTTCTCCACATCCTCGCCAGCATCTAGAGTTCTCTGATTTGCTCATTGAGAGAAAGAGAATCTTAAGCAGACTCCATACTAAGTGTGGAGCCTGACATGGGGTGCCATCCCTGGGATCATGACCTGAGCCAAAACCAAGAATCAGACGTTCAACTGACTGAGCCACTCAGGTGTCCTTTTCATTAGCACTTATAAGGGTGTTCTATGTGCCATGCACTGAACTGATTTCTTTTTTTCTTTTTTAGGTTTTTTAATGTTTATTTATTTTCGAGAGACAGAGCATGAACATGAGCAGGGGGAGGAGGAGAGAGAGAGGGAGACATGGAATCCGAAGAAAGCTCCAGGCTCTGAGCTGTCTGCACAGAGCCAACATGGGGCTGGAACTCATGAATGGTGAGATCACGACCTGAGCCACAGTCAGACACTCAACCCACTGAGCCACCCAGGTGCCCCTGAACTGATTTCTTTATGGTCACATATCACTTAATCTTCACTACAACCATATCAGGTTTATTATCATTATTATTATTATTATTATTATTATTTTCCAAATGTAGAAATGAAGGGTCAGAGAAGTTAAACAACTTGCTCAGGGTTACACAGCTTGTAAGTGGTGCAGCAGAAATCCAGATCTCAGCATGCCTGACTCCCAAGCCCACTCAACAGTCAATGTGCCACCAATATTTACTGAGCATCTATTAAACCCACCACAATTCAAGGCACCAGACATACAGTGTCAATCAAAACAAACTAGCTTCCTAGAAGATCTTACAGTAGAGGGGATGCATTAGAAAAATAAACACACCAATTTTGTTTGGTAAATGAATTTTCATGGAAATCATGAGTGGTAGGTTTTTTATCTTTATTTTTTAGTTTATTTATTTATTTTGAGAAAGAGGAAGAGCATGAGCAGGAGAAGGGACAGAGAGAGAGAAAGAGTTTGGTGGGGGGAGTCAGAGACAGAAGGAGAGAGAATCCCAAGCTGGCTCCATGCTATCAGCACAGAGCCCGACATGGGGCTAGAACTCATGAATCATTAGATCATGACCTGAGCTGAAACCAAGAGTCAGACGATTAACTGACTGAGCCACCCAGACACCCCATGAATGGTATTTTTATCAATCCATTTAGCAATGGACAAAACTTGAGATTCCCCAAAATGAGACTGGTCCCAGAATACGGCCCTAATAAGTAGACCAATGGTATTGAAACAAAGAGCAACTTCAAATGTAGATCATGAATAGCACATGACTGTTTTCTTTGTGGGGAAGACTTTCTAAGGTACCCTGAAGGCAAAAGAAAAGGGAAAAGTGAATACAATCAGAAGAATCCTTAGATTAAAATAAAAACAAAAAAGAAGACACATTCAGCTGATCACAGAAAACAAATCATACAGACTTAGCCTGCTCCTATCTTGGCCTGAAGAAAGATGAGCTAGTCTCTGAAGTAAAGATTGTCCAGGAAGAAATGACTCTCTAGAAATTGAGTAAATTGCAGCCAAGTCCCCCCTCCCACCAAAAAAAATAAATAAATAAAAGCAATATATAAAAACTTGGGAGGGATCACCAAAATAAGGGTTCTTTTCATCTAATGGAAGAATAGCATGGGCCATAGCTTCCACTTCTCAGACACTGTGCTCTGTGCTCATATCTGCTAGTGTGACACTTCCTTTACTAATCAATGAAGATTTACTAAGCAACTGCTTAAAGGAAGAAAGCCTGGGGTTTGCAAAGATAAATGAGACTAGATGGCTACAGTCACGTAATGTGCAACCCAGTGAAGAAGCCAGAGTTGGGTGTGCAATACAGGGTACTCAGTTAAATTTTAATTTTAGATAAATGACCCAAATCTTTTAATAGAAGTATTTCCCATGCACTACTTGAACCATACTTACACTAAACCAATGTTCATCTGAAATTCAAACTTCACTGGTATCTCTATTTTATCTGCAACCCTACTGTACGATAGGTTTTATGACTGAGAATCAAGGTCGAAATGCAGAAGAGAGAAAGCTCTAGGAACAAGAAAAATCAAGCTCTGAAAAATGGCAAATAGACTAGGCTGAGATAGCTCGGAAGAAAAGATCACACCTGTTTGTTAGGAAGGGCTAAAGGTGGTATTTGCACTTGACCTTAGAAAGTGAATAGGGTTTGCCTATATGTGAAGGAGCAGAGATTGCATCTCAGGCCAAGATAATGGTGTAAGCAAGAACATGGGTAGGAAAACATAGTTCTAGCTCAGTACAGCTAAGAATAATGAATAGAGGGAGACACCTGGGTGGCTCAGTTGGTTAGGAGCTGACTCCAGCTCAGGTCATGATCTCACGGTTCATGGGTTTGGGCCCTGCATTGGGCTCTGTGGAGCCTGAAACCTGCTTCGGTTCTGGCATCTCCCTCTCGCTTTGCCCTCCCCTCTCTCTCTGCCTTAAAAATAAATAAAACATTTAAAACATTAAAAAAGAAGAATGAATAGAGGTGGATTAGAACCCAGGTTTTCCCATCTCCAGAGTCCAGGCCTATCACATTCTACTAGTAGGAGAAGAATGAGGTCTGCTTGGAGTAGAATCCAGTGACAACGGCTGGTTGGGGAACAGACTGTCCAGGGACTGGAATACCAGGCTGTCCTGTGGGCTTAATTAAGAATAACTCGGTATGAGGAAAGATACAACCTTCCAAGGACACCGCATGCCCAAACCATAGCTAACAAAGGGGACTCTGGGGACTGTGCATGAGGAGAGCCACAGGGGTCGCTGGGCTGCCCAGATCCAGAGCGTCTGTGGAAACCCTCGGCCCTATAACTTAGTGTGGCTGCGAACCAGACTGGCCCCTGGCGTTTTATTGGCCAAAGAAGCATTTGGCTTCAGCTAGATATCAGTGTTCCAGGCACTGCATCCCTTTTGTGCTGGCTTTTGCCCCCCAAAAAAAGCTACAAACGAGTGCATCTCCATTGCACGTTGGCGCGAAAGAGAAATGCAGTTTCACAAGCTCATCAGTGACTGTGGTGACTCTGAAAATGCTTTCCTGATGAATAGCTAGGTCCTAGCAACTGTCATTCTAACCTTATCTTGGTTGCAAAAATGTGTCTTCCCACCCAGGGGGTTCCACCTGCGGAGGGTGGAGTCTGGGGAGATGTTGGAGTCCCCGGGAGGGCCCAGGGCAGGGAGAGGGGACAAGCCACGCCTTCTGTCTCATCAGCTTGTTACCAATGACTCATGGAAGGCATCTGCTCTCTCAGGGCTGCAAGTTCACAGAGTGTCTGGTCCTGAAGAACAAACTTGCCTGCCACACAGGCATTCGCCTGGTTACTCGTTCCTATGAAGCTGCGGAGGGAGTTAGGAAACTGTTCCGTTAATAATCATGCCCGTGATCTCCATATTAAAGAGCTTTGTGCACGATGTTCTCTGGAGGCAGGGGAGAGTCCTTTAAGAAACTGGCTCCTTGCAGGCAGGGTGTTGAATGAAACCTCTCCTGGCCAAAGGAAGGATAGCATTGATTAGCAACACAACTAAAGCGACTACAGTTGGCCAATACCAGCTATGTGCCACGTACTGTGTATCTTTGAAAAGTGGGCACATTTCTTCTTTAATTCTGGTGTTCAATTCTCTTAAAATGTTCTTACCCGGGCCACTCTGAAGGTGGCTCAAAGACATCTGTTTAGCAAAACTAATTTATGGGGATACAAATCAGAATATTGTGATACCCAGACAGAGGGAAGGTGGACTTGGAAGAGCACAAGGTAATTTTCTGAGGTGTTGAAAACAGTCAGGTCTTGATGGGGATATTGGTTTCAGAGGGTACACAGTTTGTTAAAACTAAACAAAAGGTACATTTAAGATCCATGCAATTCAGTGTATATGATTACACCTCAATTAAAAAAAAATTTATTCCTGCTTTTTGATTCTACTTCTTAGAGCCAGTTCTGGCCATATGGCTTTGGAAACCATCTCTTATCTGAAGCTGGGGCTTATCCTATAGCCCAGGAAAGGAACTCGGCAAATACAATAGCCCCACAAAGCAATCCAGAAAATCCCTGTTAGTGACTGTCTAGTTTCCTAAGTCCACCATTTAAATTCTTTATAGCTATGCATTTATGGCTTTAACTTCCATTTTGTATTCTAACATGTGTTAGCCCAGCTGGCCCACTAACTACAACTGGTCCTTTAAGGACGTGCTTATACAGATATTTCTTAAATGAGACTAACAAGGTGATGGCCATTTCCATTTGCCTAGACTATCTCATCTTCTTTATTCACAGAACCCAAGTTTTGTTCAGGTAGCAATATTCCCAGTTTAAATTTTTTTTTAATGTTTTATTTATTTCTGAGAGAGAGATAGAGAGACAGCGAGAGCAGGGGAGGGTCAGGGAGAGAGGGAGACATAGAATGTGAAGTAGGTTCCAGGCTCTTAGCTGGCTGTCAGCACAGAGCCCAACGCGGGGCTCGAACCCACGAACCATGAGATCATGACCTGAGCCAAAGTCGGACGCTTAACCGAATAAGCCACCCAGGCACCCCATTATTCCCAGTTTAAGAATAGTCATCTCCTCAGACTCCCTTGTAGCTACCGGTGGCGTGTAACCCATTTCTGGCCAATGAGATGCAAATAAAAGACTACTGAATAAGAATCTAAGGGGAACTATTGTTTTCCTGATTAAAAGGGTCAGACAGTTGACAGATGTCTTTTCTGTTCACTTTTCTTGGATCCCTCATATCTCTGGTCTGGAAGGCGGGTGAAATGGCTGGACAAGGTATAGCTACATTGGACCATGAAACAGCTAAGCATGAGAGAGAAGAAAGAAAGAAAGGCTGTTTCATTGAACAGTTGTCTTTGTGTTGGACTTTCTAACTGTAGTCTCTTTATTATATGAAAAACAACCCCTTTTTTTGGTTAAGCCACTGTGGCTGGGTTTCTTTTATATCCAGCCAAGTCCAGTTTTGTACTTAATATCTAAAATTTTTAACTTGAAAATATAAGTATAGATGATCCATGACTATGCAAAAAAAAAAAAAAAAGAAGTATGAGATCCAAGTAATGACATCTAACTGTGATGGTGTCATAAATATGAGACCCGAGTAATGATATCTATGTGAGACCTGGGTGATGATTATACTAGACTGTCAGCTCCTTGAGGACAGGTACCATGTCTAATCATTGTTACATCTTTAACACAGCATATGTCCAATTTATATTTGCTGGATGGAACCTCCCTACAATTCCAAGCAAGGAGTCACAAATCCTCCAAACTTGTTTTCCCTATAGGAACCTGGCCTGGCAGCGTTCATAACACAATACAAGACTTTTCCTTCAACCAAATTTGAATTCTTCCTGAGGCTGTGTAAGAATTCTATTCACTCTTTTCCCCCAAACTTATTGAGATATAATTGACATATAACATATGTCATACAACAGTCCAAGGTATGCAATATAACGATGTGACAAATGTATGTATTACAAAATGACCACAACCATAAATTTAGTTAACATCCATCACCTCATAGTTACAATTCTTTTCTTATGATGAGAACCTTTAAGACCTACTCTCATAGCAAGTTTCAGTATACACTACAGTATTGTTAACAGCAGTCACCTTGTGGTACATTACATCCCCAGAACTTATCTTATAACTAGAAGTTTCTACCTTTTGACCACATTCCCTCTCCACCTTCCCTTATTCAAGGCAGAGGTACTCCCATTGAGACAACTACACACTCTAATCTAGTGCGGATTCTCAAAGAAGGTTATTTCCCTGATGATACCACTGAGCTCACTGTCATGTTCTGGCCTTCCTAGATGAGGATTACCTTGAGAGTGCACAGGAATGAGCATTTTCCATGCACTTTTTTTGTGGTGGGGGGCAGAATTTGAGTTTCTGTAGTAGTGTCTTGGATCTGCCTCGCAGAGGTAACCTGAGTACCCGTCCCCAAACTCTTGGTTCAGTGGCTTCATATTGCAGCTTGAACTCCACCATCATGAGAGTATTTATCATGTGGAAATAGGTAAATGGTACAAATCAGTGCTCCCCTCACCCAGCCTTGGTCCCAAAAAGCTAGTGATTAAATATTTACCAGCATACCACTCTGCTTATCTATCCTTGTTTCCTATCTCAAGTAACCACTCCAATGAAGAGAATGATGGCCTTATTTAGATATCCCCACACTTTTCAAAAGTTTGCATCAGGCCACTTTGCTTTTACAGAAGACCTACATTAGTACCTGGTTTTGCTAACAGAGAAATCCAAAGGGGATTTTTGCATTTACTAAAAAAGAAGAAAAGCAAAAATAGCGTTCAGCATTTGTTTCTGCAGCAAAGCTGTTATGGAGACAGCATACCCCACGCAGGAAGAGGGGCCTTGCCAAGCCTCTTCCTTGGGAACTACACCCAGCATCCAGCCAACATAACTTTGAGCTGTGTCTGGGAGCATCTGTGCATTATCTCAATGTACATTGTCCATATATTAGAGATTATTTTCAGGGTCTAGGAGCCCTCCAAAAAATTTGCATATGAATTAATGATGATCGCTCTTCCCTTTACGTCATTTTGCTTTATGAAAGTTTTCATAGGAACATTCTAGTGTTGGGTAACAGGGATACCTGTATTTGGGCAGTGGGTTAAAATATTTAAAGTGGCATCACATAAATGATTTCATTTGACTCTCACAGCAACCCTATGAGGTAGACAAGGAAAGCATCATTGGCCCCAAATTAGTTTCCTACTTCTACTATAGGAAATTATCACAGGGGTCCCTGGGTGGCTCAGTCAGTTAAGCATCCAACTTTAGCTCAGGTCATGATCCCACGGTTCATGGGTTCCAGCCCTGCATCGGGGTCTGTGCTGACAGCCCAGAGCCTGGAACCTGCTTCAGAATCAGTGTCTTCCTCTCTCTCTGCCCCTCCACTGCTCACAGTCTGTCTCTGTGTCTCAGAAAACAAAATAAACATTAAGAACAAATTAAAAAAAAGTGAAATCGTCACAAACTGAGTGGCTGAAAACGAAACTATATATTATCTTACAGTATCTGTGGGTCAGAAGTCTGAAATGGGTGCTGAGGAGCTAAAATCAAGGTCCGCAGGGCTACGCTTCTTCTGCAGGCTCAGAGTGGCAAATCAGATTCTTGCCTGTTCCACTTTGTACTCCTAGGCTGCTCACATTCCCAGGCTTGTGGTCCCCTTCTGTCTTCAAAGCCAGCCCCTATCACTCTGACCTCAGCCTCTGCGGTCACATCTCTTGTAGCTCTGTTTCCTCTGCCTCTCTTTCACTTATAAGGACCCTTGTGATCATGCTGGGTTCACCTAGATAATACAGGACAATCTACATGTCAAGACCTGAAAATCTCCCTTTGCTCTCTGAGGTAGCACTTTCACAGGTTCCGGGGATTATGCTGTGGACATCGGAGGAAGTCATGACTTTGTTTACTGCTTACCCTTTTATAAATGAGGAAGCCAGCCCTGAAAGATAACAGTCCTGCTCAAGTTCATGAAGGTGTCAGCAGCTAGGAGGGACTTGGGCTGAGGCCAGCGCCCTGTCCACTGCAGTGCGCTGCCTGTCTTTGTAAATATTTGTCCAACAGCTGGCCCAGGAGAGGGCACGCTCTGGGGCAATGGGCACAGCACAGCTAAGGACAGAGCCTCTGGGGGCTGATTTTAGGATCTTATGAGTCCTCCTGGGCCCAGCTTCTGCTAACCAAATGGTCTTAATTTTCCTTCCCAGCATCCCTGGGAGACTTGGAGGTCGAGATACAGTGGCCTAAAGTCCCTAAGAGCTGGATTTTCTGAGTGTTGGTTGAGACATAACTGAGGACTTGCCAGGACATGTGGAGATATTTCCTTCCACTCCCTCTAGCTGTTTACCAATCTGATTAACCCCTTTCCTTTCTGGGGCTTTGCTTCCAGCTTCAGGACTGAACCATTGCCACCCCCTCCCCCCAAACTCTCTCCTCCAGGTCCACCACCACCCCCCTCAGTCAGATGAAACAGTGGGTAAGCGGGGGAAATCATTAGACTATCAGAACACCGTAAGGCCGTCTGAGTCGATTAGAAGGTGTCCACCCTGGGGATCCCAATACGAAGAGAGAGTAGAGCCCTTGCTCCTTCCTAGTGCTCTATGTCAAAGGAAGGAAGCTTAAAAGATGCTGGATCAGGACCCCTGTGTCCTCATTCACACTCGTGTTCCAATTTATTGCAAGACTCTGGGTGAGTCACTTTTTGTGAGGCTTCATTTCCTCATCTGGACAGATGCAAGGAGCGGTTCACACTGTGGGGTCCTGTGCCATAATGTTACTGATAGCGCCAGACCTAGCATCTGATCACCCAAGTTCAAAACCCTGCTCCCAACACTTGTTGGAAAGGTTAAGTTGGGCAAAAGATCTAACTTCTCTGTGTTTCATTGTTCTTATACAGTGGGGATCCTAATAACATCACCATCCTTAGACTTATTGTGAGGATTAAATGACATGATGCCCTTGATAAATGTTATTATTGTAGCCGATTAGTGATTCTCAAAGTGTTCTCCCTGAACCAGCAACATCGGCCTCATCTGGGAACTTGTTAGAAATGCACATTTTCAGTCCCATCCCAGACCTTGTGAACCAGAAACTCGGGGGAGGAGGGAGCTGGGGCACAGCAATCTGTGTTTGAAGAAACACTCCAGAGGATTCTAACGCTCCATGTCAAAGCTTGAGAACCACTGGTGCAGATGGTTCTAAGATCCCTTCCCATTCTGGAATTCTATTTTTTCCTGCCAATGTATGCATTTCTCCACGGCCCCAGGAAATCATTAGTATTTACCCACATCATTCCACAAACCCTTCTTAACTTCTTTTCATATTGGAATCTAGGGATGAAAAACAAAACAAGAAATAGCCTATGGGCTCAAGAAGTTGACAGTTCAGTTTAATTTGCAGCTTCAAAAATATGATTTGGTAAATGTTTCTGCATTCGTTCATGATCCCTTTCATATGAGTTTCACTATATGAAAACGGTATCTTTAAAAAAAAAAAAAAAGATTTTCTTTAGATCACAGTTAGAGCAAGATATTAGCTAGGTGACCTTGAGTCTCCGCGTCTTCATTTTCAGAACAGGATTAATAATACCTGTCTTGCTAATTTGTTGTGAAGATTAACATGATTAAATGTGATGACATGTATGAAATGACAGTTTGTTCTAGATGTCCAGTACTGCTTAGTCGGATCTCAGCTTAAAGCCAGTTCATAATTAACTATTGTTGACTAGTATTGATTTGGCTTTATAGTATATCATACTGATAGGCAAAAATTTTTTAAAAATAGATCAATCCATCACATGCAGAAATCAGGAATGCTATAAGGTGTGTTCATCACTTTCACATTCTCTTTTCTAGAGTTCAAGCAATGAAGACCCACAACAGGCTCTTTGTACTTCCGGGATAAATCTGGTGTTTATCCAAAGGCAACCCTGAATGCCAGGAGTCAAAGCAAAATCTTTGATATCACCTCAGAAATTTCCCTTTTAATTCTACCTCAGAAGATTCTATCTGATTAACCAGGCAGTCCACAGATTCCAGAAGAGTTTTACTCCTCTTTGTGTAAAAGCCAGTACCTTCCCAGAGCTTAGACTGGAAATGGAGCTTTTTGTGGTTCTCCAAATTTAATTCAACAAATATTGAATTGCTGAAAAACCACAGGGGGCTGCTTTCGAAGTTTGTGATTTCTTCAAGCAAAAGGGCTTACTCGGGGCTCAAAAACCTTCCACACATGGAGAGAAGGAGAGCAGCAATCCAATCTGGTGATGTGAAGTATTTTCTGCTATTTCTTTATTCACTAGGGCTAAGGAGAGAGTGTTTTCCTTGAAACTCTTTGGGCTGAGATTTGAAATGCAAACCAAGATTTTAGGGCTCTGACAAGTCCCAAACAGGAAAGAAGGCCAACCGGTCACTGTGAGCCTTATCAACAGATAGGGATGTTCCTTCTATTTAGTGACTCATCACTCCTGAGGCCCTCACCCTTCTCTACTGCTCCTCACCCTTCTCTACTCTCCTTTTGACCAAGTCTAAGTGGGCTTCTCACTTGACAATGAATTCACGTAGGCCTTGGAGGTCTAACAGCAATGACAGCTCTGGGTCCTGCAACGTGAGATAAATCCAAGTGAGAGGTGTCATGAGTCTTCTATGTTGAAAGTATAGCTCTTGATAAGTGCAGTAAGGGACAGTCTAAGAATGTCTTTTGTTTATTTGGGAAGATGTTTTGTCCACAGAGCTAATCTTCAGGGGCCTGGGATTCAGCATCTTCAAACCCTACACCACCCACAGCACAGTACTCCAATGAGTGACCGCCATGTGTGTGGCAGACACTACTAGAGGCACATTTCTCACTTGACTTCAGTTCAACCCTCACGACTCTGCAAGCTTCATTTCATCATTCCCATTTTCTAGGAGGAGACATCAACAAACCTCAGTATGGCCACATAACAGCTGGGATTTCATGATCATTCAATAAAAGAGAGACTCCCCCGGGGCACCGGGTGGCTCAGTCGGTTAAGCATCTGACTTTGGCTCAGGTCATGATCTCATGGTTTGTGAATTCATGCACTGCATCAAGTTCTGTGTGGAGCTTTCTTCGGATTCTGTCTCTGTCTCTCTTGCCCCTCTCCCACTTGCGGTCTGTCTCTCTGTCTCTCTCAAAAATAGATAAACATTAAAAAAATTTATTTTAAAAAGGGAGATGCTCCCCTTCCCGGGTTCAACTGACTCCAAAGCCCATGTTTCCCCTATTTTGGTTAGTGGCATAAATAGAAATCCAAGTGTTCATATTAGAACACTGAGTATTAACTCCTCATTCTCCTTCACCCTCACACTTCCCATCTGAAGGGCTATCAGATCTTACAAGGCCTCCTTAATTTATTTTATATCTGCTCCCTCCTTCATCTGCATTCTTCGTTGCTAAATTACTACAAGTTCCTTTTCTTTTCCTGACTCCAGTTTTCTACATCCCTCTTAGAGTCATCTTTCTTTTTTATTTTTCTTTATTTAAAAAACATCTTTTTAAGTTTATTTATTTATTTTGAGAGAAAGAGAGCATAAATTGTGGAGGAACAGAGAGACGAAGAGAAAGAGAATCCCAAGCAGGCTCCACACTGTCAGCGCAGGGTTCCATGTGGGGCTCAAACTCACAAACCTTAAGATCATGACCTGAGCCAAAATCAAGTCAGATGCTCAACCAACTGAGCTATCCAGGTGCCTCCCTCTTTTAATGTTTATTTATTTTTATCGAGAGAGAGAGAGAGAGAGGAGAGAGAGAGAGAGAGCATTAGCAGGAGGAGGGGCAGAGAGAGAGGGAGAGAGAATCCCAAGCAGGCTCCACACTCAGTGCAGAGCCCAACACAGGGCTCGATCTCACCACCATGGGACCATGACCTGAGCCAAAATCAATGGACAGGCACTCAACCAACTGAGCCACCCAGGAGCCCCTAAAAGTCATCTTTCTATGACTCAAACCTGACCATGTTTCCTCTCTCATTTGGGTTCTTCAGTGATCCTTTCATAACTAATAACAATCATTTTGTAGAAGTTACCATGTGTTAAACATTATTTTAAGCACTTTACGTACAGTAAGTGGTATGAGATAAATCTATAATTACTGATATTATCCCCATGTTAAAGGTAAAACTCAAATCTAAAAAATTCTGTTCCTTGCCCAATACCATCTAAGTAGCTTAAGTAGGATGTCAACTCTGTAAATATGGTCCTAGAATCTGTACTTTTAACCTCATCTTGTTTGTAAAGTCTGGGTATTTAATACAACTTATAAAACTCTTCATGGTCCAACACTGCCTTATGCTCTAGACATTGATAACTACTTAGAAGAGTTTTCTGAATAGAGTGAGGCCACAAACCTTAGTGTCTTCCAATCTCATAACCTGTTCCCTCTGCCCAAATCCTACCCTCCGTGCCTATTCAGTTGATTCCTGTTTGTTCTCTGAACCTGAATGTGAGCCTCACCATTCTGGTAGGACTTCCATGATCACAGTCATTCTCTGAGATTTATACCAGAGGTACGATCGATACTGCCCGTGTGTCTCTACCTTCTAAAATAGTCTACGGGCTCCTTGAGAGAGGCCTGGGTCTTTATCATTTTGTATTCCCAGTGACTGGCACATAGCAAGTGCTCAGTAATTTTCTTGGAATGAAGAAGAGTGAAGGTGGTATATGACAAAAGTGTTAAAACCACAGGCTCAAAATGGTGTCACTAAGGCCAAGTAACCAGATTAGGGTGCAATATCTAACCTAACTGCAGTTTCAGCCATACCCAGAAATGTAATCTTAACTGGTCAACATTGTTTTAAGCACTTTATGTACAGTAAGTGGTATGAGATAAATCTATAATTACTGATATTATCCCCCTGTTAAAGGTAAAACTTAAATCTAGAAAATTCTGTTCCTTACCCAGTGCGCCCTCTCCATCTCCCAAAGAAAGAAAGATGAGATAATCCACCTAATTAGACCCCTTATTTTCCCCCTAAAGGAAGGTAACCTTGCTTGGAACATCCTTTCATTATTTTTTCATTTTCGTTTTTATTTTTGGCTAATAACTTCTTTGCCCCACCTTTCTACCTATAAAAATCTTCCATTCTGTACAACTCGTAGACGCTTCCACTACTTGCTGCCTGACTCACAAATCACTTAATAAAGCCAATTAGATCTTCAAGTTTTCTTTGTTGGATTTTTGTGCTTTAATAAGGGACAAATAAGTTGTTCAGAAGACAGGATAGAAAGAGCCACTAAAAAGTTTGAAAGGAGGAGGACATGATAGAGGGCTGGAGCACCCAGCATTTTCACTTTATGTAAGAGAAAACTGAGGCACAGAAAGGGTAAGTGAGGTACCCAAGGTCACACAGCTAGGAGATAAGATTTAACTCAAGTTGTCAGGTGCTGGATCCCACGCTCTACCTGTATAAACATTTTGTATTTTAAGTTCTATATTTAATTTACAGCATATAAAAATGTAAGTATGAACTAGTGATTTCACAGATATCACTTTTTAGAATGAGGATAAGAAAACAATGAGTCCTTTTAAAGAAAAATAATAGGAGGATGGCTCTCCAAGAACAAAAATCAGGAAGGTGGAATGCTAATGACCCAACAATCATCTTTATGAAACATGTAATTAACTATGTTAAAAGTTAACAGACTCATTTTTTACATACCTGGGCAGATAGCTGATGAGATGCACTATGATGTCAGGTTGACTTGACTCAATGGAAACATGACTGGTTAAACCTTGCTACTCTAACCTTGGGAACGCTCATTCCATTGTCAATAAATTCCTTTACACTTGGGACCTTTGCCCTCAACGCTTTCATCTTTTCCTCCTTCTTCCACTTCCTTCCATTACAGAAAAGCTTTCTCTTTAATCTGGCTTTTCAACCTCTCAAGTGGAATTTACTTTCTTCCTCATTTCTCCTTTATCTCAAAGTCAAGAAGAGGCACATTCTCATTGCCCTCTACCCTCCTGTTGCCTCTGGATCATCTTTGCTTTTCACATTCTAAACTCAACTATCTCTCCTTTCTTGAAATCCATATCAGATTATCATCTTCTCTCCATCATTGTTCTGCTATCTGTCAACTTTCAAGTTATTTTTCTACATTCTGAAGATTCTGATCGCAACCATATTTGAGTGTGACTACCTTCTCCTTTTTGTAAAACTCGTCCTTTGTTCTTTCTTTGCTGGCTTTCTATCCCTTCACCAAAAAGGTGGGATTTCTTCAAGGTCCCACCCACAGCCCTTAATGCTTTTCCTTTTGTCCTCTCTCTCTGGGGAACTTCACAGCTTCAACCTTTTCAATCTTTTCAAATGTCTCTCCAATCCAGATCTCTTGGTCAAACCGTCTCTGAACTACAGGCTGGAATTTCCAAACATCTCTGCACTATCTTCTTAACATACTGCCAGGTTCAACAAACTATATCCAAAAATGAACGCACTCTTCTTTCTTCTGGCTCTCCCTCTGCATGCCTTCTCTCAGTGAAAAGTAGTCACGTAGAAGAGAATGCTCAGACCGACTTCCAATGCCTTTCTCTCTTTCATCATCCCAATATATCTTTGGCCACCATGCCTCATCAATAAATCACTATCTTTCTGTTCTTACAGTTGCTCAACCAGATTCTCCTGTATGCCTCACCTTGTGGGTCACACTACACCAGCAAACAAAACAGACTACTAGGCTAATGCTAGAACATGTCATTTGCAGGCTCCATGCCTTGGTAAATGTCAATTTCACCGATAGAATGTAGTTAAAACGTTTTCGTTTGAAGTCCAGGATTCTCTCCCAACCTATTTTTTTCCTCATCTCTTCCTATACACGCCCTATTTTAACCAACCCAGATTTCTTGATGGCCCCTGAGTAAACCATTTATTCACTCAAGAAGTATTTACTAAGCACTTGGTATTAGCCCAATACTGTCCTAAGTGTTGGAAATACAACAGGGGACATGACTTCTGTGTTCAGACTTAGATGATGCAATCAATAGAAACACAATGTTGTAAGTACTGATCTACGATGATAGCTCAGTACTATGAGCCATCATTTGGAGGTTCCTAACTGTATCGAGGCAAGATCTAGGGAATGGAGAAATAGGAAAGGTATTTTCTGAGATAGGTAATAACTGAGTTGAGAACTGAAGCTAAATAAGAATTATTCAGATATAATGTGGGGGGAGGGCTGTTATTAATATAGAAGGCAATGTATGCACAGGGACTTGGGGCAAGAAAGGATGGCCAGAGAAAAGAGAAATGAGAATAGGGATCAGAGGAAAAGGAAGAAAAACCAAGCGTTGTAGATGCCAAGGGATGGGTGAGAAAGCAAGAGTGGACTACAGGGCCTATGCTGCCAAGAGGTCAAATAAGATGAAGACTAGAGTGTCCATTGGCTCTAGAATAGAAAAATCACTAATGACTTTAGTGGCCAGGAGCCCTTCAAGCAACTGATGCAGGCAAGGTTAGATTACAGTAGAGAGAGAAATGTATGGAAGGTAAGACACTGATGACTAGAATTCTAGAAAATCTTTATGGAAATTCAAAACTCTATATCTTTATGCCATTTGCTCATTCTGTACCAGTTTCCTCCTGTCCCACTTCTTTCCCTCCTTAGCCTACACCGTTATTCCCAACTTTCTTTCACTAAAATGCTGGCTATTTTTCAAGACCCAAATCAAATACCATCATATCTTGAGCTTCCCTGCACTCCTGGCAGTTAGAACGGATTACTCAGTATTTGCCACATCAATCTTTGCTGAATTAGCAAAGTGTGTTCACTGATCACATGGAATTTCCCTTGTACATCGGTCATAGCACTTGTTTCTTCCTAACTTTGTGGTTTGTTTAGTTGCACACACTTGTTTCCCTGACTCCATAACTTGATGATGAGATAGCTGTGTGTTAGTCATCTTTGAACTTCTCAGAGTTCCCAACTAAGTGCATTCGGGCACTGCTGTCATTCAAATTAACTCAACTGCCTGTTCTCTCTCTCTCTTGCATTGAGGTAAACACATGCTATGTATGATATGATCACTTAGCGACAGTGATTTTTAATAGTATCTATAACAAAAATGGAAAACCTTAGGATTTGCTACGGTCATCTTTAATCTTTCAAAATAGTTCCACTCTTACTCATATGTTTTGCATATTCCAAATGCTATAAATCACTATCAGACTGGCTTTCTATATGAATGAATACAAAACAACTTTCTAATTCAAGTGAAATAAGCCCAAGCCACTCAAGCTTTTAAGCACATGGTACTTATTAATGAGGTTGGGTTAATATTCACATGCATCTCTCTTTTCAAAGAACAATCTAGGAAATTGTTAAACCAAGCCCAAGTGAAGAAGTGACATTGAACTTCTGGGTTTCCAAGAACTGAAACCAAATGAATAAGTCATATTCTTAAATTCCAAGTGCCTGATGATCACTCAGACATGCTAATTTGAGGAAGGCAAAGGACAATAGCTAGAATGATAGATGAATTTATTTATTATGCTGTAGATAGAAAGATTTTCAAAATCTTTCAAACATTTTAGTGATTAGGGAAATTAAGATCCACTTAAACTCTGTTTAATGAATACAATTGACAAACCACATTGAAAATTATTTTAGAATTTCTATTAAGCACACTTTATAATTCTTCTGCAACAGAATCTGGAACTTTAGTCCCCTCTCCCCTCTCAAAGCCCAACCTTCCACTGCATTTTTAAAACAAAGCACAGAGACAACCAACCTATTCCTAGGTCACATCATAGAATCAGGATTAAGCACAAAACTCCATTTCTTTGAAAAGCAACGATGGCAAAATGTTAATACCTAACAGAATGGGATAGTGGCTATCCAGGTTATTGCAGTGTTACTCTCCATTCTTTTTTCTTGGTGTGAAATGTTCCATACCTTTAAGATAAGAGAAAAAATATCTAGGTAGCCCAAAATTACTGGAGAATTCAATAATGAAAGAATTTCTTGTACTGATTTGTAAATATCCCAGTTTTCTACTGCCCCATGAATACTTAGGTCAGAGATATTCCTTCAGTTTCTAGAGGAAGAAACATATTTAGTTAAAAGAAACCAAGTGATTCTGAAGCAAGGACAAGTCCAAGTTCAAGTCAGAGTTAGAAGTTCTGAGATATCAAAGGACAGAAGGCTGCCTCCAGATAGTGACTGGCATAATAGACATTCAATTAGTACTTATGAGATTAATTGATTGCTTGTTTAACAGGAGAAAGAGCTCAGCTCCTTGAGAAGGATGGCATATGTCACCCTCCATTCATCACTGACCATGGCAGTGCTGGCCCAAACTCAGGAGATCCTTGCATGACTTCCGTAGCAGTGACAGTTTATTGTAGAAACAATCATACTCTCAAGGGTCACTGCATGTTTAAGGTGGTTGGCCCAGGGTTATGGGTACTGGTGATAGCCTTGGTGTGAAGTCCAAATCCGAGACTAGGAAGAACTACGGAACCTAATGACAAGAAAGAGCAAAGCTCCCTCCAAAGACATTGGCTTCCAAACTGCTCCCTCATTTTGCCTGCATTTCTGTTGCCATGGGCATGACTGCATGGTGCTGACTTGGTGGGTGAAAGAGTCCACCGAACAGGAGCGGGAATGTATGGTGATCCCAGTACAGATCGCTAATTCTGGTGTTTTCTTGAGTTCAACATGGTGGCATTTATTAAGCACTAACCTTTACTGAGTATCAACAGTAAGACACTACATTGTCTTTTCTCTCCTCCCTTCCTAACCTCAACGTGCTATCTCTCTATACCCCCCACCTCTCTCTCTCTCTCTCTCACATATACACACATGCACACACACATGATATTGCTAGCAATTTGTCCTGCACATAGGAAACTCATTTTCAAGTCTATGAGGCATCACTTTAAGCAACTGTAGGGAGTGGAATGAACAAAGGAAGGCCAGTCTCACTCCAAGGAAACACATTGGCTGCAAAAGCAAACTGCCTTCTTATTAATGTTCATTTCCTCAAAGCTGTCTTCGAATTTCGTAGCAGCACTAACTCATAACCAAGTCTTTATGATCTACCTACTATCCCATGAGAACCTTAATGGGTACACACTCACCTTTCTCATTGTAGGCTGGCTGTTTAGCCCATCCCATGTCCTTGATATAAGCCCCTTCTCTCCCCAACATCATCTCTCACTACCCATGAAACTACCCTAAATAGCAAGTCCAGGCTTGTCATGGAGCTCCTCTTTCTTTTTAAAAAAACTTTTATAGTTTATTTATTTTTGAGACAGAGAGAGACAAAGCATGAGTGGCGGAGGGGCAGAGAGAGAGGGAAACACAGAATCTGAAACAGGCTCCAGGCTCTTAGTTGTCTGCACAGAACTTGATGCGGGGCTTGAACCGACAAACTGTGAGATCATGACCTGAGCCGAAGTCGGACACTTAACCGACTGAGCCACCCAAGCACCCCTCTGTTTTAAAAAAATTTTTTAAATGTTTCTTCATTTTTGAGAGACAGACAGAGACAGAGTGTTAGTGGGGAGGAGCAGAGAGAGTGGGAGACACAGATTCTGAAGCAGGCTCCAGGCTCTGAACTGTCAACACAGAGCCTGATGCGCAGCTTGAACCCCCAGACCACAAGATCGTGACCTGAGCTGAAGCCAGACACTTAACCAACTGAGCCTCCCAGGTGCCCCCAGAGCTCCTCTTTCTGACATGAGCCCTGGCTCACGTTCTTCTGGGAAATCTGGTGAATACTTCACTTACTAAATCTTCCCAACCCGTCATATCTTCACTGCAGTTGCATCCTCTGGAAACCTTCCCTGTGCCTATCAGTTCCTCAACTGAAAGGAGGACTCTTATGCCCTCTCTCCTTCCTGGGGATTCACCACATAAACCTCTCTGCACAGTTGAGGGTTGGTACCCATCTCCCTGAACGAGACTTTAATCTTCCTTCCAGCTGAAAACCTGGCCTGCACACATCCAAGGCAGCATGTGGGTATTCATCTCCTGTTGACTAATGCTGCTGTGGGGTAAGATCAACAGAGAAGCGAGTCTGACAATTCAAGGGAACAGGGCAGAGCAGTGGGACCAGGCGGTGGTGTGACTTAGGGAGCAACCAGCCATACTCAGCCTAGAATTGTCCTTCGCTCTGTCTCAACCAAGGGTCTTAACACACTCAGGAGGATTAGTGACAAAGGCCAGGTAGTTTGTTCACTAAAGCTTCTTGGGGAAAATATAATTCAAACTCATCCTTCCTGGAGAGAGAGAGGGGAGTCAGAGTCACAGGAGCAAAGTTTGTATGTGCGTCTGTGAGTGTGAGCACCTATATGACTGTTGCGTGTAGGAGAGGTTTCTACATTGTGGTCACTTTTATGTACCCACACTGGGCAGCCCCAACCCCAGGGGAACCCCGACTTTACAGGGCCAACATGCTGAGAATGGGAAGATGCTCAGTGAATCCTGCTGGGGATCCTGAAGCCCCCGCCCCCCCTCACCCCATTGTACCAGTGGAGAGGTGGGACCTGGAGATGGTGCCGAGCTTGGACCAGGCTAAGGCAGAGCAAGAGGTGTAACTCAGGCCCACTCCCGACCTGCCTAGGGGTGGGGCACAATTGCCGGCGGGAGCCTTCTCTGTCGCCCATAAAACACTGCCAGCTGGGAGAATAGCAGTAGTGAGACTCACCTCTCATTAAGCCCCCATCCTAGGCTTGGCAGTACACAGTGTCTTCCCAAACCTTGCCGCTGGAGCTGGCAGCGGAATTTCTCCTCCAAGTCTCTGCTCCAAGAAGCCAGAGGGGTTAGAGAAGGTTTCAACCAGTGCAATGAGTGAACAGGTGGGAGAAGGGGCCACACAAGAGACGACGGGGATGTGAGGTGAGCCAAAGAGAAGCGCAGGTCAGCTGTGGATGCATGGTTACAAAGGCCCCTGGTCAAGTGGGGCAATGTGTTCTCTCCTCTCTGCAGGGAGTAACGCCAGACCAGGCACGTTTGGGGAGAAACTTCAAAAACCCCAGCCTGCTGAGTCCTTGGCTTGGCATTAGCTAGAAACGTAAGGTGAGAGGATAGCAGGGAAGCAAGCTGGTGGTGGGAGGTCCACTAGATAATTGAAGCCTTTGTATGAAGATTATGATTACAACTGGGAGACCCGAGAGGGGCCAAATCTCAGAAGATGGCTGTTCCTTCGGGCCTTCTTATCAACCCTTGGTCTGAACCTGTGTTAAGACCAAGTCATCTTGTGCCTCGGCCAGCCTAATCCTCCCAAAAATGCTTTCATCTGACCCCTCCCTGGATCAGAGCACTCCCTTGGCTCCCTACTGCATCCTGCTTCAAGTCTAGACTGCTCTCCCCCAGCTCAGCTCTGCCTCCCCCAGCAACCCTTTCACCTGCACACCCACTTTCGTTAGAAGGCCCTTTATTCCGCCCTGTGCTCTCTGTGCTCACTTCTTTCTCGCCTTTTCTCATCTTCCCTTAGCTGGGAAATCCTGTCTTCACCGCTGTCTAAAACTGATCTGCCTATCCATCAAAATGTGGCTTGGGCTCACTTCTTCCATGAATGCTTCTCTAGCAATCCACATTGATCTCTCCCTTCTCTATATGTCATCGTAAAGTCCATTGTACCCCAGGGAATGTCGAATCTGTGCTTTGTAGAAAGTTCAGACTTATTCCAGGGGGGAGATCAAGACTCAAAGGTCCGAATCCCAGGTCGGCAGGACCCGAGTTCACACAGGCCCACACTAAGCTGCATGGCCCCTGTGTGCCCATGAGAAAGATCTCCACAAAGGTACCCAGCAGCCCTGGTACAAATCCCTCCTCTGCTGCCCGCTAGCTGCTTGGCCCGAGGCAAGTCCTTAACTTCTGTCAGTTTCAGTCCCTCATCTATAAAATGGAGCCCATTGTGCCTACCCTACTGGGTTGTTCTAAGAGCTAAGCAGGAAGCTAACACAAAGTGCTGGGCATTAGAATCCACTGAGTGGTCACTAAATGTTTGCTGCTACTATCATTAGCCTTTGCTACCTCTTCATTGAGCTGTCTCTAGGAAGAGGAAGGAGTGTCAGTAATTTCTTAAGACAGCAACTGGCATCTCCTTCCTTCTCTTTGTCCTTGGCCATCATAGCACCCTATCTCATAACTGGCAGTTTCAAAGGCCCCAGTACCAAAAATAATTTAGCCATGTTGAAAAATTGTATCTGAGAGTTAGTGTAGGCATATTTAGCCTAAGGTAATCTAGGGATCAGGTGAGAGAGAGAGGGAGAGAGAAAGAGGGAAAGCTATCCTTCAAAACGGGGGAAAGGGAGTGAGAAAGTTTTCCCTAAGGCCAGTATTCGAGAGTGGGAAGGTATGAGACCACATGAAGTGGATATGGAAACCAGTGCATATAAGCCAACTTGGGCATTTCTTAGTGATTAAGTGAATTGGCCTTGGGGTCTGAGACCCTAAAGTTCCAATCCTCTATCTGTCCCTTACTTTCTGTGTGACATTGAACAAGTTACTTAACCTCTCTCTGCCTTAGTTTCCTTATCTAAGAATAGTGGATGAAGGAAACCACATGAGAGATAGAGCAGGGCTAGGGCTAAGTCTCCCTATATTTTGTGGATATTTACCATGTAGGAGGCCCTCAGTGGCATCCAACGACAAAAGAAAGCTATGCCCATTACTCAGTCATGAGGCCATTGATAACCCTCGCCATCTGAACTGAGGGTCCAGGAAAACCAGGAGGATTCAGGTTGAGGAGGGGGTAGGGAACATAGGTTTATTTGCATGTATCACAGTAAATATCTTATACCTCATCGAGGATCTTGATAAGAGATACACATTTCATGTGTGCATTAAATTTTATTGAAGGCATGTATAAACATCCAATCAGTATTTCATTTAGCCTGGTAAATTATTCAATGAGGGCAGACATCCTGGTTCCTGAGGAGAATCTGTTTTGTATCTTTTATTATGATTAATTTACACGAAAGTAGAAAAGCTTAACAGGTCCCAGTGTACCCATCTTCCAGCTTCAAGAATAGTCCACTCATAGCCAGGCATGTTTCTTATATCCCACTCTCTCCCTGCCCAAACCCAAATTAATTTGAAGGCAATCCCAAACACTTGATCACTTAATAATAATAAGATTTTTAAAAGAAAGGAAAGGGAGAAGGGACACATAATTTTTACATATATTTTACATTTCCGGGACATCCAGTTGCCAGGATGGGCAGTGACTAATTCTACACCATGTTAATTGCTTCTCCACGATGTATTTATTCCGTCTGTGCTTTCTCATTGTAGTTATATATGTTTCCCTGTAATTTGTAATTTAATAGTCTTACATGGCTTTGCCTCACCAGCTGCAATTGAATTGGAAACACCTGGTTAGCAAGAGCCACGTTTTCTTCGCAATGAATTCAATGTTCTATGTTCTAGTGCTCATGACATCTGGCCTGCCTTCCTCCTTTTCTTCTTAATGTTCTCTCTTCCTCCCTAACCAATCTCCTAACCTTCTGATGGCTCTGAAACTTCCTTTTATAAATTCCATCAACATGGACGCGGCGCGGCTCCTGCCATACAGCTGACAAAACAAAGCTGGGAACACTTAGCAGACCACCGGAGGCTGAGAGGTAGCGGGAAGTCGGTGAGTGCAGCTGAGGCTTGTGGGCTGAGGATGCGTTAGCAACAGAGGAGGAGGAGGGAGGGCGCCTGCGTGGCTCAGTGGGTTGAGGGTCCTACTCTTGATTTCAGCTCAGCTCTCGATCTCACTGGAACCCCTGTGGGGCTCCCCGCTGGGCGTGGCCTCTGCCTGGGATTGCCTCTCTCTTCCTGTCCCTATGCCGCTGCCTCTTCACGCTCTTTCTCTCTCAAAAAAAGAAAAGAGGGGCGCCTGGGTGGCTTAGTCGGTTAAGCGTCCGACTTTCGCTTAGGTCATGATCTCGCGGTTCGTGGGTTCGAGCCCCGCGTCGGGCTCTGTGCTGACTGCCAGCCCAGAGCCTGGAGCCTGTTTCAGTCTGTGACTCCCTCCCTCTCTGACCCTCCCCTGCTCATGCTGTCTTTCTCTCTCTCTCTCTCTCCTAGAAATAAATAAAAATATTAAAAAAGAAAAGAAAAGAAATTTTCAACGTAAATTAAAAAAAGAGGTGGGAGTCTGTTGGGTGTTCAGGAAGGACATTCAAGGCAGAGGAAGCAGCCCTGACAAGGATCTATGAAGGAAATTTGGGGCTTGTGGGTGGCGGGGCGGGGAGGAACTGCAAAATGTATCATTTGGCTGGACCAGAGAATTTGAGTGGATAAGTGGGGAGAATAATGAGAGTTGAAAATGTAGAGTTAAGCACTGTCTAGTCGTTGGAGGACAGTGCTGATTGGATTGGAATGGGAGCTGGTTGGTGGAGGGCTGGAAGGAGGGAGGAGTCCTGAATGATGGAGACACAGCTAGGAAGCATCCTAAGCCCAGGGATTCAGCAAGGCACTTTTCACCTCCTGCAGTGTTTCCTGTGAGAACATGACCTTGTCAGGGGCGCCTGCGTGGCTCAGTTGGTTAAGCGTCTGACTCTTGATTTTGGCTCAGGTCATGGTCTCATGGTTCCTGGAATCTAGTCCCCTATCAGGCTCTGCACTAACAGCACAGAGCCTGCTTGCGATTCTCTCTCTCCCTCTCTCTCTCTGCTCCTTCCCACTCTCTTGTGGGCACATATGTGCTCTCTCTCAAAATAAACAAACATTAAAAAAAAACAACTTCAAAGAACATGCCATCCTGGGACTAGCACACCTCTTGAATAGTTTACTAAAGTCTGATGCCTCCCTCCAAGAGGTTTCCTTGATATAGAACCTACCTGCCAGACTAGGCATATTATTCAAGCATGTGGGTTTATTTAGTGTGCAAATATTTGTTTTCTCTAAAAGTGTTTTCAAAACGGAAAGCAGACCGGACTTTATTAGTTTTCTATATTTGTTTCACTTGGTGCAATGAAACAAATGCTAATTGGAGTGAAAGGGAGGTAATGTCCATAAATTGTTTTTATTGTGCTTGTTATCAGGTTGACAATATCTGCAATTGCACCTGTGCAAATATATTTGGAAATATGCACTTCGTAGTGCAAGAGCCGCTTAATCACGGAGCTGAGACTTTGAGCTGGAGTTGCAGAACTCAAAATGCAATCCAGAGTCGCCATTTGGCAGCTGAATTGGAGGGTGTGGACAATCACTGGCATGGAACTATCTACCCTGGCTATCGCCACTGCCCCAATTTGCTTGGCAGTTGAAAGTCCCACACTTTGCACTTGAGCTGTTGCACTTGACTGGTTTCAGAGCTCAAAGACTGGGGGGGATGTTGGTAGGTTCTAGGGGTCATGCATTTGAATTGCAACGAAGTATGCAGTGAAGAGTTTGGGAGTGAGAAGTGTGATTAAGTGACCTCTAATGTTCCTTCCATTTACATAACTCCCCTGTCCTTGGGCCACAGATATCTGGAGCTACTACACTGATAAGCATTTTATTGTAAAATAAAGTTAAACCAAACTTTGGAAGGATGAATCAGTGACCAGTTTGAATGGTGAAGGGGAGAGTATGACCATGCTGAGATCTAGTTTCCTACTTTATGAGATTTAGAGCCTCATTCCAGGCAATGCCAGGTCCCCTGCGTCTAGACGGGACTTCACTTCCACTCATTTGTTCCCCACGTGAGTCAAGGGCTCACTCACCTATTTTCCTCATTTCTGGCCCATGGTTTTCTATGCCCTGACTAGATTGTCTTGCTTGGCTTCCGTTCACCTACCTCTCACCCTCATCTGCTAGCTCAATTGTGCCCCCAACCCCCAGGGATAGATCTAGTCTTAGGGGAGAAGGGCTATTTGGGGGGTACCTGGAGACTAAAATCCTCCTGAATCACCACTAGACCACCAGACCATCACTAGCTGTGGATTTTAGCCCTATTTCCAATCTTTGGAGGGCTGCTGACTTGACCCATGTTACTAGCCTTCTAGAAACTAACGTCCTGCTCTCTGAACCTTGGCTGATCTCCCACTCTACTCCTGCTTGAAGCCACCACTGGATATTAAACCATGAGGCCTTGAAAATTGTCCTTGTGACCTACAATTTCTAGATTCCTAGGACACATCCTACCTAGAACCATGCCCCCATCCATCTCGCAACTGGGCTCCCATGTGGACCTTCAGGCCGGACCTGACATTTCAGCATAGGCTCATAACCCTGCATAATTCCCATGTCTGTCCCAGCCCCTGCCAGGCCAGAGGCCCCATGTATGATCCCAGACTTGGCTTCTGACCAAAAAGAAAGTGAAATAAAATCTCTGACTCTACGAAACCTTTTCTTCGGGTATCGGCACCACATTATCACTTTCTAATTGCCTTTGCCTGGTATCAATTTTCTTGCTTACATGTCGAAATGCTGGTCTTGGACCCAGAGCTTGACCTGACCATGGTCACAGTGACTGTTTTATGCCCCTTGCTTCTCTAGAATTCTCGGGGCCTCTTCAGCCATGGGGTTATTACCTGACTCCAACAGCTTGCTCAGGTGTGCTCAGATCTTCCCAGCTTTAACCAACAGCAGCAATGAGCACAGATCTTCTGTTGCTAAACCCATGTTCTTTCCAGGATGCCACAATGTTATGATCTATCTCAGGATTTTCTACACTCTGCAGAAAATTACTACTCCACAAGACAATAAGCATTTGTAAAACAAGCAAACAAATTCACTAAATAAGTCTGCATATGTATATTTCATAATCGTGTGAATTTGGAAAATGCCGTGTTAAACAACGCTAAATGTGTTACTTCATTACAAGAATTTTCAGGCCTTTCAATATGCTACTAATGGCCATTGTAACATCAGGGATTGGGGGAGGGGGGGAGAAAAACAGACCATGCAGCTTTTTCAAGTGTATTGACCTATAGAGGTTTTTTCTTTTTTTCTGTGGAACACTCTAAGCATGTCACCAGAAGTTCCTCAGAACTTCGTGTGGGAAATGCTAAGTCATTTAAGCTCCATTCTTTGACCTGGAGCCACCTGAACAAAATTCTCTCTGACAGATTGTAAATGGAGCAAGGAAGTCAAGACTTGCCTCAAAATTAGACTAAAACTTGATTCTTATCATATACCATTCACAAAACCCAATTCAAAATGGAGTTAAGCCTTATATACATGACCTGAAACTATGAAACTCCCAGGGAACAGCCTGATGTTGGTCTTGACAATGATTCCCTGGGTATGACAACAAAATCACAGATAACAAAAGCAAAAGATAGACAAGTGGAACTGTATCAAACTAAAAACCTGCACAGCAAAGGAAACAGTCAGTGGAGTTAAAAGGCAACCAATGGGATGGGAGAAAATATTTGCAAACCATGTTTCCAAAATATATAAAGAGTTCCTACACCCCAATAGCAAAACAAACAAAAACAACAACACCAAAAAAAACAAACAAACCCAAAACAAAACCACACACACGCAAAACAAAAAACACCCTAAAATGGGCTAAAGACATGAATAAACATTTCTCCTGAGAAGGCATACAAATGGCCAAGAGGTGCATAAAAAGATATTCAATGTTGCTATTCATCAGGGAAATGCAAACCAAAATCACGGTGACCTAACACCTCATACCTGTTAGGATGGTTATTATCAAGAAGTCAAAAGAGATGAATGTTAACTAGACTTATTGTGGTGATCTGTTTGCACTATATACACAAATATCAAATCATTATGTTGTATACCTGAAATTAACATAATGTTGTATGTCAATTATACCTCAATAAAAAACAGTCAAGAGATAACATGTTGGTGGAGAAAAAGGAATTCTGGTACAGTATTACTAAGAATGTAAATTGGTTACAGCCCGTATGGAAAACAGTACAGATATTTCTCAAAAATTAAAAAATAGAATGACTACATGATCCAGCAGTCCCACCTCTAGGAATTTATCCAAAATAATTGAAATCAGGATCTCGAAAAGATATTAGCACCTTCATGCTTATTACAGCCCTATTCACAATAGCCAAAATAGGGAAATGGACTAAATTTCTATTGGGACATGAACGGATAAGGAAAATCTGGTATGTATATACAATGGAAGATTATTAAGACTTTTAAAAAGAAGGAAATTCTGCAATGCATGATAACATGGATGAACCTTGAAGACATGACGCTAACTTAAATAAGCCAGTCTCAGAAAGGCAAATATTGTATCATTTCACTTATGTGAGGTATCTGAAATACTCGAATTCATAGAATCAAAGAGTGGAATAGTGGCTGCCAGGGGCTGGGAGTAAAGAGAAAATTAGGAGTTACTAATCGAGAGGCATACATTTTTTTTACTGTTTATTTATTTTTGAAAGAGACGCAGAGATACAGCATGAGTGGGGGAGGGGTGGAGAGAAAGAGAGACACAGAATCCGAAGCAGGCTCCAGGCTCTGAGCTGTCACCACAGAGCCCGATGTGGAGTTCAAACCCATGAACTGGGAAATCCTGACCTGAGCTGAAGTCGGATGCTTAACCAACTGAGACACCCAGGTGCCCCAAAGGGCATAGATTTTGATTAAGCAAAATGAACAAATTCTAAAGATCTACTGTATACATTGCGCCTGTAGTCAATTATACTGTGCTATACACCTAAAAATGTGTCATGAGAGTCAATCTCATATTAAATAGTCTTACCCCAATAAATGAAATTATAAAAAGAATGAAATATGGCAATTAAATAGAAGTGAACATCAGAGTAGTAGCACTTTTCACTTTTAAATTCTTACTCATTTGCGTGTTTCCATGATTTTATAAATTCAGGTTTGTACTACTGCATACATACTAGCATAACTGAGATGAAAATACTGACAATGTTGAGGACCAGCAAGGATGCAGAGCACCTTGGTCTCTTATGCATCACTCTGGGAATTTACAATGGTCCCACCGCTGTGAAAACAGTTGGTCAGTTTACTATAAAGTTGCAAAAGCACTTAGCATATTATCTTACAATCCTATACCTGAGTATTTACCCTAAAGAAATGAAATTTATTTCCACATAAATATCTGTGCACAAATGGTCATAGAAGCTTTACTTGTAATAGCCAAAAACTAGAAATAGCCCAAATGTATTCCAATGCATGAATAGTTAACGAACTGTGGTACATCCCTGCCATGGACTACTCAGCAGTGAAAAAGAACAATGCATTTGTATATGCAACGATTTGGGTAGATTGCAATGGAATTATGCTGAGTGAAAAGCCAATCTCAGGTTACATCCTGCATAGTGCCATTTATATAACACTTTCTAAATGACTTTCCAGACTAGTGATGGGAGACGGTTGTCAGGGTTTAGGGCAGAGGGGATGGTGTCACTGTAAAGAGGACACAGGAAAGAGTTTCTTTTTTTTTTTTTTTTTTTTAAATTTTTTTTTTTTTTTAATTTTTATTTATTTCTAGGAGAGAGAGAGAGAGACAGCGTGAGCAGGGGAGGGTCAGAGAGAGAGGGAGTCACAGACTGAAACAGGCTCCAGGCTCTGAGCTGGCAGTCAGCACAGAGCCCGACGCGGGGCCCGAACCCACGAACCGCGAGATCATGACCTAAGCGAAAGTCGGACGCTTAACCGACTAAGCCACCCAGGCGCCCCAGGAAAGAGTTTCTTTGTGGCGATAAAGCACTTCTGTATTCTGATTATGGTAGTGGGTTCATGAGTCTACATATGTGATAAAGTTTCATACTACCACTACTACTACACACACACACACACACACACCCCAAAAAGCAGGGGCATCTGGGTCTGGGTGGCTCAGTCGGTTCAGTGACTGACTCTTGATTTTGGCTCAGGTTATGGTCTCATGGTACATGGGATCAAACCCTGAGTCAGGCTCTGTGCTGACAGCACAGAATCTGGTTGAAATTCTCTCTCCCTCTCTCTCTACCCCTCCCCTGCTCTCTCTCTCAAAATAAATAAATAAACATTTTCTAAAGAAGCGCATGTAAACACTGGTGTGAACTGAGTAAGGTCTATAGCTTAGTAATATTGTATGAATGTCCATTTCCTGGTTTTGGTAATACTATGGCAATGTAAGGTGTTATCCTGGGGAAACTGGGCAAAGGGTGGATAGGAACTCTCTATGATACTTTTGAAACTTTTTGTGTATCTTAAATTATTTCAAAGTAAAAAAAAAATTAACAATGTGAAAGACAAAAAAAAAAAAAAAAAACAGTTCAACTTTGGTCGATTCCAGATGGAATCTGCCTCTAGAAGGGCAGGAATCCAGTCCACCTAATTTGTCATTTAGGACCATGCCTGGCTCACCCAATTCTACAATAGTCTTCTGGTTCCACCACTTACTAGCTGTGTGAGGAGTTGGGGGAAGTCACTATCTGTGCACCAGTTTCCTCATCAGCAGAAGGGAAATTCTAACAGTGCCTGCATCATAAGATCCTGGTTAAGATTAGAGTGAAAAATACTACATGGTTTGGATACTTTATAGGAGGAGAAGTTCCATGAAGTGACATACACATTCTGTCCTCTGAGTACATGACATATGGAAAGCAGTCACATGACTGGGCCTCCTGTCTCATCATGATGGTAAGCTAATATATAAAACAATATGAACTCCTTGCTTGCATAGTAATGTCTACGGTACTTATGTTTTCCTTTGCTTCCCCTTTTCAAACTATCTCACTCCCCAAAGATTTGAAATGCATGGAACTGCATGCAACTATCTGCTTTTTGTTTTTAGTGCAATTTTCCTTGAAATTAGAAGGAAGACTTCCCCTAAAGGATTTTGTGATATTTCTTCCTCGGTTCATATTTCATTTCTAACTCTTCATATTTCACGTCTAACTCTAATACCCTCTTTGTATTTCTATCATTTCATGGAGATACATTTGATTTATAATTGGATTTGATTATAATGTCCACGTGTGTTTCCTTTCTGAGATGTGAGCCTGAGGTCAGGGCCTCCGTGCTTTCATTTAATTAACATATAGTAACCGAGCTCCTACCATGTTCCAGGTATTGTTCTAGATGCTGAGGATATAGCGGTGAACAGACAAACGCCCTGATGTCGATGGGAGTTACTGTCTTGTATGGAATTCTTTGTATTCTTAGCTCCTAGCATAGTGCCTGACCCATGGCAGGAGCTCAAATGTTTCATGGATGGATGAGTGAAGTGATAAAATGAGCACTTCTGTTGATGGGTACCCTGTGTTTAAACAAAAGGGGCCAAAACCTAGTGTGAAATTGTTCTAATTTCTAAGAAGAATGAGACACGGTTGTCATAGGACTTTGGGAAATGAGCTGTTGGGCTCTTCTGCCCCTCTCATGAGATTTCTAGTATGGCATCTTGCTACGGACGAAGAGATAGGCGAGTGAAAACAAGACAATGCCAGCACAGAAGAGAAGCATCCCCTTTGGAGAGATGAGGAACTACCAAAAGACTCCTAAGAAATCCTTGCCCTTTTTTCTCCTGAAGACCTTACTTACGAGTGACTCCTGTATTGAGAAATATAAAAAAGTGGGCCAGAAAATAGCTGCTATGTTCCACCTCTCTTAATTTCTAGGTTTGAAGGCTCTCCATCTAAATTTTGCATTAATTACGTTTGGTGGGATCCAAGTCCAGGAAAAGAATCTAAAATCACAGAGGTCAGGGGTGGGCGGTGAGCAGAGCAAGACACTGTCTCCCTTTTGTAGATTTTACAAAAATGCCCCTCACGGAACTGTTACTAAGAGTTTAAGCCCGGTTCGTGTGACTCTTACCTTGGTCTTCACGGGTGTACATTCCCTGGATGCCTTAGAAATATTCTAAAAATAGTTTTTAGTTATAATTTTTAGAATTCCACATACAGCACATGCACATGGTGCAAAACTCAAAAGTCTCTGAAGAGCAAAGCATGAGAGAATGTGTCCTTCCTTTCTTCTTCTGTCTCCTGGACAGCCCGTCCCTCTCCCTAGACGTATCCACTGCCATGCTTTTTTAGATCCTTGTAAGGTATTTTGTGAATATCCATATTTTGGAAATAGTATGACTCTGGCATCCAACGTGCTTCACAAATTCAGCTGCTTGAAGTCAAATAGGGTAAAAACTGTTTTTAGATTTCTAATGCAATTGACTCTTGGTCAAATCGCTAACTTCATTTTCTACCTACTTGCAAGAAAAGAGGCCAAAGTGTCTTGGAATAGTGAATGAGCCCTGGCAGGGACTATGGTAACTGGGCTCAGCCATTAAGTAACAGAAACGACCCCTAACTTCCCACCTGAAAACCGCAAGATTTCTAGATAATGTCCAGGTCTCCTTACAAAGGTAGGGGCCACAATTCTGCTAGACGAGAGACTGATCACACTTTTCTCAAAGTGTAAGATAGGTCCCTGATACATCCACAGGACCGTACAATGAAACTGACGTTCCCATAGCCCAGATGCTACCACAGTCTGAGATTCTATGACATAGTCAGGGCAGTTATGACTCATCAGATTTTACTTTATTTTTTGAAAATTGGCAAACCTTCAATCAAATATATAGAGAGACATAAAGCAGAATAACATTACATCCCAAATATTCTTGATTAATCATACCTTATACATTAGGCTCAAAGTCATGAAGAATTGGTCAGTTGCATCAGTTAGCTGTTCATCAATGCAATTAAGCTTTAAGATGTTGCCCACCCATGCTATGTAGTGTATCAATTCTTAACAGTTACATATAATTTTACAGTAAGGTTATGGGTTCTAAAGCAAGTCTGTGGAGTTGAGTGAGATGACATAGCAAACTCACAATTGCAGATTTCCAAGTTAGCTCCCTGTAAGATTTATCTGTCAGATCTGGGGTGAGGACTGAGAGGCACTCTCTTCACAGACTCTTTTATCAGTGGCTGTCCAAGCTGACTACACATTGGCATCTCCTGGGGAGTTTTAAAAATGCAGATTCCTGGGTCCCAGGCCCTTCGACTCTTACATCACTGGTATGGAGGTTACCCTGGGCACTGGATTTCCCCAAAGCTGCCCTGCTGATTTTGACATGCCGCCAGGATCAAGAGCCATTGCTGTAGATCTTGACCAGGACTGCCTGATTCTGGAAATCTCTTTGGATCATCGGAAATTGTTCACTTCTCTCATTTGGAATTGGTGTAATATCCCATATTTGCACTGTTCTTTGCATGAAACTGAAACCCAGTTGCAGGCTATTCAATGTGATCTAGAGACCAGTAGAATCTGCATCACCTAGGTACCTACCCCCTCACCCACTGAAACAGAATCTGCATTTTAACAAGATCCCCGAGTGTTTCATGTGCTCATTAAAGTTTAAGGAGCACAGCAAAGTGGCCTCCCACGGTGCATTCTAACAGCCTCCTGGCTGTGGTGACAGTCCACAGTGGCAAGGATCTCAAGCGCTGAGTCCCACAAGATTTTCTGGGAAAATAAATGCGGGAGACGCTTGTTCTATACATCACGGTAAACCTTCTGAATCGCACACTCTGGGAAGCTGCGTTTAGAACAGACTGCTCATTCCCAGGTGATTATTTACATGAAAGGGTGAGAACCCAATGAGGCACGTCCAACTTTCCCCCAGAGTAGGAGTTAGTTGCTCCTTGGAAAAGCAGCCTGATCTAATTGTTTAAAAGCTCTTCTGCCTTTCACCTAAATTGGCCTAGAAGAAACAGTATTACTCTCTAAAGAAGAATAAATTGTCTCGTCCTTAGCCCTGCAAAAAGCTGAAGATAGTCTTTCCCTACCCAGATGATCTTCAGAGTCAGGTTTAGATTTCTCAGCAATGGCTCCTGATTCTGTTTCCTACTCTTCTGGTTATCCCTCCAACCCCACATTGGAAACCTAGTTCAGCACAGCCCTCAAAGTAGGGTAATTCAATCCAGAGAAAACCTGCAGAGTGAGCAACATAATCTATAAATCAGATTGTCATCAACTCTGACCAGAGCATTATATATATTTTTTAATAATGCAGCTTGGGGTTGCTTTCGGGGGGAGGGGGGCTATGTATTATGTTAATTCAATATTAAGCTTCTGTTTAACCATAACTTCTATGTCCCTTTCCCCTGCATCATCAAAAGATGCTACCCCATTCTTATACTTTCACAATTATTCATTGAGTTTATGTATAAGGCTTTATTTATAAGCCAAATACATTTTATCACTGTGATCTCTGCATCCCCAGCCTCAGCCTGACAAAGCATTTCAGGCTATCAGTCCTGAATAAAGAGTTTGGATTCAGATTCAAGTCTGATCACTACAACTCTGTTGTAGAGCCTTAAGCAAGTTCCTTAGCCCTCATAAGCCTATTTTCATCTGTAAAATGGATAAAATAATAGTACCTATCTTTAAAGGTGGTTATGAGGTTTCGATGAGATACTGTAAAAATCTCTTTGTAAAATATAAAGCTGTAAAGGTGAAGAAACTAATAATCTCCAAGCTGTAAGTACTTTGCAAACTTAATAACCATAACACTGATTTGTTTTCAACCCCCCCCCAACAAAAAAATAGCAGTCTCAAAATCCTCTGAAAAACCCACCTCTCTCCTGCCCTACAACCACTGACCTATCCTAGTTTGTTTTCCTTTTGTGAAGAGTTTCTGTCTTCTGTTCGCAAAAGAGGAAGGGAAACCTGGCCTGAGAATCACAAAACCGACGAACAGAATTGTTCTCTAGAAACCAGCCACATGGGACCGGATGAAAGCAGAACACCCCTTTAATGTCACCCACCTGGGTGTCAGAGTGTTCAGATGGGGCATTGACTTCCGGTTTCTCACCAAAAGAGGAACTCAAAATTGCTGATGTCCTGGCCACTGGAATTCTATAGAGCCAGGGTTCCCAAGCTAAGGAGATGTGATAAAATATAACAAAAAATAAGATATATAATATGATATAATACATCCATCATCCTAAGACTTTACCTCACCCTATTGCCAAGGAAGCCCCCTTGAAGTTACGCAGGGGCAATGAAGTTTCACATGGAAGCTGGTGAACTTGTATAGACCCCACCCCCACCCCACGAGGGGTAACCTTCCTAGATGGAAATGAGTAAGAATAGACTCCAGGGCCTACGTCATCATTTATACCTCTTCGCCTCAAATTCCTCTTTTCTTAAAATAGAGACAAAATAGTAGCCTAAGATTTACCCCCAAAAGACTAGGGACTGCTTGGTCATTCTTACACTTGGTTATCCTTCTCTATGCATCTCCAAATACTCTTCGAGACACAACGCTTTGCTAATTTGCATGATTTACGGATCAGAAATGCTGAGATTTTTAGAATACACACAATGTTTCCAAGAGGCTAATCAAAGAGTTCTAATTTGAGCACATGTACAAGGCCAGTAGTAAATACACTCGAACTACTCAAGTAACAAACACCTAATATTTATTAATAAATTAGTACACTTGAAGGCATTTTTCTGCTATCCGTCCCTCCCCACGACCCACAAACCCCACCCACACAAAGGGAGTCCACGCCACCTTTGCATTAGAGTCTGGCAACTGAGCGTTATTAGAGAGCATGTTTGTAAATGGGAGCAGAGTTCCAAATATATCAGACAAGAGCTCTTACAGCTGCAGCCACTTTTAATTAAAGTGATTGAATGACAAAGGACACCCACCAAGACCAAGGCCTTGAGGGCAGACTGGACTTACTGACTACGTGTATATAAAAAACAAGACATCTTTTAAAGCAAAGCTGGGCAAATTCCCTATGGAAAAAGGTGCCACGGGCACTCGGTTGTGACTTTCCAAAGTGCAGCAATACGTTCCAGAACAGCTCAATTCCTAAAAGATGAAGTTCAAGTTTTTTGGTGGCTCAGTTGTCAAGCCACTTAAATAGCAAGGTCTGATGGCTTGAGGGTTTCACGTCTCCAGCCCAGAGCATTGTTAGCATAAGAGGAGCACAAGTAATCAAGCATTCTACACGGTGCCCAAGTGAAAACCGTACAATCAGCAACAGTGTGGTCAAGTTTCGGCCACGAATATGAACTATACAACAAGGCATATTAAAACGATAACTCAAAATCTATTGCATTACAGTAACTCAACAGGGTATTACATTTCTTTCACCCTTAAGAAAATTTGTAAATTACAAATCATAATAAAAATAGTTACAATAAAAAAAAAGCTGATGCGGATGTTGAGACATGAAGACTGCGTATAGAATTCACAAGATGCCATTACACTTTTGAGAAGTTAAGAGCCTCACAATCCAGTGTGCAGGAGAAGCCACACTGCATTTGTGGTACATTAAGTGAATTTAAAGTGCACAGAACAATTCTGAAAATACATTAAGAAGTCAAAACAGAAAATATGGAACCTAAAAAACTTTAGTGGTGGGTATTTTTCAACAGTTACACCTTGAGTAAGGCTTATGAACTAACTTCCTAGAAGGGTTAAAAAAAGAAAGGAAGAACTCAAAACACTGGCCATATGCTCTGCTACACACACACACACACACACACACACACATGCATGCGTGCGCACACACACAACTAGAAAAACAAAAATAAAACAAACAAAACAACCACCCTGCCACTAAATTGAGTAATTTCCAGAGTTCAGCGTCCCTCACGGTCTACAATAGATCGGGAAGATGGCTATACACAGAGTCCAAGAGGGTCTGGCTGGCTTCCTGACTCTTGACTCCAATAATCTCAAATAGCCGGTCCAGCTTGTCCTCAGCCTGAGGAATCTCTTCAATCACCCGCAGCTCCTCTGGATTCAGAATGTGGAGCATGTCGTCAAAAATAGGCTGCAAGTCACAGGGGTCTAGGCGCACCTGCCGCAGCACTGTGTCCTTCTTTTCTGCAGGAAGGACAAGGAAGGTAAGGGGACAGCAGTCAAGGGACTGGACTGGGGAAACAGAGCAGGACTAGGAGGGATGGCTCCCCTCTCCCAGGCCATCCCCAACTCCACCCCTAGGCGTGTGAGAGAACCCCTGGCACATTCTAAACAATGCAGTAGTTTTTACTCACATTATCCTTAAGGTAACAAACAAGATCTGACTGAGAGCAGCAAAGCACCACTTGAATGGGTTGCTGACTGTCCTTAGCATGACTTTTGCCTAAACCTAAAAGACTTCTGGATTCTTCTAAGACTCAGGAGAATGCTGAAATACTTAAAGAAACTTAAGGAAATTTAAAAAAAAAGCCCACCTTTCCATCTGTCACGTGTTTACTAAACAAAGATCTGTCTGCCCTTTCCCCCTCAAAGATTCCAAGTCCATGGAATCTGACAATTACATTGCCATATTTCAAAACTAAACTACAAAGAGCAAAAAGCACAGAAATAAGAAAGTACTGCTTCTTGGATCGCACCTTACAATGAGGCAAGGGACTGTCACGTATCACTCTTCTAAAAAGTTTTCTCTAAAATATAATATGTGGCACAAATACAAACTAAAATATAAATCTTTCATATAAATATAAAACAGATCAAGGTGAATAGGTAAGGCATATATGAGGGAACGTATCTTATAAACGTAAACTGCAACATACCATAAAATATAACCCTTTCTTTAACATCTAACTGGAATTACCCAAACTGGGCAATTTTGAACAAAAACCCAGTATCGATATATTGTACATGCTAGTTACCTAGCCTGCCCTGAAAATCTGAAGGTGGGACATTATTTACCAAACGTACCAATCCCCGGTGTTTAAAACCTTGTTCTTTGCAATGATTCCTAACAGAGCGAATTTTAATTTGAGGCACTGAGACTTACACTTCTGACCCTCAAGATAGGTTATGCTTTAAATCCTTGGATGCTGCTACCCTGGTCCGGTAAATAATTTTCAAAAAAACCTGCCAGACAACATTGTATCAGACCTTCCCCGAAACACCTTCGATAGCATCATGAGGATAAAGGGCGACCAATGCAGGCTCTTGGCCAGATCAAGAGAGCTGCAAAGACTTTCTGGGTGGGTCCCCACTGTCTGGGGTCAGCCTCATCTTGGGGTGTAGGGCACGTTTTCCTGGGCGGGTCCCTCACATGAGGCAACTACCACTGGGCTGTGGAACAGGCCAAGGAGAAACCCTGGGGGCTTCTTTGGGAGAAGGTTAAAGAATGAATATGCCCTCTAGGCATTCTGCTGCTGTCTGTACCTTTGGTAATAAAGGAGCCCGTCCTGCTCAGCGCCGAGGAGCCACTGGATGTGGAGTCACAGCGAAGAAGGGGTTCCGATTCATCCACGAAGAAGCCCTTGTTCTTGTCCAGCGGGGAAGGCTCCACTGTCAGCAGGGTGGAATTCTCAAGTTTCGTGTTGGGGCTGGGGATGGGGCTTGGGCTAAGTGGGCTGGGGCTCATTGGGAGAGCCAGTTTGTCAGTTTCCAGCTGTGAGGGGAAACAAACAAACAAAAGTGTTTGTAAGTATCCACTTCCAAAATTATAGAGAAAAAAATGAAATCGAAACACCCTCTCAGATGCTATTTTTGTTCCATTTAGTATTTTATAGATAAATTCTGCCATTTTGACAGTCTGTAACTTACATTATTGCTAGACACACACATAGAATAGACACACGCCTTTTAAACCCTTCAAGAATATACGTCATGCTGGCTAAGTGTTAGCATTAATGTGCGCGAAGCTGTTACCTCACAGGAATGGAATTGGACAAGGGAGTGAACAGGAAGATCTCCAACTTAAAAAAATGTTGATTGAGCCGGTAAAGGTTTTAGATGATATCTAGTACATTCCCCTCTGTATGGGCGGAACTATGTCCTCCCAAATTCATATGTTGAAGGTAAGGAAACCTCAGAATATGACTGTTTGGACCCATTTGGAGATGGGGCCAACTAAATAACTTTAAAAAGAAGTGATTAAAGTATAATTGGGTTCTAATCCAATATGACTGGTATCCTTAGAAGAAGCCTTTGGAAGAGATACACAGCAGAAAGACCATGTAAAGACCCAGAGTGATGGCTTCCATCTTCTACAAGCCAAGGCGAGAAGCTTGGGGACACCTTTATCTCAAACTTCTAGCCTCCAGAACTGTGACAAAACAAGTGTGTACTGTTTAAGCTTCCCATGTGTGGTACTTTATTATGGTAGCCCTAGCAAACTAATATACCCTCTCTTTACAAGGAAGGAAACTGAGGTCTAGAGAAATGATATGGATTTTAGTGAGGGGCAAGAAACAAAAGAGAAAGCCCAGTTAGGATGCTGCCACAGTAGCTGCGTGAGGTGGGACTTGTACCTGGGTGTGCAGTGGGGAAATGATAGGTAATATCACCCCATTTTATGGGTGAAATGACTAAGGTCCAGAGAGGGTGCACAGCCACTGGGAGAAGGCCAGTGCTCAACTCAGGTCTGCCTGATAGCTCTACTTAGCTTGTCATTTGACACTTTGCTTTAGAACTCTGGCAGGCATTTGTGGCATCTCTTAGTCCATTGCCTTTAATCTTTTTATTGGCTCTCCCGCCATGGATGAAAATCTGGGGGCCGGGTGGCTAGATCACATAGGGCAGGGTTCAGGGAGTGCTAATCACCACTCATTAGAACCCTCATGACTTCACTCACACGTGACAAGTTCCTCAGTCAGGAAGACATTGACCCTCACTTCGACATATTATATTGAAGAGTTGTAAAAAGCACAAAGCAAACCCAACGGCCTCTTTCACAGCCTGGAGGGCCTGAAAAATTCTTGCAACTGACCGGAGATTCCGAAGACCACCGATTACTGCACCTGCCCACTGTCCCAAAAGCATCCTTCCTCTGCACAACCACCCTGCTTCCGCTTCCCAGTACAAACTGAAGACTCGGATAACACATTCCCAGCTGCCCCCTTTCTGATCCAGAGACACATTTTATGTTTATGCTTTCACAATTTTAATTCAATAAGCCCCGGCATGTGCCCCTCCTCTCTGAAATGCACATGGCCATTCATGCCAATACACATTTTTTATTCACTCAATTAGACAAAGAGCACTTGTCTACACTCTGGTTCTCAGGGACCACATTACATTGGACGACATGGGCAGTCAATATAGTGCACTGTTCTTGCTTAAAAAAAAGAAATTCCTGCCCACAAATCACATGCCAACAGACTAAGGAGTCCACCCACCTATTTCCTGAACTTAGCTCAAAACTTTAAATATTTAATTTTTTCCCCACTTTTGCCAAAGGATCCTGTCAGTGGAAATTAAGTACATGATTTCCAACACAATTCAGTGAGGCAGAATGCTACAGTGATGCTCTCCTATGATCAACGACGAATCCAGTAAATACGAAAATGTCCCTAAGAATGGTTTTAGTGTCATCACAGTAGGGCAAACAACCACAGTTGAAACCAGAGCTCATGTGACAATCATCTTTCTAGAAAATCTATTCCCCTACTAAGTATAGGTATCTATCCCTTTATGCAGGATACACAGCAGCTGGTTGATTTCCAGATTTCTTTAAAATTATTTGCATTTTTCCTATAAGAAAAATAACCGTGCTCATAGAAAGCTAACTTCTTTTCTCCCTTTACTTACTATTTACAATATCCATCAACATTGGATTGGAACGAAGCAACTCAAGCCTTGTATTATCTACCATAGTTCTAATCAGAAATTAAGTCATCGGGGGGCACCTGGGTGGCTTAGTCAGTTAAGCATTTGATTTTGGCTCAGATAATAATCCAGTGGTTCATGAGTTTGAGCCCTGCATCAGGCTATGTGCCAACAGCTCAGAGCCTGGAGCCTGCTATGTGCCAACAGCTCAGAGCCTGGAGCCTGCTTCAGAATTCTCTCTCTCTCTCTCTCTCTTCCCCTCCCCTGCTTACACTCTGTCTGTCTCTCTCACTCTCAAAAATAAATAAAACCCTTAAAAACTTTTTAAAAAGAAAAATTAAGTCATCAGGATATGTGGAATAAATTAATTCTTTATTAATTCAGAAACTTCATGTTCGTTGTTGAGTTGATAGCAAAAAAGAATACTTATTAACAAGATTTAGATACCAAAAGACAAACACTCTAAACAAGAACGCCAGAACAGGGTCTTATCCTCTTGCTAAATCTTTAAGCATACACTTATCCAAATATTCACAAAATAGATTAGGAGGGACTTAATTTTTTCCTTATGCATCTTTGGGCCTTCCAAATTCTCTACGGGGACATATTAACTTTTATAATTATAAAAACAATACACGTTATTTATAAAAGCAGTTACCACAATGGGGCCCCTGGGTGGCTCAGTCGGTTAAACGACCGACTTTGGCTCAGGTCATGATCTCACGGTTCATGAATTTGAGCCCCATGTCAGGCTCTGTGCTGACAGCTCAGAGTCTGGAGCCTGCTTTGGATTCTGCGGTTCCCCCACTTTCTGCCCCTCTCCTGTACTCTCTCTCTCAAAAATAAATAAAACATTAAAAAAAGTTTTAATAAATAAAATAAAAGCAGTCACCACTGATAAGTATATTCTCCATTTGCTAACTTGGAAATGTTACGGCTGCAGCATCTCTTATTTATTTATATTGGTAGCCAAGGAAGAGGATAGTTGGAAGATCACCTACTTGGCTGAGGGCCTCGCTGTACTTGGGTTAAGTGTCCACAGGCAAAAAAAATGGTAACATTGCCCTCCAACCTATGGCAGGGAGGTAAATACTAGACTTAAAAGAAAGGCGTCTGGAGAAACTCAGCCAGTGAAGGCAATATATCCACCAGATATTTGAAGTCCCTTCGCAGAAACTTTAAAAACACAATTCTTTTTGCCTTACAGGTATGAGATAATCATGCAAACTTAGGAGACTCACTTGAGAAATGAGGTAGAGACGGAAAGACACACGGAAAGGGGAGGCAGCAGGGGTAATGAGGGAAGAGCTCCCCAGGTAGCCAAAACCAGACAGAGTCTATTGTGTGAGCCTCAAGAGCATGCAAGTTCCTTTGGCCAGATAAGCCCCAAATGTTCTCCTGATTAGTTTCCATGCAAGTACACTTAGCCTTTCCAGATAGTGTATTTATTAGTCCCAAGTGATAGGGGAAGGGAGAGAGATAAATAGTTCACCTACTCAACAGCTGAGTCACACCCAAAGTTCCACTGCTGACCTGACTATTTCCCTTTCTGATTAGCAGAACCACCGAGTACAAGGAACCATCCAAATGGATGAGGTAAACAAGGTATTGATTGAAATATGTGGGCCTGAACATTCCTGGGCTATAGAGGTTAGTAGCAGTGTTTGTGAGAACAGTGATTTAGCTTGAATTTGGGCTGCACTGGATTTTTTCCCAGCGGGGTCTTTGCAACCCTCCGCTTCTACAGCTTCCAAATGAAGCACCCTCTCTGGGTGCTCAGGTAAGTTACAACCTGAAACTGAAGCTCAAAAATAATTCTTCTCTCTTAGTATCAAACCCCAAGTCACTTTCCCTGTTGACTAGCTCTGGGGATGGCGCAGCCATGGGTGGTAAAGGTAAATTCTTCCAGGCCTTAGTCATGGCAAAAGTGGTTTATAAATGAGACAATGTTCCAAGACCACTCTTCTTCCCTCCTGTGACCTAGCAGCATTCCTAAGTGGAGTCTGCAAACAGGAATTGGCCAGAGAGCTCTGGCCTCAGAGGCTGTCTTTCCAGCATCCATTTTATGTTCCGCACAGTCAACTCCTCACCATCCAAATCATTAATATCCTGGAATTCCGTTGCAAAGGAAGAAGGGAAGTAGACCTCCAACTAGCTGTGTGGCCTTAGAAAAATCACTTCCCTCCTTAGACCTATTTTCTCATTTCTGAACAAAAAAGATTAGACTAAGTCATCTCTGTTCAACTTACGTCTTATTTATTGTTTGCCATACTATGTCTACTTCATTCTCTCCCCTCCACCCACCCACCCCAACTTCCTTTCTCCTTCCAAGTTACCCCTAACTGATTCACTCAGCTAAGGTTTACCACTGAGTTATTTTCAATTACTGCCCAATTACAATCTTCCTGTGGTTGCACAATCTGTTTTCATAAAACTAATGAACCACTTTGATGCATCAATGACCCCCTGAAATGAAGCATTAATTACCCAGCCTAGATACTCCTTGCCAATCTGCTAAAATGGCTCAACTTAACCCCTTGGCTCCTGGCACTACCCCGTTGGGATTCTGCAAGACCCCGTTTTCCAATCCCAACAGACCAGATATGCCTGACAGCCTCAAGAAGAAAAGTCCTTACAGTCAAAGTTTATCCCTTCAGCTGACCATTCCCTAGAGGCCTCATCCAACACTTAGAAAGATGGAAGAATCTTATGTCGCATTTGTGACATTTTCTGTCACTGTAATAATGGTGTTTAAAAGCCCATTTGCGGGGCACCTGGGTGGCTCAGTCGGTTAAGCATCCAATTTCAGCTCAAGTCATGATCTCATGGTTCGTGGGTTCGAGCCCCGTGTTGGGCTCTGTGCTGACAATCAGCTCAGAACCTGGAGCCTGTTTCAGATTCTGCGTCTCCCTCTCTCACTGGCCCTCCCCTGTTCACACTGTCTCTCTCTCTCAGAAATACATTTCTAAAAAAATTAAAAAAATAAATAAAAGCCCATTTGTTAAATTCAATGAGAACTAATTGCTATTCCATCTGAGTTGACCAGCTTGTTACTCAGATGCAGCAAACAATAAGAGACTTTAAGAAATAAACCATTACCAGTACTGTGTTTAAATGATTCAGCATCAAATACACATAATCCACTTGCTGTGAAGGTAGCTCTTAGGGCCTTCATTTTACAGATGAAAAAAACCTGAGGCTCTAAGAGGTTTGAGTAGCCTGCCCAAGGCCATAGAGCCGGGATTCAAGATCAGGTCTGTCCAGTTTCAAAGGGAGCCTCTCTGCTGAGCCGTGTCGCTTCTCTGTCTGGACCCACTGCATTTACAGAAAACTTACAAACCCCGTAAACTCAATACAAACAACCACATGACCACAAGAAACTGCCCTTGGTTGCTGAGCCAGAAGGAAGAGGCAAAAGGCGGGGTCTGTGCGGATCTGTAACTCTATGGTAGAGCTGACACTCCAGCTGCACGAACGACCCTGAGATAATGATGAGAGAGTCTGTAAATATCAAGACACCTCAACGGTGGCCCAATGACTTGCTTTTGTATTCGAAAATATTTCCGATCCCAACAGACCAGTGACGGTTTAAAAAAAAAACAAACCACGTGCAGTTTCCGCTAAAGTTTTATCTCAAAGGAATTACAGTCACAAATAAATACGTAACTAAAATTATTTAAGGATTATGATATTATCTCGAGCTCGTTTCCCCTGCTCTCCCAGCTGCTCATGTAATCAAAATCAAATTAGATTTCATGACCTCCTATAGGCCTGGTAGATATGTGAGCCGGGGCTCTGATAAAAGCAAGTGCTATCTTCCTTCCCATAAGCATCTAGATAGCTGAATCTTATGTAGCCCCTTTGTTTAGAGAACAGGAATTCAGATAATAAGGAAAGCTTTGTTATCTAAACCTATGTGGTTCCAGGGTTTTATATAAATAAGGCTTCAGATAATGATGGTTACCAGCTGTCTCTCAAAAACATTATCTGAATCTGTTCAATTCCTAAGTTCAGATACTGAAGAAAACCTGAGAAATACAATGATGTCTCTCTTTAAAAATGAAATACAGCGGTGATCCCCGACAACAAAAAAGAGAAAGATGGGTGGAAGGCAATTGCTTTATTCTTTTGAGTGTGAGTTCTTAATAAATTAAACTCAGAGTAAAAGGTGTTGGCAAGATTTACATCCAGTAAAATTATAAAAGTTTTCTTTGCAAACGAAAGAAAAAACAGAAGGAAATGGGAAGATGCTTATTTCTCAGCCTTTAAAAAGAGTGTTATCAGTTGTAAGAAATTTGGAGGGAAGTCTTGGAAATGGGAATATGAGCTGGAAATAGGCATGCACATCTATAGACAAAGCAACGATGTTCAAATGTGAATTAACCGTTAAATCTAGGTGGTAAGAAGCTTAGCGGTGTGTTTATGGTGCTGTGTTTCCAACTCTTCTTTGTTTCATAAGCCTTATTTTTTTTTTTTTTTGATTAGGAAAATATATTTTAAATAAGGGCTGAGAGCCAAATAACTGTAAGACAAAAATTCCCCAAACTTTTCCTAGGCTTCTGATTCTTTAGTCTGTTGTCATTCCAACTCTCTTCTCTTGCCCTGCCTCTGTCACAGGAAAGGGGCTTATGCTTCCGTTGCATAAGTAGAGAACAGGGCTAACCCTTAAATCTCAACCATCAGTTGGCAAGTGGACATTGCAGGCCTTATGCTGTCTAGATCCCCCGAGGGCCACTGGAGGCCACGGGCTGGAAGCAGGAATAGGTGCGCAATGCCAAGAAGCCCAGCTCGTCTTCCCCGGAAAGCCCTGGGTCCGAACACGGCAGCAGCAGGGCTGAGTGGACCCTGAGGTGTGCACTGGCCCTGAGAGCTGGGAACCAGTAGCACAGCCTGCGATACTCATCCTCGGGAGGCTCGTAGGATTAACTTGGCCGAAGAATGGCCAAGCCACTGGGAAATTACTTTAAAAGACACCTCCCACCCACGCTAGATCGGTCCAAGCATAGCATAATTTAAGTAGTTTGTATCAACAGCAACCTTAGTTAAGACTATATTTAACGCCAAGCCCAAGTCAAGGTAGTTGCTACCGTCTTGTGTGTATATGTCATTTCTAAGAGTTAATTTCCAAACTGAATCCCAAAGGCTACAAATCCACCCACATTGAAGTGAAGGTGGCTAATCCTTGCCCTAAGCGAGAGAACTGTTCCTCTCCTGGAGCAGGGGGGAAAGCCACAGGAAGCCACAAGTAGTGCTAGAGAGAGCTGCCAGCGCTGGTAAGAACCAGCTGGCTCCGGAAGGAGAAGGAAGGGAGGGTGAGCCCCGCCCAGCTGCTGGCGCATGTGTGTGCAAGCTGTCCAGGCTGCTGACATCAACGATAATATTGCAGCCCCGAGCTGACTCACTGACTAGCTTTCTCAAAAAAGGAAGTGATGATAGAGAGAATAAGCGGGCTCTCTTGGTTCAGAGCTGGAGCCCACTCACATTCAAACATACTGCTGAGCCTTACAAGACCTCAGCCCCGTGGACACATGAGGAGATCACGCTGTCGGAAGTGATGTGGGTGTCCCTCCATTTCACTCACTGAGAACCCCTTAGGAAGCCTTTCCCACAAAACAGTCTTTGAACAATTCTAACCATGAAAAGGAGTTGTATGAATCTCACAAAGCTTGCCTTAAGGCATTGTGGAAGACAGAAAGCAATTTCATAGGAAACTCATGACCCTGAGGGAAGAAGGCTCAAGCTCATCTCAGTGACTCAAGAGTTTTGAACTTGCTAAATCTGATTGAATTTGGGGCACCTAGGTGGCTCAGTAGGTTAAGCGTCCGACTTCGGCTCAGGTCATGATCTCACAGTTCGTGGGTTCAAGCCCCTCATCAGGCTCTGTGCTGACAGCTAGCTCAGAGCCTGGAGGCTGCTTCAGATCCTGTGTCTCCCTCTCTCTCTGACCCTCCCCTGCTCATGCTGTCTCTCTCTCTCTCAGGAATAAATAAGACATTAAAATTTTTTTAAAAATCTGATTGAATTAGTATTATTGAATAAAATCTTTAGTTGGACGCATGCCATTAGAATTAGAATACACCTGGTATGTAATTCCAAAAGTACAAAAGGAGCTACTGTGAAAAATACTTCTCCCTTATTAACCTCCGACTCACAGTTCTCTTCTACTCAGTGCCCCTGCTGATGGTGACTCTTACCAATTCCTCATGGGCTCTTCCTCCCAATTGATACTGATACCAATAAAGGAGTTACTATAGTCTTCACCCCTCCCCACCTCTTCTCCGGTTTTTACCATTTTTTTACTCTTACTTTTTTCTAAATATACAATATGGTGGCAGAGTCCACCCACTGTTCTGCATCTTGCCTTTTTCTCATTTTAAAACAGTTCTTGATGTTAGCACACAAAAAGAGCTGACTCGCTCCTTCGACAAGGGCATGTTGTTCCACTGCCTGGATGTTCCCATGACTTCTACAGCCAGTTCTCTGTTGAAGGGCATTTATGCTGCTTCCACTCCTTTACTGCAGATGACGTTACAAGGAATACTTGTACTGGGAACATTCTACACACATGGCGGAGGCACGTGGGACTATACGCAGGAGATATTCCTGGAAGTGCAAGGTCAATAGTCAACAGCCGTATACTTTGGCAGATAATACCTGATGGTTCTCCATAAGGGTTGGGCTAATGTACACACACATCTGGCAACAGGTACTATCTCTCTTTCTCTACACTCTCACAACATAAAAATGGCGTCATACCTTCTCCTCCTTACCAATCTAATAAGTTAAAATTGTATCTCCGTGCAGGTTTCCAGTTTAATTTTTATTGTTCAGAGCCAGGCTAAAAAGCCTAGATACCTTTAACAACCCTCACTATTTCCTTTTCTGTCTTGTTCACAGGCTGCCCATTTTTCTTCTGGGTCCTTGGTCTCTTAATTAATTTGTAAAGGTTCTTCATTTTTTTTAAGTTTATTAACCTTATACTGCAAACAACTTCCTCCAGTTAATATTCTTTTAATTTACATATGATGTTTTCTGGCTTGTCCATTTATTGTTAAGTAGCTGAATCTTACTTGTATGACTTCAGTGTTTTCTATCCTTCTCAAAAGAGATTGACCTGCTGTTGGGATAATAAAAACAAAGGAAAATTTCCTCATGTTTTCTTCTAGTACTTCTTTGGTGACAAGTCATGTTAATGGTTGGTCGCTGCAAACTGTTCCCTGACAAAGCCCAACTGTGGATAAATTCCAAGTTTCTCTGTGAAAAAAAATTTAATGGGAAAGTCGGGAGTAAAAGCTACCTCTCCCAAAGAGTAGGAAGAATTTAAGCATTGAAAATGTTGAATTGAAATTAGCTGGTGTACAATAAAACTGACTGCTGGCCATGATTCAATTCCTCACCAGCAAGAATACCTGCTGCTGGCACATGTATTTTAACAGATCAAGAGACCGTCTCATAAACATAAAATGGAGAAACTGGGCCCAAATTGGAAGCTACTAAGCTTAATCAAGATATGAGTTTTGGCTTTAAAAATAAATTTAAAAAAATATATCCAGCAATGGTAATTGATGGAGAAAATAAGCTTCTTTTCACTGTATTGATTCTGATTTCATTTTTGTGGATCCTTTGAGAAAGCCAGTGAGGGTGTGGATTAAGGGGTAGAAAATGTCATCAACTAATGGACTCTGGCTTTTCTGAACATGGAGACACTGGGTCTCAGGAAAAAAGTAAAAGCGCACTTCACGTACGTATCTTACAACTATCATTGGCAGTGTTTTAATTGCTACCTTGGTGGTATATACAATAATGGTCCATCTTACAATGGACATGGCCTTGAACAAAATACAAAACTATGTCTTAATTCTAATACCTACCTATACCTTGGAAGACCATGAAGCTTACTAGATAATCACAGATGTGAAACACCCAGACGGTGTTTGGGACACAACGAACACTCAGCAAATGTTGGCTCCCCTTCTCCTTAATGTTCATTTATCGAAAGCAGAGTGGTATCATTTGCTTTTGAGTGAAAAAAAGGAAGAATGTAGAATTTAATTTCAACATAGATGATAGTAGTAAAAAATGTATTGAGCTCCTCCTACTCAATGTCAAGTTCAGGGCTGGGCGTTTACACTCCTGATCTCTAGTATATATACTCTGTCTCTAATCTTCCCCAGATCCTTACAAGACAGCTATGAATTCATGAAGTTCAAAGTCAATTTGTTGGATCCCCCAGTTCTTTGTTCCTAGAGACTCAAAGTGCAAACTTCAGCCCTTCCATGAAGTGGGGCATTGGAAACTTATTTATGTACCTTTATATTGCACAACAGTGAAAGCTTTCTGAAAACCTTGCGACTGAGCAAAACAAAACAAAGTTCTCAGTAAAACAAGTGTTTCTTGCAGAGTCAACGGCTTGAGAAGTGCCTGATGTGATGGAGTAGGTAGGGCTCCCTCAGCAGAAACCAGACAAAAAGGTGTCAGGAAAGAGGGCTGAAACCCATCCTTGAAAGAAACTACAGTCTGTTTTTTTATTTAAGAGAGTCTTATCTGGAGAGTGCCTGGATGGTTCCGTTGGTTAAGCGTCCGACTCCTGATATTGGCTCAGGTCATGATCTTGCAGTTCGTGGGTTTGAGCCCCACGTCGGGCTCTGTGCTGGCCTCATGGAGCCTGCTTGAGATTTTGTCTCCCTCTCTCTCTGCCCCTCCCTCGCCCATTATCTCTCTCTCTCTCAAAATAAATAAACATTACCTTTTTTCCTTGTTTATTTAGAGAGAGAAAGAGAGAGCATGAGTGGGGGTGGGACAGAAGGAGAGAGAAAGAGAATCTCAAGCAGGCTTCACACTGTCAGTGCAAAGCCCGACATGGGGCTCAAACCCACGAACCACAAGAGCATGACCTGAGCCAAAATCAAAAGTCAGATACTTAACTGACTAAGCCACCCAGGCACCCCTAAAAATGACTTTTTCAACTGGACAAATATATGTCTGCTATTGTTTTCTGTATTTTTTGGTGCGTCCGTACCCCTGCCTTCTGCTACAACCTTATATTATCCTATGTACCCTTCTGTTACAACAGGTGCTTATCACACTGAATTGCACGTTGTTTGCCCAGGAGTCTCCCTCTCGGTGACGGAGCACCCGAAAGGCCTGGAGACCACCTTTCTTCTTTACAGAGTACCAGACACACAGCTGGTGCTCCACAAAAGGTTGTTGACTAACTGAATGACACCCTGGAATGTGATGATAAATAGAACGCCCTGAAATGACATTAAAAACCTAAAAGCTTATTCACAGAGCGTGCTGCTTTGTACACGTGGCCACCCTACACACCAGCACCACGAAATGTACCTAAGCCTCCTGTGTGGCAACAATCCCTTGATAAAGTCCCCTTGCCACCACACAGGGGAGTTCCTCAGAGCCCACAGGCACACCCCGAAAGTACCTGCAAATGAAGTAACTTGACCCTAAACGAGCCTCCGCGCTGTTGATCACAGGGCCGAGGGATAATAATCCCTATTTTCTCAGAGATGACCAATTAAAGATGAAGACAAGTCTGAATGGCCCAAAAGCCAGCCGTTAAACGTATAGCTGCTACTTGCCTCGACTTGCCATCACTGTGTCAAGTTTCTGAAAAGAGCTGGTCTCAGTCAGACGCTAGGTAAGGACAGCTGCATCCTGCAGCTGGTTAACAAAAAACAAAAAACAAACCAAAAAAATCAGCAACTGTGGTTCCCTCCGCCGCAGAAACAGTGAACCGTCCTTGCCAATTAGAATGCCCAGTGCTGTCCCCACTGCGGAGGCCGACCCAGTTGCTTACACAGGGCAAAGCCGTCCAGTGTCCAGACAGCGTGGACTATAGCTGGGGGCTGCCCGTGGGAGTTGGGGGTGGGGGGAGGACTCTTTCTCTGGGAGGTAGTCTCCTGCGTGGTTTCTGGAAGGGATGGAGGATGCCTAACAAAGAGTCATTCTACTGCACAGCAGTCCACAACAACAACACTGGCTTCAAGTCCACTAGTTACATTACAGAGTAGTTTTAATCTAGTTTATCTAATGCGAGGAGGGCGGGAGGGGTAAGGTACCCAATCCCCCTGCCTGATTAGCACCAATTCTTTCCATTTGAGGATCGCTGGTCAAAGCAGACAGCAGAAGTAATGCTTTACGTTATTTTCAATTGTTGCAGTTCTTTTTAATATTATCATCCTTTGAAATGTACATAAAATTCTTTTTTCCACCCTTTATCAAAATGCGATGATAAAGGAATACTGAAATTCCAATCACAACGACTGCTGAGCCTAGCCAGGAAGTAGTGCTCTCTTACCTCACTTTCTTATATCCTGCAGTTTGACTAAACAGTACCTCATTTAATTTTGATAGCCACTTGATTTCCCATTTTAAATAGAAAAATCTGAGGTCCTGGGTGGCTCAGTCAATTAAGCGTCTGACTTTGGCTCAGGTCATGACCTCATGGTTCATGGGTTTGAGCCCCGCATCAGGCTCTGTGCTGACAGCTTGGAGCCTGGACCCTGCTTCTGATTCTGTGTGTATGTGTGTGTATGTGTGTGTGTGTGTGTGTGTGCGCGTGTGTGCACGCGCCTGCACCCCTCTCTCTCTCTCTGCACCTCCCCACTCATGCTCTGTTTCTCAAAAACGAATAAATGTTTAAAAATAAAATCTGAGGAGAGGAGAGGAGGGGACAGGGGAGGGAAGGAGAAGGTAGGGGAGGGGTGGTGAGGCGAAGGGAAAGTAAATCTAGAAATTCAGTTGCTCAATTTTGTTTCCCTTTTTCTGACAGCCACTGAGAAAACAGACGGTTATCTTCACACATACCATCACCTTTGTTTCTTGTCTAGAGAAAGAGAAAACATCCCCAGCCTAGGAACATTCGCTCAGGCAGCAAGGAATAAATATTTACCATTAGTGGAATTTCCAGTTCTTGGGCACTGAACCCGAATGGCAGCCCCGATGCTAAAACCATCCACTTTGAGCAGTGTTGGAATTGGAAGTACCTCCCCAACCAACACTACATAACCCCTCGGTGTTCCGGATTTAAAGGATCCATTATGTGCATGAGTTGGAGCTACTTAGGAACATTTCTTCCATCTCTCTTGCCTCTAGAGCCCGGGGAATAATTGCAGCTATGAACACTAACCATTCACCCAGTGCTTACTGTGGGGGGCACACTCACCTAGTTCTCATAACACCTCATAGGCCAGGCACTAATGGTGCTCCCATGTCCTCAGGAGCAAACTGAGGCAGCAAGGCCAGTGTTCCCAGTGATGTGCTGCAGGGCAGGAAGTGCACCTGGCCCACATCTCCACACTGATGCTCCGATTAGGAGCCTTAACGACTGATTAGTTGTACATCTTGCACCCCCCTCCTCTCACCCTCATGGATTGATTCCCTTTAACTTTGTAAGTATATAGAAGTTTCTACCATTCAACCGTAAGCTTCCTTGACAGCCCTGACTCTGTCTTACACTAGTCTTTGCCTTTGGCCTAAATGTCTGGTATAATACTGTCCACCTAGTTTGTTAGGTAATAGAGATTTGAACGTAAAATCACATCATCCCCTTTGCTCTATAGCAGAGGCAACTTAAATACGGACATGAACGCACTGAAAAGAAATAATGGTCCCACTACATTCTCTTTTCCAGCCATTTTTCAAAGACAAAGGGAAACTAATGCAATTTATTTATTGAATTGGCATTTTCCAGACCCAGAAAAACAGAAATGTATTGCCGGAAACCTACCCTAAGTATTCTTTGGGCCAAAGAAAAATGATCTCAGGTAGAAGCTGAAGCTGCAGAAAGGAATGAAGAATGACAGAAAAGATCAAGATGCAGGTATATCCATGGGAATCCTGGCTTTTGAAAAACCATAATAATTGTGACTTTTGGGGGCTAGGAAATGTGTGGTGTGAAAATTCATGACAACAAAAAACATAATGCAAGAGAAGGATAAATAGAATTAAAGTCTCCTACGGCTGTTGTGCTGTTTAGAAAGAGTAAGGAGTACACACTTATGAAATGTCTCTCATAATGTAAGTTGCGATCTCTATAGTAACCATTAAAAGTACAGTAAAACATGTGTAACTAATAAGCTAAAAGAGGAGGAGAAGTAGAACAATAAAAAATACTCGATTAACCCCAAAGAAGGCAAGAAAGAAGGGCGGGGAGAGAGAAGACAAATACAAAACAAATAATTAGATGGTAGATTTAAACCCAAATATAGGAGTTTACATTAGAAATGTAACCAGACTAAAATTCTCTAATTAAATGACAAAAACTGTCAGACTAAATTTTTTGAAGACTTAAATATATGCTACTTACAAAAGAATTGCTTTAAATAAAGCCACAGGGGGAAACATCAAAGTAAAAGGATGGACAAAAAGAGATAACATACAATTTGGAATGCTGTATTAAGGTTTTTAAATAGCTTTGGCAAAGCCCCAATAACTTCCAACTATGGCCCCACTGCTTTGCTGCTTCTACCGAATGCTGATGCCTGGATGGGAAAAATAGATACGATTCTAGAAGGCTTTTAACGTTGAACTCAAAAGAAGAGAGGACTGAAAAACAACTCACACCTTAGATAAAGAGTCAGGTAGCCAAATGGACAAATCAACTGGCGCAACTCAACAATGGAATATTATTCAGGGTTAAAAACTAAAAGAGCTATCAAGTCATGTAAAGACACGATGGACTCTTCGCTGCATGTTACTAAGCCAAAGAAGCCAATCTGAGAAGGTTACCATACTTCGTGATTCCAACTATATGACATTCTAGAGAAGACAAAACTATGGGGACAGTAAAAAACAAAACAGTGGTTGCAGGGTGGGGTGGGAGGGAGAGATAAACAGGCACAGCACAGAGGACTTTAGGGGTAGTCTAAACATTCCGCATGATGGTATAATGATGGATATGTATCATACACTTGTCCAAACCTGTAGAATACGCACTTAGTGAACTCTAAGGTAAACTATGGACTTTGGGTAACTGTTGTAGGTCGATGTAGGTTCATCCTTGGTGAAAAATGGTATCATCCCGGTAAGTGATCTTGACAATGGGAGAGGCTATGTATACATTGGTGCAGAAGGTATATGAGAAATCTCTGTACCTCCCTCTCGATTTTGTTTTAAACCTAAAACTGCTTTTAAGAACTTAAGTCTTAAAAAAAAAAAAAAAAAAAGGACAGTACACCAAAAAGTGAATTTTACCATGTAGTGTTTTTTTAGTACATAAAATTTTTTTTAAACAGTCAGACTCTGGATGTGTTTAATTAAAACATGGCTGATAGGCCACCATGGTTAATAATGGCCCAGCTGTTCTTGACAGAGAAAAATAAGAGGTACACCCGGCTAATCCTTTGAGTGGAACATAATGTGGGTGCTCTTAGGTTCATCAATAGGAAAAACTATTCACCATTTTTCAAGATACGCACACATAGTCATTTTTGCACATCAAGCTGCCATTAACTCCTAGGGCAAAATCTCAAGTCGCCAGCAATACCACAATACACCGAGAATACAAATCCACCATAAAGTGGGAAGACTAAGTCTCAATTATGCCCCCTGCACTCTGTGCCTTGTTTGACTCAACTAATCTCAGAGATAAGCTGCAGACAATTACACACTGTGTGATTAATAAAAGCTGGCAGCCAGAAATCCATGCTCATTGGCTATTAAAATTGGAGTCAGAGCTGGGTCCACAATGTTGCTAGACAATGATGGCCATTATGAAAACATGGAACGAGAAGCTTAATATTGGCTTCTCAGGCTCCATCATCACACACAGGCTACACCAGAATTACAGAGAAAGCTATAGAAAGCATCGATGCCACTGTTCCTTAAAAAATAAATGACAAAATAGGTGCTGGAATCTTGTTGGATACAGAGGAGATAAAAGGAAACTACCAAAGGGTACCAGAGTTTGGCACTTTGGGACTACGTATTTTGTTTTGTTTTCTGATTCACTGACTCCGTGATTTTTGTTACGAATCACTCTCCTTGAAATGCAGACACAGTCACCTCCCCAGAGACGTTGGGCCTACCTCGCCCAACACCCATGACAGTGCCTGGAATAAAGCAGGTGCTCAAGAAACATTTACGGACCTCAACAGAATCATCAGAGAAACATACAAAGGTAATTTGTTCTAGTCAATACCCTACCACCATTACCACCACCCCCAAAAGAGAATTACCCTGAAGACTAGGACCAAATTCGAAGTGATTGCTGAGCAAACACAGAGAAATGAGATTGACTTGCAGAAACCAAAAGGAGACATAAGCCTCAGCAATTTTTTTGGCAAACCTGACCCAACAGCACGAACCTCAAGTCGGTGCTAACAAGGAAGAATGGGTTGTCCTACAGATATGGTCACAATGTCTAGTCTCCCTAAACTGAAACAGGATGGCCTCCCTCTTGCAATTCAGCACAGTCAAACGAAGCCCTACCTAACCTTTCTCTTGTGCCCTTTCAGCTCAGTCATTTAAAAAATACTTTAATGGGGAATGGGAGACCAGAGAGATTTAGTAATTTGGCCCAGGTCACACAGTGGGTAAACTGAGGATCCAGAATTTGAACTCTAGACAGATTGATTCCAGAGCTTACTTTCTTAGAGTTCGTGCTATATCTTTGAATTCTATGATTGAGGGGTGGACTGTGGATATCACTTGATTTATGAAAATCTGTATGTTCTGATAACTTGAATATAAATAAGTCGATTTGGGGCTCCTGGGTGGCTCAGACAGTTGAGTGTTCGACTTTGGCTCAGATCATGATCTCACACTCATGAGTTTGAGCCCTGTGTCAGGCTCTGTGCTGACAGCTCAGAGCCTGGAGGCTGCTTCGGATTCTGTGTCTCCCTCTCTCTCTGCCTCTCCCCCACTTGCACTCTGTCTCTCTCTCAAAATAAATAAACATAATAAAAAAATTAAAATAAGTCATATTCTATTTGCCATTTAAATAAATACATAAACTTTAAATCACAAAAGTAGTATGTTTTCATTACAGAAAGAAATTTCAAAAGTCATGTTTAAAGTTATGTTTAATAACATAACATTAATGCTTTTTCATTTCCCTGTTTTATATTTCCTATACTTGTATTTTTTTTTCTAATGAGAAACCTTTTTATTTTTCCTTTAAAATTCATGGTGATCAGAGCACCTGGGTGGCTCAGTCAGGACTTTGGCTCAGGTCATGATCTCACGGTTCATGGGTTTGAGCCCCGCCTCGGGCTCTGTGCTGACAGCTCAGAGCCTGGAGCCTGCTTCAGATTCTGTGTCTCGCTCTCTCTCTGACCCTCCTCTGCTCGCGCTGTCTCTCTCTCAGAAATAAATAAAACATTAAAAAAAAATTCATCGTGATCATTTTTCTACTTTATCAAAGATTCCACTTAGCCAAATCTTAACGTTGCATCGATCACATTTTACTTTTCTTGTGGGTATCACTGAAAAGACCTAGTGGCTTATTCTCCAACATCTAAATTCTCTTCAAGTCTTCTGCTTGCCCTATCAGCTCTTTCCCTGAAGTCAATATTCCATGGAAGCCCATTCATGTTTGCCTCAACTCCCTTTATTCGAACTGCAGTCATTTTGTTCAATTACAGATTAAACATCTTCCTCCTCTTTCCCCCAGATCCAGCTACCTAAAGCCTAGCTTTAGCTGTGAGCCATACTTTTGGTACCATTCTCAGGAAGCCACAAGACACGAATGTATGCCTTTGAATGTTTACAACGGCATCTATTCATATTTTTTTCTGAGGGCGCCTGGGTGGCTCAGTCAGTTAAGCGTCCGGTTTGATTTCAGCTCAGGTCATGATCTCAAAGTTGGTGGGTTCGAGCCCTGTATCGCCTCTGTGTTGACAGCATAGAGCCTGCTTGGGATTCTCTCACCCCCCTCCCCTTCTCTACCTCTCTTCTGCTTGCTCACTCTCTTTCTCTCAAAATAAATAAATAACAATAAATAAACATATATTTTTTTTTTCTGAAATTCCACATTTCGAAGAAGTTAAAAACATACCAGGAGTTTAAAGATCACCTTCAGTGCCAATTAGCACCCATAAATTTTTATCCAGTCACTTAGATAAAAGATCTACCTCTTGACTGTTTACTTCAATAGGGAAGAAAGACTCCACTGTTAGTACAAAAAAAATAAAAGCACTTAGACCTCTTAAATATATAAAATCGAGTCCCTTGATATACAAAGTTTGGTACAGAATAGTAGTGAATTAGAGTTGACGGCGGGGGGGGCGGGGGGGGAATATCTCTCTCCAGTTCTTTTGGTAATGAGTTTGGAGCATTGGAAAGTAACACCGACAGAATGGCCTTTTAAATTTTAAGTGGGTTTTATCAGGTTTCGGTGGCAACATTTTCCTTACTTTGGGAATACATTCAGAGACTTTAATCGAAGTTTGGGAGAAATAGAAGTCAATACTCAAATTTGTACTTAATTCATGGCCTTTCAGGGAAGCACATTATGATGAAGGAAAGGCTGAGTAAAATCAGGTTATGATCATAACTACCATTTGTAGAACATCTTCAACGCATCAGCCATTCCATATACTTTATTTCCAATCCTAATTAGCCCTATAAGGCTGGCTTACAAATGAGAAAATAGAAGCAGAGAAAGTTGAAGTAACTTGCCCTTGGTCACCCAGCTAATAGGTGTCAGAGCCAGGATTCAAAGCCAGTGCTGCCTGGCCCCAAAGCCAGAGCTCAGTAACCAGCGACTATAAGTAAGTCACTCCTGGGTCCTCTTAGTTCCCATCTGAGGTACAGACTGAACAAGCCCAAGAAAAAGGATCGGTCAATCCTGTTACCCACTGCGGTCAGCACCATGTGTATCCTCAGAAGGTAAGACTGAGTTCTCCTAAACTACAGCACAAAAAATATCCTGGGGGAGGGATGGGGAAGGGGAGAATGGGGGAGAAAAAGTTTTCCTTCTTGGACTTGTTCAAAATGTGTCATGCACAATGAGACCATAAATGGGATGACGAGGAGATCTGGCTGCATAGTCTGATGCTAAATCATTCCCCAAACACAATGGTTCTCAACTTTGCAACTCCAAATTAACATCATTTTAAAATACTGATTTTTGGGGCGCCTGGGTGGCTCAGTCGGTTAAGTATCAGACTTCGGCTCAGGTCATGATCTTGGGGCTCGTGGGTTTGAGCCCTGCGTTGGCTCTGTGCTGACAGCTCAGAGCCTGGAGCCTGCTTCAGATTCTGTGTCTCCCTCTCTCTCTGCCCCTCCCCTGCTCATGCTCGTCTCTCTCTCTCAAAAATAAACATTAAAAAATTTTTTTAACACTGATCTGTTGTGCTCCACCTATAGATTCTGATTTGACTGTCTACAACGGGGTCCAAGTATCAGAATTTTCTTTATTTCTGATACGTCCTTCTCTAGATGATCCTAACGGACAACCACTGAGAGCCACACTGTCCCAGAAGGGGACACCTAATATCCGTATTTTTCCTTATTATGCACACCTGGTAAAAGCTGAACACCGGACCAAAAGGTTAGCTGGAAAGACCAACCACCCAGGGACATTACCTGGGCCGTATCTTCCATCAGTCCCCGAATCTTCTCCACAACATCGTTGCGCCGGTGCTGGCGCAGGGCACTGATGAGCTGGGCGAGGCTGGCCTCAGGCCCCCGGATGGTCCAGTGCTGCAGAGCTGCGTAGGCCCGCTCGTGGTCTGCCGTGTACCCGTTAGAGAAAGCAGCCACTTCCCTCTCACTGGCGTTGCACAGAAACTGATAGATGTCCTTCCACTGGCTTCCCACCTGGGCTGCTACGAGCTTCAGGATGTCGATCCCTAAACCGGAGAGAAAATGAAATGAAACACAGACACAGGCCCGCGAGGGAGGGTCTTTATGTATGGCTACTCTGTTTTAATGAACTAAAAGAAGCATGTTCTTCCCTTGTAAGACATCAAAGGAATGGAGTGTCTTCTGTAAGTGCTTAGCACACACAACCCCTTCTGGGGACTAGCTAGGCACCCTCCTTTCTACAAGTTTCACTTCCTAAATATGGAACTGGAAGAAGGCGCAATCCTGGACGTGCGATAAATAGCCCCCAAAATGATGCTTTGAAAGCCAAATCCAAGCAAAATAACGAGTGACTCCTTTGTGACTATGAAAAACAAGTGCGACCAGGATGCCTGGGTGGCTCAGCCAGTTAAGTGTCCGACTCTTGGTTTTGGCCTAGGTCATGATCTTGTAGTTCATGGGCTTAGGGGTTTGAGGCCCACACTGGGCTCCATGTTGAGAGTGCTGACCCAGCTTGAGATTCTCTCCCCCTCTGCCGCACACACTTTGTCTCTCAAAATAAGTAAATAAACTAAAAAAAAAAAGGGGTAACCAAATAGAGGCCCCCAGACTAAAAAAGGGGTGAAATTAAGAAGTTAAGAACTTCATGAAATTAAGAAAAAGGTAAGCCCGGGATTAAAATTGCAGTGGAGTTTATCCAGCACCGTCCAGGTAGAGTGTTAAGATTCTGGAAATAATGTCCTTTACATCAACTGATGGTGTGCCCTGGCATTCCAGCCGCATGGAGGCACCCCTTAAGAACCTCTGGCTCCTTGTGCTCTAATCTTATGCTCAACAAGCAATTTTCTCATCTATTATTCAGTCTCCGAAGTTGACTTGCACAGTTATAATGGAGACAACCACCAAAGTGACAGTATAATAACAATAGCTATTATCTTCCCGGATTTAAGTCTAAGGCACTAGCTCTTGGAACGTCTTCATAAAGCATTAACATCTCAATTGCACTGATAAGACAAGAGCACCTAGAAAAGTTAGACAATTTGCCCAACAGCACAAAGGCAGCTGGGTTGGAACTGAATCTAACTCACTGGGTCATGTATTATATGGTCACAAAGGCGGACCGGTCACTTGTAAACTCCGTCAGCGTGGGTCTGCAGTACCCAGATTTGATGAACGCAGGCTGAAATGCGGAGTCAAATCCCGGAAGCGTCAAGCTCAAGGTGACTGCCTGACCCTGACCCTCTGTGAGGTGTGGCTTTCCCTTAGCAACACACTTTGGGGTCTTCCTCTACACAGCATCTTCTCTGGCATTTACACATTGGCTTTGCCCAAATTGATACACAGCATCATAGAGACCCTCGCACATAGGCATCTGGTAGTTTACCCAATGGGGAGGGGGGGTTCCTCTCAGCCAATACCATGTCTTTGAATGAGGCCATAATCCCACGCCCAGATACCGGAGTTATTATAGTTAACAGTTACATCTTTAAAACACCAACTACTCAAAAAAAGGAGTCAAATTCTCACATGCAGCTTAGGGGAAAGAAAAAAGACAAGCGGAGAATAGAGAGAAGATTCCTGTGATAGAGAATTGATTTTTTTAATTAACGAGAGGTTAACCAGGGGAAAAAAGTCTTTTTTTTTTTTTTTTTGCTTCAGTCAGTTCTTGGGGAAAATAATTGTAAAATTAGCTCTCAATTTTTGCCAAGACCAACACTAATTCCAGAAGTTCCTCTGAAAATGGAGAACTCTGTTGTTCCACAATGTCAATCCTTACCCTGCCATGCAATCTATAGACACAGATGATCTGCAAGATTGCATACATTTCCTGAATCAACCACCTACAGATGGCTTTTGAAAAGTAAGTTCCTAGTAGAAAGCTGCTTTCTTGTCAACTCCAGGCGCAGAATGCCACAAACTGAGGCATTACCGCCCTTTCCATACGATTTTCCCTGGCAGTGTGAAATACACTTGAACTAGTTGCTTTTCAGTTTTCATGGCAACGTTTAGCTAGATACAGACCTTTTGATTTCAAGCAACACACACCTCAACAACAACAAAAATCTATGTCCTACTTAAAACCCTGCAGGTAATTTTAAGGAGACAGCCAGCGCTTTGTGATTGATGTGGTGGGTTCTTCCGAATACCAAGAGGCGTGTTAGTCTCTGAATCTTAATTTAGGTTAATCTGACTAAGGCCCACAGTGTCTTACATGAAGACATGACTGCATTTTCTTGTACATGGGACCTTTGCTTAAATCTTCATAATGCTGGTGACAGTGTGGCCTTGGACAAATACTAACTGTCATGTCCACTTCCTCACGTGTACAATGGAGAGACTGACTAGGGTCCCTGGAGATGGGCTGATTAACATTTTCTATAGAGTTGATTTATTTTTGGAAGCACCCCGTCGTTATAAATGCTCCATATACTAAACACTAAAAGTTAAGACTAAATGCATTTCTGATACGAATACACAGCCTTTACAGAGTAATTACAGAGTTTAAAAGGCTCAAATTTAACAACAGTTCCCTCTTCCAAAACCCAGTATTTATACTTTTTCCGCCACAAAATAAAGAAAAATGAGGAAAACAAGAAAAATACAAAGAATGGTTACAACAAAACATTCTTTCAACTCATGTTGACTGGAAGCTAAATTTAGGGCCCAAAGATCAGGTCTCATCTTATTTTTTTAATGTTTGTTTATTTTTGACAGAGAGAGAGAGAGAGAGAGAGAGGGAGAAGGAGACATAGAATCCAAAGCAGGCTCCAGGCTCTGAGCTGTCAGCACAGAGGCCAACACTGGGTTCAAACTCACAAGTGGTGAGATCATGAAATGTGCCCAAGTCCAACGCCTACTACACTGAGCCATAGGGTTTAACACCAGGATCATAGGTACTCAACAATGAGGGCAAGCACCGGCATCCTCGCTTCCTGTCCTTTTTGGAGCCTCACTAGTACATATCAGAAGAGGCACCATGACACAGAAGGGCAGCATCCACAGAAAGGCAACTATGAAAGAAAAATGTTTCCGCCCCTGCAATATGTGGGACTTCCCATCAGCGCTCACTGCTGACATTGCCCAGATCCGCCACCAGGGAACTCAAGCACAGAGACATGAATGAGGTCATCAACTGGGTATTGTGGAAGGAATGGCATTTTCTAGTGCATTCTAAAATCCTGAATTAGATATCATCTGGGTGACAACATTAATTTGAGGCTCATTTTGTCAAGCTCGATGTCAGCTCCAGTATGCAAAAAAGAAAAGAATTCCACCTCTTTTCATAAAAACCTGAATTAACCTTTATAATCAGAGAAGGTATTAAAGCTCTTTCCTTTTCGAGATAAATATCTGAAATGAGTGCCACCATTAAGAGGCCACATAAAAGCCTCCCTGGACAAGGTATGAAGGACAGGGATGACAGAAACAAAGGCCATCTGTAACCCCCAACACAGCACCTAGTTTCAGGCTGTAGACCTGGCTTCAACAGAATGGGTGTGTGGAAAAGATGAGTGGGTTATAAGCTTTGTGATGGTGCCCAATTCTCATCATTTAAAAGAAATCGAGCATTCCCACTGCATCTCCCATACTTGTGAAATGTAATGTCTGTTTTCACTATCCTTAGAAAGAGAGGTAGAGGGATGAATAATGAGAAAATTCCCATAGAGGCAATTAATACCCAACCTCCTCCCTGGACAGACGACTCCATAATTATCTCTATGCTGGTTTCTCTACACAGAGCAGTCTCCTGCGGTATACACAAAAAACCCCAGGAGAAGTGGGCTCAAGATTATCTCCCCTCTACCATCACCCTAATTCTTGCCCCCCAGACATTACTCCTTATCAGTATGTGCTGTGACCTCAAGCTTACGGGGCAAAGATGGATACAGCATGTTTCAACATATGTACAGAGCAATGTATGTCAAGTTCGAAATCTAAATAAAAGCCTGGCTTTAGCATTCCTAGAAATGACGTTCTTCCCTATACACCGGTCATGTCCTCATTGGTGCCTTTTCTGACGACCTTCTGCCTAAGCCCCCCATTGGCTTTGTCTACTATTATCCCCAGTACCTGCCAGAACCTAGCACATAACAGGAATTACAACAAACATCTTGAATGAATGAAAGAATGAATGGGAGCCTTTTTTCTCAGCTTTCCTGTCTTGCCTGAAGCCCCCCCCATCATCTCATTAATCTCTATAACAGCAGCCATTGATAACCTGAGGGGCCACATGCTGATACACCCTTGTCACTTAGCTGTGCCAGATCTCCTGGGGTCAACAATGGGTGGAACCCGGGCTTCCCGGCACAGGAACTCAGTTCCTATGCAACAGCCTCTCCCTCTGGCAGTGTCCTCTTCCCAGTGTGGGTGGTCCACCACATCCACGTCAGGCGCCAGGGGAAAAGGTCTCCTGGATTCTGCCTCCGCAGCCAAATCCTCCTGCAGAGAGAAGCTGTCTAGACCAAGGTCTGTCTGGCCGATGACACAGTAAGCGCTCCTAAAAGCAACGTACCCGGGGCACCTGGGTGGTTCACTCGGTAAAGCATCCAACCTTGGATCAGGTCATGATCTCACAGTTCACAAGTTCGAGCCCCACATCCGGCTCTGCACTGACAGCTCAGAGCCTGGAGCCTGCTTCAGATTCTGTGTGTCCCTCTCTCTCTCTCTCTCTTTCTGCCCCTCCCCCACTCATACTCTGTCTCAAAAATAAAACAAAAAATAAATATAATAAAAAAAGAAAAATAAAAGCAACACACCAAAAACATGTGCATGTTTTGTAGTAACTAGTATATTACAGGATGGTTTAAAAAATGGGATAGCAACAGGAATCACTCTCAATGCACCACACAGGAAACTACTTTATCAGCAGCTGGGAGCTTAGTACTCCCCGCGTTAAACATACTCCTTCTCTAGTTGAAGTACAAAAGTTGAAGGAATTGCTTAAACTTCATTTTAACTCAAAAAGTGACTTCTGAAGCAGAATTAATCACTACGTTGTTGAAGGTTCAATGGACAATCACCATATGCTCAGATGAATCTCAAAAGCTACGAAAACACCACGGTGCAAAGGTCTCATAAAGCTAACGACGGACTGTCTACCAATGACACGTTCCATCAAAACAGTAGACAATTGTCCAGATGGAAGAAATAAATGCCACGGATGCTGTAAGGAAAAGTAATGACCTTTTATTTCACTCCGTGGAGGAAAATAAAAAGCAGAAAGCTCAACACGCCTCCTTTCTCCTGGTCTTAGTCTGTGTTTGAAGCTGTTCATTTATTCATTCAACAAAAATGTATTGAGCACTTACTCTGCACCTGACACCATTGTAGGCACGGGGAACACTGTGGTGTACAGGGCAGAACAAAAGCCTTTCCTGCATTCTACTGGGAGATATGGAAAGCAGTAAGATATTTAGTGTGATAGACAGTGAGGTGTGCTGGGGGAAAAAATGCAACAAAAAGTCATTGCAGACTTTTGAACCGAGAAATGGCACCATGAGACTTCCATTTGAGCAGGGCCATTTTGGCTGCTGTCAAGAACACATGGAAGGGATACATGTAGAATAGGAGCCACCAGTCAGAGGCCACAACGGTCTCCCAAAGGAGGGGACAGTCATTTGGGCCAAAGGGGCAAAATGATAGGAAATGGTCAATTTCCGAATATATTTTGAAAGGGAGGCTGATGGGATTTGCTACTGGGTTTGCTAAATACGGGGTGAGGTAGAAGGGAAGGAGTCACTCTGTAATGTTTTGGCCTGAACACTGGGAAGGCTAGAGGGGCCTCTTTCTGCAATAGGTAATTGATGTGGACGTGTGGTTTGGGATTCAGTTTAAATGTCTTAGGTGTCGAGCGTCTAGACATCAGGAAATGTAATGTACGTTACATTCAGGTACAAGAAGCAGGATGGACCTACGCACTTGGGAATCACCAGCAGACAGTATGTAAAGGTCTGGGTCACCAAGGAAGGGAGTGTGTGGAAGGAGAGAAGAGTTACAAGTCCTGAGCTCTGGGGCTGTCCACTGTTGGGAGGTCAAGTTAAAGAGGAAGAGCTAGCCAAGGAGATGGAGAGGGAATGAATAACCAGAGAGGTGGGGCAAGAACCAGCAGACAACAGTGTCCTGGAGGCCAAGGTGAAGAAACATTTCAAGGAGAAGGGGACCAAGAGTGTTAAATGCTGTCAATAGGCCACACAGATTCAGAGGAAACTGAACTGAACAGTTAGAATCACTGGGTGTTATATGGAAATCAACTTGACAATAAACTATTTAAAAAAATTTTAAAAATTAAAAAAAAAAAGAATCATGTTGTCAGACTCTACAGAAAAGATGCAAGATTACAGCTAAAATATTGTCATATTTCACCGATTCTAGGACATCTGAATGTGTATTTCAATCAATGCCTTTTCATAGCTTGGTTATGGTGGGTTTTCTTCCCTAGTGGTAATTTTTTTAAATGTTTGTTTATTTTTGAAAGAGAAATAGGAAATAGAGAGAGAGAGAGAGAGAGACAGAGAATCTGAAGCAGGCTCCAGGCTCCGATGCGGGGCTCTAGCTCACAAACCATGAGATCATGACCTAGGCCAAAGTCGGCCACTTAACCAACTGAGCCACCCAGGCACCCACCTTAGTAGTATTTTAAAACATGTTATGTCACCATTAGTGGTGTCTTAGATTTAATAACATATTGAGTCATTATCTTTTTAACTTCTAAACTTGAACCCATCTATTTGTTTAAAATACAACATAGCATCAACACACTTAATACGTCAAATTCTGTGCATCCCCTGCAATGTTAACAACCAATTACTCTTGAAGAATGACCAACGGAAATCTAGAAATTAATTCCTCCTCCTCTGTGAAATCTGCTTACATAACACCTGACCAGGTTGCTTCAAGGGCACTGATTTTTAAGGAAATTTTTAACTTTGGTTTCTATTTGTATTTCAGCCCTATGGGGGAGAAAACACTAATTTGTTGCTTAATATCCCAAAGAGCTTAAATGCAAAAGCTGTTAGTTAGATAAATTGTAACATAAAATATAATGCCTTCCCAAAGCCCAGAGGAAGGATCACCAGTGGGTGGGCCTGGGGAAGACAGCAGCCTGCGATCCCCAAGGGCAAGAGCCCATCCCCGGCCACTCTGTGCACGAGATAATGCTTTTTAGGCTCCAGCGATAAGAGGCTTTTCTCCTGCAACAGTTCTGTCTGCTGTATAATCGTCAGACATCCTCCGAGGTTAAACAGAAAGGTGGTGTCTTCGGGAAATGGCATTAGTGGAAGCAAAGGTGGGAAAGGCAGGGGGGTGAGGGGTGAGGTGGATACAAAGCCTCTTCCTGCCACTGTAAAATAACTGTGGTGGGGCAGCCCCCCAGGGAAGGACACAGCAGCCTCTAAAATGGAACAGTCTGCTCCCCTCAGCCCAGCTTCCCAGTGTTTATGTTTCAAGTTGACTTCCCATAGGAAATTTGGGCCGACAGAGAGGTGACCGTCTGGAATTTTGAGTCAAGGAGGCTTGAGGCAAAGAAGTAAGGTTTCCTTGGTGGCAGCTGTCTGCTGTCTGGGGCTGAGAAAACCACCAATTTCAACAGATGTGACTTCCGATTAGCAGGGCTCCATCACCTCTGACTTATCTGGAACAGCCCTTAATTTTTTTTTTTTTTTTTTTTTTTACCACAGCCCTCCAAGCCTTCAGCCTGTTGAGTATCTGGCTTTAGAATTTTCCCCTTTGGAGCAAGCTTCAGAAAAAAGTGAAAACTAGGAAGCCAGTGTAACTTCTAAAGAGGAGAACTCATTACTGATGACAATTTTGTAGTGTTTTATTTCAGACGAGTTGGGTTTTGCTAAGGGAAATAAAATTTTCTTTATTAATAGAGCATGATTAAAAAAAAATCAGTCATAGAAACGTTAAGAAATTTCCAGCCTCAGGTGATTCATGGGAAATCTCAAAAAATAAAAATTAAAATATTTATAAAATTCATAGAACAGGATACGGCACTCAGTAAGCATGAGATAAGTCTTCATTGAAGAAAAGTAAATAATGAAAACTTAATGGTAGCAGAAGGCTTTCTTATAAGGCTAGGAAAAATATATTTACTGGTCACAGCTTATGTCATGGTTGTACCCCAGGATCTTGATGATCTTCACGATCTTGCTGATGTCAGCACTAACAAACATCCCACAATATCACTTTAGGGAAAAAAAAGCGGGGGGGAGTAGAGTCCTTATTGTCAAATTCCTAACACACTTCACTTCTCCTTCATTTCTGAATGCCGCATATGGTAGTTTTCATAATTCGACTGGAATCTTTCCAGTCATCCCCAAAACCTGACTGAAGAGTATATTGATATTGTTCAAATATATCCAGGGCACGGCTGCCCAGTTACTCAGCCTCTGTCCCCTACCAACCACTGCAACCTCGGGGAAAGATTTACACCAGAAACCCAATCCCAATTGGACTGCATCTTGCTGCTTCCCTGCAAAGAGGATAAAGGCTATATATAAGTGCTGGGAATCCAAGAAACAGGTTTCCTTCACAACCTCCATAAAGATGCATTCTCCCATACCTGGCCCATCCTGAAGGAGGACCCCCAATTTGGGAAGAAAGGAAACACATTTCATAGAATTCATTAAGGACCTAGAACCAAGAAAGTCATTCATGAGTAAAACTCAAAGACAGCCCCGATGAGAAGGGACAGGTTTTGCTTGTTTGCTAGGGAGAGCTTTGCTTGAACAGCAGGATGCCAATAGGGGACAGGATGGAAGAAACCAAAAACACATTAGCAGAGACGCAACCCCTAACAAGGAGCTTGGTTCAAGGGCAGTGTCTGAACTTTTTGAGTAAGTACACAAGCAAATTCTGTGCTGGTTCTCAGGCAGCACTGTTTCCCCCAAAGAGCAGTCTTCACAGACAGATTGGGATATCAGTCTTAGACAAATAAAGTTATGCAATCAAGTTATGCAAATAAGAGGCTTAACCGCCAAGCCAGCTGGTCTGTACTTGAACTCTATCTTCGGGTTTGAAGCCTGAGATATGGAAGATGTTTGGTGGTGGGTTGTTCTTAACTTCACCAGTCAAGTTTTTGTAGCACCGAAGCATAGGATTTTAGAATGGGAGATGTTAGAGACACTTGGAGCCAAGGGCTTCATCCCACCAGGGAGCAAAACCGGGCCCCACAAGGTCACAAGGTCCCTCCCTCTGCAGAGTCTCCCTCCAAGCCAAAGCTTCCTACTGCACATGCCCCTGTGCGCGGTGTGTTCCCAAACCCCCACCGCCCCAGGCTGCACTGTTGCCTCACAGTGCGCCTCACACCATGGGAGCAGGCTGGGTGAGCAAAATTCCTTCCTCTCGCCCTCGAGAATGCGGAGAGTCACACTCCAAGTGCCACACTGCCAGCTCCTTTCCAGCTCTTTTTGTTTGGGTCAGTCACGCTTTGAGGCATGTTATGGCCAATGTTCTTCGTATAGATGCTTTCCCTGCAGCCATTTCTCCTGGCCCTTAGGACTCATTAAATCTCACCCTTAATGGAGTTCTACTTGTGTTGAAAATCAGATGCAACTGTCCCTCCACCCTGACCTCAGCACTCCATGAATACAGCTCAACCGCCTGACCTTCCTGTGAGGAAAGAAAGAAAGAAAAGGAAGCCAAGCTGGCAGCTTTATCGATAGTTACATACGATCTCACTTAGTTCTTGACAACCCCATGAGATAGGAGCTATGTCCACATTACAGATGAGAACACTAAGGAGACGTTCGGTAGCTTGGCATAGTTGCACCGTCAGGGCTGGGAGTCAAACCGCAGGTGAATCCGCCCGTGGCCCTCATCTCTCACTGCACCATGATGCCTCCCAGGACCAAACAAAGTGTTACCAACCCTGTCCTTCTTGCATCTTGGTTGCTTTCTTGAACATAAGTCTTTTGACTACGTCTTCCACCAACCCCGACTCCCCCTCACGGGGTCAGAGAAAAGGAGACGAGTGGAAATAAAGGAGAAATCTGTTACAATGATACATTTAAGATAGCCTAGGTTTCCACCTTCTGTCCACACCCCACTCTTCCTCCTCCAAACAATGAAGAGACAGGAGTGAGAGGCAGTGTCATACGCTAGCTACCAGCTCAGAATCCAAGGCCAGGTGCATGAGTGCCAGTCCTGGCTCACCACTGGCCTTAAGTGTGGATCTTCGTCAAGCCATATAATCCTTCTGTGCCTCTGTTCTTAATATGATGTGAAATGGGCACGGTCCTGACATTATAAGGTTGTTCTGAAGATTAAATGAGGAAGTACATATAAATGCCACAGAACAGTACCTGGCATACAGTAAGCATATAACCCTGATATAGTATTTCTCTCCCTTCCCCCAAACCAGTGTGTCAATGCCAAGGCCTTACACAGAGTCCCTTGGAGCAATCTGCTTATAGAATAATCCGAGACAAGGACACTTTTGAGTAACACTGAGTTAAAGTCAGAGACTGTCAAGAGCAGCCAGAAAGATGCTCAAGTGCCTGAGAAGCAGGCCATGAGGGTATAAGGAAAGGATAAATGAAAGGAGAATGCCTTTGCCTCTTTAAGGTCAAGGTATATATTGCAAGAGCTTTAAGAACTTCTTTCACCTGCAGCCAAGATCTAATTCATCTCCAGCCATCATCTTCACCTCTCCTAGTCTGAAACCATCCAATTAAGATACGTGGCAAAGACAGCGGGACACCACCACCACCTCCAGCCCCCCAACTGAATGAGCGAGCACCTAGGGACCATCACCATCCCCATGAAGGCAATCCAGGGAGATGTCCCCCCTCTGAAACATGCCTTCGTCTTTGCCTCCCTCATCCACTACTGAGTCCCTGCGGCCAAAAGGCTAAGTTCTTTTGCTCCCCCAACCTCAGCCTTCGGTACCCTCACAGGCAAACAGCCTCTCCGTTTTGTCATTTAAGAAATGGGAGTAATTGCTTTCAAACCACAATAGCCTCTGAACTGAACAGGACTCTGCAGTCCTTTGACCAGAGAAACAACACGTGATATATAAAAAGCTCTGTCCCAGGAGCCAAGAGACTCAGCCCCAGTCTCTTCTTTAAACCTACTGGCCACGTAACGTTGGGCAAGTCACCGTTCTCTTCTGGGACTCAGTTTCAGCTTCTGTAAAATGGTAGGTTAGACAAATACACAAACCACACACACACACACACACACACACACACACACACTTCTCCACGATCTCCAACTTGAAGCTCTCCCCAAATAAAACTAAAGCAAAATACCTTTTATGTTACTCAAGCCTAGTCTTAGGACAATACCTTAAACTTGGTGTTCACACACAAATAATTAAATGAAAAAATAACAGAAGTTAAGCAGTTTAATAATGAGTCATGTTTGAAATTTCCTCATTATTTCCCCCTTGGGATTCCTTAAAGGTGCACCTGGTTACAAACAGGAAAAGTTTCTTTCAGACACTTCAGCCCCTACTTCAGCCGAAGTGCAGCTAATTCAGAATCAGGCAGATTGACCACTGGGTTTCTCTTTAGGCAAATAATTCAACATCTGGACAATGCCTCTGAAACAGGAGATAATACAGCAGAAGACAGAACGAAGAGAGGGAAATGTGTAACTGACATGGAGAATAGCTCCTCTCCGATCTAATGTCTCTCAAAGCACTTTACCCTGAAGAAATTCCCAACTGTCAAGGCTAAAGGCAAAACCTGCAGACAGAAGCTTTGCCCTGGCCTCTGGAGTCTCCGGGAGGGCCCCTCCCGTGCCCACCAGGTGAAACCACACTTGGACATTGCCTTTCTGGAAGCGAGATACATTCTTTCTATAACCCCAGCCTTCCACTCTCCTATGAGTGGCATTTCCCCCTCATCCTCAAGGATTATTTTTGGATTATCTTGTAACATTTTAAGCACAAAGTCCCAACAAATTACAAAGCTACAGGGATCTGTGCTAAACCTGTAATTTAAGAACCCCTTGGCAGGGAGAGTAATGCTCCCTGAGAACTAATCAGAGTGAATAAAAAAATATGAAAGTGCAAGAGAGTTTCAGCAGAAGTCTGAACTTATTTATTGATACTCAGTTAGACGGGGAGGAGTACTGCCCCAGCACGTGTATTCTGGAAGCTGCCCGCTCTTGACAGGTGGATATGAGCTGCTGGCCACCCGCCAGCCAGAACAAGAGTCAAGTAACTTTTCCAAGGCAGGAAAGCATTTACCAGGTATGCTGTCTGTGTCACCAGGGTAGAGCTCTTCTCGGGAGTTCTGTTGGGACTCGAGCTCCCTGGCCTGTACGAGGGGATCAAGGTCTCCCTCAGCATAATAATTCAGAAACGGATGAGAGCCTGGGACACAGCTTCCCCTTGGCAATCAAGGTGACACATTTGGAGGGACAGAAAGTCTCAAAAGTAGGTCTCCCCCCAGGCTCAACCACACTACCAAAAGCATGCATGGCTGTTGCACGTCCTCCCCAGCCACGTGTCTGGACGGAGATGGAAATTTTCACTGCCCTGACCTTACTCTGGTGTAAGCACAGGGGAAAGCTTTCCCGTGTGGCAATGAGCAAGGGGTCCTTCTTTTGGCATCAGTTTGGGGCTAAGCCTGGCCTCTTATCTCTGCCCCCGTACTCCACTCTACAGCAGGCTGCAAGATCAGTGAGGGCAGTATTTCCCAGGATAGATGTCGGTGTGACCGTAGTATCCTCAGTTACAGCAAAATGATCACGCAGATCAAAATCTGATGACCTCACTGTGCTGGGTTCAAGTTTCCTCATTCTACAAAGCCGAGATTCAAAGAGAGCAAGTCTTCTTCCCAGGACCATGCAGTCTTTTAGTAGAAGACCCAGATCTGGACTTCAGGTGTCACAGCCCAGTGTCATCTCTGCTGCCGTGGCACCTTCTGGGTACTGCAATCCAGCCTCTGAAGAAAAAGTCCATGGATCTACTCAACCGGCTCATACTTGTTACAAGGACTGCATTTCAGATACGCTTGCCCGGCGTGGCAATCCGGCACGCCTCCCCCTTCCAACTGTCCTCAACAGCACTGATCAGACATCGAACTAAGAAAATAGATGATGCAACCATGCACTCTCTCAGCTTCTGAGGAAAGCAGGGGTGCACTGCAACCTCTAGCTGGTTGTGTGTGTCTACTGGCTTGCTTGGTCCCTCTCTCCACTCAGTGCATTGGTTCCCTGAGCAAACAACCAAAGGTAGGTGAGGAGACTGCACCCCAAACTACTGCCTCCTCCTCTATGGCTCCCGTTTGCCTCAGAGCCAAGTTAGGGCGGGTGCCTGGCAGCGACCCCTGTGCAGTGACCCGCGAGGTAAGACAGAGGCCTCCTGGCAAAAACTACCAATCAGGAGGAGATGGAGGAACTCTGGAGCAATTTTTAGGCAAAATGCAGGGTAACTGCCACCTTTTCCTCACTCCCACACATATCTGATGGCCCTGTTTTATAACTCATCCCTTCTGCAGTCAGACTGGGAAACAGTTACTGCTAAATATAAGGTGGAACGCTAGTGGCTAGAATTCAAGAAGCTGTCCAAGAACCAGACTGCTTCTCCAAGCCGTGCCAAGCACCAGGAGGCAAGAAAAAAAAAAAAAAAAAAGCTGCCAGGACGGGCGCCTGGGTGGCCTAATCAGTTAAGCGTCCGACTTCGGCTCAGGTCATGATCTCACAGTTGGTGAGTTCGAGCCCCGTGTGGGGCTCTGTGCTGACAGCTCAGAGCCCGGAGCCTGTTTCAGATTCTGTGTCTCCCTCTCTCTCTGACCCTCCCCCTCTCATGCTCTGCGTATCTGTCTCAAAAATCAATAAACTTAAAAAAAATTTTTTTAAGCTGCTAAGAGACAATGCTACGGTATACATCAGGGGCTGGAGAACTCGAAGCTACAGGACAAGCCGCCTATTTCTGCAAATAAAGTTTTCCTGGAACACAGCCACGTCCGTCATTTCCATGTTGCCTATGGCTGTTTTCATACCATAAAAGCAGAGCCGAGTATAGCAACATAGACTGTATAACCTTCAAAGTCTAAAATACTTCCCAGCCTGCCGACCCCGGTGGAGTATAGAGAAAATATTACTATGGAAAGTATAAATCCACATCTAAATATAAAGCCAATGAGTCTTGTTTGATTGCCTGTAAGGCTTTCTGCCATTTGAGAGCGCACTGCCGACCGCAGCAGATGAAGCAAACCAGGAAGAAAACCATAACCCACATGGAGGGAAAGCCATGTTTCCAGTAAGCTCTTTCACGGTGGCGGTGACATGATGTAAGTACAGCTGCATGCATTATAAAGGAGACTATTTCTGCCTTTTCTCATGGTCATGATTCCTGCGAGTGAATCAGGAAGCAAACCGAGAGATTACCAGTGAGGACAGAGGTGATGACGAGACCACTCACCTCCACCACCCTCATCACCGGCCTGAACATTGCCAGCACTTACAGACCACTGACCACCTGGCCAGCAACGTCCTGGGCACACACTCAGTTCACTCCCATGACAAACTATTATTATGATTCCGATTCTACACACCTGGAAAATGAGGCACAGGCTGATTAAATAACTGGATCTTGATCTTGATCACACAGCCGGTAAAGTGGAATCAGACTCCATAGGTTTTGCTCTGAAGCGCATATTAGAACAATTTCTTTCTAACCTTATCAACAGAGGCCCAGAGAAATAAAAGGTCTTGGCTGAAATGAACAGGGGATGGCAAATCTAGAATTTTCAAACTCAGCTTTATTGCTGTCATTTCTAGTTTATGGTGCTGCTTTCCTCCCCAAGCCCCTGACCTCCACTGCCTCTGCTGCTCTCACCTTTGACCCAACCGTGGGACGCCCACTGGCCTCCCTGCTTAAGGGCACCCACAAGACGAAGCCATTTCCAAAATAAAATTTTTTTTTTAAAGTGGGGGGGAGGGGTGCCTGGGTGTCTCGGTCAGTTAAGCATCCGACTTCGGCTCAGGTCATGATCTTGTAGTTTGTGAGTCCGAGCCCCGCGTCGGGCTCTGTGCTGACAGCACACATCTGTGTTTCAGATTCTGTGTCTTCCCTTCTCTCTGCCCCTCCCCTGCTCATGCTTTGTCTGTGTCTCTCAATAATAAATAAACGTTTAAAAAAATAAATAAAAAAGACGAAGCCATTACCATTCTGTTTAAACACAAGCACCAAAGTATTCGTCAATTAAGAGAATTTCTCTCTCTCTTCATGTCACCCAGCTCTCCAGTATCCAAGAGCCAAAGTGTCCCACCTTGAAGACGCATATCAGATGGAGAAATATCAGCAAATTTTGTAGCTGTTTTTTGCGTATTTTAATGCACTACTGTTGTGGAGCCTCCTTGACCTCTGAATAAGAATTCTTGGTATCTACGGCAATTTCATGTAAAGAACCTACCTTAAGATCTCTGTGTGAAATCCCTACCACCAAATATTATTGGAAGTCAAAAGGGAAAAACTCCAATAGTTGAATGGGCTGAAAACAGTCCAACCTTGAAAAAGATTAAGTAGATTAATTAGTTCATGGTTGCTCTAGACCAGCACTATCCAATAGAACTTTCTGTGATGGAAATATTTTAGATCTGTCCTCTCCAACCTGGTAAGTACTAGCCACATGTGGCTACTGAGCCCCTGAACTGTGGCTGGTACAACTGAGGTACTGAATTTTTTCATTTTAGTTACTGTTGCCTTTATATGAAATAGCTCAGGTGGCTGCCATATGGACCAGCTGGGCTCCAGACCACCCCTCCAAGGGCCCTGTGCTGGGGACACACAATAAAACCCAGTGTCTGCTCTCTAAGAGCTTAGAAGTAATGTGAGGAGACAAACCACACAGACACAAACAATTAAACAGTAACAGACAATAAGAGCGAAAGGAATTAAGAAATAGCATCTTAGAATCTAGTTCTACAGAATGTGTCCTTTACCCTTTTGCTATAAGAGTCTGCTTGAGAAAGAGTGCACCAGCTGCTCACACTTATTGCTTTTGCAATTTCTAGGAGGTGCCGCTGTCCTTATCGGTCATGGGCTTGAAGTAGCCACCCCAGAAGGAATAGCTGTCCCTGGCAAATGCTTACCATCTCCCCAAGACACAGAACTCAGAACGTGCTAACCAGGAACTCAGTTCAGTTTAAACAAAATAAATCCACTTCCTTTGTCTCTCACCCTTTTATTCCTCATTTTTCTTCATATCCTGAAGTCTGAGAGAAAAAAGAAATACATTCGAGGAGAAATACTGTCCATTATTTTATTCCTTTTATCACCTTGCAGAGTCTCCTGTCTGTATTTTCCCCTCTTATCTGTACCAGCATTTTTCCGGGTGATTTCCACTCCTCGCCCTGCCTCTCAAACTTCCTCTTCCACTTCCCCTTCCAAATCCATAGGACAATAGGTTGCCTCTTTGCAAATAGCTGAAGAGAAGAGGGAATAAAGGAAGGAAGAAGACAGAGAAGTGGGGATGGAGAGAGAAGAGGAAGAAAGGAAGGAACGGTAAATAGAAATGGCCCATAAAGGGACAGCAATGAGAGCGGTGACAGATTTCCGTCGTCAGCCATCCCCTCAGTGACAGTTCTCTATCTTCCATGGTTACCAGGATGGGAATGGAGAGACTATTTTGAGATCATTTGAGCCTCTCCCATTGCAATGCATGGCCAGTGGGGCACAGGCTGAGCTTCACTATCTTTCGTTTCATGCTTTTTGTGACAAAGCAGCTCAAACAAAAACTACTGGTTCCCGTGTAACCGCCCAACGAATGTGAACCCACACCTCTCTTAATTTTAAACTAAATGGAACATTTTGGAACCTACCACTGGACCCATCATGTTGAGGTTATGCTACAGAAAGGACGAAAAATTTTTAAAAGTGACAAAATGACGATGAATGGGACATTAACAACAGACATCCATCTTGAGGACACTCATGACCCAGTAATAAATAGTGACATAGATTTTTATGTATAAAAATTCCGAGGGCATCTGAGGCACAGTCAGTTAAGCGGCCTACTCTTGATTTTGGCTTGGGTCATGATCTCATGGTTCATGAGACTGCTGATAAAGTAGAGCCTGTTTGGGATTCTCTCTCTCTCTCTCTCTCTCTCTCTCTTTCTCTGTCCCTCCCCCACTTACGCTCATGCTCACATGCACATGCTCTCTCTCTCTCTCTAATAAGTAAATTTTAAAAATTCTGAAAGGACTTCTAATTCTGTTGCTGCAGCAGATGTATTACAGGAAACCACAGTCCAGTCCCAATCTACCAGACATAAAATTGCTACAACTTCAAAAAAGAAGTATACATTTACCACAGCACCTTTGGTCTTTGACCATCCTGGCCACAGAATGTCTCATTTGGTGGTTCAAACACTAGGATTCCACGCAAGTAGGACTGCAGTTTGGTGGAATTCAACTTTATGACCCCTAACCTAAGTCCACAGTAGGTAAAGAGGGGTAAGTGGGGGCAAATAAAAGAAAAGGCTCCTGTTGTGAAAAAAGATGGCAGCCAACAGCCCAGCTTCGGAGTGCTAACGGTCTATAAGGCACTCAGGGTCAGAGCAAAGTCTGCTAAGGTAGGGAGAGATAAGTGAGGACATACATGTGCACGATCTCTTTATACAGCACACCCCAGGCCTAGGTGATTTTATCCCCACTCTCATCCTCATGAACAATTCAGTGTGAAATGGGTGAGGATCACAAAAAGATCTTATTATACAGAAGTATCTGCTGCCCAGAACTCACTGTAATCAGATCAACAAGGTATTGTTTCTAGAGGCCTCTCTGAGCCCCTGGGATGGTTATTAAACAGAACCTCTCTTTGTAATGGGATTTTACCTGGTTGGACCTTTGAGAATCACAATTTGAAAAGAAGACACTTTCCTTAGAAAAGAAAAAAAAAAAAGAACCTTAAATATAAACATTGCAAAGCAAAAACCTAAGGGAAAAGGTTAAGTACGGGAAGAGATCATCATACCTGAATGAGACTACTGTGATTTAGCTGGAAAAGCATAATCCCAAAGTACTGCTTTTGAATGCAGAAGGTTTGGTTGGGATTTATTTGATTTGGCACTTCCATTCTTCTTACGAAACAGGATATTGTTTCAAAGACACGGGCACGGGAGTTTACAAGGCAGTCATAAGAATGTCTAAGGTCATTGAATTAAGCTGCTTTCTACTGCTGGACCAGTTTTACTTCTACAGCTTATGGTGTTCCCAAGAATTCTGACAGCTACGCTGCAAAAAAAAAAAGCATCTAGAAATACAGATGACCGTGATCTAATCCGTAAGTGCAGCTTCTAGAAGAATGGAATCACTTTTTTTAATAAAGTGGGAGAGAGTTCCGGACATTTACGGAATCCAGCAGGATGTTCTTTGCTAATTTCTCCTAATTAGATATATCAGAACAAGTGTCCCGACTGGCCACTTGAAGGGCAATTCAATGAAATATCTGATCCTTGGCCGATCCTGGACCAGAGGAAAAAGGTATGCTATCAGTCAAGGGCTTGACTGGGTAAACGGACAACACTGGAAATACGGGCAGTTGAATTAAAATATTGTATCCATGTTAAATGTATTGAGGTTGAAAATGACTATGTCTTTTAAAAAGAGAATCTTTGGGGCTCCTGGGTGGCTCAGTCAGTTAAGCATCTGACTTCGGCTCAGGTAATGATCTCACCTTTTGTGCATTCCAGCCCCACGTTGGGCCCTGTGCTGACAGCTCAGATCCTGGAGCCTGCTTCAGATTCTGTGTGTGTGTGTCTCTCTCTCTCTGCCCCTCCCCTGCTTGCACTCTGTCTCTCTCTCTCTCAAAAATAAATAAACATTTAAAAAATTAATTTAAAAAAGGAAAAAAATAAAAAGGCGACCCTTACTGTTAAGAAATAAATACTAATGTATCTAGGCTTAAAGGGCCATGAAATGATTCAGAAAAATTATTGTATGTATGTATATATGTATACAGATCTTCTTTAACTTATGATAGGGTAACATCCTGATAAACCCATCAGAGGTTGAAAGTATCATTTAATACAGTAGGTTGAAAATGCATTTAATACACCTAATCCATTATTCACAATTAAAAGAAAAATACACCTAACTTATCAAACATCATAGCTCAGCCTAGCCTACCTTAAACATACTCAGAATACTTCATTAGCCTACGGGCAAAATCATCTAACACAAAGCCTACTTTATAATAAAGTGTTGAGTATCTCATGTAATTTACTGCATACTGTACTGAAAGAGAAAAGCAGAATGGTTATTTGGGTACATCGTGGTTCTCATGTACTGGTCATTCACCCCCGCGATTGCGTGCCTGACTGGAAGATGCTGCTGCCCAGCATCATAAGAGAGTATCGTTCTGCATATCACTGGCCCAGAGAGATCAAAATTCACAATCTGAAGTACAATTTCTACTGAAGGTACATGGCCTTGGCAACATCATAATGTCAAAAAATCTTAAGTTGAATCATCACTAAGTCAGGAACAGTCTGTATATGTACACTATGCATTATATAATATTATAGTATATATATTATATAACATTATGCTATATGTAATAAACTAGTCTATATTATACATATGTCACAACACAAAGTCTGTATGTATTTTTATATAAAAAGAGCAAATAATAAAGCAAAAGGACAAAAGTTAACAACTGGTCGATCTGGGCACAGGTATATTGGTATTCTTTGTACTACTGCAAATATTTCCATTAGGTCTGAAATTATGTCCAAATAAAACTACGTCTTGTGAAAAAGGAGGGGAGAATTAATTGAAGCCTTCCTTCCCCAGCTGGGCTGCCTGCAAAGAGACGTCTTATTCAAATCTATGCAGGCTCTATCCCAAGCAGGATGTTCCCCGTCTGATTTTCATGCAGACTAGCAAAAGGAAGCAAAATGAATTTTGGGTTTTTTTTTTAACTTTCCCTAAATTTCTGATTATAAAAATTGCATGTGCTTATTATAGAAAATTGGGGGAAAAGAACAGAAAACTAATAACGAAGGGGAAAACAGCACTCATAAATTCCACCATACCCCACCAAACTGGAAGGAACATTATTTTTATTCTGGCTTATTTCTTTTCAGCCTTTTTCCCAACATTTTAAGAGAACCGGGATTATATCGTATAAAGTGTGTAGCCTGGTTTGGCTTTGTTGTTCTTTTAAGCTAGTAGAAACATTTCCCTATGTCATGGGTAAAAAGAACAACACCTCATTAAATCTTCAATGTCAACACAGTATTCCATTGCATGCATATGCCATAATTTACTCATTCATTTCTTTAAAGCTAGGCCTTCAATTCTTTTTAATTTTTATTTGTTATATAACATGCTGACTTAAAAGTTTAATAAGGTCTTTGGGCTCAAATTTTTAAGACTCAATACAGGGGCGCCCGGGTGGCTCAGTCAGTTGAGCGTCTGACTCTTGATTTCAGCTCAGGTTATGATCCCATAGGATTGAGCTCCCAGATAGGGCTCCACGCTAAGCCTGGAGCTTGCTTGAGAATCTCTCTCTCTGTCCCTCCTGCCCCACTCCCCAACTCATTCTCTAAATTAAAAAAAAAAAAAAAAAAGACAATGCAAAAAAGGCCCAATGGCTTTTTTAGAAAGTTAGGCTTATGCCTCTATCTTTGAGGAAAAAGAAGACACCTGAAGGGGATTATTGAAACTTTGGGCTGAAATCTTGTTGAGAATTTAAAAAAGGGAAGTAACTGCCACAAGTTAAAAACTGCACTCTTCAAACAAAACTTAGTTGCTGGGACAAGTTCTGTTAGCTATTTTTAGCCTTCACAAAAAGGAAAAACTGAAATATTCCAGCCTGTAACAGCACATACTGACCACTAGGTAGAAGACATAGGTCCAGCCTCCGTTAAGAACCAGTAGAGTAAGCTTTTGGAGTCGTTAATCTAAAAGACTTTCCTATCCTCCTGACAGAAATGGGTTCCTAAAGACACAAGGAGGGGAAAGTGCATGAGAAAGTGATAGGAATCTAAGAGCGAGGTTCAGATTCAAAAAGGCAAACTTAATTAAGACAAGTTGGGATTTCTTGCCCTCTGTTTTTCCGGCAGCCTAGTATTGTAGAAGCAAGGGACCCAACAGTCAGGAGACACGGAGTCAATCCCATCTGTGCTGAACAAGCAACCAGCCTGGGTCAAGGACACAGCCATACTTTCCTGAACTCTATCTCCTCGCCTGTTAAATGACACGGTTGAACAAAGTCCCTGAGGGTCATTCTCAGGTCTCTGAGTTGTCAACATTCTCCTTTAAATGTGCCAGGGGAGAAAAGGGCAGAGTGGTTATTCTCTCTGAATGGATTACGTCAAATGCTGACCACCTCATTTTTCATAACACAACTAGATCAAATAGCACTTGGTATACAGTAGCTTCCAGAAACTTCGCATTTCCCACTCCTTCAGGCAGCAAGGGCTAAGAAAGGAAAGGCAGGGGAACCTGTGAGCAAGGAGGAAAGAAGGCTCACCGTGGCCATTGCAGTAGTAGATCCACTTCTCCCGGTTCTGGGTTGGGGTCATGGATTTCTTCAGCCCTGCCTTTTCCACAATGGCGCTCGGATCCTGCCGGGGCCCCTTTTTCAGAGTCCTTGAGCTTTTCCGGATACTGCACACCACTATCACCACAAGCACCAGCAGCAGGAAAAGCACAATCATCCAGGGCAAATGTTCATTGATGTCAAAATGCTTGTGTAAGTTCTGTCTGGGGTGACCCCTCTTGAGGCCTTTGATGGGCGTGCTGGACTTCTCACCCCCAGTGGCCTCCATGGATGGCAGCAGCTTCAGGATGTGTCTGTGGTGGGGGCCTTGCTGGTGGTTGACTACCTGGAGGTTTGGGAGGGTCTGGTTCACGCCTTCCTCACCCCTCGCTGAGCTTGTGTTGTCAGGGACTGTCCCTTCCTGGATGCCACTCGGTACCTTTGGTCTAACAGAGGCAGAAGAGTTGGATTCTGTTGAGTTCATGCCTAGAAAAAAGGAGGGGGGAAGAGCTTTTCTATATTTGGGGATCTGTATATTCCTCCTCTTCCTGCTCATTTCCAAACCAGGCCAGATAATGAAAGAAGAGGTGAACCATGGAGCTTAAGAGTAAATTATACTGCACATTTTGGTAAGGACTCTAACGGCACTTTTATGTGGAAGGTAAAAACTACACCTAACAACTAAACTCACTTTCTCATGGCAAAAAAGGGACCCAACATCTGAGCTTCACGGCAGCTTCTCCTTTGCTTCCCATTCAGAGCAGACACATATATATTCAGGGTTCTAATCAACTCTTAATTGTCTTGATTATTCACAAAAAGAATCTAAATCCTTTACTCCTCCTCTCCTGCCTTTTGGCCATTTCAGGACACAATGGCAAATTTGAGAATATAACTAAGGTAGGGAAAAGAGCTCAGACTCAGTTCCAAATCTGATCAGAGAAAGCTTTGGTGAGACAAGTCAATGAATAAAACAAAGCAGGACTTAGCATCTGCTATTAATAGATAATAAGTAAGTTTAGGGCTGGCAGCTTAGGGGACTTTTTTCAGAGAAGCTTCCACATACTTGTGGTGTGAGAGCCAGGGATTTGGAGTCCCAAAAGACAGGACCTGGACTGCGCCATTCACTGAGAAAACCTGGACAGGTCATTTGAGCTCTCTGAGCCTGTTTCTTCATTTCAAAATGGCGGTTGTAAGAAGGCCTTCCTTACAGAGTTATCATGAAGGTCCAGTGTAATCATTCCTGAAGAGTATGCTAGAAAGCACAACTCGAGTTGGCTATCACCTCATGAAAATTAATCAAAAAGGACTTGAAAAAAAAAATAAATTTTATATTCTGCCTGACATCCAAATCCTAACAACTAGGATACTTGATGAAAGGCATAAAGTTAAAATAATTTGAAAATATTAAACTTATGGGGGTGCCTGGGTGGCTCAGTCGGTTGAGCGTCTAACTTTGGCTTAGATCATGATCTCATAATTCGTGGGTTCAAGCCCCATGTCGGGCTTTTTGCTAATGGTGTGGAGCCTGCTTCAGATTCTCTTGTCTCCCTCTCTCTCTGCACCTCCCCCACTTTCTCTCTGTCTCAAAAATAAACATTAAAAAATTTTTTTAAGAAAAAAAGTAAACTTACTATCTTCCAAATGTGAATGCCAGTTATGTTCAACGTGCTACAAATTTGCTTGTTTCCTGAAACTTCTCGATTCCCCTTTTATGCCCCAACTTGTTTCTAATATTCATCCATCCCTTCCAGGCATCATGGTATTTTCTCTCCTTCGGGCTGTGTCTGTCTAGGATTGATTCCACGTTGGAAAACTTTTAGTCTGGAAAGAACCTTGCACATCATGTATTTAACAAGTTTGAAACCAAGGCCTGAAGATGTGACTTACATAAGGCCACACACTAACCTTAGTTTTCTCGTTCTTATTTTTAAGCTTGATATGACCTAGTTTTTCGATATCTGATCCCCCGTAACAGAAAACCTGAGTCTAAATGCTTCTAATACATCCAAAGAAGCCAGGTTAAATCAGCCACAAAATGGAGGCCCCTTCTTCAATGGGTGACTTTGGAATATACAAAATGGAGAAAACCTCCTCCGTACAAGCCCATTGTTGGCAGTTTCACTGGGCTCAAAGCCTTTTTCAGATAAATAACTCACGAGGTGAAGTTACCTTTGGGAACATAGGTGGAGGAAGGGACTTCATGGGATTCCGTGTGCTCCGGGTATGAAAAGATGGCTGTGCCAGGGGAAGGTGAGGTCGTGCTGGAGGGGGACGGAAGTATGCCACAGACGTTGTCTGCTTCCTTGGTCCCCGGCTTGATCACCACCAGGTTCTGACTCAGACAGTCTGTGTATGCTTTGCATTTCATCACACTAGAAGGCACATCAGAGAAGGTACCCCGAGCACACTGCTTACACCGCACGTCCTCAGTCTCCGTCCCTTTCTTCCGCACACCCCAACCCACGGGACACACCGTATGGGGGGCGCAGGTAGCATTAAACTGGAACATGCCAGGTGGGCAAGTGCATTCTCGGTCAGTCAAGGCAGCACAGGGTAATTTCTCAACCATCGGCCATGGGCATGGCTGGCTACAGTCATGGCATTTCTCTATGCCATTCTCATGCCTGGTAAAGGTCCCCGCGGGGCAGCTGCTACAGACGCGCAGGCTTGTGTTGGTACAGTGCTCGGACACATAAGTTCCTGCCGGACATTTGTCACAGGTTAGCACCTGGCCAGTGGCACGGTCCACATGGTGGTATTTGCCAATGAGATTCGGGGCCTTCTGTTCCGGCTGAGCTGTGGTGGTTCTAAGGAATCCAAGCTGAGAGAGAGAAAAGGGGAGAGAAAAGGGACAAAAACCAAGAAGATGTTAGACAGGAACAGAGGAGAAGAAAGGGTGAAACACCACCACCATCATTCCCATTAAAGAACCGACCCATCCCGTATCCCGTCACACTATGGCAGCAACACGGTAGAAAGAGACAAAGACTCTGATTCCATTCTGGGGCTTGATTTGGTTTTGTTGCATGACCTTTGCCTCAACTTCCTTCTTTTTCTGTCTACAATGAAGTGAAGCTGATGATACCGCTCAAATGGATTATAAAAATCCAGTTGAGAATATGAACATGAAAGCACTTTGTAGTTCATATTAAAACATACCATCCCAGGGCACCTGGCTGGCTAAGTTGGCGGAGCATGCAACCCTTGATCCCAAGGTGGTGAGTTCAAGCCCCCTTGAACAGATGGGGCACAGAGCTTACCTAAAATAAATTTTTTGGACTTAAAAAAATTGTTTGAAATGCTGTATAGAAATGAAAAATCCTAATGCAAGAAGATGACTTCCTGAATAGTCGTCTTCCTTCCCACAGCCCAAAGGTTAAGCTGCCATTTCTTGGTACCCGGACAAAGCAACTGAAAAGTATGACGACATATATTCAAGCTACTTCTGCTTGAATATGTAGGTCCAGATTACCTACCTGGAGTTAACCGATAATGCACGATTTTTTCAAAGCTTTTCTCTATGAAACACCAAACAGCTTTTGGTTTGGTTTGATGTGCAAAATGGAGGCAGGCCCTTGGCATTCTTAATTTGCTTTAAACAACAAAGTCGATGCTTTTAGATGTATATCCTGTTCTGCTCAGCCTCTGAAGGGCATGGTTGCTGGAGCATGGATCTACAGACACCCAGGGGGTCCAAACACAAAGATGGACCCAGCAAGGACTCAACAGATGTAAATTTAAGTCATAGGATGGAAACTTCATCCAGCTAGGTTTTACACTAGCTTCTAGACTGAAAACTTGGGGAAAAAGGAAATTATAATTGTCGTACTAAATCCTTGGGGTGCCTGGGTGGCTCAGTCGGTTAAGTGTCCTACTTCGGCTCAGGTCATGATCTCAGGATTCATGGGATCGAGCCCTGCATCTGACAGCTAGCTCAGAGCCTGGAGCCTGCTTCAGACTCTGTGTCTCCCTCTCTCCCTGACCCTCCCCTGCTCACACTGTCTCTCTCTCTGAAATAAATTAAAAAAAAAAAAAAACATTAAAAAAAATTAAATCCTGAGGTCCTTCTGGGGGAAGGGGAGGGAGAATGTTTCCGAATAAATATTAAGAGAGAGCTTTTCTGCATCAATGAAGATTAAGAGGTTCCAACAAGAAAGTTTCCACTACCCTCTACACAATGGAGAAAGATCAAGTGTCAGGAAAATAATGGCTGCCTCAAACTACCAGATATCCATCAGGGCAAATTCCTTCTAAATTAGTACCAGTAACTAGAAGAATAAAAGCAGAATTTTTTTCCAAAAATTGACTGGAGTTCCTGTCTCCTTAGAACCTTGAAACATACCCCAAGATCCACTTCCCCTCCACCACAAAATTTAACTATTTGGATCAAAAGTATCTCTCTCCCTTGAAGTCCCGTACTCTCCCCCAGGACCGCCTCCAGTTAAACAATGCTCAACACAAATTTTTAGCTTGTGAGAATCTATTCATCGTTTCTTTCATCTGAGACCCACAAAAAAAGAGCTAGTATGGGAGCACCTGGTTGGCTCAGTCGGTTGAGCATCTGACTTCGGCTGAGGTCAAGATCTTGCGGTTTGTGAGTTCGAGTGCCACATCAGGCTCTGTGCTGACAGCTCGGAGCCTGGAGCCTGCTTCAGATTCTGTGTCTCCCCCTCTTTCTGCCCCTCCCCTGCTTACACTCTGTCTCTCTCTCAAAAATAAACATTAGGAAAAACAAGAGCTAGCAGGTTGATTTTTCTTGGTAAGACCCTTAACTGCAGGTTGGACTGTGAAGAAAAAGAATCGCCTGCTTAATAATGATAAATTCCCGACTATCTACCCGCGTTTGCTTCTGGCTTTCTTTCCTCTTCTCTTGGTCTTTCTGTTTGCAAAATCAGCCCAGCCACACTCTTCTGAGCATTGCAGATGTATTAGATTGAGGGAAGAAAGCCCATCACCGTCGTGTGGAAGCCAAGTTCCAGTTGTCAAGCACATGGGGACAAATCTTGTTCCCATCTCCTTGACACTAAGGACTGACTCAAGAGGTCGCAAAAGTGGCTCTGCGCTATATTTCTCCACGTTCCATTATACCTAGTTTCTCAGTGCAAAAGCACTTCTAGATGGAATGGATACAGTGTTCTGGAAGTTTGAAAGATGCATAAGTAACCTAAATGGCAGGTTATTACACTTTGGTAAAGGAGAGAAATCAGAGAACATAAGAGGAGATCTGGCCAGAGAGTGGTGCTGGGGACACCCACTACCATGCTGTGCTATGTATGGGCTCTGAGTCTGGCCCCTTACCTGTGCAGGGAGGGCAGGCATTTGGCCAGGCATCTAGCTCAGGGTGACTTTGCAGGACAAGCACAGTCAGCGGTGAATAGTGGTGTGTGTGTGTGTGTGTGTGTGTGTGCGCGCGTGCGTGTGTGTGCGTGCGTGTGTGTGCGTGCACGCGAGCACATGCACATGTGTGTGGGTCCAAGCATGGAGCTTGTCTTCTGTAGCTTCACTTCTCTCCCCAGGATGAATACCTCTCGGGGACACATCAGTCCCTGACTACTGAATTACCAGAGGTCCCCCAAGAGGCACACAAAACTCACTTCCAAATCCCACTGTACCCACACTCTTCACCACTCATTAAGTAGACTTTCCAGTTCTCTGTTTCTTTGGAATAACTGGTCAAATTTCTAACTGAAGCAAAGCTCAGGGCTCTTTAACTACATCATACTAAGTAACCCACTTTAGACAATGGGGCTCTAAAAATGGACCTTTTGATTACCTCATGTTACAGGGGGCAATTCTGGCTCCTACACACGGAGTTACCAAACAATGGTGTGTCAGCACCTCCCCTGGACTGAACACTAGAAATGAGATTTGTGCAGAATGAGGCGTTATGAATGCACTGGACAAATATTTTGTGGAGACCTACTATGTGTATGAGGTACCACACCACTGGCTGAAAACAGAGCCTTGTGAACTCCATTCCAGCCCCATGGAGTCCACCTTCTAAAGGAAGAGGGACAGAACAACTAATTACATCAGGAATTACTTGATTCCAATGGAGATTTCTGCTAAGGAGAAACAGAGTCTTGTGAGGGGGAGGTTAGCATGTGCTTCCTAGCTCAGGGATGTGAGAGAAGTGTTTGGAGTTGTTCTGAAGGACAGAAAAGCAGAATTTAATTCTGGGCAGTGGGAAGGGAAGGCGGGTTAGGCAGAGGGAGCCTCGCAGCAAAGTTCTGAAGCCTGGGTGGCTCAGTCAGTTAAGCGTCCGACTCTTGGTTTTGGCTCAGGTCATGATCTCATGGTTTGTGGGAACGAGCCCTCTATCAGGCTCCAAGTAAGAATTCGTTTGAAGGCAGGATTACTCCTAAAACAAGTTTGAAAACCACCGCACTTGAGGGACCTCTAACATCTCCTCCAATTCCAAAGTTAAGAGCAAAACCCATCTGAGCTATGAAGCTGGAGAACCTGTCCCGTGGACTCCTCATCATCACAGCAAAACCTTCCTGAGGGGAAGAAGTGGCAATATCCCTTTCTCCTCAGGGACACAGGTGGCACCCGAGAAGTTATTTTCCCGAAGACTTGTAGTTGCCTGAAGGCTGGTGATCTAAAACTAGAGCTTTTCCCACGAGGCCGGTGGCAGGCAGCCCTCTGGTTTTTAAGAAAATTAAAATGATGTGAAAATCCTCCCCAAAGATAAGTCTGGGGGTGAGGTGATAGGCATTGTGGAAGGATGCGGATTAATAAAAAAAGCTTCCCAGGTAATTTTGATGCTGTGCTGGGCGACTGGGTAGCTCAGTCAGCTGGGTGACTCTTGATTGGAGCTCAGGTCATGATCCCAGGGTCATGGGATCGAGCCCGAAGCCAGGCTCCATGCTGAGTGTGGAGCCTGCTTGAGATTCTCTCCCTCTCTCTCTCTCTCTCTCTCCCCTCTCTCTGCCTCTCCCTTGCCCCCTCCCTATTAAAATGAATCTACTATATAGGTATTCTCAGCCTGTTGGAGGACAAGGCCTGAATAAGAAAGAATATGTGCGCCAAGGTTTAGAAAACAGAAGACATGCTTCTGTCCAGGTTCTGCCTTATGATCAGTTGGACCCTGCCTTATGTGAGTGTCAAATTAGGTATGTCGTACTAGATCCTATTCAACTCTAACCTTCAAAGTGTCTGTGACTATGGGTCAAGTTCCACCTCCTCCACAAAGGCTTTACAATTACTCCTATGTCTAGGATTCCAAGCAGATGAGCAAACTCTTCATCACATTTCCTGTTTCTATTCTTCATGTCAGTGCCTAATTACATCTTGCTGGTAATGTTTGTTGATGGCCTCATAAGTGCATGTATTTATCTTTCCATAATGATTACAAGCAGCTCAAGGCCAGGGACAACCACATAGATTGCATTTCCTTCCTTGCTCAACCACTTCAATAATGACGACCATGGAAATCATAAACAAAGCAACCTCTGAGCCGGGGGTCAGTGAGCTGAATCCCACATGCTACTTATTCTTGTAAATAGGATTTATTGGGATGCAGCCATTCATTTATGTATTGCCTATAGCAGCTTTCACAGGACAACAGCAGAGCCAGAGGGTTGCAAAAGAGACCAGATGGCCCACAAACTTAAAAATATTTACTATCTGGCCCTTTACCGGAAAAAAAGCCAACTAATACCTGCTCTGTGAAGTCAAAAGAAATGTCAAAAAATGGAGGGACCAGGAACCCATTCATAGAAACCCCCAGACCTCCTCTAGAGTCTAGTCTTGTCTCAATCAGGATTGAGTTCTTGGCTTCCTTTATTGACATACACTAAATCTGATCCTTTTATCCCCTGATTAAAACTCAATAGCTTCGAGGGGCGCCCGGTGGCTCTGTCAGTTAAGCATCCAACTCTTGGTTTCCACTCAGATCATGATCATACAGTTCGTGAGATCGAGCCCCACATCAGGCTCCCCACTGATAGTGCAGGGCCTATTTGGGACTCTCCCTCTCTCTCTCTGCCCCTTCTCTCCTCATGCTTGCTCTCTCTCTCTCAGAAATATATAAACTTTAAAAAAAACCTCAATGGCTGAGGATGAAATGCAAAATCTTTCACAGAGATAGGACTTCCTCTGCAATATCATTCCTGCCCTCCTCTTCCTAGCTTAAATCAGGTTTCACATCGTCCCCTCCCCTTTTTTCCTATAGGATGACCATAATTTTGTAGTGGCACATTCATCTAGTTTAGTGCGCCTTCCCATCTGGACCACAGGCTCCATGAAGACAAGGTTAGAGTCTGTTTTACTTACTGATGCTCATCCAAGCCCTCAAGGCCAGTACCCGATTCATGACATACCCGACAAGTGTCTATGGACTCAGTGAGTGGATGTGCGGCCCATAAATATTAAGAAGCAACAAATCACAGTGTGATGGTAGAAGCAGTTGCTGGAGCACAGGTATGAGAGCAAGCGTGAGAAAACCAAACGGCCCCCCCAATGTAACCATCAAAATCCAAAGCGGTCTGGCAGCCTTCAGTGGAGGGACAGTCTGTTGCACCTCCAAAGACACGAAGGGCCCATCGCCATTTTAACAGAACCATACCGGGTTTACAAGAATTATGCTCGGCATGGCGCTTATGATGACAACCAGATGTAATAAAGGATTTAAAACATCCCTCCCCATTTTATTAAAAAAAAAAAAAAGGCACTAATTTGAGTCTTAGACTTGTCGGAAGTATAATGAGATGATTCTCCAGAAGTTGTTTATGTTCCATCCTGGTTTAAACTTCAGTTCTTTGGAAATTTTTATTTACCCAGGAGGCTGATTTCACCGGCAAAAATGGATAAATAACCAAATGTCAGTGAACCAACCCTCACTGTACAGGACACGGGATGCTGTAAATGCTTATGGAGCAGCCCAGGACAAAGCAAATTGCAAACAAGGGAAGAGGCAGCTCCAACGTGACCGGCTGTAAAGGCCCCCAGGTTGCCACGCTCACCTTGGTGGCCCTTGGTGGCCCACATCACAGTGGCCCTACTGTCACTTCTTCTCTAGGGCACTGGGATGGGACTGAGGACCAGAAGCACCCAGATGTGCAAACATGCGTCGGATCGCTGATGCCTACTGATCCTCAACGATTCGCATCCCGTGACCTCATCCTTCAAACAAATGGGAAAGAAAATCCCCTGCGGTTTACCGGGACAATGCCTTTATGCCATTCTTGCTCTGTATCAAATTCCAAAAACTTTTCATGGAAAGCGAGTAAGCCCAAGGCGGTGAGAAACTTCTGTCTGTTCGTAATGGGCAAGCAGAAAGACTGCTTCTGAGTTTGCTACAGAAAATGTTTAATGGCTCACAAAACGATTACTTTACGAGGGATCTCAGTGACTGTGATATTCTAACAAAGATCAGGCAAGCAAGTTATTCCTGAGATGGTGACCATAAAACACGCCGACTGGCATCACAAGGCAAAAGCCAGGCAGAGCTAGGCAGGCCCCGAATTTCTGACCATTTTATTATGAGGGTCACACTAAATTTACAGGAACGAGACGCCGCTGGGAGTCCTCCAGATTTGAAGGGGAAAATGAACGGTATGAAGAGGAAAACTCCAAGGATAAAGCTTCCCCGAAACACTGCACTGTTCCCAGGTAGGTTACATAAATCTGGTCAGCTCTTGCATTTCCTATTATCTCCCCTGCCTTAAAAAGGCCTTCTGTTGCTAGGGCAAAAGCAGGGACGACTGTTAAGGCCGGTGAATATAAAGAACCCCAAGGCTAGAATGTGCTGACTCCGGGGTTGGAAGGAGGCGAGCTCAGGGCACACTGGGAAAAGGAAAAACACAGGCACGACTTAACCCAGATGCCGTCTTGCCCGAAACCTGCAATGCAGAGGCGTGCCCGCACCCGGCCCCGAGTCCTTGGACCACACGCTTCATCTCCTTCCAGTCCAGGCCAGCGGCTGTTCCCCGGGGGGCCAAGACCCCCGCCCACGTGGGGAAGCCGCAGTTTGAACGAGGCGGTGGTAAAGGTTCAGGGGGAAACACGCTTCCCTGCTCCCTAAGTGTTTACAGAATCCTCCTATAAACCAAGGCAGCACGAACACCACCAGCCAGGGCAGCAGCTCCAGCAAGAGAGCAAAAACAACACCTATTTTCACCTGGCAGGTGCTCAGCAGGCTCCGCTCCACCAGGTCCTAGCTGTAGGATACTGGCGAGGGACCCAACCTGTGTCTCCATGTCCTCATCAGCATAATGGAGAGAACAGTTAATACCCACTCTCCTAAGGCTGTTTGCAGAACTCACGGTTAATACAGACAAAGCAGGTGGAATATTGAGACACAAGCCCCCCATATATTTTCGTTATTTTCATGAACACTCCCTTCTACATATCATATTACTATAGTGCAGCTTCATTCCCTTGGGATTAGAGGGTCTCCTAAAACATCCCAATTAAAATGCAAACGTCCAAGTCCTGAGAAGTGTATCAAAGATGCCAGATTACAGGGGCGCCTGGGTGACTCAGTCGGTGAAGCATCCAGACTCTGGATTTCGGCTCAAGTCACGATCTCAAGGTTCATGAGTTTGAGACCCACCTTGGACTCCACATTGACAGCACGGAGCCTGCTTGGGATTCTCTCTCTCCCTCTCTCTGACCCTGCCCTGCTCATGCTCTCTCTTTATCGCTCTCTCAAAATAAATAAATAAAACTTAACAAAAATTTTTTTTTAATTTTTAAAAAATGCCAAATTTTTAAAAGCTGTAATCCTAAAACATCCCCTACTAGCTTTGGAACATTCTAGAAAACAAAAACAAAAACAAAGAAAAACAAAATACAGACAGCTTGGTGATGAGTTAAAAGACAACAAGGGCCAATACTTCGGACACTTCAAAAAAGGTTTAACAGGTAAACAATATACCTGTTTGTGAGAAATGAGAAATGAGAAAACACAAGAGAGGAGAAAGGATTTACTCTCAATAAAATGCACTTTTAGACAAATGGAGCAGCAGAATTTCAGTAAGCACGTTCCAGAGTGAGTTTCCCTGACGAGGTCCCATAGGATGCTAATGATCTTGGGTCTGAAACTTGGGTAAACAATGTCCCCCCCACCCTTGCCTGCTTTTTTTTTTTTTATAGCCCACAAGCTAAAAACGATTTTTACATTTTAAATAGTTGCAAGGGTGGGGGTGGAGCATGAGAATCAACAGAAGAATAAAATTTTGTGACACATGAAAATTTGAAATTCAAATTTCAGTGTTCACAAATCAAGTTTTATTGGAACACAGCCACGCCCTTTGTTTTAGGTACTGCCCAGAGCTGCTTTCAAAGCACAAAAGCAGACTTGATCACGTGCCCCTCAAAGCCAAAAAACACTATCTAGCTCTTTACAGATAAAGTGTACCAGCCCCTGGACTAAAAGTTTAGGAAATACTCCTGATGGCAGCTCTCCCAGAGGCACAATTAATATTAGCTGTTACGGCTCTGGGAGCCTCAGTGAGAAGGGCTGGAGAAAATCGTGACTTTGCTGAATCTGGCATTTCCTAAACTTATCTGGCCACACAATCCTATACTCGTTCGTGCAAGATGTACAAACACGCCGCAGAACACACAGATGAGGTGTCCACCACCCCGAAGCGCTGCTTAAGACCAGAAAAGCCAGCAAACCCGACGTTAGAAAGAGCAAGTATAAAATTCAAAGTGATCGGAACAGTTGATTGAGCCTTGTCTGTAATGAGATCCATTTGTGACCATTACAACAAAACCAATGACAAAAAAAAAAGATACTCTCAGACACACAAAAGAAAAAGCAGAGGGAAGATTCACCTAAGTTTTCATTATTAAATTTAATATTAAAAGTAGAACACAAAAATGTGTGCCATACACAGCTAACCAAAGTTTATAAACAAAAACATAAAGAATTAATGCACATGAGGTTAGCATAAATTCCGCTCAATCCTTGCAACAGAAAATGACAAGAGTAATTACAAAGGTAATTATCACATGGATAAACTTATGACATCCTAGCAATTACCGAAATGTTAAGTGTGGGCAACCAAGAACCCTTACACATCTATACTAAAGTGGCATAAATAAATTAAAATGATAAACTCCAATGTTGGCAGCCTTGTGGCATAGAAAGCACATTTATAGTTCCTGGTGGCAATTTAAATTAATTCGGTCTTTCTAAAGGCAATCTGGCAGTATGCAGCTAGAGCCATAAAACTGTTCATTCATTTCCCTTGACCCAGCAATCCACTTTGGGGAAGACGCCCCAAATATACTTCACTTTTGGGACCAACCCAAAAGGAAAAAAGAGCAGTTGGTCTGTACAGAGACAACTGCATTAGTGCTGCTCGCTTGCGGGATAATGCCAATAACCCAAGTGTCCAAACGCAGCAGGGTGGCTCAATGCATCGCCAACCGGAGGAGAGGCGGCTATTCAAAAATGGCAGGAGGGAAGGCTTGAACTCTATGAATCACGGGCACCTCAAACTTATTAACACACATCCAAACTTTGGGTTCCCCAAGCCTACCCCACCCCTCCCCCAGCTTTCCTCTTCAAAGTGATCAGACCACCAAAGACTCCATTCAGGAACCCGGGAATCCACCCTGACGCCTGAGTGAAAGCTGCCATGCTTTCCTTCAGCTCCTGCCCCCTCACATCTCACAGTCGGTAAACACCTCCAAAATCTTTAAAATGTGTCAAGTAATCCCCATCTTCACTGCCACCACCCCCGAACCATTGTCTTTCCCCGGAACTAACTGCAAAAGAAACCAACTGGCCCTCCTGTATTATCTCCATGTCCCCTTTCTAAGCCTCACTCCACAGAACAGCCAGAATGATCTTTAAAAGAAATCTCTTTAAGGGTTGGTTGGGTGGCTCAGTTGGTCAAGCAACTGACTTCGGCTCAGGGCATGATCTCGTGGTTCATGAGCTGGAACCTGGTGTCGGGCTCCGTGCTCTCAGCTCAGAGCCTAGAGCCTGCTTTGGCTGCTGGGTCTCCCTCTCTCTCTGCCCCTCCCCCGCTCATGTTCTGTCCCTGTCTCTCTCTCTCAAAAATAAACATTAAAAATATTTTTGAAGAAATCTCATTAAAACCACATTATAATCTTGCTTACCACTGTATGCCCAGTGACATCCTGGCACGTTCACATCTTTAAAGGACTTATCTAATCCGGCCCCTGCCTGCCTCTTCAACCTCAGTCCACACTCCCTTTGCCCTTACTCGCTGGGCACCAACCACAATGGCCTTCTGCCTACTCTGAGCATGCAGACTCCTTCCTACCCCTGGACCTTTCTACATGCTCTTCCTTCTCACTAGCATCCTCTTCCTTGGGCTCTTTCAGAACACCTCCCTTCCTGTCTTCCCCGATATACTATGAAGTCTAAAAGGGAAGGACCATGAAAGGCCTTTTACTGTCATACCCAAAGTATAGCAATGCCTGACATTTTGCAGTGCAATTTAGCAGCGCACATAAATATTTATTAAATGAAGGAAAATATATCTCTGTAAGACGAAATAGCTACATAAGGGAGAGCAGAATACAAGCAAGTACGTACACATTAATTTTAACTATACGTAAATGTGTGTATGTCAAAGAATAAAAACAAATTGGGAAGGGAAATCCATATCCACTAGGTTCTTCAAATCTGCCAATTTGCTTAAGGTTAAAATGTTCTTTGTTAATAACTCAAATACCCATCAGTTGTAGCTCAAAGGGTTGAGATGTAGCTCGAGTCCCAGCTATCCTCTAATCTGTCGAATGAATGAACAGTCAGTTTAGGGCAAGATCCTTCTGGAGTTCATTCAACAATCATTTATTCCTTAACTACTATGTCTCAGGGCACTCCGCCAAAAACACAAAGATGAATAGTACACTCTATGTTGTCTTTAAGAAGCTAAAATGGAGCAATGGCATTGGCCCTGAGCATTCCAAATGAGAGAAGCACACCCAAACCTTGTCCCATTTGGTATTTTTCTTGGACCAGAAACACAAGGTTTAAACTGAAGAGGAGAGAGGGGCATGGACTCCTAGAAGTAAAAAAAGAGCAAGAAGTGAATGATAACCAATTAAATTATTCTGCAAACCTGTTACCATTTTGGCCTTTGAGTCTTTTTCTCCTTCCCCCGACCCATCTCTCTTAATCCTGGTGAGGCTGACCTGGCCACACCTAGGATGAAATCAAATAACGGTCTTCTTTCAAGAGTTCTTTGGGAAACCAAAATTGTTCAACCTCTTTCCCAAAAGCAATGATTAAACTTCTTCTCATCTTTAGCCTTTCTTTAGGCTACGCAGCATCTACAATCTAGGAAGAGACATGATCAAAAGCCCACTTAAGAGAATGCTAAAAGTGAGTGTGATAAACCACACACAAACACATGACTTATGGGACTATGCAGATCACGCAGTTCAACCAGTTTCTAAGAGATCTGAAAATCTAACCGAAGTAAATACTACCAGCAGATGATGCAAGCCCGTGCACTAATCCTACACAAATAACCGGGTCGGCAGCAAAGAAAACCCTACTGGCTCCTCAAGTTCTCCGGATAAGTGAGTGAAAACTACTTGCTAAGCAGAACCCATGTCATACCGTTACTCACTAAGCAAATATTTTTCAAAAGGACCCAAGGAGCAGGAAGGCAAAGCAACCATTCCCTATTTATAACATTTCAATTTGCAAGAGTATCTTTCCATCCTGACCATGGCACCATTGCCCGTCAGAGTCACCCCATAGGAAAAGGCTTGCCAGGGACTCCACGCCCTCTGCTTTCAGTCCCCCACCCCCCCTCCACACACACACAGGTTGGTCTCACTGTATAATCGGCTGTTCTGGCTAACCTTCCAAGCGCCATCACAGGGCAGAACGGCTTGCCAGGGCGAAAGGGAATGTTCGACTCTCTGGTAAAATCACTCCCTTAACAAGAAACAAAATGCCAATAAATGAAGGTTACTTGTTCCCTCCCCACAACTTGGCTGAGAAAGCAGTGTGTACAAAGCCACAATGACCTAGATCTGAATCCTCTCTCTGCCACTTGCCAATTGCTTGACGCTAAGTTCACGCACACCTCAGTCCCCTTATCTATAAAATGGGGCTAATGCTACTACATCACGGACTTGTAAGATATACTGAGATCATTTGTAGAAGGTATTCAACACAATGTCAATGGCAATGTCAATAAATAGGAGCTTAGTAATATCAACATCAATGATTAATAGGAACAACCATTAATATTGCTCCCCTCTGGGCTCTCAGCACATTTGATTCCAGGACTCCTGGAACTCACCCGTCTCCTGCCTCCTAAATCCATTACACTCAGGTTCCTTCTCCCAGCACAGATCTGCATTCAGCTCCAAGCAGATGACCCACCAAGCTGTTCTGGTAGCGAGTGGGCAAATGGAAAATGATATAAAGATCAGGGAATGAGCCTTGGCTGTGATGTAGCTTATGAAGCCCCCTTCTCTGTTTCTGTTTTGTTCTTTACTTTGCAACAAAGCCTTAGACATAATTCCCAAATCTTCTCAATTTTGTTTAGAAGAGAGAGACAGAGTATGAACAGGGGAGACACAGAATCCAAAGCAGGCTCCAGGCTCTGAGCTGTCAGCACAGAGCCCGACGTGGGGCTCGGACTCACAAACCGTGAGACCATGAACTGAGCCGAAGTTGGATGCTTAGAGCTGACTGAGCCACCCAGACGCTCCCGTAATTGCCAAATCTTCTAAGGAAGAGTTGGGGCCCTGACTACCCACCTACACCCGGCCCACTCTCACCCTGCCTGAGCTCCCTTGGAGCAGACTTGCCCTCCACTGCAAACATCGGCCTCTACAAAGGCCAGGCTGCTGACATGTGAAAAAGAAAAAAAATCCAGATAGCCAGAATCCAGGGAGAATGGACCATTCCTGGAGGACTCTCCACCCCTCAAGAAGAGTGAGGTCAACAGCCTAAATATCCGTGAAACCACAGTTTTGAATCAACGCCAGAGTATCAGGGAGCCCCACCTCTCTGTGGCCCCAAAGTCAGCGCGCATTCACTGACATCTGCTATGTTCCTCCCCAGTTATAACCTCTGCCCTCTCCTCTCCCCTGGACTCAGGCTGGAAATGGGAGGGGGTAGGAAAGCCAGGGGTCAGCAGAGAAGCCAATTTAGGATCCCTGTTTATTTTTTGGTATTTGACAAATACAAACACTGGGGCAAGGCCAGTATTTATTCATGATCTAGCACCCCCCCCCACCCCGTTCCTAAAGAATCAAAGCTCAACAGCTGCTACCCCAGTAGCAACAAAGCTCAGTGTCCTGGGCCAAACAGGGATCAGATTTGGAGGAACAAGTCGGCTCCCATTAAGGCTTCTGTTTTCATTCCATCAAACACACATATACGCGCCCGACGGTCCAGACTGAATCTGCTTCATATGGTCATCAGGCACATGCCCAACGGTGATGGCATATCTTGGGATCCTCCTGTCACAGAGCAGAAGCATCTGAGTTTTCCAGGAAGCTGCAAGTGACCTGGCCTCAGCAGAATTTGCCAGGCCTGTTTGGGGGGGAAGAAGGCCAATGGCGTTTAGTGCTTACTGGAAAACAGACATTGCCATTTATGCGGTGATAAGTCACTCAGTTCATACTGGCTCCCAAATAGTCTTGTGATCGCTCTGATCATTTCCTAGCATCTATCAATCAATCAGGTTTACCCAAGCTTTATACTTTATAAAAGGCCAGTGGAGTACAAAACCAAACTACAGCTTGTCAAAGGAGTCACCAAAGACACTTTACCCCTCATTCCCACAGATGGACTCAAAGGTACAGCTGAAGTGTAAGAGGTCCCCACGTTCTGATCTACAACGCAGACAGGAGACAGACCACCTGTTAGAGAGCCCTTAGGCCACACGTACCTGCCTCAACCCAGTAAGGCATACCTGGAGAAAGGCACCTTCCTCAACCTGTCGTGGGAAACAGAGCATTAACGGTTTGGACCACATCCAGCTTGGTTAGCCTTTGTGCAAACTTGGCCTCGCTAAAACCCGTGATTGGGCCAGTTGGTGATCTCTGCCTATTTGGTCTCAGGTTTTTCCCTCCACTTAAGGTAGCATACATTCCACGACAAGGAATTGTTTTCCGGCTGATCTGGTTTGCCTGTGTATTTTATTTGCACTGGGTTTTTGTCTGCTTGTTTTGCACTGGACCTGAGGCCGATTCAGCCATATGCCTTTGGAAACAGTTCAGATTGAGGAAGCTTGATCCTATACATATACTGTACATTTTGACCAGAGGGATGGGAGACTCACGAGGTAAGTCAGAGATCCTGCATTCCAGCACAAGTCTGCCCTCCCTATTCTTCCCATTAGAGGTCACTTTCCCTAGCAATGCTAATGTGGGGCTATTCTGAGACCTGGGAAGGTTTTTCTTCTGCTGGCTTTCAAACTAAACAAGCCAACATCACTGTAAGTAGTCTCAAGATTTTAACATCAACCGCATGCTGTGTGTTACTTTGAGTACATTCATCCATGGATTTCATATCAGCATGTGAAATGCAACCAGCACTACTGACAGCTATGTACATTTTACATACCACCGAAACTGTGCCTGCGGGGCCAAGATCCAAATCCTAATTCATCTCTGGGTTCCCACTGCCTTGTACAGTGCCCCTCTCAGAGCTGGTGCTCAGTGTAGGTTTGCTCACATGGGAAGGACATCAACTTCCCTAACCTAGGCTCTTCCCTCCAGCTTTCCCTCCCCACTTTCCTACTCTGTGATCTGGAAGTTATATTACAGAAAGGAGAACATCTTTCGGACACAACATCAGCTCTGATTCAGAGTTCTACTTGAACTTGCCATCAAGTGCATCAGGACGTCAGCCCCCACCAGACCATGCCAGGCATGCCTAGCCAAATAGCCAAAGTCAAGTGCCAAGAAGCTAGACAATTAACTTCAATAAGCGGAGGGCAGGAGGTGACCCAAAGCTAGACATCCAGTCTCAATGATCCTGACACGAATACTTGGTACTTTCTAGGCTGGCACATGGCCAAGCAGAATGGACGCCCCTCTATCTGGAATTGTCATACATACAGAAGAGCAGTCTCCAAAACTTCAGACCTCATTTCCTTATCCGTTACGGTTCCCTTCTCTTCTGACTGCCTTCCTGCCAACATTCTATCTGTTCAGTCAAAGCAAGCTCCCTGAGGGCAGAAGACACCTGTGAGTGTGTCCGTACTGGGTGAGCCCTTGTAGGGCATTCCTTAACACTGGCACAAACTTCAAGGCCTCACTTCTCTCCAGACTTTTGGCCTGGAGCACAGAACATTTCAGCTTTCAGTCTGTGGTTTACTTGCCAGTATCATGCAGACACCTCGACCCATCAGAAACAGACATGCAAGGAACAGGAACACTTTCTTCCACAAGCGCTCCTGTAATTCTCATTAATATTCTGCAACAAACCAAACCAGCAGTATCAACTCTCCTCCACTGAGCTTTCTCTGTTGCTACATTTCGCTGAGCCTTCTCTGTTACTACATTTCATCGTCTGGCAATTTGGAGTTGTAAAATGGGTAATGTGGCACAGGAGTGAGCGAGCACTTGCCAAGGAATGAGGCGCTCCCGGGTCCCGGCCCGAGGGCCATCACTACAGAGCTGTGTGGCCCAGGACAAACCAATGAAGTTTTTGCAGCCTACGTTTTCTCATCTGTAAAATGAGGATAACACCATCTGCTTCGCAGAGATGCTGGGAGCAAATGAGATACGGTACATAAAGCACCAGACATAGTCATTTTTATATATATGATACTGTATGTTCTGTGGGTATCATAAGTTTTTTAAAAGCTTATTAAGGCCATATGAAAATTTTCATACAGTTAGCAGGTCACTGCAAGGAAAACAGTGTCAAAAATGATGACAATCACAATTACTGTCATAAAAAGGAAGATATTGGAAAAACGAGGGTAACTGAAAGCCGTAATAAACAGAATATTTTATTGAGTTTACTCTTTTTTAATCTAACGGCACTATGTGGGTAGGGCACTAATTTCCCCACCTCCCCCAGATCTGAGCACCTGCCATGGTTAGCTGGGCTCCAGTGCCTGGTGTCTACCATTTTCACATGGCTAAGAACCCCAGAGGGATAAATAATCCTTATACCAAGATCATGACATCATTATTTTATACATTAGCAATGCCTATCCCAAGGATTGGGGCTGGCAGAGTGGGGAAGGGCAAAAGATAAAAAACCTTACCTGGTTGGGTGTTAGAACAAAATCCCCAGTGACCCCGGTACATCCTACTGGTCACCCTCAGAACAACGGGGTCAACCCCAAGCCATTTCATGGACTGAAATTAGCTGCCGGGAGAATAAGGACTCTTGTTTGAGTTAACGACCTGAGCTAGCCTCTAAGGCCCACTATAAATCTCATTTTTTTAAAAAAAAGACAGCTACTTTTAAATTCTCAGGTCTTTCACTGCAAATCCAGTGCAGTGGATTTTTTAGAGAAACGGAGTTTAATGATTTCAGAAAAGACACTTGGTTCTTTCTCAGTTGCTTAAAGCAATGGAGACACTTATTACATGGAGACCCTCCTTTAAACACATATCTCATGCTCAAATGTAAAATGAATGAAATATCACACAGACTTAAGATTTAACCTAGGTGTGGGCTGTGTGGGGCATGTAATAATCAGATACTGTGTGGGGCATGTAATAATCAGATATGTCTGAGAGACCGACAGGCATGTGGAGGGTAGAGCAGTATGGAAGGAGGAAATTCAAGGATTGATCTAACTCCACTGATGTTAGGGTCAGTGTTCCCATGGACCCAGATGGGTTTCTCTCCACCCCAACACTGTCAACCCAGGTCCATTGCTGGAAGAGACCTACCCCCCCTTATGCTCAGCATCTCTCCCACTTGTTTCAAGGATACAGATCTTGACTTTGCCATTACTATAAATGGGCAGGAAAGACTTTTGAAAGGACACTGGGACTTGCCTCATTATAAATGCTAACGGCACCAAACTTTTCTTTAGCCTCTCTTTTCCCCTTAAAACCCACGCTCACACAGGGAACCAGAGCGTCTGTAGGATGAATTCCCAGGCCATAGCAACTGCAATGCCCGGGGATCTAAGAGATCTTGGCTAACCAGCCATTAAGTCCTTTTGGGGAAGGAGACAGCAAGCCTGCCTTTCCCTTACACAGCCCTGCCTTGAAAATAGGCTCTTGTCTTTTGTTTTTGTTTGGGTTTCAGCTAAGAATCTCTGTTCTCCCTGCAGAGACAAAAAAGGCATGGGAAGCTTATGATGGCTCAAGGGTTTGATCTCAAATTTTCTTCCCCCTAACTCGGCCCCTCCCTTGTAACATTTGGAAAGGGAAGGGGACCTGGGGGAAGTTGAGGATAAGTTTTGGGTCAAGGGTGGGTTTCAGGCTTTGACCAAATAGGTGAGGGAGGGTTAGGTACAGGGCACGCCCTAGAGCTTTATGCAGCTCGGCTGAAGAACGAACCTGTTCCAGTATGCAGGGTCACCTGCCTGACCACAGGTAAGCGAGGCGGAGGAAGAGACGGGAGAAATTGTCTTCCTTTCTGTAGATCTTTCCCCCTCCCCCCACTCAAGCGCCAGCGCGCTGGCTGGCTGGGAGCCGGCGCTTTGGAGGCGCCTGAGTGTAGGTCTAAGGGTTCCTTTTTTTTTTTTTTTTTGGCACGCAGAAACTGGGACCCACCCGAGCCGAGGAGGAGCGGTGGGGGAGGGGCGGCTGGCGCCGGCTCGGGACCGCACCGCGCGGATGCACCTAGGTCTCCGGCGGCCGGGGCTCACCGGTCCCGCTCTCCCACTGCGGTAGCATCCCGACATGACACTGCAGCTGCAACAAAGCGGCGGTCGCCGCGAGCCCCCGGCACCCCGCACCGCAGCCCCCGGCCCACGCCACGCGGAGGGCGCAGCAGCCGGTGCCCGTGCGGGTGTGTGGACCGGGTGGGGTCCCGAGGGGCCCGAGGACTGGGGCAAGCCCTGAAATGCGCAGGAAGCCGGGTGGCCACCTCTAGCGCCTCCTCCAGCGCAGCCAGACTGCGAGCAAAACAGTTCGCCGTCATGCCGGAGTCCCGGCTGAACCCGGTGGCTCCCCGAGAAGACCCGGGTACCTCGCTCTGCCTGCAAGTACCCCCCGCCTCCGCCCCCCGACCCAGCCGGGCCAACCCCGCGCCCCCAGCAGTTCCCAGCCCGGGGACCCGCCCCGCTCCCAGAGCGCGGCGCGCTCGGCTCTGGCGCGGCCGCCGCCCCCGGCCCCCCAGCGCGCTCACCAAGAGAAGGGAGCCTGCGATCATTGTAGCTCTAGCGACGCGGCTGCAGGAGGCGAGGGCGGTGCTGCTGTTCGCGGAGGTCCCCATGGCTGAGCCCGGGGCTCCCAGAGGCGCCCGGGGCGCGTGGCCCCCTGGCAGCTGGAGTCGGCGGCTGCTTCTGCCCAGCGCCGCATCCACCGCCGCCTCCCGGGCCGGGAGCCCATCTACCTCCAACACCCCATGTGCACTGCGGCAGCCGGGCAGCCGGACAGAGGAGGGAGGCGGCGACGGAGGCTCCGGGGACGCTCAGCACCTGCCCAGCCGCGCGGCCGCCCGGGCGTGGAGAGGCAGCGGCGGCTGCAGCCCGCGCCTCCCCGTGCTCTCCTCCGACAGCGGCAGCGGAGAACCAGGGAGGAGGGCTGGGCGCGAGAGAGCAAAGGAACAACTTCCCATAGCGAAGCCTCCGGCCACTGCCAACCACCCTCCACCGCTGCCTAGACCGGCCGGTGAGGGACTGAGTCGGGCGACCGCCGGGCGCGGGGACACACGTGGTGGCGCCGAAGGGGCGGGGGATCGGCCCTTTGTGATGTCACCCGGGAGGAGGCCGGGCTCTTTGTGCGATCCGACGTGGAAAGGCGTTCCAGGTCGAGCGGAGAGAGAGAGGGTGCCCCTTGGCGTTGGCTGAAGAAATTGCAGCTGCTTTTTGACCCAAGGAAACCGCAGGGAAGGTGTGCCCACCCCTGACCCATATTTACTTATTTTTTCTACGACGATTCTAAGTAAATTATTTCTGCGACAAGCGCCGATCTGTTGTTTCTGACGCAGTGATTAAAGACAACCAAGCACCCTAGAGCACTTAGATCAACTGCGTGCCAAAAAATGTACCGGTGAGCTGCTTCTCGCACCTGGCTTGCGTTTTCGAATCACCTAGAAAACACATGTATGCATGCCTGATCCCACCCCAGAGATTCTGATTTAATCGAAAATGGGGTGTGGCCCGAGCATCGGGATTTTTAAAGGTTCTCCAGGTGATTTTACTATGGAGCGAACTCTGAAAACCTCGGGGCTGATGAATACAGTTAAGAAAATCCGGACTAAGGGTTCCAAACTCAGAGTCTACAGCGTTGGGTCCGTAGGTGGTCATTGTGAGGCCTTGGAAATCCTTGAAATGTGTGGGCAGGTGCATCCTCCTAAATAAAGGATCCAGTGTTTTGAATCGGATTATCACAGAGATGAAAAACATTTCTCCCCCCCAAAAAAGTGTTAACATTTTTTAGTTGAGTTTCAAATGCCATTGTGGGCGGGTAGAAAGGAAGTTAGCACACTGCTTCAGAAGTGGGAACAACCGGAACATTATCTTGGATAGTTAACATCTACATTTCTGAATGTGAGATAGGACCTGGCATCCCTTTCTTTGTTTCACTGGGAGCCGTCTATCTCTGGACTGTGACCACCATGTCTGGTACAGTGGTGTTCATTATCTAGGTACTGATTTGCTCTTAGGATACTGTATTGAACCTGCCACTTTCACTATGTGGTCCTCACTCATTTGTGAGCCCTGTAGTGCTGTGCTTATTCCAGCTTTCCTTGACCCCCTTCTAGTTCAAGGTAAACACCCTTTCTCAGTCAGCTGCTTCAAGGCTCACTACCCAGGACTCCTGAAGATAACCTACTAAGACAGAGGTGTGAGCTTTTCATTTTTTGATTGACATATTTGTGCTTTTGGCCATTGTTCTGTGCACACTTGGAAGATGATAAAAAAAAAAATGAGGATTCTTTCCAGTCTCTTATTTGACACATCTGTCAGTAAAAAAGGATTATCCAGGGGTGCCTGGGTGGCTCAGTCCATTGGGAGTTCAATCCCTGCATGGGGCTCTGAGCTGACAGCCCAGAGCCCAGAGTCTGCTTCAGATTCTGTGTCTCCCTCTCTCTGCCCCTCCCCTGCTCATGTTCTGTCTTTCTCTCAAAAATAAATAAACATAAAAAAAAATTTTAAGGAAAGGATTATCCATAAATATTACAGGGGAAAAAAAGCCATAATATATAACCTCTGGTGAAATTCAAAGAAGTTGTAGAAAATATTACCACTAAACATGTAGTTTGAAGGAGAGGGTAATGTTTGGACTTAAATGTCTCTAGCTATTTCCAAAAGTTCAAAAGAGTGAGGGTTATTTATTGTGTCTCCATATATAACAGTTTCCTATTTCTTTAAAAATTCAAAGGACTGGTCAATATCATGTTTTTTAAAAAAAGAAGTTACATAGGTGTGAAAAAAATGGGGGTGGGTAAGCAGAGAGTGAAAGCCCTTGTTTGTTAGCTAGTTCATTTAACTCCTCACACCAAACCTATCTTTCTCAAAGTCGGATCTGATTGATTTTCTCCATGAACTTGGGCACATTTCAGGTCTAGATTTTCTGTGACTATGCGGGTGTAAGGAGTCTTGTCTTAACTATCTCTCTTCTTAAAAGAAGTTTGAATTGTGCTTCCATCACTTCCAAATTTTATCATTTCCTGGTGTGGTATTGATCACATCAAGTTGAAATCAAATATCCACTTTGAGGGATGAAAAGTTCACTCAATCCTGTTTACTACTAATATTTAAATAAATGTCCCTCTATATGACTCATAAATGGATTATGGATAATTTGAATCTAAATGGGGTGTGAAACTTTATCACTTTGAATTAAAATACATAAGTGATCTTATTTCGCTTCGTAAGGATTCAACTGTTGATTAACTGATTACCACATTGTCAGTATGGCTACTTAGACGTGTTTATTTTCTGGGAAAGGATGGAAGTATTAGCTTTGTCATATCTTTGCCACAATATCACTCTCCAGCTCCCATCTCCTTATATACATCCCAGCTTTGGGCTTTTGAAAAATTTCTGCCAGTGCTACACATTTCTCCTAGGCGTCCAGTTTCAAAATCATTGTTGATTCCTTTCCCTCCATTAGTGCGTTTCCAGCCAATCTGCTTTTTCTATCCTCCTATTTTTTCCATTTTCTTCATCTTTCTAGTTAAATCCTGAGTATATATTTGGACATTGGAGAAATCACCAAAATTACCATCTTGCCTGGAGTTTTGCCTTATCCTGCGCACTTGGGGCAGTTCTAATAAAATTTCAACTTTCAAAAACGTGAGCTGCCCAACAATGCGAGCACCCAATTTTTATAAAGAAAATAAAAGTGGTCTGCATCCTGAGTAGTGATAGCTGTATGGCCAATATCCTGAGCTGATCCTTGTAAAGGAATGGCAGGAATTGACAGGAATAGGTGTGAGCACACGGAAAGTACAAGAGTCCACTAAAGTCAAGCTCGAAGGGAAGAAGAGCAAGAAACTTGTGAAGCAACAGCAAGATTGTTTCATTGCAGCATGTATAGAGTATCTATTAGGTGTCCTGGGTACCACGAAACAATACTAAGTGATCCTGCCTTTGAGGAGTCTCGGGGAGAGGAAATAATAGTATAGCTGGTGTGGGTGGTAAAAGATTGCTCTTGTAACCCCACTACAGATGCACACCTATTTCGGGTGTCATGCGGCTGCGCAGGATAAAAGTCGACCTTTGCCAGCCTCCAGTGCTTCTAGGCATGCACGTGTCTCACATTTCAGCCCAGCAGAATTGTCACGTGTGTCTTCTGAAAAACATTCCCCCGTCAAGTTCCTCCTAATCCTCCTATACGTGCAAACATATGATATTTGTCCTTCTCTGCCTGACTTATTTCGCTCAGCATAACACCCTCAAGGTCCATCCATGTTGCTACACATGGCCAGATTTCATTGTTTCTCATTGCCATGTAGTATTCCATGGTATAGATAAACCACATCTTCTTGATCCATTCATCTGTTGATGGACACTTAGGCTTGACGGAGGAATAAGGGGGAGAAGAAGGGGGGGAATGGTGGGGGAAAGGGAGAGAGGCAAACCATGAGAGACTCTTGAATGCTGACAAAAACTGAGGACTGATGGATGTGGGGGGGAGGGGGAGATGGGCATGAAGGAGGGCACTTTGGGGATGAGCACTGAGTGTTATGTAGAAACTAATTTGATAATAAACTATTTGTAAAAAAAATAAATAAATAAATAAAATAAAACTGTTAAAAGAAAAAAAAAAAAAAAAAAAAAAAAAACATTCCCATTGGCTAGCACGTAGTTATCCACCACCCATCCCCATTCAAACTTTACTAAAACCTGCTATTTCTATCTCAGTCAATTCAGATCTGATTCTGTATCAAAAATTTCCCCCTTGCTCCTCCTCTATCCCTTCTGCCTCTTGCCTAGATGATTACGCAAACCCCATGATTGCCTCTCTGCCTCTAGTTTTGCCTGGACCTCTTCTTCGGCAATAAATCTTCTCTTCACACCCTAAGGAAAATGAGCTTTTTAGAACCCAAATCCGATCAGGCCCTTCTCTCACCAAAAGCCCCACAAAGAACCCCCGTTATGCTCAATTTGAAGTTCAAAGTCCTAATAAAGCCATTCATATTCTGCTTATGATTCAACCACCACCACTGCTACCGGACTGAGTAAACAAGCACAAATATAGCACATAGAGCCTTTACATCCTGTATTTCCCATGTGCAATGCTACCAGTCCCTACAAATCCCAAGGTCTGTGTACTAATCCCTTTAGACCACTGTGTTTCTGACTACCTTGTCCTTTGTTAGGTGGTGTTTTCTTTTCATTCCCCCGCCTCTGCTTTTGAATTCCAGTGAATCTACCCTTTAAGACCAACCTCAAGCAGTACTTCCTCTAAGAAGCCTTCTGTAATGTCCTCTCTTCACCTTCTCTGCCTTCTTTTGAAAGATTTAGTTATTCCTTTCTCCCGTTTTTTCCCAGGCAGCTCTGGTATAGAACATATGACATTATACTATAGTTAGCTTACCTCTCTGTGTCCCCAGCCAGATTTTGAGCTCTTTGGGGCCAAAGTCTATATCTTAATCATCTTCACATCTCTAAAGTCAAGATTCAAGTTATTTACCTGCCTCAGTAAATATGTGTTGAGTGACACACACTTGGAGAAATTTGACAAGCAGCAGAATAGTTAACATACCAGATTGTACATTCTTTTTTTCCAAGCCTTAATTTAAACATCCTGAGTCGTATTATGCAACAACAGGTTTAATCTTGCATATTACTCAAGTGCCATATCCCACACATGGGTTAACATTTTGTCCACAGGTCTGTTTCCTACAAAAATTCATTTACGAACTAGCTGTGCTTTGGCCTAAGAAGAAATATCAGCCATTCAGCAACAGATTGCCAGATTAAGTGCATGAGCATGAGTTTGATCAAGTCTCCATGGTGACATTCTACAAAGAAGGCACTCTTGGATAAGATCGAATGGGAATAGAATTGCAAAGCAGGCACAGTTCCAGAAGCTTCCTTCTCTCTCAGAAAACAGGAGAGAGATGATTTGAAAAATAAAATAGACAGTCCTTTGAAGGGACGACACCTTTGTCTCACTCCCAAGAGCAGGGAGGTGACTAAATTAGTTCCTTTCCTCAAAGGAGAGAATCTGTAGCATAGGGAATAGTGGGGTTCGCCTTGAATTGCCCATCATCGATGCACATTAGGGTTTTACCCTGGTAATGTTTTCATTTTGCCATAAGCTTTTTCACTCAGGGCCCTAAATAATTTTTCACTTCATGTGAGAGTTGATGAGAAAGCTTAATAATTTTATATTTAAGACTTAATTGTCATACAGATGTATTTATAAATACATCATTGTATAATTTTATATACTAATACCATGTATGATACGTTTATAAAATACACTTTTATTTCTATGTCTAACATTTAATAGTTTAATCTAAAGAGTTGGTTTGAGGATTGACCAGATATGGGATACAATCTCTGTTATATACCACTTACTAATTGGGTGGGTATGAGAAAGTCCCTTAATCTTTTTGAGCTTCTCCATTTGTAAGACATGAGAACCATCTCACAGTGGTGATACGAGGAATAAACGGAATAAATTATGTAAAATTCCCAGCACAGTGCCTATCCTTTCGTTTGTACTCAATAAATCAACTCCCCTTCTCCAGTTCCCTTTTGAGAGGATAATCTTTTTAAACTACTCTAATCACAGAAAGGCTGGAAAGTGTAATATTTCTTCCTAGACACATTAGAATTTGGGGCTGGGACAAATAGAAAAATTGCTTACTCTGTTGGGATGCGAAGTGGTGTCAGGAAAGGTGTAACAGGCAATCTGGTTTCCGGTCTTGGCTCTGGCGTTAGCCAGCCGTGCGAATTTGGACAAGTCACTGCACTCCTCTGTACCTGTCTGAGTCTGTTTAAGCTTCCTGGTGTGCGACATGATAAATACGAACTAAGTAATCGTGTATGATTCTTTCTACTGCTGGGATTCTAGTAGTAGGCTCATGTTGTATACTTTCTCCTGGCCAAGCGGGGGTTCAAGTTCTTTAAAATCAGAAGGCAGAGAAGATAGAAGTATTGGGGGAGGAGGAAGTTGAAGCGGATGCTAGGAGGGGTGGGAGATGCGCGGAGGCCAGTTAGCTTCTAGTCAGGAGTTGCTCTTCCATTTTGGCATTTATCAAGTCATTGGCTTCTCCCCTTTCCTCACTTGCTTTCGCTGATGGATCTTTCGCCCGCTCAGGGACTAAGTTGTTACGGTGGGCATACTCTGGCTTGGTCCTCACTGCTCGGTGGCTCTCAGGCTTTCTTTTACTTCTATGTGCCTCAAATCTTCTCTTTCCCACCTTGACCCCTTCGCCCTCATCAGATCTCCCTGATGATCACAGTTTTTGTGTTTTTTTTTAATTTTTTAATTTATTTCTGAAAGAGAGAGACAGCATGAGCAAGGGAGGGTCAGAGAGAGAGGGGGAGACACAGAATCCGAAACAGGCTCCAGACTGCAGCACAGAGCCCGACACGGGGCTCGAACCCATGAACCGTGAGATCATGACCTGAGCCGAAGTCGGACACCTAACCGACTGAGCCACCCAGGCGCCCCGCTGATGATCACAGTTTTGGAATGTGAGCTTTCTCTGCTCCCTTGTTCACAAGGCTGAGTCATTCTCTAACCTCCCCTTCTTTTCTTTCTTTACTTCCACTTCAGTGCTTGAAGCGCCTGTCCTCGGCTAGGCGGATGCTTCCTTTTATGATCTTGACTTCACTGCTTCTGTCTCTAAAATCACAACCGCTTCTCCCCCTGCCTCTCAAAAATCTCTCTTTTCTGGTTTACCCATCCCTATAATATCCAGGGACCTTCATCCTTAAATATGTAAATAAATAAGTAAATAAACATATAAACAAAATAAAGAAAACTCTTACACTTCTCCACTTGTTTCCTAAATAAACCAACACCTCTTTTTGCGATTGCTGTCTTTTTTGTTTTGTTTTTGTTTTCTTAATGGCATCCACAGCCCTGGGTTCCCAAAGTATCCCTGAGTCCTCTTTTTCTTTGTCTTCTCTCTCCCACCTCCTACCCCTTGCATCTACTTTGCTGCTAAGACGTGTACTTTAGCAAAGTCTCTTGTGTCTTTGTATGTCTTTCCATTTCTCTTTACAAACAATCTAAATGAAGTTGGTAACATCTTTGCTTAGCTGAATTAATTAGTTTGATGACTGGGCTACTGATCTTAAGCTCACCCCCCCCCCAACACTCTTACACACCGGGGCCAAATTCGGCTTCCTAAATCACAGGTTTGATTATTCCTCATATCTGCTGAAGAACACTCAATGGCTCCCCAGTGATTGAAAAATTAAGTATACAATTTTTGTTTTGACCTTCAAGGTCTCTACAGTATGCCTTCCTCCTCCTTTTCCACACCATCCTCTAGCTATAGAGAGTAAAAACTTTTCATCATTCCTAGCAGACACCGTGCATTTTCCTAAGTGGTTTTGTGTCGTCCATTTTCTCTGCCAGCAGTCTCTACCGATTGAAACCATCAGTCAAGGCTCATCTTAACATTTCACCTCTCTTATTTAATTCCATTCAATTCAGCGAACATTTTCTGGGGACTGGGTTCAATGCATTAGGCTAGGCAATGGTAAGTCATACAATTTTGAATAAAGGAATAAATAAAGGTGACTTCTGCCTTCAGGGGCTGGCAATATTATTGAGAAACATGATAGTGGAAACATACAAATGGCCTTCAGATTTTCACACTCTGCCCTAAACGCCTAGCTTAGAGCCTGGCACCCAGATTATGTGATGCATGGTTGCTGAATGACTAAATAATGAAGTGTTCTATGAGATGCGAACAGAGTGCAGTAGTGGAGCATAGGAAGCAAAGATTCATTTCAACCGGGAGCGCATCTGGGAAGACCTAAAGAAAGAGTTAGATTTACGGGAGAGGGAGGCCCTGCAGTGTAGAGGTGAAGATCATTGGCACCACACTAAGTTAGACTCGATGCCGGTGTTCTGAAGTCCACTTGCTTGTCAAAGGGAGCCAAGGGAGTCAAAGGGAAACAAAATTCCCACCTTGCCTCTGGGCCAGCCCTCTCTCCAGAGTCCTTTCCAGCATCTGTTCTCTTCTTGGCTTCCCTGCCCTTCCCCAAACCTTCCTAAGGTCTGTCCCACTAGAACGCCAAGTTATTTCGCATGGACAAACTTACACATCGTAGGGAAGAAACATTTTACTCTTCACGTCCAGCCTTTTGGCTTCCTGTGTCTTGGACATGGAGAACCTTGCCGCACAATTAGGCACTTTGCAGAGCAAACAGCAGTGTTCTCCTTTTGCCAGCTTCAAGTGAAGAAATCTGATTCCATTTATGATGAGAGTAAGGAGAGGGTGGGGGGCACTGTAATCAGAGTAACACTAACCGTCAGCAACACCTTTTGAACATTCACCATACACCGGGCACCATATAAGCCGTTCACATACATTATTTTATTTGATCCCTACAACAAACCTCTGGGGTATGTGTTATTGGAGTCATCATCTCCCTTGTACAGATGGGCAAACTGAGTTTTCTAGAGGTTCTGTCATTTGCCTGTGGTCACATACCCAGCCATTGGTGGAGACAGGATTTGAACCCAAGTCTTGTGAGCTCATAGCTCACCTGCTCAGCCAATATACAGATCCTCTCACAACGGTAGGTTGTTGGCTGTAGAAGATCCCTTGGAAAAGAGCTACTGCAGCACCTCCCTTGAGCCATTCTCTCAGCTTTTGTAAATGGCAGCATTAAAAGCCTCTGACAAATGGATGAACAGCTTCATCAGCAAGAGAAAACTGGATCCAGAGTCACTGAAGCAATGGAAATTTAGGTAATACGATCTCATTCCAATTCTCCACTCCACACACCCTGCCTCACCCCTTCAAAGGCCTTTGGGGGTTTCTGGAAGATTGGTCTTTCCTACCCTGCGTGAAGCAACTGATCTGAGGGAAAAGGGATTTTTTTTTTTTTCTGGAGAGGAAATTTTCCCCTTCTGATTAAATCTTTTGCACTTTTGTTCCTCATAGCACTTACGATGTAGAAGGTTCTAGAGGGAACGCCCTACAGGTCTCAGTGCAGTTTCAAACTTCAATACTTGCAGAAGTCTGTGTCACAAACTTACCAAAAGACCTTTGAAAGTTTCATTTTTAACCTGTGTACCGTGACTACATGTTTTAGTCTTTGGAATAATACACATTTCATTCGAATTTTGGACCTAACCAAAAGTGGCATACATTGACCAGAACACAAAAGAAAATTAAAACAGTGATTGTTCAAAATTCACCAAGTTGCGTACAAGTAAAATACTTGAAACAACAACCCTTTCAAACGATTCGTTATTGCTGGTAACACATATGCTTTTCCAGTAATTAAAGCTTAAACCCGCAGTAAAACTTTGGGACATCCTTACATATTATGCCTTAGGCTCAGTTGAAGTCATTTGCTTGAATCTGAAGTCATTTCCCAAGTAGCATGGACAACCAGAATGTGCTTGGAAAATAATCATTTCACTGAAGTATCTAAAGTACTTAAAAGGCTTAGTTTATCCAAAAATGTTGTCGCTGTGCGGTTTTCAGCTGTCCGTCTTCACAGCACTAAAACTAATGCTACATAAAGAATTCATAACGATGAGCACAATGGATGTTTGTATTTTAAAGTAGTTGTTTCTAGAAATGATTTATGAACAGTGTTATTTGAAAATCCATCCTACTTACATGTTTACTCCACAAATCAGTTAAACTCTGTCTTTAACACAGAGCTGTTTACTATTTTAAAAAGTGAGGGTTGTAGGGAGCATCGGGGTGGCTCAATTGGTGAAGTGTCCAAATTCAGTTCAGGTCAGGATCTCACAGTTTGTGAGTTGGAGCCCCACCTTGGGCTCTGTGCTGACAGCTCAGAGCCTGAAGCCTGCTTTGGATTCCATATGTGTCTCTCTGCCTCTTCCCCACTCATGCTCTGTCTCTTTCTCTCTCAAAAATAAACAAACATTAAGAAAAAAGAAAGGAAGGGTTGTAAATGACTGTATCATTTGCTAGACAGCTATCTTATACAATTTTTCTATTTGAGGTAATTGTAAAAGTGAGTTTCATGTTAAGGCATTAAGTTATTATTTTCCTAAAAAATAATTTATCTGTTTACAAGTTATGAAAAAAATAAGCACACCCTCATTTCTATTGCTTCTTTTTCAAATTCTTCTGTCAGTGGGCTGAGACAGAGGATACAGAAGGCAGAGAACAGAACTGAAGGATGGGGAGGCAGAGTTAAGGGATGGAATGTTATCTCTGCATACCTCTGAGAAGGATATAACTTGAAATGTCATGGGTCAGAAACTAGCTTGAGTGAATACTATATGCCAGACATTTTCACAAAGAGCATCTCGTATTAATCCTATGAAGTGAAAATCCTTAACCATATTTTACAGATGAAGAAACAAACTATCAGAGAGCCAAGCAACTGGTCCAAGCTTACACAGCCAAGTGATGACACTAGAGTCCTTCCCAGCCTCTTGGGAAGGGTCCTTCCCAGACCTGTTTGTGGCAGGGACAAAGATACAGTTTGAGAAATGCAGCTCTATCCCCCTAAGGATCAGCTAAGATCAGAGAAGAATCTGGGCTCCGTCTCCCCCTGACCAGTTGACCACTTGCTGAAGACAGCTCTCTAAATTCACAGTGTACATTGGCCCCAGCCATTATGTATCCAAACTATTGAAAGATTTATATTTTACTTTCTTGTCGATTCCTTTGCTATCTATTCATTTCAAATATTGATTAATCATTCGCTATGGGCCAGCCATTTTTCTAAGTTCTGGGTAACCGACAACAAACCAAACAATTACCCTGACATCTTGGAACTTACCAAGAAGCAGATAAAAATAGATACTTAAGTTATTTTTTTTTATTTTTAAAAAAAAATTTTTTTTAATATTTTTTTAAAACTTATTTCTAGGAGAGAGAGAGAGAGAGACAGCGTGAGCAGGGGAGGGTCAGAGAGAGAGGGAGACGCAGACTCTGAAATAGGCTCCAGGCTCTGAGCTGGCAGTCAGCACAGAGCCCGATGCGGGGCTCGAACCCACGAACCGCGAGATCATGACCTAAGCGAAAGTCGGTCGCTTAACCGACTAAGCCACCCAGGCGCCCCGATACTTAAGTTATTTTTATGGGCTGAATTGTGTCCTTCCCACCCCCTCCCCAGACATATATGGTAAAGTCTTAATCCCCAGTACCTCAGAACATGATTATATTTGCAAGTGAGGTACTTAAAGAGGCATTTAAGGTAAAATGAGGGCATTGGAGTGAGCCATACTCCCATTTGACTAATGTCTTCGTAAGAAAAGGAGATGAGGACACAGACACGTACAGACGGAAGACTGTGTGTAGACACAGGGAGACGGCAGCCATTTAAAGCCAAAGAGAGAGAGCTCAGAATCAGCATGATCCCAGGGACACCTTGACCTCTTAACTTCTGGCCTCCAGAACTGTGAGAAAATAAATTTCTGTTGTTAGGCCACCCAGTCTGTGGGGCTTTGTTAAGACAGCTCCACAAACCGATACAGTTACACACAGTACTATACTGACAAGGCAAAGCAGAAAAAGATCACAGTCTCTGAACAAGGAAGACCATTTGCATAAAGATAGGACGAAAGGCAAGGAGGGAGCCAAGCAGGTGTCTGGGAGAAGCAACATCACAGAAGCCATGGCAGGATTGCCCCCATAGTTCTGGAGGAATCCCAAGAAAGCCCAGTGCTATAGGGCGGAGGGAGAGAGCTCAGAGAGACAACAGAAAACGGGATCCTGGAGGGCCTCATGGACAATGGTAAAATGTTGGCTTTTTCCCAGTGAATCAAGAAGCCACTGAGCAGAGTTTCGTGAGCTGATGTGTGTTTGTCCAGATCGGTTTGGCTGTTGTGTTGAGGACAGACCGTGAGGAAGCTGGGGTACCAGTTAGGAGGTCACTGATATAAACCCAGACTAGAAAGGGCGGTGGCTTGGGCCCGGGCTGGCATCAAAAGTGTCAACTGTGCCCTACATCCTCATATCCTCTGTAGATATAAAAACCTCAAGCGCAGGTAGAGTAGAGAGTTGGGTTATTTGGTTCTGACTCAGCCTCTTTGTACACGTGGATATCTGCACTGCATCATAGTTATTGAATTTCCATAAGATTCTAAGTGAATATAGCTAGAGTTTAAGGCACTTAAAAGTAGAGACTTCTCTTGTTCTTGTTCATCTCACAGCACCTGCTACAATGCTTTCCATACAGAGGCTTGAAAAGCTTTTGCTCACTTAACCAATTCAAGATTAGCAGTATATCTAATCTTTTTTCTGACTTGATATAAAAATATGTTTGAAAAACTTGATGTAAAAATATGTTGAAAAAACATATCACAATATGTTTTAAAATATGTTTGAAAATATAAATTGCTTGTTCTCCAGGAATTTATATTCTGAAAGGGGGAGAGGGGAAGAGAGAGAAAGAAAGTGGTGGGGAAGGAGAGAGATAAAATTAAGCAGGCTTTTCCTTCCTCCCTTCCTCCCTTCCTCCCTTCCTTCCGTCCTTCCTTCCTTCCTTCCTTCTTTCCTTCTTTCCTTCCTTTGTTTTCTTCTCCTCCTCCCTCTCCTTGTTATTCCTTTGAGTTTGGTATGACACCTTGTATAAACACTGACACGCTTCCTTAGAAAAATGTCAGCATTTTTATTAAATTCTTTTGGTACGTTTGTACATTCTAAGTATCTTTGGAATGCCATACACCTCCTTAAAAACTCAGAAAGAAGAAGGGGAGAGAGGAAGGGAGGAAGGAAAGCTAAGAGAGTGGGCCTTAACGACAGGTTAGGCAACTTAGTAGATAAATGCTGTTAGTAAATCCACGCATTTGCAAGCCACGTTCTTATCCACATTTACGCACAAGGAAAACCCCCGTAACTATGTACCTAAAGTTACACAGTTGTTAAGTTTCAGAATTAAGACTTGAACCCAGGCCTGCAAGCCTACTCTTTGAACTCTTTTTTTTTTTTTTTAATGTTTTATTTATTTCTAGGCGAGAGAGAGAGACAGCATGAGCAGGGAAGGGTCAGAGAGAGAGGGAGACACAGACTCCGAAACAGGCTCCAGGCCCTGAGCTGGCAGTTAGCACAGAGCCCGACGCGGGGCTCAAACCCACGAACCGTGAGATCATGACCCAAGCAAAAGTGGGACGGTCAACCAACTAAGCCACCCAGGCGCCCCTCTTTGAACTCTTTTTAAAAGTATACCAGAGTTGGGGCACCTAGGTGGCTCAGTCAGTTAAGCCTCCGACTTCAGCTCAGGTTGTGATCTTACCATTCAGAGTTTGAGCCCGAAGTCAGGCTGTGTGCTAACAGCTCAGAGCCTGGCGCCTGTTTGAGATTCTGTGTTTCCCTGTCTCTCTCTGTCCCTCCCTTTCTCTCTTTCTCTCTCAAAAATAAATAAATTTAAGATCATGAGATTTGTCAAAAACAAAAAAGTTACCTTTGGTTTTTGTTACAATTGTTATTATTAATATTGGTTTTTACCTTTTCAATCTTCAATTTTGACCAGTGTAATTTTAAGTTACAATTTTAAAATCCGGGGCACAAATATATACAGACCTCTATTGCATTTCTATAACAAACTATCAGAAAGAGAAATTAAGAAGAAAAGTTCCATTTAGAATTGTATCATAAAGAATAAGATACTTAGAAATACTGGAAACTGTAAGACTTTGATAAAAGAAACTGAAGATGCAAATGAATAGGAAGCTATTCATGCTCATGGATTAGAAGAATTCATGTTGTTAAAATGTCTACACTACCCAAAGCAATCTACATATTCAGTGCAATTCCTATCAAAATTGCAACAATATTTTCAGAAAAATAAAACAATCCTAAAATTTGTACAGAACCATGAAAGACCCTGAATAGTCAAAGCAATCTTGGGAGACAGGAACAAAGCTAGAAGCATCACACTCCCTGATTTCAAACTCTATTACAAAACTGCAGTAACTGAAACAAAAACATATCATAAATAAGCATAAAAAAACGGATACATCGATCAATGGAACAGAATAGAGGGTCAGAAATAAACCCACGCATAGATGGTCAACTAATTTACAATAGAGAAGGCAAGAACGTACAATGAGGAAGGGACAGTCTCTTCAATAAATGGTTTCGGAAAACTAAATAGCCACATGGAAAAAGGTGAAACTGGACCCCTATCTTACACATATGCAAAATTTAGCTCCATAGAAACGGATTAAAGACTTGAATGCAAGACGTGAAACCATAAAACGTCTCGAACAAAACAGGCAGGAAGCTCCTTGACATTGGTTTCGGTGATGATTTTTTGGATTTGACACCAACAGCAAAGGCAGCAAAAACAAAACTAAGCAAGTGGAACTACATCAAACTGAAAAACTTCTCCACAGCAAAGAACACCATCAACAAAATGAAAGGCAAACCTACTACATGGAAAATATTTGCAAATGATATATCTGATACGGGGCTAATATTCCAAAATATATAAATGAACTCATACAACTCAATAGCAAAAACAAAGAAACAATCCAATTAAAAAATGGGCAGAGAGTGGTGCCTGGGTGGCTCAGTTGGTTAAACGTCCGACTTCGACTCAAGTCATTATCTCGCAGTTCATGGATTCGAGCCCCGTGTCAGGCTCTGTCTGACAGCTCAGAGCCTGGAGCCTGCTTTCTCTGTGTATGTCTCTCTCTCTGCCCCTCCTCCACCCGCAGTCTCTCTGTCTCTCTCAAAAATAAGTTAACATTAAAAAATTATTATTAAAAAAAAGACAAGAGAGAACAAATGTTGGTGAGGATGTGGAGAAAAGGGAACCCTCATGCACTGTTGGTGGGAATGAAAGTTGATGTGGCCACTGCCGAAAAGCCAGAATGGAGGTTCCTCAAAAACTAAACCATAGACTTATGTCAAAGGTACCAAAAGTGTCGAGAAAACATAAGGGACAAGGTCACAAACACTCTTTGCCCCCTCATCATTTGAGGATTATTTTAACATTGGAAGAGAGTTGAGATTCGATCAAGAGTTTAAAATGAATGTTCCTTTGGCTGTTTTCTTTTTTTAAAATTTCTTATAGAAACATCATTCAGAATGTCTGTCTTTACATAGTTCTGGTCCTAGTTCCTATGATAACCTATGGAAGGACATAAAATCAATAAAACCTTGGCAATTCATCAAGCAAACAAACAAAAAGCAAATCCCTAATGCCCATTTTTCCTCCTCTACATCCTCAAAGGTGAGCTCCGGAGCCCTCAGACATTTCAGCTGCAGGAGGCAGACAGGGCTGAGCCACCCCTGGTGGGGACGGTCAAGGACGTCCACTCTAGCCTCTGGATCAACAAGAAAGCTTAGCAGCAATGGCGTAGAAGTTGATTTCTCAGGGGTGGTCAGACTCTTCCTTTGCCCTTGCCTCAGTCATATGCTCTCAACTTTCCCTTTTAAGTTCCCACTTCCTCTCTGACCTCCACCTGGCACCTTCTATGCTTTTGATTCCCTCTTCATCCCCTAGGCCAAAAGTGCAAATCACGTAATAAAGGAAATCATAGGAGAGGTCAACAAAACTAGACAATGGAGGTGAAAGCAAAATTTCTTTTCAAATATAGCAGAAAGAAGCAAATCCTCTAAAAAATCCTGACATGTGGTGGTGACTCATAAATTGGCGTTTGGGAAGAGATGTGTCATTTCGACTCTCCCAGAAAGGTAGAGCTGGTCCAACGCAGAGGCTGAGATCTTGAGAAGCAATGGCTTGCCCGAGAGGAGGTACTCCAGAGTCCTGGGAGAATGCTGGAGGCTGTGATTGGGTATGCCTCCGGGACACTCAAGAGGGCTTCCCAGCAGAAGCGACAGAGAACAGGGCTCTGCAGACGGCACCATGGCTCCCCGGTTGGGAGGAGGAGAGGGGCATCCGTCTCCTTGATGAGAGGAGCAGCCAAAGCCAAAAAATCCTCCAAGAACACGCCTCCAGCTTCATCTACCACTCCTGCCCATGCCACACTCACTTCCATGCTGTTCCTCAAACTCCCCAAGCGAGTCCTACCCCAGGGGTTTTACACTGGCTGTTCCCCTTGCCTGCCAATCTCTTCGTGAACTCCCTGGCTGCAACCTGGGCTCGCAGTCCACCTCCTCTGAGAAGTTCTTTCTAATTCCTGTTTCTAAAATAGCAATCCCTTGGGACGCGGGGAAGCTCAATTGGTTGAGCATCTGACTAATGATTTGGGCTCAGGTCATGACCCCAGGGTCATGGGGTCAAGCCCCACATCAGACTCCATGCTGAGCATTGAGCTTGCTTGGGATTCTCTCTCTCTACCTCTGCTCCTCCCCTGTTCATGCTCTCTCTCTCTCTCTCTCTCTCTGTCTCTCTCTTCTTGCTAAAATAATAATTTAAAATAGCTATCCCTGTTATTCCCCCCATCCGCTTCCCTGTTTTATTTTTATCAGCATTTTTCTCCAACTGGCATTATTTTTTATCTTTATGTGTTTATCTCATTTCCTGTCTCCCCCATAAAGAATGTAAGCCCTGTACTTGCATGACCTCTTCCCCAAGCTTCTTAGCAGATCTGGGAAGATTCCCTCTTTTCAAGTTGGCCACACAGCGTTCGCTCTGCTGTAGAATTCCATCACCGAGAGGGCGAATACAAACTCTTCACAGTCAGGACAAATGTTCCTCACAATTCACTTTTTAATCCAGTTGGATTGTCTTATCCCTATTTAACCTCATCTACCTTTTTTCCCCCCTTCTACTTCACTAATTATCTCAAAGTGAATCATTCTACCTCTCCCCTGTCTGTCTGTGCCCTGGTCTATGTCAAGAGCTCTGCCACAATGCTGAGGGCCCACTTCAGAGCTGGGGTAAAAACTCTAAGGCAGGACCTGCTGGCAAAATTGCATTTTTCTCCAGACTCACTTTGCTGCTTGGATGTAGGCACATCAGTGGGGGGTTGGGTTGACCAGGGACGAGGTTACAACATAAATGAGAGCAAGGGTGTTGTGAGTGTACACACTGGAGGTCTCACAGACGGTTCTGGAATCTACACTGGGGAAATGTGGGAAATGGAGACAGATGATGGATGTCTGTGGTAGGTTGAATAATCTCTCCCCAAAATATCCACATCCTAACTCCCAGAACCTGTGAATATTGCCTTATATTGCAAAAGAGACTACAGATAGAAGTTAAGCTACTTCAGATGGGGACATTATCCCACATTATCCAATGGGTCATAAATGCAGCCGCCAACATTCTTGCAAGAGGGAAGCAAGAGGTCAAAGGGACAAGAAGGCAATGTGATGACAGAAGCAGAGATTGGACTTCAGCACTCTGAAGATGGAGCAAGGCCATGAGCCCAGGAACGAAGATTGCTTCTAGAAGCTGAAAAAGCCAAGGAAACAGATTGCCCCCACCCCACCACAGCCTCCAAGAGGAACCAGTCCTGCTGACATTTGATTTCAAAACTCTGACTTCAGAATTGTCAGAATAAATTTGTGGTGTTTGAGCCCCACCTCCCACCAAAAGAAAGAAAAAGGAAAGAAAGAAAGAAAAAAAAAGAAAAGAGAAAGAAAAGGAAAGACAGGAAAGGAAAGAAAAAAGAAAAGAAAGAAAAAGACAACAAAAGAAAAAAATTCTGCCTTAAGGCTGCTTGAGTGCTGTTAACTCCCAGGGTATTCCCTGAGTTCAACCAGGAAACTAATCTTCTTGAATCATCATCTTCATCATCATGTCCTTATTATTAGCATCTTCAGGCTCACTATTGTTGTACCACATGGTGACAGTGCTCAGGTTTACTGAGCACTTACCTTATACCAGATTCCTTGATAAGTATTTTACCTGAGTTATCTAATGCCACGTTTATAATAGCCCTGTATGGAAGGTACCCTTATCTTAAAGATGAAGAAAATTAGATTGAAAGTTAACTTTCCAGGGGTGCCTGGGTGGCTCAGTGGGTTAAGCATCCAACTTCGGCTCAAGTCATGATCTCACAGTTCATGATTTCAAGCCCCACATGGGGCTCTGTGCTGACAGCTCAAAGCCTGCAGCCTGCTTCAGATTCTGTGTCTCCCTCTCTCTCTGCCCCTTCCCTGCTTATGCTCTGTCTCTCTGTCGCAAAAATAAGTAAAACATTAAAAAAATTTAGAAAGGTAACTTTCTGCACTGAAGTTTCATAGGCTTTCTGCCAGGTAGATAAATACACATGTTTCCTATTCCACAGTTTGCCAGGTTGTGCTAAACAGGGTTTGAGATTAGGAGTATGTAGGGGGTGGGAGGGGAAATGGATTTTGTCCCTTAGCTTAACTCTTTCTTATAACTGCCTTCCTTTTTGAGATTGGGGGTGGGAAGCAGACACTCCATTTATCAGAACCAACCTTGGGCAGAACCCCAGTCCCTGCTCCGCGGCTGTGGCAATGACTCCCTAACTGAGACCACAGTAAAAATAATAATTGCCATTTTGCAAGCCTACTATGTTCCAGGCACACTAAACAGAACTTCTGACATCCACAACTATCCTACATTGTAGTAGTAGTTATTACTGCCATTTTATAGGTGAGAAAACTAAATCTCAGCTAGGTTAAAGGACTTGTTCAAGGCTACTAGGTCATTAGTAAATAGCTAAAGTCAGATTCAGATCAGAGTCTAATGTCACAGTCCATGTTGTTTCAATTACACTAGGCCACTTTCTAATATTCAGCTCCACAAAGAGAAGCACATCATCAGGTCTGTTGAGGTTTACACTCAGCTTTGAGTTCAGTATCTGGTCTTGTCTTAATTTTATTTGGGCTTCATCGGATGCTGTGACTACTGCCGTTCAGATTTCTGCTGAGCTGGGAACTTAATGAATAGAATTCTGGCCTTGAACCTCAATCACAGCTACCCCAACCTTGGGAAGGTTTTGTTGGCCATTTGGCCAAGCAAACCTTAGTATTTCATTCTGAGACACTCAATTTCCAGAGCTGAAGACATGCAGTGTTTGGGGGCCATTATTCAACCACCACATCAGGAAATGGAGATCAACCCAACCTCAGACCTATAGCCCGAGTCCCTCTCTCCCTTCAAAATCTGGCTTTTGATTTCACATCTTGTCTCACTGCACACTCTGTACCACCACTGCAATTGGCCAAATTCATCAGAAATTCAACAATAAATAATTATGCAATGCTCTAACACATTCCAGTCACCACACTAAGCTCCAGGGATTCTAGATCATATGTGCTATGCCCAGAACCTGATGGGAGAGCAGAGGAAAAGAACAAGTAACAGCAATAGAGCAATAAGTAAAAAAAAAAAAAAATTGCAAGTTTTAGTAAGTCCTAAAAAGTAGCAACATTTTGAATGACATGGCCAGGTAAGAAATCTCTGAGGAGGAACGTTTAAAACTGATCCTGAAGGAAAAGAAAGAGCTAGGTCACGCAAAGAGTATGGAGAAGTGGCATCTGGGTGGCCCAGTCAGTTAAGCATCTGATTCCTGATTGCATCTCAGGTTATGATCTCACAGGTTCGTGAGTTGAGCCCTGAGTCAGGCTCTGCCCTCTCAGAGCCCAGGATGCTTCAGATTCTCTCTCTCCTTCCCTGTCTCTGCCCCTTCACTGCATGATTTCTTACTACCCCCCTCTCCCTCTCAAAAAATAAGTAAACATCAAAAACAAAACAAACGAAAAAGAGTGTGGAGAAGAATTTTCCAGGTTGAGAGAAAATGCTGAATTAAGGCTTTTTAGAGAGCCTGGCACGTTTGAGCCACAGAAGGACATTAAGGAAGGGAAGTCTCACAAGATGGCTGCAAAGGCAGCCTGGGGCCAGATGGTGTGGATGACATGGGCCCTGGTTGCTATTCTAAGAGTTGTCAGAAGTCCATTGTGGGCTACTTGGGTGGCTCAGTTGGTTAAGCACCTGACTTTGGCTCAGGTCATGATCTTGAGGTTCATGGGTTTGAGGCCCGTGTTGGGCTCTGTGCTGATCCCTCAGAGCCTGGAGCCTGCTTCAGATTCTGTGTCTCCCTCTCTGCCCCTCCCCGACTCATGCTCTGTCTCTCTCAAAAATAAATAAAAGATTAAAAAAATTAAAATTTTTCCTTTCCATTGAAAGGAAAATATGGGGGGCTCCTCAGTCAGTTGAGCGGTTGAGCATCTGACTTCGTCTCAGGTCATGATCTCACGGTTTGTGGGTTCAAGCCCTGCATCGGGATCTGTGTGACAGCTAGCTCAGAGCCTTGAGCCTGCTTTGGATTCTGTGTCTCCCTCTCTCTCTGACCCTTCCCTGCTCATGCTGTCTCTCTCTCAGGAATAAATAAAACTTTAAAAAATTTTTTAAAAAAAGGAAAATAAGGCTTAAGCAGAGAATGAGAAGTGGTCAATGAGATTAAAGGACTGACCTGTCCTCTTAACTCTGGTTACACATTTGTCCAACAAAAAGATAGACAAAATGGAAGACAGCCCTCAAGTGGGCTCCCTTCCCATGGGCTCCCTTCCCATGAAAGAGGAAGCTGAATGTGGACTCACGGAGTTTCCCCTGGACTTGGGAAGAGGGTCCTGGCATGGCTCCCAGGTCTGCCCTGCATCTTCTTTACAACTCCGTCTCAAAGATCACTTTTTCTCTTGGCTGGGAAAATCATCAGACTCTTTGCCTCACTGTTTCTAGATCTGGGAATCTACCTTAGGGAATAATAATCGGTGCAAACAAGGATTTATGTAAACGGTTATTTACAGCATCATTGCCATTGTGAAAACTTGAAAGCAACTTAAATATCCACCGAGAGGGAAATACTTAATTTATACACTATATTGAAGTGGTAGAATACTATGTAGCTTCTTAGGATAACATCTTTTGAGAATAATATCTTTCCACATGTTCAGTTATGTAAAAATTCCTATCATATAACATGAAATTAAGATAAATAGAATATTAATACATACATATGCATATACATACATACACATATTCCCAATTTTATTTGAAACATGAAAGAAATAAATGTAAAAATAAAATATTCACAGTGGATATCTTCTCCTTAGGGGCTCCCTACTCAGTTCTGGGAACTAACTGGCACTTCTTAAATATTGCCCAGTCCATAGTAGGCATTAGAATAATATTGTTGATTAATAACTCTCCAGGAATCCAAGTCAACTTATTCCAGGTCTGTGAATGACGGTGCACCTCTGCCTTGCAGGAGAGTGCAATAGGTAGCAGAATGTTTGAGAATTTTTAAAATTAGAAACATTTTCTCTTATAAAGGGATTTTCCATCCTTCCCCCTGTATAGCATGCGCTGTTTTGGGAGCTTAAGAAGTGATTATGTGTGCCAGTCTCAACATCCCCAATCTGGGTTGTGCCTAGAAAATGTATTAACTTCTTTTTTTTTTTTTTTTTTTTAAATTTATAGGAGAGAGAGAGACAGCATGAGCAGGGGAGGGTCAGAGAGAGAGGGAGTCACAGACTCTGAAACAGGCTCCAGGCTCTGAGCTGGCACTCAGCACAGAGCCCGACGCGGGGCTCGAACCCACGAACCGCGAGATCGTGACCTGAGCGAAAGTCGGACGCTTAACCGACTAAGCCACCCGGGCGCCCCGAAAATGTATTAACTTCTTATTCTTCATCAGTGAAATAAAGGTGGTGGTGACAGAGGACACGATGGATGTAGAAGAGGCTGGAAGCTCTGTTTATTGCCATACAGAATAAGTTTCTGTTTATATGGTCGCTGGAGCCATGCTGGAAAACTTGCTCCTTCCCAGATTCTTCTTTCCTCCTTGAGCAGGAATTGCCACATTAGAGGGTCATTCGCTCAGCTTAAGGCATCGTTAAAATGTAAATACCCACGGAAATAGACTAAGCCATCCTTACTTACAATTACTTTATTGGGTCCTTTTCAATAATGCCAGGATCTGAGCGTGGACCTTGCTCTATGGGAGAATGAAGGCAACAGGTTGGCATACTCAGCATGAGAAGCTAAGGCGCAGGCAGGGGGTGAGGAAGAAATAGGCAGAACGATCGAGAACCCAGCGAGTTTGGTATAATAGAAAGGGTACTGAACTAGGAGTCTGAACCTGGATTTAAGCTCTATCTTAGTCAATAATATTTATGGAGGGTTTGCTTGGAGAGGAAGTTCAACACTGCCACCTGCACGATCCCATCTTACGAAAGCAAACTCCTGCCACCTTGGCCACAAGCGAAGGGCCCACGGACAGATTATCCACAGGCCAGGTGGTGGTCTCCAAGAAGGGCTGACCCTAGAATTTTGTCCACAAAGAATAACTGTGAGACTAAATGAACCAGTCAGTCCCTTTCCTTTCTCTTAGGGAGATTGAAGGCCAGACGGAAGGAGAGAGAGTTAGCAACAGGGAAGCTGAAGGATCCTCAGAGAGAACCAACAAGCAGAAATGACAGTCAGGAAAGGCCAAGCGTCAGCATAACCCCTAAAGGCGACAGATGAGGTTTTTACAAGTTATTAACCAGAGGTAGTAGAGGCAGCTGAAATTGTTGAAACAGAGATCAAGAAGAATGGGGATATCACAAGTCATAACCCTTAAGTAGGAGCTTAGAGTTCCTGATGCTGAAGGCATGGCCCCCTGGCCTGGATTCAGTGCTGATTCAACTCCTGCAGAATCGAAAGAATGTTCCAGCATCCATAAAGCCTGCCTGTGTGGCTGTTGGGATTGCTTCTTACCTTTTCCACTTTCCCACCTCATAGCCCCTGGGCTTCTTACCACAGGCTTCTCTTCAACACACACACATACACACACACACACACGCACACTCTCTCTCCCACACTAACACTCACACACTCTCACACTCACGCGCGCACACACACACACACACAAACACACACACACACACACACACACACACACACATCCACCATTGATTAAGGAACCAGAAAGTGCTCATGGTGTTTTCAACTGCAGAGCCTTGTCAATTTTAGATAAATTTCTCTAGACTTTTTTTTTCTAAAATGAAGGAGGCGGATTTCATTACACAGTCTCTAAGATCCTGTCCAGATCTTGCCTTTACAATTTCATGAATCTAATAAAGATGTGAAGAGATTAGGATCAGACCACGTTTTTATTATAGTACCTTCCCCTACATTAAGGGAAACAGGTTCTAAGAATTTATCCCTTCCTTGTTAGGGTGATCTAATGAATATTATGGCTCACCCTAACAATAAATCAAGACCAAGACAACAGGAAACAGACCCAGTTATACCAAGCACGCACAAGCGCGCGTGCGTGCGTGTGTGTGTGTGTGTGTGTGTAGCAAGGGAAAAAGGATGGGGGTGGGGAGATAGGGAAGGAGAAATTCACTAGGGAGACAGGCTGAGAAGCAGAGTAAGCTGAGCCAACCAGGACTAAATTAGGAAGGCCTGAGACTTGCTGCTCTCAAACTAGTCTTAATTATGTTATTTGAGTGTGTGTAATGGGTCTGGTGCCTTTTCTCCAAATGATGTTGACACATGTCTGCTCAAATAAATTAATGTTCCCATCTCCGCGGACTCATTTGGTGGGACTGACATGCATGCACGCTGACTGGAATAGACAGGAGGAGAGGGCACAGCAGCAGGGAAAGGAAGGCAGAGACATTACACGATTAATCAAACCTTCTCCTCACCACAGGAGAACACCCAAGCTCCCAGCCGTGTGCCTGCCTGGCCCTACCTCATCCCCCTCCATCTTCACCATCCCACCGTGCAACCTATGAGCTAACTATATTACACTTTTTTAGTGCTTTAATTATATTACATGCTATTTCTTGCCTTTGTGCCTTTGTATGTCCTATTCTCTTTACTGGAAAAGTCTTGACTCCCTTACCTGCCCAGTGGACTTCTATCCTTCCTGCAAGATATGAATCAAAATTCATATCCCCCTCCTGGAATATAACCCCAGTAGGGCACTGCCCTTGCTGTCTTGTTCGTGACTGTATGTCCAATGGCTAGAGCAATGTCTGGCACAGTGTTGGCTCTCAGTCAATGTTGGATGGATGGATGGATGGATGGATGGGTGGGTGGGTGGGTGGGTGGGTGTATAGATGGATGACTACTTATAAGCTTTCCCTTAATCCCCACAAGTCCCTTTAGGTGCAAGTCTCTCCTTTCCTGATACCCTCCCAGCACTTGGCACATATCTTTATTAAGCCTATTCCTGACAGACTACAATCTCCTAAAGGAAGGATATCATGTAACAGTAAAAGAAGAGAGTGAGGGGACTGGAGAGGGAGAAGAAGATCTGTTTTTTACAACCACAAGTTCTCATCTAAAAAGGCTGGATTCTGGGAGCGCCTGGGGGGCTCAGTCAGTGAAGCATCCAATTCTAGGTTTCTGCTCAGGTCATGATCTGATGGTTTGTGAGTTCGAATTCTGCATTGGACTCCATGCTGATAGCACAAGGCCTGCTTGGGATTCTCTCTCTCCCTCTCTTTCTGCCTCTCCCCAGCTCATGCTCTCTAAGTAAATAAATAAACTTAAAAAAAAATGAGGCTAGATTGTGCTCGGTATAGACCCCTACAGTGTGGTTGAACTCTTAAACGTCCAATGGGTGTAGAGTCAGGGGGTGGAGGGTGCTATTGGGACCTTTTCTCAGAAAGCAAAGAGAAGGGGGTGCCTGGGTGGTTCAGTCAGTTGAGCATCCAACCCTTTACAGTCTATTTTGTTTTAAGTTTACTTTTATTTATTTTGAAAGAAAGAGAGAGAGAGAAAGTGAAGGAAGGGAACAGAGAGAAGAAGAGAGGTTGAATCTCAAGCAGGCTCCACACTATCAGTACAGCGCCCAATACGGGGCTCAAACTCCCGAACCATGAGATCATAACCTGAGCCGAAGTGAAGAGTTGGCCGCTTAACTGACTGAGTCACCCAGGCACCCCTAGCAACCAATTATTCATCTGAGCTCTGCTCAGGTCATTATCTCAGGGTTCATCAGATCAACCTGAAGTCAGGCTCTATGCTGATAGTGTGGAACCTGCTTGGGATTCTCTCTCTCCCTCCCTCAATCACTCACATGCTTGTTCTCTCTCTCTCTCTCTCTCTCTCTCTCTCTGTCTTTCAAAATAAATAAACTTTAAAATAAAAGCAAAGAGAAGGATTTTAAGGGACACTAGGAATCAGTGCTGGGAAAGTGGAAAGTTACTGTCAGTGATAAGGCTGAATGACTTTGTAGATTTGAATATATTTGCCTTTCTGAAATATAAACCCTCCCTCAGAAGCCCTAGGTCTTTAGTGAGTCCTATATTGCATGCCTGGAGTGAAGCGTTGAGCAAGAAGGAAAGGCACCTAGAATTTTGCTAGGTGATTCATCAACCTGTGGACTCAGAGAAAACCAGGAGCTTGCATCAGAATACGTTGTACACTTCCTGGGAATAAAGGTGTCTTCAAGTGGGCTTTGAACTCCTGTCAGGCATGGAGTGGGGTTCAAGATAATCAAGTGTAGATATTCAGGGCCAGGGAAGGTCTAGCTCATGGCTAACTCATAGAAGCCTCTTAACTCATTTGTTGGGTGAGAAAAGGGGAAGGTGCTGAGAATAGAGGAAAAGATGTAAAATATTTGTATCTTATTTTAAGAACGGATTCCTTTTTTAAATATATAGTCAGAGCTTTATTTAAAAATCTGATCTGCCAGTTTGGTGTTTTCCACCAACTCGAGGAGCAGAAACCTTCCCAGGCTTCACAATCTTTGGCTTAGGTGCTGCCTTTGCAGGAGTCTTGCAGCAGCCATTGCTGTCTTTTTCAGGTGGTTTCTTAGCCTCTTTTGCTTCCTTGGCAGCCCCGTTGCTTTTCTTGGTGAGTTTTTATGATTCCTCTTGACCGTTATATCAGTGAGAGATGCACCCAGATGGCCCTCTGGAATCTGAGAGAACCGTGGGTTCTTTTCTTGTGAATTTTTTCAGGCTGTCCCTTTCTGTGTTTTTTGTTGTTTGTTGATGTTTCTTTTTTTAGTTTTTGTTTTTTGTTTTTGTTTTGTTTCATGTAGAGGGTAGTCCAGTTTGTCTCCCAAAGTTTCCTCTTGGAAAGGATTTCCAACTTGCATTTTTCATTAAGAAATTGGAAAACCTTCTGGTCAATTCTGGTGGACCCTCCCGTGATCTTATACCCACCAAAACTGGAGAGCCCAACCTTCATGGCTGTGGCTGGTAATGAAGAGGAAAGATGGCAAAGAGAATAACTGAATCCCGATTACTTAGTGCCACATGGAAATGAAAGTAGTATACTTGTAATAATAAGAGCTGCTCAAGGTTAGGTTTTTAAATTTTTGTTTAATTTTTAATTTTTTTTTTTTTTTTTTTGAGAGAGAGATAGAGTGCGAGCTGGGGAGGGGCAGAGAGAGAGAGGGAGACACAGAATCAGAAGCAGGCTCTAGGCTCCAAGCTGTCAGCAAAGAGCCCAATGTGGGACTCAAAATCACAAATCGTGAGATCATGACCTGAACCAAAGTTGGATGCTTAAAACTGAGCCACCCAAGTGCCCCCTCAAAGTTAGAATTTTTACTCACAAACTATGAGCAGAGGGTTTAGCAAAATTGAAAATTTGGGAAAATTTGCCTTGACCTCTCCTTGACTTCCTCCTAGATGTCAGCCATTCATCCAAAAGCATGGCAAAAGGACAACTTTATAACACTAGAAGACCTCAAAATGAAGGAATCTTCTCTACCTCGTCTCTGGGTTCACAAAGCTGCACTGGATTAAGGAGTAATTAGAGCAATTCAACCTCACACCTCCTGCCCTTTGCCTCCTGCCCAGTAGAGAGCACATAGAAGGACTTAGTAACTAATTGCATGTTCAAGGTGCACATATTCTCTACTGTCTCTCCCCACCTTCCCTTCCCCACACTTATGGCCCTCATTTAGGACGCAGGGTCTCCCATCTTACTCCCAAGCTGCTACAATAACTTCCTGACTGGACTAACAATTTATCTGCTCTTGATCGATTTCTATCCTACCATCAATGAATCTTAAAATGCCATTTTGATTCTGCCCTCATTTGTGTCCCATTACCTGAAGAATTAAGAGTAGACTGTGTACTCGGCGTGCCTCCTGGGCTTGTTCTTCAAGTCTCTACTACCTTGGGCAGAGTTTAGTTCTTTCTCTTCTCTAGACAGAGTGCTTGTGACGCTTCCTTACTGTTAGAATTCATTGTGTACATGTCTACTTCCACACAAGACTGTGATCACCCCAGGACACAACTATGCCTCAGTTCTCTGCAGCTCTGTGGCTCTGGCCCACTGTACTACTCCATGACTACCTGTTGAGTGAAGGATGGACATGAAATAAATATTTTTTAAGTAATTAGGAAGCTACAGTGGTCAAAGCTCCCTGCAATTTGGAGTGAGGCCTTTGTGATGTAGTGGAAAAATGAAGATGTGGGGCTAGACGAACTCAAGTTTCAATCTGATCTTTGTGCCTGAATAGCTATGTTGGATGAGTGCCAAACACTCCCCACGCCTAAGGTACTTGGATTTGGTTATGAGGACGGGACACAAGCTGGCTGTTTTCAAATCCTGCCTTCACCTCTTGCCTGCTATGAGATCTTACACAAGTTATTTCGCCTCTTTGAGCTTCAGCTTCTTCATCTGAAAATGAGAAAATAATGGTGCCTATCTCACAAAGTGATATTTGTGAAGATTAAATAAGATGATATGCATGATATGCTTACAAAAAGTGCCTGGAAATGCAAAATTATATTAGCTCTTATTACTAAAATACCCAAGTATACCCCATACGTTTAAGCTTCTTACCCTTGTTTATGCTATTCCCTCCTTACTATTTTTATTGAAGTCCTACACGTTTTCTTTTTTTTAATGTTTATTTATTTATTTTGAAAGAGAGAGAGGGAGAGAGCATGCATGTGTGCAGGGGAGGGGCAGAGAGAGAGGGAGAGAGAATCCCAAGCAGGTAAAGAGCCTGCTCATGAACCAATGAGGTCATGACCTCAGTCGAAATCAAGAGTTGACCCTTCACCGACTAAGCCACCCAGGCACCCCAAAATCTTACACATTTTCCTAATTTTCAAAACCGGAATTTTTAGCTCACTAATTTTTGTATCAAACATCTATTGAGTATTTATGAGAAGAGCCGTAACAATCATCCCCAAACTTGACTGATCGTAGGAATCACTTATGGCATTTGTAGAAAATACAGAGGCACAATCCCATCCCACAATGTAGATGTGCATTTTTAAAAAAACTTTTTATGTCTTTATTTTGTTTTGAGAGACAGAGACAGAGAGCGAGCAGGGGAGTGGCAGAGAGAGAGGGAGACAGAATCTGAAGCAGGCTCCAAGCTCTGAGCCATCAGCACAGAGCCTGATGCGGGGCTCATACCCACGGACTGTGAGATCATGACCTGAGCTGAAGTCAGACACTTAACTGGCTGAGCCACCCAGGTGCCCCAAGGTGAGCATTCTTTTAAGTAGGCCCCATGCCCAGCATGGAGCCCAACAAAGCCTTGAGCCGAGATCAAGAGTTGGGTGCTCAACCGACTGAGCCACCCAGATGCCCCTTAGGATATGCACTTTTAAGGTACCAGGTGGCTCTTCTGAAGGGCTGGTTTAAGAAGCATGGTCATCTCGCATAGCTCACAATTACTCTGGCTTTCAAGTCAGACCCATCTGCTTCTCGAACCTCCCTCATTACCACACCCCAAGACCATGGTAAGTTCATCAATATGGACTCTAAGTCTCAGCTTAGAGACTTATCCTTATCTATAAACGGGATGATCATTATACCTGATTAATAAGATCATAGTGAGGATGAAATGCAATATTATGGAATGCATTTACCACGATGCCTTGCAGAGTAAATTCCTAATTAACATAAGGTTATATCAAGTGCCTACCGTGTGCTCATTCTTGGCCCACTACCTCTACTGTCCCTCCCAAGGCATCACTATCTTCATTTTGCAGATAATACTAAGCTATATATATACTGAATGGTTGCTATGAGAAAATAGGTTCATAAAATTTGGCTACCTTTTTCAAGATCATAAAGCTAGCCACTGGCAGAGCCAGGATGATCAGTTGAAAGTTTGTTGCTTCAAAGCCTACCATCTTGACACTGTACCACACTGAGACACACGCACACAAGATCTTCTCTTCTTTAAAGAGCTACAGCAAGGGGCGCCTGGGTGGCTTAGTCGGTTAAGCGTCCGACTTTCGCTTGGGTCATGATCTTGCTGTTCGTGGGTTCGAGCCCCATGTCGGGCTCTGTGCTGACTGCCAGCTCAGAGCCTGGAGCCTGTTTCAGTCTGTGACTCCCTCTCTCTCTGACCCTCCCCTGCTCACGCTGTCTCTCTCTCTCCCAGAAATAAATAAAAACATAAAAAAAAATTTAAAAAAAAAAAAAAAGAGCTACAGCACTTTTTCGTATCTCTCATGGTATTACTATGTTTCTGTCAAGTTTTCAACCTATTTGTAGTCATGTTTTGTTGCCTCTGTAGACCAGGGGTTCCCAACTGGGGGCAGTTTCCCTGCCGAGGACATTTGGCAATGTCCGGAGATATTTGAGGGAGTAGGGGGAGACAGTGCTACTGGCATCTAACACATGGAGGCCAAGGATGCCGCCTAACACCCTACAGAGGCACTTGGGTGGCTCAGTCAGTTGAGCAACGACTCTTGACTTTCGCTCAGGTCATGATCTCTCAGTTCGTGAGATTGAGCCCTGTGTCGGGCTCTGAGTTGACAGCCCAGAGCCTGCTTGGGATTCTCTTTCTTCCTCTCTGTCTTCCCCTCCTCTGCGCCTCCTCTCTTTCTCTCAAAATAAATAAACTTTAAAAAAAAATCCCCTACAGTGCACAAGGCAGCGCTTCACAAGAAATAATTATCCGGCTCAAAACATCAGTAGTGCCCCAGTTGGGACAGCTGTAAACCGTGAGTTCCCTACCAGCAGGTACGAGGAACCACTTGTGTTTATATTCTCCCCAAGAATCCTTCTCGACATGCTGCATCTCACAACCACTTGGGAAGCTGCTTAAATCACCTCAAAAAGTGACTCCCTGGGTTTGGGTGGTGTGGGCATCCATATTGTTTGAAAGCTCCTCACATGATGGAAACGTTCCAAAAGTGAATTGCCACAATGTTCACACAATTCTGCTACTGTGCTAGAAATCATTGAATCCTACACTTAAAATGGGTTAATTTTAGGAGTCTATAAATTAAACCTCAACAAACCTGTTTTGAAAAAGGAAAAGAAAAGCACCCCAGGTCGTCTTCTAGTCCCTCCATGAGGGAGAACTGCTATTCATAAGCGTTTATATAATGCTTTGTTGATAGCAGCCACTCAGCAAATATTAATGGTATAAACGGAAATGTAAAGAGATGATGTAAATGTGTGAAACAAATGTCCTCTGTGTTAAATCCAAACTATAATTACTTTAAGTTCCTTTGAGGGCTATAAGCTCTTCATAGAAATTTGTAGTACATGGAGAGGAGTAAAGACCTTTGATCAGAGGGCCTTGGCAGTTGGACAACCTGGAGCTGCCTGAGCGATTGGGTTCCTGGGAACCACCGTGACGTGAAAACCAAGATGGCAGCCTGTGTGCATTCCCTCCAAGCAGGCCACCTGGCCTTTTGCACCCAGGAAAATGGGGAGAGCCTCTCTTTCCCTAGTGAATCTTGAGGAAATGAGCTGGTTGTATAGTCATGAAATCATCCATATGGCTTAAAAATTTTATAAGTTTAGCTGTCACTCCCCGCCCTTACCAGTTAAACTGTATTTTTTTTCTGATTAGGAGCAGTAGAATGACAGTGAAGTGACCCATTTTTGTACTTTGGTCTAGCATAGGCCCTTGGGAAATTATGAGTTTAAATGAACTAGAAAAAGAGAATCCTTTTGACTGCGAGCATTGCCTTATTATCTGGGGAAAAGAATGATTATCTACTTTAAGTTGATCATAGAAAAAATAAATTGTCCACCTTCCTTTGTGGCAGCAGAAAAGGAGAAGTTGAGTCGCCACTATGTTTGTGGAGGGTGAAAGAGAGACGTGGCTTCCCCTTGCCAGGGCATCCTTTGGAAACCTACAGACAAATAAGTGTGGTCTGTTTGTGGCTGAAATTATTTCATTCGATTTTGTTTTACCTAAAGCACCTTTTTCTGCTGAGGGTTTTCACCTTTTTCTCTTAAGTTATTTGTTATTTTAGGGAGAGAGAGAAAGCACACAAGGGGGAGAGGGGAAGAGGGAAAAAGAATCTGATGCAGGCTCCACGCCCAGTGCAGAGACTGATACGGAGCTCGATCCCACAGTCCTGGAATCATGACCTGAGCCGAAATCAAGAGTCAGACACCCAACCAACTGAGCCACCCGGTATCCCCCTCTTTTTTTATTCTGATGATTGCCAGTGAGGTACGTTAAGTCAAATATAAAACCCCCTCACTTTGTATCTGTTCCTGGTAATATGCAGCCAGACCCCTGTTCTAACGAGCCTTTTCTATTCTCTCCCTAGCAGTGTACACAGGCTAGATTCATGGTACCTCCTCCTCTATCCCTCTTCCTTCTGACAAGGTAGGTTTTTCTTTTTCTTTTTTAGTGTTTATTTATTTTTGAGCAAGAGAGAAGAGAGAAAGAGGGAGTGGCCGAGCATGAGTGGGGGAGGGGCAGAGAGAGAGGAAGACACAGAATCCAGAGCGGGCCCCAGGCTCTGTGCTCACAGCTCAGAGCGGGGCTTGAACCCATGAACTGCAAGATCATGATCTGAGCTGAAGTCGGATGCTTAACTGACTGAGCCACCCAGGCATTCCTGAAGATAGGTTGATTAGTACCTGTTGCAGTTATGTGATCCTGTCTTCACAGGCTGGTGGTATCCAGTTCACCTGATTAGGAAACTCCCAGAGAAGTGCTCTGATGGACATGCTCATCTCCTGCCCTAAGATTCCCAGGGCTTCCTTCTGACCATGTGAGGCCAGGGGAATCTCGCAGGAGTGTCCTTGCCAGCCAAGCCCTGGCCCATTAAATCCAGTTTAGAGGATTGGATGGAGAATGAGACTCCATCTTACCCATTTAGTTACTGGGAAGTCTGAGTGAAGGAAGCTTCTAAGGGAAGCATTCCTATGCATTGAGACTCAGGAGATAAGATTTTCCTTTCCTTATTTAACTAGGGGTGGTGGTGGAGCAATGGCTTAGATTAGGCGGTAGATATAGACCTTACGCAAGTTATGCAAGCTCTCTGTGCCCTCAGTTTCCTCAGTTGTAAAATGTAGGTAATAACTGTTTATACCTCATGGGCTTAAGCATAATGGTCCGTAAATGGAAGGTATTTTTGCTACAAGGCAATATAGAAATAGAGGCTTGGCCAGCAAAGTGAGGCAATAAAGTTATTTCCCGAGCAGGATTTTACACTGACAAAAAAGAAATGTTTGTTAATGGGTCTGAAGTGTCCCCTTCTGAAGAATCTGAAGGACTTAAAGCGTCTTTCAGCCACACCCAGGGAAGGTCTACAGACACTCTGGATGGAGCCACTAGTGATTCCCAGGGCACAGAGACCCAGAAAGTGCTTCTCTGGGAGTCCAGCAGAGTGCGAAGGAAGGGAAGGTTGGGAGGGGTCATCAGGGAGAAGAAAAGAGTAACAAGTTGGAAAAGGGTTCCGGTTGCCCGAGGCTGGCATAAGGACTAACTCTGGAAGCACACAGAAATACTTGGCACCACCCTCTGCCCTGAGATTGTTTCCTTTGCTTCACTTTCTGATAATAAACTTTTCCTGCACGCCCATCAGGCATTTTGCCCCTGAGATGTTTTCCTGGAGGCCTCTGGGAAGGCTGAGGGCATCCCCATCATGCCCACAACTTCCATGCCCTGGAACCTTATTACGTTCCAGGTCTGCTAGGCACAGGAGGGGGGAAACAGGGAGAAGAGGAACGGGGTAAGGTGAGAAGAAGGAAAAGAAAGTTCATGTCAAGCTCTTCCTGGTGAGATAAGACTTGCAGCATGTAATGAGATTACAATCAAGACAGGAAGCTGTTGAACTGCACCTACGTGTGTTGGGGGAACTTGAAGAAGAGAGAGATAGATAGGGACAAAGTAGTCAAGGCATGTGAAGGGGAAATAATGTGTAAATATTGATTTGAGCATCGTCCCTGATTTTTTCATTGCCACAACTTGAAAGTTAGGTATTACCCACACATCCGCCATTTTACTCAGGGAATTGCCCATCGTGAGATGTAAAGCTATGCCCAAATTCATGCAGCCAATAAGAAGTTGAATCCAGATTTGAACCCAAATGTGTCTGCATCCAATGCCCTTGCTCGTTCCACTCCCTCTTGGACTTGAGATGAGATTTGAAGAGTGATTATGAATTGGATGGGTGGTGGTGATCAAGCAGGGGCACTCCCGGATTTAGTTCAGCGAAAGTAAGTTTAGTTTGGCCCAATGTTTTATGAGGGAAAAATCCTCATTTCCTCTACTTTGGGAATTACTGTGCAGAAACAAGAGACGAAGAGTGAAAGTATCCTAGTGGCTTTTTCCCCTCAGAAATTCTCCTGATGGCCTGGTGCCACAGAATTTTGTGGAGACAGTTCAACCCAGTGCTGGAAAGTTCCAATAGTCTCTCCATGATTTTATGAGCAGAAGACACCATTTGGACCATATTTCAAGATGTAACAGATTTTGTCCAGGAATTTTTTATTTTCATTTTCTGTGTATAATTCGTAGGCACCTTGCCAACTTGCCTTGCTGAAATATTTTCTTTTTTTAAACTCCACCCTCCCAGGGCCACGTGGGTAGCTCAGTCAGTTGAGTGTCCAACCTTGGCTCAGATCATGATCTCACAGCTTATGAGTTCGAGCCTCACATTGGGCTCACTGCTGTCAGCCTGTCAGAGCAGAGCCCACTTCAACATCCTCTGTCCCCATCTCTCTGCTCCTCCCCTGCTTGCGCTCTCACAAAAATAATACACATTAAAAAAAATAAAACTAAAAAAATAAACTCTGCCCTCCCAGTTGGTCTCTACCTGACTAAGTCACAGGCCAGTTGACATGAATGACTAGTAATTTTTATAATAGTAATTCAGGTCTAATTTTTGTGGGAATCTTCAAAGTCTATCTTTTTTTAAAAAATTTTTTAACGTTTACTTATTCTTGAGAGAGAAACAGAGCATGAGTGAGGAAGGAGCAGAGAGACACAGAATCTGAAGCAGGCTCCAGGCTCCAAGCCGTCAGCACAGAGCCTAACGCAGGGCTCCAATTCACAAGCTGTGAGATTGTGACCTGAGCCAAAGTTAAATGCCCATCTGAATGAGCCACCAAGGCAGCTCTTCAAAGTCTATCTTGAATGTTTATCTCCTTAATTCTGCTGCCATACTTGTGAGGCAGTCAGAAAGGCAAGGAAAGCTAGCAAAGGTGGTAGCCCTGAATCACTTATACATACGTTATCTCATTTTATTGTCATCAAAAATATTATGGGACTCACGGCACACAGAATTGCATTAATAGGGGGCACCTGAGTGGCTCAGTCAGTGAAGCACCAACTTTTGATTTCAGCTCAGATCATGGTCTCAGAGTCATGAGGTCAAGCCCCACATCACACTCAGCTCAGAGCCTGCTTAAGATCCTCTCTCCCTCTCTCTCTGCCCCTCCCCCAACAAAATGCAAGAAACCTGAAATTAAGAAAAAATAGGACCAACCATATTATTGAAAGCACTACCAGCACAGTCGTTTTTTTCCCCTCTGTGCCTTTGCATAATCCATTTTTAATTTAATTTTAGTGAATTTCTTTTTTGGTCATCTTCACTTCCCCTTACCCGCTGCCATCCTCCATCTGATCTCCCACCATGCATACCCTCATGGATATTATTTCACCCTCCATATCTTTATTCACAAATCCATGTAACAATGAACAACATAAAGTATTATTTTATGTTCTACATCAAATATATTATGCTGAACATTTCCTTTTGCTTTTCACTTTTTATACTCAATATCACCTCTGTGAACTATCCTTACTCATATATCTAATTCCTTCTTTTTGATTGATAAGCTATATTTGATAATATGCATATACCACATGGGTTCATCCATTCTCTGTTGATGCCCTTTTGGCGGATTTCAAACCTTCACTTTGACAAACATTAATAACAATGCTGCCATGAATCACCTTCCTCTAGTTTCTTTGTGAAGATTTTCTCAGGTATTTACCCAGGCATGAAATTTCCTGGGTCATAAGCTAAGTGTATAATTAATTGTACTAAATACCACCAAATTGCTCTCCAAAAGCTTAACCTCACCAGGAATATGTGAGGCTCTCGTTCCCCATTTTTCATCAGTATTTGATAGCAAATAACTTAATTTGCCCTATTATTTGGAGTCAAGTAAATATATTTTAATTGCATTTTTATGACTCCTAACGAGGCTGTCTCTCCCCGTGAACTTACTAGCTGCAAGAGTTTCCTCCTTCTCTGAACTGCTTATTCTCATCCATTGCCCATCTTTCTATAAGGTTCCCCATCATTTTCTTGCAGATTTACAGGAATTCCTATATATTCTACATATTGCATTAAAATACACAATATTTTATTATCAATGTCTTCTGAAAGTTTTTTATCATAATCTGCCATCTGGTAGTCCCCAGTTAATTACTTACATGCCATCCATTCCTGAGCAAAAACCTTTTATCCTAATGTAGTAAACACCAATGAATTTCCCCCTTTATGGTTTTAGTTTTGCTTAAAAAATGAGTGATGGGCATGAAGGAGGGCACTGGTTGGGATGAGCACTGGGTGTTATATAGAAACCAATTATGGGCCGCCTGGGTGGCTCTGTGGGTTGAGTGTCCCACTTCAGCTCAGGTCATGATCTCATGTTAGTGGGTTTGAGCTCCGCATTGCGCTCTGAGCTGACAGCTCAGAGCCTGGATCCTGCTTCAGATTCTGTGTCTCCCTCTCTCTCTCACCCTCCCCTGCTCACACTGTCTCTCTCTCTCTCCCAGAAACAAATAAACATTAAAAAAAGTTAAAAAACCCCAACTTGACAATAAACTATATTTTTAAAAATAATAAATAAATAAATAAATAAATAAAATCATTGCTACTTACACTTCCAGAATGGCAGCATGAGGAGCTCTGAGGACTCAATAGGAAACAACTAGAATTTGGTGAAAATTATATAAAAACAGCCATTTAGAGTTTCTGAAAATTGTCCTAATGGCATACAACAAACGAAGAAATGTTTGTTCAAGAAAATCGACTAAGTAATTTCAGTAGTAACACCAAGGATCTGTGCCTTTGAACCAACACTGCTCCTTTTCCACCCTCAGCTGGATTTCCAAGCAAAGACAGAGGCTCGGGGCCTATGGGCGTGGCCAAGAAAACAAAGCTCTTTCCTCTCCCTTCCCCTCAAGGAACACAGAACCTTACCAGAGGGAGCAAAACATCAGTGTTTCTCATTCCCTCCAGCTCCGACTTGCTGAAGTTAAATTCTTGGTAAGCCTGAGCAAAAGATAGGGGACTCCCTTCCTCCATCCATCTCACACTCACAGGTGTGGTCCTGTGACCACAGACTTGGTCCAAGGTGTGCCCAGTGGATAAGACTGAGGCCCCGACCACCCTTGTCCCAGCTCACGTGAGATCCCACGCTGGTAGAAGCAAATTGAGAAGATCGGAAGCTACTACCGCCATCCAGTGCCCTGCTTGTTAAGCAGCAGTAACGCTACAAGAGAAATGAGCCACTGTTTCTACATCAAAAGCGGGAACTCCGAGATTTTGCCCAGAGGGAGAGGCAGTTCATAGGAACAGAAAGTTCCAAAGCTACTCCCAGAGGAACTGACTTTTTTTAAAGCAGAATAGGGGCAAGCTCAAGCCTAAGGTCACTCTTACAAACATTGGAGACTCTGGGGGCAGCAAGTAAGAGGGAAGAGCTTGTAATTCCATTGGAGTAACAAGTTAAACCACAGATCAGCTAGTTCATCAAAGAGAACGAGGAAAACATAAAGCTAAGGAGAGACTTCCAAGGGTCAAAACAAACCTCAAAGAGTTGCCTCAAAAACTGCCTCCGTAAAAGATTCAAATTTAGCTGGATCTGAAAGAGGGCAAGTTAAAACAGTGTGTGTGTGTGGGGGGGTGTCATCTAAGCAACAGAGCCATCAACCAGCAATCAGAGGAGGAGGAAACCTGGGTGTGACACCCCCAAAGGCAGACAGCTTAACAGGGAGATCCGGGGAAGGGGTCAAAGTGAGTCCCAGTGAAATCACTACCATCCCAAATTTCATTTACAATAGTATCAATAAAATAAAACAAAGTTCTTAGAAAAAGTTTTAACCAAATTTTTGTGTACAGTGAAAGCTACAAAACATTGCAGAATGAAATTAAAGAAGACCTAAATAAATCCTCATGGATTGGAAGGCTTGCTATTGGTAAGATAGCAATATTGCCCAATATTCTGATCTGTAGATTCCATGCAAACCTTATCGTTTCAGCTGCCTTTATTTCAGAAATGGACAAGCTGATCTTAAAATTCACATGGAGGGGTGCCTGGCTGGTTCAGTCAGAAGAGCATGCAACTCTTGATCTTGGGGTCGTGAGTTTGAGCCCCACGTGGGTGTAGAGGTTACATTAAAAAAATAAAATCTTAAAAAAAAAAAAAACCTCACATGGAAATGCAAAGGACCCAAAATAGCCAAAACAATCTTGAAAAGGAGACTATGGGTTGCCTGGGTGGCTCAGTTGGTTAAGTGTAGGACTTTGGCTCAGGTCATGATCTCATGGTTCCTGAGTTCGAGCCTGGTGCATTGGGCTCTGTGCTGACAGCTCGGCGTGAAGCCTGCTTCGGATTCAGTGTCTCCCTCTCTCTCTCTCCCTCTGCCCCACTCCGCTCTGTCTCCCTCTCTCTCTCAAAAATAAATAAACATTAAAAAAAATTTTTTTAACAAAAGGAGAGTACTGAAAAAACTGCAAATGCACAGAGAAAATATTTTCAAATCATTGGATCTGATAAGAGCCTATATCCAGAAAAATAAACACTTATAATTTAACAACAAAAAAAGACAAACAGCTGAATTTAAACATGGACAAACAATTTGAATAGACATTTCTCCAAAGATATACAAATGGTCAAGAGACACTCTGTCTCTCAAAAATAAAGAAACATTAAAAAAAATTTAATACATGAGCACAGATGTAATTTTAAATTTCTTAACAGTAACATTAAAAAAGCTAAAAAGAAAGTGAAATGAGTCAGTCAGAGAAAGACAAATATCATACGATTTCGCTCATATCTGGAACTTAAGAAAGAAAACAGATGAACGTAGGGGAAGGAAAAATAAAATAAAAACAGAGAGGAAGGCAAACCATAATAGACTCTTAAATACAGAGAACAAACTGAGGGTTGCTGGAGGCTAGGTTGGTGGGGGGGGTATGGGCTAAATGGGAGATGGGCATTAAGGACGGCACTTGGGAAGAGCCCTGGGTGTGTAAGGGATGAATCACTAAATTGTATTCCGGAAACCATTTTTGCACTTTATGTTAACGAACTTGGATTTAAATTAAAATTACTAATAATAAATAAAATAAAAAGAAACTATTGAGGTTAATTTTAATAATATGTTTCGTTTAACTCAATATGTCCAAAATATTAATATTTTGACATGTAATTAGTAAAATAAAATTATTTATGAGTTAGACTACTGGTTTTCTTTTTTTTTTTTTTACTATGTCTTCAAAATTGGGTGTGGGTTACATTTATAGCACATCTCAATTTGGATAACCACAGTTCAAATACTCAGTAGCCACATGTGGCTAGTGGCTGCTACATTAGACCACAGATTTCTAGAGCAACCCATGTTCACCCTCTTCATAACCCTTATCACACAGGATTGCTCTTCTGCTCTACTAGCCTCTCTCCTCTTGGACTATAAGCCCCCTGAAGGCAGAGACCATCTTCACCTCTGTTATATCCTAGGCACTTGGTATAGAGCCTATATGTTTGTTGAGTGTATTTGTTACGTACGCCAACCTTATTCTATTTGAGATTTTCACCTTCGTGGTTTTCTACTGCCTCGGGGTACTCAGAAAACTGGGACTTGGGAGCCCTTACCTGGAATAAATGCCATTAGCACCTTCTCTGGCTAACAATATTAATCATCATGATTCTCAGCCACTTTCAGTTTTTCATTATGTTATGTGACACAAAGTCCCTGTGAGATCTCAGGGTAAAATGTGTTTATGCTCCCTCCCCTAAAGGTGAAGAAACTGAGGCTCAAAGAAGTCAATTTCCCTGATCAATACCCAGTGGTGTGCTAATAAATATTTAGCAACAAACTTTCTAGGCAGAGAAATAGATAAGAAAGCCCTGACTGAGAGCATTTGCAGATTTCCATGGTGTAAATAATCCCACCATAGCAAATTTCAAGCCACCAACAGTATGTCCCTCAACATAAAGTGGGGAAGAGATGCATGCATTTGACCGTAGCTCCAGTGTGAGCCGACTCCACCACATCACCATACGAGAAAGGATTTATGGAAAGGATGTGGCAGCCATATTCTTTAGTACCTGCTAACTACTGGGTAACATAAAAGGTATTTCACCAACATTATCTTGCTTAATCATGGCAATAAACATTTGAGGTCGATACTCATTATCCCCCAGGTCAAAACTGTGGAAAATAAGACTTTGGTTAGGTAACATGCCCAAGGTTGCTTGCTAAAGTACAGGATGATATCCTAGCTAAGCCAATGGCAAAAAAACCCCCAAAAAACAAAAAACAAAAAACAAAAAACCCTCCTTCTCCTTTACTTCTCAATTCTCTCTTTACATATTTTCAATTCTCTATTCCTGGCCTTTGTAAGAGTCTTATTTTTCCCTGGACTTCATTTCTATGCCAGCCTCAAGACCAGCTTGTCTCACAGAAGATTTTGATAGCCACAGTCCTTGCTCCAAGGAACTTTAGATGCCCTTCTAACGTAGTCTAGGGATTCCACAGACCGGAAGCCTCAGGGAGGCTGGGGTGAGGTGCTCTCAAGGCCGGCAAATAAAAGCATCCTGGCTCTAGAACATCCTTCTGTAGGCTTGAGTCCATAATCAATGTCCATGTGAGCATGAGGTGTGTGGAATAAGACAATATCACCAATGCATGTAGGATGAGAAGAGAAGCCCCTCAGGATGACACGAGCATTTGCATTTCACATTTAATGCGTTTCCAGTAAGCTCAGCTGTAACCAAGGATGAGTTTACAAGAAAGATGTTTCCGGAGAAAAGCAAAACCAAACGAAACTGATAGGCAAGGGACTATTTTTTAAAGCAAAATGTCATCTTCAAAATGTATTTACCAGTTTAAGTGGTGGGTGATAGTTTCTCCTAGCATGTAAGAGAAAAAGTTGGCTGCTTTCTTCCATGTGAACACACAATGGGAGTTATCACACTTTACCTTCTCTCTTCCCGGAGTGTCAGAAACAGTATCAGCTAGTCGTTATTGAGTGGTATGATGGAGTTTTGGTTTACATACAGGTTTCTAATTCTAATTCTAGAATGTTTGCATGATGACCTCCATTTTACTCTTGGAAATGAGGCTCAGTCAGACAATTAAGTAACTTACAGAAAGGCCTTCACCCAGGATTTCAATCCGAGCCTGCCTAATCTCCAAACACGTGATGTTTCAATCACACCCTCCAGAAACACAGGGCCCCAGAAACTCAGCAACCTCTCTTGGGGTCCTTTTCTGCTTTTTGTCTCCATCGTTCCATGCTTCTTTGCGAGGCTGGTCTCTTTGATACCAATCTCAGTTTGAAAACTGGATGGGTGGCACCAGGCATGTGAGCAGACAGATCATTAAAAAACACTTTCCACCCCTCCTATGTTCTCTTCGGTTAGGCAAACAGCAGCTTAATGAAGCTTGCTGACGTCAAAGGTATAGTCCTTTGGGAAGGTGTGGTGGTCACACACCCATTTCATATGTCAGGCAAACAAAGGACTAGAGAAAGAATCAGACACACTCTAAACAAATAGGTGGGGAAAAGCCTAACACTTTTTCCCACTGCCTCATCAGTAGTACCTGTCCACGTAGATTACCTTTGAGATAATGTCAGTAGTCTAAAATTTGATATCTAGAGGTACATTTTAGAACTTTTCCAGAGGACGAACTATCTAGGCTAGATGAATGCTTTCTGCCCGGACTGTCCAAGACCTAGCTGACGTGATTTGACACTCCCTATCTTTTTTTTTTTTTCCAAAGTTTATTTTTATTTATTTTGAGAGAGAGAGATAGAGAGAGCAAGAGGGGAGGGACAGAGAGAGAGGAAGACAGGGTTTCCAGGTAGGCTCCACACTGTCAGCACAGAGCCTGATGCGGGACTCAAACTCACAAACTGTGAGGTCATGACCTGAGCTGAAATCAAGAGTTGGATACTCAACCCACTGAGCCACCCAGGTGCCCCTGGAATGTGTAGATTATTATCTTTCACAGCAAAAGATGTGATTAAGTTAAGGACCTGAAGAGGGGAGTTTATCTTGCATTTTCCAAGTGCACCCTGAATTCAGTCACATGCACACCACATGAGAGAGAAACACAGAGCAGTAGACATCAGAAAAGGAGGAGGCAACAAGTGACAAGAAATGCCAACAGATACCTGAAACTGAAGAGGCCAAGAAGGAATTCTCTCCTGGAGCCCCTGGAGGGAGTATGGCCTTGCTGACATCTTGATTTTGGATTTTTGCCTACAGCATTGTAGGAAAATAAATTTCCATAGTTAAGCTACCTCGCTTGTGGTGATTTGTTACAGCAGCCATAGGAAACTAATACATGCATCAGAGTCTCTTCTTAAAAAATAACTAAGGGGCACCTGGGTGGCTCAGTCTTTTGAGCATCCGAGTTCAGCTTACTTGATCTCATTCATGGCTCATGAGTTTGAGTCCAGGGTCAGGCTCTGTGCTGACAGCTCGGAGTCTGGAGGCTGCTTTGGATTCTGTGTCTCCCTCTCTCTCTGCCCCTCCACCTCCCCCCTCCTCTCAAAATATAAATAAACATTAAAAATTTTTTAAGTTAAAAATAAATTAAAATTAAAAATAATTGAGTTGCCATCAATTTTCCTAAGGGCCTTGCTTAATCCTTTGGCATTCCGATCAATCTCTTGACAGTTTAATCCTGTCATTCATCTTGATCTTTTCCTCTTCCACTGGAAACCAGTGGCCGCCTGACCGATGCTGTTCACCAAGGGCTTTTGCTTATGATGTAAACAGTTTCCTATCAGTGAGGTGGGTGATTGGTGGAGACTGATTTTATATAATGATATATATTTATATAATGCTTTACTCTTTAGTACGTACTGCCAAATTATGACCACTCTTCTTCCCCGGCCCAGCGCATACATGGAGACTCGGCATAGAGGACTTGCCTGAACTCAACATAAGGGAAGATCAATTTGGGCTCCATAGAATTGTCAGAAATGTCCACAAAGAAATATTTGGCCTGTGTCCTGAATCATGGACCAGGGGTTGGATTAGGGAGAGAGGGCATTGAAAAAGGGCATCTTAGGCCTTACGCAGTTTAAGATCTGAGCCACTTCCCTTGCCAATGTTACTTGGTAGGTTGCCATAAAGTGCCTGACTCGACCAAGCTATGTGGAAGGTTAGGAGGCTCGCTTGGGCTTTGGCGATGCAGACAGAATCAAAAGCAGAAGCAGCAGGTCTGGGAGGAGCTTCCAGTCCACATTTTCACTCCGTTTACCCATCTCTCTCTGAGCACGTGGAAAGTGGCAGATGGGCACCACCTAATTACCTTCCCAGAAAGGAAGTGACAAGGACAAGCCCAGTTTTGCTAAGTGGCATGTTCTGTTCCCTCCACCTACTGATGTCAGCTGTGCTCTGCTACCCGAAGCAGGCACCGGAATCCCGACCCAACATAACAAATTAATAGCACAGCCCTTTCATCTATGTTGTAGGTACATCCCTGGGATAGCCTGTCCATTAGCTGATGTAAGTTGAACCTGATTTCCCCACATTTGGACACAGCATTGGATGCAAGAGTCGAAAACTGTGGGTGAAGTCCTTGTCAATTTGATTTTCTAGATATGTGACTCATAACTTTCTCGAGTCTTGATTTTTCACATCTAAAATGATTACTCTCCCTCTCCCACTTAGGATCAGGCTGATCGCCATTACATCTTGGAAACTGTGTAGTACATCCTCATGGGTCCATGAGTGTTTTCTGGATGTTTTTCTTTTTCCCCGGGAAGGGTTTCTCTCATCTGCCTTTAAAAGTTTTCCAAAGCCACTGCTATACTTCAGGTTTCTTTGCAAAAAACACATAACTGAAGTCCCCTTCATGAGTAAATAAGCCATGCCCTGTCATGAAAGGGAGCACCAGGGGCTCCTGAGAGGCTCAGTTGGTTGATTGTCTCTGACTCTTGGTTTCAACTCAGGTCATGATCTCATGATTCTCCCACAGTTCATGGATTTGAGCCCTGCATCAGGCTCCATGCTGACATTGAGGATCCTACTTGAGATTCTCTCTCTCTCTCTCTCTCTCTCAATATTTTGCTCTCTCTCTGCCTCTCCCCCACTTGCTCTCTCTCTCTCTAAAAAAAAAAAAAACTTAAAAAAATCTACAGATTCTAGGGATTAGGACATAGAAATGTATCTTGGGGTCCACCATTCAACCTCTTACGGTGATTATGTTACAAAACTTGATCACACAGCAAAGAATATTTTTATTGTTCTAGCACAGAATCTTGTGAGGAAAGAATTTCAAAAGCAACACTTGAAGAGTTCATCTCTGTTCTTAGTTGATGATTTATACTGATACCGAAGTTTTACTAAATATAGGATGAAATACATTAGTGACTCTAAGAACGTGATGATAGGACTCTGAAATATTCTGCTGATAACAGAAGTGTGAAAGAAAGGCATATGAGTAAGAAATATTACCAGTATTACTTTTCACAGTATCCTCCTTCCCCCTCCGCAATGGCAATATTCCTTCCTTCATTTGGTGATTCATTCAAAACATCTGTTGAACTGCATATATATACTAGACACTATTCTAGGTCCTGAATACAGGTGAGCAAGAGAGACAAGATCTCTACCCTCATGGAGTTATAGTCTACAGTCTAATAACCAGTAATTATAGTATGATAACCAGTAACCACTGTTTTTCCCAGTACAGCATAAATAATAAACAAATCAGGGAGTCCACGTTCCCATCATCTGCTGTAAATCCTCTTACAATATTCTACAATCTTGCCCATGTTCAACAGTCAATAGTTGCAAAGTTTACATAACGAATTAGCTGAGTCATGTTTAGAGGCGTTCAAAACCTAGCTTACCTCTGTGTAGCCAGATTTCTAACTCTTTCTTGAAGCCATGACAACACATTGTTTGAATGGAAATAATAAACGCTGATCAAATCTGCTTATTCATTATTAAAAGGAAATTCAAGAAATAAAACAAAAAAATAGAAGGCAAAGCTCTTGCCTCTGGAGAAGGACATCATTCAAATTACAAAGAAAACATGCAGAAGGAACACATGAATAAGTATCATGTGGATATTCTAGGATCTGGTAAATATAGATATAAATTAAGAAAGTGTGAGATTCGTTCAGTCAACAAATATTTACTGGGAGCTCACTATATGCCATTCTGTTCTAGGCATTGAAGGAGACAGCAATGAAGTAGGCAAGGTCCCTTCCCTTGTGGTCTTCCATTTCAGTGGGAGACAGGAGCAAGAAATAAATTATCAAATAGTTATGGAATATGATGTCAGGTTTTAAGATGAAAAATCAAGTAAGGTAAGGGGACACCATTGGTTGGGAGTGCTATTTTATATAAGGACATCAGAAAAGAAGGGTACACGATGTATAAAGTAGGAAGCATGAGAAAATATCTGGGAGAAGAGAGTTCCAAGGGGAGACACAGACAATGAACTGTGGTTGACAGTTCAAGAACCCGAACAAAGACACTGAGGACAGAGGGGAATGAGTGGAGAGCAGAAGCCAGGTGTTGTGGAGTTTTTTAGGTCATGGGAGGGTTTCCATTTGAAGACCTCTATCCACCAGGAGCTGCATCTTTCAGGTCTTGGGTCCTCTTGTCTTCCTTTGCCAATTCTTTAAAAAGATGTGGTTTTGATCCCCAGTCGGAGAGCAGGAGAATAGATATTGAAAACATAGGTCATGGTGTACCATTAGTGGAGTTAATTGTAAAAGCACCACTGGAAAGTTTGGTTTTGAAGTACGGGTTCTTATCCTCTCCCACTTTCTTGCTACAGAGAACTCTGCTTCCCACACCAGGAGTTCTAGATAGTTTCCAAGTATGAGCTGCATGAGCTGTGGTTGGATACGAGTACACATCACTCAGGAAGAGGCTGACAGTTGCAATTGCTTTAGGAAATGCTAATAAAATGCTACCAACTAGAAAATTCACTTAAAACATATGAGAAAAGGGGCACCTGGGTGGTTCAGTCAATTAAGCATCCAACTTCAGCTTAGGTCATGATCTCACGGTTCACGAATTCAAGCCCCACATCGGGCTCTGTGCTGACAGCTCAGAGCCTGAAGCCTGTTTCAGATTCTGTGTCTCTTTTTCTCTGTCCCTCCCCCACTCATTCTCTGTCTCTCTCTCTATTGAAAAATTAAATTAAAAAATTTTTTTAAAAAGATTTGAGAAAAATATCTTAGGGTTTTTTTTTTCCCCTATCAGTTACTTTCCACCTCATCAGACCCAATAACCTCCTTTTATAATAAATATTTGTAAGGTCCCTTTCACTACTCTGAAATAAAATTCGCAGATGATGTAGACTACTGGTTGTTCATAAAATGGAGATATGTTCTAGCCCCAGATAATGATAAACAGGTTTTTCACGTACATCAATGTCCCAGGGGACATATGCAAGTTGGGTAGGATTTTGCAAAGTTGTGTATAGATCATGGGTCAGTCTTTTTTATTCAGGAGTTTCCCCACATAGGGCAAGGTGATGAGCATCCTGAACCCTTACCCACTGTACCAGCAGTATCTCCTGTTGTCCTAATTTCCAATTTCCTCAACTCCTCCCGGGTGACATTACATTTCACATCAGAGTTATTTCCCTGTGGTAAAGTTCTTAGCCTATTTGATGTATGTGAGAAGGCTGGAACATTTACCATTAACCATTTGTAAGGGGTTAATGGTTGGCTCCCACTGGTGGATCCTGTGAAGGAGAGCTTATTTGGAAAAAGGATCTGGGCAGACGTATTTAAGTTAAGGAATTGGACCTGAGACCATTCTGGGTCATAAGAGTGGGGCCCTAAATCCAATGACAAATTTCCTTATAGGAGAAGAGAAGACACAAATAAGAAGAGATGGCCATGTAACAAAAGGCAGAGATTGGAGTTCTGCTCCCATAAGCCAAGGAATGCGAAGAACCATCAGATGCTTCAACCTTAGGGCTTTGAAAGGAAACGTGGCCTTGCTGACACCTTGATTTTGGACTTCTGGCCTCCAGAACCATGAAGGCCCACAGAGAGCCCTCGGCTCCCAGCAGTCATTGATACCAGAGCTACCTTGGGGCACCAGGGTGGCTTGATCGGTTATGTGTCCAACTCTTAATTTTGGCTCAAGTCATGATCCCAGGGTCATGGTATTGAACCCCACATTGGGATCTGTGCTGAGCATGGAGCCTGCTTAGGACTCTCTCTCTCTCCCTCCCTTCCTCTTGTTCTCTTTCTAAAAAATAAAAAAAAATTTTTTTTTTGAAAAGAGCTGCCTTAACCCAGCTCATGTCATTTCTACACCCAAGCACGGACTGGCATAAGAGATGGAGTCTGGCTTGTCCAGCTTGGGACAACTGTGAAGAGCCATCTCTGTTTCAGAGCCCCCTGTGAAGCTGGCTCTGGCCTTTCTTGAATCTGAATCACATCTGCTAACTTCTCCCTCTGCTCAATCCTACTTTCTTCCTTTCCCTCACAAGAGACCCCAAAAGAACTCCCTAATTTAAACACACACACACACACACACACACGCATACCTATGCAGTGTCTTCCTCAGAGCTGCATTTCAGAGAGTGCAAGCTGCAACACGGACACAAAGGTCTTTTCATACGCAAAGCTTAGTGGGTAGCAGCAGAAATGAAAGAATATCAAATGAACTGATATCTTGGGTTCTTTGGAGTTTTTTGTTGTTTTGTTTGGTTTTTATTTTTTGTTTTTGCTGTAAAAGTAATGGATTTTTTAGTGAAATCTCCCTACTGCCACTAAGGAAACAATCATAATGCTGAACAAATAAACTTAGGTTTGCTGGATGTATATTTACAATATATTAGACCTTGTAGTGGTTCTCAGGCAAAGGTGGTACCATCCTTATGAGGAGCTTTGGAAAGTTGTAACAGCGTTTTTCTATATAATTTTTTAAATTATTTTGAGAGAGAGAGAGAGAGACTGAGAGCAAGAGCTGGGGAGGGGCAAAGAAAGAGGGAGAGAGAGAATCTCAAGCAGGCCCTGTGCTGTTAGCACAGAGCCCGATGAGGGGCTCCAACCCATGAACTGTGAGGTTCTGACTGAGCCGAAACCAAGAGTTGGACACTTAACTGACTGAGCCCTCCAGGCGTCCCTGTAACAGCATATTTGTGGTCACATTGTCTTACAGGTGCTACTACTAATATTTAGTGTTGAGGTTCGGGGATGCTAAACATCCAGGACTGATCAAGAGTCCCAACAGAGGAGAAATCTTCTTTGCTGAAGAGAACAGGAAGAGATATAAGACATATCTGCCCTGATGGGGTTTAGTTTGTAATCCTGGAAAAAGGGAAGTACTAAATATGATAAGTATACCAACCGTATGTATATTAGGTAATGATCAATTTTATGGTCAATTTCACTGGATCACAGGGAGCCCGGGTATTTCTGGGTATGTCTGTGAGGTATTTCCGGATCAAATTAGTATCTGAATGTGTGGACTCAGTAAGTGGGTCCCCTCCTCAACGTGGGAGGGCGTCACCCAATCTGTTGAGAACCTGAATAAAACAAAAAGGCAGAGGAAGGAAGAACCTGGCTTCTCCTGCCCCATTGCTTGTGCTGCATTATTAGTCTCGTTCTGCCCTTACTCCCCACGATTTTCAGGCCTTGGTGCTCAGACTGAATTTCACCACTGGCTTTCCTGGGTCTCTCACTTGCCAGCTGTGGCCTGTGGGACTTTTCAGCCAATTTCCTTATAAGAAGTCTTCCTGTATATATCTGGTTGGTTCTGTCACTAGCAAATCCTCACTAATTTATAATAGCCAAATGGTTTGTGTAGATGGTAAATACAAAAATGATTTAGAGGTTGAGAATATTATTACAATGGATTGGGGTGTGCTAGAAGAGCCACAAGATTTTAGAAATTGGCAGAAGAGTGAATTTTTAGGGATTTCACTCAGTGAGAACTGTGTGTTTTAAAACTTGGGTCTCATAATTTTTTAAATCTTTTTTAATGTTTTTATTTTTTTATTTTTTATTTTTTTAAATATTTTTATTTATTTCTAGGAGAGAGAGAGACAGCGTGAGCAGGGGAGGGTCAGAGAGAGAGGGAGTCACAGACTGAAACAGGCTCCAGGCTCTGAGCTGGCAGTCAGCACAGAGCCCGACGCGGGGCTCGAACCCACGAACCGCGAGATCATGACCTAAGCGAAAGTCGGACGCTTAACCGACTAAGCCACCCAGGCGCCCCTTAATGTTTTTATTTATTATTGAGAGACAGAGAGAGACAGAGCATGAGCATGGGAGGGGCAGAGAGAGGGGAAGACACATAATCTGAAGCAGGCTCCAGGCTCCAAGCTGTCAGCATAGAGCACGACACGGAGCTCTAACTCACAAACTGCGAGATCATGGGCTGAGCCAAAGTCAGACACTTAGCCAACTGAGCCACCCAGGCGCCCCTCAGGTCTCATAATTTTGTGACAAATTATATATGACTCTGCCAGTAATTGAGGAATCCTAGGTTTAAGCTCAGGGCTGTCTGATTCCAAAGCCTGTTCATGCCCTCTCTACTCTGCTGCTTTTATTTATGATACTTTAGTCTTTAAAACTCCCATATTCACTTAACAGTGTACCTGTCCCCTCACCAAATTGGGAAGTAATTGCTCTTCAGAGTAGACATGACTCATATCTGTTGGTCACTACAGACGCTACTAGAAGCCAGCTCTCCCTAGAAGGCACTGGCAGGAAGTGTCCAGCTGTCAGGGTGGATGCTCCCAGATCCAGCTCCCCATGATCTCTGCAGATGGCTTCTGTCCCCATAGATATTATGGTGCTGAAGGAATGGCCAGTTGGGCATTTTCTTCCTCACAGCTAGAAATCAGAGTCACTACAGATATTCCAGTCTCCAACTTCTCACACTGCTATCCACCTGAACTGAAGAAAAAGAAGTTTCTGGAATAACAGGAAAAGCAAAGATGTCTGAGAGTGGGAGTGTAACATACCATTATGCCATATTTTTAGGTTGTTAACTTGGTGCCAGAAAGGTTATTTCCACTTGAGCTGTGTTGCTTACTGAAAGTCTCTTGACACCCACAGTCATGGGTTTGGTTAAGCTCCTGGAGAAACAGGAATCTTTTGCCATGGACGTGGTTTGCTTGCGTTGAAAATTTTGGCATAAATAAAATAAAAACAGAACCGTGTATAAAAATAGCTAATGCCATCAAGTATTACTAAACTATACTAAGTCTGTCAACAAAGGATTAAGAATAGAAACAAATATTTTGTCTTTTCTTCACTCAGTCTTACTAAATTCTCATGATTCTAAATCATTTTGCTTTGGTCCACTTTCTTCCCTGTGTTCCAAAGAGAAACAGTTAACCCGTTGTTCTCACTCATTTGACTCGATTCTCAGAATCTTCTCAGTTCATCACTGAACTCTTGGAAGTTTTGGGAGTAAAGACCCAAATTCTCCAGAGCCTTCACGACAAGCCAGCCCTCGGTCTCTCTCTCCCTTCCTGGCAGTAGACTAGCTTGGATGAAGACATTGCCTTTTCTCCTCTGCCTGACTCTTAGCCCTTTCTTAATTTTTCTTACATGACAGAAACTAGAAAGCTTCTCCCCTCCAACACAGTGGCACAGAAGGTATTAGATCTTTTTCCCTCTTCATGGGTTTCCAGACAGCCTGCCACTTTGGAAAAAATCAAATGACTCCTCTTGCTTTAGCTTTCTAGATGCCATTAAGAGGTTATTGGTCATGTAAATACTGTATTTTTTCTCTGCTGACAGGATTAAGCCTGGCAACATGTTTTCACATATTAACAGCTACAGCTACTTTTCAGGTGGCTTGTTACTAGGAACAAAGTCAAGCAAACACCAGGACACATGGCCTTTGACAAGATTGTTGGAGTAAAGTTTAACAAAGTGTCTTTTTTTTTAACAGACATCTGGGGTTTCTCACACTTTGCTATATGTTAACTGACTTGGATGTAAGTAAATAAATTAAATAAATACATAATAAAAAGGAAAAAAAAAGAAGTAAACATCTTAGGGGAAAAAATAAAAAATAAATCCTAAATCCGTGTCCCTATGCAAGGACTACCTCATCATTCTGCAGATTCCCTGAGTTCATTCTCTCCACCACCTTCCACCCACATGTGTTGCCAGGTTACAGAATGTCTAGTCCTTTAGAAGTTCCACCCAAATGTCATTCCCACCCAAGCCTTTTGTGACTCCAGGGACCACAGACAAGGCCGCATCATGAGCTGGCCAACTTTTTTAATGCATAGGCGATTCCCTTCTCCCCCTGCCACCATTTTCCGTACTTCCTCTGCCTTGGAGTGAGAGGTGCACTTTCCTCTTGTTATCAGAAGAATAGTTCTTTATTCAGATTCTGGAGGCTCATCTTCTTTCAGGGAGTGGCTTCCAATAAGCATCTTCTCAACCATGGCAGATCCCAATCTGTATCTGCTGCCATAAAGCTGCTATAAAAATAAAGATCCTCCAACTCACCATAAAAAGTAGAGAACTTCCATGATGGGAGTGTCTGGGTATCCCTGTGTGAAGTTGAGCCATATGACTCCTTTGTGTAAGACTGGATTCCACAGGGGCGCCTGGGTGGTTCCGTCGGTTAAGAGTCTGACTCTTGATATCAAATCAGGTCATGATCTCATGGTCCATAAGATTGAGCCCTGTGTCGGGCTCTGGGCTGACAGTGCATAGCCTGCTTGGGATTCTCTCAGTTCCCCTCTCTCTGCTCCTCCCCCACTTGAGCTCGCTCTCTCTCTCTCTCCCTCTCAAAATAAATACATAAATGTTTAAAAACTTTTTAAAAAGACTGGATTATACAAATGGAAGGTGTGTCCTCTTTGAGGTTGTAAAATATTTCTTCCACCAGTATGCCACAGTATCTGTAGGCCCCAACTTTATGAATGTATATTTATATTTATATCTACACTTACATTTATGTTAATATATATTATATGTGTTAATATTATTAACATTAATGATAAATATTATATATAAATATATATTTACTTAAAATATATATTCACATATGATATCTATCTATCTATCTATCTATCTATCTATCTATGTATACACACACACACACACACACAATGGTACCTGGGTGGCTCAGTCAGTTGAGTGTCCAATTTTTATTTGGGCTCAGGTCATGATCCCAGGGTTGTGGGATCGAACTTGATGTCGGGCTCCTCGTTGAACATGGAGCCTGTTTAATATTCTCGCTCTCTCTTTCTTTCCCTTTCTGCCTCTCCCCCTCTCACTCATGCTGTCTCTCTCTCTCTCTCTCAAATAAAACATAAATAAAATAAAAAATATATAAACACATATAATAAATATATAAATATATGAAATAAATATGTATTTTGTAAAAATATATCTTTGTAATGCATTTAGTTTATATGTATTGTGTGTATATATATTATATATGTAGATTATATACATGTATTTAAACAGGTTATTGGAAAAGACCAAGCTGTGAAACATTGGTGTGGATGATTCTGGCTGCCCCTTTGGAAAAAGAGGGGAGAAGAGCATGAGAAAAGGCACCAGTAGAGACCAGGTGCATTGCGGAGGGACTGAAAGAGAGTAATAGAGAACTAGGGGAAAACTGGACTCTTCACACAAAGGCCAGGCAGTGGTGGGGCAGCTCAGTAAGGGACAGCTCCACTAGCCAGGGCTTTTTAGGTCACAAAAGAGGAGAACTCAAAAGGAAAGGTGTTGGCTCACTTATCCGGGATGGACTAGAGCTATTTGCGTGCCTGAAGAGCGAGCTGCAGAAACCAGGCCTCAGAGACAATTCCCCCAGACCAGGATCCACTCTCTCTTCCTCTGGCTCTCAACACCCATCCTGCTTGTTTCTCCGCACAGGCTCTCTCCACCTCGTAGACCAAGATGGCTTCCTGGAGCTGTAGCCTCAGGTCCACACAACACAGGCTCTCTCCACCTCGTAGACCAACATGGCTTCCTGGAGCTGTAGCCTCAGCTCCACACAACACAAAGACCTTTCCCCCCCACCTCCCTTAGGTGAAGTTCAGATAAGGTCCTGATTGGTCCTGTTTGGGTCACATGACTGCAGGGGTTGGGGTGGGGGGGATCCTCACCACTGGGTGAGGAGACCCTCAGCAGGATCACAAGGAAAGAGAGAACAAGTACCAAATAAGAGGAGTGCTGTAACCAGAAGGAGGTTGAGGAAGTATGATAAGCGGACAAAACATCCGATAGCTGTCTCCAACCGCCCACCCCCCCACCCCCCAAGAGTTGAGATTAGACCTGAGATTAGGAGGCAGCCAGGAAGAGGGTGTGCTCAAAGAGAGTGGTGTGAGAAGCAACGGGCCAACATCTTTGAAGAAGCCACAGCTCTCCTTGGCCAGATGTATGAGGATGCCAGGAAATCTGAAGATGTGGCATGGCCTCTTTTGTGTTGCCCAAGTGGATGTGTACGTGGAGTAGTTAACCGACCGCGTCCTGGAGAGTTGAAACTGGAGTGGAATTTTACAGCTGGAGACTCCATCTGGAAACCACTATTTTCCAGTGTCGAAGATCGGGGACTTGTACAACTCCCTCTACTCTTGTGTGGCCAGGAAGCGCTATGCATTCAGAGGCAGATAGAGCATGCCTGACGTGATTATACTGGGCATCCTTCATTCTATATTCACATACACGTGTGATTGCCTGAACCAGATGCTCATAAATGAACTGAAGGTACTGGGGCGCCTAGGTGGCTCAGTCCGCTAAGCATCCAACTCTTGGTTTCAGCTCAGGTCATGATCTCATGGTTTCATGGATTTGAGCCTGGAGTGGTGCCTATTTGAATTCTCTGTCTCCGTCTGTCTCTGGCCCTCCCCAATCACATTGTTTCTGTCTCTCTCAAAATAATTAAATAAACTTTAAAAAAATGGAACTCAAGGTATTGTCCTGCCACTTGGAATTTTCATTCAGCACTCTGCTTTTGAGATCTACCCATGATGACCTAAATAGCTCCACCCCATTTCTTTTAATGGCTCTGTAGTATCCATCGCACGAATATACCACCACTTATTATCCATTCCCTTATTGATGGTCACTTTGGTTAGTTGCAATTTATTTTTAAATGTTTCAATATTTTTACTACTGTAGTTTTAGGGAGGGGTTGAATGAGCATCTCTGAATGTTTTTCTCCTTTTCAGACAAGTATACAAGTTTCTCTCAAAGCATATTTAATTGCTGCACCAGGAAATGAACATACTTAGTTTTACCAGATACTCCCAAATGGTTTCCAAAATGTTTGTACTTCATGTTCTTACGCTTAGTCCCTGAGAACTTGGGAGGAAACTGTTAAACATTTACAGTAGACTTTCTAAAGAGACTCTTGTTCAAGTAGCACTGGGTTGCAAACCCTCAGACTCTTTGAAGGTAGAAAATGAGGCTTAGATTTGCAACAACGTGGTTGGAACTAGAGTGTATTATGCTCAGTGAAATTAGAGTAAGACAAATATCATTTGGCTTCCCTCATATGTGGAATTTAAGATACAAAACAGATGAACATTAGGAAGCAAAAATAATATATAAACAGAGAGGGAGCAAAACATAAGTGACTCTTAAATATGGACAACAAACAAGAAACTCTTAAATACAGAGAACAGAGGGTGCTGGAGGTTATAGGAGAGGGGAGGGGCTGAATGGGCAAGGGACATTAAGGATGACACTTGTTGGGATGAGCACTGGGTGTTATATGCAGGGGAATGAATCACTGGATTCTACTCCTGGAATCATTATTGCACGATATCCTAACTTGGATGTAAATTTAAGAAAATAAAGAAATAAAAGAAATAAAAAATAAAAGAAAATGAGGCTTAGGTTAGCCCAAGAGGCTTCCTGGTTTGCCTCGTGAGGCTGAGAACAAATGCAGCCATCAAAATTGGATTTTCAAACACTACTTAAAGCATAGATCATGGTAATAGTATAATGTTTAGTTTAAAAAAAAAGATGCAAAACAGTCTTACATTATATCTTGATTTTGCGCATGCCTACGTATCTGAAAAAGGGTAGAAGAACTAATAACAGTGACCACAGTCTCTCTGGGTAAGGGTTTATTTTTTTTTCTTCTCCATAATTCAGCCTCAGCTGGGAACATGCACATCAGGTGACTCAAAGTTTTCACCCCCCCCACCCCGCCTGTCTGCAAATGACCACAAAAGCACTGTGAATATTGATCTGGGGGTTACAAAGAAATTTCAGCAAATGAGCAAATTTTCAAATACAGAATCCATGAATAATGAAGAGGAACTATAGATGCTTATGCAAATCAGTGACACAAATTATAAATGGCAGCAATATCTAAGCAAGGCCCTATTATTAAAACCCAATAATGTGGGATATTCATTCACATGGCAGACATCAACTGCCTTCAATTCTGCTGAGACTTCTTGTGGCATTTAGCTGGCCATGCGCTTGAAGAGCCATCCACTTAGCAGATAGAGATTTTGCACCCCTCTCTGGAACACCCCTAGCCTCATGGTCTCTCTTTTTAAAAATTTTTATAATGTTTATTTATTTTTGAGAGACAGAGCACAAGCGGGGGAGAGGCAGAGAAAGAGGGAGACACAGAATCCAAAGTAGGCTCCAGGCTCTGAGCTGTCAGCACAGAGCCCGATGTGAGCTCTTGACCTGAACTGTGAGACCATGACCTGAGCCAAAGTCAGATGCTTTAACCAACAGAACCACCCAGGTGCCCCTCATGGGTTTCCTTTTAGTCTTTCAACATAAAATACAACTAAGCTATTTTGTTTTCAGAAATCTTTTCCTATTTAGAGAAACCAGGGTTATATAGGTTGGTCTTTGCATTGGTTATTAAAATTCCAGTCTACTTATTTTTTGTTGTAAGCAATCTCTGAATTTTAAAGTCTAGAAAGGATCCTGTGTGTACAGTTTTAATTGGTTTAATTTCCCCATATAAGAGAGAATACATTTTAAGAAAAGCATTTTTTTAAATGAGACATTGAAGAACGGAGTTGGCATACCAAAATATAATCCACCATTTTGAAAGATTTAAGATCTCGTATCTATTTTTGGGGTGCCCCTGGGTGGTTCAGTTGGTTAAGCGTCTGACTTCTGTGCAGGTCATGATCTCGTGGTTCATGGGTTTGAGCCCTGCATCGGGCTCTGTGCTGACAGTGTGGAGCCTGGAGCCTGCTTCAGATTCTGTGTCTCCTCTGCTCTCTGCCCCTTGTCTGCTCACGCTCTGTCTCTCTCTTTCTCAAAATTAAATAAACATTTTAAAAATTAAAAAAATGTGGGGCGCCTGGGTGGCTTAGTTGGTTAAGCGTCCGACTTTCGCTTAGGTCATGATCTCACAGTTCATGGGTTCGAGCCCCGCGTCGGGCTTTGTGCTGACTACCAACCAGTTCAGAGCCTGGAGCCTGTTTGAGAGTCTGTCTTCCTCTCTCTGATCCTCCCCTGCTCACGCTGTCTCTCTCTCTTTCTCCTAGAAATAAATAAAAATATTTTAAAAATTTCTAAAAAGGAGAAGACTTCATATCTACTATTTTCAGGTGTAGCCCTCAAAGATAGACTACCCCAACAACTCTGCCAGGAATGTTAACTAAGAAATGTTATTCGGAAAAAACAGTCATTGTCTCACAGCAGACAAACTAATAACAAAACTTCAAACACAAAGGGCACTTGGGTGGCTCAGTCAGCTAAGCAACTAATTTCATCACAGGTCACAACTTCACAGTTCATGGGATCAAACCCAGGTCACAATTCCACGGTTCATGAGATCAAGCCCTGCCTTGGGGGCTCGCAGAGTGTGGAGGCTGCTTCAGATTCTCTTCGTCCCCTTCCCTGTGCTCTTCCCCCTACCCAACTCCTCTGCCCCTCCCCTGCTTGTACTCTCTCTCTCTCAAAACAAAACAACTCCCAACACTGTATTTTCTGATTTTTTTTTAGCAGCAAGCAAAAGTTTATTAGAGTATAAGCTCAGAAAATAACAGTACGAAAGCTCTCTTTACAGAGAGGGGACATTTGAAAGTCTGAAATTTTTTAAGATTACAAAATACTTGGTGAAAATGATCTTGTAAGCCAGTCTAATCTTTAATGATTTTAATCATATCATAGATGGGTAGCTCTTTCTTCTTTCTTTTTTATGACTAGTCTCAAGTCCTAAAGCATTCCAAGATAAAACTGCAGGAAAATCACTGGCTCCAAGAACCTTGTGGAAAGTCTTCTAGAAACTCATTGATATGGAAAGGATGAATATTGAACGCGGTGAAAGCAATCTTTCTGGGACTTTGGTGGAGTCCCAGAAGATTTAAATGCATAAACATAAGCCTTGTGATGTCTGGGAACTACAATGGCCAATATAAATAAATCATCTGTAAAACGGTAACATGAAAAAATACAAAAAGAGATAGGAAAACGAAAGAAATTACTTTTACCAGTATGTTTCTCAAATAAGGGGAAGGAAGATGAGGAAATTAATCATAGATTGGGTGTTTTTAAGAAGGCTTAGTAACAATTGAAGTACATTGTTTTAAATTTCTGAAATTTACAGATTTTTACCACAGAAAGTCAGAGTGTATACAACCCTGCCTGACATTTGAATCAATGCACACACACACATACACGTGAATTTTTCAAACAAAGTCTTTTAAAAATCTCCCGTTAAGAAGACTTAGTAAATAGAAAACAGCATGAATTATTGACTTACTTTATCCAATCAGTGAAAATCATGCAAAATGCTTAACTTTTTGGTGCAGACATATTTCTGGTATCAGGCCCTCATGTTTAGATTCAAATGGCATCAATGCAGTTCTAGCTACAAAATTTCAAATGCAACCCAGGCAATAGAATTAAAGGAACGGACTGCCTTTGACAGCAACATCAGAAACTGAAACACAGAGTCAGTCGCCTGGGTGGCTCAGCCCGTTAAGGGTCCAACTTCGGCTCAGGTCATGATCTCCCAGTTCGTGAGTTTAAGCTCTGTGTCGGGCTCTGTGCTAACAGCTCAGAGCCTGGAGCCTGCCTCAGATTCTGTGTCTCCCTCTCTCTTTGCTCCTCCCTCATTCACACTCTCTCTCTCTCTCTCTCTCAAAAATAAATAAACATTAAAAAAAAAAGAAACTGAACAACACGATGACAATCTCATTTTTAAATAAATACAACATACAACATCCCTAAAGCCAAGTCTACCCTGTATATTAACTAACTTGAGAATTTAAAAAATAATAATAATATATAATAAATAAATAAATACATACATACATAAATAAGTAAATAAATAACTAAAACATCTATGATTTCAAAGTGAGACCGTTGCCATGATTTTCAATTTAGGAGAGAAGAGGTGAGGTAGGGACCTGGATATAGGAAAATGAATACCCAAAGAAGTGAAGACCACAGTAAATTTGGTTCTAAAGGAGTACAGGTCAGGTAAGGGCAGAAAATTATAATGTTGAGGTGCAGGATCAGAGCTGGTTTGTAAAATATGTCATCCTGAAGAATCAATGCAGAAGAGCCAGAAACTGAAGAGTCAGAAGGGTCAGACAGTGTCTGGGGTGCTCCATGGTCAAGTTGCTCTCCTCTCCCTGTGACTCCCTTAGCTCTGAAAGTTGGTTTGCTTAACCCAGTTTCAGTCCAATTACCTTTTTAATGCTTCAAATTTACTCTTGGCAAAGGTACCCGAAAGCTTTAATTTCTTTCTAAAATGACCTCATTTTTAAAAAGTGTCTTTAAAAGCTCAGTGTCTTTAAAAGATCTGCGCGGGCATCAAAATGTCTCTCTTTTCCTTTTACTAACAATGAGTCTTGGGAAATAGCCCTAAGTTTACCATCAATGTGACCAGCATAAGCAAAACACAAGTGCTTAGCCAAGTGCCCCTAATGGCACCAAAGGCCACAGGAGGGCAGGTTAACATGTACCATCATGATGATCATCCTTTGCTTTTGCGAAGGATGATTAATATCTTAAGGGTCTGCTTTTATTGACTGGCTGTTAAATTACAATGTGTGTTCATTTCAACAAATAAAAGCCTACAAAAGTGTGCTATAAAAGGGTAGCAAAGATTCTAGGGCCATTATTCGCCAGCAGCTGGTAGTCTCATGAGAAGCCGAGTTGGTGTGCAGATTCTCCACCTCATCCCTGGGGGAGGAGCAATCCCTGTCCCGGCCAGTTTATTGCCAGTGACAAAAAAAGAGACTCCGGGGCCAAAGATGCAAGCATTCTGTGCAAACTTGCTTTGTGTTCCTCGGTGTATGTATATTTATACCTTTACGTAGATCTAGACATTTACATATGAAGCAGTGTGTGTGTGTGTGTGTGTGTGTGTGTGTACAGCCTCCCTATATCTATATAGTTTATGTATATGACACAACACAAATAGAAAAGGTTTGTTTTTTATCATTTCAAAACAAAGGAGGAAAGGGGATCATGTGCTATTCTGCAACATGTTTTTTCACTAAGTGTATCATGACTTCCCTGATTAAAGCTGAGGAAATCAGGGACCGGAGAGGTAAATGAGTACTCTATAACTGGGGATCATTCAATGGCCAAGCAGAATTGAAATCTCTATGCCTCCGTACACTACACCGTCTGGCTTAGACTCTTCCTGCAGCAGCACGGCCCTTGCCCGAGATGGGATTCAGGAGATGCGAGACCTTTGCGGGTTGCAGAGCCTCACAACTTCTGCTCCTCCGCAGAAGTGCAATCTCATCCCAGATCCTGCAGAGCCGAGGCACCTGACAAGGCAAGTCCATTCTTTACGTTTCTGTTTAGCCAAAGGAAGACAAGTCCCAGGGAAGGTCCCTAGGACTAAAAGTATCAGACCCCTCCGAGGCAGAATAAATAAGTGGTACCGAGGAAACAACTCTAAAAATTCTACCCTCTCTAATCTTTGTCTCAAAGTCTATGCATGTCCAGTGCAGACACCTATTTATCATAGCTGAAGATGGCAGCTTCGTTTCGTGAACCTCAAAGATGACGGTCCAATAAATGGGTCTATTCTCAGCACAGTGCTATTTCTCAGTTTTAGGGGAGTGTTTTCTCTGTGTCTTTATATTGCTATTCTGTATAATTTAAACAAAATATTAGAGGGCAAATATCTGACGGTACATTGTATTTTTCGGGATTGTTTAAGAACAGAGAATGTGTAGGGGCGCCTGGGTGGCTCAGTCGGTTAAGCATCTGACTTCGGCTCAGATCTTGATCTCTCAGTTTGAGGGTTCAAGCCCCACATAGGGCTCTGTGCTGACAGCTCAGAGCCTGGAGCCTGCTTCTGATTTTGTGTCTCCCTTTCTCTCTGCTCCTCCTCTGCTTGTGCTCTGTCTCTCAAAAAAAAAAAAAATTAAAAATATAAAAAGAACAGAGAATGTATATGCCCATAAGAAACTTTTGGTGCCTATCACAAAATGAATAAATGACATTAACATGTATACAAGATCTTCTTTTTTTTTCTTTTATCGTTTATTGTCAAGTTGGTTTCCATATAATACCCAGGGCTCATCCCCACAAGTGCCCTCCCTCATGCCCATCTCCCCCCTTCCCCTCTCCCCCACCCCATCAACCCTCAGTTTGTTCTCAGTATTTTGGGCTCTCTTCTGGTTTATCTCTCTCCCTCTCCTTAACTATTTTCCCCTCCCCCTCCCCCATGGTCCTCTGTTAAGTTTCTCCTGTTTCTCGTATGAGTGAAAACATATGGTATCTGTCCTTCTCTGCCCGACTTATTTCACTTAGCATAACACCCTCGAGTTCCATCCACTTTGCTACACATGGCCAGATTTCATTCTTTCTCATTGCCATGTAGTATTCCATTGTGTAGATAAACCACATCTGCTTGATCCATTCGTCAGTTGATGGACATTTAGGCTCTTTCCATACACAAGATCTTCTAAATGAACTGTGACATATCATATTGCAACAATTGAGAAACAACGTTCTATTAGTAACTAGTCTGCCTGCTCTTCTCTCACATCCTGTCAGTATATTCTCAGCACGGTAGCCAGAGAGATGCTGTTAAAACAGAAGACAAAACCACTCATTGAGTCTCAACTATGCCTCAGTGGTGGTAATGCTTAGTGCTTTGAAGAAAAATAAAATAGGATAAAGAACTAGAGAGGGAGAGGCACCCCTTCAGATAAAGTAGTCAGAGACGGCCTCACTGTAGAGGTGGCCTGGGGGCATAGTCTGAACCAAGTGAGGGAGTGAGACATGGATATAACAGAGGCTGAAGGAAAGACAAGGTGTGAGTCCATAGCAAACAGCACAATCTCCATGCTCTACTGATAGAAATGCACTTCTCTGTAAATGGGCACTAGTTACTTTCCTTCCCTACACAGTTAGCCATGCCATTGTATCTCCATGTCTGCTCCCCCCAAAATGGTATTAAATGAAGAGTTTCCATATAACTGAGGCCATGGGCTCTCATCTCCCTTGGAGAAAATGCCAAAGTTCTTTCAATGGCCTCAAAGTCCGCCCACTCTGTCCTGCCTCCCTCTCTGACCCTCGTTCCCCCTACCCTCTCCCTCCTCACTCAACTCAACCTCTCTGGCCTGCTTAGTGTTCTTGGAACTTTTCAGCTCCAGGATCTTAGCACCATGTTGTCATTTGTCTGGAATGCCCTTCACCCACCTGGTTTTTATGACTCACTCCCTTACCTCTTTCTGGTCTTGACTCAAATGTTGCCTTCTCAGGAATTCTTTCCTGGCCAACCTTTCTGAAATTGCAGCCCCACCCCCGCCCACACCCCAGTTCATCCCAACCCCCTCTGCACACACACTCTCTCAACTCCTTATCTCTCTCCCTCTCTCCCCTGCCTCATTTTTTCTCTTTAGGGCTTCACAGTACCCAGCCTACTATAGTCTATAATCTTATCTAATTTTCTTATCTCTCCATGAGGTCAGGGACTTCTTGTCCTGGAGGGGTTTTGGTATGGGTTTGGTTGTGGTTGTGCCCTCACTGCTTTATCGCCAGCACCTAGGACAGTACCAAGCAACATGTTAGGCCCTCAAGAAATCCTGGTTGGTTGAATCAATGAGTGACAGCCGTACTCAACAAAATGATGAGCTTTTCGACACCACTTAGCATTTCAGTGAGTCACACCAGAGCCATGAACACCTGAAGCCAGTTTTTCCAACCATGAGCACCCCAGATGACATAAGATTTAACCCAGGTTTAGTTTATGACGGGTCAAATGCCCCATGCATTTCTTATATTAGGGTTTGCCAGGGTCCAGGATGGTTACAAGGTTGGGATGTTAAGCCAGCCAAATATTCCAAGAGAAGCCCATGCATGACTCGACAAAGCCCTTGTACTGGGTAGGAGTATGCTGCTGGAGGGCTGTGTAACTCTGAGGGAGAAAGGCCTCAGCTCCTTAGTAAAGACTTGCAGGAGGGTGGACTGGACACTGTTAGGTCAGCTTCCAGTAGAGTTGCTCTTCAAGGCTCCCATCCAAGAACTCTCTTTATAGTGGGTTCACATCTGCCCTTTTCCTTCCTTCTCCCCCGGGCTTTATAACCAGAGTCCCCTCAGCTCTGCTCCCCATAAGGAACTTGCTGCTGCCCTCCACTGGAAGGGTAGATAAGACCTATTTGTCTTTACTGCAATGTAAACAGGGCAGACCCTGGTAACCCAAGGCCACCCTACAACCAGAAGGAAAATTGACCCCACCCAGCTACTAGAAGAAACTTTTGAAAATCTTCACCCCTTTGTTATCATCCTGTCACATATCTAACACTCTCTGGTTTCCATAAATGCTGGTTCACGAATTAATGACCTATTACTAATGTCTCCGGTCAATATGGACCATTTATTACAGAGTTCTCTGCAAGACTCTGGGCATTACATCTTGTTGGTAATTAGATTATGCCCTAGGGATCTGTGGATAAACCTAAGCCTGTCTCATATGTCATGTTTCAGAATCCTAAGTGTAAAAATCCATCACTGGCTGCCTTCTTAAGAACAAAGAGAATGATGGCCTGTCTGCTCTGAGAAGGATTTGCAAGAGGAACAAAGAATTGTCGCTGTAGGGAAATGAGATTTTAAAATGGCCTGGGAAAGCATGACGGTATGGTGCACGTGCGTGAACCCCGCCAGTATGAACACCACACCAGGGATGTGGCTAATCAATGCTGATGTAAATGCGCCCAGGAGAGCACTCTGAAACTCCCGTGAGCTCCCTCCAGACGCTGGAGAATTGTGAAGATAATCACCTGTGACACTCAGCCTTTCCTTGAGGCACAATTTTAAACAACTGACCTTATTTCTGAGCGGAGTGGATGCCAAAATTGAATTTCTGCTCAGTTGGAACCAAATCCATTCCTAGCCTTCTCTCGAGCAAGTTGGCAACACTTGCTTTGAATTCTTTGTCCCACTTATGCAGAATTAATTTGGAGTCATTTTGAAGTCTTTGCCCTTTGGGCCGGGAAGTGCCGAGGAAGAAGTGGGGGGTCTGTTGGGTCTCATATTAACCTCTTTGTCTATCTATGTGTCTGCTTGGCTTTCTATTTCCTTTGGAGACATGTCCACTTAATATGGTGAACAAGGCTCCATAGGAATAGGGTTCACCTGAATTCCACAACAGTTTGTGGAGTAATCACCCGAGGTCGGTGCTCTGAAAAATGCCGGTGCTGCAGGGCTGGGGTGTACAGACAGTGTCATGCAGGAAAGGATCTAAACTCTGGAGTCAGACTCTGGCTTCTAATCCTGGCTCCACTATAGACCCGCAAGTGTGGGTGGGGTGGGGGGGCAATGAACAAGTTATATAGACACCATGAGCCTTTGTCCTCTCAGTTGTATAAAGGATCCCAAATTTGAAGACCTTGTAAACAAATTCAAAACAGCGTAAAATAGAATAACGAACAGCTCTAAATACAACACATAATAAACTAAGTTATGACATTATCTTCAGTGTATTGTGAATCCCTCATCTCTGGCAGCTGATAGTTGAAAAGGGGGAAGAAACCTCACACACTTAACACAAGTAGAGGGTAGCAGAGGCAAATGATTGCATGCATATTAGCCAGTACAGGATAGAGCAGAAGGAAAGGAGGCACACGTGTGAAAATGTTTATTACAGGAAGTCCGTGCAGTGAGCACTGGGAAAGTGTGTCCCAGTCCCTGCCTGGAAGCTTTGTTCCCATCATTTACTATGTAAGCCTCCAAGCCTCCATGCACATAATTAGAAAATGCATGCTGTCTTGTTCTCTCTGTGGTGAGCATGCCGACTTTAAATTCCATTGCATTCCAGTCCAGTCACAGGAGATCAACATATAAATTAAAAGCGGTTTGAATCTCTGAGATGAGATGTAACTTTTGACTTTTGTACTTGAGGGAACAGAACAGCCTCATTGCCACACTACTGAATAAAAAAAAAAAAAAGCTTCCCTCCCCCCACCCCCCTGCTCCTATGGATGGTAAGGGGAAAAGACAGAGAAAATCATGCCTAAAGTTTGAGGAGTAGTCTGCTTTATTAATAAAATTGCTCCCAGAAGGTATAATTTTATGATGTACCACAGTCCTCTCTCTCTCTCTATATATATATACATATATACTCACACACATACATATATATATTCTCTCTCTCTCTATATATATATACACACATATATATGTATAGTATAATGTATATACATATACATTCATATTATTTATATATATGTGTGTGTGTATATATATATAAAATAGTAGAGGCACCTGGGTGGCTCAGTTGGTCAAGTGTCAGACTCTTGGTTTTGCTCAGGGCAAGATCTCAATATGTAGGTTTCAGCCCTGCATCAGGCTCCATGTTGATGGTGTGGAACCTGCTTGGGATTCTGTCTCCCTCTCTCTCTGCCCCTCCCCTACTTGCTCTCTACCTTTGTCTCTCTCAAGAATAAATTAACATTTTTAAAAAAAACCCTTAAAGGGGCGCCTGGGTGGCTTAGTCGGTTAAGCGTCCGACTTTCGCTTGGGTCATGGTCTCGCGGTTCGTGGGTTCGGGCCCCGCGTCGGGCACTGTGCTGACTGCCAGCTCAGAGCCTGGAGTCTGTTTCAGAGTCTGTGACTCCCTCTCTCTCTGACCCTCCCCTGCTCACGCTGTCTGTCTCTCTCTCCTAGAAATAAATAAAAATTAAAAAAAAAACCAAACCCTTAAAAACATAGTAATACATATATGTTATAATGTATATGTGTATGCATGTATATGTAATAGTATAACATAGCAACTATTGTCAATGGCCAACCTTTGGCCCACATGAGGTCCCTTAAGGTCAGTGACCCTCTAAATATAAAAACAGTAGATGTGAAGCCCCACTTATGGTTTATTCAGAGCTCCAGGAAACAGGTGACATGTGAGTGAAACAAATATTTAAGGCATCGACTATCCTCTGTAAGAGAGCATTTCTGGTTTTCTGACTTGAGGATGTAGATATTTTCAACCTTTTAATTCTAAGCTGCCTTATTCTGGTCTCCCATGGTGGGGCACACACCGTGTGAACTGGGCCTTTCCGTCCAAGAAAAACAGCCTTGCAGGCCACTTCCTCATATCTCACCTGGGCCAACAAGTTTGCCTATCTCTCCGTGACACCGACATGTTGAAATGTGCCCAAATGGTCACTTTACTGAAGCTCCCAAAATGTCTATTAAAAATTAATTCTCTCTTAATTTAATAACACCAGTCTTTCATTTAAGACCAGTTTCTGGTCAATAAAATGCTTGAGTCAAATGATTATGTAATCAAATTCTTTCCATATCCTGCTAACACAGATTGATGATTTTAATCAATGGCCGCTTTTAACTCTTTCATGCATTTTTTTTCCCCTAAAGCATTTATGATGCCCAGATTTCAAACAGAAATTTCCCCTTCCAGGCAGCTTTGGCAGACCATACTTTTTTTTTTTTTTTCCCCTTCCGAGGTGAGCTTGTGTTGACTGTAATTTCATAATATTACTGATACAGTGTTCCCTTTTTAAGGAGGTGGATTAATTGAAGGTACGGGAAAGTGTAGGTGTGTAGGGGAGGAAATGTTCTCTTTTTATGCAGATACTGAGTAATTTGGAAGGCATTGCAGAAAACGTCTACACCTCCTCTGTAAAAGGAGGGGGCTGAGTTGAATTTCCCTTGTGTCTCCCCGAGCTTTCACAGTCTGTGAGTCTATCAGCCCCTTGCCTTTGAACTCCTGGGGAGCAGTCAACAAGTATTAATCACCTCCGCAAGTCCAAAGCCTCACCCAAGGTCTGGAACCCAGTAGGACCTTCTGTGTTAATTAACGAATTAATCATTTTGCCTTTTTTATATGCTTCACTCCAATTCCTTTTGAGTATAGCAAGAATCATATGTTACCATGAATGGCTCACAATACTGTTCCAAAGATCACAGAATCTCAAATGTAAAATTTTCTTATTTTGTGTTTTATTCAGTTGGTGTAGGGCACGTACACATATCTGAAGTATGTACGTGGTGCTGACACTTTCCTTGAGGTGAACCCATTCATTCGCTCACCCAGCAAATATTTGCAGAACACCTGCAAGGCAATAGTGTTAGTGCTGAACTACACACGGTTCTTTCTGTCAAGGAACTTAGTGTAATGAAGTCAGACAAGTTAATATAAAATAAGTTCTATGAAGGCGAAACACAGGTGCTGTGGGAACAAGAGAAACTGAGTGGGTCTGAGGACTTCAGGGAAGGTTTCCCAAAGGAAATAATAAACAGGCTCAGAACTTAGAGCTAAATAGGAGTTAGTAGAGTGGAAGTGGGGAGGAGGGTGGATGGCATTGGAGGCAGTGAGCACTACAAGTTGCTGAATTGGTCTTATTTACAGGCAGCAAAGGACCCTGGAAGAAAATTCAAGCAGGGAAGTGACATGATCTAAATTGTATTTTAGAAAGATGTCTCTAGCTGCAGTTAGAAAATTGGAAAGGGACAAGACCAGAGGCCAAGACATAAGAAGTCTTCTGCAAGGCGGCGGGGGGGGGACAAAGATGAAGATGTTGGCAGTGGACATGAAGAGACTGTGGTGAATTCTGACTATATTGAGAAAGGTGGGTATACATGTGTGCATGTTGGAGCGTGAAGAGGAAAACACAAGTCAAGCCTGATTTTTGCTTGGAGAAACCGGTTGGATGGTGTGTTACTCACTGGAATCAGAAACATCTTCTAGAGCAGTGGTACTTTGGGAAGGGGGGAGAAGTGATGATGAATTCCACAGGGTAGCCAAGATGAGATGCCCCACAGTCAGTGGATTAGATGGGTCTAGAACTCAAGACAGAGTTGGAAATACAGAACTACCAGCCATCGACCTGTCAACAGAAACCAAAGCTATTAGAATGAATATCTTGAGGAGGAGAGGGGCTGAGGAACCCTAAGAAATACCAGTCTTTAAAGTCATCCCAATACTTTGCCTGCTGATTAATATTACCTTCTTGGTCCCTACTGCAAAGAACCAGATTGACTCTACGTCTTAAAGGATCTGGCAAGTCACTTTTTATTGTGGTCCCAGCTGGGAGCTCTGTGGAGGACAAAGCCAAGCCCTAGGCACTTCAGACGTCTCTCATAAATTATCAATTGCTCAACCAAAAGAATTTGTAAATATCGCTTGGTCATATGAGTGTTACAGTCATTTAATCGTCTGACTCTTGATTTCAACTCAGGTCATGATCTCATGGTTTTAAGATGGAGCCCCATGTTGGACTCCATGCTGGGGGTGGAGCCTTGGTATTCTCTCTCTCTCTCTTTCTCTCTCTATCCCCTCCCCCACCCCCGGTCTCTGTCTCTCTCAAAATAAATAAATAAACTTCTGAAAAGTAAAAAAAAAAAAAGTTAAGAATGTTTTTATTGATCACATGGAATACCACAGACAGAAGATACAGTATCAAAACAATCCAGCTAGGGCAGAGGTTGCTTGTGCCTGTCACTACGCTGTTACCGGGGGTGGCGGTTGGGGGTAGGGCAGAGGTGGCACAATTCTCTGCTTTTACCATCTTCCTGAATCACAGGCACAATTTAATCAAGGAAGCAGAGAAGGTGACGGCTGTGACATATCAGCCAAAGTCATGCCTACAAAGAGCCACAACCAAAAACAGCACTTATACCCCCGATAACAAACTGCAATCAAAAGCTTTTGGCATAACCCTTGAGTCATATATGTACAAGGTCTCAATGGTTGTAAATGTGGGTCTCAGAGGCATTTTCCTAAACAGGGTTAGGGAGAAATTCACAACCAAGAAAATAATAATTCCTTTCACCGTTTTATGAAACCCTGGGACTATCGAAGTCACCCTTTATTTTAGTTTGTTTTATTTCACATACTCTGAAGTATTCCAGAGCCATTTAAGATACCATCTGTTGAGAGTTTCCAAGCGTCCATCAACGTTAGAACAAATATTTTGATGTACTAAGGAGCTTAAATCAGATAAGAGTTTTTTCGGGATACAGAACCATCCAAAAATTGTTATCTTAAAAGATTTAGTTATTTTCTTAATCATGCATCTGCTACAAACTCATGTTTTAAAGCACTAACTCTTTGCAGGCACGTGAATCCCTAAGATTAGACATCTTGGCAAAAATAGACACGTGGATTAGGGCGAATAACAGGGTGACAAAATGGAATTATATATCCTGCTGGAAAACCTCTCAAAGTTTTGAACTCTTTGAACTTTAACAAGAATTTGGGCATTGTACACTGGCCCACTGATTTTATAAATAAAAATCCATCTCTTTTAATTTTCTTTGTAGAGGGAGGTTCTAATTAAATGAAACTCTATTTTTTTAATTGAATATTTGATGTTTCTTATATTTCAAACACTTAACATTTATCAATTCATTTTCCTTTGACAAATATCAGCAATTACCTATTTATTAGCATGTTAAGTGACTTTTAAATGTTGCCTTCAATACCGGTGACTGAGAAAAAGTAGATTTAATTGAGAGGTGAGGATTTGTGCTTTGTGAGGATTTAAGCTTTGTGAGGATTCCAAAAGAAGAGCAATTCTGAGGAACACAAATTTTTTTAAATTTATAACATTGGTTTCAATGTGGCTAACCACTTGTGAAACATATGGTTTCCATTCACTTGAGTGAAGGAGTTACAAATTAAGAAAAAGAAGAAAGACCAAGAAGGAAATAACAAAATTGCCTTGTGGGAGAGCAGAAAGAAACAATTAGCAACGGTTTGGAAGGAAGGGTATAAGAGGAGTTGAGTGGTGTGTGTGTGCGCGTGCGAGTGTGTGCGTGTGTGCGTGTGTGTGTGTGTGTGTGTGTGTGTGTGTGTGTGTAAGTAATTCTCTTTAGTGGGATTTGCTGAGCTATGAACGGTAGATAGGGAAAAGAAAATCTGGTATGTTGCAAGTTCACCATGCCTCTGAAGGGAGAAAGAAGGCAGATTTGTACTTGACAGTTCCCCGTATTGGCCACGAGGTGGCGGCATCCACCCATGAGAGTCCTCTCCTGAGACTGCGGAAGGAGGCTGTGTGGATGTAAGTACACAATAGTTGGACATACAGCACATGGGCGGGGGCTTAAACAACAGACATTTATTTCTTATGATTCTAGAAGCTGGGAAGTCCAAATCAAGGTGTGAGCAGACTGTGTGACCGGTGAGGACCTGCTTTCTGGTTCACTGCAGGCCATCTTCTCTGCTGGGTGGAGGGCGCTCTCTGGTGCCTCTTTTATGAAAGTACTGATTCTATTAATGAGGGTTCCTCCCTCAATTCCTGGTCGCCTCCCTAAGGCCCGACCTCCTGATACCCTCACACTGGGAGTAAGGCTTCTGTATATCAGTTTGGGGCGGGGGGGTCACAGCTGTTCAGTCCATCGCATTACCATTACTTTGATTGCCCCAGATTTGGACAGTGGAATCCCCTTCAAGATGGCGCCTGACCCTTTGGACATGCTCCTGTGATTCTTAGAATACTTCCTTACTTTGTGAAGTCCCGAGGAATCTTAGGATCAACTTGTACTTTCCCTGCCACAGTCCTTGAACCAGCCATTTCTCTAAGAAGAGTTGCTTCCTGTTGGTGGAGAATGGATTTAGAAACTAAGACCTTTGTGCCAGGTAGGCACATTTCCACTGGTGCATCGTTGCTTCTAGGCTATCTTAGCAGACGTGGTAGAAGATCTATGGAATATACATAACACATACACATACGTGCACATATTTCACATATAACTGTTATGGTTTCTATACAGACTGTCAATCAGAAACGATGCGTGACTCAGTTAAGCACCCAACTTCTGCTCAGGTCATGATCTTATGGTTAGTGAGTTCAACCCTGCATTGGGCTCTGTGCTTACAGCTCAGAGCCTAGAGCCTGCTTTGGATTCTGTGTCTCCCTCTCTCTGCCCCTCCCCTGCTTGCAGCACCTTTAAAAAAAAAAACACTTCATTTTTAGAGCAGTTCTAGGTTAGCAGCAATGTTGAGCAGAAGGTACATAGATTCCCCATATACCCTGTGCCCCCACAGGCTTACCTTTCCCATTACTAACACCCCCTCCCCGCCCCCCGCAAGAGTGGTGCATCTGTTATACTTGGTGAACCTCTTCATACGCAACATTCTTCCACAATGTCTTCCTTTTACATCAGGGTTCACCTGGTGTGTACATTCTATGGGTTTGGACAAACGTATAATGAACGGCATGCGTGTACCATTAGAGTACATACTGATGCTTCCTGCCCTAAAAATCCTGTGTTCTGCCTATTCATCTTCCTTCCCTCTCCTAACCTCCCGCAACCTAATATTTGGAGTCATACAGCATGTAGCCTTTCAGATTTCTTTCACTTAGTAACAGACATTTACAAGGCATTTACATGTCTCATCACAGTTTAAATACTCATACGGCGTGTATAAACCTAAGAATGCAAGCCAGACGGGTAAATGGAAAGCAAAATCTCCTCCATGATTAACATTAACTTTTCCTCTCACTAAATCTTCCAGCTGAGGAATCTCCTGACATGAAAGTGGTCATGGTCCCCAAAGTGAGAAATGGTAAGTCATTTTGTCTTGAAGACAACAGCGCCAATGGAAACTGTAATTTTGCTGTCAGCATTTAAGAAACGAACCATCACATTTTTACACGGTTCCTTCGGGAAGGTGTTGATACAACTAAATATGCCAAGAGACTATCATCTCCCCTCTCTATTCTGCCAGGTCGTGGGGATTTCTTCAACTCAAAGCCAGAGAGGCAACTTGGAATGTGTGCCAAGGATAAAGGGTATGGTGGTCTCTTTTCTTCCTTCCCATCTCATCAGGGAGGGACCATCAGCTTCCATCGGCAATGGTGTTTCCAAGAGGATTTTCGTCCTCCCTGGATGAAATGGAAAAAATTAGTGTGACCCCCATGACTGCCTTAAAATCACATAAACTTTTTGAGGTTTTCCAAGGACTTTTTGTGTGGTTAGGTTTGGTTTTATTGTTAATTCTAACAGGAAACAGGAAAGGGGTAAAAACACCAAACAATGAGAAAGTTGCAAAGTTTCAAACAATCTTTGTTTGAAATAAATAGTCTTACAAAGAGATATGTCCCTGGTATTCATCGAAATGTAAATCAATTTAGCTTTGATCTTTCTCTTTACTTTACAGCTCCAGTTTAGCTTTGTTCTTGGACACCCTCTCCATCTCTTTAACGATTTTTTTTTTAAGTAGGCTCCATGCCCAATGTGAGCCTTGAACTCAGGACCCTGAAGTCAAGAGTCACATGCTCTACCAATGAGAGTCAGCCAGGTGCCCCAGAGGCCTCCCCAGCTCTTATCCTCCAAGAAATTTCTCCACATTTGCCTCCCATTTGACCTCACCTCCTTCTTTTAGTTAATACAGGAAAAGCTGTAGGTGCATAGAGAGGTTTGGGGATACAAAAATAACTACATGAGCTTTAATGACATTCACAAGAAAACAGATTTTTTGGCCCAAGTTTTCCTTCTTCAGAAGGGAAGGAGTGCTCTTCCTCTTACCAGCAGGGGATGAGGAGCAGATTGGGGAGCGAAGACGTGGACCAAAGCTGAGGATGCTACAGAGTAGACGGTTCAAAGACCAGAGTCACAGGATGGGGGTGATATGGTGCTTAATACATGCTGCACATTCAGTAAATCCTATATTGTACAGTATTCAGGATCTGACTAATTGAGAAATCAATTTCTATTTAATTAATGCCATCCCATTTGAATTAGTCGTGGGTTTTTGTTTTGTTTTGTTTTGTTTGTTTGTTTGTTTAGGCAGATCTTATCAGTGCCTCAGCCTTTACTCCAGCTGCCAGATTAGCATCCCTTTGCCCAAGGACTTTCCAGAGTCTCAGGCGTCCGCTCTCCTGCACCTGGCTCAAGGGAATGAGCTGATGACTAGAGAGCAGATCTTAAAGAATGACTGGTGGAAACTGGTGGGGCAATTTCCCATTTCCTTCACCCAACCAGGGAGTTAGCTCTGAGGTTTGTGTGATATGGGATCCCAGGGTTCCCAGCTGAATTATGTTTCAGTTGTACATGGTGGTGTCTGGCTTGATAACCTAGACCATCCTGCTTTCCTTCTCTTCTTCCCTTTCTTCCCCATTCACAACAACATTTCTGGGGATCCCAAATAGACTACTCACTCTCAAATCCTTGTCTCCCAGGGTCTGCTATGAGGGAAGTCCAGATTGAGAATATGTAGGTAATTGTGGCAGGTCTTTTTATTATTATTATACCATGGTAAAACATAGATAACACAAAATTTACCACGTCAATCATTTTTCAGCATATAGTTGATGGCATTAAATACACTCACACTGATGTACAACCATCATTACTACCCTACCTCGAGAACTATTTTGTCATCCCAAACTGAAACTCTCTACCCATTAAATAATAATTCCGCATCACTTTCCCATTGAGCTACTTTACTGCCTTTGCTTTGCAGCCCTAGGAGCTACTGTTCTGCTTTCCTCTCCACAAATTTAACTATTCCAGTTATCTTTATAAGTGGATTTATACAATATGTATCTGTTTGTATCTGGCTTCTTTCACTTAGAATAATTTCTTCAAGTTTCATCCATGTTGTAGCATGTATCAGAATTTCATCCCTTTTTAAAACTGAAACTATCTCATTGTGTGTAGTACTACATGTTAGAAATAAGCTCATCCATCCAATCAAAGGAGGGACGAAAAGACTCAGCACAGTGAAGTGAGGCTTTAATCAACATTCTCACAAGAGCAGGTGTCTGATGGACAGGCACACTCGGGGCAGTTACAACAGACAGTTTTTCTCCTGGGGTGCAAGTCCCTCCCTGGCTCCTCATTGGCTGAGGAATACAGAGGTCACAGGCTTACCCGGGTGTCAATTCATCCATGAATGGACATTCATTTCCACCTTCTGGCTACTGTGAAATAATGCTGTTGTGAACATTAGTATACAAGTATTTATTCAAGTCCTTGCTATCAATTACTTTGATATATACCCAGAGGTAGAATACTGGATCATATGTTAATTCTATATTTAATTTTTAGGAACCTCCATACCGTTTTCCACAGTGAATGCACCATTTTGCTTTCCCACCGGCTAGTTATAAGGCTCCAATGTTTCCACCTCTTTCTCAAGACTTGTTATTTTCTGTTGGTTTCCCTTTTTTTAATGTTTTATTTATTTTTGAGAGAGAAATAGAGTGCAGGTTGGGAAAGGGCAAAGAGAGAGAGACAGAGACAGAGAATCCGAAGCAGGCTTCAGGCTCTGATCTGTCAGCACAGACCTGGACGTGGGGCTCGAACCCACAAACTAAAAGGTCATGACCTGTGCCAAAGTCAATGCTTCACTGACTGAGCCATCCAAGTGCCCCTGATTTCTTTTTTTTAAAATAGCCATTCTATTGGGTGTGAGGTGGGGTATCACTGTGGTTTTCATTTGCATTTCCCTAATGACTAGTGATTTTGAGGATTTTTTTTCCAGGTGCTTATTGGCCATTTGTATTTCTCCTTTGGAGAAATGTCAGTTCAAATTTTTTGCCTATTTTATAATTAGGTAATTTGTCTTCTTATTGTTGAGTTGTAGGAATCAATTCTTTATATATTGTAGATATTAACTCCTTATCAGATATATAGTTTGTAAATATCTTCCCATCCTGTGGGCTGTCTTCTCACTCTTGCTCATGCCCTTTGATACACAGAAGTTTTTAAGTTGTACAAGGTCTAATTTATCTATTCTTCTTTTGTTCCCTGTGCTTTTGGTGTCATATTCAAGAAATTGTAGTCAAATCCAATGCCACGAAGCTTTTCCGCTTTTTCTTTTAAGAGTTTTATAGGCTTAAGTCGCATGCTTATGTATTTAATTCATTTTGAGTTAATTTTTTTATATGGCATAAAGTAAGGATCCAACTTCATTCTTTTGATAAATAATGTGGTTGATATATTATTTTTTTAAAGCCTCAATGATTATGAAATAATTTGAATAGTTTTGCTAAAGGTAAAGGGACATAGTTTATTTTCTAGTAATCCTCCTACATTCTTACTTACACGGTAGATTTCTGGTCAATTGCCCAGGCCGTTATAAAATAACTAATTCAAAGACAGAAAGAAAATGATAAGTCTGAAATCTGTGGGGACTGAACAGTGAGGTCTGACTAGTACACAAATGAGTGTGTGTGTGCTTTTTAATTTTTTAATGATTATTTTTTTATTTAAAAAAACTTTATTTTTTTTTGTATTTATTTCTGAGAGAGAGAGAGAGACAGCGTGAGCAGGGGAGGGTCAGAGAGAGAGGGAGACACAGAATCTGAAACAGGCTCCAGGCTCTGAGCTGGCAGTCAGCAAGAGCCCCTCGTGGGGCTCGAACCCACAAACTGTGAGATCATGACCTGAGCCAAAGTGGGACACTTAACCAACTGAGCCACCCAGGCAATCCCACAAATGAGTGGTTTTAACTTCACTATCTCCTTCATGACTTTAGAGGGGCAAATTATATTTAAGAGATGAGGATATTCTTCATAAAGGATATGAAGAAGCAAAATAGTGTTAAAAAATGAAAGTAAATAAGGGGTGTTTGGTTGACTCAGTTAGTAGAGCATGCGACCCTTGATCTCGGGGTTGTGAGTTCAAACCCCACAATAGGCCTTAAGCTTACTTTTAAAAATATAAGCAAATTAGTGCAAAAAAAAGTAAAAAATAACCAACAACCAACAATGTAAGAGCAAGTCTTGCTCTGAGCCCTTAACAATAAACTTCAACCCATTTTATCTTTGAGTCTCGAATCATTCCTAGGTTTTGTGAAAAATCTGTCAGTCACATTTAATGTGGTAGACCTTTAAGGGAAATTAGAAAATTAGATTTAAAAAATCATAAATAAGAAAGAAACAAAGAGATCCAGAAAGCTCTATCTCTCAGCTTTAATAGAAAATACTGGAATGTGTTTTTTAAACTTGAAGTTACCTAATGAAAGATTAGTATTATAATGAGTCACTAGGAGGGAGATAATGATTTAAAAAGTAAAAGTGAAAATAAGTAGATAGGAGGAAGCATTTCAGAACCACACATTTCCAGACTAACCAAAGTTGTCCTCCCTTGGCTTTTTTCTCCACTCTAAAGTTTTATTTATTTATTTAAAAAAATTTTTTAATGTTTATTTATTTTTGAGAGCAAAGCGAGAGACAGCATGAGTGTCAACAGACAGAGAGGGAGACACAGAATGTGAAGCAGGCTCCAGGCTCTGAGCACAGAGCCCGATACAGGGCCCGAACTCACGGACCACGAGATCATGACCCAAGCAGAAGTCAGATGCTTAACCGACTGAGCCACCCAGGCGCCTCAACTCTAAAGTTTTAAAACAGCATTTTCTGCAAAAGAAATAAACGAAAGGATAGGCCTAAAGGCAATCCACTTTTTAAATGTCTTCCCTACACTGTGTACCATTATGTCTCGGGTCCAATTAGAATACTTTCTCTCAATTATCAGGCTCCTTGGCTTGGCTGTTACTGCTCCTTGTCCTGAGTGCTCTGGGTCTGTATAAACCTGGCAAATCCTCCTCCCCCTTGGATAATCATTAACCAGCATATCAAATCCCATTCACTTACAATCAGATCCTATTGACTCTCCCTTCCAGAGTACAGCACAAGTGAAAAAGGAAGGAGGTGATTTAAAAGCAGGCTTCATTTCCTATGATTTTCTACAACTAGATAACTTTGGCTTTCTTTCTTCATTTTTCCCAAGGAACAACCCAAATGATTGTACTATTGGGTGTCGCATTATTTTTAAACAATTATAAGTTTCCCTTTAGAGATCCTATGCCCTGAATGAATAACAAATTCATGAAAGGCAGAAAAACACAATAAAAAGGCAGCAATAAGCCAACATATATCTAATAGATACAGTACTTATTTCTATGCTTAGCAACGATGCCAATTTTATATTTTGTTAGCTGAGTGTGGATTGCAGCTTCTTTTGGTAGAGTTCAGCTTCAACATGTCCTGCTTCTGATCTTGGCAAATATTTATTTTATCAATATAAGGAGAAAAAGAATAGCATCTCCCCTCCTTCCCCCAACGCTTCCCCCCCAGGCCCCAGCCCTCATCTTTCTCCTCTGTTACTTGGTATGTTACTCTCTGTCCTGTTAGAAAGCCGGCATGTGAGATTCTGGACCCCTCTTTGAGGGGGCTGGTGGGCAGTTAGGATGCACTATGGCTTCCATGCGTTGTGTCGGATGCTCAGTTGATCATGCATCAGGATGAAAATATTTAGAATTGCCCAGAACACAGCTGGAGGTGGCTGAAGCACCAACCTTCGGCATTCTGAGTCATCTCCCTGGAATGGAGTACATAGTGTAAACATATTCACACCCACCCTATCTATCTCTATGGCTAGGAGGTACCCTGAACGAAGCAGGGATGGATTGCCCTGCATTGGCCCTCAGCTCTTCCTTCCTGAAAACAACTTTTCTCAGTGGGAAGAATCAGACATATTTGCTAAAAACTCCAAACCACTGGGAAGGTTAAAAAAAAAAAGAAGGTCTGTGCTTCTACAGCCCACCTGTTCCATCATGTAAGAGATGTTGCTAAGCTAAGCTCTAACTCAGAGTCATCTTCACCCTGTTCGGATATATTGCAAAATGTGAGATATGTTTTTTTAGTAATGAATAGAAATAGTGGCAGTTGGCTCTGATAGCTAATACTCCTTTATTTAGGTGCATAAACCTACTCGGAATTACCAAGGCCATTTTGCCTTTGTGATATCATCCCTCTGCCATTTTATTTCTGGAATGTCTCCCTGAAGCATAACATAAGGTGGGCTTAAGTAATAAAAAATCATAATTTAATATGGGTGGGTAAAATAACCAACAGTAAACATTATATTGAAAGCAAAGTATTTGCATTAGTCATCATTACTTTAAAATTGCTTTCTCCATTGAGTTTATTGCCCAAAAAATAAATATATATTTGCACATCATTTAAATATGTGTGTGCACGCACATATATATACTTAGCAACCCCTCTCATTCATTACTTTGGCGTTATTATCTTAGTCCTAAAAGGTATACGAAGGGGAAAGAAGTGTGGTGGGGGGTGGTGTTGAACAGGTCATTGAAATTATGCAGATAATCAATAGTTGAACCACGATTGGAATATGTTTTCTTCCTTCCGTTTGCTTCTTTTTTTTTTAATTTTTTTCAATGTTTACTTATTTTTGAGAGAGAGACAGAGTGTGAGTGGGAAAGGGGCAGAGAGAAAGGGAGACACAGAATCTGAGGTGTCAGCATAGAGCCCGACATGGGGCCCGAACCCATGAACCACGAGATCACGACCTGAGCTAAAGTCAGATGCTTAACCAACTGAGCCACCCAGGTGCCCCCCTTCAGTTTGCTTCTTCACACACACTCACTGATCAAGGTAACTCATCACCCAAACTAAAATAAAACCAAATACTCCATTCAGGGGGCATTTGCTATTCTCCACTGCTGTTTCCCCCCTCCCCCCCTCAGAATTCAACATCATCCTCTGGGTTTAATATATCATTTCCTTGCATTTGATAGCCATGCCTAATTAGCTTTGCACCTGGGTTTTGTTTGTTTGTTTTTGTTTGTTTCTCGGCTTGTTTGTTTTCAGGTCTGCACAGTGGCAATCTGACAAAAATCCTTATTATTATGCTATTAAACTTCACTGAAGTCTATTACAAGGTTGGTTTGAGTCTGATGTAGGTCTGTCTACCTAGTATTCTGTACAAAGCTCTCCTTGTTGGAAAATCTACAACATCTAACTTGGCTTCACCATAACACATTCTTCAGTATGACCCAAAGACAATATTAAAGAGGCGTTCCCTGAACTACTTATAACCTCATTTTGAGAACTGAATATGACCTCCCCCAAACCTCTACTAATCTTATCATGGAAAGGGAAGCAAAACTTGTCAAGGTTTAAGTTCCCTTATCTGTCCCATAAGGGAACTGGGCAAAATGACCTTAAGACCATTTGAGCTCTGGGAATGCTGATTTTTACTTTCTGTATTATTTTAAGACCATACAGTCGCAGAAATCAAATGTATCTTTAGAGATTTATTTTACATATTTGCTTCTAATGAGATTTCTGCCTTTTAGAAGAGCCTTTATTTCCTCTATCCCAAACTTCTTACTTAGAACAGTTAGTGATGGCTTTGTATATATCAAATAATCCATGGACCAGCTCATTTCTTATAGAATAAAACAAGAACCCAGACACAGAAGTTAAGTGTCTTTCTTTGGGTTTCTGAAAAAGAGTGAAATCCAAATTTGCAATATGTTTCCAAGTTCAATGTTATATGTTATACTTTTATGTAATGTTGGAAATACACTGCTCAGAGGATCATTCTCCTTCCTTTGTTTGGCAACTGGAGCTAGACTGACTTGTAATTTACATTTCTTGTTAAATGTAAATGTAAGAATTGTGTCCCAGCATGAGTCAGTCTATAATGTTTACTGAGTGAAAAACAGCTACAGCTTTCAAAGGTAGTTGTATAAGGAAATAGAATGGAAATGAAAAGTATATATCCCTTTGGGGCAGATTTCAATCTCATAGAAAAAATAGAGCTAGATACTTTTGGTTTATCTCAACGGTAGAAATTATAACTAAGCTTAGGAGTTAGTGACATTATACAAAATTAATATGACATGTCTGGGTGTGGTTATTGGAGTAACAGACTGGTTGAGAGGAGGAAGAAAAATTGTTTTTTTGAGCAGTGTTTTATTTTTTTTTAAGTTTACTTATTTTGAGAGAGAGAGAGAGAGAGAGAGCAATTTGCAAGCATGCACAGTTGGGGAAAGGCAGAGAGAAAAGGAGGGAGAGAATCCCAAACTGGCTCCACACTGTCAGTGCAGAGCCAGACTCGGAACTTCAATTCACAAACTGAAAAATCATGACCCGAGCTGAAATTGAGAGTGGAGGCTTAACTGACTGAGCCAACTAGATGCCCTCTGAGCAGTGCGAGTTTTAAAGTCCAGGGGTGGAGGGGCGCCTGGGTGGCTCAGTTGGTTAAGTGTCTGACTTCAGCTCAGGTCATGATCTCACAGTTCGTGAGTTCAATCCTTGCAACTCAGACCCTGGAGCCTGCTTCAGATTCTGTGTCTCCTTCTCTCTCTGCCCCCTCCCCTGTTCATACTCTGTCTCTCAAAACTAAATTTAAGAATTTTTTTAAAATAATAAAAAAAAATACATAAAGTGGGGGGATAGATGTGGGTAGGTGGGGAAAGGGTAAGAATGCTGGGGCAGAGGAATGGTGTATATCATGACTGAGATAGGTACAAGTATGCGAAAAATTATAGGTGATTCAGATTAGAAGGGAAATTAAAATTACCTTTCAATGTTTGGTTCCTTATTACGCTCATTCATTTACTCATACTTTAGATCCTAGGTACCTACTATGTAACATTTGTTGTGCTTGATGTCATGTAATTATAAATCCCATGACTGAGATGATGAATTCCAAATGAAAAATAAGTACCCTCCCTTTCTAACTCCATTCTTGTTGTCTCGTACGGAACATTGGTGTAAACTCAGCACCATGCCGCTTGATCACGGAAGGGAGTCTCCCTTAAGTTCAGTCTGCCATGAATCTCCGTAACTGTTGGCAGGTCAGGCCTCTTCATGGAAACCCCAGAGAGTGGCCACTTTGCACTTCCGCTTCAGGCCTTCTACTCCAACCCTGGAGACTTGAGAATGGCTTCTTTAGCCTGTTTTTCTAACCGTTCTTCCCCATGCTGTCCATAAACATGAGGCTTGAGCCTTAGAATCTCAGGCGCACCGCAACCCCGTCCCTTCTCTCTGTTGAGGCAGCGTTCCTTAAGCTTCTGTTCCTCATGTCCTGTTGTGCCATTTCTGCCCTGTCACACACAGAGTCTCGCTGTCTTTTGTAACCTTTTAGCTCCTATGTACATTGGGGGATGTGCTCAAATACAAAGAACAAAAAACCCAACTAGAGTGGTTTATCCATATAGGGATTTGTTTACCTAAAGCAGTAAGAATCCAAGCCTTTCTATGAGGAAGACTTCATTCGCCCGCTTCTCCATTCCTTAACATCGATTGCTCCAGATCCAAGCACTGTATGCATTCCAGATAGAAAGAAGTAGGAAGTCAAGAATTTCTATTTATCTCTATCTCTTGGGCCAAATGAAGTCACTTGGCCAACCTTAACTGCAAGGGAGTCTGGGAAAGGAAGATTTTTGGTGGAGTAAAGGCTGGGTAGAAGAGGGCTGATGTGGCTTATTGAGTGCACCCCTGCCACAGAATCCAACTCCAAAGTCCTACCTCCACTTTCTTATTCCTGTTTATGAGTTGCAGTCTTTTTTTTTTTTAACTATTTAGAATTTTTTAAAATTTATTTTGAGAGACAGTGCAAGCAGTGGAGGAGCAGAGAGAGAGGGAGAGAGAAAATCCCAAGCAGGCTCTACACTGTCGGTGTGGAGCCCAGTTGGGGGCACGATCCCACAAACCGTGAGCTAATGACCTGAGCCGAGACCAAGAGCCAGACGCAGACGCTTAACCACCAGGCACCCCAAGTTGCAGCGATTCTTAAACACGCCTGCAACGGCAGTTGGAGGGGGTGAGTATACATATTTGGGAGTGAGGCCTGCTTCTGATCAAAGACTTGAAAAGAACCCTCCATACATTCTGGCTTCAAACAGAACATCTAAAAAATACTCAACATCTCCCTGTGAAGATGTACCTGTTCCCAGCATTTTGTGCTAAAATTCTGTTTTATTGTTATGCTAAAAAGGTGTCTGCTGCCTTTCCAGCCTGAAGCTACAGTGGAAAAAGCCACCTTCTATTCCTTTAGTCTTAGTGGATATCAGACTCTACGACAGGAACAGAGGTTGGCAATAGGCTCACTCTTCCATGCCTGATATTCTCATTTGGGTGTATAATCATCCCATCAGACTCAACAGGTATAAAGCTTAAATCCTTATCTTATTCCTGCCCTTCTGTAATTACTTATTTGCCCCGCACAAATGCTTCCCTCATCTGGCTTCCCAATGTTTGTTCCTGGCACTATTGAATCACTCATCCCCCAAAGCTCAAAGTCATCTTGACAATTTCTCCATCGTATCCTTCCCTATAGCCACTGGAAGTCCAAAAAGGAAAGAAGTAAGAGTGTGGTGCTAAAAACATATTTGAAGAGGGGAGCCCAGTTGGCTCTGTCAGGAAAGCCTGGGACTCTTGATCTGGGGATCATGAATTCAAGCTCCACATTGGGTGTAGAGCTTACTTAAAAAGTAATAAAAATAAAAATATGTTTGAAGAAATAATGGTTGACGCTTAAACAGAAAAGACACCTAGGTGGCAAATGAGCACATGAAAAGATACTCAGTATCTTTAGCCATTAGTGAAGTGAAAATTAAAACAATAATGGAATCCACCTCAAATCTATGAAAATGGCTTTAAAAACTACTGACTGCACCGAGCACAAACAAGAATGCAGTGAAGTTGGAATCCTCATACGCTGCTGGTGGGAAAACGAAATGGGACAGCCATTCTGGAAAAACATTGGGCAATTACTGATAAAGTTAAACATACCCCTACCGTATGACCCAGCGATCCACTCTGCTGTATTCCTCCTCAGAAAATGGAAGCTATATTCACACAAAAGTCTGTATATGAATGTTTTTAGTGTCTCTATTCATGAAAGCCACAAACTGGAAATGACCCAAGTGTCCTTCCATGGGTGAATAGCTAAACAAGTGGTGGTGCATTCATCCCATGAAATACTGCCCAGCAATATAAAAAAATGAATGACTGAAACATGCAGCCATTTGGATGACTCTCAAAAGCATTATGCTCAATGAAAGAAGGCAGTCTCAGAAGCTTATGTACTGTATAAATGCATTTATATCATTCACAAGAGGACAGAATATAGGATTGAAGAACAGATCAATGATTGCCATTGTAGGGATAGGGAGATGGTGTGACTCTAAAAGAACAACCTGAGAGACTTTGGGGGGTGGCTAATGGGACTCTTCTTTGTGGTGGATTGTGGTGATGGTTATACTAATTTGTACAGTATGTCACACTTACAACACAGCATGTCAACGTTCATACAATTGTACACCAAAAAAGTACATTTTAATAGATCGTAATTTAAGAAGGAGAACATGCAGAAGTGTAATAACAAGTACTGTTGGCACAAACAATTCAACTGAAGGGAGTAGAAGAGTGCTAGAAAGTAGTACACTAGGGGCGCCTGGGTGGTTCAGTTCATTGAGCATCTGACTCTTGATTTCAGCTCAGGTCATGATCACAGGGTTGTGGGATCAAGCCCCACATCAGGCACTCTGCTGAATGTGGAGTCTGCTTAGGATTCTCTCTCTCTCTCTCTCTCTCTCTCTCTCTCTCACACACACACAAACACACACACACTCCCTCTTTCCCTTATAATAAACAAGGCAAGCAAGTAAACAAGCAAGAAAGAAAGAAATAGAAGGAAAGAAAGAAAGTGAACTAGCCATGGGCATCCACCAGAGCATTATAGAGAGAATGGAAAGGACTGGCTAATCTGGACATTTGGTTAAATGGAGGCCTGTGAAGAGACCCTCTTCACTCTTACTTTAAAAAAACAAAAAACAGGGGCGCCTGGGTGGCGTAGTTGGTTGAGCGTCCGACTTTCGCTTGGGTCATGATCTCGCGGTTCGTGGGTTCGAGCCCCGCGTGGGGCTCTGTGCTGACTGCCAGCTCAGAGCCTGGAGCCTGTTTCAGTCTGTGACTCCCTCTCTCTCTGACCCTCCCTTGCTCACGCTGTCTCNCCAGCCAAAGAAATCACACCCCAACAAAAAAAAAAAAAAAAAAAAAAAAAAAAACATTTAAAAAAATTAAAAAAAAAATAAAAAAACAAAAAACAAAAAGACAAAAAAAAAAAAAACCCAGCATTTTGATTGTCTGAATTCTCTAGATTAAAAAAAAATCAGAATGCCTGGATGACTCAGTTGGTTAAGCATCAGACTCTTGATTTTGCTCAGGTCATGATCACCTAGTCATGAGGCGAGCCCCACATCAGACTCTCTGTTGAGCATGGAACCTGCTTGGAATTTTTTCTCTCTCTCTTGCTCTCTGCCTCCTCCCCCCCAAACTCTCTCTCAAAAAATAATAATAATTAAAATAAAAGCTGTAGAAATATCCTTCATCTTTCGATTGCTGAAAATCAACAAAATAATTCTGAATACGGGCCCCACTGAAGTTAGATCTTGAGAAAGTTCCTTTTGGAGATAGATCAAGAGACACCTATCATAAAATTCTGGCTAACCTTCCACCTTCTTATTTCCTGGTACCCATCATCTTTTCCTTCTCCAAAAGTCTCAGAAGAGTGGACCCTTCTCCAAGCAAGTAAACAAGCAAGCAAGAAAGAAATAGAAGGAAAGAAATTCCATGTCCTGAATTCTACAAACTTCTTGCAGCCAAAATCTCCTCCTTTGTGCAATGGCGCTCACTTTCCTATGTACCAAAATCATTTATCCTTGTATAGTCCTTTCTGTGAACATTTAGAGATTTTAAAATGGAGAATTATAGGCACATGTTTTCACAGCTCATCTGTAGACATTTGTTAAGTCATTCTTTCAGCATGAACAGACACTCTACCTTTTCTAAAGAGATTTATTTACTATTCCTTTACTATCATTATTGCTTTATTCAGAAACTTTCCTACCAATATGTAGAGATTCCATCTAGAGGTAATCTGTTAGGTGTATTTCTGTCTACGTAAGGCAATATGTGGGAATTTCAAGCCATTTGAGGAATAGAGAACAAGAGACTGAGGTATATAGAAGCAACACTGAAGAATGGAATGTCCTTGAAGATCCTCAAGTTAAAAGTTTTCCTATACGCCCATGGCATGTGAAGCATAGGGTTGAGGAGAAATCTCAACCTGTTAGCAGTGGACCATGACTGTGCCATTTCTTCTGTTTCTGCAGAATGCTGTGAGGTTGTGATTTTGCTTCATGAGAGGAAGCTTTAGGAAGAAGTCTTGGGCTGGGGAAATAGGAAGAGACTACACGAAATGCCCACTGTCTCAACTATCTTCAGCTGTCCCAACCCTGACCTAAAAGGAACCTAACATTAGTCTGTGGGGCCTGTCTGGCCAGGAATGGATACTATGAATTGCTGTGAGCCATTGGACCTCTCTTTTCCCACACTTTACACCCACTCACAAGCACTTCTTGGCAGTCAGGGCTTGGAGCTCATCAGACTCAAGTCTGGCCTCGTGGAAGAAATAACAAAATGTAACAAAGGACATTGGGCAAGTCATAAGAATAACAAGAAAGCTCTGATTTAAATGCTGGGTGCCCATTTTTAAATGAAGCATGGAGATACCTAAAAGTTAACACTGGCTAATTGTGGCAGAATAGCTTTCTGAAAAAATGACTTCAGTTTTGAGTTGAAACCTTATTTATATATGTACTCTTGCCCCACCGGCCTAGCCTCCTTTCAGAGAAAAAAGATAAAAGACAAAAGAAAGAAAAAAGGATTTCCTCTACATGATCTCCTTTCCCAACTCTCCTTTTCCTTTCTGCTAAATTTCCAGTTGAGTGTCTGACTTTGGCTCAGGTCATGATCTCACTCTCAGTGAGTTCGAGCCCTGCATTGGGCTCTGTGCTGACAGCTCAGAGCCTGGAGCCTGCTTCGGATTCTGTGTCTCCCTCTTTTTCTGCCCCTCCCCACTTGCACTCTGTCTCTCTCTCAAAAGTAAACAAATATTAAAAATTTTTTAAAATAAAATTATGACAACAGTATGTGAGGTGAGATTTGCTGTAAAGAAGGCAAATGAAGAGTTGATTCTGCAAAAGACTTAGTCTGTGCAAAACAATGCAATTCTGGGTCTGCAGCCAGCAAGGGTTTACAGACCCTGTCCTTGTGAAGCTTACCCCCTGGAATAGTCTTTTTCTACCTTTTTTCACTATTGTCCCCCCAAGGAAACATTTTAGATATATTTTTCCTGACCATCCCCATCATGAAGTTTTCCTACAACAGGTGTGCTGTGCATCTGTTTTTATATTGTGTCTATTATCTATGCTTTATACATAGAAAGTTAAAGATGATCTTGCTCTTCTAAGACCCAATGTTTGCATCTGGGGTGATTTTATCCTTGTGAAAAATGCACGCTCTAGGGGAAAGACAAATAATAAGCAAATAAAGAAGAAAAAGAATTGTGATAAATTTGGAGGAAACATAAGAGGCTAAAAATTCAGGTATGGTTACTTTATTTTTAATGTTAATTTTGAGAGAGAGAGAGAGAGAGAGAGACAGAGCTTGAATAGGGGAGGGGCAGAGAGAGAGCGACACACAGAATCTGAGCAGACTCCAGGCTCTGAGCTGTCAGCTGAGATCCCGATGTGGGGCTCAAACTCACAAACCATGAGTTCATACCATGAGCCGAAGTTGGATGCTTAACCAACTGAGCCACCCTTGGGTACGGTTACTATAGATAAAGATATCCAGTTGCTTGCACTGACTGAAAGAGAGATTGGAAACAGTTAATCTGCAGCCTTTCCTTGTCTCTGTTTATTTTCTACCTCACATTGCTTGGAATACTGGACTGTTACAAGCAAACCCTGGGGTAGGGATGCTCCTGCTTCCTGGTCCCATTTTTCCCTGGAGCCCAGCTGCCTAAGTTCTCCATCTGAAACTTGATAGGCAAAGAAAGACTGAATATGGGAAATACAAATCAAAACCACACTGAGATACCACCTCACGCCAGTCAGAGTGGCTAAAATGAGTAAATCAGAGAACTCTAGATGCTGGATGTGGAGAAACGGGCACCCTCCTACACTGTTGGTGGGAATGTAAACTGGTGCAGCCCCTCTGGAAAACAGTGTGGAGGTTCCTCAAAAAATTAACAGTAGAACTCCCCTATGACCCAGCAATAGCACTGCTAGGAATTTATCCAAAGGATACAGGAGTGCTGATGCATAGGGGCACATGTACCCCAATGTTTATAGCAGTGCTCTCAACAAGAGCCAAATCATGGAAACAGCCTAAGTGTCCGTCAACTGATGAATGGATAAAGATGTGGTTTATATATACAATGGAATACTACTTGGCAATGAGAAAGAATGAAATCTGGTCATTTGCAGCTATGTGGATGGAACTGGAGGTTATTATGTGAAATGCATCAGGCAGAGAAAGACAGATACTATATGTTTTCACTCATATATGGATCTTGAGAAACTTAACAGAAGATCATGGGGGGAGGGAAGGGGGAAAATAGTTACAGAGAGGGAGGGAGGCAAACCACAAGAGACTCTTAAATACAGAAAACAAACTAAGGGTGCATGGGGGGGCGGGGAGCGGGGGAAGTGGGTGTTGGGCATTGAGGAGGGCACTTGTTGGGATGAGCACTGGGTGTTGTATATAAGGGATGAACCACAGGAATCTACCCCAAAAACCAAGAGTGCACTGTACATACTGTATGTTAGCCAACTTGACAATAAATTATATTTAAAAAAGAAAAAAGAAAGACTGAATGTAATCCATGATGTACAAATGATTTCTCTCTTCCTGGTTTTAAGTTTGTTTGTTTATTTAGAGAGCATGCATGTGCATGTAAGGGTAGGAGTAGAGAGAGGGAGCAAGCTCCATGGTGTCAGCACAGAGCCCCATGCGGGGCTCAATCTCACTGAGCCAGCCAGCCATCCCTCTCTTCTCACAACAAGTCGTGCAGCTTCCCTGAACCAAGCAAAGTCAGTGAAGGCAGTCATTCATGGCATCCAATATTCTTGGTCATTTATTTCTGGGCAACTCTGAGCAGGCCATTGTTCTTAGTAAGGGTGTGAGATTATTAAAGATAAATTGATCTTGCCATGCTTGTGGTGGAACAAAGCATAGATATTTGCCTAATGCTCTCTCCACATAGGTATGCTCCAGAAAAATAATACAGGGTAGCTGAATGCTGAAAGGTAACAATGCTCTGATTACATGCCCTGGTACGGGTTTTAGAGTCCAGACCACTGTTTGCATTTGTCAGGGAAAGTAATTACTCTAAGACTCCATTTATACCGATGTAAAATAAGAATAGTGGTGCGATCGTATTGGGTTGTTCTAAGGAATAACGAAAGTAATACAGGTAAATTATTTAGTGTAATACTTAAGAGTTCAGTAAGCCCTCTATAAATAGCCGCTGTTATTGTTTCTGTAAGCCAACCATCTTCTGTTTTGGTAATCCATCCTAATTTTGCTATTTTTTTTAGAGTACAAAGGTTAAAATTTGGTTAAAATCAAAGCAGGATATCTGGTATTTAATAGAGAACATAGCAGCTTTTCTAATGTGTCTTGGTTACAATTCAGTTAACATTTGTTTATATATTTTTAAATTAATCTGTTACTTCATTTTTCTCCTTTGGCCGCTAAGTCACATTTTATAAATGATCTTTTTACTACCTTTCATCATCACTATGAGATCATGAATTAAATACTCGTAGATCTGCCAACTTCCAACTTTAGTCCTTGACGTGGCTTATACCATTTGAGTCCCTGGAACATTCAAAGCAAACTGTCTTCCCAATTCCTCCCTGAACCTATATCAGCTCTAAGATCCTTATCCATCTTATTAACATCACCAACCTGATAATCATCTAAGCTAATCCTCAGGATTATCAATTTTCGTGCGCAGTCTAATTTCTCACCATATCTATGTGATATTTCTATTATGCGTTCCTGCCTCTCCGTTCCTTTTCCAAAGCCTATCCAAGTGTATTTCCTCAAGAGAGGTGTCATTTCCACATGCCAGACAGAGGCTCAAGCACAATGGAATGGACATTTATTGTGTTTGAGGCCACCCAGCATGTTTAAACACCCTTCCTATGTTTGGAGAATTTCCCATATCTCGCTTAGCCTGTTTAGTTAGGAATCAGGAATGTGGCTGGGGCCAGATCCTGGTTTTGTGAGGCTTGAAGCTAATACAAGTTAGGAGGCCTCCTTTAAGGAAGAGCAACAAAATCATGAATTTAAAATTAGGTTTCAGAATTAAGTGCTTATTCCAAAAGTGGAAAAAAAAAAATCAAAGCAAATTACAAAATTTTTTTAAAAATTAAAAAAAAACAAATAAAAAAAAGTGAACAGTACCACAACCATCACAAATCCAGAAAAATGCTATCATTTTTAAATTAATTGTCTAGTGCACCTCTTCAATATTTTTTCTTTATTATTTTGCCTGCATGCTCTTTGATTGCCTCTTCATGGGACAGTGATTTTGTAATATTTTTTCTACAAAAGAACAGAAAGAGGGGCTCCTGCCTGGCTCGGTTGGTAAAGCACACGACACTTATCTCAGGGTTGCAAGTTCAAGTACCATATTGGGTGTAGATTACTTAAACATAAAATCTTAAAAAAAATAAAGAATAGAAAGATACTTCAGTTTTTCCTTTAGCAAAGTTGGTCAAAAAATTGTCTTGTTGATAGTTTAGAAAGTTTCTTTAAAGCTTCACAACTCATGGTTGATAATGCTGCGTATACTCAGTAAGCGTGGTGGGGAAGACAGAGCTGCATTTATGGTATCTTTCTTTTGCAAATTGTCCCCAAACCTATGACATTTTTAGAACTTTCCCAGGGACATGGAAGGCCCTGTGCTAGTCCTAAAGTGCCAGCCTCATCGGCGCCATGTTCATACCATCTCTGCATGCATTTAGGCTTCACCAACCAGATACACTTAAAAGGATTTCACCCCAGAAGCAAAGAAATGCAGGAAGCAGGAGTCTTTACAATCTGCCATTTTATAGGAATGACAGCAGAGGCGTTGCTCTTCCAGAACCTGCTTGGTGAAAGTTCTTGTGGTGGGTCCCTGCCCAGCAGCAACTGCACCCTCTCCCCTGGGCAGCCTCACAACAGGATGTAGGGGTGGATCCTGGCTGCAGAGTGTCTGGGCCTGACACTCCAGTCCCCTTCCAGATTCTGAGGTACCAAACATGCTTTATTTTTTTAAATTTTTTAAATATTTAGTTTTGAGAGACAGAGAGAACGAGTGGAGGAGGGGCAGAGGGAGAGGGAGACACAGAATCTGAAGCAGGCTCCAGGCTCTGAGCTGTCAGCACAGAGTCCGACGCGGAGCTCGAACTCACCAACCGTGAGATTACGACCTGAGTCGAAGCCAGTCGTTTGATCGACTGAATCACCCAGACGCCCCCAAACATGCTTTATTAAATTTAAATTACTTTGGGGGCACCTGGCTGGCTCAGTGAGTGGAGCACACCACTCTTGATCTTGGGGTTGTGAGTTGGGTTAGAGATTACTTAAAAATAAAATCTTAAGGGGTGCCTTGGTGGCTTGGTCGGATAAGCATCTGGCTCAGGTCATGATCTTGTGGTTTGTGGGTTCAAGCCCAGCATTGGGCTCTGTGCTGACAGTGCAGAGCCTTCTTGGGATTTTCTCTCTCTCCCTCTCTTTCTGCCCCTCCCCTGCTGTGCTCTCTCTCAAAATAAAGAAATAAACATTAAAAAAACATTTAAAAAAAGTAAATAAAATCTTAAAAGAAAATTAAACAATAAACTTAAATTACTTTGTTCTGTCTATCCTAGTGAGGGTCGTTTCTGTTTGCAAAGGCAAATCCTGACTAATACCTGTGAGAGCACGCTCTACAAGGCTCTACAGGGCTGAGGCATGATGAGCCCCAATCCAAGGATGGAAAAGCGAATCCAGTCAGAGCGCACAGGGAAAAAAAACAGTGTCCAAATGCTAGAAGAGTAAGGATGAAGGTCAGATGCGTGGGGCTCAGAGTGGAAGGTAGAAGTCAGGGAGCCAAGAATCTATCAGTGGAATGAGATGAAAGCAAAAGAAACTGAGAAAAAGCAAAGAGAGGTAGATCATGACTTCCTTCTATAGGCCTGTGGTTGGGTGGCATGTAAGAGGGTCAGGGGGCCTTGAAAAGGGACAGGAGGCCGGCCAACACTTAAAGTCAGGCTTTCATTAGCTCTGCACTTGGAAACACAAAAGCCTTCTAATCTCCTCCCACCTGGTTTTCTGCCTGCAGTAAGTTGTTCACATAAATAATCACTTGGGGCCATTGTCATTGCCCTACTTAAAAACAAAATCAATTGTAGCTCCCTGTGGCCCACAGAACATCACAGAACTCATTAGCCTGGCATTTCTGAGTCTCATCTAGGTCAGTCCATTTCTCCAGCTTAGTCCTCATCAATCTTCTCATACTCTCTACGAGAGCCACACTTAGCTCTTTGGTGTTTCCGAGACATGCATTTCATTTTCCCATGTGCATGCTGCTCTTTCTGCCTGGGTAGCCCTTCCTGTCACTTCCCAGCACATCCAAATCCCCTTGTCTTTCAAAGTAGCTCAAATGCCACACATTTTTTTTTAACAGCAACATTCCTTCCCCTGGCGCTTAACATTGACTGCCCTTCTCATGGTACTTTCGCTTTCATTCTTGTATTACAGTTCTTTAGAAACTTACTTCCTCTAAGAAGACATGAACTCACTTTGATCAGAATTCATGGCACAGTGCCTCGTATATTACAGGTGCCCCAAATAAGGTGAAACCAAGAAGCACATGAAGCAACTCCTGACATATAATTTTCTGTAGAACCTAACCCAGGTGACGGTGAGCTAAGGTGGAAGGGAAGAGCAGGTGCTATATTACACAAGGGAGTGGGAGTCACAGCTCTATAAGAGACCAATGAAGAATCTTTTGACATGTGGCCTAATCACACACAGCAACTGGTGATATGGAGATAATAATTCTGATAGATTAGGATTGTTCTGAGACTTAAGTAAGGTTCTAGAAGGCACTGAATACAATTCCTGGCACAAAAGAGATGCCGACTCAATATTAGTGATTTTTCTTCCCCTTATTCTCCCCTTCAGACTTAGCATTTCTAATTTCACACATTCTTCCCCCCACAACTTTGTTTTCTGGCCTGTTCATCCATCCTCATTTCATCAGTATTACTACTTCTTTTCTTAATGTTTATTTATTTTTGAGATAGGGAGAGAGAGAGAGAAAGCGAGCGGGGTTAGGGCAGCAAGAGGGGAACAGAGGATCTGGGGCAGGCTCTGTGCTGAAAGCAGCAAGCCCTATGTGGGGCTCAAACTCATGGACTGTGAGATCATGACTTGAGCCGAAGCCAGCCTGTCAACGGACTGAGCTACCCAAGCACCCCTTATCAGTATTACTCTTAAAAGTGTGACTAAGATACCCCAAATGTGAGCTGATCAGATCACAGAACAGTGGGAATAATTTTTGGTGTGATCTTGAAACTGTATTTCCATTTTTGCAGCACAACCTAGCTATGTCATACTTTGACAAATTTTAAACCTGTGGTTAAGTAAGACCTTCAGATCTTTTTGACCAGACTACCTCCAGGTCACATATCCATTTTATACTTGAACTTAAATGCAAACACTGACACTTATCTCTGTTAAATTTCAACTAATTTATCTAAAACCAGAATCTTACTTTACCAAAACCATTTCCAGCCTTGGTTTTAATAATCGGTCAAAAAGGTATGGGGAAGGAACAGTAAGCAATAACTACAGAACATTCTCCTTAGTCTTATTTAATGATTGCAAAATAAACACCTCCCACAGTGATCTATCTGTAATACAGGGCAGCAGTTTGGTCCATGTGAAGGGGGAAAAATGAGTTTCGCACTTTTCTTCTCCCAATCATAGCCACATGAGTAATTACACTTCAACAAACTGAATAAGAGAAATATATTTCTTTCGAGATCACCTTAAGAAAAATGAAAAGAAAAAAGATGGCATTTCTTTCATTTCTCAACTAGAATTATTTCATTTTAATTAAACACTGCATTACTGTACCAGCAGCACTGTCTCCAAATTTTGATTAGCAAGTAATATTCTTGCTCTATGATAAAAATCTAAGAAAGTTAAGTTTCTCAGATTCTGTGCAAATGAAATTATATTTCATTGACAGCATGTTAAACAAATAAAGTGATCTAAATATCAAATCTTTTATTGAGATTCTTTTGCTTAACTTCCCCATTATAGGAGCCCTATGTGATGTTTTTTCTTATCAGGAATTTATGGGAAATATTCAGGAGCCTTCTAATTTCCCTTATCAATGTAAATCCTATGCACATCAAACATACTTTTAAAGGGAGGGATATTGAGGGGCACCTAGGTGGCTCAGTGGGTTAAGTGTCCAACTTCCGCTCAGGTCATGATCTCCCAGTTTATGAGTTTGAACTCCTCATCTGTCTCTGCACTGACAGCTCAGAGCCTGCTTGGGACTCTTTCTCCGTCCCCATCTCTCTGCTCCTCCCCCACTTTTACATGTGCACATGTGCACAAGCTCGCTCTCTCTCTCCAGAATAAACATTTAAAAAAGTAAACATAAATAAAGTTGGGGATATTGAGTAATAAAGAGAAATTTCTTCAACAGGAAATCTCTGTGAAAGTGAAATAATTTTAATAGAATAAAGAAAAATTCTGATAAAAAAGTGTTTAAATCTCTGCCCATACTTGGGAGAAAGAAAATGAGGCTAACATCTAAACCAAGTTTTGGGGATTCATCTAGCCTCGCACTAATTTTTCTTTTCCATTAAAGCCTATCTGGGATATTTAATATATACCTTAAAATATTTAAAAACAAATTCTTATCTGGGATCCAAACCAAGAAAATGATCCATTGGATAAATTGGGGATTTCAGTGCCAATAAAGTTAGAAGATAGGGAAGTTGAATGGTAGGGTTAGGGAGTGAAATTATTCTGCTATTGTGTTTATAAAACTCAGAAAATGCTTTTTCCCATCTATAGCTGGGGATTCAATTAGCGTAAATAGGGAAAGATAACCAAGACTAAAAAATGCTACAATTTTTCTTAGTTTGTTTGAATGTTTTCAGATGTATATATTCCCCAGATATAGAAAAAAGACCATGTGAATATAATTAAGCTTCCTCTTTATAAGTCAAGATTATTGTTAACACCATTTTACATTGTATATCATAAATGGAGTCTCTGTGGAGGCCGTCAGGCTGAAAGTGAATTTATGTTCTAAGATATCTTTTCTTTCACAAATCCTCTATATTTGTTGCCATGCTTTAGAGCACATATCTTTAAGGCCTTTTGGGAAAGTCTTTTATTAGTTTGAACCATGGAATTGCCAATATTTTAATCATTTTTAATGTATTAAGCATCAATTTCTCCTGGCTTACCCTAACCTAATCAAGGATCAAGTAAAAAACTGAAGAGGTTTTTTGCCAACTGTCTTTGTCAGCACCCTGTGATGTGTGCAGAACTCTTACCATAGTCAATATGATGAAAGGTAGACTTCAGTGAGCCACCTTTTCCCATCCCACACACAGCTGAGCAATTTCTTATTTCCTTCATCCACCGTTGACCCTGGAGCTGTCTTGTTTTCCACTGCCACTGTCTCAAGGAAATAGAGCCATGTCTCTAAGAGAATGTCATCCTGCACTGATGGCCCCTCTGGCAATATAACTTTTTTTAAAAACAATTTTTTAGTGTTTATTTATTTTTGAAGTAGAGAGAGACAGAACGTGAGTGGGGAAGGGCAGAGAGAGAAGACACAGAATTTGAAGCAGGCTCCAGGCTCTGAGCTGTCAGCACAGAGCCCAACGCAGGGCTTGAACTCACGAGCTGTGAGATCATGCCCTGAGCTGAAGCTGGACACCCAAACGACTGAGCCACCCAGGTGCCCCAGGCAATATAACTTTTTGATCCGCTATTTCTGGTCTGCTGTCATCAAAGCTCCACTTATCGCTTTGTATTAAATTAACTTTTAGTGCATTATGGGGAAAACACTTGGGATTTTGAATCATTGAGTTTTAGAGTGAGGAGAAATCTTAGCAATTACTTAACCCAACTGTCTGGTAGTAAATATTGCTGGTTGTTGGTTCCCTCTATCAGCCCAGTTTCCACCTGGGTCCCCCACTCTCCCTGATGCTGCCAGTGTGGTTTGGCAGTGGGTTAACTTAGCTGTGGAGATGATCTCATTGGTTCAGCATCTCAGTCTAAGCCAATCTGTTCAGCTAAGTTCCTGCTATTAGGATGGGTGTTATGTGTTGAATTGTGTCTCCCCCCCGCCCTTACCTCCCCAGATTTACATGCTGAAGTACTAATCTTTGGTACCTCAGAATGTAACTGTATTTGGAGACAGGTCTTTTAAAGATATAATTAAGTTAAAAGCAGGTCATTAAGGTGGGCCCTAATCCAATATGACTGGTGTCCTTATAAAAGAAAATTTGAACACAGACATGTTTAGAAGAAAGACAGGTTGAAGACACAGGGAGAAGATAGGTATCTACAAGCCAAGACAGGAGGCCTCAGGAGAAACCAACCCTGCTGACCCCTTGATCTTGGACATCTAACCTCCAGAACTGTGAGAAAATACATTTCTACTATTTAAGCCTCCCAGTCTATGGATTTTGTTATGACGGCCTTAGTAAACTAGTAGGATGGATTAGGCATTGGAGCGGGACCCTATTTGAACCAAAAAGGAGGGAAGTTTTTGGAAACCTCTAGGAAAAGAATCTTCCTCGTTGAAAGGAGACCACCAGGGGTGCCTGGATGGCTCAGTTTGATTAAGCCTCAATTTCAGCTCAGATCATGATCTCATGGTTCTTGGGTTTGAGCCCTGTATTGGTCTTGGTGCTGACAACTCAGAGCTTGGAGCCTGCTTCGGATTCTGTGTCATCCTCTCTCTCTGTTCTTCCCCCACTCATGCTGTCACTGTCTCTCAAAAATAAACATTAGAAAAAAAAAAAAAGAAAGGAGACCGCTAGAAGAGATAATCTTCTTTTCCTTGTGGTGAGGTGGAGACGCAAAGCCTGTGAATCCTGAAGCCAAGTTTGTCATCAACAGGAATGCCACCCTGAGAATGAGCCAATAGTCAGCAATGCGCATAGCCAGGAAAATTGTGAAAACCAGAGTTACTCAATTAAGCCAACTCAAAGCCTGCTCAATCTCTGAACTTCCAATTATGTGAATCAAGAACGCTTCTCTGTTGTGTAAGCATGCTAAAACCAAAATTTCTGTTATAGTCTCTCTCGTATTTGATAAGTTACCTACCCCTTCCTTTTACAGAGAGGGCCCAAGGCCCCAGCAAATTTAAGTGATTTGTCTGATGTATCAGGACACAGTAGGAACCTTCTTGTTTCAAGTTACTTAATCTGTCCTTAATGCAGCCAGGTTAAAGATTGAGGTTACATACCTAACTGCTAGGGGCATTAAGAAGAGTACAAGTAAAGGGTTTCATGAACAGGATGAAGAAAATATTCACTCTTATATGGTCCATCCAAGAATGCTAATGATAGAATTGTAAGTATTGGAAAAGGAGAAAAATAATCTGAAAACTAGCTTTTTGGGTCAGCAGATCAACTCTTATGTTCTCCCGTGCAGGCTAATTGTTAGCGTCTGTAGTAGGGACTGTACCTTACCCAACATTTAGTCCCTCTCTTTCTTTTATTACCTTCCTGCTTATGGGTCTCAAGATTCCTGTGCTGCTTCAAGCATTCTTCCACCTGAGAGTAGCCTACTTGCACCTCTGCCTTGTTTTGAATGCCTGAACTCCTATGTTTATGCTCTTTCCCATGATCTGGAAAACATAATTACATTTTCAAAGTGGCTTCCATATTTTTTAAGTGGCTAAGGAGCATGTTTTATGAGAATGCAGACCATGGTGATCCCTTATATAGAAGAATCATATTAACTGTTTGAGGAAGTGGGAATTTTACCATATTTGGCTGCTTTGAACTTCTTGACAGCATCAGACCACTCTATCTCATTTACATTATTTTTCTTCCAGAATGTGGGAGGAGTTACACTGAGATACTCTCCTTTTATACATTCTAGGCCACAATTTTGTGAATGAATTCTTTCTTTTAAATCTTGGCAAGCTAAATTATGAATAGGGATTATCAGTCAAATTGAAATTTTATCAGGGGCACCTGGGGGGCTGAGTCGGTTGAGCATCCAACTCTTGATTTTGCCTCGGGTCATGATCTCACAGTGTCTGAGTTTGAGCCCTGTATCAGGCTCCGTGCTAACAGCGTGGAGCCTGCTTGGGATTCTCTCTCTGCCCCTCCCTCACTCATGTGGGTGCTCTCTCTCAAAATGAATGGATTAACATTTAAAAAATTTAGGGACACCTGGGTGGCTCAGTTGGTTAAGTGTCTGACTTTGGCTCAGGTCATGATTTCAGTTTGTGAGTTCGAGCCCTGTATCAGGCTCTGCGCTGACAGCTTGGAGCCTGCTTCAGATTCTGTGTCTCCCTCTCTCTCTGACCATTCACTGCTTGGACTCTGTCTATGTCTCTCTCACAAATAATCATTAAATTTAAAAAATTTAAATTTGATCTTTAAAAAGACATGTTGTAAGTATAGTGAGAGCAGGAAAATCTCCTTAGAGCTTAGAATTGTGGCATATAGTGCAGGACAAATAAACATCCATTAACTAAATATTTGAATGAATAATGTTTTTGTTGAGTTTTTTTACTCCCTTTACCTGAACGAATGATATCTGATACAATTTTGTGATGTATTTGTGCATTGCAAGTTGATAAATAATTTTATGTAAAAAAATCACCTCTAGGTCAGTTTAATATCAAATTTTCAAAGTTTCAAATCAGTATATATAATAGGAAAAGATAGGCCATACAATGAAGTTGTGGCCTGTACATGAGATGTTATTATTTGAACATGGCCATTAGCGACTGAGTTGAATAGATATCACACAAAGACATGAATTTTTAAATGCCATTATGTAAGGAACCCATAGATGTTATCCTTTTCTCCCAGAAGTGGGACATGCAATTAGAGTTACAGTTCTCCTAAATTGTTCCATTGTCTTCTTTTACATGGTGACAACACTTTCTTGTCACCCTTCTGTATGCTGTGGCTCAAATCAATAAAACCATTCTGGGTTTTTACAGTTGTCAAGGATAGAGTATCACACCCTTGTCTTCTAAAGGTTTCTAAGTTTGCTGTAGGGCCACACTAGTAGGTATTTAAGCACAACAGAAGTCGAGAGACCTGTACAAGTCTGTGCTAGAAAAATCTAAGAACTTTCGTTTGTTTTTTAATAAGATAAGCAGAGTCATTGTATTCTCATGGCTAGTTCTTTTCTGTTGTTCTTATTTTAATGATTTCAACATTTGAATTGTTTGGGGTTCAAGTTGCTTGTTATCTTAAAGTACAGTTGGCAGTACACCTAAATGTAAGACCAACCCCTCGTTACAGCGAGGAACTTGATATGGGGGAATTGTCATGTTATTATTGTCAATCTACTTGGCCCTTCATATTTTTCTAGAAACTATAGTCTAGAAACTGGATGTGAATATTCTAGAAACCGCAGTCTAAATTTTCTGCATTTGTGATTGAAAATCTTAACTATTTGGAATATCAACCCTTGAAATTAGCCAAAAAAGTCACTGATGCACCAGTTGATTTTGTATTTTAAACACTTTATGTCCTCTTTCTTCATGCCAGAAACAAACAAAAAAGTTTCCTTAAAAAACTGTTCAGTACTTGATCAAAGAATGAAAAGAAAAATCCATTTAAGTTTCATTCAGCAACGTCCATGCTTCACCACCCTTAGCTCAGCTTTCTTTTCTTAATTTTGTGCATCTGGTGTTCCTTCTGCACAGATATTTGAAGACAAGACTGATTAAAACGAATATCCTATTTTTGTTTGTTTGTTTTAAAGTTTATTTATTTTGGTGGGGGAAAGGTCAGAAAGAGATGAGGAGACAGAGAATCCCTAGCAGGTCCTGCACTGCCAGCACAGAGCCTGACACAGGGCTCAACCCCACAAACCACGAGATTATAACTTGAGCCGAAACCCAGAGTCAGACGCTTAACCGACTGAGTCACCCAGGCACCACAGAATGTCCTGTTTTTTGAGTATAGCTAGTAAGAATTAAAAAGTTTGCCAGTTGGCAATCAGCTATAATTTTTCTTTCTTTTATGCTCAGTGTTGACAAGGTGAATTTAATCTCCTAGCCAAGTTTTACTAGCACAACTCTGGGTGGAGAAAGTTCTTTCTGATTGCTGCTGTTCTAAGAGCTATAGTCACTGAAAAAATTTCCATATTAAATTACATGGTAAGCAAGTTATCTTCAGTTTTAGGCTATCAAGAAGACTTTGACAAAGTACTTTGTATTTCCATTTGTTTCCCTAGGGTAATGGTGTTCTGCTCAAGCCACCATTATCATTTCCAATCACTGAGCTCTAAGAAGTTAAATGAAACGAGAACAGTATCGATGGCATTTTGGCACCCAACAAGAAGCCATTAGAAATCTCTGAAAGTGCACATAAACTTCCTTGCAGAGTCTAGGAAATAACACATCTAATGAAATTTCCATCCAAGTCCATTAAAAACAACAAGAAAAATCAACAGACACAAAAAAATAGCCGTAACAAACAAAAACAACGCTTCATTTGGAGCCTCCTTACTTGGCTGCAGATTTGAGATCCTGTGAACATGTCAGAAGCACCCAGCCACGTCTTGTGACTCACAGACACACAATGCTTCCGCTGGGAGCATGGACAGGTGAATACAGATTTGATCTGTTCACTGACTTTGTTCTTAAATATATCAGCCACTAGTTGGTGGAAGACAATGCCATTTGGCAGATGAGAATTCTACCACGGAACCACCCATGCAAAGCAATGCCATTTGAATTTTTCAACAAGTGCTTCTAGATTCAAAGTAACTGTGAAAAAGGAAAGAAAATGAACTTTCAAATCAAGTAAGTTATGTGACAGCAGGCTCACTATGACAGATTCACTTTTAGGGGTGATCTAGGTAAGATCTAGGTCAGATTTCACCGTCATTGTGCCTCAAAGTCACACTGATGCTGGGGCTCTATCCCTAGAGATTGAGTTGTTGACCCAGCAATTCCATTTCTAGAAGGGGGGGTAAAAGAGGTTTCACTTTTCATTCCATAATTTTATATCCAGTTTGAATTTTTCCATTTTAAATATGTATATGTATATATATTTAAATTAATTTGAGAAGCATTTGTTATTAATGTGGCCCTTCCTAGCTACTCCCCACTTGCTAGTGGTTACAGTTTTTCTAGGTAGTCAGAATATCAACAACAAAACAGAAGTCTATATGTAGTTTTATTCATTTTTTAAAAATTTGTTAATGTTTTATTTATTCTTAAGAAAGAGAGAGACAGAGTATGAGTGGGTGAGGGGCAGAGAGAGAGAGGGACACAGAATCTGAAGCAGGCTCCAGGCTCTGAGCTTTCAATGCAGAGCCCAACGTGAGGCTTGAATTCACAAGCTGTGAGATCATGACCTGAACTGAAGTCTGACGCTTAACCGACTAAGCCACCCAGGAGCTCCTATATGTAGTTTTAAATGTATGGGACTGGCATTATAAACTTTTATGATAAAAATGGATTTGAAACTTTGGCAGTCTGGTCTGCCAACATACAAGTGAGTAGTTCTATAATTTCTCAGAGTTTCAGATCTTCAACTGTAAAATGGGTACTTTAATACTGTTCTTGTTTTTTGAGGTTGAGTGAAAATTAAATATGATCCATGTAAAGTAGTTGTTGTATAACAGGTGTTCAATAATGGTTTGTAGGGGGCGCCTGGGTGGCTCAGTTGATTAAGCATCAGACTTTGGCTCAGGTCATGATCTCACGGTTTGTGAAGTCAAGCCCCACGTTGGGCTCTGTGCTGACAGCTCAGAGCCCAGAGCCTGCTACAGATCCTGTGTCTCCCTCTCTCTGCCTCTCCCACACTCATGCTCTGTTTCTCTCTGTCTCAATAATAAATAAACATAGAAAAAAACTAAAAAATATAACGGTTTGTAGCTATTATCCACCCTAACCAACTCCCATTCCCACCCCAACATTAAGACATAGTTTCCAGATTATTGCATTCATTTACTCATATCATCTTTTCATGCAAATATATGGGTTTTTAATTTACAAATGTAGAAAATACATGAACATTTCCATAACAGAGTATCCCAGTCTGACCCCAAAAGCAAATAGGATTTTCTTCTAGCTAGTGAATGTTCTCTGATCCTTTTCTGCCAGCTTTTCCTCATCATCTGCCCTTTGTATACCTTTCTTTATTTTTATTTTTTAATTTAAAACTTTTTTTATTTTTGAGAGAGAGAGAGAGAGAGTGTGTGTGTGTGTATGCGTGTGAGTGGGGGAGAGGCAGAGAGAGGGGGAGACACAGAATCTAAATCAGGTCCAGGGTCTGAGCTGTCAGCGCAGATCCTGACTGAGGGCTCATCTCATGAGCCATGAGATCATGACCCGAATGGAGGTTGGATGGATAAGCAGTTGAGCCACCCAGGTGACCCTCTTCTTTCTTAATGTTTATTTTGTGTGTGTGTGTGTGTGTGTGTGTGTGTCCTACAAATTTTAGGATTATTTGTTCTAATTCTTTGAAAAATGCCATTAGAATTTTGATAGGGGTTTCATTGAATCTGTAGATTTCTTTGGGTAGCATGGACATTTTGACATTATTGGTTCTTCTAAACCATGAGCATAAAATATCTTTATCTTTATATTTATTTGTGCCTTGAAATTCTTTCATTAATGTCATGTTGTTGTCAACATATATCTTTCTCTCCTATATATCTCTTAAATTTATTCCTTGGTATCTNGAATGGAGGTTGGATGGATAAGCAGTTGAGCCACCCAGGTGACCCTCTTCTTTCTTAATGTTTATTTTGTGTGTGTGTGTGTGTGTGTGTGTGTGTGAGAGAGAGAGAGAGAGAGAGAGAGAGAGAGAGCGCACAAGTGAGGGAGGGTCTGAGTGAGAGGAAAGAGAGAATTTTAAGCAGGTTTGGCACTCAGCCTGGAGCCCACCATGGAACTTGAGCCCATGTCATATGAGATCATGACCTGAGTAGAAATCAAGAGTCAGATGCTCAACCAATGCAGCCACCCAGGCACCCCTATGTACCTGACTTTCTTCACTGGCTTTTGTTTATATGTAACCACAGCTTCCACAGCTTCATGAATCTCAAATAATGTTCCAGTGGGTGGTGTGTTTTTTGATAGGACACAGATGGATTTGGGGTAAGCATGTGCCTTTGTTGTTGCTGAAGGTGATGGCGTTTCATGCCTACCAGATAGATATACAGTCCAGGGACCAAAATAAGCTAGGAAACAGATAGATTGTACCAATAAATAAGTAGCTTGTGTTTGGGGCTTCATTGTTTTTCCAATATACTTTCCCTCACTGAATAAGGTTGATGCTGTTATTTAGCATTCTCCTGCCAGCTCTGGAGAAGGCCTCTGAGTCCCGCATGGCTGAACCAGCAGCATCAGCATCACCTAAAAGCTTGTTAGAAATCCAGAATCTCTGCTGCCCCCTTCCCAAATGCTGAACCAGAATCTGCATTTCAGTAACTCTCCTGCATGATGTAGGGGTCAGTACAATTTGAGAAGCTCTGACCTGGGGAATGTTTACATCTTTTACTCACCAGATGACTAGACTGTTTTGAGATGTCTTTTAATTTAATTGAGCCTTAGTTCAAGATTTAGTTTACTAGCTCTGCTCGGTGGTGTACAACATTAGTAATCTTTTACTAACTTTGGATGCACTAGGTTTACTGAATGGGAGTAGACAAAGCTATTGTTTTTCTCTTCACCATACTTGTGTCAAGATATTCAGAAGGTTTTGCTACTCTTTTAGCCTCTCAGTCACGTGCAGAATTATGAAATCTTTCCCAACTAGTAATACAAGAGATCAGGTTATGGGCAGTGATGGGGCCTGCTTTTGCTCCTATTTCTTAAAATGTTTACAAGATTGTGGTTAATGGGATTGAGATGCACTTGTTCATTCCTCTGTCCCTTGTTTGATCACTCAGCTGGGACCTGCTACTCGCTATGAAGTTTTTGGTCAATAGATAGCTTTACATCAATCTGTTACTCATATATTGTTATACTTTTACTCATATTGGATTGTTAGTTAGTAACTCAGAATCAAAAAAAAAAAGTAATGATAAAGGACAAGATTATCAATGAGAACTGTAAGCAGGACACTAATTCTCCAAGTCTCAGCTGGCTCCTCTCCAGGTCCATCAGATATAGTCATCCAATCAAATTCTTAAATAGTACATCCACATGTACTGATTTCTTTCTAAAAAAATCAAACTTAACTACAAAAGTGTTGCAAGGATTATTGCCACCAAGATTTTTTGATTATGGGACATGACTACTCCCACATGTGTCATTTGCAGAAAGATGCTTACAACCTCTCTTACCTCATCATTTGTAAACAAAACTCAGCAGAAAAGAGAGCAGTTGATCCTCTCTTAAGTAGAAGATGTGAAAATTCAACACCAATTTATAAGAGCTTTTATCAATTTTTGATGCCATCACAGTTAAATTTTTTTTCCAAAGCCAATATAATATGCCTTTTAAAATATATTTGTTGGTAAGTAAATATTCCTTATAAAATTAAAGTGATCTAACAATTATCTAATTATCTAATAATCATTTAATGAATTTAATTATTAGGTAATTAGATAATTCCTATTTGTTAAAGAGGAAAAGATTGGATATCTTTACATATAATGACTATTATGAAGGGATATATACAATGGAGTGAGTTTCCTAATACAATAGTAAAATGCTATGTGTGCTGACCTAAAATACAGTATTTTAAATTTAAAACCTCTTCTTTAGTATTTGACTTTTGTTACTTAAAAAGTCTGTAGTGCTGTGGTTATGGCACCCAGATTCACTTGTTTATTACTTTGTTACTTTGAGACCTGATACCCATTATAACATTTTGCATTGCATCATAGAAAAAGGTGAGATTATTGTTTTATTTTTCAGTGAGCTCTGTGTCCAATGTGGGGCTTGCACTCACATTCCCAAGATCAAGAGTCTCATGCCCCACTGACTGAGCCATCAGGTGCCCCAGAGTGAGATTATTTTTAAATTCATATGAAAGTTTAGGTAATCATCTATTACTGTAAAAAGAGTTTGAGGCCCAAAAACATTGAATAAGCTGAAGTAAGTGCAATTTGCTAGGGTGTCTTCCATCTTCTTTCAAATTCTCTTAGTTTTCAGATACCCTGGGCCTTTCTGCTGTATCCACTCTACTCCCTGTGAAAACCTGCAGTCCTGGAATTTGCTGATAAATTTACACCCAGATAAGACCAAAGGATTTAGTGCTGTTTGATGTTCACTTGTTTTAATAAGAAGACAACTCTCAGATACTATTAGAACCCAAAGTATTTGAGAATGAACTGGGCATGCACTTTGATAGGTTGGGAAAACTTGATGCTACCTTTGAAGCCACCTGCCTCCTTCATTACTTGTTAGTCCTGTATAGCTGCAAAATGTTTCTAATATTTAGAAGAAGATTAAGCATATCAGTAGGGTCAATGTTAGCATGCTGCAGACCTCTCTTTGTCCTTGACTCTACTAGAGATTTTCACGTTAGTGAAGACCCATTTCAGACTTTCAGGTGGCATGAAAGTGATAGAGTGAGTGGGTTGAATGGCAGTAAATTATAATCCAAAAGAAATGGATCGCTAAGAGCTGAATTTCACTCTTAACAGGGAAAAAATTAATCACACCTGAAACCCCAAATCCTACTACATCAAAGGAAAAGATGGGTACAGTGCAGTCTCTGAAAGTGCTCATTGCTTCATTAATAGAAGCAGAAGGTCTAAAGAGGTAGGTGGTAGATTTTTCTCTTCTGTACTAGTCAGGACATCTAGTGCATTTAAAAAAAGTTTGTTGAGGGACGCCTGGGTGGCTCAGTTGGTTAAGCATCTGACTTCGGCTCAGGTCATGATCTCACAGTTTGTGGGTTCGAGCCCCGTGTTGGGCTCTGTGCTGACAGCTAACTCAGAGCCTGGAGCCCGTTTCAGGTTCTGTAGCTCCCTCTCTCTCTGACCCTCCCCTGCTCATGTTCTCTCTCTCTCTCTCTCTCTCAGAAATAAATAAAAATAAAAAAGTTTGTTGAAAGACCTTGAATGGAGACTATCAACCAGGAAGGGAAAGACATATAAAACGCATCGGCTGGAAAGGGTTGAAGGAACTGGTAATGTCATGCTTGGAAAAGTGAAGACTCAGGAGTAAGAGGCTATCTTCACATTTTTTAAAAGCAATCTCTACATCTGGTGTGGTGCTCGAACTCACGACCCCGAAATCAAGAATCACGTGCTGCACTGACTGAGCCAGCCAGGAGTTTCCCTCTTCACATATTTAAAGGGATCAATGAGAAAGTGTTAGACTTATTCTGTCAGGTCCTAGAGTGAAACACAGTAATATAAGTAATTCTCTCATTCAGAGGTAACTCTATTATTCAAAGAAAGGTTTCTTTGCCTCAAGGAGTAGCTAATTCCCAATTAAAGGTAGGCTTGAAGGACAGATGAATTCTACTTGGCATGCATAATTCAAGAACCAGATTCATAGTTGGACTGAATGTCTTTTATAGCCCCTTTCAGCTGTGAAACTCTGCTACATTTCTATTACAAAATTACAGGGACAAGGCAACTAAAATAATCAAAGTAATCAGAAAATGTAGGTTTACATGGTATTTCTAAATCTTGGGTAATTTTCTTGATCACCTGCATAGTACTTTGAGATTTCTTCTCTATTAAATCATTTTCTATTTCCAAAACATTCAAACTGAATTTTTGCTTATATTAGCAAATAGACACATTTGATAATTCTTTGCACTAGGATACTTTTTGGTGACAAACTTCTGCTTTTATAATGCAGATGAAAAAATGGTCACACTTTTTCCATTCAAAATTTCTAATCCATCAATATATTCTTTTTTTTTTTTAAGTGTTTATTTATTTTTGCGAGGCACAGAGAGACAGAATGCAAGCAGGGGAGGAACAGAGAGAGGAGACTCAGAATCTGAAGCAAGCTCCAGGCTCTGAGCTGTTAGCACAGATCCCGATACAGGGCTTGACCTCATGAACCATGAGATCGTGACCTGAGCCGAAGTTGGATACTTAACTGACTGAGCCACTCAGGTGCCCCAAGATATTCTTTATAGTAATAATCTTTAAAATTTTTTTAAGGTTTATTTATTTTGAGAGAGAGCAAGAAAGAGCACAAGCAGTGGAGGGGCTGAGAAAGGGAGAGAAAGACTCTCCAGCAGGCACTGCGCTGTCAGTGCAGAGCCTGATGTGGGACTTGAACCCACAAACTGTGAGTTCGTGACCTGAGCCAAAATCCAAAGTTGGATGCTTAACTGACTGAGCCACCCAGGTACCCCTGTAGTAATAATCGTTGATGTCAAAGGTTATTGGTTTCCTTGACATTGTGTTGATAAAGATACAGACCAACTTTATCACATTATTTCTGAGTAAAGTAAAACAATGTGCTGATGTCAGGAAAATGATAACTTTTGTGTAGCGGATTTAGTGTGTGTCACATCTGAGGCAGAGCTGCCTTTCACTACTATGAATCCTGACTCAAGAATGGTTGCTTTGCACACTTACAAAGTATTTACTATGTGTCAGACAGGGTCCTGATGCTTAAAAAAGATCAGTTCATTTGATCCTCAGAACACTAAAATGTATGTACTATTATTATGACCATGTTATTTTGTTTGTTTGTTTATGGCCATGTTATTCAAGAGGCACATAGTGAGGTCAAGTAACTTGCCCAAAGTCACACAGGATCCCAAGTGCCTCATAAGATGGCAGTAAGTCAGTCCTCATGGTCACAGTATCCTAGCTTTTGTCTCTTCTCACCAAAACCAGGCCCAAAGCCCTCCTGAAGCATGCTTCCAAACTAATTTTATTTCTCCTCTATCTCATTAAAATTAACATTTTGTGTGCATGTATTTCACCCAGCTAAGGAAAAACAGAAATGTGATTGAAGTGAATGATCCTAAACCATGAATAGATAGATGCTGGCTTAACCTAGCTGGTGCATGGCTATTTACCTTGCTACTTTGCTATAGTTGCAAAATTTAGTAGGAGGACCAACTTCAAGGTATAGCAGAGGGCCCGAAATGCCAAAAATCTAGCTCTGCTTTTCTCTATCAGGGTTGTCTATAAATTTTCGTTTGGAAAAATAAAGGAGATTCTGCTGCTTAAAATAGTAATAAATAGAACCATTGTCCTAACGAACTTGCTGGCTCTTCTGCCCCTCCCTTACCTGCCATCGGACACATTCCCTCCACCCCCTCTCAGATAAGGAAGCACTCAGGGGCTCACAAAACAGGGCATAGCACTTCTGGGTTCAGGAACTTCAGGAGGAGTTTCAGGAAGTAATTTTTTAAATTTAAATTCCAGTTAGTTTATTTATTTTAATTCCAGTTATACCGTGTTATATTAGTTTTAGGTGTACAATATAGAGATTCAACTCTTCCATACATCACAAGAAGTGCCCTCCTTAATCCCCATCATCTATTTTTTAAATGTTTATTTGAGAGAAAGAGCAAGAGAGAGTGGGAGCACAAGCAGGGGAGGGACAGAGAGAGAGGGAGAGAGAGAATCCTGAGCAGGCTCTACATCATCAGTGCAAAGCCCAACACGGGGCTCCATCTCACGAACCCAGAGATTATGAACTGAGCTGAAATCAAGAGTCAGATGCTTAACCGACTGAGTACCCAGCCTCCCCGCAAACATCTATTTAACCCATCTCCCTACTCCTTACCCTTCTGGTAACCATCAGTTTGTTCTTTATAGTTAAGTCTATTTCTTGGTTTGCCTCTCTCTTTTTCCCCGTGTTTGTTTGTTTGGTTTCTTAAATTCCATAGGTGAGCGAAATCATATGTGACTTTTCTTTTTGTTTTTCTTTGTGACTCATTCACTTAGCATAATACTGTCTAGCTCTATCCATTGCAAATGGCAATATTTCATTCTTTTTATGGCTGAGTAATATCCCATTGAGTGTATGTGTGTGTGTGTGTGTGTGTGTGTGTGTGTTTGCGTGTTTCTTCTTTATCCATTCATCAGTCAATGGACACTTGGGCTACTTCCATAATTTGGTTATTGTAGATAATGCTGCTATAAACATAATCCCTTTGAATTAGTATTTGTATTCTTTGGGGAAACACCTAGTAGTGTAATTGCCAGATCACAGGTTTTTCTATTTGTAACCTTTTGAGAAACCTCCATACTTTTTCTGAGAGCAGTTGCACCAATTTGCATTCCCACCTACAGTGCAAGAGAGTTCCCCTTTCTCCATATCCTCGCCAACACCTGTTGTTTCTTGTGTTGTTGATTTTAGTCATTCTGACGGGTGTGGGTTGACATCTCATTGTGGTTTTAATTTGTATTTCCTTCATATTGAATATATTCTCATGCATTTGTTGGCCATCTGGATGTCTTCTTTGGAAAAATGTCTATTCATGTCTTCTGCCCTTCATAGGATTATTCATTTTTTAGTGTTGAGTTTTATTTATTTATTTTTTTAGTATTTATTAATTTTGAGATAGAGAGCACCATTGGGGGAGGGGCGGAGAGAGAGGGGACAGAGGATCGAAAGTGAGCTTCATGCTGACAGTGGCAACCCCCATACGGACTGGAACTCATGAACTGTGAGATCATGACCTCAGCCAAAGTCATGCTCAACTGACTGAGCCCAGCAGGCATCTCTTGGGTGTTGAGTTTGATAAGATCTTTGTATATTTTGGATATTAACTCTTTATCAGATATGTTATTTGGCAGATATCTTCTCCTATTCCATAAGTTGCCTTTTAATTTTGTGGATTGTTTCCTCCGCTGTGCAGAAGTTTTATTTTGATGAGGTCCCAATAGTTCGTTTTTGCTTTTGTTTACCTTGCCTCTGGAGATCAGGAAGTAATTTTGAGCAGATGCTTTCTTTCAGCTTCTCAGCAATGTGAAATCACACCGCAGAGGTGAATATCTCGGTGACAGGATATTCTATTTGATACCTGGTGCCAACAGCCACATTTCCCAGCAGCCTGGCTTTAAAAATGATTGACAAAGCAAAACTTTTAATACTGAGCAGAACGGGAAAGTCACCAGCCACCTCTATGCTTCCACAGAAACATTTCTCCTGTCCATCTCAGAAAAAATCTGAGTCATCTGGGGGCCTGGATGCCTTGGCCCCAGGCAGGTGGCCCTTCTTCTGCTTCCTGTCGTTCTTGCTGTTAACCAGCGGAGATTGTATCTGAAAGTGTCTACAACCACTTTGGTGGAGTCGGATTTCTGGTCATGGGTCAGATCACAGCTTGAAACAGTTTCTTCCTCCACACCCAGTGAATTCTCCAGAGAATCATGAGTGTACATGCAGGTTTCTACCGTCACATATTGGGGTATTGAGAGCAGTGGAGAAATGCCTTTCTGGTTCTAGTCAATGATTAACTTTTGGAGGCAGCTTTTCTACAGCTTGTGTGTGTGTGTGTGTAGAAATAGAGGGCCCATTTTAAGTATTTCTACACAAAGTTACATACTGCTTTTCCTGATCAATTAATGACCCAATTCCATTGGGTCTAGTTCTATTGACTATCATTGAGTCAATAGTAGTATGAATAAATTCCAGAGATCTTCTATACAACATAATGCCTATAGTTAACAATAAGGTATTGTGCACTTGAAATTTCATTGAGAGGGTCAATTACAAGTTCCCATAAGCAGCTTTTTCTATACCAACTCTTTCTCAATAAAGCTGGAGAAAAAGAATGAAGTCCCATTTTCCCAGAAATCCCTTAACTGGCGTAGAGGGGAATTAGGCATACCTTCTCCCAGATTTTTGCTGTACTGTGGTGAACAGCTGACTAGGCAGTTTCCCATTTACTCCTTTAGCCTCTGGGAGTCCACAGGCCAATTCAGTGACATATGCCCAAAGGAATCAACGACTCAATTACAGTTAGAGCTGTATGCCACATTTCCCAGAGAGAAAGCCTCAGGTTACCATTTCTACTCAATTCCTACTGACAGATTTCATTTGATATTACTAACAGTGAGGCTCACATCACTATATACACTGAAAACATGGTTTGAGCCTATGGGAAAGCAGATTTCATCAGACCTTTATAATAAAGGTTTTACACGTGCTTGATGATTATTAAGTGCATACATCTAGCAGCTTTGTCTTCTCTTAAATTTCAGTTCCTCATTTCAACTGAAGGTTCGGATTCTGCTATTAGAAAGACCAGCTACCAACCCCAATGTTGCATAAATCAACTCAATATCTTCCCTAGCCCAAGCACCACTTCCTCTGGAGTCCCCATTTCTTCCCCTATTCATTAAATAAAGCCTTTTTCTGGTCCCTCAGGCTCAGCATTATGTTTAGATGACTCCTCAAAATATTTTCATGGTTTAATAGATTTTAGTTTTGTAAGACCATCCTACAGAACTGTTCCCTTTGCAGCATCATGCCCTTAATCCTTCAGGTACCTACAGTGGGATTGTGGTTCCTGGCTATAGAGTTCAGTCCAAACGGTAAGCTTTACCCAACTGATTGATAATTGAAAGTCTTTTGTGTATATGTTAGTTAACTAGTCACACTAAGAAATGAGAAAGTAACAAATGAGAGTAAAATGCAGGGTAAAGACAATACTTAACAGTAGAGATGATTTTTTGCCCACAAGTGATATCAAAAGAATGAAAGTAATATAAAAGAAAATCCAATAATTATCAATTACTGCCTCACCTAACTATGCTCTTCCTCAACTAGACTAATATAAAATGCACTAATTTCAGCAATATTAATCAATGTGGTTACCCTGGTCTGTGGACCAGCTGTATCAGAATCATTGGAAATCCTTTTATTTTTATTTTAGTTTACTTGGTTTTGTTTTCCCCTTTACTATTTAAAAATTATTTAGTTATGGGCGCACCTGGGTGGCTCAGTTGGTTCAGCGTCTGACTCTTGATCTCAGCTCAGGTCATAATCTCACAGTTTTTGGGTTTGAGCCCCGCAATCCACTCTAGGCTGATGGCACTGGCAGTGCTGAGACTGCTTGGGATTCTCTCTCTCTCTGCCCCTGCGCCGCTCACACTCTTTTTCTCAAAAATAAGCAAATTTTTAAAAAGTTATTTAGTTTTGAAAAACCAATACATGTGCAGAGTACCAATTTCAATAGCTACGAAGGACATATAGTGAAAATACAGGGTCTCTCCCATCCCAGCCTCCAACCATTCCATTCACTGTAGTGGTTTCTTGTATTTCCTTCCAGAAACATACTGTGAGTGCTCCTAGCAGATAGCTTAGTTAAGTTGCTTAATATCCATTCTTTAACCTCTTGCTATGATGCCTTCCTGTGTTGCAGAAGCTAGAAAACTAAAAATAACATTGCCCAGACTCCACTGTAACCAGAGTTCCTGATGTGATTTAGGTTCCGCTAATCAAATGCACTGGCATGACACTTGATTTTGAAACTGAGCTAAGTGAGGAGACAGGGCAAAAGGCATCCATTCTGTTGGTGTGAATAATGGCAGAAGCCACACAATTTAGCAGTGTAGCACCAGATTTCCAATTTAGTAGAGGCAGCTTTCTGATGCTGGTGGAGGTGATGTCACTTTTACAGACAACAGCCTTACCCCCAGACTCCAGATTCCATATACACCTGATTATATCAGTACTGTCAGCTCTCTGATAACCTAGTTTTGCACTGTGTTCTTTGGAAATGACTCCAGGAAGCTTAGTTGAAGTCCAGTTAGTAATTCAACCACCAGTTCTGAGGCCATTGAAATAGATTCATTTCTGCTTAACTAGTTGGAGTAATCTCTGCAATTGAATCTTGGCTTATAAAATGTATATAAATGTATATACTACAGTTGGGAGAATAATGGCCCTCCAAAATATTCATATGCTAATTCTTAAAGCCTGTGAATATGCTACATTAAATAGCTAGGGGAAAAATTATGATGAATTAATGTGGATAATCAACTGATTTTAAAATAGGGAGAGTACCCTAGGTTATTCAAGTGGGCCCAATGTAATTACAAGGATCCTTAAAAGTAGAGGAGAGGTGCAGAGGAAGTCAGTCAGAGGAAGATATGACTATTGAAAAATGATTGGAAAGATGCAAAGTTGCTGGCTTTGAGGATAGAGAAAGGAACTAGAAGTCAGGAAGTCTTAGGTATCTAGGGGCACCTGGGTGGCTCAGTCAGTTGAGGGTTTGACTTCAGCTCAGGTCATGATCTCGTGTCTGTGAGTTTGAGTCCCACATCGGGCTCTGTGTTTATAAACATTAAAAAAAAAATTTTTTTAAGAAGTCTTAGGTGGCTTCTAGAAGCTGAAAATGTAATGAACTATATTGACTATAAAAAATTAATATTGAGAAAGAGTTTAGAAAGAACATTAAATTCTTGTTGTGCCATAATTGTTTACAAAGTTTTAAATAACAATAGAAGAAAATAGGGATTATGTTTCTTCTAATTGCATCTTTTTAGAAGTGTTGGGAATGTTGGCATTTCATTGCATAAAAGAAATTAGGCTTATGAAGTATATTTAATTTTTAGTAACTTCTTTCCAGTGAAACGATTGATCTTTCAAGAAAAAAAATTCTTTCTTTCTTTTTTAATGTTTTATTTATTTCTGAGAGAGAGAGAGAGAGACAGAGTGAGCAGGGGAGGGTCAGAGAGAGAGGGAGACACAGAATCCGAAGCAGGTTCCAGGTTCTGAGCTGGCTGTCAGCACATAGCCTAACACGGGGCTCAAACCTACCAACCACAAGATCATGACCTGAGCCGAAGTCAGACACTTAACCGACTGAGCCACCCAGGCGCCCCTCAAGAAAAAAATTTCTTATTTGGGAATTCTTTTCATGCTGTGATGAGAAATAAACTGTACCATATCAATACTTCATGGAGAAGAAAAACTTCAAAATCACACACAACATAATCCATATTATCTTCATTTAGACATAGTAAAGATTTTCAAGAAATAAAAAAAAAAAGAGAAACAACCAATTTTCTTTTTAACCAAACAACAGAAGAAGATTTAGAAAGAAGTCTTTGATAATGAAAGGATATAATTATCTTTGATAATTTGTTAATCTGTGAAGGCACTGCTTTAGTTGATTACCATCGGAGAAGGAGGGAAGCTTGAAACTTGGTGGCAATATTACAGCAGTGTCCCACCTGGGCAAAGCTAGTCTAAAAGTATTTTGGACATCCATTGACTACTGTTTTAACGTTGCAAACTTGCCTAACAATAATAAGAACAATCCAGCAGGTAAGAATGCTAAGAAATTATTGTTCTTGGGGGCGCCTGGGTGGCTCAGTCGGTTGAGCGGCTGACTTTGGCTCAGGTCATGATCTCGCGGTTGAATTGAGTTGGGCTCCGTGCTGACAGCTAGCTCAGAGCCTGGAGGCTGCTTCAGATTCTGTGTCTCCCTCTCTCTCTGCCCCTCCCCCACTCATGCACTGTCTCTCTCTGTCTCAAAAATAAATATTAAACATTAAAAAATATTTTAAAAAAAGAAATTATTGTTCCTGCCCTATAAAGCTAAACTAAAAAATTCAACTTGTAGAATTTTCAGTAAAATGGAAATAGTAATTTTTAAGGAAGAATTGGTTTTTATTGAGATATCATTTTCAAATTGCTCATACAAACTTACCATAGAATAATTACATATTTTGCCCAATATCAATCTGCAAAAAGTTTCCGAGATTGATGCATTTCTTGTCAATTGGAATCATAATTTTTATTAAAAAATTTTTTTTTAATTTATTTTAGAAACAGGGAGAGAGACAGCAAATGTGAGCTGGGGAGAGGGCAGAGGGAGAGAGAGAATCTCAGATAGGTTCTGTCCTTAGTGGCTAGCCCAAAGCGGGGCTTGATCCCACAACCCCGGGATCATGACCTGGGTGGAAACCAAGAGTCAATCATTCAGCTAACTGAGCCACCCAGGCGCCCCATAGAATAATAATTCTTAACGAAAAGGAAAAGTTCAAATTTGTTTGTTTATACTATTATTTCAATCTATATGGTTATACACAGCTTTGATCATGAGTTCTGATGAAGATTGATTTTTAATGGTTGCAATTTAGTCAAAATATGTGTCTGGCAAACTTTTAATGCTCAGTCAGGCTTGGGAATGACATATTTACTGAATATTTACATGCACCCAGTCCTGATTAAACTGGCAGTAGAAAGATAAATATCTGCACAGAGTTATACATGACAATTTACTAACAACTATGTTACCTGACCTAGGGCTTGTTTTTGATATTGACTCACTCTTTCTTGCAGGGGCAAGGCCCTTCTGAAATTCTAAACATTTAAAACAGTTTATATTCTGAGGGTGAGTAATCAGGGTGAGAGGGAGTGTTTCTCACAATTTTATATTAAAGCATTAAGAAATAGTGAAATACAAACATAGGTATATGTTTCAATTTCAGAGTCCAGAAATTGATCTCAAGTAGATACAGGATTAAATACATGATAAAGTTGCATTTCAAATATATAGGAGAAATCTGGATTACTGTTCTCTAACATTATGAATAGCTAGTCACTGAAGGGAAAATAAATCTTAATTCCAATATCACTCTATCCACCTTAAGTCAAATCCAAATAACTCGCCTTAAGTGAAAAAGTGATATTATACTGACTAGAGCTTTTACGGTTTGTGAAAATTCAGCAAGCTGTACCTTTATGACATAAATAAACACTTCTGTGATTATGTATTATTTATCAATAAACATTTTATTTTTTTAATTTATTTTTTATTTTTTTAATGTTTTTAAATTTATTTTTGAGAGAGAGAGAGAGAGAGACAGTGTGAGCAGGGGAGGATCAGAGAGAGAGGGAGATACAGAATCTGAAGCAGGCTCCAGGCTCTGAGCTGTCAGCACAGAGCCTGATGCACGGCTCGCACCCACCAACTGTGAGATTATGACCTGGGCCGAAGTTGGATGCTTAACTGACGGAGCCACCCAGGTGCCCCTCAATAAACATTTTAAAACTGGGTTAAATGATAGATTATTTTTATAAGTTTGGAGGAGAAAAGGCCTTTCAACTGTAACATAAAACTCAAAAAGTCATTAGAAAGAAATCGACAAGTTTAACTACATACAAGTTTAAACCTGAATGGCATAAAAACACTATCAAAAGTAAAATAAAGAAACATCAAGCTGGAAAAACATCTGTTAACACCCTTGTACAGACTATCAAGGCAGGATACAATCAGCAAAAGAGATCTCTAAATATCTGAAACATAGAGAATCTAATACAGGAATCATTTTCATGGCTGATGCAAGAAGGGAAAAGCCAAAAAGAGGATGGTAAACACCTCAGAGGTGACCAAGAGGAAAATGGAAGATGTGGTACTTCCAGAGCCCAGAAGCCAAGGTCAACTAGCCGAAATCAAAACCATGCAGCCCTCTCCGGTGGAGACAGAAGCCAGAGGGACATAGTGGATGCTGAACATACTACTTGACCTATGAGCTAGGTGTGGATCATCCCTTCTTCTGGACCCCTGCGTCAGTCTTTGCTGCTATAACAAATGAACACAGATTAAAACAATAAATATTTCTTGTTTTACAGTCGGGCATTCAGCTGTCTGAAACAGGCCTCAGTAGGCTAAAACCAAGACGTCAGCAGGCTGCATTTTCTTTCTGGAGGCTCTAGAGGAGTATCTGTTTCCTTGGTTTTTCCAACTTCTAGAGGCTACCTGCCTTGGGTCATGGCCCCTTCTTTCATCTTAAAAGAGAGCAATGACTAGTTAAGTCCTTTTCATACTACCATCTTTCTGGTTCTCGAACTTCCAGCACCCTCTTCAATTTTTAAGGATCCTTGTGATTATATTGGACCCATCTGGATAACCCAGGATGTTCTCTTCAAGGTCAGCTGATTTGCAAACATAATTCCACCTGCATCTCAATTCCCTCTTTCCATGTGACATAACAAGTTCTTCTAGAGATTACAACCTAGGTGTCCTGGAGGGGGCATTATTCTGCCTTTCACATCTTCTAATATTCCACCAGGGCCTCTTCTTTTCCAAACTCAGCTAGAAGCCAACTGGGAAAGCAGTGTGCATGGTTCAGCGCCTCATATTTCTCTACCACCCCATACACACCAAAGGGAAAAGGAAAATTGATCCAAGGGTAAATGGATACCAGAAAAATCACTAATATTCCTAGGGCAGCAGCGGGGGTGTATGTGGAAGAGTTCTTAGAAATCAGTGAGACAATGAAAAATAACAAAAATAGAAAAACAAACCAAGGATATGGCTTGGTGGGTTGGCAATTTTTAGATGAAGAAATAAAAGTAGTCAATCTACAAAGACTCTCAGCCTCCTTGATATAAATTCAAACAATAGGGAATAATATTTCTCCTACCATATGGACCAAATTAAAAAGATTATGAATACTCAGTTTTGGTGGCTGTATAAACTGTTGAAAATGAGTACTTGGTGCAACATTTTTAGATGGTTTTGATCCAGAAATTCCACCTCTATGAAAAATTTCACACAACTGTGCAAAAGCGTTATATACAAAGATGTTCACTGAGGCAGAATTTTTAGTACCAAAAAATAAAACAAACTGGAAATAATTTAAAAAGCCATTAATACAGACTTGGTCACGGTCAGGAAAGAAATGAAAGGCACCATTTGAAGCACTGCCTTGATAGGGAAATAAATGCATTGGCATGGGAATATGCCTATTGATGGATTGAAAAAGCACAATTGCAGAGCATTATGTGTAGTATAATTATAAGCCATTTACATGTAGGAACATGAACAAAAATTCCCGTTAATATAAACCATACTGTTAATAGTGGTTGTTCTGAAATGTGGGATTCCTTGGGACTTTCACCTTTCACTTTACACATTTTTGTATTGTTTGGATTTTGTGCAAGAAGTATTTTTTATATAACCAGAAGATGTGCATAAAAATGTGGATATGATTAAACATGAATTTAAGAATAGGGCAATTTTAAAATTTATATTGGATTATTTGCTTTCAATTTGTTTATATTGTGTCTTGGTTAAAACATTCTCCTTTCAACATGAATGAATGAGTGAATGAATGAATGAATCAGAGAGCTTCCCTCTCAGGCCTGTTACTGTCTGACATTTCTCTCAATAAATTTGTTTAGAGAGTTCCTCTTTCTCAGGGTCTTCCCCCACAAAGGAAACCATCCCCATGTGCTTTCAATTCCTGTCTCTACAAAGTGTCTGCTTTGAAGTTCCTTTCCCTTTGATTTTGGTTTAAATAATATTCAAATAGACCCATTAACTAACACTGTCATTTGTGGAAGAGAGAACCGAGTGTGGACTTCCATTAGAAATGGTAATTTCCAGGACACCTGGGTGGCTCAATCGGTTAGTTGGACTGGCTCAGGTCATAATCTCACTGCTTATGAGTTTGAGCCCCTCACGGGGCTCTGTGCTGACAGCTCAGTCCCTGGAGCCTGCTTTGGATTCTGTGTCTCCCTCTCTCTCTGCCCCACCCCTACTCACACTCTGTCTCTTTCTCTCTCTCTCTCAAAAATAAACATTAAAAAACTTTTTTTTTAATTAAAAAAAAAAGGGAATTCCTACAAGGCTGTTTCTATTGGCATAATATCCTGTCCCTCCGGTTTACCTTTTAACAAAGCCCCTGCTGTGGCTGTGTATTGATCACATCTTTCTGCCTTCCAAATGTTTAATTTAATTGGATTCCAAAACATTGAGCCTATCTCCAAATTCTGGGTTTTCATCAAAGTTTCTAACTTCATTTGAGGTAAAACCTCACACCGGTAATGAGTGACTAACTTCCTAATCAGCAGGTCATGACTTTTTTGCCCACAACCTTGCAGTGTTGTAACAGGCTGGTTTTCTTCATTCTTTGTACACTCTTTAGAGGTGAGAGGTAAGGTCTGAAGAACATGGTGGTGAATCCCTGATGGAAAGAGAGCATGAGCGCAAGCATACAAGCACAAATCGCCTCTCCACGGGGGTGGGGGGTTAGGGGGACTGATGAAACCCAGACTTCACCTGGGGAGTGACTGCTTTGGGGTGGACTATGGAGTAGATAAGTCTGTTCCAGCATTTCTCTCCCACTATCAGCATTTATTTCACTACTCTCTCCCACTCCATAATTCTTTTAAAAAATTACGACTTTGTAATAAAGAGGATTATTTATTATTCTGAATATACTTCTTCAGGTTTCTTGAGGTAACATTTCTAAGAAATTCAGGTATGCAAAAATTAACTTAAAACTATTTCTTAATTGTTTATCGGGCTGTCTTCACTAAAAAGGGATAAGGGACAATTGAGTTAACCAGATACCTTAGGTAATCACATCTTGGCTAATCATCTCCAGGAAGAGTTTGTTGCAGAGTGGCGAATAACTTAGAAGACCGCATTGGTAAGAAGGAAAAACTGATCTAATCACCAAAGTAGTAATTCCTTGATTTGAAATCTCAAAGATACAGAGACATAATTTCACGATGTCTTTCTATTGTTAAATTTAGGACGTAATTATTGAGTACCTCCTGTGTGTTCATAGCTGGCAAGACTGCAGAACATAGGGAGGACATAGTTCTAGTCGGCAAGGACATCACCATGGTAACAGGAAATGAAAGTTGTATGATATTAGCTATATTACAAACGAGAGCGCACCAACTATCGTAGGAGAAGCAAAAGAACAATGCTTATGAAGCAGAGGAGTACACTTTTAAGAAAAGAGTCATGTAGGGGCATCTGGGTGGCTCAGTCGGTTAAGCATCCAACTTCGGCTCAGGTAATGATCTCACGGTTCGTGGGTTCAAGCCCCGTATCGTGTTCTGTGCTGACAGTTCAGGGCCTGGAACCTGCTTCGGATTTTGTGTCTCCCTCTGTTTCTCTACCGCTCTGTCTCTCAAAAATAAATAAATGTTTAAAAAAATGAAATAAAAAGAAAAGAGTCATGTAGCAGGTGGCACGTGAGAAGTAATACAGATGATTTGTATTGTGAACTTGGGAAGTGCGGCTTCCTTCCTTATACCATAAGTTCCTCGATGGTAGGAACCATGCCTCCTTCATCACTTCTCTACCCATCCGTATAAGCACCTTGTACAGTACTTGGCACAGAATAGGTCTTCAATGAATGCTTAAAGGCGGGGAAAGAAATTAACATCAAGTATCTACTCTCTACCTTTCCTGGTTATCTATACAACAGATGTTTGAAGAAGGGTTCCTTTAGATACTCCTCCTACCTCCTTCTCTTTTTCCTCCTCTTTTTTAAAAATTCTTTTATTCATTTATTTTTTAAAGTAGGCTCCCTGCCCAACATAGGGCTTGAACTCACAGCCCTGAAGAGTCAGACGCTCTACTGACTGAGCCAGCCAGCTGCCCCATCTTTGCTACTCCTCTTTTTTTTTTTTTTATGTTTTATTTATTTCTAGAAGAGAGAGAGAGAGAGACAGCATGAGCAGGGGAGGGTCAGAGAGAGAGGGAGTCACAGACTCTGAAACAGGCTCCAGGCTCTGAGCTGGCAGTCAGCACAGAGCCCGACGCGGGGCTCGAACCCACGAACCGTGAGATCATGACCTAAGCAAAAGTCAGATGCCCAACCAACTAAGCCACCCAGGCGCCCCTTTGCTACTCCTCTTTGAACAAAAGAAGAAATCATGGCTCAAGGAACAAATGGACTTGAGATAAATCAGAACATTAGCTATGGAATTAGGGCTGTGTTTAAGCACAGCCTCTGCCACTTAATATTTATGTGAACTTAGGCAAGGTAATTACTGGTCTTACTTAATTTCTTGCTCTTTAAAATGGGGATGGTAATACTATGACTTATAGCCTTGCAATGAGGGTCACATCAGATGAGATATATGAAGTGTGTAGGTCATTGCCCAAGACTTAAAATGGCCAGATGGTGTTAGCTCTTATTAATGTTGCTGTTGTTGCTAATATTGTGAAACAAGAAATGCTACCTACTTCACTGATGTATTTTAAGGAACACACTGAGATTACGTGCTATTAATGGATAAAAAACTGTTAACTCAAAATAGTCTCAATGAGGTCCAAGGTTATTCTGTGAAAAGATATTTAATGGTGAGGGAGGGTTAGGAGGTCAAGGATACTGCATATGTACGGTTTACTAGACTGGGCAGACTGGATTGACAATCCCAGGACAGTGTTAAAGAGTTAGAAGAGATATGGTATAAGATAGGGGGAAAGGGTGGGGAAGGAAGAATGGAAAAAGGAGGAAGATATAGTCTGGGAAACTAAAGGTGGAGAAAAGATAGGCCAAATATAAAATTACGAAGAGTCCAAACCAGAGACATGACTGTCAAGAGAAAAAAGGGGAACAGAGTCCATGTTGAAGAAGAATTGGTTCTGTAAAGTAGGTAGACAGTGTGTACAGGAAATCATTTAGAAGTACCAGGTTCCCTGGTTGGATACTAGAGGTATTAGGACAAGCCTCAGGAGCCAGAGGGGAGGAGTGTACTATGTTTCACTTGAACTTGTCCTCGGATACCTAAGTAGATGCGAGGCAAGGCAAAGCTGGGTAAGGAGATTTGGGTGGGTGGACAAGGAGATTGAGAAGAGCTGCTATGAGCCATGTATAGAATACAGTGTGGTGGGGGAGTGGTGAGACCTGGCCCAGAAACCAGCAGAATGGCATGTGAGCTCTCAGGGATATGCCAAGAAGAACATCTTGGTTAATGAGCTTCTTTTGCTTTGGCAGGTATTTAATTTGAGGCATCAAAATAATATCAGAACAGGTGGTTTAAGAGTTCCAGTGTCTAGGGGACATGACTTGCATTGTCATCTGTACAATTAAGGAAGTTATAAGGGATTTGAAATAAAATTTCTGCTTCTTGGGGCACCTGGGTGGCTCAGTTGGTTGAGCGTCTGACTCTTAATTTTGGGTCAGGTCATGATCTCACAGTTCGTGAGATCAAGCCCCACACTGGGCCCTGTGGTGACAGCATGGAGCCTGCTTAGGATTCTCTCTCTCTCTCTCTCTCTGCCCCTCCCCTGCTCATGCACACATTTTCTTTCTCTCTCTCAGAAATTAAAACAAATTTAAAAAAAAATCCACTTCTTGTTTCAGAAATGATTCCTGGCTAGGTGAGCAGAAACAAAGAAATGTAACAATTTGTTGAGTGTCTTTTTTCTTTTTTTAGAAAGTGGTTTTATTGGTTATAATGACATAAAATATATGGCTTGAATTCCCTTTTTTACATGTTTATTTATTTTTGAGAGAAAGAGACAGAGCATGAGTGGGGAGGGGCACGGAGAGAAGGAGACACAGAATCTGAAGCAGGCTCCAGGGACTGAGCTGTCAGCACAGAGCCTGACGCAGGGCTTGAACTCACAAACCACGAGATCATGACCTGAGCCGAAGCTGGAAGCTTAAACGACTGAGCCGCCCAGGCATCCCTGGAAATCAGATTTCTTAAAGGCAGTTTGTGTTTGCTGTGCCCAGAATACAGTGCCTTGTATATTTATTAGCATAGATGTTTTTTATGTTAGGAAAAAAACATAATTGATTGAGGGTAGTGGGTCCTTGCTTAATCAATGCTTATTGAACCAAATGTTTTATATCTACTTTTTTGAGATGTGTTCATTGAGATGTGACTGTGGATGTGACTGGTAAAGTAAACCAATTACTTACTTAGAATCCTTCATTAAGTACCAGAAACTTCTTGGATAAGACCTCAAATCATTTCTGTGATACATGGAACCCTCTGTGTTTGGATTAGTTTTCCTGGGTCTTCCCCCCCCCCCCCCGCCCCCAAAGGCATCCCAGGATTTCAGTTGCACACCTGGCTGTCTGAATCCTCTTCCTTGTCCATCTTACCAGCCACTTCAATGTACCCCTCAGGGCTCCCCCAAATTCCTCTTTTGAGGGCAAGGACTATGTTTTCTATCTCTATATTTATGACAGAGCAGGTGCTGATCTATCTTGGATGATCTAAATGTTTGTTGAGTGGAATGAATGAGTACTTGGGACTTGAAATTCTTGGTGTAATATCGTGGGTATAACTGAATTGCCAGATATTTGGAAAATGCAAGTATATTTGTCATATATACTTAAAATATCTGGCCCCTCCGAAAAGACAAGCTTTGATATTTTGGAAAAGAACTGCTTCTTGAAAGAGACTGTGTTTGAGAGCCTATAAGGCTCTATGACTTATGAGCCTATTATACATCAGCTCTGTGATGACATACACTGCTGTCTGAATAAAGTGCAAATAACATTATTAAAAAGGTAATTTCAGTGGCCAAAGTGTTGAGTCATTTGGATGGCTCACCGTGTATTTAATGAAATTTCTTCTTAATGTGCAATAATGAAAAGTGCTTAGAGTGGTCATATGTGTGAGTACATCCCCCAAATTGCTAGCAGGGAAGCAGGATTTTGTTGCAAGCTGATGGGTCACCAGTTTGAGCAGGGAGATTTTCCAGCTTCAGTGACCTCATAATATAGGCATTGTGTTTGAGATTATTTCCTGCAATTGTTTTCTAAAGAATAATGCTTAAAATTCAGGTTATACATTGATGCAATTTGTGCTTAAGTATAAAGTAAATTAGCTAAGCCAAAAATAACAATAAGAACACTAGCCAGGAAATCTAGTACTGTGAAACTAAGAAGAAAGAAACAAGATTAGATGCCTGTAAGTTTTGAGCTATGTGAAAATTTAAAAAAATAATACAATTGAGTTGATATTTAACTTAATTTCCTTCAAAATAATCTTCTTGCTTAGAACAGTTTTTTACCTTGGGGTGTGTGGGTGGCTCAGTCAGTTAAGCATTTGACTTTGGCTCGGGTCACGATCTCACAGTTTGTGAGTTTGAGCCCCGCGTTGGGCTCTGTGCTGACAGCTCAGAGCCTGGACCCTGCTTTGGATTCTGTGTCTCTCACTGTCTCTGCCCGTCCCCTGCTCACTCTGTCTCTCAAAAAATGAATAGATGTTAAGAAAAGAATAGTTTTTACCAGAAGAAAAGAAGGTGGGTGATTTTTTCAATATAGATATCTTCTGATAAGTTCCTAAAAATAAATAAATAAATAAAACTGATCGTGGTTTGGTGAATTTGGTTGGTCTGAATTTATGTCATTTTCACAGAGATTATATCTTCTTTGATACCAGATCAATACCTTCAGCAGTAGGGAGCAGAAAAAGAGAAAGTGAATGGTTGGAGTGGTATTAGTCCATTTTCTGAGAATACAAAGAAGGGTGAAGACGGATAGAGAAAACCTAATTTATTATAAAATAACAATAAAGAAAATAAATGCAAAAAGATGATTTGTAGCTGAAACGTATTTGAGGTCAGATCTAAATAGTATAAGGTTATTTTTCACCTTTCCCCATATTTTCTATCATTCCATTAAGAGTGATTGCTGAGAAAAGCAAGGTTTTGAACTGAGGAGAGTGCTAGCTATATGAATATGTACACAATATAGTGCCATACTTTGAAGGTCTCATTGGGGAAGTAAGACTCAAAGATGAAAAGACCTCCATGGAGTAATTAATAGCAAACATTTGCTTAGTACTTAAAGGTTTAGAACACAGTTTTATGTGCCATTTTGTAAATTTAAACAATTAATTTGTAGATTTCATTCTTTTGAGATTTTCTCTGGCTTTACCTTTGGAAGATGGCGATAACTCTGGGATTGTGATTACTTCTTAGATTTACTTCAATGTTCTCAACCTTTCTTATGGCTTCTATTCCCTGATGCTTCTAGTTTCTTTTAGGATCCAGAACCTCAACATTACCTAAATGGGATGTTGTCCTCTGGATTTGCAAAGTGATTTGCTTATTCTGATTTTCAGAATTGTAAGGTACATGGTTTATTATGGAAATAAAACAGATCCTGAAATTTCTAGGATATAATTGACTATAAATGTTTTTATCTTGTTGTCAGATCACATGATTTGACTTCTGGTTAAGAAAATCAGGTCACCATATCTATTTCTGGCCTCCTTATCAATCATTTAGACACTGAAACATTTAATGGACTTTTAACTTTTATATGTATTCTGAATACATAGTTACATGTATTATATTTTCTGTTAAATATATTCTGAAATTATACCTTTCAAGGTATCCTTCTTGTCAAATCCAGTGATCTTTTCTTCCTCCTTCTGTTTGTTTTCCTTAACCTCTCTTTAGTTCTACACACTCTTTCTTCTTGAAATGTCTGGGATCCTAGAGACCTAGGAATTTAGTTCTCTTCCTTTGTATTATATTTTTCTTTGTCTCCTTTCATGAATCCTCTTTTGCCTCTCGATAGGCTCATTCTTTTAAAATTTTAAATCATCTACTTTATTATGGGCAGTGGAGACACACAGATTTCTTTAAACGTAGGAATAGTCTGTTTGCATATCCACCTCCATTCCTTACTTATACGACTCCTCCAGGCTGAAATTATTGCCTTCCTCCAAGCTTTAGTTCCCCTCCTCCCGGCTCCTAGAAGTTTGCTTTGCCTATGGGAATTTATTTTCCTTTGAATTCTCAGGCATTTTCACCTTCATTACCTCATAATTTCAATAAATTCTGTGTCCATGTCTTACTTCCCAGTTAAAATGCTAAATCTTTAAGGATAAAGGCGGTACATCAGCTTTTGTTTGTCTGTTTGTTTGCTTGGTAGGGGACAAGGAACATAATATTCCACAAACACTTCTTGAAGGAGGGGATCAAGATAGTGGAGTAGGGAGGTCCTGAGGTTATCTCCTCCCACAGACACACCAAAACTTACAAATACATATAGGACAGCAATCTCTGAGGATGAACTGAAGGCTAACAGAACAGACCATACACAAGTAAGGATTATAAAGAAAAAACCACACTGAGACGGGTAGAAGGGGCAGAGGTGCAGTCCAGTCAGGACTCAAAGTCTGTGACCCACAGCAGTGACCCACAAGCATTGGGGTATCGTAACCATAGAGGCCTTGAGGAACAAGGGGTCCAAATCCCATATTGGGCTCCTCAGCTCAGAGAACCTGCACTGGGAAGATAAGCACCCAGAATGGCTTTGAAAACCAGCAGGGCTTCTGTCTGCAGAGTCAGAGGGCAGCAGGAAACTGAGACTTTGCTCTTAATGAGCCCCCACACAATCTCCCTTGCTCAGAGTTCCAGTGCAATGGCAATAGTTTGAAAGCCCCTGGGTATCACGTGAAGGAGAGCCATTGATTAATTTTAAGGCATGTGCTGGAGAGGCAGGGATCTGTTAGAACATTCTTCAGAGACAGAAGGATTGGTGGGTACCATTTTCTTGTCACTCCCTTCTACCTTGCTGGCTCAGCACTGGTGGGTGCCATGTCTGATGCTGTCCATCTGTTGTGCTCGCACCAGTGTTCCCCTGTGGACTCACCTTACCCGACCCACCCACCCCAGCTCAGCACTCCTCCCAAGTGGCATGCCACCCTCCCTAGCAGCTCTCAAGCAGCTCCCCTTGCCCCACTGCACCTTGTGGGAGGTCTAAGCCAGCATCATTGATCCCTCCTAGTGCCCCCACACTGGGGGGCCCAGGCCTGCACACTAGGGTGCCTTCAAGAGTCACAACTGGATCTTATAGCCAGCCACAGTGGAGGCTGGCCCTGCCCTCCAGCAGGCCCAGGGGCGTTAAAGTTGGGCCTCACAGGCAGGCGTGCAGGGGACCACACTCACACGACTGTGTGTCTGTAGCAGCTGCAGCCAGGTAGCTTAGCCAGACAGGCTAGGGGCCAGCTGCACCTAATAGCATGTGTGAAGCAACCATAGCTGGGGCTAGCATACGGTCACAGCAAGGCGAAGCCTCACACAACAACAAGTCCATACCAATCATGATCTGGCCACAATAGGAGGGTGCACATAGCCCACACAAGAAACACCTTTGGGACACTGGCTCAGCTGGCCAAGAGACTCACTTCATATTTAAAGTCATACAAAGACTGATAGTAAAGGAAAGGAAAAAAGTATTCTATGCAAATAGAAATGAAAAGAAAGGTGTCGTAGCAATTCCTATATCAAAGGCTGTGACAAGAGATAAAGGAGGGCATTAATAATGATTATGTGATTATATATAATAATGATTAATTATGATAAAGAGATTATCCAACAAGAGGATATAACTCTTGTAAATATCTATGCACATAACAAAGAAGACCTAAATACATAAAGTAAATATTAACAGACATAAAGGGATAAAATGGCAGCAATACAATAATAGTAGGGGTTGGTTTTTAACACCCCACTTACATCAATGGACAGACCATCCAGATAGAAAATCAATACAGGGGTGCCTGGGTGGGTCAGTGAGTTAAGTTTCTGACTTCATTTCAGGTCATGATCTCATGGCTAGTGAGTTCAAACTCCGCATCAGGTTCTGTACCCAGCGGTACATCTGTCTCTCTCTCTCATTTTTTCTCAAAAAAAAAAAACAAAAAACAACATAAACATTAAAAAATTATTAAAAAAAAAAAAGAAAGAAAATCAATATAGAAACTTTGCTGTAGGTGACATATTAGACCAGATGGACTTACTAGATACATACAGAGCATTCCATCACAAACCAGCAGAATACACATTCTTTTCAAGTGCACATAGACATTCTCTGGAAGGGGCGCCTGGGTGGCTCAATTGGTTGAGCGTCCGACTTTGGCTCAGGTCATGATCTCACAGTTCATGGGTTCGAGCCCCACGTCGGGCTCTGTGCTGACAGCTAGCTCAGAGCCTGGAGGATCTTGCCTGTTTAGGATTCTGTGTCTCCTTCTCTCTCTGACCCTCCCCTGCTCACACTGTCTCTCTCTCTCTCTCAAAAATAAATAAAACATTAAAAAAAAAAGAACATTCTCTGGAATAGATCACGTTAGGCCACAGAACAAATCTCAATACATTTAAGAAGATTGAAAACAGATCAAGCATTTTTTCTAACCATAGCAGAATGAAAGTGGAGTCAATTAGAAGAAGAACATAAACTCTTGGAGGCTAAACAACCTGCTACTAAACAACGAATGGGTCAAGTAAGAAATCAAAGAGGGAATAAAACGATACTTTGAGACAAATGAAAATGGAAGCACAACAGCCAATAGCTATGGGACATAACAAAAGCAGTTCTGAGAGGGAAGTTCATAGGGACACAGGCTTAGCTCAGGAAACAAGAAAATTCCTAAATGAACAACTACATACCTAACTTTATACCTAAAGAAACTAGAAAAAAGGAACAAAACCCAAAGTCAGTAGTAGGAAGGAAATAATAAAGGCTAGAGAGAAATAAATGAAATAGAGATTTAAAAGTATATAAAGAAATCAGTGAAACTAAGAGCTAGTTCTTTAAAAAAATAAACAAAATTAATATACCTTTAGCTAGACTCATCAAGAAAAAAGAGAGGGCCGGGGCACCAGGGTGGCTCGGTCGGTTAAGTGTCTAACTTCAGCTCAGGTCATGATCTCATGGTCCGTAGGTAGGTTTGAGCCCTGTGTTGGGCTCTGTGCTGACAGCTCAGAGCCTGGAGCCTAGATCAATAGAACAGAGAAAAACAAAAAAGTCTAGGACCAGAGAGCTTCACAGGTGAATTTTACCAAACATTAAAAAAATGTTAATAACTATCCTTCTCAAACTATTGCAAAAAATAAAGAATGAAGACTTTCAAACTCATTCTATGGGTCCAGCATTACTCTGACACCAAAACCAGACAAAGAGACCGTGAGAAAAAAATTAGAGGCCAATAGCTCTGATGAACACAGACCCAAAAACTGGCAAGAAACGATCCTAAAACTTGTATGGAAATATAAAGAACCGCAAATAAGCAAAGCAATCTTGAGAAATAAAGAATAAAGCTGGCATGATGACACTTCCAGATTTCTAAGTATACTACAGATCTCTAGTAATCAAAACAGTATGTTACCCACACACAAAAAGGCCTTTAGATCAATAGAACAGAGAACGGAGGGTCCATGAATAAATCATGTGTATATAGTCAATTAATCTTCGACTAATTGGTCAAGTTTGAAGAATATACAATGGGGGAAGATAGTCTTTTCAATAAGTGGTGTTGGGAAAACTGGACAAATACACACAAAAAAATGAACCTGGACTACTTTCTTATGCCACATACAAAAAAACTCCAAAGCGAGGCACCTGGGTGGCTCAGTCAGTTGAGCATCCAGCTTTGGCTCAGGTCATGATCTTGCAGTTCGTGAGTTTGAGCTCCGTGTGGGGCTCTGTGCTGACAGTTAGCTCAGAGCTTGGAGCCTGTTTCAGATTCTGTGTCTCCCTCTCTCTCACACACACAACATAATCAAGTAAAAAATGGGCAGAGAACCTAAATAGACATTACTCAGAAAAAAAAAAACCCACCCCAAATATAGATGGCCAACAGGTGCATGATGAGATATGCAACATCAGTAACCATTAGGGAAAGGCAAATCAAAACCACAATGAGATTTCACTTTACACCTGCTGAATGGCTAGTATCAAAAAAAAAAAAAAAAAAAAGAAAAGAAAAGAAAAAAAGGCAAGAAATAACATCTGTTGAGGAGGATGTGGAGAAAAAGGAAACCTTGTGCGCTATTGGTGGAATGCAAAATGGTACAGCCACTATGGAAAACAGTATGGAGGTTCTTGAAAAAAAAAAAAAAATAGAACTACTATGTGATCCAGCAATTCCACTTCTGGGTATTTATCTGAAGAAAACAAAAATAGTAATTCAAAAAGATATTTTGTCTCCATGTATATTGCAGCATTATTTACAATAGTCAAGATACAGATACAATCTGTGTGTACTAACACATGAACAGATGAAGAAGATGTGGTATGTATTTACAATGGAATATTACTCAGCCATAAGAAAGAATAAAATCTTACCATTTGTGACAAAATCAAGGGACCTAGAGGGTATTATGCTAAGTGAAATAAGTCAGACAGAGAAAGACAAACACTGTCTGATTTCACTTACGTGTGGAATCTAAAAAACAAACAAAACAAAACAGAGTCACAGATACAGAGAAGAATCTGGTGGTTGCTAGAGGCGAAAAAAGGCTGGAAGGGTGGGTGAAGTAGAGGAAGGGGAATAAAAGGTACAAACTTCCAGTTAAAAAATAAATAAGGGGCGCCTGGGTGGCTCAGTTGGGTAAGTGTCTGACTCTTGATTTCAGCTCAGGCCGTGACCTCATGGTTCATGGGTTTCCAGCACAGAGCCCAGTTGGGATTCTCTCTCTCTCTCACTCTCTCTGCCTCTTCCTGGCTTGAGCATGCACACGTGCACTCTCTCTCAAAATAAATAAAAACTTAAATAAATACACAGGGATGCAATGTACAACATAGAGAATATAGTCAATAATATTGTAATAACTTTGTATGGTGAGAGATAGCTTAATTTATCCTGGTGTTCACTTCATAATGTATACGTTTTTTTAAAAATATTTTTATTTATTTCTAGGAGAGAGAGAGAGAGAGACAGCGTGAGCAGGGAGGGGTCAGAGAGAGAGGGAGTCACAGACTGAAACAGGCTCCAGGCTCTGAGCTGGCAGTCAGCACAGAGCCCGACGCCGGTCTCGGACCCACGAACCGCGAGATCATGACCTAAGCGAAAGTCGGACGCTTAACCGACTAAGCCACCCAGATGCCCCATAATGTATATATGTTTAATGACCATATTGTACTAATATTATATGGTATGTCAACTATGCTGAACATGTACATTTCATTTAGGTATGTATATTAAAATTTTTTCTTTCTCCTTTTCAGCTTCTGATTGTGACTGAGAATTCTCATTACAAAGGTATCTTATGCAACATTTTGGGAAGCAAAAAAAAATCTTAAAAGATGGCAAACCAGGTCTGTAGAGCCAGTGGGATTAAATATTTAGAAGGCTGTTACTATGTGACAGACACTGTGCTTTGCAGGGTAAAGCTTTCTTTCAACAGACTCAAGAAACGGAAGTTCAGGTAGGTTTAGCTAATTTACCCAAGGTCCCACGAAAAAGTAAACGACTGTGCCAAGTTCAGAACCCTAGGTCTGTTTGATTCCAAAGGGCAAGGACGTTTTTGGGTTGAGAATCGTTAATTCTTACAATTGATATTAAGAATTAAATGACATAATTTCTTTAGAAAACACGAGGCACGGTAGTTGGCATTTAACAAATGTTGCTCTTAAACATCTGTCTGGAATTGGGTCTATTTGAACAGCAGGGGGGAAAACTGGCTGAATTATACTTGTTTCCAACTCTTCTAACAAAAATGTTTGATTACAGTAATCCTATGTCCTTCCTCGTAGTGAGGCTAGAAAAAATAACTGACAGTATTTCAAATCATGACTATTTCTCCCCCTGATCAGGTAAAGGGATTTAGATGCTGTAGTCAGCAGACAGAGTCTAAATGAGCCAATAACTTATTTCTGTAAAATAAACTTATTGTGTGTGTGCCGACGGTTGCGTTGTGTTTTGGTTTCCCGACAAACAAACGCTTGTGATTCGTTAGGAACTTTGCGAGGTAAACTACAGGGGTCCTAGTAGCAGCTGGGCCTTTGAAGGCTGAAAGCAAGAGGTCTCTGTGTCTCTGTCTCTGCTTCTGTCTACCGACACCTCTTTTCTGATGAAGTCTCCCAGAGCCTGCTACTCTGCACCGAGCAACACCGACCCGGGAAAGTGGGGCAACACAGGCTCGCTCTGCGTATCAGCAAAAACTTCATACTTATTTGGGGCGACAAACCATACAAAACGGCCGTCCCAGCTGTGCCCAACTTCACGGCGGAGGAGTAGCCACGGCTCTTCCGGATTCCTTCCTCTTCAGCCCACTGCACCTGGCCGCGGGCGGCTCGCGACTCCCCGACCCTGACGTCACCGCACCTGGCACGAGCTGGGGGGCCGGGTGATGTGCCGGGCCGGGGAGGGGGCGGGGCAGGGAGAGCGAGGGGGCTCTCGCGAGATTTCCCTCCTCCCGGGTCCAGCTCCCGGCACCTTCCCGGCCTCAGTCGGGTTTCAACCTCAGTGTTGGGTGTCGCGTTCTAGAACGGCGGTTGCTGTGGGGAGCAGCGGGAGACGGGCTCCGGGTTGGAGCCAGCGGCCAGGACGAACCGGCAGGTCCCACTCCTGCTGCGGGAGCGACCGGGACTGGGAAAGTCGCCGTCCGGGCGGGCGGGGGAGGGCCCTCCCGCCGCGGCGGCTTCGGCGGAGGCCCGGGGCGAGGAGCCGCCGCCGCCGCCTCTGGCTCGCGGGCCGCGCTGACGGGACTGTCCGGGAGCGCCGCGGGCGGATGGAGGCGCCCTTTCGCCCCGCCTGAGCTCAGGAGGGGACGGAGCGCAGCGCGGGGACCGCCTCCCGCCGCAAGTGCGGCCGCGCGATCGGCAGGAGGAGGAGCAGTGGGCGCCGGGCTTCTCCCCGCGGGAACCCCCAGCATGGGTGAGTGACTCGAGGGCGCTTCCCGCCGCCCGGCTGCACCTCCCCAACTCGGGCAGGCGGTTCCCCTTCTCCGCGTCCGCGGGGAGGGAACGGGGTCAGCCCCTTCGCGGCCACGCCGCCCCCTCGCCGCTGCCCCTCCTCGCCCTGCCTTCCACCTTGCTCTTCTCGCGGAGGAATTGGTCGGAGGGCTCGCGGGCGCTTTCCCCTGCGCTCCCCTCGCCGCCTCATCCTGCTTTGGGGACAGGTGAGGGGCCGGGGTGGGGCGGGGGCACCCGGTCCCCTCTCCTCGCCCACTACCCGGCTACCCTCGCGCCGAAATTCCCTTCCTGCCCCAGCCTCCTCTTTTCCCTCCCCCATTCTGGTTGGAGGGGGGAGGGTGGTGGAAAAACTTGACAAAGTAGCACTTTTAACTTCTTTATCTTCTGCGAGGCTTTGTATAGATTGGCCTTCTCGTAGGTTTTTCGTTTGTTGTTGGCACGAAAGGTAATTTTCCCCCTCCGCTAAAACTTGCCGGGGATGCCTCAAGGACGGGGAAACGTGACCATATACTTTGTTTTCACGTAGGCAAGTGTATTGGCACTTAAATATTAAATCTCATCCTGGGGACCGGGGTAGGGTTGATGGGATTTCAGTGTTGAACCCTTTGAGAAGCTGTTTCCTGTTTGGAGTTGGACTTCCTTGCTAGAGGAGAGAAAAGTCCACGGCCTTATATGTTATTTACTGTGTGCTTTCAAGTTTTGTTTGGAGCTAGAAAAAGACCGTGTTGCAGCCCGGTTAGAAAGGGAGTTTTGTTGAGTAGTGTAACAATTCTTTTGATAACAAATTTCAATGTGGGTTAGGCACTCTCTCCCAATCCTTTAAAAATTAAAAGCAGTTTAAAAGAAGTGTGTGTACCATTATACATGTGTGCCATTATAAAGCATACATTTGTGCCCCCCAAAAGCAGGAGCATGTTCTATAAGAATAATTCCAGTTTGGGATTTACAGAGTAAATCAGGAGGACTTTCTCTCTCTCTCTCTCTCTCTCTTTTTTGTCGTTGAGAGTTTGTACTCTAACTATCAACACACTGTTAACCGAAATGAATAATTCATGCAACTAACAAATGATTTAGAAGCAGGACAAATACAGACTACTGCTGATGTGGCACCTTGTTTTGCAGGAATGCTTTAAGCACAGTGTTTACAGGTCCTCCCTTAGCTCTTCTGTGTTTGTTAGCTCTCTCTTTTTATGTTCTTTCAGGTAACTTTCCTGTGCAAAGTGCTCTTAAGCCTCCAAACAGTAACACTTTGCTGTTTGGAACTTACAAATGAAATTATTTCTTACTAATTAGTTGAGCGTAACTGAGTTTTTGAGGGGTTATTCCTTTACGCATCAAATTATAAAACCACTTTAAGATTTGGATGAAATTTATACTAAAATATGTAATTCTTTTTTGTCTTAAATAGGGTGCAGAGTGTAATTAAACCTCGTGACCATGACTTACTGTGATGCCTTGAGGATCTGCTGGGTTGTGTCAAGGACTGTTGATCAGATTCCTTTGCATTTTGAAGTTATTTAAATGCATGTTTTTCTGCCTTTCTCTTGGATGTGCTTGTCACTGTGATGAGTGCCCTCTTCACCCTCAATTCTCTCACTTCTCTACAAAAGTGGGAATCATATTTTCAAATTTGCAATTCTGCATAGAGAGAAAATAAGTGTACCTTTACTTAGTGTGTGAGATGTTCTCTTCAGGGAGATTGATATCAGTGCTTTGCCCTTGGAGTATCTATTTTAATTGTCCAGAGGCCTTTTCTTAGTGGCTTCTCTGCTGTGTTCTGCTTAGGCAAGTTGCTACATTATCTAGGTAAAGTTTGATATTTGGGTATGTGCTTTGGACTACTTAGAATGTGTTTTGAAGGTTGATTACTTGGGGGCATTTGTAGTTAATTTTTAAAAGGTATTTTTCAGACATTCCCGTATGAACGTGTAGTTTAAATTTATCAGTTATGTAATAATTCATATTGAAGTTATCGAAATCATTTAAAAGGAGTTTCCTCTTTAAACCTCATTTGCTTGGTGTTGTTATCAGCAGTCTTTATTCCTTATGATTTAAGATGATAGCTTAAAATATTTTCCATGTTTTTATATATTATTTTATCTGGTGTGTCACAAAATGAGAAAATCTCTATTTGTTTTGAAATAACTTGAATACCCATTAAGTGACGGTTCCCACCATCTGTACTCTTTAGGTAGTAGAGCTAGAGGAGTATATGAGCATGACTCTCTGCTGAGACAAGTTTATGGTCAAATCCTGGCTCTTCCACCTCTTCTTAGCTGTTGTAACTGAGCAAGTTACTTAACCTGTCTGTGCTTCTTCAGTTTCTTACTCTATAAATGGAGTAAAAATAACCTTGTAGAATGTGATGGGGATTGGATGAACTAATACTTGTAAAGTGTTTGGAACAGTGCGAGTGCTGATTGCTGTTATTTTCATTTTCAAATGATTTCCCTAATTCTTGCACCAGTTTATAAAAACAATTCTCAATTTTTGACCTTTGTTAGAAGCTGCATATTTGCTTTTAAAGGAAGGGTGGGATAAGATAGATGATTTTGTAGTAATGCAGAAATTGTTATTTTTCAGAAATTTAATTTTGTGTAATATGTCTTTATAAAATTTATGTAGAATTTGGTTTTTCTCCCCCCAGTGTGGATTATACTTTGAAAAAGTCCATTATTGGGAGTAAGTTTAGTAGTTAAGAAAAAGTAAATGGGATGTGTACTAAGAGTGACTAGTAGTTTCTTTGAATTTCATGTTAAGCTAAAGCACTGTGTTTAGTTTCTACATTTATTAAATACAGAAGAATACTTACAGTAAAGAAGTTTGAGGTATTCTGTGTGAAAGAATTTTGGGAGAGTTCAGAAAAATAGAAAGACAAAAAACTACTTTTCTTGCTCCAAAAGTATAGCTCTGCTTCTTACAGGAGAGTAAGACACAAAGCACATGGCATAAAGTATTACTATGTGTGAATTTTTATTTTTGGGGAAAAAAAAGTGGATTTTAAGGATTGAATTTCTGTTAAGTTTAGGTAAAGTTCTGAACTTCTTAGTTTAAATTATTTTTTTAAGCTCATATATGACCAACATGTTTAAATCATGAGGCAGTTTTAATGGACAGAAATATGCACTTGATTTAGAGATGATACATGCTCTTTTATAATACAGTGATTTATTTCCTTATTTTACTTTGTTGCACTGTGTGGAGAAAATCTTGGTTTATGCAGGTAAGTAGTGTCAAATCGAAATTGCCTGCTAAAGGGTCACCTTTCAGTCTGAGGATTTACTTGAATTAAACTAATCCAGAGCCTGAAATGGGAATATTAGGAGTTTTTGTTGGATCACTAGCAAAACTAATAATAAGTTTTGTTCCTTGACTAGTAAATACTCCTGATTAGAGTTTTCTAAGTGTTTCAAACTTTGAATAGTTATAGTTCCAAAAAAACCGCATTAAGGGTGGAAATTCACATTGATAATATTTTATATTTTCCTATGGAGACTAGCCTAACGCCCGTTATATATTTTTTTAAATGAGGGATTGGCAAAATAAAATGAAGTCACATTAACTTAATAAGACCTAAATTTTAAGGCATTTGAGATAAAAACAGAGTTGTAAAACGTGAAATGCTTTTGGTTCATTCCACTTGCCAATTAAAAAAAATCCGAATTTTTACTTCTGTGTAATCAGATTTTTTTTTTCCTCCTCTAATCTGTCATGGAATATCCTTCCCTATTAAATATATTTTAATTGCAAGTCAATCCATGTGATATGTCACATAAATAAAGGGTAAAAACCGTATTATTATTTCAGTAGATGCATAAAAAACATTTGATAAAGTACAACATCTATTCCTGATTTAAAAAAAAAAAAAAACTCTCAACAAAGCAGGTTTAGAGGGAATATACCTGAACATAAGAAAGACCATGTATTGAAAAACCACAGTTAATATCATTCTTAAAGGGAAAAAACTGAGAGCTTTTCTCTAAGGTCAGGCACAAGACGAGGAAGGATGTCCACTCTCACCACTTTCATTCATCATAGTACTAGAACTCATAGCCACAGTATTCACATAACAAAAGGAAATAAAAGGCATCCAAGTTTGTAAGGAAGAAGTAAAACTTTCCTTATTTGCAGATGACATGATACTGTATATAGAAAACCCAAAAGACTCCACCAGAAAACTGCTAGAACTGATAAATGAATTCAGTAAGGTCACAGGATACAAAATCAACATACAGAAATCTGTTGCGCTTTTATACACCAGTAATGAAGCAGCAGAAAGAGAAATTAAGAAAACAATTCCATTTGGATTAATCCCATTAATTCAAATTAATCCCAATTAATTAAGAAATTAATCCTTTATAATTAAACCCAAAATAATAAGATACTTAGGAATGAACCTAACTGAAGAGATGAAAGACCTGTACTCTGAAAACTATAAGAACCCAATGAAAGAAATTGAAGATGACACAAAGAAATGGAAAGACATTTCATGCTCATGGATTGGAAGAACAAATATTGTTAAGTTGCCTGTACCCAAAGCAGTCTACACATTTAATGCAATTCCTATCCAGATACAAACCGTATTTTTCACAGAATTAGAACAAACAGTTCTAAATTATGTATGGAACTACAAAAGGCCTTGAATAGCCAAAGTAATCTTGGAAAAACAAAGCAAAGCTTGAGCCATTACAATTTTGGACTTCAAGTTATATTACAAAGCTGTAATAATCAAAACAGGATGGTACTAGCACAGAAATAGACACTTCGATTACTGGAGCAGAATAGAAAATCCAGAAATAAATCTACAATTTGATGGTCAATTAACCTTTGACAAAGAAGGAAAGAATATCCAGTGGGAAAAAGACAGTCTCTTCAACAAATGATGTTGAGAAAAGTGGATGACAACCTGCAAAAGAATGAAACTGGACCACTTTCATATACTACACAAAAATTAGTTCAGAATGGTTAAAGACCTAAATGTGAGACCTAAAACCATAAAAATCCTAGAAAAGAACACAGCAGTAACTTCTTTGACATCAGCCATAACAAATTCTTCCTATATATATCTCTTGAGACAAAAGAAAGAAAAGCAAAAGTACACTGTTGGTGCTACATTAAAATAAAAAGGGTCTGCACAGCAAAGGAAACAGTTAACAAAACTGAAAGGCAACCTAAGAATGGGAGAAAACATTTGCAAATGATATATTCGATAAAGGGTTAGTGTCCAAAATATATAAACTTACACAACTCAACGCCCCCAAAATGAATAATCCAGTTAACAAGTGGGCAGAAGACATGAATAGACATTTTTCCAAAGAAGACATATAGATAGCCAGTAGGCATATGAAAAGATGCTCAATATCACTTACCATTAGGTGAATGCAAATCAAAACTGAAGTGAGCTATCACCTCTTACCTGTCAGAATGGCTAAAATCATCAACACAGGAAACAACAGGTGTTGGCAAGGATGTGATGAAAAAGGAGCACTTGTGCACTGTTGGTGGGAATGCAAATTGGTGCCACCACTCTGGAGTATTATCCATTCTGGTGGAATATTATTCAGCCATAAAAAGAATGAAATCTTGCCATTTGCAACCACATGGATAGAGCCAGCGACTGTAATGAAATAAGTCAGAGAAACATGATTTCACTCATATATGGAATTTAAGGAAGAAAACAAGCAAAGGGAAAAGATAAGAGAGAAAGCAAGAAACAGACTCTTAATTACAGGGAACAAACTGATAGTTGCCAGAGGGGAGGTGGGTAGGGATGGGTGAAATAATAGGCTATGGGAATTAAAGAAATACCCTTATTGTGGTGAGCACCAGGTATTGTATGGAAGTGTTGAATCACTATATTGTACACCTGAAGCATATAATACTGTTAACTAGAATTAAAATAAAAACCTAAAATTAAAAAATGTATTTTAAGTATGATAAATGTTTAATTTTCTAATGAACTTATGGAAAATGGTGTAATGGCAAGGGCTTGAATATAGGCTAAGAAGAATGTAATGATTCTTGATTTGGGTGAGAAGAGAACAAAGCTGCAGAGAAGAGGCAAATAAAATCTAATATGCTGTGAAATTAGGCAGATTGGGTAATCATTATGATGGACCTGTGACTTGTTTTATTTGTAGGATTTCATATCCAATTACAAGGTAGATTAGCCTCAAGCAGGACTTAGGTCTTTCTCCATGGAAGAGAGGCCAAAACACTGGTCTGGGGAATCTGGATAGAGATCCATAAATGTCTGTAGTCAGCTTGTTGGTGTAAGGGATGTGTGTAGTAAAAGGCGGTGTATAGACAGATGTAATGGCCAGCTTGATGTGGGAGTGGGATGGGGGCTGGTAGCAGGTATTAGGTAGAGGTTCAGACTGACATCTTGTGGGAAAAGAGAGGAAATGGGATTTGGCAGTAGTCTCTGAAGTTCTGGCGACAGGGAAACAAAATCAGACAGCATCTATATTTTTATGAGAATCAAGGCAGGTATTTGTTCCCAGGAACAAAACCAAACTTGGTTATTGGAATTGTGTAGGATGAATCAAGCAGTAATACTGAGCTCCTAAGCTGTAGGTCTTATATATTTTCTATCTTGAGAGTATATTAGTAGCCTGCATTAATTCTTGGATCTAGAAACAGCCTTGGATAATGGGGTGATGTGAGATTCTCTTTCTAGATACTTGAGAGGATATTTCCTGGTCACAGTATAAGGTTCCTTCTGTTTACTTGGTCCTAGGGATTTGATGTGTCTGCTTTTTTGCTGTTCTTTTTCACTTGAGTTCCTCTTCTTTCAGACCCCAATGCAAAGCAGTTTCAGTCTACCCTTCTGTTTCAGAAACAAAAACACAATCCTTAACAAGTTGAGTAATTGTAACTACCAATGTAATATTCAACAGGCAAGTAAAGAAATTTGAAAGTCCCACGAATTATTGGTTTCTTGGTTTCTTTCACTGAATTAGAGTTAGACTGTTTATTAGAAGGACTTGTTTGGTTTTTTTTTTTTTTGGTTTTGGTTTTTTATTTTGTAGCCCTTTTCACTGCTCCCACCATACTCTCCCTCTCTTTCCTCCAGCTTTTTTTTTTTTTTTTAGGTTAATGTTAGATGTGTAGACAGAGTCATTTATTACCATTGTAAGGCAGATAAAATTCCCTTTATAATCTTACCAGGGCTTCTCTGACTTAAGACTGTGTTATAATATGGTTGACCCTTGAACAACTCTGGGGTAAGGGATGCTGAAATCCCGCCTCCAATCTCTGAAGTTGAAAATTAAGTTAAACTTTTGGCCATCTGGATGTCCTCTTTGGAGTCAGAGTGGCTAAAATGAGCAAATCAGAGAACTCTAGATGCTAGCGAGGATGTGGAGAAACGGGCACCCTCCTGCACTGTTGGTGGGAATGTAAGCTGGTACAGCCTCTCTGGAAAACAGTGTGGAGGTTCCTCAGGAAATTAACAATAAAACTCCCCTATGACCCAGCAATAGCACTGCTAGGAGTTTACCTAAGGGATACAGAAATGCTGATGCATAGGAGCACATGTACCCCAATGTTCATAGCAGCACTCTCAACAATAGCCAAAACATGGAAAGAGCCTAAGTGTCCATCAACGGACGAATGGATCCAGAAGGTGTGGTTTATCTATCCCTTGAATACTACATGGCAATGAGAAACAATGAAATCTGGCCATGTGTAGCAACATGGATGGACCTTGAGGGTGTTATGCTGAGCGAAATAAGTCAGGCAGAGAAGGACAAATACCATATGTTTGCACGTAAAGGAGGATTAGGAGGAACTTAACTGAGGACCATGGGGAGAAGAAGGGGGGAAATGGTGGGGGAAAGGGAGAGAGGCAAACCATGAGAGACTCTTGAATGCTGAGAACAAAGCGAGGACTGATGGATGTTGGGGGGAGAGGGGGGAGATGGGCATGGAGGAGGGCACTTGTGGGGATGAGCACTGGGTTTTATATGGAAACCAATTTGACAATAAACTATTTGTAAAAAAAAAAAAAAAAAAAGAAAGAAAATTAACTTAAACTTTGACTCCCCCGAAATGTAGCTAAGAGCCTGCTTTTGGCCAGAATCCTTACCAATAAACAGTTGATTAACACATTTTATATGTTAACATGTATTATTTACTGTAGCCATACAATAAAGTAAGCTAGAGAAAAAATGTTACTAAGAAAGTCAAAGCAGGGGGCACCTGGCTGGCTCAGGTGGTAGAGCATGTGGCTCTCGATCTTGGGGTCATGGGTTCAAGCTACATGTTGGGCCTAGAGCTTACTTAAAAAAGAAGGAAGAGAAAATACATTTGCAGTATTATACTGTTTTTATATGTATATAAAAAAAATCTGTGTATAAATGGACCTGAGCAGTTCAACCCTGTGTTCAAGAGTCTTACTGTACTTTCATTTTTCAGTCAGAACTCTGGTTTTGGCTTCAAGTGAGGTACACATTTTGGACTAAATTTGACATTGTTTCTTTTTTGTATTTTGGTTTTTGTTTCTGAAGTCTCAAGTACCTGGATGTTCTGCTTTCTTACTGTTTTCATTCCACCAAAAGTATATTTACTAGTTGTTTGCACTTAAGGGAACTTTTACTCTAAGAAGAAACTCTGCTTTTTAAATATTCATTGTTTTAAATTGATATCTAGCTTAAGATGTTGATTTATTGCCAGATATGGCAGTGTCATAGACACTTTCTTTCCTAGAACCTAGGACCTAGGAACCTAAGAACCTAGGATTATATCAGTCCTTTTCAGTACTTCTAGGAGACTTGCATTTTATAATCGTTCACATTTTGTATGTTATTAAACTTCCCATCATGATCCCATTCTCTTTCTCAACTAATTTACAAAGACAGAGATGACTCATATGGGATCCTAAATTACAGTGTCTGTTTTAGTGTCCTGTAGCCCAGGTTCTTTTTAGTGATTTGGTGTCCAGGTAATTAATTCCATGAGAGTGACTGTGTGGCATCTAATCACTGGGAGTTTCTAGTAGGAAAATACTTTACTATGGTAATAGTGACAAGTAGCTACCATCAACATTAAGAGAAAGGTTCTGTTGCAAGGTATTATGGTCAAGCTGTATGTGAAAGCTAAATCAAGAAGTATTTGCCTTAATGCAAGGAATGTAATTAATGCCATGTTATGCACTAGGGAGATTAGGACAAATATATATTTGCTCTTGCCTTTTCCGTCTTGGGGTTGATGACTGTCATGTATGTTTTGAGATGGCTTATAGTGCTATGATAGGAATAAGACTTAACATGATAGGAATAAAATTTAACATGCCATTCATTACAAATCCAAACAAGAGGAAGAGTGTAGTACGTAAAGAGGACGTATTCCAATATCAGAAATATTAAAATGCAAATAGAGAAGCCTAAGGAAGATCAGTATACAGATTTCTGTGTTGAAAGGCAAATGGGATTTGTTCTTCTCTTGTTAGTTTGACCAGTGACGTAGTAAGGACTTGGCAATCGCCCAGACATTTTTTTCCTATTCCTGGTGCTGAGTCTTTAGAGTGAGGCATGTCTTCATTTGAACTGATATCTTTGAGTCTTTTACCTGAAATACTAAAACTGCCTTAACATTGTTAGTATATATCAGTGCCCTAGTACTGAGCCAAAAATTGACCTAACACCCTAGACTGACTTTAATTACTAGAAAAGTGAAATTTCTGGAGCATTTATCATGATTATTATAATAATCAAGTGCTAAAATGTTTGTTTGGATTTTAAGTATAGAAGTTAATATATTTGTAAAATTGAGACCTAAAGTCTTGGCTAAAGTAGAGTATAATATTTTCAGGAAACATTGAAGTTGATCTTTCAAATGTATACTCTCCTACATGGCTTTTTTCTTTCTACTAGAAACAACAAACTTCAAGTCATTTAGAAACGTGTTTTCCTTATAATCAGAGTTTTGTATTAGACTTCAAAATCCCTTCTCCTGCAGCAGATTGTCCTCTGTTACTTTGCCTTACTGTTTTGCAGTGTGTGTGTATATGTGTGTGTGTGCAAATAAAATGAAGACTCCATTTTTACTTAACTATTAATTAGACCATTCTTAGCAAACACATTTTGTGAAGCAGTTAAAAACAATGGCCTTAAATGATGAAAATAAATCTGTTGAGAGTTTAGAATTTTCAGAATGAATGTCAAATGGAAGAAGTGTAAAGGTGATATTTTAGACCCCAAGGTAACCCCTTTCCTAAAAAAATTACCTGAATTTCTTATATTCTTTATATTTTATAAAACCCAATTGAATTTATAGTTGGAACCTCATAGTTTAAAGCCTAAATAAAAACTTCTTTGTTATTTTCTTCATTTCATATGTAATGAATGACCTTACTTGCCTCATCACTTATTTTACTAAAAAAATTTAGCACCTTTAATAACTAGCAGAAAATTGTGAGTCTGCTGTGTATCCACTAATCTGTGATTCAGTAATAGTTTAATTTGGAGTAATTGGGGAAAGGGCTCCAGCCAGTCTAGTGAATGATACAAAAGTTCATAAGTACAGTATATTGAAGTATGCCCACCTAAACCAGGCTAACAAAATGCTGACTGGTGAAGCTACTGTTTCAAGTTGGTATGAGGTCTGACTAACTAACCTTAGGGGTGCCTGGATGGCTCAGTCAGTGGAGTGTGCAACTATTTATTTCCATTGAGTTCAAGCCCCACTGTTGGGTGCAGAGATTACTTAAAATCTTTAAAAAAACAAAAAAACCCACAACCCCCCCTCCCCCACCTCTTTAATCCTTTCTGTATGACTGTTGGGGCTCTTAAACATTTTAATAGGGAATCAGTAACGTGGAATAGAAAGCATCTTGTCAGGTGGGTTGCTGATTGCCTACTCCATCTGTGTTGCACATTCTACTAGTAAATAAAGGGAAAATGATCTGTTTCACATATCAGAGACATTTCTATATGAGTCTTCACAGGTTAAACAAATGTAGGCATAAAGGCTTAATTTGCTTAAAATTTGTTTAAAATAACTTGAATAGGACACTTGGGTGGCTCAGTTGGTTGAGTGTCCATCCAACTCTTGATTTTGACTCGGGACATGATCCCAGGGTTGTGGGATCCAGTCCTGCCTTGGGCTCCATGCTGAGCATGGAGCCTGCTTAAGATTCTCTTTCTCTCCCCTGCCCCTCCTCCTTGCTTTCTCTCTCTCTCTAAATATAAATAAATAATTAAAATAACTTGAGACAGTGTTGCTTGAACTATAAAATTATACCATCTTAAATGAGTGTTGTGAAGCAAGTATACATATGTTCTTTGAGGCATACTAACCTGATAAATATATAATTAAAAATTTTCCTAATAGCTATGTTAAAAAATAAAAAGGAACAAGTGAAATTAATTTTAATATTTTGGCTTAAAGAAAATAGTTATTTCAATATATATTCTATATAAAAAGTTATTAATGACATAATTTACATTTTTTTCCTGTCTTTGAAATCTGTCTTTGTGGATTTTACATTTATATAACATGCTAACTTGGACTAGCCACAACTCAAGTGCACATGTGTCTGGTGTTACCAGCTGACCAAATATAGTTTTAGAATCTAAAACTTTAGGTGTATGGTGAATCTAATGAAAGTGTATATGAAAATATTTTAAAATTATTATACAATTATAGGTTATTATGTAAGGAATTGTACTAGAGTTTGTTAATTATAAACCATTTTGGTCTTAACTGATTAATTTTATATTAGATATTAGTGATAATTTGTTGTAATTAGATAAATATATGTTCTCATGGAAAAAATACCTTAGTAGATTATAGGCCTGAAGTTTGTTTCATTCTGCTTTCTTAAAAAAATACAGTCTTAGGCATTTGGCCTACTGGTATATTAGAGAAATTGAAGCTTTTCAATCACATTTGGATTGTTATTTGAAAGTATAGTTTGGCCTTAGTAATTAGCAGTTCTTTCATTTTATAATGCTTAACTTCAGAGATAAGATTTAAAAGTGGTATTTCACGAATAAATGAATGCTGTTGGTCAAAAGCATAAAAGAAAAACACAGAAATAGTTATTGGTGGTATAGTATGTTCTCAAATGACATGAGAATACATATCAGGAGCTTGTCAGTTTTAAACATGTACAATTTTTCATGGACCTTGATAACAGAATTATTTTGGGGAAAGGGTCTATATTTTTTATTGGATTTTCAATGAGGTCTAAATTCTGAAAAAAGTTCTCAAGGAGACTCTTAAATGACTATTCTGTGATTTCTTTCCCATCCTTTAACATTTCTGGTTCTTTGTCATCAGTCCTATCCCACACTAATTGGGTTTTCCCAGAATAATAATATAATTCTGTCTTGTCACTAAATACTTTGGTTTAAATTAGATATTTCTTGAGGTCATGTATACGAGGACCGACAGAGGCATTCAAAATAAAAAAGTGGACAATATCCTTGCCCTGGGTTCTTAACAGTTAGTAGGGAGATTGCAGTATATTGTAATGGCTGTGAATATTTAGTGAATATTTATTAGGTACTTCTGGTTAAGGCAGGGTTTTAAGCACTTTACTGGCATTATTTAATTCTCACAACAAATCCTACATTTTTGGGTTCTGTTATTTTCTCATTCTATAGATTAGTCAAGAAGCGTAAAAATAGTAGGTAGTTCCTACCGAATCCAGGCAGTTGTGTGTATTCCGGTGCTTATGCTACTCTTAACCACTAAAACATGTGGAACCAATTTCTGACTCTTCCTCTGAGAGGAAGAAGAGACCTTCCAGTATCAGCCCCTCAAATATTTGCTGAATGAGTACGCAGTATCATTATACTTCTGTTGAGAGAAGAATTTAAAATTCTAGGCAATTTAGTATCTTCCATTTCAGTGCTACAAATAGCTATTGAGTGCATTTGATACATCAGGCACTGTGATAGGGTTTGGGAATACAAAGATAAGTGAAACAAAGTCCCCTGAAACAAAGTCCCCTGCTCTCAACCCTGGCCAGATAAAGTTTTCTGGTATCTTGAATTTAACATAACTCTTTGAATATTTGAATTTAAGTTATTTTTTAATGCATGTATTTACTTATGGTGTGTGCTTGGAAGCATGGAGAAATTCAAATGATAACTTAAGATTTTTTCATGATTCTGATAATTCTTATAGGTTCTTGCAGTTGTTTACATAACTGCATTACATTTTTAGTCTTCTTGAGAGTTAAATTGTCTTTTATTAGCAACTTTCCATTTTTGGTAAGCTTAAAATTTCTTTTTAACTGATATTTTTGCTAATTATTAGCATTGAGGGAATGCTTTTAATGCGAGGTATTTTATTCAGTATTTAATTTCCATTGGAGCATTCTTGGGTAAATGATCATTGTTTCCATTTTCCAAAATCAGAAGTTGAAGTTAGAGATTGTAACTCTCCCAAGGTCAGAGACAGGATGTGGAGAAGGCTGGATTAAACTTGCATTGTTCTGATTTTAAAGCATGTCCACTTAATTATTTCTTAAAACATTGAGGGGAGAAAGTTGAGTTACACAGAGCAAGTAATACGGATTGAAATGGCTGTTCTAATGTGGTGTAAGAATAAAGAAATTTAAATATTTATCACACTAAATTTGTGGATTGCTATTACATATTGTACATATATTTGGGTAACTATTTTCTCTTAAAAGATTTTGAATTTCAATTGTATGTTACACTTTGGTCTTTTACTTATGTATCCAGTAGAGTATCACAAGATTTTTTTGATGAATTCTCTAAAACTTTATGACAAATACATCGTATTTTTTTTATGTGGCTTGCAATGTGCTTAAAACTAATTTGTACTGTTTCCCCAAAATTTATAGTGGGAATAAAAATCTGAATGAGGAATATATAAATTATTTTTATTTATTTTACATATTTTTATTTTTGAGTAATTTTTTTATTTTGGAGAGCATGCATGTGTGTGCAAGTGAAGGAGTGGGGCAGAGAGAGAGAGAGAGAGAGGGAGGGAGGGAGGGAGGCAGAAGGAGGGAGGGAGAGGGAGAGAGTCTTAGGCAGGCTCCATTTAGTGGTGAGGCTTATGCTAGGCTTTATCTCATGAGATTGGGATCATGACCTGAGCTGAAATCAAGAGTTGGGTGCTTAACCAACCGAGCCACCCAGATGCCTCTAAATGAATAATACTTAATAGAATTTTCCACCTTGTTTGCTTTTCAGATGTATTTTGTGTATTTGTTCTTAGGATTTGTTATTTTGGAAGGAGGCATGTGCATGGTAATTTCTTTGCTTTGAACTAATTCTTAGTCTTTATGAGATTAAAATCCTTTTGTTTTTCAAACTTAGATTATTTTTATAGATACTTGTCACCTATGGATCTGATTTACTAATATTACGAAGAATGTAGTACTGTGTAAAAATTTTCTTCTACCACATATTCTCGTCTCTGAATGCTCTTTGAATAAGAGCACTTGGTACTATCCAGACTTTTGCACTCTATTTGAAATACAAAAAGGAGAGTTGCATTTTGTGTATGATATCTTTAGATTATGCACAAATCACTATCAGTGATTTACTTATTTTTGTTGAAAGTAAGACATATTTATCAGTTCTATTTTAATTTGTGGACATCACAGAATTCTGATATTACATAGCTAAAAGGACTTTAGGGCTTACTTTGCTTCTCATTAGTATTTTGAGTGGGTAATTTTAGGGAACCTGAATAATGAAGTGTCAGGTAACAGTAAGCAGTGCTCTTCAATGTTGCATTTCTCCATTTATGTAAAAATAGTCCTGGAAATAAGTTTTTGGTAAAGATTTTTGGATTTGGTGAGAAATAAGTATTTAGTACTGAAAAATAAAAATATTTTTTATTTTTATTTAAAAAAATTTTTTTAATGTTTATTTTTGAGAGAGAGAGGAGGGAGGAGGGACACAGAGAGAGAGGGAGACACAGAATCTGAAGCGACCTCCAGGCTCTGCACTGTCAGCACAAGGCCTGATGTGGGGCTCGAACTCATGAACCGTGAGATCATCACCTGAGCTGAAGTCAGATGCTTAACCAATTTAGCACCCAGGTGCCCCTAAGAAATATTTTTTATTTTTTATCTTTATTATTATTATTTAAATAAGAGGTATAAGGTTTCTATCATATTACTGCTTCTTTAGAATAAAGCTTCTGAACTTACAGTGGAGTATTTTTTTTGTTAATTTCTGTATAACTTCTTCTATTTTGTCCTTTACTATAGTAAAAACAGAGGTTAAAGCTCAGTGGTATAATATAACCAGTGGTGCAATATAGAGTATATTTAATTTGACAGACCTAATTAGATATTGTAATATTTATCTATAATATTGATCAGAACCAAAGTAAATATTCTGTAGTGAATGCCCATACAACTCAAACCTGTTTGGAAATGTGTAAATTATTTATATTACTTTTTTATGAAGTGATTTTCATTATCAGAAGAATAAGTTTATTAGGGCAGAATAGTTGACAGACTTATATTACCATCAATATTTTGTGTATAATTTAAAAAATTCTGGATTAAAAAATTTTTAACCTTCATTTTCAGACATTCTTTGTTTTTAAAAAGTCACTTTTTTATTGTTTTCTTTTAAAAAAAAAAACTACTAAAAAATAAAATTGTAGACTCCTTAAAAAATACTACCAGTAAACGCTTCCCCCACCTGCAGCCAAGTTGTTTAGAAAATACATTTCTTTTCTCCTTTTAAGTGAGGATTAAATTCTTAGAGTGGCTATACTTCATTTCAAATACTACAGTTTTTCAGTCTTGGTTGTATTCTTATTTTTATTATTTTTTTGGTTCTTTCAAATGACTTTAATCTTTGTCTGGTTTGCTGCAGATATTTACTCCTAGTTTTCAATTTGCTTGCTTTAAATTTTGATTGTTTTGTTTGCTCTAAGTTTAGAAATGTCTTCTTATCACAGTTTTGATATTTACTTCCATTTCCTTACCTCCCTCCTTTGTGTTCCTCCTCCTCCTTCTAATCTTCTGTTGTGTGTACATGTGTATGTGTGAGAGAAGAATTGTTTTATTTTTTAAATTTATTTATTTCGAGAGAGTGTGCTCACATGCACAGGAGAGAGATGGGGGGAGAGAATCTCTAGCAGGGTCCATGCTCCGTGCAGAGCCTGGTGCAGGGCTGGAACTCAGGAACCATGGGATCATGACCTGAGGGGAAATCAAGAGTAGGCACCCTGAGTTCTTTCGTTCGTTCTCTTTCTTTCTTTCTTTCTTTCTTTCTTTCTTTCTTTCTTTCTTTCTTTCTTTCTTTCTTTCCTTCTTTCTTTCCTTCTTTCTTTCCTTCTTTCTATGTTTTAGTAACCTTTACACCTGATGTGGGGCTTAAACCTACAACCCTGAGATTAAGAGTGGCACCTGTTGAGGCACCTGGGTGGCTTAGTTGGTGAAGCATCCAATTCTTGGTTTTGGCTCAGGTCATGATCTCATGGTTCATGAGTTTGAGCCCCACCTCAGGGTGCAGAGCCAGTTTGGGATTTTCTTTCCATCCCCTCCTCTCCGAGCTCCATCTGTCTTTCAAAATAAGTAAACTTAAAAAATAAGAGTTATATGTTCTTCTGACTGAACTGGCGAGGTGCTCTGAGAAGTTATTTGTTTTTTTAAAAATGTTTAATTTATTTTTGAGAGAGAGATAGAGACAGCGTGAGCAGGGGAGGGTCAGAGAGAGAGGGATTCACAGAATCCAAAGACAGGCTCCAGGCTCTGAGCAGGCTGTCAGCACAGAGCCAGATGCGGGGCTTGAACCCACGAACCGTGAGATCATGACCTGAGCCGAAGTCGGACGCTTAAACGACTGAGTCAGCCAGGCGCCCCTGTTTGTTTTTTAACTCAACTAGAACCCACCAGGTATGGTATGAAATGAAAATCTGTAAGTAGCATATTTCCCCTTATATGGAGTTTTTCAACCTTAGCAGCTTTGGGCCAGAAATCAATTTGCTGTTAAGGCTGTCCTGTGCATTGATGGGTACTTAATATCCCTTTCCTCTAACCCCTAGGTGCCAGCAGCATTGCCTGAGCCATAACTCTTAGTGTCTCCAGACTTTGCCAGCTGTCCCCTGTTGGGCAAATTCATCTTGGTTGAGAACCATTGCCCTAATATAAGTTAGTTCTGAATTTATACGTTATGAATCTAGTTATCCTGAGAGAAACTGAGTTGCTAATTTAGTCCCAAAGCTTATTATATTTTCTAGGACAAATCTTGGGGTTAAGACCTCATGTTAGGAGCTTTTTATTGAGACAAGAGGGATTGAGTTCACACAAAATGCAGTAAGGTTAAAGTTTATTGAATGCTGCTGAGAATCTGTGAATCATGTTGTAGTTTATTTATATGATAAATGAGATTTTCCAAGACTTAGTTATTAATTATTATTAAACTTTTTTTTAATGTTTATTTTTGAGAGAGAGCGTGATTGGGGAGGAGCAGAGAGAGAGGGAGACACAGAATCGGAGCTGTCAGCACAGAACCTGACATGTGTTTGAACTCATGAACCATGAGATTGTGACCTGAGCTGGAGTCACATGTTGAACCAACTGAGCCACCCAGGCACCCCTATTATTTTTAAAGTAAGCTTTATGCCCATCGTGGGGCTTGAATTTATGACCCTGAGATCAAGAGTTATGTGCTCTACTGACGGAGCCAGCCAGGTACCCCAGATTTTCCAAGATTAAAACTCTATCCCCTGCTTACTGTGGTGGCTAATTATCTATGTATTTGAGTTCCCTGTATTGGCATTTTATATAGAACCTTATGTGTTTGAGATGGTACATTTGTGGGTGCAAATTTTGGTCTTAATATTATTTAAATCGTGTTTAAATAATGAATAAGTTATGAATAAATAATGAACACATTATTTTAATGAATAAATTATTTTAAGATAGTGAAGTTTTATAAGCTTGCTTTGTGTTCTGTTGGAGTTTTAAAAAAATTAACCTTTGAAACAAGTCATCTGTTTGGGGAACTGTTTCCGAAGCCATTTTTAGGCTACTTTCTGATTTTATTCCTGGATTATGGATCTGTTGATTTTATTTTTAATCTTCTGAGTAATTTGTGTTTTTTTTTTTTTAAATAGAAATTTATCCATTTAAGTGAGGTTTTTTTTAGCCATGGAACTCTTTACTTTTTTAGTTTTTTGGGTTTGGAACTTCAGAGCCTAATGAAGAACCAGCCTAGTTTCATAGGTTCTCACGTGTTTCTGGGCCTCTGCGTCCGGCCCCAACTCTGCAGAATCTCTTTTTAGAGTGCTGAATTGACAAATCTCTTTGTGCATTCAGTAATCTCTTGTGGCTCCAATTTATTTTCCATTGCTCATCCTGATCGGCTTCGTTGAGGTATTCAATCTTTTGAGATGTTTTAGAAGTGGATAGCTGGGTGAGCTAACCAGCCATACAAGTGCTACTGTTGTTCATTGGTTAGTTAAATAATCATAACTTAAGTCTTTGGGGTCAGGATGGCTGTTTATATATTGGCAAAAATATCCCCAAGGATCTAAGATGAATTTATTTTGAAGTTTACTGACTTTAGGAGGATGTGGTTCATTTAGCTCTAATAAATGAGAAGGAAGTGTTTCGGTTGTAGTTTGATTATCTGGAAAAATTAAATATAGAATGCTACTTTAACATGTATTAAAAAGAGCTTTTACAGCAAACTAATTTTTAAGAAATAAGTACATTTTATTGGAAAAGAAGTGAACTGTTGAAATGAAAGTTCGACTTCTGAGTAGCGATTTTGTTAAAGTGGATAAAATATTTGAAAGTCAACTCTAATTCTCCTGCAAGATGGCACAAATAATTTAGAGTATTACCACATAATTTAAAGAGGTATTGCTGGCATTCGCTGGAACATATTTTTTGCCATATACTTCATGTCTTACTACTCTAGTATTTTGAAAAACATTGTGTATGTTTTATATATGTGTAGTGTGGATTATGTGTATGTACATATTATATGGAAGAATATTACTAAGAAACTTAACAATTTTCATATCCAAATATAGTCATTTTAATTAAGTAGATGGCTAAGAGCAGGTAGAACTATTAATATTAAATTGAGTAAATAAATAGTCAAGAACTTGAAAAGCAGGATATTTCAAAGTCAGGAACATTTCTTGTTCGATACGACTTGTACTATAGAATTTGTGGTTTTTAAGATAGTGAAGTAATGTAGGAAGATCAAGGTTAACTTTTTTGTATCAATTTTAGTCTTGGTAACTAAATTATAGAATTATACTGGAATAGGGCAGATGGGATTTACAGCATTTTAATGATTCCTTCAGGGTTGAAACATATCCCATTTGGTTCTAACTGGCTCGTCTACTTACTAGGTGAAAGGTTTTTATGTGTGTGGGGAGGGGTCATAACCTCAGATACCCTCCTTTATCACCTTGGGATGAAACCCTAACCGGAAAAGAGTATCATTATAATAAGGAACACTGTTATATAACTGTTCTGCCACGGGAACATTCTGTAAATGCAGTACATTATGAGATACCAACATCTTTCTGATGTAAAAACTGTTCATTTTAGAAAGTTTAGAAGACACAGAGAGAATAAAGGAGAAAAAAGACCTGTAAACTTGTCCAGGGTGAAGTTATTTTGATGTATTTCAGGTCTCAAAAATTAAATATATTTTACACATTTGGTTTATACTTTACATATAGTTTAGTCTCTTGCTTTATTCATTTGAAATTTCATTGCACATATTTTCCTAAACTATATCATTCCTAATTAAGTCTTATTCCTTTGTATGGTTTTACTGTATTTGATTTAACCAGTCACCTCTTTGTTTGACATGGATTGCTTAAGGTTTTTGTGTGTATTTTTATGATTATTAAAATTTTGCTCTTCAAGCTACATAATTTGGATTTTTAATAGAAAAACGAGAAAATTGCAAATAATGCAAATGAGGGGACACTTACCCAGAGATATTTACCTGTCATTGTGACATATATCTTTGCAAACTTTTTTTGTGATATATAAACCGTGTGTGTGTTTTATACAAAAGAGAGATTATATATTTGAAATTTTTTCTATTGATATTAGTATTGTATGTATCATTTTGTTCTGTTTCTCTTTTTTAATACAATAGCCTTATTCTGGCTGTATTAGTATTAATTGGTTTTTTAAAAAATAGGTATTTGGGCAATTTAGAAAGTGAAAGAAAATAAAAATCCAACTTGTCTTACCACTAAGAAATAACTATTAACAGTTTTGTTTATGGATTTCTGTATTCAAATTTTTAAATCTCCCTTCCCCCTCCCTTTTTCCTTTTTGGAAAAAATAAGATTGTATGATATATGCCACTTAATAACGCCTTTCATTTATCACTAACATCTTTCTAGGACTACATTACCATTATTCCCATTGATGTCAGAATTACTAGACTTTTTTGCTCTTTATAACATTACAAAAGGCAGTTTGTATTTGTACATAGTTATCTTGTTATTTCTTATTATATTATTGTTGAATATCTCCTCTTTTCCAGGAGATTGCATTTTCATTTCCTTAGTGGCTTCCTTTGCTGTGCAAAAGCTTTTTATTTTGGTATTCCAAATAGTTTATTTTTTATTTCCCTGGACTGAGGAGACTTACCCATAAATATGTTATCAAAGCCAGTGTCAAAGAGACTACTGCCTATATTTTTTAAAGGAATATTATGGTTTCAGTTCTCATATTTAAGTGTTTAATCCATTTTGAGTTATTTTTCTTTACAGTGTAAGAGAGTGGTCTAGTTTTATTCTTTTGTGCATAGCAGTCCAGTTTTCCCAACAGCATTTATAAAAGAGACTCTTTTCTCCACTGTACTTTCTTGCCTCCATTTCTGTAGATTAATTCATCATGTAAGTGTGGTTTATTTCTAGGCTCTCAGCCTTGTTCCTTTCATCTAAGTGTCTGTTTTTGTGCAAATACCCCACTGTTTATTACTATGGCTTTGCAGTATACCTTGAAATCTGAGATTGTGATGTTTCCAGCTTTTTCTCAAGATTGTTTTGGCTATTCAGGGTCTTTTGTGGATTCATGCAAGTGCAAGGATTATTTGTTCTAGTTCTATGACAAATACTTTTTGGTATTTTTCAAAGGGACCGCTTTGAACCTGTAGGTTGCTTTGAGTAGTATGGACATTTTAACAATATTAATTATTTTAATCCATGAACATGGTATAACTTTCCATTTATGTCATCTGCAGTTTCTTTCTTCAGTGTCTTATCATTATCACAGTATTGGTTATTCACCTTCTTGGTTAAATTTACTCCTAGGTATTTTATTCTTTTTGGTGTAATTGTAAGTGGGATTGTTTTCTTAATTTCTCTTTCTGCTGTTTTGTTTGTAGCATATAGAAATGCAACCAATTTCTGGTATTCATTTTGTATCCTGCAACTTCACTGAATTCAGTTTTTCTAAAGTTTTTTTTTTTTTTGTGGAATCTTTCAGGTTTTCTATATATAGGGTTATGTCATCTGGAAATAGTGACAGTTTTACTTCTTCCTTACCAATTTGGATACCTTTTATTCCTTTTTCTTGTCTGATTGCTATAGCTAGGATTTCCAGTACTGTTTTGAATAAAAGTGGCAAGAGTAGACATCTTTGTCTTGTTCCTCATATTAAAGGAAAAGCTTTCAGTTTTTCACCATTGAGTATGACATTAGCTATGGGTTCATTATATTTGGCTTTTTTATGTTGAGGTATGTTCCCTGTAAACCCACTTTGTTGAGAGGTTTTTTTTTTTTATCATGAATGGATGTTGAATTTTGTCAAATGTTTTTCTGCATCTATTGAGATGATCATATGGGTTTTTCTCTTTTATTTTGTTAATGTGATATATTGATTGATTTTTGGATACTGACCCATCCTTGCATCTCTGTAGTAAATCCCATTTGATCATGGTGAATGATTCTTTTAATGTATTGTTGAGTGCAATTTGCTAATATTTTGTTGATTCTATTTGCCTCTTGCCTCTGTTTCCATCAGAGATAATTAACCTGTAGTTGGTTTTTGTTTTTTTTTTTCCATAGTGTTATTGGTTTTGATATTAGGGTAGTTCTGGCCTTGTAAAAGGAAATTTGGAAGCCTCCTTTCCTCTTGTATTTTTTGGGATAGTTTGGGAATAATAGGTATTAACTCTTATTTAAGTGTTTGGTTGAATTCAACTGTGAAGGCATCTGGTCTTGGACTTTTGTTTATTGGGAGGTTTTTTTTATTACCAGTTTAATTTTATTACTTGTCATCAGTCTGTTTAGATTTTCTATTTTTTTTTTCTGATTCAATATTGGAAGAATGTTATGTTTCTAGGAATTTATATTTTCTAAGTTGGCCAATTTGTTGGTATATAAATTTCTGTAGTAGTTTCTTGTAAATTGTGGTCTTGGTTGTTACTTCTTTCATTTCTGGTTTTATTTACTTGAGTTCTCTTTTTTTCTTGATGAGTCTGGCCAAAGGTTTATCAATTTTGTTTATCTTTCAAAAAGCAGCTCTTGATTTCTTTGTTTTTTTTTTATTTAAAAAAACTACATTATTTGTTTCTGCTCTGATTTAGCATTTTCTTTTTTCCTTTTAACTTTGGGCTTTGTATTATTTCTAGTTCCTTTAGGTATAAAGTTAGATTATTTACTTCAGATTTTTCTTATTTCTTAAGGTTGACCTGTATCTCTGTAAACTTCCTTCTTAGAATTCTAAGGTGGAAGGTCTTTTTCTTTTAATACTTTAGTTTCCTCTGCTCTCTCCTTTTTCCTAAGTATATTGTTATTTTTGAGAGAGAGAGAGAAGGTATGAGTAGGGGAGAGAGAGAACTCTAAGCAGGTTCCACAGTCATTACGGAGCTTGATGCGGGCTCAGACCCACAAACCATGAGATCATGACCTGACTCGAAGTCAAACACTTAACTGACTGAGCCACCTAGGTGTCCTTACTCCACTCTCTTTAAATCTGCTCTAGTTCTTATCCTTGTTCTTCTGTACATAAGGTGTTCTTTTTTTCTTATGACTTCTTTCAAGACTTTGTGTTTGGTTTTCTGTGTTTGTATATGATATGCCTTGGTGTAGACTTTCCCACATTTATCTGTCCTTCTTTATATTCCCTGAATGTCCCAGGTTTGTGGTTTAGTGTAAGATAATAATTCTGGAAAATTCCCCACCATTATCTTTCTATTCTAGCACTCCAGTTATACATATGTTTTATCTTTTGAAATTATTGCACACTTCTTGGATGTTCTGTTCTACTTTTTATTAAAAAAATTTTTTTAATGTTTATTCTTGAGAGAGACAGACTGAGTGTGAGTAGGGGAGGGGCAGAGAGAGAGAGAGAGGGAGACACAGAATCTGAAGCAGGCTCCAGGTTCTGAGGTGTCTGCACAGAGCCCGATGTGGGGCTTTGAATTCACAGAGTGCGAGATCATGACCTGAGCCAAAATTGGACACATAAAAGACTGAGCCACCCAGGAGTGCCATTGTTTTATTTTTTTTAATTTATTTTTTTCTCTTTACATTTTAGTTTGGGAAGTTTCTAATGAAGTATTTTCAAGTTTACTGCTTCTATCCTTGGTGTCTAGTCTGGTGATGAGACCACCAATGACATCCTTCATCATTTTTGTTTTGTTTACTTTCCCAGCTTTTATTTATATTTTGTGCTTTAAGACAGTTGGAGATACAAGTTTTTGCTTAGATTTTAGACCAAAAGTAATATCTGTAGTGAAGGAAGGCATAGGGTGGTTAATTCCCCTCATACTTCTAGAAGAAATGAAGAGATGGGTAAGAATTATATTTGAGTTTTATTTTAGGAAATATTCTTTTTCATAAGTTAAATGTCATATAGGCATAAAATATGAAGAACACATTATAAAAAGGAGAAATATGTAGAGCACACCACTGTATCTATGCACAACACAATAAAATTCGTCATAATTCTTAACCATTCTCATAATTATCTCATAACTTGAGAAATGACACAGTAAATCAGTGATTAGACAAAGGTCACAATGTAATGTGACCATGGCGTAACACAGATCTTTGTTTAGTCCACAAATTTTTTTCATTTACATTTGCTGGGGAAAAAATACCTGGCCTTTTAATTATACTGATTACGTTTGTTTTGTTTCAGAATTTTTACATATTTCAAAATGGTGTATAAAGCTGTGCCTATCCCTTGGTAGTGGGTGGCTTTTTAATTTTATTTTGTTTTATTTTTTTAATTTGTCACTTGTGTTGCTGAGAATACTTGGCATGTTGTAAACACTTTTTTCTTGAGCATTCTTTAGCTCTTTAATTTTTCCCCAGAATTCTTTGTGTTCCAGTTTCTTCTTTTTTCCTTTTTGTCTTTCATCTTCAGAGCTAGTAAGGTTATCGAAAAGCATTTTTATATCCATTAGGGTTTTCAGCATGTTGTGTATGAATGCTACAGTTGTCAAATTCCAGTATTTATTGGAGATGTTTTACAAACTGCTAAATGTAATTGGCAAAATTTTATTAATATTTTCATCAAACTAAGAACATATTATTGCAGCGGTACAGTACCCTTTCTCCGCCCTAAAATTGAGAACAGGATACATAGCTGGATATCTCCTTACAAAAGGGCTCTTCACTTGTTTTGAACTGTGTTGGTTCAGTGACATTTCAGATTTCTTCAGTTTCTTCTGAAAACATCACCTCTTGCTGACTGCATGTTTTTGGCCAAAATTTCAGCAATCTTGTAATCACTGGTTATGTTAGTATTGTATCTTTCTTCAGAAAGTATACAACACAGTAGGCTAGCTGAGCAGGAGACAAAGCTATTCCTTTTGCAGTATGCATAAGAAGAAGAGCCAGAGTTAGAAATATGTTCTGCTTTCAGTAGTAATGACATAAAGCCGTTGGTGATACTAATATTTAAAGGAGTTTAGTAACACCTTTGAAATGTGTATCCTATATAAACCTGAGGAAAATGTTGTTAATTTGCTTTCTTTTGAATGCTCTTAATCCAAGAAATATGCTATAAATTCAGTACAGAACAGTCTTCAGGAAGTCCTATTCTCTTAGGTATCTTCACTGTCGAAAAGCTCAGGAACTGTTTTACAAATTTCTGGTCAGTACATCACTTTGTAATGCTAGGCTAGAAACCAGAACTCCAAAAATCTTAAGAAGTCAGACACCAATTGAATGTGAAGCCAAGAGGCCTCCAGTTCATCCTTTTCTGGATTGAAATCTAGACTATCACTTGGGAGGAAGAGTATAGGTGTTAGCAGTGATCATTTTTACTTTTATCACAGTACACCGATTCAGCAAATTATTTCACAGTTAGTTGACACATAATCAGTTCATTCCATGTTACTCTTTTAATTTTGTTGATAACTTTAAGTCTGAAACGGCCCAGGAAATCAAGCGGTATAGAACTCTGATGCAGTTTCTGACAGAAAGCTCTCGTTCATTGAAGTGGCATCTTTGAGTTGGGGCGAGCAGTGCCGCTCTGCCTCTTGCCCTTGCTGCAGAGCTGTCAGGAACCCTGGGAGCGCTTCTGCCCCTGTGCTGTGCATACCAATTTCCAGATAAAGCTGACCGCTTTCTCTGAGGCCTAGATGGTATGCTGGCGGCTTCCACTAGTGCTGATTACCAGGACATTTCCGTGGCCCTGGTGCTTAGGAGGGCTCTTTGGCACTGCATGGGCAGTGGCAGAGGGAAGAGGTGGGAATACATGCAGAGAGCTTGCGTCCCTTTGCCTGGTCCCTTTCCCCCAATAATAATTCCCTCCTCCTGGGTACTGGGGACCTTCTTTTTGCCGCCTGTCATCCATCCCCTCAGGGCTGTATCTCAGTGCTGGAAGTTTCAGGTCCCTGTTTCTCACGGAGCTCCAAGGGCTGAAGGAGGCAAGGGTGTAGGGGAGGAGAGGGTTGAAAAAATTGCTAATTCTGGGCATGGAGGTCCAGTGGAAGGGAGCCTGAAGTTCAGAAAACTGAGGCAAGGGCTCAGGGGTATGGATGCCACTTGTCCCTTCCGTTTAGGCTGCCATCTAGCTGGCCAGCGTCTCAGTGGCTGCTGCCAGTGCATCCTACTTTGCCTGGAACTTCCTTATGAGGTATTGCTATTGTGGATCCCCTCTGAGACACCACAGTTGCCATGGTGCCCACTTTTCCCTTTTAGCACTGACCCCTCATTTCCTGGAGCAGTGACCTGCCACCCTGGCATCATTTATTTCTCTTAGTGATTTTTATTTCTTTTATTTCCTTTTGATTTTAGAATTTCCATCTGCTTACCTTTCCCATCTGTTTTTGCTTCTTTTTTTTTTCCATTATCACCCTTAAATATTAATCATAGCTATTTTAAATTCCCTAGTTTCAAAATAAGTGTTATATTTGAGCCTGGCTCTGATGCCTGCTTTGTCTTTGTGTTTTTTCTTGCCTTTGAAAAGCATGATGTATAATTTTTTGTTGAAAGTTGGACATTATATATTAGGAAATAGGAACTGAGATAAACAGATCTTCAGTGTGAGATTTTATATTAATCTGCCCAGGAGTTGTATTTTGTTTAATATTTGCTGTGGGTATAGGTGCCAGATGCTTCTTATTTCTTTAGTATCTGTTTCTGTCTTCCCTGGCTGCCTTGCTGCATTCCTAGGAACTCCTCAGATGGAATCGCATCTTTGGGCTTTTTCTTTCCTAAGAACTCCTCAGATGGGCAATAATGGTGAGTGCTTTGATTTCTGTTTATTTCACATTGACTTTCCTCCTTGCCAGAAGCAAAAGGAAATTTTTATGGGCTCTTCACTCTGAGAATCTGGTGGTGTTCTTGGAAGTAAAACCCACAGAAAGTGGGTGACTCTCCTAAGACCGTGGTTCCCAGAAGTTTCCTACTGTGATGCTATTTCACATTCAGCCTGCAGTAGTTCATCAGAAATACCATTTAAGTCAATGGTATCCATATGAATGGATAAAGATGGGGTGTGTGTGTGTGTGTGTGTGTGTGTGTGTGTGTGTAGATAATGGAATATTATTTGGCGATCAAAAAAAAAAGAAATCTTGCCATTTGCAACATTGATGGAACTAGGGTGTATTATGCTAAGTGAGATAAGTCAGTCAGAGAAAGACAAATAGATGATTTTACTCATGTGGAATTTAAGATACAAAACAGATGAACAAAAGTGGAGGGAAGCAAAGTAATATAACATTAGAGAGGGAGAAAACCATAAGAGACTCTAAAATATGGAGAACAAACTGATGGTTGCTGGTGGGGTGTTGGGTGGAGGCATTAAGGAGGACACCTGTTGGGATGAGTGCTGGATGTTCTGTGTAAGTGATGAATCAATAAAATTTATTCCTGAAATTATTATTACACTGTATGTTAACTTGGATTTAAATTAAAAAAAAGTAAATATAAAGCAGGGAAAAAAAACCCACACCATTTAAATGTTTACAGTGGATTAACTTTTTGCCCCCAAAATGGTATGTTCCCAAAATGACATATACCTGAGCCCTGGTATAGATGAATGTGGCATTATTTGTAAATGAAGTCTTTGCAGACAAAACTAAGGATCTTAAGATAATATGGTCTTGGATTTAGTATTGACCACAAATCCATTGAGTGGTGTTCTTATTAAGACTTAGGGGAGGGAGATTTGAGACACACAGAAGGGCAAGGTCATGTGCCGATGGAGGCAGAGGTTGGAATTATGCAAGCTAAGGAATGCCTGGGATTTCTGACAGCCTCCAGAAGCCAAGGCAGAGGTGTGAAGCAATTCTTTCTCTGAGTCTTCAGAAAGATCCAACCCTGTTGATGCTTGATTTTGTACTTTGGCTTCCAGAGCTATAAATGTGAAAGAATAAACTTTTATTGTTTTAAGTCACCTAGTTTGTGATTTTTATGACAGCCCCGGGAAACTAATATAATGTTCCTATCAGTTTATAGTTCCAGTTGTTTGTGTTTGAGGTGATCTAGTAGTTCTTGGCTCTGACTCCCTGGATATGTTGGTCTCTCCATATCTTGAGCTGGCAGTTTGCCTTGTGTTCGCAGTTCTCTGATGGGCCCAAGAAAAGTTACTGACTTGCAGTTTGCTTAGCTTTTTCCTTGTTGTAAGGGTGGGAGTGACACCTTCCAAGTTTTTCACATGCTGGAGCTGAAATTGCAAGTCCACTATTTTTTGTTTGTTTGGCATTTTATAGTTATTATTTTAGTGATTACCACAGGCATTATTAGGTTTTAAAAATGTAAGGTTAATTAATACACAGTCTGTTCCTCATTCCTCCTTGCTCCAAAATTTCTCCTAGAACTTTTTGTCTCCTGCTTAGTCTAGACTGTTCTTAGATTTGTTGTACAGTTGCTATGTTAGCACTTTTCTTACTCTCCGGGATTGGCTCCACTATTTCTTGGATTTTATGTCTTCTCTTTTGTTTCATATTTTTTATTTTACTGGAGAACATCCTTGTCTGTGTGAAAATGTTACATTCTACAGTCGGCCTGCTGATTTGGCTGAGTGTGGAATTCATTTTCCTTTGATACTTAAGTGGCCTTGCCTTTTTTTTTTAATTTTTCCTGTAGACTCTCATGTCCTCAGTGAGAAGTCTTCTGATGATTCTTATTCTTTTGTGGATTAACTCTATTCCCTTTCAGAGAGCTTTCTCTAGTATGTTTTTATCTTTGTTACAAAATTTCATCTAGATGTGAGTACTTGTTATACTGAATTTTCACAAATCTCTTTGTATTTGAAGATTTGTTTCATTTAAGCTTGGAGTATTTTCTTGTATTATTTCATTGTCAGTTCTCTATTTTCTGTTTGTTTTTCCAAGAACTGTTATTTGGATGTTGAATTGTCTGGATTGATGATCTTATTTTTTATAGTTTCCTTATGTCTTTTTGCTTTACCTTTTCCAGAAAACTTCCTTGGATTTTGTCTTCACTTCTCCAAAAGAAAACACAGTTAATGGGGTGCCTGGGTGGCCCAGTCTGTTGACCATCCAACTCTTGATTTTGATTCTAGTCATGATCTCAGGGTTCTTGAGTTTGAGCTCAGCATTGGGCTCTGTGCTGACAGTTCAAAGCCTGCTTGGGATTCTGTCTCTCTTGCTGTCTGTCCCTACCCCACTTGCTCTCTTTCTCTCTCTCTCAAAAATAAATAAAAAAATAAACTTAAAAAAAAGTTAATGAGACATGCTGGAAGACACAACTTTCCAAACCCTTTTTATTTTCTTATTTTTTCATAGCATTTAATGTTGACTTTATGAACTTTGTTATATCTCTTGAGGATACAAATTTGTACATGTTTAACTTTTTTATTTTGAAATGATAAGTTGTAGAAATAAGTACAGTACAAAAAAAATCTCTTCCTGACTGATGCCTCTATCCTGAATATTTTAGTGTGTATTTTCTACAAATCAGGATCTACTACTTAATCAGAATCTAATCATAGACTTAAACAATTAACATTTATTTATACTGTATGGACTCATAGTTTCTTATTTTATTCAGTTGGATATATTCTGTTACTGTCATTGTTTATTTTGATGCCCACATTGTCCTTTTGTGGCCAGTAGGAGCCTTTTTGATACTACTTCTCTCTGTCCTTTGGCATCACCTTATCTTTCTTTAACTTCCTTGCTTTGTGGCACAATACTGTGTTCCTGTCTTATCTTGTACTTTTCCTGCCTCAGAGGCGGAATTGCCTGTCTTCCCAAGGATTCCTAGTTCTTTTTAGTAGTAAGTGGTGTTGACAGGATCTGCGCATTAGGTTTGCTCATTGCCATTGGACTGTTGCTGATTTTCAGTGGACAGGCTGGTGTGTTTATGAGTATGTGTTTTGTGTGTGTATAGCTATGTATTGAAAACCGTAAGTACATGGTGATTCTTCTCATTTAGTATTACAGGATTGAACCTAGCTTTTTCTCCCTTATGTTTGCAATTCCCTTCTCTGACATAGAGAAACTTGGCTTCCATTATCCTTAATATATCTACTTATTTAATCAATCCCTTGGATGTAGCCAGTCTTCCATCACAGCTGTCACTCTTCACTCTCACCCTTGCACGGACACCCTCTTCTGCTTGGGCTATTTAGTCTTCATTCTAGGTTACCTTTGCCCTTCCATATCTCTGCACGGAAATCTTCCTCCCCATCCCCAATACCATTTGGCCTTTGATATCCCTCAGCAAGCTACCCCTCAGCTTGGATGTCCTCTCCATTGTGCTTGGGCTCTGATAAACCTTGTCAGGTTGCCTCTGTATAGATGCCCTCTTCACCTTGCCTTAGAGTGCTGGTATGCTGTGCTAGGAAAACTCCCATAGGTGGCTGCTCTCCTTACCATACTCTGGCTCTCATAGCTTGACGCCTGCCTTTACTTGTACCCTGGTTTTGGATACCTCTTTTACTTTTTTACTTTTCTTGGTCTTTGATTCTCACACCAGATGCCTCCTTCACTCCACCCCACTCCCGCCCCCCAGACTTCACCCCCTTTCTCCCACTGTGCTTTTCTGTACCTAATGGCTTTCGGACTGAATTGTTTTGGAGGGTTGAAAGGTGGGTATATGTTCCATCCAGAAGTAGTTTTTCATTTTATTATGGTTTTTCATGATTAATTATTGTCTGTTTATATTTATGGGTAAATAATAAATAACAAGCTGGGGACACTATTTATGTAGGCAGGACTTACAGCGTTAGTTTAGAATTAGCAAGCAGGGAGCTGTGCATTGCTGTGGAGACCTAAATTAACAGAATCAGTAGTCCTTTCTCTAAGAAAGCAAGAAATTAAGCACTCATCCATAGGAACTTTACTAGTTTCCCCAAACTCTGTGTGTATGTGTGAGGGGTGCAGCCAGGAAGGTGGAGAATGGGGATTAATCCTTTAGTTTTTGGCCTTCAGAGAAAAATGCCTACCTCCTTAGCATTATTGTCTTGGAGCTGTTGTTGACAGTGGGTATTAGCTCTTTCATGTAGAGATAATTCCCTATTTTCATTTCTGCATTTCTCATGAGCCCTCCTTTTCTGAATATTTAGTCTTTATGGGATCCTGCAGAGCAATGTGGTATCTCCGTTATAGTTTCCTGAAGTTCTCTGGGCTTTCTTTTCCTGGCTTTGTTAGTTATGGATCCATTTTCATAAATTTGAAAAATTTCTTTCCTGCTTTCTTCTCAAGTTGGGATGTTTTCAGCTGTAAATAGAAATCCTGTCTGAAATTTACTTAACAGCAGTTGGGGCTCCTGGATGGTTCAGTCGGTTGAGGGTCCCACTTAGGCTCAGGTCATGACCTCACTCATGGGTTCGAGGCCTGCATCAGACTCTGATGCAGTTCTGAGCTGGAGTCTGAGCTCTGATGATGATGAGTTCTGAGCTGACAGTTCTGAGCCTGGAGCCTGCTTCGGATACTGTGACTCCCACTCTTTCTGCCCCATCCCCTGCTCGTGCTCTCTCTCTCTTAAGAAAAAATAAACAAACATTAAAAAAAAAAATAAAATTTACTTGACAGTTAAGAAAAAACATACTGCTAAAACAAAACTAAAGGTATTGTAGCATAGGGGTTGGTTAATTTGGCAGTTGGATCATTCTGGCAAAGATCCAGGTCATTTTCTTTGTTTTTTTCCTCTTTAATCCTAAACCTTTTTTTTTTTTTTTTTTTAATCTTAAGAAGGAATTGAGGGGCGCCTGGGTGGCTCAGTCGGTTGAGCATCCGACTTCAGCCCAGGTCAATATGTCAATTATGGGTTCGAGCCCTGCATCAGGCTCTGTGCTGACAGCTCAGAACCTGCTTCCTGTTCGGATTCTGTGTCTCCCTCTCTCTCTGCCCCACCCCTGCTCACTCTCTGTCTCTGTCTCTGTCTCTCTCTCTCTCTCTCTCTCAAAATAAATAAACATTAAAAATTAAAAGAGATTGAGACAATCTCTTGCTGTTTTTTCTTGTCTTAAATAGTTTTGGCCATTTTGGGCATTACATTCTCACGGAAGAACATCCAAAGTCTTCAGAAGGACGTTTTTTTCCTTTTGTTTTGTTTGTAAGAATGGGTAAAACTTTCCCAGAACCCCTGCTCATATCTTATTGGTTAGAATGCATCCATCACATGTGTATTTGAAAAACTGTGTGTGTGTGTGTGTGTGTGTGTGTGTATGTGTGTGTGTGTGTGTGTGTGTATGAGAGAGATAGAGAGAGAGATATTACTCTAAATAAACTATCTTTAGACCTTTGCCTCTTTGACCAGCAACATTAGGCAGCTGGGGCCTTTTCAGAGTCTGCATTTAAGCAAGAGTCAACCAGATAATTTCTGTAAGTCAACAAGATGACTTGATTGTAGATTAGTATTTGAAAAATACTGGTCTAAACTAGTAAAGATTTAACCCTCTGGGATTGAGAAAAGCCTCATTTGTAAAAGTAAAAGGTCTCAAAATACCTGATCAAAATCAAGGTTCAATAAAAAAGGAAAAAAGAAGAGGGAGTCAGTGTCTGTTTGTAATCCTTTCCCCCCAACTTTTTCTTTCGGTTATAGGTGTGTGTGTGTGTGTACATGCTTGTGTATGCTTTTTAAAAATTGTTCTCATAGGATGAAAAGATCAATGGAGGTATAGCTAGTCTACCATCTTGAATATGAAATCTGTAATACTTTTCCTGTATTTAATCCTGTAAGATATTAATAGTATGCATATATGATGTCCTATAATCTAAAATTCTATACTTAAAGGTGGCAAAGTAGATCCTTATTAATCTTTACATAAGGGCTTATTCATTTTCTATTGTTTAGTAGCAATATTGCCATAAAGTTAGCAGCTTAAAACAATACACATATATGATCTCACAATTTTTATGATTCAGTAAGTCTGGACATGACTGAGTACTCTGCAGTTGGCAGTGATGTTGGCATCATTTAGTTCTCCCTAGGCTCTCGGACTGATAGCCTCAGTGTTTTGCTGGCTTTCAGCCAGAGACCTTCATCAGTTTCTCCATAGGCCAGCTCACAGCAAAACAGCTTGCATCTTCAAAGCCAGCAAGTGTGAGAGTTTCCTAGCAAGATGGACATTATAGTCTTAAATAGTTACATACCATCATCTTTGTCATATTCTGTTGGTTAGAAATCAGTCATAAGTCATGTTTACAGTCAAGAGGGAATTGCACAAGGACATGAATATCAAGAGACGGTTATAGGGTCCACCATTAGACATTGTCATTACAAACAATGTATACATCTGACCATAAGAACACCTGATGATATGAATTATACATTGTATTGAGGCTTGTACTTAAAATTTGTACTATGCTTTATACTAAGGCAATGGAGAAATTTGCAGATGTAGCCAAATATTTAAAATCATTGAAGTAAGCCTTGATGATGATATCTTTGTAATGTTGTTAAACAGGTTTCTTAGTTTTAAATTTATTAATATGGTTAATTATATTTAATGAATTAAATTTTAGACATTTATTTATTTTTCTTTTTTTAGTTGACTATATTGTGGAGTATGACTATGATGCTATACATGATGATGAATTAACTATTCGAGTTGGTGAAATCATCAGGAATGTTAAAAAACTACAGGAGGAAGGATGGCTGGAAGGAGAACTAAATGGGAGAAGAGGAATGTTTCCTGATAATTTTGTTAAGGTAAGTACTCTCACCTGAATTTTAAGCTGTTGCCTTGTAGGATTTGATCTTTAACTTTAAGAAATACATGTATTTTAAAAACTAAAATGTTGAAAGTAAGTTTTTACTCTACAGTTGCTTGGTGTCTTGGTGGATAATAACGCTGTGTGTATATGTGTGCACCTGTGTGCTTATATATGTATGTATGTATCTATTTACCTGTCTTTTTATAAAAATAAATAATACTGTGTGTTTGGGTAGCACTTTGTAATTTGCAAAGTAGTTTTGCTGTGTACATTCTCATTTGAGCCTTCAAGCCTTGTAAAGTAAGTAGGGTGGGTGTTGACCCCATTTTTAAATATGGTGACCTACAGATGAGAGGTTAAATGGCTTACGCAGTGTTGGCTAGCTAAGAGGGAGAATCCAACAGGAGCTGAAATCCAGGATCATTTACTCAAGTCTAATTGTATCCTCTTGCTTTTGTAGCCCCTTTGCAAATGTCTTAGGTTTCTATTTTAAGTGGCAGCACAGTAGCAGTTAACTGATCAAAGTAGCAGTTTGCCTCCAACTAACCACCAAATATTCTGTTAGTGAATATTATAGTTACCTCTGCCAGAAAACAATCAAGATTCTTAAGTCTTTTGCAGACAAAGTTTAGAGTAGGAAAAAAAAAAAAAAGAATATCTGTTTATTTATATTTCATTTATAAGTATCTTGGTACCTTTATTAGTTTTCTTTTACTTACTTATTACTGGCCTCCTTAGATTGATTATGACTTCTTCTGGGAGGGCTAGAATGTGTTTAATTTTTCTGTCCACTTTACATAGTAATTGTTAAGAATACCTGCACACTGTGGGCATTTAAATAATATTTTGTGTTTAATTGTGGTTTTACCTCTAAATATGAGCTCATACTGTAATGCTAATTGATTTCAGAGAAGGTGAACTAACTATACTCTACCTACATACATTTTATTTCTTGAAACAGCTGAGAAAAGCTGTAATAAGGACTTGAATTTGTTATAGGGGAAGGTTGCTTTTGTTTTTATTCTTTGTTTAATAAATTGACTTATTTCTTATAACCTACAATGGAGTCTAATGAAGATACCTTGGAAACTGAAGTAGAATAAATGGATTTAAATATGGTCAAGTTCTAGCTTTTTCCTTTGCTGGTCATTTGATGTAGGTCAAACCACATAACTTACCTGTTTTCTTATCCTTAAAATGGCGTATTGATAGTAAATGGTAAGCAGTGACATTGCTCTCTCACCTCTCTCTTTAAAAAAAAAGAAAGTGGCTTTTTAGAGAAAATGTATTGAAGTAATAGAACACTAAATAAAAATACATTAAAAGTTAAGTATTAATATGGTTAAAATTTTTTTTCATTTTACTTATTTTAAGGAGAGAGCACGAGCTGGGGAAAAGGGCAGGGGGGAGAGAGAGAGAGAGAGAGAGAGAGAGAATCCTAAGCAGGTTCCACACTTAGGGTGGATCAATCCCATGACCCTGAGATTGTGGCCTGAGCCAAAATCAAGAGTTGGACGCTCAACTGACTGAGCCACCCAGGCGCCACTATATAGTTCTCTTAATTGTGTTGATGCATTGTCCCAGTAGTGGAGATGACTATCATGGGACTTCATTTTGAAATACATTTTACTTTCTTGTTTCATGACAGTGAACACTAAAACTTGAATTTAATGCACTGCCTGAGAATAGATAATGCAGTTTGAGAACGCTGAATAATAGAGGGAAGCATAATCTGGGATTAAAAAGTAACCACAGGATACCAAATTAGAATGGGAGATAGCAGTATGAACTCATGTTTAGTTTAAAATACGTATCAACACGTGCAGAAATTATGTGTATGTTAGTACTTGGGTTGATAAACGTACACGTATTTCTCAGCTGTCTCCACTGAGAGGGCCTAGAAACAGTGACACGCCAGTAGCAGTGACTATCTCCAGTTATCAGATTTTACTTTCTAAATCTTATTCTCCAACAAAAGAAGTAAGGCTCCTTAGACAAATAGCTGATTCTTGGGCTGTGGCAAGGAAAATAGACAGTGACCCTGGACCATTTCATACATAGTACCAGAAAGTAAAGAAGTGCTCAAAAAAACCCAACAAAATGATGGCCTGTGTCAAAGCGGCATTAGAGCCAATCTAAAGACTTTCCAGGTCAGCTTCCAGGGTCTAGAGCTGGACTAATTTAAGCAACAGAATAATCTAATACTTGATAATTACCCAAAGTGTAGCATAAATATACATGAGTCCATGCTGATATAGATAAATGGTTGAGTAAATAAATGGTGGAAGAGAAGAAATAGATCTCAGAGAATTATTTCAAATATTTGTAAATACTTCCTTCCCTTTCCTTCCCTTCCTTCCCCTCAAAAGCATCCCTTAGGAATGGGCTGGAGTTAAAAATAGGTGGAAGAGAAAAATAGTAACTTTACAGTGGAGAAAGCTGGCAAATACTACCATAACCAAGTGTTAAAAGCTAACATCATCAATGATATGTTGATATCATGTATCCTCTTTACCTCTGTGGTATTTCTTCTTCCCCAAAACCCATAATCCCAGTCTAAGCATGAGAAAAAGCATCAAACCCAAACTGAAGACACTACAAAATACCTGAGCAGTGCTTAAAGAAAATTTCAGGGTCATGGAAATCAAGGAAAGGCTGAGAAGCTGATGTTGACTAGACAAGCCTAACGAGACTTGTGATCAAATATATTGTGATATCCTGGGTTGGAATCTGGAACAAAAATGGATATTAGTGAAAAAGCTGATGAAATCTAGTCAGTGGTTTAGTTAGTAGTAATGTACTAGTGGTAACTTCTTAGTTTTGACAAGTGTAATATGGTTATGCAAGATGCAACATTAGGAGAAACTGAATAAGGGGATATGGGAACTCTGTTTACTACCTTTGTAATTTTTCTGTAAACCTAAAATTAATCCAGAGTTAAATCTTTTTTAGAGGTTTACTTTATTTTTGAGAGAGAGACAGCACGAGTGAGCAAGGGAGAGAGAGAGAGGTTGAGAGAGAATACCATGCAGGCTCCATACTGTCAGCACAGAGCCTAAAGTGGGGCTCAAGTTCATCTGAAGCAGAGCTTGAGCTCACCTGAAGTGGGGCTGGAACCGTGAGATCTTGACCTGAGTGGAAGTCAGATGCTTAATCGACTGAGCCCCCAAAGTTAAATTTTTATTGAAACATTAAGCATAGGCAATCAGTAGCAGTAGATAATGACAGTTGACTTTATCAGTTCAGATGTATATGTGAAGATTCAAAGGAACGTTGTAATTTATAATTCATTGTCCACCTGTAAATAAGCCTTTTATGCTTCATGTATTGTTACATGTTACTTGTAAATCTAAGACTATGAAGTGGAGGTAGAACTAATGAAGCTTCAGAAATTCACATCCCTGTTACAGTTTCAGATAGCTATATTGAAGGGCATTGATATTTCAGTTGGGCTGGAAGATGGATGGAAAAGTTAAATCATTTTTGCAGACTATGGAAAAGAAACTTTATAGACACTAAATTTGTTTTGTGACAAACTGTTTATTTCATTGTCTCTGCAGTGTTATTTCACTTTTACTTGATTTAAAGATATTTTACAGAGGATATAGAACAAGGATCCATGAATTTAGGTATAGAATGTTATCATTTTGTCATTGTTGCTTTAGAGTGTTACTTTTATAATAGAACATTACAGATAAAATTGAGTTCATCGTTACCTCCTTTTATCATTTCCCTCTCCTCCTAACCTCCATATTCTGAGGTTATATGTATCCCTCTAATACGTATATATTTGTACATAAAAAATAATATTTTGTGTGATTTAGACATTGACATAATTATTGTGTCATATTGCAACTTCTTAACATTTAATGTGCCTTTCAATGTGATACACAACATGTTTGCTACATCCTGTTTTTGTAACACTGTGCAGTTAGCTCATAACTGATTGGTTAATAGAGGCATGATGTCCTGACAATGAGAAAGTTGTGTTAATTTATTTTCTAGGTAAAGGGAGCTGTGATAAAGAGTGTAGAATTATCGTTTTTATCTTTTTAGTAAGAAAGGGATAGTCTCTAAGCTTGGCTGCTTGCATAAACAGTTCTTTTAACTCTTAAATGAAGGCTCTAAGCTTGACTGCTTGCATTAACAGGAGGTCTTTTAACTCTTAAATGAAACCTTTTTTTTTCCTTTTTTTTTTTTTTTGTTAAGGTGATCATCTGTATCTGGGTACTTTCCTCAAAGTTGAACTGTCTTAGCAAAAAAGTTCTAGCTTTTAACTCCTGGTGCTAACCTCTTCTCTCTGCATCGTCTTAGCACCCGTAAGCCACCCTATCTACTTTATTGCTTTTATGCATTAAAAAAATATTTTTTAAGCTTATTTATTTATTTTGAGAGAGAGGGAGAGCTCTTGGGGAGGAGGAGGAGAGTGGAGAGAGAGAATCTTAAGTGGGTTCCATACTATCAGCACAAAGCCCAGTGTGGGGCTTGAACTCATGAACGTGAGATATCATGACCTGAGCCAAAGCCAAAAGTCAGACCCTTAACTGACTAAGCCAACCATAGTCCCCCTATGCATTTTTAATAGATATGGAGGCAAATGGATTCATTTGTCATGACTGTTGGGTGGTCTTAAGTTATTACCCATTTTCCAAGGTTTCAGTTATTGTTATTTATTTTTATTTTCATTTTTAGTGCCTAGGTTCCAAAGTTGTATAGGTTTAAAGTGGTATGTCCCAAACCCTACTCTTCTTTCTTTCTTTCTTTCTTTTTTTTTTTTACATAATCGTTGATATTTTTAGTGTTTGATTTATTTTTCACAGAATCAGTAGTATTTTAGTGTGTGATCCTCCTCCTGCCCCCTGAAGGTTAGATGTTTAAGAATACACATGTAGTTTTAGAGTAGAGATTCCTTTTTAGCAGTCATATAGTATTCCGTTTTAGGTCTTTACCACATTTTATGAATATTAGGGCTATTTTCCTTTTTTTTTTTTTTTAAGGTATTGAAAACAGTGCTGCAGTGAATATCTCTTTGAGGGTTAAATAGCTGAGAATTTGCTGCATCCTAGGCTGTTCACATATTCCACTGAATTAGACACTATATAGTTTCTCACTAATTAATTATACCATTATATTGAAATTCCTACCAGTTGTATAAAAGAGTACCTTTCTTCCATGTTCTTATAAACCTTTGATACCATCAGATTTTCATTTTTTTTTCTTTTTACTCATATAGATCTATAATAGTATCCACAGATCACAGTGTTTCATTTTTGTGATTACAAGGAAGTTACACACCTTTTCGCATTTATTGGCCACTTGAATTTCTTTACCTGTGTCTAGTTTGTTCAGATATTTCTCTGCATTTTTCCATTGAGTTCTTGTTCATTCTCATTGATTTGTAGTACTTCTTACTGTGAATACTGTGAAGTCTGTATTGTGAATACTAGGCTTTTGTCTTCTTTCTGCTTATGCATCTTTTTCTCTTTCATGAAGTGCTTTTGTGACTTGTCTGAGTATCACTTGGGAGCAGGGAAGGTTTAAAGATACTAATCTTCTATGTTTTCATTAGTTTTAAAGTTTTTATTTTCATCATGAATCATTCATCAGTCTTTATTTTTTGTACAGCTATGATTTAGGCACTAATTAAACTTTTTTCCACATAAAAATACTGAATAGTCTACTCTTTGCTCATGGATTTGTAGGGTTTAAGAATTAAGCCATAATTGGGAAGAAACTTGCTAGTTTATCAGATCTTTCCACATTCTCAACTTCAATGTTTTGGACTAAAGTTGAGACTCAAGTGTCTGATTTATTTGTTAGTATAAAGTTTGAGATTCAGTATCCCCGTTACTTGTTGATATTTGGCACTCTGCTGTACCTGAGATGAAACAAAGTAAATACTCCATTAAACAAATGCTTAGTAATTGACTATGAAGTGTTTTTGGGTTGTGTTGAGAAGAATTCCCACAATTTACTTTTTTTGGGGGAGACAACAGCATGAAAGTAGGTAAACTGCAGCGCCCTTTTGGCTGATTGTCCAATATGTCGTAAAGATGATGGGTGCTAATTGGAAAACATTTTTCAGAGAAGATTTTGAAAGTAACACTTGAGTTGGTCTTTAAAGATAGGAAGTTAGATGCATAATTAGTGTGCTCTATGTCTGGCAGAGGTGCAAAATGTTTTGTGGTAAAAATAATGGATGGCTTATGACTGAATGAAAGTTTTTCTATGGGGGTGTGTATAATGGGATTTAAGGCCAAAAGTATGGATTGAAGCCAGTGTATAGTGCATTTTGAGTATCATTTAGAGGTATTAAGACTGTTTAAAAGATACTAGGGAAATCACAGGTTTTGGAGACAGGAGAAAGAAGAAAGAATGCTTTAATGGATTAATCTTAGTGAAAAGGAAAGATTTTTATTAAAGAGAGAGTTGAGGCTATAAAGTGTAGTAGAAGTGGTGCAGCGAAAACAGAAGCAAATGGATAGCTAGTAGGCATAATACCTTTTATTTGTGTTAAGAGTTTGCATGTTCCCATACGTTTTCTCACTTTATTCTGACATCTTTGAAAATTAGAGAATATGTCATTCATGCCCCAAATCAAACTTGTGATAGTTGGTGGGCCAAGGACTTGGTAGTAGATAGCTCTGTGACAGGCAAATATCAGCCTGTCTTTAGATGAGAAACATATTTTACGTAGCAGGTGCTGGTTATTAGAGAAATACGACCATTTTGTAACATTCCCTGCTTTTAAGAATCTAAGGACAAAGTGACATGAATCTTAGCCATTGAAATTCTTCAGTAGCATCGGCATAGTTGAAAGATGTTAGAATGGCAAGATTAAGTGCTTTTGATAACCTTTAGAATTGACCCTTGGAAAGAAAAATCAAACTGCTTCCTCAAAATGCAATTTTATGGAAATAAACTTTTCTCCCCCAGAACTAAATTTGAGATTGACATGAGGGCATTTCAAAGACTAAAGATGGAATGGAAACATGCAAAAAATGTAAAAATAAAAAGATACTTAAAAATGAAGCCAACTTGTAGTGCTTATATGAAGTTATCTGTAGGTAACTTTATAAAATGAAATCAGAGTTTCACTTTTGTTCTTCTGTCACCTCCATCCCTAGAAATTGTGCTGAAAAACAATGTTTAATTATACAAGTCAGGGAAAGTAGAAGGCCCAGTGTATCCGTAAGAACAGGATAGCTTACACCGTAGTTACATTACAGTCTCAGTGGTGGCATAACACAAGGAATACATGCTTCATATGAAATGTAGTCCAGCTAGTGAGTTATGTTTAATGTAAGTAAAACAAGAGCTTTCTTTCTCTATTCCAAGTAAGATTAGCAGCAACTTTAGCACCAAGTAGGGGATACTTCTCAGCTGTCTTTGAAGCCTGTAGTTTTCATCAAACACATGTCTCTTTTTACAGCAGTTGTGTAGCAGGATTTTCAATTCCTTTTAGATCATGAGTCTCTTCAGTATCCCTGTTAAAAAAACCCAATTTCCCAGGTACTCTATATTGAGCTATGTTTTAGTAAGATCATTGGCAGTACTGTGGTATAGCCTCCCCATACCCTGCTTTTCTTTTGTTTTATTCTTTTCTATTTGTGATTTATTCATTTATTCAAATATTTACTGAGGTTCTTTCTATGTGTTAGGACTTTTAATAGATGCTGGGGACACAGTAGTGGATAAAACAAGTTAGTTCCCTTCTCTTTGTGAATTTATTTTCAATGGTGGGTGGAAAACATGTGAAAAAAATAAATGAATAAGATGATAATTTTTGATAGTCATTAGTGCTTTGAAAGAGAAAAATTGAGTGGCGGGAGGTGGAAAATAGCATTTGATACTTTAATTTGGATGTTCTCGGATAGCAGCTCTGAGGTTATTTGGTCAGAAAAACCCAGAAAGGTATAGAGAGATTAGGAATGAAATCCTTTTGCAAAGGATCTTGATATTAGGAGCAGGTAGGCTTGCTGTGATAGATGTGGCTGCCAGCCCCTCTACCAGAGCTGTCAGGAAGATAATCATGACTTTAAGAAAGGAGCATGGCCTCTAGAGTCCGGCTGTATAGACCTCTGCTTGACTTCTTACTCCCTCCTCCCCTATACCCACACACATGCCTCCTGTGTGTTCTTCCTTAAAGGTGTTTCACTCTAGAGCATGCATTTCTTACTGTGGAAGTGTGGGGAATCCCCCCTGTTGGAGCTGTTGGTAGGACTTAGATTTTGACTGTCTACTTTGCATGTAGATACGTAATGAATTTATTATTCCATTATGTTATTTTTTTGCTCAGGAACTGTCCATTTCATAAAGGGAAAATCAGAGAAGGAAATCACCTACATTGTTAATTTAGTTAACAAATAGGTTTTGTTTTGTTTTGTTTTGGCTTGTTTTTGTCCCCACTACCTGTACTATACCAGGTACTGTTAAATCAGATGTTAATAATGAAATAGGTAATAAGAACTTTTCTAATCTCCATTAAGAAAAGCCAGTTGTTTTTTAAGTAAGGACAAAAATAAAGAGGAAAGTAATTAAAATGAGAAAATATGAGAAGCAGTTAGCTTGATTAGCCTGTTTCCCTAAACCGCATCTGTAGTCTTGGTGCTGGTTATCATGGAACAGATCAGGTCTGTTTAAGAGTGGGCCAACTGTGTGAGAAGCTAGACAATAGAAAAGCTTTTAGTGTGTTAGGATTTGTGTAAACTCTAGCTCCTTAGGGTAAAACTAATTTTGATAGGTCTTTTCTAGGGAACTAAAGTCTTGTATTTAGAAAAGTGATCTGGTGGAAATTATTATTATTACTGCTTTATTTTTTAAGCCCTTTGGAATGGAAAAGATAGTTCTAAGAAGATGAGGGGGCTCAATCAAATGCCTTTGGAAAGTTGTTTCAGTTACTGAGAAAGGAGAGAAAACAGACATTTGTCAGGACTTGTTATTAAAAGCTGAGGAGGATTTGCGTTCAAGTCTTGGTAGAAGTATTGGCAGTAAAACTATTAAAAAAATCATAAAATTGGTTGATGACCGTGGATCTAAATTTAAACTTTATTTTACTAAAGAGAGAACTTGTGCTGAAAAAAGAAAAATGAGTTACCTCCAACTCCAGTTTTCCACTCTGGTCTCCATTGACACTTGGAGAGGGGCTTCTGGTTACTGCTGGGTAGGGTAGGAGTTCAGGCTCCACTTGGCCTCCTTTGAATCCTTGACTGAAGGACAAGTGTGCCTCATTAGTGCTGCCTTGTGGCCTCCCCTGGCAATAGGAGGGGAAGGGGCTCATTCCCACCTGGTGGAGAAGAGAGTCTTGGCTCTCCACTTGGCCTTCTCTGACACCACCCTGGCTGGGGAGTAGAGTAGTGGTTGTGATTGGGGTATCTGGTTACAGCCTGGTAAGCTTGGAAGTCTAGGTCTACTTAGCTTTGGCTGGCATGGGTGGGGAGGGGGCTACGATCGTCTTTTTTTTTTTTTTTTTTTTCTGTGTTATTTGACTACAGTAGAGTGATTTTATTGGCCAAGAGTTTTCTGTCTTGGCTGGGCTACCCTTTTGTTGGTCTTTTGGCTGGAGAGAGCAGGCTTTTCTTGAGGATTCCCCCCTTCTCCTCTCATTGGCATTAACATGTTGCTGGCTTCTCCAGTAGTCAGTATAGAATATATGAGGCAAAAAGCAACCTAGTGTGCTCACTAACCAGGTTCTAAGGAACCTTGCAGTCTCTTGGCTGGCCTGTCTTCTTTTCATCACTTTTCAGAATACTTTTATCTATTTTTTTTAGATCTTTCTCCAAATGCCCTAGAACAGTTCAACTTGTAGCACTGCTATTTCTGAGCACACAAAATTTTTATTTAAAAAAAATCACTGAAATAATACATATTGAGACAGAATTCAAGGAATATAGAAGTGGCTGTTGTGAAAAGTACATTTCTTTCCTTACAGCCCTCCCCCAACCTCCTTCCACTTTTGAGAATTTGGCAGATACCTTCTACACTGCTATCTATAAAAATTATTTTTAACTGAATTACTTCTATTCTCTTCCAAACCCTTTATATCCTACGTTTTACACCATAAATTTAAATTCATAAACTATGTTAATGTTCACCTGGGACTTACCCTGGGAAGTTAAATTCTAATTTTTTCCCTTAAGGAGTTAATAAATTTTGTTCCTGCTAAGGTATTTCAAGTTGTAGAAATAAATTATAAAAAAAATTTTTTTTAATGTTTATTTTTGAGACAAAGAGACAGAGTAGAAACTAGGGAGGGGCAGAGAGAGAGGAAGGCATAGAATCCAAAGCAGTCTCCAGCTCTGAGCTGTCAGCGCAGACCCTGATGCAGGACTCAAACTCACGAACTATGAGGTCATGACCTGAGCCAAAGTCGGTCCTGTAACCAACTGAGCCACACAGGCACCCCTCAAGTTGTAGAAATAATTTAAATCAGGAAAGTTTGAGTGCTGGAAGCTAGGTTTCTGGGATATCTCCTGACCTTGGTTTTTGGATCAGCACTTGTCATCTGCTTGATCATGTTATCTGTGGCCTCAAGGAGTCTAGCAGCTGTGGGAAAAGGATCTCCATGTAGGCCTGATGTCTTTTGAGTCATAGATTCACTAGCCCTTGTTACCTGCAGTTCTTATCCTAAAATCCCTTCAACCTAGGACTGAAAGCACAAATAGCATTTGTGTGGAGATTATGTACATTGTCTTTTTGTTGGCTAGTTTTGCATTGATAGTAACCCATTTTATAGGAGATTTTTCTCATTTGTAGGTCAAAATGAAAAGTTTTTCTGAGTTTGTTAATACATGATACTCTTCTTTTTTTTAATTTTTTTTGATGTTATTTATTTATTTTTGAGAGAGAGAGAGACAGCGTGAGCAGGGGAGGGTCAGAGTGAGAGGGAGACACAGAATCTGAAGACAGGCTCCAGACTGTGAGCTGTCAGCACAGAGCCCAATGTGGGGCTCGAACCCACGAACCGTGAGGTCATGACCTGAGCAGAAGCCTGATGCTCAATCGACTGAGCCACCCAGGCGCCTCTACATGATACTCTTCTTAAGTGCGGATTCTTTTTCATTGGATTTCCTGGAATCATTTTTAAAATCAGGAAAGGAAATGAAGTTGGAGGAGAAAAGATGCTACTGTGTTAACATCTGTTTTATTTACTGGCTGATTAGGTAAAAGGAAGTAAAGGGCAGAAGAAGGAAGAAACACTGAGAACTTGACTAACACCTCATAGGTGCTCAGTAAAATTTGGTTGTGAAGATGATAGCCAAGGAGTAATTTGGAGGCACTGTGTGTTCAGGAATTAGGGAAGAAGGAAGTTGGTGAGGGAGTGTGTATGTATTTGGTGGTAGTGGATTGTAGCAGGAAGGGGTTCCAGAGGAGGAAGAGGTAGAGCCCAATGTAAACTTTACTTGTAGTTTTACTTAGAGCCTTGAGGTCACTTGGTACTTGTGGTAACATCTTAGTTGGCACTGTGTATTTGGAAGGTTGTAAACTTGAGGCTTCTCTATTCATTGTAGATTATGTATTTCTAATTCATTTTCCCCCTTGCCTTTTGTATTTTGTGTCCTCGGAAGATTTATTATATCTAACATTCTTGAATGTGATTATGTCTCTGTGAATATTGAAGGTCCTTAAAATGTTTCTAGATCTTGTGGCACCAGGGTGGCTCAGTCGGTTAAGCATCTGACTCCTTGTTTGGCTCAGGTCATGATCTCATGGTTCGAGAGTTCAAGCCTGGCTTTTTGCTGACAGAGCAGAGCTTGCTTGGGATTTTTTCTCTCTCTCTCTCTCTCTGCCCCTACCCTGCTCGAGTACGCACGTTCTCTCTCTCTCTCTCTCTCTCTCTCTCTCTCTCTCTCTCTGTCTCTGTCTCTCTCTGTCTCTCTGTCTCTCTCTCTGTCTCTCTCTCTCTGTCTCTCTGTCTCTCTCAAAATAAACTTGAAAATACGTTTCTAGATCTTGAGCAATTTTTGCTTGCAATTTTTTTAGAAACAAGAAATATTATCTCAGTATATCTTACTTATTCATGTGGTTAATCTTTATTAAAAGATCACACAAATATTTAACATTATGTAGCCAGTGACCTGGATAGAATCATGATTTATACCCAGGTCTTCTGTCTCCTGAACTTGTACTTTTAATCACATTTGGTCAAATTGGAGTTACTTTCCTAGTGGAACAAAATTTGAATGTCAAGCCATTTCTGGTGTCCTGTATTAGGAAACAATAGCTCTCAGAGACAGGACCTTTTTGTTGTTGTTGTTAATATAGATAGCTTTTGAGACAGTATTCAAAGTGAATACATTTTAGCATATTGATTTGTAAGTACCGTTCTTTATAAAGATTTTATCCTTTTATGAGTTTGAAAAATACTTAGCACAGTCTGAAAACTGTGAGGTTTTCAGGTGTCTGGTATGTTATGTGTTAATAGCGAATTGAAGTATTTTTCCTTAAGTGCATTAACAATAAAAAAGAAGTGGCCTACTTTGAAATAGTGTCTTCCCTGATTTGTACTTTAATAATTTTTCACAATTCTTTACCAAGGTAATGGTTTGCCCAAAATGAAAACCTTTTTCTTATTGTAAGATTATATGCATTGTTACGAAAAAAACCAAATCAGGGGCATCTGGGTGGCTCAGTCGGTTAGGCGTCTGACTTTGGCTCAGGTCATGATCTTGCAGTTTGTGAGTTCGAGCCCCACATCGGACTCTGTTCTGACAGCTTAGAACCTGGAGCCTGCTTCAGATTCTGTGTCTCTCTCTCTCTCTCTCTCTCTCTCTCTCTCTCTCAAAATTAAATACACATTAAAAATATATAAAAAAAGAAAAGTAAAACAAAAAACAAAGGAAACGTCAGACACTTCTAAATGGTGTAAAGAAGTGAAAATTGTCTGAAATCCTACCAGATAGAGAATAATAACTGGTTAACATTGTGGTAGCAGTAAATACCTGGAGATCGAATTCTTTGTTAACTTTCTACATGAAAAATATCTTCTGGTTAGTAATTTGCTTTTTTAATGGTTACCTTTAATGAACAGAAGTTGTTAATTTTAATATCAAATGTGAGTGAGGAATCCAGTTTTCTCCCAGCCCTCTAAATACGAAACATTAGTTTTATAAGCATCATGTATTTTTCTTCACTTTTTGTCTGTTAGAAATCAAGCTTGTCTGTCTATGGACTATTCTGTTTCATTTATCAGTATGTTTGTTTTTATGGTAGTACCTCACTGTCTTAATTTATAGTATTTTATAACTTTTTTTTGATCTCTTACTTTAAAAAGAAAAAACCCTCACCTATTTTCCCCCTGAAGTATTCTGGCTGTTCTTGCTCTTTTGTTCTATACAAGTTTAAAACTAGTGTATTGCTGTCCCAAGTCTGTGATAGTCATTGGATTGCATTGCATTATCATATCAATTTTAGGGAGAATTGATAACCTTGTGATAATTGAGTTTTTAACCACTGAATATCATGGTTTGACTTCCCTTTTGTATGTCTCTTCTGTTAGTTTCATACTTCTTTTCTTGAAGGTTAGCATATTTTCTGTTAGACCTATGACTTAGAACAAGGTTCATCAGGCTACAGCCCACTGGCCAAATCTAATACGACCTGTTTTTATAATGTCCATGAGCTGAGAATCCTAGTTAAGAATTTTATAAATAGTTGGAAGAAATCACATGAACAGTATTTAATGTCATGTGAAAATTGTATGAAATTGAAATTTTAGTGTTCATAAATAAAATTTTGTTGGAACATAGCTGTGCTCATTCATTTAAGTATATAAGTGCTCTTGCTCTACAAATGACACGGTTCATTTTTCCAACAGATTATATGGCCCATATATCCTAAAATATTTTACTATCTAACCCCTTATAGAAAAAGTTTGCCCACCCTGACTTAGAATTATTGTTTGCTTTATTGCTTATGTATCTCAGTTTTTTTGTATCTTGGGGTGGAGATGGTGTTTTAGCCTCTTTTTCTTTACCTCTGTCTTCAGTTCTGAGAAGATTTAAACTCATGATGACTCACGGCTACCAAAGCGTGTTACATACTTTAGTGGTGTGTGGGGAAGAGAAAAATGTTGAAGAGTGTTGATAATCATGTTTTATATAATAATCACTGTTCCTGTTTTTTGGTGTATTTTACATTTGAGGATTTAATTTAAAAAAATACAACTTAGTTTGCCTATTTACTCTTTTCCCCTTTTATAGGAAATTAAGAGAGAGACAGAATCCAAGGATGACAGTTTGCCCATTAAACGGGAAAGACATGGGAATGTAGCAAGTCTCGTACAACGAATAAGCACCTATGGACTCCCAGCTGGAGGAATTCAGCCACATCCGCAGACCAAAAACATTAAGAAGAGTATGTAAATAATTTTTTCTGTTTAAATAATTCAAAATAAAGGATGTTTGATAACTGTTTATAAGTTATGTTAAGAAAAATTAGCTTAACCTTTTGTAGCAGACTGTAGAAACTTGGTATATATTCACATGTTACTAGTTATTGGCCCTTGTAATAATTTTTCATAAGATAATTGAGCATGAGCTACAGATGACTATTTATAGGAATTATAAATTAAAATATGAGGCTTTTCTTTCTTATTAGCCTTACAGGCTCTGTTGAATAAGTAATGCTTTGCCTTAAGTTTATTTAATGGGATGCTTCATGTCTGCTCATCTTTAAGCATGCTTCATGTCTGCTCGTCTTTAAGCAGTATTGATGGAAGAATTTTGCTAGTATGTTTTCTTTATGGTTAGACATCTGAACGTATACTCAGTTTTCCAAAGTTATTGGTCCAGCAGAGTGCCCTTTAAGTATTTGGTATTCTATAAATATGTTAAGAACATTTTGGCATAGAGAGAGAGCACCACATTTGAAATCAGACATGAGTGTGGAGTCCATCTTAATGACCTTAGATCATTTAAACTCCTGAGTTTTGTTTTGCTGCTGGTGAGAAAATGGTAAAAAACATAGTATTGCTGTTTTCAAAATACAGTATTGGGAAAGACTTATTAAAAAATAGTATTTAGCAATAAACATGTACAAAATACAACACAGTGGGAGCAGATAGTGTTTTCACGCAGTATGACCTGAAGCCCCTTGAGAGATTGAATATTGATTACTATGATGAGAGTTAATAAGTAGTAAATGAGTATTTAACCACATTTTACCTTAGATCAGTATCTTTGATATTGTGGGTTGTAAATCCCTTATGGAACCGAGTAGTCCACAGTGAAGAAATTTGTTCACATACATTTTACAAATGTAAGACTATGATTTTATAGTCTCCTTATATCTTGTTACTTTCTGACTTTCTGTGCTACTGTCTTTGAAGTTTGGGGGAAAACTTTACTTTCTAGAAGCTGTCAACCTTTGATTATTTCCATAAAATGAAAACAGATTTTCATACAAATGAAAAAGATTTCATGACAGGAGGACAGACCAATTAAGAGGTTCTGTTTGTTTTTTGTTTCCCAGTAAACATAGTGTACACATAGTGTTTAGATAGTACCCATACTGCTTTCAGCTACTGTCTGAAGGTGGACAGTTTCAGTAGTTTTAATTGTCCTGGATGTTCAGACTCTGTTTGTTGCAATACTGGGGGAAAGATTATAGAGAGTATGTTCATGTCCTATGGGTGAACCTGTATATATGTGCAGAGGAGAATTTTTAGGCCCATGGAAGGGTTACTTATGACCTGTTTTATAAAATCCATTTACCACTTTCTTTAGCTTTGCTGAGCTAAAGAAGGAACAGTTTTCTTAAGTAGAGGCTAGACAAAGGGCTTCAAGTTTATGATTATTTTATTCATTTTGTCTCCTAATAGGAAAGGACACACTACATTTTACCTTCCTCAAGAACACTGGTCATAATTCTTTTTCTTGTGAAAGAAAACCTGTTATGTAGTTGGTGCCAGGAGACTTAAACTTTTCCTTAGGATCGTCCATAACTTGTTTTTAAGCGCATGTGCTACCAGGACAAAATTGGTCATTTGGCGCTAACTAACATGTAAAACAGGATGCAGATTGCTTTTGCTTTGATTGCTTTTCCAGGAAAAGCAAGCTAATGTGTTTTTTTTTAATCTGATTTTTTTCATTACTGTTTGTGTCATATCCTTAAGTCACAAAATAGACCAGTTATTCAAAAGGTGCTTTACTGTAATGTTAAATAGTAGGGGATACTACTGACCAATACTATTAATAATTTTTTAAAAACCCTGCAAAACTATTGTAAAGATTGACAGTAATAATCACTGCAATGTGAATGTTCAATTTTAATTTCTGTGTGCCAGGGCAAGTGAGATCTGCATGTATATTAAATGTTGTATAAGCAGCTAAAAAGGAGAATTTCAGATACATCCCGTGGTGTTTTAACTATCTGGAAACTGAACTTGTTAGCTATTTTTCTGTAGTTTCCAAAGCCAAAAAAGTGTCATTTTTTTTTTTTTTTATGAAGTCTAGTTACAAAGCCATTGAAACTTATGCTGTTGTGTATAAGTTAACCATAATAACTGGTAAAACACACAGGTGTTTTCTAGTGTGAGCACAGAATAATGTTTTCCAGGACAATTACTGTAAGTTGCTAAAGTTATAGAAGAGAACAGATTTACACATCTAATAGCAAAAACAGATACTAGTCACATAGAAGAGAACAGATTTACACATCTAATAGCAAAAACAGATACTAGTCACATTGCTGCTAGACCCTTATAAAATCTGGCAGAGATAATGGTTGTAGAATAACATTACTTAGTGAGTAAATAATTGACATCTTTCTACATCACAACTCTGTATTCTGTCCAGTGAGGAATTTAGTAGATATTTAACTTTGCATTTGAAAAAAAATTGATGCCAGATGTGAATCTACTCTTGTTGTAGGTAAGGGAAGATATCATTGCTTGTAACTTCGTATTCCTTATTAGTGCTGAAGAAGTGATTTTTATCTAGTTAATAATTACTTTCAGTATAAGAGATACATTGAGATTGATACTACAGAAGTGATTTTGCTGTATGAAAAATTAGTTGACCAGAATGGCAGTCATCAGTGTTTTATTTTTAGAAAATAGTTTCTAGCACATACTTTGCTTCCTGATTCTGAGTTAGTGCTAAAGAAAATAATGAAAATTCTGAATATCATCAAGATACGGTCATTGACTATACATTTTTACAGCATACATTAAATAAGTATATGGGCATACTAGCACAAGGCTCTTCTCTTTGATATTAAAATATTCTGACTCAAAAGGGGAAAAAGACTCATCTGACTCCTCTCAGTTTCTCAAATGAATAGGATAGGGTGTTCTGACTTTCTATTTTCTTTTGAAATCTTATAGGAAAGTTGAAAGAATAATTGTACAATGAATATTTTATATGCTGTACTTAATTTTGCTGTTAACATTTTTCACAGTGTCTTTATATCTGTATATGTGTATATAAAATACATTTTTAGCTGGATCAGTTGCAAGTTTGTTTTAGACATGTTACCTTGTAATCACTGAATATTTTTCTTCGTGATGGTGGTGATAATCTAAGATTTTGATTGTTGTAATCAAGAAGTATATCAGCAGTGTAGATAGAATCTTCAAACAGCTTGAATCTTTCAATTAATGATCTAGGCAGTATGAGTTTTTTTTTATTGCTGAGGATAAGAAAAATAATTTAAGGAAAATTCAGCCACTAAGAAAAGAAAATAGTTCTGTTTCTTAGCATTTGATTATTTTCTTTGCTTACTGGAGAAAGAAGTTGGTAAAAAAAGATTTTTGACATCAGAAAAGTTTCAGTGCTGTAGTAAAACATGAAGATAAAATTTCCAGAACCAAATGGAATCAAAAGTAGATCAGGAATCCTTTTGCTGCTGTCTGTGAAATTTTGGCATTTAACCTAGCTTCTGAATGTGGTATGTTCTTCATTTTAGTCTTTGATGGGGAGATTAAAAATTGTAATCTTAAGTGAGGAATGGTTCCATAATTTGGGAGCTTGGTTTGATCTGAATGTTTAGGTCTGTTTTTCAGAACCATGAAAATATTTGCCATTCTTGATGGACCTGTATTTCTTAAGATTTTCTGTTTTAGTAGGAAAAATTGGAAAGTAACTTTACTGAGTGTAAAATATTATAGAATTTGGTTTTTGTTTTTCAAAAAAATAAAAAATATATTATTTTTAATTTTTATTTCTTTTTGGGGGGGGAGGGGCAGAGAGAGGGAGACCTAGAATCTGAAGCAGTCTCCAGGCTCTGAGCTGTCCATACAGAGCCTGATGAGGGGCTTGAACGCAAGAATCATGAGATCATGACCTGAGCCAAACTCAGATGCTTAAACTGACTGAGCCACCCAGTTGACCCAAAATACAAAATATTTTTAAAAAGATTTTTTGAAAAGCTTTCAACATTGATATGTTGAATGCTTTAATACCCGTGAATTTGAAGACTATGAGAACAGTGTTACTGTGGGCAATCAAATCTACCAGGTAAAGCTGTGTATGGATGATGATTCAAAATTTATAGTCTAATAGGGGAAAACATAAAGTTACTATAAAACAGGAATGATAGTTTTGTAGGTTTTAGGGGTATCAACATGTCAGGTAAATACTATAATAAGTGCTCAATAAATGTTTGTAATTATTATTATAGTGTTTAAAGTATGCAGCTATGATTCAAATAAAGGGGCAGTTCTGTACTGGGTTGTCAAGCAAGGTATATTTAAGCCTTTGTTAGGTAAAAGTTGTCATTCACATGAAGTCTGGGGATTATGACATTCCAGGTAGAATCGCTACCTTAGAAAAGAAGATCCATAGAGATAAGCAACTACATGGTATTTACTACAGGTAGTAGATTACATGAACTATCTTAAAGCACTTTGTAGTCTGTAAAGGAAGCAGCATTGATGAAGGGGAAGAATAAAAGGCTTAAAAGTCGTATGTGGGTATGATTATCGTTTTGCCTCTTTTTAGCTCTTTGGTGTTGGACAAATTATTTAACTCCTGATTTCCTATTTCTCACTGGAAAAAGATGATGACAACAAACTGTATTATCTGTTGTGGGGGAGATGTTTGTGAAGGATTTAGAGTAGTCTGGTACATAAAAGGCATGAAAGTATATCCCTGATGTTTTTCCTGTACCTCCTTTATCTTCCTCCTTGTCAATAGCTTTATGTATAAAACATTGATTTGACAAATTTTATTTCTTTGTGGATCTGAAAAGCTATATAGAGGTTGATTGTGATAAAATACTGTTTATAGTTACTTTAAAAATGGACTTATATTCAGGTATCCTTTTATTAACTAGTCTTGTACATGCTGTTTTCTTTTGTGCTTAGCAGAGGTTCTGATACAGTGTAGGAATTCAGTAACTACTTATGAGTAGATACTGTGTATGCCTGTTGAAGTATAAAAAATCTCAAAATTCCTTTCATTGTGCTGGCAATTAATATATGAACTCAACATAGGCAGTCACTTCAACTTATGAGTAAACTATATTTAAATATGGAATCATGAACATTTTTGCTTTTTTAAGTGGCTCATATTTTGTAGCGAAAATAAGGGCTTTTCAGATGTTTTTATCTAATATGGCTCTTTGAAAAATAAAAAAAATTCTTTGCAAATAATTTTGCAAACTGCTTTGGAGAACATTCTGGTGAATTATGCTCAGTGTGAGTAGGAAGAAGAAACACAAACTCGAAGTTTCCTTTTTTTTTTTTTTTTTTTTTACCTTTTAATGTTTATTTTTGAGAGAGAGAGAGAGAGAGAGAGAGAGAGAGAGAATTTGAAGCAGTCCCCAGGCTCCAGGCTCCAAGCTGTCAGTGCAGAACCCAATGCAGCGCTTGAGCTCACGAACCGTGAGATCATGACCTGAGCCAAAATTGGGTTGGACACTCAACCGACTGAGCCACCCACATGCCCCACAAACTCAGTTTCTGGTTAAGATATAACTAGGCTCCTCAAAGTTAATTGATCTGCTTGGGAGCAGGGATATTAATTCTTTATCCACTTTAAATAATTTAAAATTATTAATATCCATTAAAAAGAAGCAAGCTACATTTTTTTAAAGGCCTAAGATTATCAAAATGATAGAAAGGATTTTCTTTGAAGTGCACCCTGAGCAGAAGAGAATTTCTTTTCAGTAATGTAGATCATTTTCCCTTCATCTGTGAAGTGCTAATGAGAGAGAACACATTTATGGACTCATTTTCTCAAGCTCACTTTAACTTTCAAAAGCATTTAGGGACTATATTTATCTATGATCTAAGAGATGAGAAGCTTTCTTACAGTATGCATAAAAGCCACTATTATTACTTAAAAATTAACTGAGATGTGATGAAAAGTGACATTTGAAAAAATTTAAACTCTAGGTTAGTTATTAAAGTATGGCTAGTGTTTATTTTCTTTGGTTCCTTCTATTGTAAAACATTTTTAAACTCAGATATAATTATTCTTTTCTGAAGGGGAAATAATTACTGAGGTGTAAGTGTTTCTTATTTGGAGACTCAAGATCCTTCTTCTTGATTGTCATGTCTGTTTTGCACCACTTTCATGGTGTTGATTGCATGCAATATGCTTCTTCTATTGGATTTATTTTTTTCTTGATGAACAATCTCATAGATCCACAAAAAGGTCAGAGCTCGAGTAACTGTCATAGCTAATCTAGTCCAGCTCTTTTATTTTGTAGTTCAGGACATTGATTCCCAGAGAATTGAGGTCAAATAACAAGGTAATGACCGCTGTACTAGAACCCAAGTCTTCTGACTTCTAAACTAGTGTTATTGCTTTCATAGTGTGGCATTTTTGTTTTACTATATAAAAAAGTGTATTTGGAGTTGTTTTGATGTAGTTAAGTTGTATCTATGTAGACTCCTTCTCCGGAGTCTCTTCTGTTGTCAGCAGCAACCACCTCCTTAGAATCCTTGTATTCCTTGTGTTATCACCTCATTGGGAAACCTGTTTTATCTAGAATGTCTGCTACGTCTTTTCTACCTTGTTGTATTGTATTATCTCTAATTGTATAACTCTGTTACCCTTTCTTCTTTGAATTCCTCCATATCTGCTCCAGTTCAAACCTATCCTTTCTGTTAATTTTGGTGATATTTGTAGCTTGCACTAAATATTTACTATCTCATTATGTATTTGTGTTTTATTACTAATTGTTTCCTGTTCCCTAAATTCAGTTAGTTTCGTGACTGTATTTAAATTATTAAGAAAAATCTTAGGATTGTTGGTGGTAAAGGGCTGATGGAATCAATCATACTGTTGGCATGATATTTCTTGGCATTGATGCTGTATGGTTAGGCCTAGATAATTGTTCATTAATTCATTCAAAAATATTTAATCGAAGTGTCTGGGAGGCCTAATTAGTTGAGGGTCTGACTTCTGATTTTGGCTCAGGTCTTGATTCCAGGGTTGTGGGATCAAGCCCTGCATCAGGCTCTTCACTGAGCATGGAACATGCTTAAGATTCTCTCCCTCCCTGTCTCTTTCTTTCCCTCCCTCCCCCCCTTCTCTTTGTCTCTCTCTCCTGCTCATGTGCTCTTTCTAAAAATAAAATTAATCTTTAAAAATGTACATATATATTTAATGGGCCTAGCATAAGCCAGGTGCTAGGCTGGGTGCTGGGGAGAGAGCATTTAACAAACTCAGTGCCCATTTATCTTTAGCCTACAGATTACAGGAAGTACATGCAAGAAAATAAATCATTATGATACATTGAAAAGGAAACGGTGAGGTTTCAGTAATAGGTAGATAGTAGAAGTAAACAGTGTACGTATATAAGCACAAAGGAAGAGTCCCTAATCCAGAAAGCTATTTTGGAAGAAGTTTTCTCCAAGTTGAGACCTCAAGATGAGTTGAAGACAGAGAAAGGTGGACTTTGTGGATGAAAGTAAAGTTTCTTTGGCAAAAGAAACAGTATATTTAGGGGCACCTGGGTGGCTCAGTCAGTTACATGTCCGAATTCAGCTCAGGTCATGATCTCACGGTTCATGGGTTCTGGCCCCACATTGGGCTCTGTGCTGACAGCTCGGAGCCTGGAGCCTGCCTCAGATTCTGTGTCTCCCTCTTTCTCTACCCTTCCCTTACTCACGGACATGCGCTCTTGCCTTCTCTCTCTCTCTCTCTCTCTCTCTGTGTGTCTCTCTCAAACAAACATTAAAAAAATTTTTTTTAAAAGAAGCAGTATATTTAAGTCTCCGAAGCAATAGGGTTTGTAATTTTCAAGCAATTAGAAATCAGTATAATTAGATCATTGAGTGCAAGATGGAGAATCCCCTAGGAGATACTAAAGTGCAGATTCTGATTCCGACTGCTATAACAGGCTGCCATAACAAAATATCCCAGACCATGTGGCTTAAACAACAAAAGCAATAGTATTTTCTTACAGTTCCAGAGGCTAGAAATCTAAAATCCAGGTGCTGTCAGAGTTGGATTCTGGTGAGGTCTCTTTTCCAGACTTGCAGGTCATGTCTTTCCCCTCACATGGCTCCTGTATATGTGTGTGCACAGGCACACATGCACAGTTAAGTGTGTGTGTGGAGTAGGACTCCACTTTTATGTTATTTGACTGTAATTACCTTCCCAAAGGCCCTGCCTCCCAATACAGTCAGACACAGTTCAGTCCATAACAGGTAGGTCTGAGGTGGAGCCTGCATTTCTAAGCACTGAGGTGATTGTTGCTGCTGGTCTGGGGAACAGAGTACTTTGACTAGCAAGAAGTAATCCTTTAATCACTTAATCCTAGTCATCTATCCCATAGGTACTTCAATGATTAAGTTGTAAAGGTGGGAGTGAATCTCAGTTCTCAATTCTTAGAGTTTGAAAGAAGTTGAGAACCTCAAACTGCATGGTTAATAAATTATCTTTACTAGCCTGAATAAATGAAGCTTGCTTGAAAAGTTAAAGTAAAATATGTTGTTAACTTTACCTGTGTGAGTTTGATTTTATCTGTCAGAAAGTAGAGCTGTTAAAGAAGATAACATATATTTTGGATTTATTCATTTTGTATCTTTTTAACACAGACACTCTTAGTGCATTTTGGGTATTCCTAGACTTTGATCAGAAAGTAGTCTGAAAATTACTGTCTTGGAGGACAGCTTATCTGTGATAAAATTTGTTTTGCCAACAGTGTCTCTTATTGTATGTGTTTTTAGTCTCAAAGTTGGCATTGGATATTTTACTTTTGTCTAATTGGTGGAATCATATGTATAAATAGAGTTCATGGCTGAGAGACTTGTACCTTATTTGTAGTTGGTTTGAATTTATTTTGGCATGAGTAGATTATAGTGTGGAGGCAAGGTGAAAAGCTGGCCAGAACTGATTGTGGTTAACTGCTTAGAATGCTTACATGTTTTGATTTTTATTCAGACATATAAATTCTGTGGCAGTAAATACAGTGTGTAAATAAAAGTGTTGTTATTTTATTTTAATGATCTTTCTTAACTTAATTTTGTTACTATGTTACTTCCTCTAGAGACCAAGAAGCGTCAGTGTAAAGTTCTCTTTGAGTACCTTCCACAAAATGAAGATGAACTGGAGTTGAAAGTGGGAGATATTATTGATATTACTGAGGAGGTAAGGAAGACATAGAGGAAGCAGGAGTTGGAATTGATGCTCTAGGTGTTAGAAAACTGATTTGTAAGAATATTAATTTTTCATTAGAACCTTTTTTTTTTTGCCAGTTTCATTGCTTTTTATACAAAAACACAGGTTTTAAGTTTTAATGTTTCTTTAGTGACTTAATGTAAGGTTGTCTTATCTTTTGGAATAAAGTTTTACTCATTCTTACTACACTGGTCCTGTGTACTGTATTTGTATTTGTATGTATTGATTTCAGGAGTAAAAAATTTTAAGGTAAAGATTAATGTAATCTAAGTAGCCAAGAATAAATGTAAACATTTTCTTTGATTCTGAATTCACTTTAGGCACAAAGCAATAAAATATAATCAGTTTTACCTTCTGCGTAGCAGAGGGATACAAAAGTAGAATCTTTTTAAAAGGTTTGCCTTGTTTGAATTATCACATTTAAATGTTAACCCAAAACACTTTTCCCACATTTTAATATCTTGGAATGAGATTTAAAAACATGGTAGGCATAACTTTTCATATCTCTGCTTTTACCATTAAAGGAATATTAAAAGTTTTATTTGGCAGCTGAAGATCCCATTTGTTTTCTTTTTTTTGTTGTTGAAGATCTCATTTTCAAAAGTGTATCTTTTGGTATCATGTATAGCCATAGAGATTGATGTCATAACCTCATGTAATTTATCACTTAATGTTTATAACAAATTCCAGTGTATTTATACAAAAGACAATTCTGTTTTATTCCTACATAATAAAATTATTAATTTTATTTTATAATTGTATTAAAAATACAATTCTGTATTATTTCTAATAATAATAGTTAATGTTTATTGAACCTGTGTGTCTAAAGCGTTATGTTGTTTCACATTTATTATTTTCTTCAAATTTCTAAACAACCTGAGGAGACTGGAATTTTTATTTCTACTTTATATATGAAGAGATTGAGTCATGGAAAATAAGTGATTAACTCTTCTAGTTACTGTTGATGCATATCATGCTATCGCAAACTTTGTAGCAAAGAACAACTGCTTTATTAGGTCATGGATATTCTGTGAGTCAAGAATTCAGATAGGGCACAGCTATGATGGCATGTCTGTTCCCTGATGTCTGGGGGCTTCAACTTGAAAGACTCAAAGTTTAGGTGCTGGTAGAATCTTAGGAAGGCTCCTTTACTGATGTGATTGCTACCTAGAAGACTTGAAGACTGCCTTTGGAGAGCCACTAGGTAGCTTCTCCGTTTGGCTTGGCTTTCTCACTGTATTGGGGCCTCTGGATAGTTGGACCTATTGCATGACATTTCAGGGCTCTGACTGTAAACATTTCAGTGAACATGTTAATAGTCTTTTGTAATCAGACCTTGGAAGTGCTAGTGTCACTTTCACTGTGGTCTGCTGGCTACAAACATGTCGAAAGTCAGCAAGATTGAAGGCGATGAGGACAAAGAAAACCACTTCTTGGTGGAGGAGTGTCAAGATTACCTTGTTGATGAGCATGTGGGATAGGAGATCTCATTTTGGCTGTTGTTGCCCAAGCCCATATGCATGGGATGCAGAGGAGCCAGAATCTGAATCCACATGGTTTGAGTCATTATTCTTTATTACTATACTATCCTGCCTTTTGAGAATTCCTTAGGTTATTTAGCCTAACTACTCAGTTGCTACCGACTTGGAATTGTACGTGTAGATAAGAAGTTTCCTGATGTTTCTTTCTTGGTTGTAATTTGGTCTACATATCTCCATCACCATGGTTTGAAGAACTCTCAGTACTTTGGTGTCTCTGTAAGTCTGCTAAAACAAAATTCTGAACTCTTCACTCTTCCCACCTCCCGTTTCTCCCTCAAACAGCTTGTATTCTAGCCATCTTGTATTTCAGCTGTATATATTCTAGAAATAAGTCCTTTATTTTTACGTCATCATACTTTTATTTGCTTTGTACCTCGAAAACTCTTATTCGGCCTTTGATATCTAACTTTTTTGTCATTTCATTTGAGGGGAGCTTTTTTTTTTTTTTGAATCTTTTAAGTGTTTCTTTTGTGCCTTTTCAGCATTTTGTTCATAACTTTTGTTATAGGACACATTGTATTGTAACTATCTGCTTAGTGTTTGTTTTCTTTAGATTATTTCACTCAAGGACAGAGATTTCTCATATGCAAATATCAGTCTTTCCCTAGCAGTTAACACCATGGTTTATACATAGTGCTTGCTGGATGAATACCTTCTTAAAGTTTACTTTGTAATTCTGAGGTGAAAAACACTTAAAACATTTTAAACAGAATAAAGAGCCTTTTCTAGCTATGATATTTTATGGACTGCTGTTAAGTGAATTTTAACAGTGAATAGTTTACTCTTAAATTTTTTTTTACCTATTAAGACCTTTAAGCATACTTAGCAGAAATTATATATTTTAAAAGTTATTAAATGTTATTAAATAACTTCATGAAATTGAGTAACCTCTTTATTAGTGAATGTCAATATTTTTCTAAAGAGTTTGGTTCCAGAGGATATTTCTGGTTGAGGTAAGGGGGAGTGTTTTGTAGAGCCTAGCATCTGGATTTTAAAAGTAAGTGATTCTTTTTGTTACTTGGGTTTAGTCACTTAAAAGGCTTAGTAATTTCATGTCCTTTTTGGGAAATTGTATTCATCAAGCTTTTTCCAAATAAAAAATCTGCATATACTTAAATAATATATGAAATATATTACAAATATTGAAATGATCACAAATTGAGACTTAGTAGTGTTTAGAAGAGTGACATTCCAGAAGAGAGCTATCTACTTCCTGCCATTAAGTCCTTATTCTTGGTTATCTGATATTTTCATAAGAATTATTTATGTTATACATTGCACTTGATTACAGATTCTCATTGTAAATGTTGTAAAATATGACTGATATGACTAATCCTATATATGATCAATCTAATCCATTTAATTTACTTAAAGTATATTTTCCCCATTGTACTTCCTTAATGGATTTATAGGGATTATTTTGCTTCATTAACTTTGTGCTCACTTCTGTAGCTTAATTTTCCCATAGCGGGAAATTGTCACTTAAGAGAAACTTTTATTACTTTTGAGTTATGAATTCTTTCAGGTAGAAGAAGGATGGTGGAGTGGAACCCTGAACAACAAGTTGGGACTGTTTCCCTCAAATTTTGTGAAAGAATTAGAGGTGACAGATGATGGTGAAACTCATGACACCCAGGAGGATTCAGGTAGATTCTTAAAAATTTTGAATAGATTTAAGTAAAATTATATATGATCTAGTGTTTATTTTGTATTATTGAAACTCTGTTCCTGTGTTGAACTGTGAGCTTCAGTTTTCTACTTTTATAAAGCAGCTTATGACAGGGACTTAAAATGAACTAAATATCTAGGCAAATAATTCAGTAATTTTCCTTTTCTGATGTTTGTTTCAACTCAAATGTTTAGTACCCTGATTATGAATTGCTACTACTTATGTTTTCTGATTTCTTCCCACTTACGATGTACTAATGTACTGTTTTGATTTGAATTTACAAATGGCCTATCTACTTCAGAGATTTTAGGAATTAAAAAAAAAAACTAGCTTTTGTTTTTTTCCATATTCAGATAATTATGTTTTTTTGTGCAGCCAGAATGTCATTATTATTTTGTGATTGCCACCATTTATAGACTCACCTACAATTTTATCTTCAGTTTGCTCACCATGTAAAACTGTGATCAAGAACAAAGCTAAATTTAAATTACTTTTAAGAATTGCTGTGGAATTAGTTATATTTTTAAGAGATATTAAATTCATAAGTGGTAATGCAGGGATAAGTAGATCTTTTTCTGTATGGAAAGGTATGTGTAGTGAGGTTTAATATACTTACCAAAATCAAGACATTAAATACTGACAGTGTTTAATTTGACAATATTGATTAATCCATAGTTCAATATAGATTTCATTTTTCTAGTAATGCTTTATATAGCTATTTTTTTCTCCCATTTCTGGAAAAGCATGGAGAGAATTTATTTCTTAAGTTTCTTTAGAATAATTTCCCAGCTCTTCTCTGTTTTTCTTGACCGTTTTGAAGAGTTTAAGCTGGATATTTTGTATAATGGATCCCAGGTTGGGCTTTCCTCCTGATTCCTGATCATTAGTTTCGGGTTGTGTTTTATTGACAGAATTACAAAATGATGCTATCTTATTGCATTGTATCAAGAGGCACATAATGTCTGTGTGCTTTATTTTTGGTGATGTTAAATTTGATTACTTGGTTCAAATTGTGTTGCCAGTAAATGCATTGTTTTTTTCTTTATAATTGTTAAGTGTCTTGTGGGGAGATACTTTTGAGACTTTGTAAGTATCCTGTTTCCTCACAAACTTCACCCAGCAATTTAAGCATCTGTGGATAAATTTTGTCTGAATCAGTTATTGCTATGATAGTTGCAAAATGATGATTTTCTAACTCCACCATCCCATCTTTGTTTATTACTTGACATTCTCTAAAGAACTTTTATTTCTGCTCAGTTTGTTTATTTAGCAGTGTGGACTCACCAGTGGGTTCTGTTTTATTCACTAGATATTAATCCATTACTATTATTTATTTTGATACCACCAGATTTGGCCCATGAGAGCTCCAACAAATTAGTTTCTGTGTTTTTTTTAAATCAACTTTTTTGGAATTATACTTCATATTATTATAAACTGTTCCTATTTAAAATATATGGTTTGAGGAGTTTGACAGATGTATATGTCCATGAAAACCACTGCCACCATAAATGTACAAAACATTTGCATCACCCCCAAGATACTCTTCATGCCCTGATGCAGTCCATCTCTTTTTCTGCCTCTGGTCTCAAGTGATCATACATCTGCTTTTTTATCGTTATGGATCAGTTTGTATTGCTGTGTCCTCTTGACAGGTCTTCATCATTTTTTGAGTGCTTTGTTACTTTGTGATACAAGATGTTCCAGGTGTTTTTTTGTGTGTTTTTTTTTTTTTTAATATTTTTAATTTATTTCTAGGAGAGAGAGAGAGACAGCGTGAGCAGGGGAGGGTCAGAGAGAGAGGGAGTCACAGACTGAAACAGGCTCCAGGCTCTGAGCTGGCAGTCAGCACAGAGCCTGATGCGGGGCTCGAACCCACGAACTGTGAGATCATGACCTAAGCAAAAGTCGGACGCTTAACCGACTAAGCCACCCAGGCGCCCCCAAGATGTTCCAGGTTTATCTTGAACTCTTCTTTACTTTAGTCCTGAAATCAGCTGCTTATCTAGGTAACCTTGGTTTCTTTTAGAGAGGTCTAGTAGTTAAACATTGAGATCTGAATGCAAGTGTGCTCATTGATCCTGGGGTGATACTGCTTCTAGGACCTCTTAGTGGATAAAATTGGGGACTGCCTCCACACGTGCACGCATTCCTACACACACATTCACTCCTGCATCTCTTTACCTGTCATTTATCTTTTTACCTACCTTCCTACCTACCCACCTGCCTACCTATTCCTACTGGTACCTTTCATTCTAGTTTAATACCACAGGGTACATTCTAGTCTGCAGTGATTTCATCTTTAAGCTCATCAGCCACAGAGATGAAGAAATTGGTAATTGAGATTGCTTCACTCTAAGGGGATTTAATTTTTCTTATACACTTTGGTTATATTTTACAAGTCACAATTATATTACCTGTGTATGTTTGCTTTTATATTTATTCATGAAAGAATTAATGCTTAAAAAGAGATATTATAATCACTGGTGTTATCAGTAGATCGTTTGTGATGAGTATGGAAAAACAGCATGAAATCAGTTTCTGAAATGATACATACAGAAGACCTTGGATTTTAGATAGTGTCAGGGAGAAATGTATTACTTTATATAATCATAAAATACTGCTAATTGTTCTGTGAACTAAACCGCATATAACAGGTCTAGTAATGAGAGCTAGTAATGATGAATGAGATATTAAGGGAAAATTTCCGGTTAACTATAAATAAGATCAAATTTTCAGGAAAGGGTTTTAGAAATCAATTTTATTAGGGGCTCCTGGGTGGTTCAGTCAGTTAGATGTCTGACTTTGGCTCAGGTCATGATCTCACAGTCCATGAGTTCAGACCCCGTGTCGGGCTCTGTGCTGACAGCTCAGAGCTTGGAGCCTGCTTCAGATTCTGTGTCTCCTTCTCTCTCTGCACGTCTTCCACTTACATACACACTCTCTCTCTCAAAAATAAATAAACATTAAAAAATTTTTAAAAATCAGTTTTAATAATAATAGGTAATAGAGTGAAGGTATAAATCAGTCTTGTGGTAGTTTTAACTCTAATCGTATTTTTAGAACAAAATACATGACCTTAGGAAGCAGTGGAGGCCAGTTTAATTAGTGAATATTTCTTAAGCATCTTCTGTGCTAAGTGCTAGTTTGGTTTTGTGAGGGCACAGAATCCCCTCTGCCATCCAGAAGCTTAGGGTCCAGCCTCTGGGCAACAAGACAAGGTATGAACTCAAATTTTAGTATGTTTCAGTCTGTAGTAAAATGGTATAAGAGGTGCTAATGAAAGATAGTTCTAAACAGAATATATTGTTTGCCACTTAAAAAAAAAGAAAAACTTACTTTGTACATTTTCATCTTCTCAGAAATGTTCCAGGAAATATTAGAAATATAATATGCATCTCAACAAAAACAAGAAAAAACCCAAAAATATAATACACAGCTCTGACTGCAACTTTTTTAGAAGATGTTATCTTCTAAACTGCTGTGTTTTTCCTTCTAATCACTCTTTCCCTTATTTTCCTCTATACAGACTTTTTTTGAAAAATTGTTATAAAAAACATTATACAGAACTTATTTTGACCAGTTTTTAAAGCATAATGTTCAATAGTGTTATTTATGTGTATGTTGTGCAACTGACCTTCAGAACTTTTTCATTTTGCAAAATCAAAACTCTGCACCCATTTTAAAAAACTCCCTTTCCTTGACCCTGGAACCACCATTCCTCTTTATGTTTCTATGAATTTGACTACTTTAGATATCTCATATAAATGAAATCATACAATATTTGTCTTTATGTGGCCAGCATATTTCACTTAGCATCATGTTTTCAGAGTTTCTCCATGTTATAGTGTGTGACAGAATTCTCTCTTTCAGATTGAATAATATTCTGTTGTATGTGTGAACTGCATTTTGTGTAGCTATTCATCCATTCATGGGTGTTTGAATTGTTTCCACCTCTTGGCAGTTGTGAATAATGCTGCTAAAATGTGGGCACACCAATATTTGAGACCTGTTTTCAATTCAGATATATACCCAGAAGTGGGATTGCTGGATTATATATAGTTCTAATTTTAATTTCTTAAGGAAGCGCCATATAATTTTCCACAGTGTTTGCACCATTTTACACTTCCACCAGCAGTGTACCAGGGTTCTAATTTCTCCATATCCTCAGCAACACTTACTTTCTGGTTTTTGGTATTAGCTATCCTAAAGGATATGAGATGCTATCTCATTGTGAGTTTGATTTGCATTTCTCTGATGATTAGTGATGTTGAGCTTCTTTTCATGTGCTTATTGACCATTGACACAAAGATGACCATGGTGTATCATCTTTGGAGAAAGTATCTGTTCAGGTCCCTTGTCTGTTTTTTAATCAAGTTGTTATTATTATTTTTTATAGTTGTAGGAATTCTTTATATGTTATGGACATTAATTCTTTATCAGATATATGATGTGCAGGTATTTTCTCCCATTCTGTTGATTGTTTTCTTTGTTGTAGAAAAGTTTTTATGTTTACTGTAGGTAGTCTATTTTTTCTTTTTTGCTTGTGCTTTTGGTATCATATTTAAGAAATCATTGCCAAAGTGTTATGAAATTCTCCCCCTGTATTTTCTTCTAGGAATTTTATAGGTTTTGGTTTTATGTTTACGTCATTAATTCATTTTGAGTAAATTTTTGTATATCATTTTAAAACAAAGGTCCAACTTCATTCTTTTGCATGTGGATATCTAATTTTCCTGTCAGTGTTTGTTAAAGATGTTGCAGGACAGAGGATCTGTTCAAACTCTGGTTTGGTTGATCACTGCTCGAAAATTAATACTCAAGAGACAAGAGAAAAGGTTGCTTTATTCAGGAAGCTGGCAACCTGGGAAGATGGTAGACCAGTGCCTCAAAGACCATCTTCCCCATCCAGGCAAAGCTGGACAGTTTTGAAGGGAAGGTATGGGAAAAAGTGAGGGTGGGGAGGCAACCTGCAGGAGAAGCAGGTCCCCAGGCAGTGGTGTAGTCATATGTGGACATGACCCCGAACAGACTTGTTGGCATCAACAGCAGCTGTTTTCAAGTGTAGTTAGGCCTTATATTCTGGTCCCTCCATTCCTTGAGGTCAGTGGTCTGCAAATCTCAAAGTAAGTTAGTTCTGCTACAGACCAAGGGACTTAAGTCAGCCAGCAAGGACTGCATAAACTTGAAGCAAGTTAACCCTTAACACTAGTTGGGGCACTGTTACAAAGAGAGAGGTTCTTTCCCCATTGAGTGGCCCTAACACCGTTGTTGAAGTGCAGTTGACCAGTCTGTGCACACTTTCATCATGGCACCCACGGCTGTTGTACATGTTTCTGACTTTCCTCTCCAGCAGGCTGTCACCTGTTTATAGGTAGAGACTGTACTTTCTCTTTGTTTGCTCACTGCGTACTATAGGGGTCCACAAAATGAATAGCTTATGATCTGTTTAATTTTTACTCTAGAGTATTTTATCTCATATCACTCATGTGCCTTTTTGTAGTGCAAACCCTTTGAGGAAGAATAGTGTAAATATAACTCAATAATTTATATATGCAACAGGTAGCCCTCATTCTAGTTGATTATGTCATCTGTTTTCTGGAGCAGAGGGGAATGCTCCTGGTTATTCTAGGGAAAGTAGATGAATCTCTGCTATGGTTGGTTAGCCAGCTTGCACAGAGCACTGTGCTTTAAAATCAGGGGATTGATCAGTCAGTATCTGAGGGTGATTATTGCCTCCAGGCAAGAGTGTTGCTTTCTTCATGTTTCTTGGTTCACTTTTGAGATGCAGATGAAAGCTGTACACTCTCTGAAAAGTATACATATAATCATACAAATAAAATTTTACAAATTAGTTCCTATGGTACATAGTTTACATATACACCCATACACATATATGACTAGATTCTGGGTTCAAAAATTAGTATACAGGGGCACCTTGATGGCTCAGTCATTTGAGTATGCGCCTTCAGCTCAGGTCATGATCTCATGGTTCGTGAGTTCAAGCCCCACAATGAGCTCTCTGCTCTCAGTGCAGGGTCTGCTTTGAATCCTCTGTCCCCCTCTCTCTGTCCCCCTCCCTGTGTTCTCTCTCGCTCTCTCAAATATAAAAAAAAAATCAAAAATTAGTGTATATAAAAAACAGCTTTTTCTTGTTAAAATTTTTATTTTTGAGAGAGAATATGCACGCATAAGTGAGATAGGGGCAGGGAGAGAGAGGGGGGACAGAGGATCCAAAGTGGGCTCTCTGCTATCAGCGTGGAGAGACAGTACAGGGCTTGAACCCATGAACTGTGAAATAATGACCTAGGTTGAAGTTGGATGCTTCACTGAATGAGCTACCCAGGCTCCCTTATCTATTCCTTTCCAAGAAAAAAAAAAAAAAGATGTATAATAATACTTGTCTGCACCCACGCAGTTTTCTCTTCTGCTCTGTATAGAAAGCATTTGTACTTTATTGCTATCCTCCTAGTGGGTGTTTATGTAGGCACATGTGAAAACATATATTTGTATATTTTCTTCTTTCTTAAACTGTAGCATAGTATGTTTTTCAGAATATGCTGCAGTGAAAACAACCTAAAAATCAATGGTGGCTTAAAACAAAGACATAGTTATTTAGGGACTTACACTGATGTTGTCACATGGCTTAATGCTTGCAAAGGCAGGGAAAAAGGAGCATGGCTTTTAAAGCTTCTGCTCCAAATTTACACATATCAGTTCCACTAATATTGTATTGGATGGTCATGGTCATGCCTAAGTCTAATAGCAGGGATATATAATTTTCCTACAAGTTTGGACACCAAATGTGATTAAGAATATAATCCACCACATATGCTATCATGGATTATCTTTTGAGAATCCATTATTTAATATTCATTGGCCTCTTAGGGTGCCTGAGTGGCTCAGTTAAGCATCAGACTCTTGATTTCAGTTCAGGTCATGATCTCACAATTTCATAATCTTGTGTGTACACTTGGTTCATGAGTTCGAGCCGCACATTAGGCTCTGCAGTGTCCAGTGCTTGGGATTCTCTCTTCTCTCTCTCTCAAAGAGTAAATAGGGGTGCCTGGGTGGCTCAGTCGGCTAAGCGTCCGACTTTGGCTCAGGTCATGATCTCATGGTTTGTGGGTTCGAACCCCATGTCAGGCTCTGTGCTGAGAGCTAACTCAGAGCCTGGAGCCTGTGTTTGGATTCTGTATCTCCCTCTCTCTGACCCTCCCCTGCTCTCTCTCTCTCTCAAAAATAAATAAAACATTAAAAATTTTTTTAAAAAGTAAGTAAACTAAAATAAAACAGAGACTCATTGACCTTTTAAAGGAGCTCAAGTATAATTTTTAGCTCTGTACATGTAATAAAAATTAATGAAAGAAACACTAACTTCATGGGTATTTAGTATGAAATGGTGATGGCCAGTAGCCTTGTGAAAGGTGCAAGTTTCCATTCTTAGGTTGCCCCTCATTTCTAAGTGTTCTTTTGGTTTGTTTTTTCTCCTTAACTTTGCAATGAACTTTTTAAGATTCTAAATTTCTCTAAGGCTCTACCCTAAACTGTGTGAATTAAAGAAACAAATAATTGAATCCTTTAAAAGCTTTGCTTTTGGTCATCGTCTGTCTAATGTTCTTTATTTAATCCTTACCTTCTATAAAGCATGCCCTCATTTTTCAGATTATGTATATAGAGAAAACTTGGCATCATAGCTGGCAAGTTTTGAAGCATAATAGATGTTAGTTCTTTTCTTACCACATTATTTTACTTTCACTTTTTCACCTCATTCTTTCCTTTAGTTTGCCTATTTAAAAATATGTGGAGTCAATCGTATTTAAATAGGGACCTGATAAAGTTGTGTTAGGCAGAGCAATTTTTGTTTTTAGGAGTTGGAATGGGGTGAGGTTGGGACACTGTCTCAAGTGAAGATATTGATTACATTGAAAAACAGGAAATCAAGGAGATAGGAAGATACAGAAGAATCATAAAACAGTTATTTTATGTTACACTTTTTTGAGAATACTTGGTATTCTAAAGTCAGAACTTACGTTTAAAGGATGTGTAAAAACCATTAGAGAACAAACAAATACTGAAAACATCTGGCTTAAATTTAGTGGTACAGTTATTAGCAGACTGTCCCGTGAATTACTTCTCATGCATATTACTTATTGTTTCTTATGTTTTATAGGTAACTGGATTTTCTAGTATTTATTTTTAACATTAAAATTTGTTATGAATTAAAGCTTATGGTGAAGTGATGTGTCTGATGCCCTGTAAACTCAGCTCTTAAAATATGTACAAAAGTTTAAGTCCATATAGGGCTACCAGCAAAAGAAGTACAATTTAAATTTTATTATATTTTACATATTTGTATTTTATATTTATAATTTTTAAAAGTACTTTGGGTACTTTCTTGCACTATTCAGCCTTATTTGAATTTTAGTAACTGCAGAATTTTATATGCTAAAAATGTACTTCCTTGCTTGCTTAACCCCTTTAAAATAACATCACGTTCTAAATGTGGAGCTCTGTGATTATGGGGTGGGAAGTCAGTGGTTGAAGTACACTATAATTCCCTATTTCAGAGAATTCTAACTTTTAGGCAAAAAGTTTTTGCATATTCATTTGAATGCTAAGAAGTTAGTGCTTTATAAGGACTTTAGAAACCTCTAGCGATAAAAGAATATAGTTCTTTTAAGTTTTGACTTAAGAGCTCCATCTTATGCGTTATGATTAAAAGAATTGATCTATTCTGTGTCCTAATGAAATGAAATGTACTGTCTACAATTGGTATTTTTACAGTCTTTTTATTCTATTTTACTTACTTAGTAAGATAGTATGTTGTGTTTCTAGTAGCTATTATAAGAATTATAGTTGACCCTACATTGTAAAATGTCATTTTTTGCTTATAGTGTTGAAAAGCCATATCCAGCACATTTGATTAGTTTACATAGTTTCTCCTCTTGACATAGTATACCTCTTGACATTTAGTAAAGCTGTTCTCTTCAATAAACTAAAATAAATGGGATGATGTTCTTGGTTTGGCCAGTTGAACTCTAGCTATTAATGTTAAGATAATCCTGACTCAGGACAATATGGGCAGTTCATGGGCAGTTTATTTTTATGTCCTCAGTTTTCATTGAAGAACTGTAGAATAAAAGTTATAAGAAAGTCACTATTACATTGTTTATAGGAATATGGTAAGCTCATAATCTGTTTTGTTACTTGATGATTTCTTTATACAGTCTCAAGATAAATGTCTTCTGGTAATCAATTTCAGGAAAAGCTTTGCTTCTCTAGGGAAGTGTTATGTTTCCATTTTTATAATGAAATGACTCCTTTTTCATTTTGTCAAATATACTTAACCTTTTTTTGATCGATGTCCTTTGTAATCTTTTACATTCCACTTATTTGCTATAAGTAGGACTTTATTTCAATATCCCCCCCTTATTCTGTAAAGCCAGTGACTATAGCTTCTGGTATTTTCCACTCTGTATGAGTCTCCTCCCTGCCTTAAGCCTATAAAAATCTCCCTTTAGATGTCTAATAGGCATCTCAAACTTAAGGTGGTCATCTGATCATCTCTCCCTTTTCTTTGCCCCTAGACCTGATCTATACCATCTTCCTCATCTGAATTAATGGCAACTCCATTGTTTTATTTATTTTTGAGAGAGAGAGATACAGACAGAGTGAGCACGGGAGGGTCAGAGAGAGAGGGAGACACAGAAACTGAAGCAGGCTCCAGGCTTTGAGCAAGCTCTCAGCACAGAGCCTGACACGGGGCTCAAACCCACAAGTCCTGAGATCCTGACCTGAACCAAAGTCGGATGCTTAACCGACTGAGCCACCCAGGCGCCCTACCATTCTTTTATTTAAACCAAAGAGTTGGATTCATCTTTAACTCTTTTAATCTCACATTCTACACTTGATTCAAAGAGCCTTGGACTGAATCCTGTATAGCAACATTTATGGTATGAACTGAGATAAGAATTCTAAAAAGAAGACCAAGAAGGCACAAAGAGAGAGTGCCAAGAGAAAACCTATGAGTGTGTGGTAATCAGAGAAGAGAGTTTTTCAGGGAGGACATAGGCAGTATTGTCTGATGTTCCTTGTGAGGTTAAGTATGATAAGCAAGATAAATAAAATGTAATCTTGGATTTAGGGACAGAGAGATGATTCATGACCTGGATAAGGGCAGTTAAGAAAGATGAGTGGGACAGGAGCACGAGATGATTGGGTGGGGAAGCGGTAGAGAGAGTAAGCATAAAGCAGTGCAGCAGTTGAGAACAACATATATTCAGTGGCAAAGAACAAGTAGAGAGGGAGAAATTGAAGATGCAAATTCAGAAGAATGGGATTTATCACGAGAACAGGATTTGCCCAGAAGGTAGAGGAAGTGAGATTCACACTGTAGGTATCATGATTAGTCTCAGTTGATTGGAGAGACACCAGTTACAGTCTTTCTTTCTTCTCTCCCCCTTCTCCTCCCATTCTTCCTTGTCGTGGATGTTTTTCCTTTTATTCTTTGCTCTGTTATCATGCTCTCTCTTAACTTGAATGGTGCTTAGTAATACATCTTTAAAGTCATTAAAATAATATAATAATAATAAAATAATAGCCACTGAGCCAGACACTATTGAGCACTTTATAGGCATCAATTTAATCGTCACAGCCGTCTTATGAACAATCTTGTTTTACAGGTGAAGAAACTGGGCATATATAGTAGAGGAGGTGATATGAATAAGGAAGGTTTGACTCTGTGGGGTGCCTGGGTGACTCATTAGGTTAAGCATCTGACTTCAGCTCAGGTTTGAGTTTGAACCCTGTGTCGGACTCTGCACTGACAGCTCAGAGCCTGGAGCCTGCTTCGGATCCTGTGTCTCCCTCTCTTTCTGCCCCTAGATGTCTGTTGCACTCTTAAGTTGTAATAACTAAAATTGTCTCCAGACATTGCTACATATCTCTTGGGGTGTAAAAGTACCCCAGGTTGAAAACCACGGGTTTCTAAAGGATTAGAACAAGATGTAGCATTCACCTACATTTAATAAAATGAATTACTAGCTATATATCAAGAAGTAGCAAAATGTGACAATTTGGAGGAAAAATTAATTGATAGAAAGTGAACCAGAAATGATGGAATTGGCCACAAGAATGTTAAAATAACTATAATAAAAATGCTCAGCATGCTCAAGGAGGTAATGGAAATTGTGAGCATAATGAGGAGGGAAATAGCAAATATAAAAAAAAAAGAACTAAATGGAACTAACTATTAGAGACACAATATGCAATGTCTGAAATTAATTCCTTCTTGTGGAATTTTGCCAGTAGAGCATGAAGAAAAAATGATTGAATTTGCAAATGTAGCAATAGACTCCATCCAAAATGAAACACAAAATGCGTAACAACTGCAAAAAACTTAGGATAATTTTAAAGTGTCTAACATACATAGATAGAGTTACAGAATAAGACGGAGGGAGAAGGTGGTCAGGAAAAATATTTCAAGAAACAATATTAAAATATGTTCAATTTGATGCAAACTATGAATCCATATATTCAAAAAGGATAAAACACACACACCCAGGGCTTGTAAAAACATCATAATTAAGTGCTGAAAATAAACTCTGAAGTGAAAAATTTCAGGAACTAGAGGAAAAAGACACTTCAAGTTGAGAAGAAATAAGATAAAAATGCACAGAAGGGCTCTTGGGTGGCTCAGTCAGTTGGAGCGTCCAACTCTTGATTTCCACTCAGGTCATGATCTCACGGTTCATGAGATTGAGCTCTGTGTTGGGTTCGGTGCTGACAGCATGGAGCCTGCATAGGATTCTCTCTCTCCCTCTCTCACACACGAGTCTTCTCTTCCTTTCTCTCTCTCAAAATAAATAAACTTAAAAAAAAAAATCCCCAGATAACCATCAGAAATTAAGTATGGTAGAAGACAATGAAATATCTTTGAAGTGTTGAAGGAAGAAAAGTGGTCAACCTAGACTTGTAGTTTTTGAAAATACTCTTCAGAATAAAGGTGAGATAAAGTTTTCAGTCTGGCTCACCTGGGTGGCTCAGTCAGTTAAGCATCTTACTCTTATTCTCAGCTCAGGTCTTGATCTCAGGATTGTGAGTTCAAGCCCCTAGTTGGGCTGTGCACTGGGCAGGCATGGAGCCTATTCTAAAAAATAAAGTTTTTAGCCAAACAATAATAGAGAATTCATTGCCAGCAGACCAGCATCCTAAAAAAGAATTAAAGCAATTATCTAGGAAAAAAGCAAAATGATACTAGATGGAAACTTGTATCTATATAAGCAGAATGAAGAGTGACAGAAATAGAGGTAAATATGTGGATAAGCATAAAACACTTTATGTTTTTACATTTCTTTAGCAGATAATTGCCTGTTTAAAGCAAAATAATATATCATGTGATACATAATGTAGAAGTAAAATGTATGTATGTATAACAGCAGTTGTTACAAACACAGAAGAGATGAAATGGAAATGTACCCATTGTAAGGGTATTATATGTGAAGTGGTATAATCTTATTTCAATGTAGATTTTGATGGGTTAAATATGCATATTATAAAGCCAGAGCAACCCCTAATAAAGTAAAACAATGAGGACTAGCTAATAATTAATACAATGGAATGCTTAAAAAAACTTAAAAGAGACACAAAAACCAACTTAAAATGGGTTAAAGACTTCCAACAAATACCTGAAACCATAAAACTGGAAGAAAACATAGGTGGTAAGCTCTTTGACATCAGTCTTGGAGATGATTTTTTGGACCTGACTCCAAAAGCAAAAATGAACAAATGGGGCTACATCAGTCTAAAACTCTTCTCTACAGCAAAGGAAGCCAACAACAGAATGTAAAGGCAGGCGATGGAATGAGATAAAATATTTGCGAATCATATATCTTAGAAGATATATAAAGAGCTTATCCAACTAAAAAAGCATTTAAAAATGGGCAGGATCTGAAAAGATATTTTTTCAAAGATGATGTACAGATGGCCTATACATGAGAACATGCTCAATATCACTAGTATTCAGAGGAGTGCAAACCAAAACCACAGTGAAATATCACCTCGCAGTTGTTCACATAGCTATTAGTAAAAAGACCAAAGGTGTTTGTGAGGATATGGAGAAAAGGGAAACGTCCTCCACCATTGGTGGGAATGTAAATTGGCACAGCTACTATTGAAGACAGTATGGAGGTTCCTCAAAAAATTAAAACTACCATGTGATCTGGCAATCCCACTTCTGGTCATTTACCTGAAGAAGAGTAATACCCTAACTTGAAAAGATATCTGCCCCCTTGTGTTCATCACAGCATTATTTACATAATGGATGAAGAAAATGTGTTATGGGGCACCTAGGTGGCTTGTCAGTTGAGCATCTGACTTTTGGTTTCACCTCTGGCCATGATCTTGCCGTTTGTGAGATCAAGTCCCCCATTGATAATGGAATTCTATCTTCTCCCTTTCTCTGCCCCTTCCCCATTTACACACTCTTGTGCACACACCCTCGGGCATGCACTCTGATGCGTGCTCTCTATCAAAATAAATATAAATTTTTAAAAGTGTTACATATGCACAATGGAATATTATCCAGCCACAGAATATAAAGAAATCTGCCATTTGCATCATCATAGATGAACCTTACAAGCAAAATAAGTCATGGATGACTTTGAAGTGAAATAAGTCAGACAGATGAAGACACATACTATATGATCTCACTTAGATGTAGAATCTAAAAACAAACTAAACTTAGACATACAGAGAACACATTGGTGGTTGTCAGAAGTGAAGGGTATAGGATGGGCAGAATAGGTGAAGGAGGTCAAAAGGCACAAACTTCCAATCATAATTTCTGGGGACGTAATGTACAGTTTGGTGACTGTAGTTAATAAATTGTATATTTGAAAATTCATAGAGAAGATGTTGAAAATTTCATTGTAAGAAAAAAATTTTGTAAATGTGCTAGATGTTAATTTAAGACTTACTTAAATTAATACACACACATGAAATCATTATTTGTATACCTAAAACTAATGTAATAAAAAAGTATACGTAGAGCTCACTGTATGTGCACAGACTGAGGAAAGGCCATATGAGGGCACAGTGAGAAGGCAGCCATCTGTAAGCCAGGAAGAGCGATCTCACCAGAAGCCAACATGCTGGCACTCTGATATTGGGCTTATAGACTTCTGAAATGAAAAAAATAAAGGTCTGTTTTTAAAGCCATCCCCCCCCCCCCCAAAGAACACCCAAAAACAAAAAAGAGAGAAAGAAATAAAAATCATCTGGGTAAGTAGAAAACAAATAGCAAGATAATGGATTTAAACCACATTAGTGATTACATGAAAATTAAGTTCTCTGAAAACTCTAATTGAAAGGCCAGTTGACTGGATAATATGCTTCCTACCAGAAACGCCCTTGAAGTATTAAGGTACAGGTTAAAAGAAAGATGAAAATGGGAATTGTGTGCAAAGCATAAGAAATCTAGAATGGTTACATTAGTATCAAAGTGTATTTTAGGGAAAAAAAAAGTACTGCAGGGATAAAAAGGAACATTTCATAATGATAGAGTCAATTCATAAATGTTACATAACAATTCTAAAAATGTATTATTTTTTTAAATGTTTATTTATTTTGAGAGAGAGAAAGCAGGGGAGGGGCAGGGAGAAAGGGATGGGTGGGAAGAGAGAGAATCCTAAGCAGGCTTCGTACTCAGTGCAGAGCCTGATGTGGGACTTGATCTCACAACTGTGAAATCATGACCTGAGCAGAAATCAAGAGTCAGATGCTTAACTGACTGGGAGCCACCCAGGCACCCCAATATATATTAATCTAATACCAGAACTTCAGAGTACATGAGACAGAGACTGCCAGAACTCAAAGAAAAAGGCAAATTCACACATAGATTTTTTTTTTTTTAACAAATAGTTTATTGTCAAATTGGTTTCCATATAACACCTGGTGCTCATCCCCACAAGTGCCCTCCTCCATGCCCATCTCCCCCCTCCCCCCCACATCCATCAGTCCTCAGTTTGTTTCTCAGCATTCAAGAGTCTCTCATGGTTTGCCTCTCTCCCTTTCCCCCACCATTTACCCCCTTCTTCTCCCCCATGGTCCTCTGTCAAGTTCCTCCTAATCCTCCTATACGTGCAAACATGTGATATTTGTCCTTCTCTTCCTGACTTATTTGACTCAGCATAACACCCTCAAGGTCCATCCATGTTGCTACACATGGCCAGATTTCATTCTTTCTCATTGCCATGTAGTATTCCATGGTATAGATAACCCACATCTTCTTGATTCATTCATCCGTTGATGGAC